>NC_064619.1:374153149-375403149 GCF_023898315.1 Schistocerca nitens
TATGCAACACATGAAAAAATAAGCAAGTGGTGCAGTTTTAGTTATTTCAATCATGAAAAGCACAGATACAGGCTTTCTTAAAACATCGATTATGATGAACGAAAGAATTATTGTTATTATAAGGTGAAAAAGGAGATGGGTGGCAGTTACGAACTCACATTTGTACGTTTAAAAGGAAAACACTTAAATGATAAGTATGTAGCCATATTTACAAATAATTTGTAATGTGAATATAAAGTGATTCGTTCCACATCATTACGTTTTATCATGCAAGTGGTCCATGGAACGTGAAACGGCGTGTGTGTGTGTGTGTGTGTGTGTGTGTGTGTGTGTGTGTGTGTGTGTGTGAGTGTACTGCTTCTCTTTCCTGTAGCCCTCTTTTTGTTGTCATAAGCTATTGTGCCTCCTTCATTAAGCACAAATTACCGCACGCCCAACATGTCGTACTGTGTGCTGTTGTTGTTGTGGTCTTCAGTCCTGAGACTGGTTTGATGCAGCCCTCCATTCCACTCTATCCTGTGCAAGCCTCTTCATCTCCCAGTACCTACTACAGCCTACATCCTTCTGAATCTGCTTAGTGTATTCATCTCTTGGTCTCCCTCTACGATTTTTACCCTCCACGCTGCCCTCCAGTACTAAATAGGTGATCCCTTGATGCCTCAAAACATGTCCTACCAACCGACCCCTTTTTCTAGTCAAGTTGTGCCACAAACTCCTCTTCTCCCCCATTCTATTCAATACCTCCTCATTAGTTATGTGATCTACCCACCTTATCTTCAGCATTCTTCTGTAGCACCACATTTCGAAAGCTTCTATTCTCTTCTTGTCTAAACTATTTATCGTCCATGTTTCACTTCCATACATGGCTACACTCCATACAAATACACTCAGAAACGACTTCCTGACACTTAAATCTATACTCGATGTTAACAAATTTCTCTTCTTCAGAAACGCTTTCCTTGCCATTGCCAGTCTACATTTTATATCCTCTCTACTTCGACCATCATCAGTTATTTTGCTCCCCAAATAGCAAAACTCCTTTACTACTTTAAGTGTCTCATTTCCTAATCTAATTCCCTCAGCATCACTCGACTTAATTCGACTACATTCCATTATCCTCGTTTTGCTTTTGTTGATGTTCATCTTATACCCACCTTTCAAGACACTGTCCATTCCGTTCAACTGCTCTTCCAAGTCCTTTGCTGTCTCTGACAGAATTACAATGTCATCGACGAACCTCAAAGTTTTAATTTCTTCTCCATGGATTTTAATGCCTACTCCGAACTTTTCTTTTGTTTCCTTTACTGCTTGCTCAATATACAGATTGAATAACATCGGGGAGAGGCTACAACCCTCACGACCTTCCCAACCACTGCTTTCCTTTCATGTCCCTCGACTCTTATAACTGCCATCTGCTTTCTGTACAAATTGTAAATAGCCTTTCGCTCCCTGTATTTTACCCCTGCCACCTTCAGAATTTGAAAGAGAGTATTCCAGTCAACATTGTCAAAAGCTTTCTCTAAGTCTACAAATGCTAGAAACGTAGGTTTGCCTTTCCTTAATCTTTCTTCTAAGATAAGTCGTAGGGTCAGTATTGCCTCACGTGTTCCAACATTTCTACAGCATCCAAACTGATCTTCCCCGAGGTCGGCTTCTACCAGTTTTTCCATTCGTCTGTAAAGAATTCGCGTTAGTATTTTGCAGCTGTGACTTTTTAAACTGATAGTTTTGTAATTTCCCCATCTGTCAACACCTGCTTTCTTTGGGATTGGAATTATTATATTCTTCTTGAAGTCTGAGGGAATTTCGCCTGTCTCATACATCTTGCTCACCAGATGGTAGAGTTTTGTCAGGACTGGCTCTCCCAAGGCTGTCAGTAGTTCTAATGGAATGTTGTCTACTCCGGGGGCCTTGTTTCGACTCACGTCTTTCAGTGCTCTGTCAAACTCTTCACGCAGTATCATATCTCCCATTTCATCTTCTACATCCTCTTCCATTTCCATAATATTGTCCTCAAGCACATCGCCCTTGTATAAACCCTCTATATACTCCTTCTACCTTTCTGCCTTCCCTTCTTTGCTTAGAACTGGGTTCCCATCTCAGCTCTTGATATTCATACAAGTGGTTCTCTTTTCTCCAAAGGTCTCTAGAATTTTCCTGTAGGCAGTATCTATCTTACCCCTCATGAGATAAGCCTGTACATCCTTACATTTGTCCTCATGTCTGCTTAGCCATTTTGCACTTCCTGTCGATCTCATTTTTGAGACGTTTGTATTCCTTTTTGCCTGCTTCACTTGCTGCATTTTTGTATTTTCTTCTTTCATCAATTAATTTCAGTATCTCTTCTGTTACCCAATGATTTCTACTAGCCCTAGTCTTTTTACCTACTCGATCCTCTGCTGCCTTCACTATTTCGTTCCTCAAAGCTACCCATTCTTCTTCTACTGTATTTCTTTCCCCCATTCCTGTCAATTGTTCCTTTATGCTCTCCCTGAAACTCTGTACAACCTCTGGTTCTTTCAGTTTATCCAGGTCTCATCTCCTTAAATTCCCACCTTTTTGCAGTTTCTTCAGTTTTAATCTACAGTTCATAACCAGTAGATTGTGGTCAGAGTCCACATCAGCCCCAGGAAATGTCTTACAATTTAAAATCTGGTTCCTAAATCTCTATCTTACCATTATATAATCTATCTGAAACCTTTTAGTATCTCCATTGTTCTTCCATGTATACAGCCTTCTTTTATGATTCTTGAACCAAGTGTTAGCTATGATTAAGTTATGCTCTATGCAAAATTCTACCAGGCGGCTTCCTCTTTCATATCTTAGCCCCAATCCATATTCACCTACTACGTTTCCTTCTCTTCCCTTTCCTACTATCGAATTCCAGTCACCCATGATTTCATCTCCCTTCACTATCTGAATAATTTCTTTTATCTCATCATACATTTCATCAACTTCTTCATCATCTGCAGAGCTAGTTGGCATATAAACTTGTACTACTGTAGTAGGCATGGGCTTCGTGTCTATCTTGGCCACAATAATGCGTTCACTATGCTGTTTGTAGTAGCTTACCCGCATTCCTATTTTCCTATTCATTATTAAACCTACTCCTGCATTACCCTTTTTGATTTTGTATTTATAACTCTGTATTCACCTGGCCAAAAGTCTTGTTCCTCCTGCCATCGAACTTCAGTAATTGCCACTATCTCTAACTTTAACCTATCCATTTCCCTTTTTAAATTCTCTAACCTACCTGCCCGATTAAGGGATCTAACATTCCACGCCCCGATCCGTAGAATGCCAGTTTTCTTTCTCTTGATAACGATGTCCTCTTGAGTAGTCCCCGCCCGGAGATCCGAATGGGGGACTATTTTACCTCCTGAATATTTTACCCAAGAGGACGCCATCATCATCATTTAATCATACAGTAAAGCTGAATGCCCTCGGGAAAAATTACGGCTGTAGTTTCCCCTTGCTTTCAACCGTTCGCAGTACCAGCACGGCAATGCTGTTTTGGTTAGTGTTACAAGGCGAGATCAGTCAATCATCCTGACTGTTGCCCCCTGCAACTACTGAAAAGGCTGCTGGCCCTGTGTGCTATCAGCATGAAAACACGTAGCTGAAGCAGTACTTTATTATTTAAAGCATCATTATAATGGTTTTCGTGTTGATTTCGGGAAATTTTGAATGTATCAAAGCTGCTGGAGTTTCCATTGTATCTTTACAGTGAAAAACATTTGCTCCACATAAATAGCAAACATAATTTCTAGCTCTGATATTGTAGACAAATATTCGGCCTATAGATAAATTACATTGAAGCAGTCTTGTTTAGCTGCGACATTTGGAAAAAAAGTGACATTTTCATGCTGTATTGCCCAAAAGGCTGTTGATGATGTTGCACGATAATGGAATGTATCCTACTGAGTTTTTAAGGTTCATCAATAATGTCTTAGCGCATCAGGTCAAGGCACTGATATCGTAATCAAGAGCCGTTCTTCACCGGTAGTACCGTGTAATGATCTAAAACTAAACTCCATCCGAACAGGCCATGAAGGCCCAACGGTACCGACCGGCCGCCGTGTCATTCGTTAGCCCACGAGTGTCACTGAATGCGGATATGGAGGGCATGTGGTCAGCACACCGGTCTCCCGGCCGTATGTTACTTTACGAGACCGCGAGTAATTATCCGCCAGTCGCTTTAATATGTAATTTAGTTACTTCTGCAGGTATTACGTAATTTTCAGAAGCAGAATGTTTATCCCATTCCTCTGTAACGAAAACACTGAACGTGAAAGATATTTTCCTCATATTGTAGTCAGTATTTGTAGAAAGATTGCGATATACGATAAGTGACCTCCAATGAAAAAACTTGTGCTGCAGATCTACTGTTATAGTCTTAGGAACGTGATGCCTTCGTAAAGAAAATGATTCGTGATAATTTAATTAAATCTGGAAAAATTGATTTTACTGCTGTTGTTCACAGGCTATATAAATTGTCTGTTTGAGGGGGATACTCTATTTTGTTTCAACACTTTGATATTCCCGATCCCGTAATTTACGTAACAGCCGCACTATGGCTTCTTCAACTTGCGAGTGTTTCTCTACAACAATTAGCGTATCATTACTTCGAAATGGTAATAAGTTGATTGATTCAGCTTTGAAAACAAGCTGCAAACCGTGGCTACTAGAATATTATGGTCTAGTGACAGTATCACATCGCTGGATAAACCACCATATTCATTTTACGAACGTTAGCACAATCATCTACACAGTGAGTAAAAATTTCTAAGTTAGCTTAATTTAAATTTAATATCTGTTTTAAAGTACGTGGCTGACACCAAGAGTTGCGCTGTGTGATACAATAAGACTTTTCTGTTGTAAAGTAGACTTGTTTTGAAAGATAACATTCGTGTTTTACCTTTTTCATAGAAACCATAATTTATTCCACTGAAGAATTTCTATTCTTTGCAGTAGCCTATTCATTATTCTTTGCAATAGCTATTATTTCTTCAGGTCTTGACGTTTGATTAAAATTTAGTAGCAGGTAGACCCAGTAACCCGATTTGTAAGTTCCGTTTGCAATAAGTACACGTAAATGTTCAGAAGAAATCCTTGCAGCCCGCATCTCGTGGTCGTGCGGTAGCGTTCTCGCTTCCCTCGCCCGGGTTCCCGGGTTCGATTCCCGGCGGGGTCAGGGATTTTCTCTGCCTCGTGATGACTGGGTGTTGTGTGCTGTCCTTAGGTTAGTTAGGTTTAAGTAGTTCTAAGTTCTAGGGGACTGATGACCATAGATGTTAAGTCCCATAGTGCTCAGAGCCATTTTTGAAATCCTTGCATTACTGAGATTAATCCTGTCTTCTCGTTCACAACAAGATAGCCATTTATGTTGGAGCTCCATGCTTGGAAAGCGACGGTTAACTCTACCCGCGGTTCTGCGGCCCGAGCTATTGTCTTCAGTACCAGCATGGCATGACACGTTTTTATTCATCTTACTCGCTGAACGTTATGAGGGGTTCACAAGATTATTAGAAATAAACTGGCAGCGGAGTACGCCACAGGTTACGAAGTGCAGACGAAGAAGCTAGCGCAGAATGCCGAACAACAAAACTTCAAATTTCCTTTATATGTCAAATACAGAAGTAAAAACATCAACAGCCAAGATCGATAATTATAATTTTATTTACGATGGCCGGTTTCGGCAAATCTAAGTTGCAATAATCAGATCTCATGCAAATAAATCTCCATCGCATGAACAATATATCGTGTCAATTACTAACACATCATTCCGGGGACATGATATGGCATCGGCATGTCAGAAATAAAACCAGATTTACATAAAATACCATGCATGTTCCACCGACTGCACAAGCTCATATTCACACAGCCTATGTGTTGTGTGAATCTGAACTTGTCCACTCGGTCCGACATGCATGATGTTTTATGTAAATTTTGTTTTATTATTCTCATGTCGATGTATCTTCACGTTCCTGGAATGACGTGGCTATGTAGGTTTATCGAGGTGTATCTGCATCTGTTGATGGCAACTCGGATTTTCCGAAACCGGCCATCATAAATAACATTACAATTCCATGTTTCACAGGAGAGCTTCTGTGAAGTTTGGAGGGTAGGAGACGAGGTATTGGCGGAACTAAAGCTGTGAGGTCGGCTCGTGCATCGTGCTTGGATAGTTCAGTCAGTAGGTAGAGGTTCAGAGTTCGAATCTCGGTCTGGTACACAGTTTTAGTCTGCCAGGAAGTTTCAACATTGTGATTAGCGAGATTAGTTGTTGAGGGTTTTACTTCTGTATTTCATGTGAAACGTCCCCTTTGAACAATTTTACAAGACTGAGTTTAACCTGACACACAGTATTTTTAGCGCAACGCAATCTGACTTTCAAAATTCCCTACAAAAGAATGGCCCTGACTAACATTAACCTGTACTTTTCACAAATCACTTACCTCACAAAAATCTTGGTTACTCCCACTAATGCAATAGAGCAAGCGCCACTCTTGCCAGCTAAATAAAAGATTCAAACTATGGAAGGCACTAACTACTGATAGGGATAGTTAGCAAATGAAAGATATTAATAGAGAACAAACAATGTATTTACCTTGATATCATCATATATAGCAGTTCATGACAAATTTCAAAACTCCGCCATCTCTCTCCCCACATCCACCACTGCTGGCGGCTCACCTCCAACTGCGCAACGCTACGCGCTGTTAACAGCCAGCTGCCTAACACTACAATGGCGAGTATTACAACAATGCAAAGCAGCCACAGACTGCCCACAGCACAGCCAGTGATTTTCATACAGAGGTGGCGTTACCAATAAAAAAAACCTAAACAGCCTACTTACATAGCCCCCATGCTCCCCACAAAAAATTTTACAAATTGCTTTGGGCAGTGCCCAATACAGATTTGAAAAAATTTTTCATAATTACAATAACAAAGAAATTAAATGCACACACTTATTGATACAATGTTGGTCAAAAGCTCAAATTTTCTTACAGTCCATAAAGACAGTCCTGATCGTACATGACGTTAAAATAGCAGTGTTTTTCTCAAAGTCTGAGCAGTAAAAGAAAATGCACACGGAAGTAGTGGATTTCCATGCAGTCTTGAAGAAGTAGTGTTGTCCTTCCAACGGAAAGACAGTGCTGACTCTTGACATGCCGGCAGGTAATGGGCCACAACAGAGCAAACCCACAGCTGAGTCAGTCAAAGTTTTGAAGAATATTGGTAGGTAGGTCATCACAGAGCAGACCCACTGTAGTCCTGGTAGAGATTACGGTATTGGTGGGCCACCAGAGGCGCAGACCCACTGCATGCCTTGTAGAAATAATGGTATTGATGGATCATCAAAGATGTAGACCCACTGTAGTCCTTGTAGAGATGGCCAGCAGCCATCCGTTGTGACTGTGCAGGTGCACAATCACCATTGAAGAGTCTTGCGGATAATTTAGCAAGTCCATAACCACCACTTGTGCACTCACAAAGTTTTTGGAATTGTCCTTAGAACCAGCAATGCTGTTATCCAGTCCCTTGCTGAATTATTAACACACATACAAACACTAACAGTCCCTACTTCTCACATATTGTCCATATACTATGACCAACAGAAACGTGTGCAGTGAAATGTAACTTACAAGTTACTTAATTTGATGACCTGGTGTCAATTACAATTATAAATTTACAACATAAGAATACAATTACAAAGGTACAAAATACATTATTAAAGAACATAACAATACAGATAACAATTGTAGTAATAGGGGCTTTACAAAAGAATAGAAATAAACATATATATCAGTGTTACAGGAATTATGACATAAGTAAATACATAAAAATCAGAAGAACTTTTGAAACATCACCTTCACATGTGAGCAACAAACCAGAATAAATAATGTCTAAACATCTTTACAAAGTAAATAACATACTATTAGAAAAATTCTACAACATAGGTCTTATCACATAAACAACTAAAGACAGGAAGTACACAAATACACAAGGGTACACAAACACATAGCATAATAATACAAAACGAAAGGACAGGGTTTGTTTTACTGCAGTATTTTGCAAACAAAACTTTCTTTACTTCTTGGAGATCTCCCTTCATTCATCATTATTCCCAAAAAGTCCTATCTATACCTGCTTTCTATATTCTATTCATATTTCTTTCAAAATAATTATTTCTCAGTGCACAATACTCATTTTTGCCAAATCTGTTTCTTATAGCTTCTCAATGCATTTCTTCCAATTCATCATAGTTAGTTTCTTATATAGTCTACCCCCTCTTAAGCTAACTTAAATCTACTGAGCTCAGATATATATACCAAGGGACGAGGCAATGCAGCAGCACATAGAACAATTAATACAAACAGCAATGAAAAAAATGGAAATTGTCAAAGCAAGCTGCAGTAAATCTAAATTACCAAGCGAAGCAACATTACAATAATATGAGCCAATGTGCAACAACAAGAAAAATAAATCAGTAGCATAACTAGATTAACAGAGTAATGCAAAGTGAAATTTAATAGCACTATGCCTGGCAAGCAGAAGCAGAAAATGAAATATCTTATACCTAAACATGACATAGCTCAAGCAGAAAAAATAGTACACTAAAGATAACGCAGACAAGGGAAATGTCTATTCACATCTTAATGTCTATGTAATTAAAGTGGTGCACCACAACAACTTATTGTAAAAAAAATATTACCATGTACTTTAAAAGAAAATTATGTGTGCAGTTACTGTTACTAGTCCCTTCTTATTGTTCTTTCCTTTCCAAGTGCTCCTTTTTTTTTAAGAATGTGGATTACAAAATTATTATTTAATAGATCTCTTGACAGAAAGTGTTCACATTAGCAGATGCATTTTATTTTATAAAAGCAATGCTACAACACAGCTGGAAACTAGATATCAAATGAAATAAGCAACTATGAAAAGCAAAGCATAAAAATATCATTCAATAGTCATGTGACATTTCATAAGTTAGTAGAAATTCTCTCAACTCTCGTAGAAAGACGCTTGTCATAATCAGGTGTGCAGATGTATCTTTCCAAGTAATGAGCGTGTCGTATTTGCGATGCTTTCTCTAAAGGAATGTCAATGGCGAGGATAATGGCCTCTTTTTTTCTCCACCTAATGGGTTTCTTTTGTCAGATGACTACCTCTCAGCTGGGCGCCAAAAACGCATTACGTCAAGGTCATTTACCTTTCTTAACGAAATATTTACGACAGCAGTTTCCGCTACAGTGGCAGTCTCATATAAAAAATTTCACAGGTCAAGAATTTGCGTTACAAATCTGTAGAAACAAAATCTTATTGATATAACAGTGTCCAAAAAAATTTTCGTCGGCATTGTGATACATTCACGCATTTACATACATTTCATAACTCTTAAAGTACGATTCTTGGTTTCCAACATCCTTTTTCACAAGTCAGAGTCCCTAACCACTACTCATTATTCCTTACCTTATGATACATATACATATTCGTCGACACTTCTTCAATATTTCATCATAAGAAATACGTAGCATAATCAAATTCCTCATTTACGGTAACATCATCTAATTGA
This sequence comes from Schistocerca nitens, assembly GCF_023898315.1. Taxonomy (NCBI): domain Eukaryota; kingdom Metazoa; phylum Arthropoda; class Insecta; order Orthoptera; family Acrididae; genus Schistocerca; species Schistocerca nitens. Next base: position 374,162,730 of record NC_064619.1, read on the forward strand.
TCGTAAACATACCTCAACAGCATAATACACCTCGTCGTTGTAAAAATAACATCATAACACCTCAGTCAAATCTCAAAAACGTCGTAGCTTTCTGCAGTAATGTCAAAACCTAAAAAAAATTCTCTGCTCATTTCAACAGTGTCATCTACCTCAAACGTACCTTAAAAATCATGATCTCACACCAAATACATCATTCAAAGCTCTCATAATATCACAATGGGTCCGAAAAAATATGAACAGTTCACAAAGTACAGACAAAATACAATTTCGTAAGTGTGAAGTTATCCAACTGTGTAATTACGTAAACATCTGTCACTGATGTAGTAAAAAAAAAATGTTTGTCTCTCTCAGTTAAGTAATCAGATAGCTGTGTAATTTGTGTGTCAGAGAAATATGGTACCGATGTGTAAAGTTGTATAAGCAAATACCATATTAGCTAGGGCTCCTTGTGCTTGCCAAACACATGGTACACAAAGTAAGCGTGTACCCCCCTGAGGATTAATGTAATTATACCCTCAGGTGTTACAGATTACAGCAGTGGAATGAAATGTATCACGGAAAACCCTTGTATCATTGCACTTCAAATATCTTAAAAAAAATGTTTTAAGTGCGAAATTAATCACTCAAATACGTGTACTGTAGCGCTAAACTGTGCGTCATGTTGTAAGATAATCTCTGTAAAAGTCTCGTAGTTATCGTCCTCCGAAAGCTAAGTTCTGCATAAGTCAATGTACTTACCTCATCATAAACGAAAGTGAAATTCTTTGCGTATAGATATCGTAGTTATTACGTACCTTATCGTGATCAAGAAAGTACTATAATGTAACGTATTGTTGTGCTACAAAAATGGCTGTCTCATTGTAGCTATACCACAAAAGTTACTACTAAAACATGTTTTACTTTCCAGAACAATACAGAAAAACTATGCAGATATAAAACAGAAACACTGCAAAAGCAACATTGTAAATTGTCACTCATTAGTAGCGTCGTGATAAAATCGTGTAGCTGTCACATAAACTAACCACTGTGTCATCTGGTATTTCACAGAAAGTACTTTAAATCCAGAATGTATTTTCAAGTAAACCAAAATGTTGCATTAAAATCTCATTAGCAGTACTGGTAAATGTTCTAAGTATGTGAGCCTTATAGTCGTTACGTAATCGTGCAACTAACTAGCAAGAATGTACACACACAATAACACTGTGTCGTCTGTTCACTATAACAATGCATTCGTAATTTCTGTTTAAATAAGTTCTCTTGGTTCTTGACTGGATATTTAACTTCAAACATTGTTGCATGTTAACAGTTTCTTAAGTCTGACAAAGCATCCTAGAAATGTGAAGCGAAAAATTTTATGGCAAAGACTAAGTTAAAAAGCAGATTATCTCTCAATAAATGGTTTTACATGTGAAATGCGGTGTAACCCTTTGCTCTTCACAGTACTCAGAGTTTCAACTTGAACGTAATTATCATGCGGTATACGTCGGTAAAGAATGCTAAAATTATTCTCAAGGCTAGCGTCTTATGTTATTTTTCTCGGAGCCAGCGGGCGCACACGGCTGCCTGCTGTGCGAGTCATTGTCTGTCTCTTTGTTGGCGCGCGTCGTTACTGGGATTTGGAGACCTAACTTCTACAAATTCACGTTGTCGAGAGGGCCCTGCTCTGTTTGAATCCCGCCAGTTCTGATGCAATTCAGGTCTGTTGTTACGAATATATCGTCTGTCGTCATGTCGGTAGGTTCCGTAGTTTCTTCCTTGTCCGTCACGTGGTGGAGAATTTCTCCCTGAATCGTAACTGTGCGCCGAACTGTTGCGTCTGAAGTTATTCTGTCTCCCTTGATAATAATAGTTCTGGTTGCCAAATTGTCTGTTTCTATAACTGTCTCTGTCATATCCATTACTATGGAAGTGAGATCTTTCTCTGTAACTATTATTCTGCCAACGGTTGTCATATGGGTGGTGTCTGTTTGGGTCACGATTTGCGTTGTGAGAATAGCCTTGTCGTGTCCAGTTATTGTTTCTGTCGTCACGGAATTGTGACGGATGTGACCTGTAGTGATTGTTTTCCTGTTTTTGCATCCCGCGACTGTCTGAGTCAATTTCTAATTCTTGTAAGAGTCCCTGAAAAGCTTCAATGTCGTCTTTGCAACGTCCTGCTAAAATAATATGCCATAAATGTTCAGGTAATTTGATTAAGCAAATGCGGATGAGTTCTGAGGGGCTGTATGGGTTTGACAGGTGCTGATTTTTGTGCAACATGTCTTCAAAATATTTCACAAGACTGGAGAATTCAGATTGTTCGAAATGTTTCATCATTATGATGCTATGTTTTACTCGGTCTTGTGTAGCTTGAGACCAATACGCTGAGAGGAAGGCATGATAAATTCTCCTTCACTGTGACAATCGTGAACGACCGATCGCATTCTTACAGCTGGTTCATTCTCCAAGTAGCCACACATAAATTCTAACCTGTGCTCCAATGACCAGTTGGGAGGAAAACAATGAGAGAATTGATGGAGCCACGCTTGTGGATGAATGTTGTTGGCAGAATTCTTAAACGTTTTGAATTTACGTGTAGTAATGAACAGCTTATAGTCAAAATCATCGTGTCGACGAGTAGCATATCGGTCATTGTTACGTCGTGTCGGCGGTTCCATCTCAAAATCCAATGCGCCTTGCCAATTTCTTTCATAATTTCCGAAATGTCCTGAGTTATTATTTTGTGGTTGTTCCGTATTTCTATGTCCCTCTTCCCGTACTGGAGCGCGAGTGTCCTCTGAAGTATGTAATTCTTGTATTACCTGTGTCAGCTGATCTTGTACTTCCCGGATTTCTCTTTGGTGTTGCGTATTAATTTAATTTGATTCTGATTTTGTTTGAATTTCCTAATTTGTTCGCACTCTTCTGTGTCATTAAAGACTACCGGTTTTGTGTCATTCAGATTATCATCTACCTTCGTAGATAAATTATTTAGCTGATCCGAAAGTTCAACTACTTTCTCTGATAATGTACTAATTTCCTCCATGTGTCTTTCTACTGTGTCCTTTAAGTTTTCCTGAGTTTTTGCAAGTTGCGTAACCGAATCGGTAGATGCAACTGAGTCAAATTTAGCTTGCAAGGTCTCATGATTTTCATGAACAGTAGTTTGCAGTTCTTTTATGGCTGCTTCGTGATTCTGTAGTGCATTTTCATGACGCGAAAAAATAGGTTGGAAATGCTCACAAATTTGTGTTTTTACGTCATTACAGACTTTTTGACATTTCGATTCAATGTGATGTAACTCAGTAGTTAAATCCTCACGTGTTTGTTCAAGAGTTTGCTCCAATGAGTCTAACTTTTGAAGATTTTGTTCCATTGTGTCTAACTGTAGCTGTGTTTGTCTCTGGTGTTGTTCCATTGTGTCTAACTTTTTAAGATTTTGTTCCACTGTGTCTAACTTTTTAAGATTTTGTTCCACTGTGTCTAACTTTCGAAGATTTTGTTCCATTGTGTCTAACTCTTGAAGCTTTTGTTGTGTTTGTCCCGTTTGTTGTATTAATTGTAACAACAATGCACTGGTGTCTGGAACATGTTCCTCAGTGCTTTTCGGCAGTGAATTTGCACCGGAAACATTCACATTTTGACAAGCAGAAAATGTGTCTTGACTTATTTGAGAAAATGGTGAGGATCCAAAACCTGAATCTACAGTATTTGCGAGATCGTGTCGTGTCATTTCGGATTCCTGAGCCGAGCTATTGCCGACCGATCGATCGATAATGCTTCCCTGCTCACTAATAGTTTCACTGCCTACGCCATTGGTTGCCGCCCGCTCCATTTCCCTATGCACAATTACCAAATTACTACTTTGCACATTAGTTAATTCATTACTCTGCGGCGCTAACACACTGCTTTCGTCTTCACTGTCATTTCTCAGTTTACTTTGGAGCCTAGTATTACGTTTTTCACACGCCATTATTGTCACAGTATTTCACACGACAACACAGAAAAACACAATTTGAAGAGCAAAAATAAGAGAACACATTAACATAACACTGAAAATAATATCTAGTTAATTGCAGCTGCGAAATACTTGGTACAAATCTACATGCATGCCACAACTGTTTTACTGTACAACAATGAAAGACTGCAACTACAAAGGAGATTTTCTCTACAATTACGCGCTAGCAATAAACAAAAGCTACACTAATTACACAAACTACAAGAAAAAATCAGAAGATTCTAGCGAGGTATCCTCGGCTAAGGGTCGACATATGAAACGTCCCCTTTGAACAATTTTACAAGACTGAGCTTAACCTGACACACAGTATTTTTAGCGCAACGCAATCTGACTTTCAAAATTCCCTACAAAAGAATGGCCCTGACTAACATTAAACTATACGTTTCACAAATCACTTACCTCACAAAAATCTTGGTTACTCCCACTACTGCAATAGAGCAAGCGCCACTCTTGCCAGCTAAATAAAAGTAGCAGTTCATGACAAATTTCAAAACTCCGCCATCTCTCTCCCCACATCCACCACTGCTGGCGGCTCACCTCCAACTGCGCAACGCTACGCGCTGTTAACAGCCAGCTGCCTAACACAACAATGGCGAGTATTACAACGATGCAAAGCTGTTAACAGCCAGCTGCCTAGCACTACAATGGCGAGTATTACAACAATGCAAAGCAGCCACAGACTGCACACAGCACAGCCAGTGATCTTCATACAGAGGTGGCGTTACCAATAAAAAAAACCTAAACAGCCTACTTACACATGTTACTCTAGATCCCTCTCATACTTGAGTGATGTCGAACATACATGACTCGCAAAAATGATGAACAGCAGACAAACATTCATTTAGCGCAATTATTTATAATAAAAGGGAAATACTGCATGTTAATACGACTAGAGGGAAGTTGCAAGAGAGAACAAGCATCAGAAGAACCTGTCGCAAGCATTACACTGGCTGAAGCAAACACAACGCTGGAGAAACGTAGCATCCTGACCTCGTTGCCTAACGGGGATGACATCGTTATTGACCAGTCTTTGTCTGTACAAGGTGTCCCTGGAGGAAAGATCATATTCAGGGATATGATAGGAACGATGGTTCGAAGCAAAAAAGTCCAATAAACATGGACCCCAGAATGCATACCTTAAGAGCTATGAGCACGTGTTCACGTTCGCGACAGCGGAACATCTCTTCTAATGAACTGCCACCAGTTGCGCAGCTCCAACCGTGAGGAAGAAACAATTTTAAAACACAAAAAATATATGATCTATAGGCTTAATGTAATTTTTTAAACCAAACACGTAATAAGTAATATGAAGACAACGTTATTTTTTTCTACATGAAGGGGACAGTCCATCACGAATTTGTTCTTAGCTGCAAGCTCTAAAGCGACTGTATGATGGATTGCGGAGGACAGGCCTGCAAGGTGGCGAGTAAACGATTGGTTCCTCCTCTACGTTTTGGCTGCCTCCCTATTTGTTATGTCCCCTGTGACTGTCTCATATTCCTTAAAGCGAAAAGGGAAGGTTCTGAGGACATAGCAGGCTTGTGAAACAAATATCGCCAAACAGGTACAACAGAGTTTACGAAAAAATAATTATTCTCCAACTTAACTGATGCTGACCAGTAAGTAACGACGAGAAATAGTATCCAACTGATTGTATTCCATAATATCTATTGTTTGGGAATTTGTAAGAGTTGCATTCACAGTTTTTATGTTTCTAACAGATGAGTAAAAGATTCTTAATTCTCACTTATTGCGTAACATACTCCAACTCACGGATTATTTTATTATTTACTCGAGTCAGAAACAAATACAATACATGGTAATTACAAATGAAAGAAAGAATTGTGAAGTTACGCTAATGTCGACAAAAATCTTGCAACTTCAGTTGTGCTCGGAGTCGGAGACATACCTTCCTCTGTGTAATATGCAGAACATGGTGACAATTCGGTAGGCATTCTACGCTCTGTGCTTCTCCGCAGTTGCAGTTGGTATTATCTACAGGCAAGTGCCGTTCCTGTAGATTACTCCTGGATATCCCAACTCAGGAACGGAGAGGGCTGAGGGACTTCCACACGATACAATTCAGTCCATGCTCAGGTGGAAAAGTTAACAAAGGGAGAGGCAAGGTTGACTTACTTTAAAGTCGAGAATTCCAACTTTTTCCTTACGTTGGCTGCTGCTGTTTGCAAAATGAAGTGGTCTTGACGACACGTCTTCTGGTCCTCATCCTTAGAGCTGCTGGAACGTGCCCATGTAGTGGTTGGTTTTCCTGATGAGCTTGAATTGTTCTCTCGGCTGTGGCAGCTACTTCACGACGAACATCTGGTGGAGCTACGCCTGCGAGCTGGTAGAGTTTCACTAGTGGCGTAGGTTCCAAACAGCCAGTAATAAGCCTACACGTTTCGTTCAGCGCGATGTCAAGTATGTCTGCGTGGGTAGATTAAAAAAAAAATAACACGGCACGCGTACTCTGCAGCGCTGTAACATGTTGCAAAATGTCCATTCAAAAATTTGTCGTAAGTTCAAAATTTTGAATTTTTCAGATAATATCATAATTTATGAAACACATTCACTGTCACAACGCAATTATCTAAGTTTAAAGCCTTTATCTGTACAAGTGCCAACGCTTCTTTAGTAGCACTTTCTAAAATTTCAAACGTTTCCACTTCAACGTCTGTTTTCCGTTTTCTAAAATACTCTGTTCTTCTGCCTGCTGTTCTTCTTGAGTTGATTACAAAATTCTACATAGTGGAACTTTGTATTACTTATGCTGCCATTAAGGACTTTAGAAAATCCAAATTGTCAGTGCCTCCAATATCAGACACAGCATGAAACATTTGCCTGCGTGTAACAATAACTTTCTCCCATGTTTTCAAAGAGACACTCGTCATTAGCAGAAAAACCCCTTTCAATGTTACCATTGTCGCAGGAAAGACTGCCAACAAATTTCAGGGCAACTATCAAAAAATGGTTCAAATGGCTCTGAGCACTATGGGACTTAACTTCTAAGGTCATCAGTCCCCTAGAACTTAGAACTACTTAAACCTAACTAACCTAAGGACATCACACACATCCATGCCCGAGGCAGGATTCGAACCTGCGACCGTAGCGGCCGCGCGGTTCCAGACTGTAGCGCCTTTAACCGCTTGGCCACCACGGCCGGCAGGGCAACTATCAATTTATGGTATTTATCACTAAGAATAACCTGCCAGAAATGATTAACTCTTTTTTCGAACGACTGTATTCTTTAAAGAATTGATAATGTCTGATAGAGAATTCACGTCACTGAATTCATGCATTACATTATCTGCTGCAGTTCCACAAAGGTGATTACTTTCTGTGAGAATAAAAAGCAGCTTATCGAGACGTGATTTTGCCAAACTGATGTCACAACCAAACCTGGGTCAAGACACGTTAGTGGGTAGGTTAAGGGTGACCTGCTATTAAGTTTGATGATAAATTTTAAAGATTCATCCTAGCTTCTTGACAAAACTTAAAAAATATCGATAGTTTTTACATTAGAAATGATTTTGTTTCATTATTTTCGCTTCTCAAAACAAAAAATTATGTTCTTTGCGGGCCGTAGATTTTTTCTCTTCTTTGGCATGAGCTAACTTGATTGATTTGGTTTTCTCTAATAACTCCGGCTTCATAAAATGTTTTGTTACTGTCTTTATTGTAGATACCAGACCTGAGTGGAGAAATAGAGCTAACGGATCATCTGTCTGAACTCTGAAAAGGTTCGATATCGCAGGCTAATGACGCGAAAAAAGAAAATTTGGGACACAGCAATACATTATTAATAAACTTATCTATATGAAACTGTCCCTCTTCGGTTCATTCTTATCTTCCTTCAAAATGTCGATGAATTTGTTCAAATCTGATGTAATATCAATTGTTGTTTGAGAAACTGAGGAACGTGGTGTAGCCTGAATAGTGACCCTGAATACAGAACGTATAATCCCCTTCGGGCTGGGTCATTCTTAAACAAATTGTACAGTCCTCTCTAAAATAATTCAATGTCCCAATGTATAGCCTTGATTACATCTTTGATAATGAAGCCCTCAGCTACCAATATGCAGTAGTTTCAACTACGCTGAATGTGCTTTGTATTCATTCAGGAAAAGTGAATTCACATTTGACCCGTCCATTGAAATCTAGAGAATCTTATTTTCCTTTAACTTTTGTCACATAAGTGAATGAAGATAAAAAGTGGATAGATCTGGAGCGTCCAAGAAAAGAGGAAGTAAGGTCTCTTGTTGTTACCCCTTTTTTATCTTCATTCCAAAATCTTGTATTTACGTCTATTTGTGTACGCCCAACAAATTTATTCAGTGATTCATCAAAATCAAGAACAACTAGCTTTCATCAACGTCACAAGCAACTGTTGTACCTTATCAACCCCGAAAATGAGAACATTTCTCGTGTAGGTTCCATCTAGTTAGCTGCAGGACTATCTTTACCCAGTCTTAAAGAGTACGGCAACATCCTTTCCAGCTTCCCGAAGTGACTGTTTCAACACACTAGTTAATTTCAGCAATCGCTACAGCTTTTAATACAAACTCTTCAAATCCGCATGAACTATTTGCTGTTGAAGGTAATACGAGACTTTCGATTCTGAAGCGGATGATAGTGAAGTGTGTGGTTCAGACTGGGTGGCAGTTTGTTTTGATTTGAAAACCCATTACAAGTTGAGATGATGTTTCCTTAAAGTGCTTGCCTATGTTTTTTCCGCTTCATGTGCAAAATATTTGATCAGGTGAACATCCTTAACTGGGGAACACATTAATGGAATAAAAATCCACTTCAGTCGTAAGTAGTTTGTCTCTTTTACTGCACTACCGGTTTAGGAAGCTTAGAGTTCCCCGTCGGCTGTCGACACGGGCGCCCTAGTAGCTGTTCCTTAGCTCCCGTACGTTGTTTGGCATGGGTTTGATCCTCGTGACTGACTGGCCCGACCACCACACATTCATGATGTTTTAATTATTTGGTAACATTTGAAGATAGAGCTTTAAGCTTTCAAAGCAGGTCGTGCAGTAAAAAAAGACAAATTACTTACATCTAAAGCGGATTTTTATTCCCTTCGTGTGGCTAAAATGCGTCTGAGTCCGGTATTACCTAAAAATATCTTGGCACAGCGATAACTGAAGTAAGCTTAAAGTAGACTTCCCAGGCACAAGTGCAATCCAGTCATTTAAAACTGGGCGATCCTTTCAGTTATATTGATAAAAGTCTTGAAATTAGACACTGTAGCACCATTAATCCGCAAATGGAGAACAAAATTCTTACACCACCTTCACACACACACACACACACACACACACACACACACACAGTGGTGAGCGCCGATTGAAATACAGTGCTCCAATTCATTATCGTGTTTACAACACATGGCGTTGAACCCTATCTACCTCATTTCAATAATGCAGAACAATAATGATCTGTTAGTATAAGCGATTTAAACCAATTTTTCCAGATGCGTAAACATTTAATTACAACACACAAACAGTGGGCGATAACCAACTGCAGGTCAACAAAAAGGGTATATAAAGTTAAGTTCAAATCAGCATGAATGAGATTCAAATATGTTCGTCGTGATATCATGTGAACGCGGATACCTGTTTGTGTACAGTACTCTGGTGCGTGAGTTTCATTTTACACAAGATGTTTCATTTTACACAAGATACGTAATGCATTTTCGTGTTGAGTTCCGACCTGAAATTGAAAAACACATACTTGCAGAAGTTGTGAAGACGCATTGCAAACACATACTAAATGTTACCCTAAAAATATTTTAACTTCCTGATAACAGATCAAATGTGAAAACATTCCATCACTGGAGCATACTAACGTTAGAAATAACATTATTTAACAATACACTTGTTACACTACAAACGATATTACAGGGCAAGTCTTCATTTACGGAGCGTCAACGGCATAACGGTCATGAAGGCGAAAGAAACTGGACTTTTCTGTCCTGAACATACTACAGACAAGGTAACATGTATAGAGAGATCTTTTATTCTCACATACAGGTGGCTGACATAATCCACTTCCGAAGGTACTAGTACATAGTTCAGTCCGGAACAGGGTATCACCTTTCGGGGTACAAACAATTGCTCGAATGCTCGGTGGGGGTGGGGTTATGGACCATCGATGTAGGAAAGTAAATAAAACCGCGTTTATAATTATGCGTTATTTTATTATTAGATAAATATATTTATTATTTTTCCATGAATATTTTCGACAATTTGGCGTCAATTTCGTAGATACTAACAAATTCCGAACATGTTATGTCCATATTAAACGAAAGTTGCAACTCTGCCTTTATTAAGTCCACAGAGCAACGGTTAGAGATATTTGCCCATTTCAAGGCCATTAAAGAGAAAACGCGATTCACATATGCATTTGAGGGCGGTATGCTCAAAGATCCAGTATCAAATAACATATTTAACTTACGATCTTCTGCGGTTTTAAATATTTGTATCCATTTTTTATCTACACTTTGTTGCGATTGGAGTTAATATTTTCTTCAAAACACTGTAGTCTTCGAATAGTTCATCGGCTGAAAATCCTTCATTTGAATCGAATCCTAAACCAGAAGCAGCATCACAAAGTTCTATAAACATCAACTTACCAATTAATGACAATGGTTCCAGTTTTTTAATGGATTTGATTCATTAAACTCAAAGTGACTTTGGAGATACACAAGTGCCTTTTGATAAAGTAATTTAACATCTAAAACAGATGCTTCGTAAGCTTCCTCATCAGCGCGGTTTCGTGCAACCCAAATTCTGCAGACCTTCTGCCACATTTTCTAAAATTCTATATAATTGGGTCGAAGCGGTTGTGTCCTGCAACGCTAAGCTTGTTTTTTCAAACATTGTGCATACATTGGCACGAACATGTAAGAATAAAGACGTCTTACTAAACATATGCGATTTCACGTCGCTTTCATCGTCTGTTGTAAGGGGTACTCGCATTGTGTTAATATCTTTGAGACATTCGTTATCAATCTATATGAAATAAGAAATTATTGCTTGGTAGACTTTCAAAATCTTTTGTATAGCTGTACCCAAAGCAAGCCACCTTGTAGTCACATGTTTATTAGTTGCGCGAAGGCTACAAACTCCTTCAAATGTTCCCTTCACAGGCCAGAAAATGTTAAATGACTGTAAATTTTGAAAACCACAGATTCCACATCGAGCTCCAATTGCTTCATAGCATATTTGAATGTATTATTCAAAACGTGAGCCAGGCATCCAGCTTTAAATATGTTTTGATTTTTATCCTTCAGCAGGGTAAAGGCAGATATATTTTTTACCAAAATTGGCGTTCGTATTATCTGAACTGAATGCGATGTCCAAATCAAACTTTGGCGTGGCTGCAATAGCATCCTGTTTCATGGGAAAAAATATTGAATACAAATGGGACACGTTTTTCTATTTCTTTTATTAGATGAAGTAAATTTTAGGGTATCCGTCACGACCATAAGGGTTAAGAGCTGTCACTGCAGTTTCTTCAGCTTTTGGGGCCGAGTACATTCTTGACTATACTAGTTCTGCCACAAGATTTTTTTTTTTCAATAGCTGAATCGGGTAATATGAGGCAGTGATTTCATGGCACAATCAGTGGATGAGTGTGAAATATCATGTTTAACACAATGATATGTTTCCGTTAATTCAGCCTGGGTAATCATATCAATTTTTGCTGAATTACATTTTGGAAAAAAGTTCGTCATTAAGTTCGATGTGCGTCTCGAAAGCTGTTTCTTTTTATGTTCATTTTCATTTGCGTGATGTTTGACGTCGCTCAATGCGCCATAGATATGGAGAAATCCTTATACAAATTTTGCATCGTGCGTAAAAAATTGAACTGCCTTTGGCTACCCATGAATTAGTTTGTAACCATTCATCATGAAATTTGCTTAAACGCTTTCCCTTTCTTTTTTTTTTCGCGGTACACTGAGATATTTTTGCTATTTCTCCACCTAGATCTTCATAATTATTGTCACTTTCAGCATCAGGAAACTGTTTTCTGAAAAGAGAGAAAAACATCACGCTATTCCCTGCCAAGCCATGCCATCATGGTGTCCAAACAACCATAAAATAAAATTAATAAATATTACAAAATTAAATAAATGTACATATAAACAGTTACACCCTCGCAACCCAGTCCCTAAAACCGTACTAAGTCAAAAAGAATAAAACGAAGCTAGACCAATTAACTCATCAATTGCTACTGTCGCGTTCGTCGAGAAAGATTAGTTATTTCATTACCTACGTATAAATTTAAATTACATATTATTATTTTTAATGCAGGGCGCGCAACATAGGAAGGACACTGCACTCTGTAAAGCAGACACAGGGCGGCACCGCACGCTCTTGGTCAAATCGCCGCTGCCTCGGCGTCAGCGCGCCACAGAGAATTGCGCGGATCACTTTGTGCAAACAATGAGGCCACTGACCAACTGTTGGGGCATATATTAAAAGAAAAAGAATGCCGTCATTCAAATATATTTATAACAGCATTACAGTAAAAACTTTTCACGGTGTGATATTTTTACAGTAGGAACTTCGGTAGGACGAAAGTGACGGCATTTCAGAAATAATTGTCATCTGATTTTAAGGAAACTATTCAATATAAAAAATTGAAATTTTAAACATATCATAGTCAAACATACTAGCTTGATAATGAATTGACAATCTCTTCGTAATTCGTTACATGTATTGTCCAGCTTTGAAATATAGTATGTCAATGCATGTGCTTGCAGTGAATTTTTCATGTTGCTACTAGCTTACTTTTGGTTTACTTTAGGTCATACATTTTTGGCTTTGAAATGTAGCCGACATATCGAAGTTTTATTTAAAGTTTACCGTAAAGCGTTATCTATTTCATTTTCGAGATTTGTGTGTGTGTGTGTGTGTGTGTGTGTGTGTGTCATTAGGGTAGCGCTCAGTTCATCCAATTCTGTACTGCACGTTGTAGAGAATTAAAATAATTCTCAAATACATTGAACTGAACTGACCAAAAAAGAAGTACTTACTTATAGATCCAAACAGTTGCCTACGTGGCAGCATTATGTAGCATTGATGCTTAGTACAGTCAGGACAGAGAACGGAGAATACGAATAATCATGTCGAATGAGGCTCGAAATCGGAGCGGAAAACAAAATTTGCAGTGTCGAGCCACACTCGACGTTGGAACGGAAAAGCTCCGAAAGCCCGCGAGCTGTCAGGCAACACTGATCACACACACAATACAATACAATACAATGATTATTGTTATTTAAATTACGTGTAGTTTTGAGATACTCACCGCAAACAATTATCAGATCAAACAATGTGAATGTAACACAGATGTAAATTTTACAAACACGCGCACGTCTACGCACTCCCTCGTCCAAACTGGCCGCACGACTGTCTAAGCAATGACTGCGCGGGGCGGGGAAAGAGTGGGACATGAGCCACGAGCCCAGTGCGCGGGGCGCGTGGCGCCGCGGGATGGAAAACTTGAACCGAGTGCAAATTTCGTGCGCCAACGCAAGACAAACGAAGTAGCATAGAGATTGGCTTCTATTAGATAAATTTCGCACGACACTGCGTGAAGCCGAATTTTGGAAGGCTGTCAGTTAACTGTTGTACATACAAGAGCGTTTTCTAGCGTAATGTCACAGTGTAGTGGTTAACATTTAAACTGTCGTGAAGAAGGTCGAAGGCTCGAATCCTTTCAAGTAAAGCGACATTTTTTTATTTTTCAAAATCTAATCAAAAGATTTTATCATTTTTATAATTAGTTTAAATATAATTTTTTTATTTCTAATATTTTGCCGCATCATTTTCAACATCGTATTGATTTTCCTATTTGCTCTTATTTTTCTTCCTATCACTCGTTTCTTTGTTTGGAATCTGCTTGTGTACCAACCAGGACTGCTCATCAATTAGTAACGTGTAGCCAGTGCGAATATAGTTTCAGGTAACTAACGACAGCGAGAAATTACAGTTTGTTTTTAGCGCTGAAAATGAAATTTTGCCGCAGGAGATGGCTTTACAGACAAACATAAAGTTTTTCCATCTTGAGTTTGCTCGCAGAGGTTAGTCTTAAACGCCATGATCAAAGTGATCGTCATTTTAGTTCTGCTGCAGATTGTTGATCGCTGTTTTCTTTGATACATCATCACACATCACGAGGTTGTAGCCGGCAGCGGATGTACCAACACTGTATCAGCAAGTGACACACGTAAACAGAGTAATTTTATCGGACTACAGCCAATAAACAGAAGTTTATCCGAGGTTTTTAAAAATCGATAATTTGTATGAAATTGTATTAATGTAATTAACTCTCTTTGAAATATTGAGTATGTCAAAATTTGTAAATTATAGAGCTCAATAAATTTAAATTACAGCGTTAGTTAAAAACATAGAATTCCCTGAGATTTTGTGAGATCCCTCAAGATTTCACCGATTTTCACAGGTAAAATTTAAAGTTAATAGATCACCACCGTGGCATTCTTAAGCGAACTACCGAACTCAATAAACTTGCGTGTACACAAACTGAAAACACATCTGAATAGTTTCGAACTTCACAGCCACCAATCGAAAATAATGCAGTGAAGCAAACGACTGTCAATAGCATATGTGAAAAATAAATGTGCAGTGGAAAATGCGTGTAAGCCACAGCAATGTAATAACATCCGGCATTCACCAATACGCACGAGAAATCGTATGTGAGCACTGTCATAAATCCACAACAATCTATAAAAAGCAAACAAAAGCCAAATAGTTTTCCAGACCAATATTTCGCAAAAATTTTGCCGTTGCCCACAGGTCACTTTAGACATAAAAACAATAACATCTTTAGCAGGCAAATAATAACCAAGGAGAGCGCAGGACAGATCAACTACAGTAGTAAGGTAGCGTCAAAAAGGGGCATACGCCACATTTTACGGGAAGACATGGAGTTTAGAGGTCGAATGCTCAACAAAAATTCAGTTCAGATGAATCTCTAACATTCCTGTGTTACAGATGTCATGTTCTATTAAAACAGACTTTCAGCTGGTCTCTGTTGGCACACACAGGGCACACATAAAGTGAAAAAAGTAAATTATATAGGCCATAACTTAACATAAACAACAACAAAATCTGACGTAATATCTATCTAACTTACATACAAACTAAGTGTATGTACATCAGAAACAATAGAAGGAAAAAAAAACACTGAAAACGCCATATCTGCAATGAAACAAGTTTGGGGATTAAACAAAGCATAAAACTTTTTTTTAAGGCATTTCTTTGTGTGAATCCAGTTCTTGTAATTTTATTGAGTTGCGTCCCACAAAACTGGCCTTTCTTCAACTAAAGAATTTGATCGCTCAATGTCTGTTTACCACGCTCTGGTGAAGCCTACGAGGAGAAACTACGAAAATAAAAGGAAAGACAAATAACAGTAGAACGACAGAACTGACACAGAGGCTTTTGCCTGAAAGATGTGAAGGTGCCAATGTTTACTAAGGCTGTGTTTACTAATGCTGCGTTTATAGTGGTTGCCAGATAACGGCCGACACTTGGTCACGGTGCGTCCGATCTCCTTGGTCAGTTTTTAGCGGGGTCGAGGAGGTTAGATTAGGTTAGAATCTATTCTATGAATGAAATAATTATAGTTTCACCACCAAGGGTTGGATGGATGCCACGACGCATCTGTGCTTGCAGACGAAAACTACGATACAGCATTTGCTGTTAAAAAGTTGCCGAATGCAAGTAAATGAGCTATATCTGTCTCGAAAAGAACGTGGGGAGTACTGTAGATTCTGTACTCAGTTATTGGAATTGCCAGACAAGATTTACGAATTTATGACATCAAGAGAAAAACGCCATGCCACAAAAATTAAACGTACTTTCTTCTTCTCACCACTGACCAGCTTCAGAAGGGGCCGTCACCTTTAAATTGACAAAATGTATTTCGTATTTATACGTGTGTATTACGAAAATATGTAGTTTCAGTGATACATTATGAATCTCTCCCAAACACGTTGTTCCGAGTATAATTATGGTACAGTGCTAAGATGTGCGACTTAGGTGTAGAACGGTTTTGAGCACGTAATCGGTGATGTACATTGTGGAAGTAGATTATGTTTTTATTATAAGGCGCATGAATAAAATTTGCGTGTGAGTAAGCAAGCATTATTTAATTAATGAAATATAGATCTGTGGTTTTACGGCAGCTCACTTTATTCTAAAAATGGTGAAAGTTAATGCAAGACTGGCAGTACATTCAGGTGACCAGACTGCAGCACTGGAAAATTCAATGCTCTTTAAACACTTGCACAGTGGATTTGAGGAAGAAAGCAACAAGGTTTCTGTTGGTAGTGCTATTTCAGATTGGGTGTAGATTTTAATAAAGGAAATCAACTATATTACAGTGTCTTTTAGTGCACTTGCACGAAACATAGCTCCAAAATTTGGTTCAGAATAAGTTTAACATATCGTTCTACTTGGGGTGCAAGAGTGAAAATACTAGCTTGTAAATCAGTCTTTAGGGCATCGTAAATAGGTAAATACCTGTAGCACCCAACATATCACACAAAAACTTTCAAATTGTACTTTTCAGAACATGGCATAGACCTAATTATTGGAAAGATGTAATCGCCAGATGTCAAATATCAAAGTGTCATTCCTAGTTTTATAAGAGCCAGAACTGCATCGTTAATGTGAATATCGACCTTTTTTTGACAGAGCTCGAATCGCAGCTCTACAAGTACTCGAAATTAGCTTTCTAGGAGCTACAGTCTGGAACCGCGCGACCGCTACGGTCGCTGGATCGAATCCTGCCTCGGGCATGGATGTGTGTGATGTCCTTAGGTTAGTTAGGTTTAAGTAGTTCTAAGTTCTAGGGGACTGATGACCTCAGAAGTTAAGTCCCATAGTGCTCAGAGCCATTTGAACCAGAGCCAGACGGCTGGTGTAATTTTTTAACTATTTCTGGATGACAGTGCCACTAGGAATTCCGTTAATTAACTTTATTTGCAACAGAACAAACAACCTCATCAGTAAACGTATATTTCAGCAATCTACTTCCGTAGCGAAAGTTTTTATAAAGTATCTTGGCTGCTTCTGTTGATCTCACGTTTGTTAAACAGTACCCCCTTTCTTCTGTTGCACGTGGTGTGTTATCACTCTCCCTACTAGAAGGCAAACTGCTCTCCTTTCCCTGATAAATTTAGCAAGTTTCGCAAGTCTCCAACATAAACAGTTTCTTCAAAATAACGAGAGCATATTGTTGCATTTGCAACTGTCACAGCGTCGTTTCTGCAGCATTTCAACAGCCAAATCTTTTGCAAACTTGTGACGCGAGGGAAAGCAAGAAAGGATACTTCAGCCCCTCTTGTGTTACGTTTGTTAGCATTGCAAAAAGATACACACCGTAGCATTGCTTGCACATACTCGAAACAGTTTAAATGACAAATCACTTGCTGAACTAAAGCAACTAAGCGAAAACGATAATATTCAAAACGCGTTTGCTTCTGTGCACTGCCCTCTACAAATCACTCTCTCCAGTAAGTTAGTCGGTGCAGAAGCTGATGGGAGTAGCAGAACCGACAAAAGACGCAAGACGGCCTACGCCTTTGGACCAAAATTCATTTAAATTAATTATCATGTTATATGGAATTTGTTGAGCTCAGCGACTGTATAACAAAACTCACAAAATGTTTCTGCTTCAGTTGCTTTTTAGTAAAGCTTATTAGCATTACACGTTTTGGCAGCATGCACCCATCTTCAGGTGCTTTATAGTTACATGTACATTAATTTTTTGTTGTGGATTCTTTTGGAATGTGGCTATGCTTATTTGCTGGGTGAGCCGGTGAGGTACAGCCATAAACTTCGGTGCATAACCTCACTGGAACACCTATTAAATATATATAATCATATAGAACCAATAGTTGAATATAAATGTAGACATAAGTCGAAAGCACCTGACGATCGCAGCATGCTGCCGGAACGCTTTGTGGTAATAAATGTAAGTAAAAAATGACTGAAGCTGGAATCTTTTTTTTTTTACAAACAAAAGATTCATTGTTGTCATCAACCTGTCAACCGGTGTTGTCTTCACTCAGCTGAATTTTGTTTTATGTGTCATTAACTTCCATGTACGTCTGCTTTGGAAATAAAAATGTAAAATATGTGCTAAACTCACAATGCTGTCTGCTAATGAAGTCAGGCTAGATTTGCAGGAAGAGAAAACTGCAAGCATGGCGAATAACTTTAAATTGCATCGTTTCAGCTAGCACTAATCAGCCAGTGCGTCGAATATCTTCAGGGAGTGAGAGAACAATACCTACGTTTCCTTGCTTCTCTAAATATCCCGGCCCCTCCGCCTCCTCTCGTTATGGAACAATAATTAGGTATTCTGTAACATTTTTTTCTCACAGAAAATACTCTATGGAAATGTCTGTGTGTCTAATTTTGCATACTGTGTCAATCAGGCAAGTTGTGGCTTGCTATCAAGGCAAAGCCAGTTACGGGACTGAGACTGAAAGTGCCACTTTTCGAACTGTGACGCGTTTTCGACACTGCTCACGTTTTTGTTGTCAAGAGTGATTCATATATGAATGTAAATGTTCGTATTATAACTTGAGAATGATTAAATTTGGGAAACGAAGTAGGCGATACTCTAAAGTGTTCGAAGTATTGCTGTAAACAGGAGGTGGAACGATTAGAAAGAGCAGACTTGTGATGATGACACTTCCCTGACGATAACAAAAGGAAAGAAATTGTGACAAGATGGTTATCACTGTAGTCGACGAGTTTCTTCGACGATATGAAACGACTGCATAAAATTGTTCACTATGCATCTCTGAACAATACGAGGTATTCATCCACAGAGCTGTTTGGAGGTACATACTTCAGTGCAAGTTGCATATCACTGTTACTGCTACTTCAGAGGTTTTCTTATGCCCCATTCGGCACTAGAATTTATTATTGAAGGATATTCGTACGTTCATTCCCCGAGGACTTATATCTTTGGCATCTAAGTTTCACATCATTGACATTAGATAAGTTTCTGGACAGTGGGTGTTTAAGGAAGGTATTTGAAATTTGATATGTAAGTGAAGAATTAATTTCTTTGTGTAGGCTCCTACAGCTTATCTTCTTGTCAAGATCATTCACAAGCTTTTGCGAGCGCTCAGTTTTATCAAAACAGACTTCATGTCCCGCACAAATATAATAGCCACACTGTTTACAAACTCCTTATCTGTAGTTTGCTTTCGTCGCCGAGTGAATGGCGAGTTATCGTCAAGGACAACAGTTCAATGTTGCTTGACAGATGATTTGCGCTGTTGTCATTCCTTTACCGGACCCATTTCATGTCTGCCTTTGGCTGCTGGGACAATACAACCAGAAGATTTGTACACGAACTAACGAACCCCACAGTGCCAAATGCGTATGGGAATTCTATAGACGTCCTAATCTCATTCTCCCGTCTCTCTCTGTCCATCTCCTACTCCCTCTCTCTTTGTCCGTTTACTGCTCTTCTCCCCTCTCTTTGTCCATCTCCTTCTCCTCCTCCTCCTCCTTCTCACTGTCCATCTCATCCTCTGCCCCCTCTGTCTCTCTCCATCTCCTCCCCAGTCCGCTCTCTGCCTATCTCCTCCTTCTCTCTCTGTCCATTTTGTTACCGTCCCCCTGTTTGTCCATCTCCTCTTCCCCTCCCTCTCTGTGACCTTGAACCTTGTTTATTGTTACGGCAAAAGAAAACTCGATTGAGAGATGAAGTCACCTAAAGCGAATGGGTAAGTTGGTTGCGATCATTAATATGAAGTGTACAGTTCTGTACAGCTCTGCAGGTGCTGAATCTGTGATGATAGTAGTTTCAGTGACAGTATTTCTCACAATTTTAATCTGTGAATGGCTAGAATTGCAAAGTTTTGGATGTTTCAGATTCCATAGTGGTATTCTAATAAGTCATAAGTCGGTAAGTCATAAATACATTCTTCTATCCTCTTGAAACAGACTGCACAGTGCGTCCATCCCGACTTTTATTACAATATCGAGTAAAAATTTGAGGCAAACCAGTCAAGAACTTTTCGAGATTTTTTTTGTAACAACTTTAAACTAAAACTTGCCACAGTTGTGTATTTATGTTAAATGTAGTCGTGCGTGTAATTTTGTAAGAGAAACCGTTCGGGTAAGTATGCGAAGCCGCTTTGACGATCGCAGAAAGTTGTTGCCATTATAGTGGTACCATTCAGTATAGTCTGTTAGTGTCAAGTGTTGAGGTCGTAATAACACGACAGCCAGCTACAATTACAATAGAGTACCTTACAATAAGTGATGCTGCTATCGAGCGTGAGTGGCGCTGCAAGCTCTGTTCACCTTGTGTAAAATACTGAAAGGTGGCTACACTGAGCCACAGCGCCAGAGATCGCGCTAGAGAGTATTGTTCCGCCGCCTCCACTGGCAGTGATTATTGAGAACTCGTAGTGGGCAGTGGTTGTTGAGAACGCGTAGTAGTCAGTGCTTGTTAAGAACTCGTAGCAGAGAGTGTTTGTTGAGATGTGCTAGTAGGGAGTGATTGCTGAGATGTGATACTGAAAAGTTCTTGTTGAGATGTGATAGTAGCGAGTCGGTGTGGAGAGATTGTAATGTCTAGAGTGCTTTTCATCAATATAAATTAAGGTAACAAACTACTTTTCTTTTCTTTCTCATTATTTCAATGTCCTGAATAATGTGTCATTACAGGTTCAGTCAACAAAGCATCTGGCGTGTGTTCTTGTATTAGAGTGTAATTCTGGGTTTTTTGCGCAATTATAGTATTTCTAATTGTCTTTTATTACGTCAGTATAATTGGTATTTAAAAATTCTTGTCTTGTTGAAGAAGAACCGTGCCAGATGTGCGTTGAGTCATACTTCCACATACAGAACAGTTACACTTGTGCTTTGGTTTCGTAGGTTTTATAGTTGCTGGGGACTTAATTAATTAATTGTATTAATGAAAATTTCCATTTCATTCCTTGTTGTTGTTCTATGCAGTCAGATTGCGTAATAATACTAGTCAGGGCCAACCGTTTACGAGACTTCGTAATCGGACAGACAGCTACTAAAGCAGAAATTAAAATTATTTGCATTCTATAATAATTAAGCCCCCATGCACGTGGCGACCGCTGTTTCGGATCGTCCCTTGGAATCTTCTGATTGTAAAAATAGTAGACAGTAGTATTGTTGTAGTAATTTGTAGTTTAGTAATTGTAGTCTATTTTGCATGTGTAGATTTGGTAATTGTCATTCTTCTAATGGTATTTTTTCTTTTTTTTTTTGCAAAATTTCATTTCTGTTGTCTTGTCTACGGGTTTGACAATTAGTGCAATTATTTCAATTGTTCGATTAATCGTGTTTGAGGGAAACATTTGGTGTGAATGGTATTGTTGGAGATAAAGTGTCATTGTGTGTAATTTTCATATAGTGACGAGTTTTGTATGTTTTGTAAATGATTACACGATCGATGAAAAAGGCAAAAATGATGGATAGTGAGAATGACGAAGTTGTTAACATGGCGAACTCGCCAACAGAGGAAAACAGTATAATGAATAATGAAGTGGAAAACAATGTAATAAGTCGCGAAAATAATCCGGAAACAGTTCAAAATTTTTCACAATCAAAAATTTTTCAGAATACGAGATTAACGACAGAAGATTCTGAAATAGTATCGAATACAGATAGCTTTATGGCTATGCAGAAGGAAGTTAGTTTTGCGGGAAATGTTTGGGGAGAAAGGAATTTCGAACCAGTTACTATGGAGCAGTTGATGGGTGCAATATTAAATTTGGGATCTGAATTAAAAACAGTGACAACACGGTTAGACTTACAAAGGGGAACAATGGAAACACGGTTAGACTCACTGGGATCACAAATGAAAGCAATGACAACACGGTTATGCTCACAAATAGGAACAATTAGAACCGAGATGAAAGCAGTGGGATCACAGTAACGATCTGGATTAGAAACTGATATGGGAACAATGGAAACACAGTTAGGCTCACGAACAGGGACATGTTTCAAATACATGAAAGACGAATCAAATAAAGAAATTAGAGAAGAAGTACAACCGATTTTGAAGGCTCACAATAATAGCTTAATTTCAACAGAAATCAGAAAAGAGGAACAGGACAGAGAACGGGAAGAAAAAGATCGCGTGATAGTACAAAATTTTTCAGAGTTAAATTTACAAAGTGCACACGATAAGGAGGAAATATTTGAGAGAATCGAGGAATCTGTAACAAATAACCTAACACAACAATATGAACAGTTAACTACTAAGTGTGACAATACCGAAACCCGAGTCGCGACACTTACGGAAGACGTAAATAAACAGAAAGAAAAAATAGGTGACTCATCGGAAGGAGTTGAGATTTCAGATAAATTGACAAGTCTTAGTTTACATGGGGACAGAGATTCGGATGATACAGCTCCATTACCATTTGCAGAAACCGAAGAGTACCAGAACATAAATAAGAATGTTGAAAATCAGGGAAAATTTAATGAATGCGTTAAAAAGGAATTTGAGGCATTACGAATGCAAGTCAAACAAACTGAAGGCGAAATTGTAGGAAAAGACAGCATAAGAAATTTGGAATCACAGATAGCAGAGGGGTTTGAAGAAAGTAATTTGTCTCATTTACGGGATACAACAAGAGAGCGCCAGGCGCGCGAACTTGACAATAATCGACATTGGGACTGGGACAGACGCGGTAGGTCTTTGTCGCCACGAGGCGAAAACTTTGACTATAAACACTTTTTGACTGTTCGGAAATTTAAAATCTTTCGTAATTCTAAGAATGAGATACATCCATGTTCATGGTTAGATCAATTTACGTATGCACTTCCGCCAAATTTGCCACTAAGTCACAAGCTGAAATTTATGTGCAGCTATTAAAGTCCTCAGGGGATTCACTATACTAAGTGAATATGTGCCGTAGCGTTCACAGGGCCCCGAGCTGTAGTGGTGCTATTTCCCTTTTAGTTTTCTGCACCGCTGCCTACTCTTTCACTATTCTTTGCATCTATAAAAACAATTCTTCTACTATCCATCTATCTAGACAGTAGGTAAAGAATAACCGGATTTGACTGTTTTACCCAAAAGTGACTTTGGAAATTACCGTTTGGACTTACTATATTTTCTGCAGCATTCATTCGTAGCTTAAATGAAATTTTACCTGTTTATCTTCGTGACAATATTACTTCATATGTTGACGATATTCTTTTTGCTAAACGTTCTTGGAGTCAGCATAACAAAATTTTGGGTTCATTATTACGTATTTTTGCAAGAGTTGGCATTACAGTGAACTTGGAAAAATCTGAATTTGGTCGTTCTCAGGTGAAATTTCTTGGTCACATTATTTCTACAGGAGGTATTCTTCCCGATCCAGAGAAACTAGACGCTATTTGTAATTATGCTGTTCCTTCCACAAAACGTGCTATTCGTAGTTTCCTTGGTCTCTGTAATTTTCTTAGACGCTTTGTTAGATTGGATGATTTGGCCACACCTCGTTTACACATTTCAGTTACGCGCACTTTGGTCCCAGAAAATGCTTTCATAAATTACGAGAAAATTGCTACTTCAGTAATATGGAAAAACGTATTCGATCTGTTCTTGCCAAATGCAAATTATGTCAACAGGCAACGTTAAAATTTTTGTGGAATGACATACTTTTGAGAAACTAACAGTTGTACGTAAACACACGGAGAATGCAAGGATACCGCGCCGTGTTCCGGCGGCGGCAGATACTCAAAGCAACAGTCAGTCTGCGCGCCGCACAAGGCTGTCGTTGACCGCAAACAATCACCTTCTACGTCACGCGTCTACAGCTGATCGAGCGCTCAGTGCGAATGCACTGACAGACGTAAACAAATACACAGTCTAATTTCTCGGATTAAATTCAGTATAAAGCTATGGTGACTTTATAAATTATGTTATTAACGTTCAGTATTTTTCAGGATACGGTTGTGTAAAATATTTAAGACCTTCAGGTAAATTCTGTGCGTGTCCGACGTTAAGACGACTTGCTTTGGAGAAAATTTCAGGAAGAATGTAATTTCGAAGAAAAAAGTAATAAACTAAAAGGGGTAACGATTAATTGAGTTTATTTTTCAGGTAACATATTTCCACTTAGGTACGTACTTTAGACGTAATTTGCTGCTTGCGATTACGTGACTCATACTTTGTGCTAAATTTCATGTTCTATGAATTTACTTGTGAAGCGACGTGCTTGTGTACATTTACTGATTTTGACAATGTTTTATTAATGGACAGTGTTATTACTTGCGTTTATTATGCATCGCTTGGCTGCTATGCTTTTTCACTGATGTCATATTTTTTTATTATGTGCCTGTTGTGTTTATTTATTTAAGTTATAATTGTCACCTGATTAATTGTGCTGACAGTGGTTATGTATGTAGGTTACACTTTGTGATTTATCTGCTTGCGCCTTCATGTTTACTTTTTAAAGATTACATATGAACATTTATTTGCTTATGCTGATATGATGCTAATCACTTGTTTATTACGTAAGATATATGTTTGCTGCTGTGCGTATGGATTGCATATTTACACATTTCTGTTTTGTTGTCATAACTACTCTTCAATTTAGAATATAGCAATGCTGATGTACAGTGTACAAACATGAAGATTAGGTTACACTATTGTATTAATTGTAGATTGTTCGCTTGGCAGAGCCTCGTTATAGTGATTGTGCTGCATCCACTTGTTGACATTCTGTTCGCTACTGGTATATTGTCGCGATATTGCATGTATTGCTTACGCTCAGTGCCTGATATTTTTAAGATAAGAAAATGAACTGCTATAATTCTACGAACGACATTGGTACAAGAAACTGCTTAGAAGTCACATGAACTGGAGGTTTTATGGAAGCTGTATAAATTTATGCTAATAGGAAGGAAGCTAACGACATGACATACCAACACTAGGTTTAGACCATTGACAGTTATTACACTGCATTCTTCGTGAGCAATTGAAATAGGAAGTGACACTTGACACGAGAAATACTCCACATGTTTGCTTCTGTTTGCCATAATTTTTGAAGTGGTGTACACACTGAAATATCACGAACATTAACACTTCGTAATCGTACTTAATTACTGAGAGTTATTCGAACTAAGTCTGTTAGAGGTCATGTATGCATTTCTTTTATTTAATGATGGACAAGGAACCAAAATGTATCTTATAATTTATAATGAGTAGAAAATTTGGGTCAGATGGATTACACAGAGGTTGTGTGTGGACACTGTGTCTTCGGATTGTATGAGATGATGAATTGAGGTTTGCATTAGGATTTTATCTGTACTTGTTCGAGGAGACTGACTAGAGG
Source organism: Schistocerca nitens (assembly GCF_023898315.1). Taxonomy (NCBI): domain Eukaryota; kingdom Metazoa; phylum Arthropoda; class Insecta; order Orthoptera; family Acrididae; genus Schistocerca; species Schistocerca nitens. The sequence goes on from NC_064619.1 coordinate 374,188,106, forward strand.
AAAGAGTTGTTATGGAAGTGAAACGATATTGGTGCTGAGGTTTATATGTATCGACGTATTATTGAGGTATTGAGATTATGTGAAGTTGATGATTATTGGAGTTTCGTGGACAAGAGGTAAGGTAAATGAGGTATTATTGAAGTATTGAGATTATGTAATGCTGATGATTATTGGAGTTTTGGTGGATAAGAGTTGAAGTAAGTGAGGAGCATATTTTTTTTGTTGGTCTATATGGAACAAGGAGGATGAAGATGGCAGACTAGAACACTCAAGTACAAAGAAGATTGTCTACACACACACTTTGTTAAATCAATAAGCAGTATATACTTTTTTTTTTTTGGAGAGAGGAAGCATTTGCATATCTTGGCTCACTGACAGTTGTTCAGCAACCGTACATTTTGATCTGGCTTGGCAAACATTGGTCTTCACATGATGACTATGACGTTGACTAACTATTATTGACTGTTATACATTGCTGCCACTACTACTTGATACACATGATGAACATAAAATTTTGACAGAATTGCATTTACACAGTTAACACTATTCAACTACACAGTAGCACTAAATGTGGATGAAAGATGAGTGAGTGTGTTTTGTGTGTTTTCCTTTTATAATCCCAGAGAAGTGATCCCAACCTATCTCCTAAATATTATTTTACTTGTTGTTGTGGCTTGCACTGAAACCCATAAATATTATAGGTTTACTGGTATTTGTGTATTGTAATAGTTAATAGGACAATTATCTGATATCATTTGTGTGTTTGTTATGATTTGTATGTTTAGTGTAAAAGCATTGTATGTGTATTCAAACTATTGTTCATGCCTGAACTGTCTGATTAGTGATGGTGCTGCACTTTTCAACATGGTGGATGCCACCTGGACATGTTTAATTTCTGCTGATGAACAGTGTGATTACTGATAGTGAATTTTATTGACTGCGGTCAGCACCTGGTCAACATTACTGGGTGCCACTGATGGACTGCTTCTACCGAAATGGTGTTACTTGTTGATGTCTGCACCTGCTCAACATTGCTGGGTGCCACTGATGGACTGCTTCTACTGAAAAGATGTCACCTGTTGCTGTGTGCACCTGCTCAATATTGCTGGTGCCACTAATGGAACTGCTTATACTGAAATGATGTTACTTGTTGATGTCTGCACCTGCTCAACATTGCTGGGTGCCACTGATGGACTGCTTCTACTGAAAAGATGTCACCTGTTGATGTCTGCACCTGCTCAACATTGCTGGGTGCCACTGATGGACTGCTTCTACTGAAATGATGTTACTTGTTGATGTCTGCACCTGCTCAACATTGCTGGGTGCCACTGATGGACTGCTTCTACTGAAAAGATGTCACCTGTTGATGTCTGCACCTGCTCAACATTGCTGGGTGCCACTGATGGACTGCTTCTACTGAAAAGATGTCACCTGTTGGTGTCTGCACCTGCTCAACATTGCTGGGTGCCACTGATGGACTGCTTCTACCGAAATGATGTCACTTGTTGGTGTCGGCACCTGCTCAACATTGCTGGGTGCCACTGATGGACTGCTTCTACTGAAAAGATGTCACCTGTTGCTGTGTGCACCTGCTCAACATTGCTGGTGCCACTAATGGAACTGCTTATACTGAAATGGTGTTACTTGTTGGTGTCTGCACCTATTCAACATTACTGGTGCCACTGATGGATTGTTTCTACTGAAATAATGTTACTTGTTGGTATTTGCACCTGTTGACCATTGCTGAGTGCTACTGCTGGAACTGTCAACTACTTGTTTCTTGGGCTATGGAAAGCGTTTATGTGAATATTTGTATAAACTGATTTTTTGTGTATTACTGTTTGTGAAAAGTTATGAGACTCTTACCTGCACATATTCGTCATTGCTGACGCTATTGATTGAACTGTTTAACCACATAATACTTGTGTAAACTATTATGTAAAGTCACATGTATGAAAGAATTTGTATTGCTTACTGTATTTTATATATTAGGTTATTGAAAGGTCAGTGCAATGCCAAAATTTTATTTAGTTATATGATATTTACGCATTAATATTATCTTTTATTTTTGTCTGTATTTTTTGACGAATTTGGTGGTATTTTCACCACCAATGCTGGCAAAAATACCATCAAATTCTAGCCCGTGGAGGAAGGGCATATGAAAGGTGGCTACACTGAGCCACAGCGCCAGAGATCGCGCTAGAGAGTATTGTTCCGCCGCCTCCACTGGCAGTGATTATTGAGAAATCGTAGTGGGCAGTGGTTGTTGAGAACGCGTAGTAGTCAGTGCTTGTTAAGAACTCGTAGCAGAGAGTGTTTGTTGAGATGTGCTAGTAGGGAGTGCTTGCTGAGATGTGATACTGAAAAGTTCTTGTTGAGATGTGATAGTAGCGAGTCGGTGTGGAGAGATTGTAATGTCTAGAGTGCTTTTCATCAATATAAATTAAGGTAACAAACTACTTTTCTTTTCTTTCTCATTATTTCAGTGTCCTGAATAATGCGTCATTACAGGTTCAGTCAACAAAGCATCTGGCGTGTGTTCTTGTATTAGAGTGTAATTCTGGGTTTTTTGCGCAATTATAGTATTTCTAATTTTCTTTTATCACGTCAGTATAATTGGTATTTAAAAATTCTTGTCTCGTTGAAGAAGAACCGTGCCAGATGTGCGTTGAGTCATACTTCCACATACAGAACAGTTACACTTGTGCTTTGGTTTCGTAGGTTTTATAGTTGCTGGGGACTTAATTAATTAATTGTATTAATGAAAATTTCCATTTCATTCCTTGTTGTTGTTCTATGCAGTCAGATTGCGTAATAATACTAGTCAGGGCCAACCGTTTACGAGACTTCGTAATCGGACAGACAGCTACTAAAGCAGAAATTAAAATTATTTGCATTCTATAATAATTAAGCCCCCATGCAATACTGAGCAATAAGTGGAGGATATTTCATTAAATGTTCAACAAGGTATGGGAGAAATTACAGTATAAACCTCCTGCCTTGCATTAACTTTGTCATGGAAAGAGATGGGGACACTTTATGTTGCCGCACTAGAACATGAGATGCCAGTAGACAACTGCCTACCTGGAAACGCTACTAAAGGCATCCGAAAAAGATTTGCTGATTACTTCATGAATGAGGGCATGGAAATGACTTAAATGTACAGGGTGAGCACAACGTCTTGCCCAGATTATAAAAATTTATAATAGAATAACCGTTTGACATAAGAAGTTACATTTGATGCCGTTACATAGGTTAGTGTTACTAGTTGTTGTGACCAAGCCGCGCGGGATTAGCCGAGCCGTCTCAGGCGCTGCAGTCATGGACTGTGCGGCTGGTCCCTGCGGAGGTTCGAGTCCTCCCTCGGGCATGGGTGTGTGTGTTTGCCTTAGGATAATTTAGATTAAGTAGTGTGTAAGCTTAGGGACTGATGACCTTAGCAGTTAAGTCCCATAAGATTTCTCACCCATTTGAACATTTTTTTGTTGTTGTGACCAATAGATGGCGCTAGTGCTCCACAACACAGACGCGGTCTGTTAGGTCACGTTAGTTGTTGGCGAAATGGCGTCGAAGCAGGAGAAAGCGCAATGTGTGCTTTGGTTTCACGAAAAGAAATCGCCCATCAGTGTTCTGCGTAAATTTCGGGCTTCTTATGGACGCAGCCCTCCTGACCTTAAATCAATAAAGCGATGGTATGAAAAGTTTAACGAAACAGGCGGAGTTGAAGATCGTCCTGGAAGTGGTAGGCCTCGTGTGACTGATGCAACTGTTGATCGTGTTCGGCAATCGTTTCAACTGAGTCCGTCTAAATAAACTCGTCATGCATCACGTGAACTTCAAATACCGCAAGGAAGTGTGATGAAGTTTCTTCATGAAAGGCTTAGGTTGCATGCTTACAAAGTGCTTATCATGCAGGCCTTGCTACCCAATGATTTGCTGATACGTGCTGAATTTGCAATTGAGATTCTCAACAGGACAGATGGCGCTATTGATTACTTAAATCGCATATGCTTTACCAATGAATCCACCTTTCATGTCAGTGGAATGGTAAATAGGCATAACGTTCGTATATGGTGTTCAGAGTCTCTATGTGGTGTCACCGCCAGACACCACACTTGCTAGGTGGTAGCTTAAATCGGCCGCGGTCCATTAGTACATGTCGGACCCGCGTGTCGCCACTGTCAGGATCGCAGACCGAGCGCCACCACAAGGCAGGTCTCGAGAGACGGACTAGCACTCGCCCCAGTTGTACGACGACGTTGCTAGCGACTACACTGACGAAGCCTTTCTCTCATTTGGCGAGAGACAGTTAGAATAGCCTTAAGCTAAGTTAATGGCTACGACCTAGCAAGGCGCCATTAACCATTTGTAACGTTGCATGTACCTCAAGATAGAGTCTCACTTGTATCATCCAGAATGCTGTATACCAAAGGACAATATAAAAGTTAAGTGTTCTAGTAGCTACGTTCTTTTCTTTATCACATTCATTACGAATCCTGTTCCAGACTTAACGCCAGACGGCGTGAGTTGACGCGTGCCCTTTCGGCTACTTCACTGTGGACTGGCTGCCTTAACAGTCCACTACACTCTACATGTTACTTTACAGTTACAGCGAGACAGCGAAAAAGTGAATGTTTGGTGCGGCTGCATGCATAACAAGGTTTTTGGACCGCTTTTCTTCGCGGAAAAATTAATTACCGCTAACATTTACTTAGACGTTTTGCAACAGTTGATTGCCTCACAGATAGAAGAATATCAACCATGGATAATTTCCCAGCAAGATGGCGCCCCCGTTCAGCGGCTGTGGCTGCGTGTGAAACCGCTCACACACCTGCAGCATTCTAGCGTGGTTAGAAGCGCTGCTAAGTAACTACATCCGAAGGAGCCCTTAATCTCATTACAGACAGCACGTCTCAGAACCACTCTTCCATTTTCCGTTCCCCAATGCTGTCTGGTTGATGCTACTAACTTAGAGAACCTGAAGATGCTGGTCTTGTCTCATTAAATATACTGCGTAACAAACCAAATTACTAGAATGTTATTTCTAGAGAACTTGCATACGGCAGAATTTTTGAGCGGTACTTTGTGAGTACATGTGCTGCACAGCTTATAAATTGAGAGGCTGTGTGTCGTTTGACCAACTACTTCCAAGAATTTCCCCTCATTGAAGCAAAACGCAGTAAAATCCCGGTTAACTGAACTCACGTGAACCGATACCCAGGCTATCCGAAATGCCTCCTAAAATAGAGCCAAAAAATAACACCATACTGCTCAAAAAAATTCGAGGGCAAAGTCGAAAAATTATGTGCGGAAGGTCTGCCTAAAAATGCGTACTTACTGACAGTGATTCTATTCATCTTTGCCAAGATAAAAAGTGGCAATATTGAGCGTTTCCTTCCCACAGATGTTACCAGTCCAACTCATTACAGGATTAGGACGTACTAGCTGTTATTGATGTCCGCAAGGCTAAGGTATTGTGAAAGCAGAAACACTTCAAAAGTGCTAGAGAAAACAGTATGACGGGTATGAAGTAACTGTCCCAGAAAATCGTGAAAACTTGACAGAAACGGTAAAAGAGTTCTAGGAAGCGAAGACATGGATAGGCCCTACGTGTAAGGCGAATGAATGGGTTGACGCAAACGATTTGGTTTGGTGTTTTGGGAGGCTAAGAAGGTCTCCTCTAGATGGCCTATAAAAGGATTGACATAACAGGGTGTTATGTGAGTGTATATGGCAGTGCCATGGATCTGTTTATATCCCTTCCCTTCAAAAGAGAAGTAGTTGTGGGTTAGGATGAAGTTACTAAGATGTGTGAGGAATGAGGTAGTGGATTTGGAGTCTGAAGGACATTGAGAAAGGTAATATTCAACAGCAGTAAGACCATGGGCGTGAGGGATGTTGGTGTCAACTGTGACAAGTAGGGATCCAGGAGGTAAAGGGGTGGAGATGCTGGAGAGTCGGTGAAGGAAGTGGTCAGTGTCTTTGACATGGGAGTCTAAATTACAGGCAATTAGTTGGAGGTGTTGGTCAATGAGGGCTGAACTTATTTCAGTGGGGGTACAGTAACCCCCCACATTGGGGCATCCAGGAATGTTGGCTTTGTGGATTTTGGGGAGCATGTAGAAGGTGGGTGTGTTTGGTGTCATAGAGATGAGGGGGGGGGGGGAGGACCTAAGGCTTTAGGCAGGGATTGGAGCTTGTGTTAGGCTTCTGGGATGGGATCACTCTGGCTGAGTTTATTGGTGGAGGAGTCAGATAATTGGCGGAGGTCTTCTGCCAGTTAGTCACTGTGATTCGTAACAGTGATGGAACCTTTGTCTGCAAGTAGGATGATTAGGTCAGTGTTCGATTTGAGGTTATGTATGGCTGTTCTTTCTTCTGCTGCAAGGTTGGTGTTCTGAGGATGGGACCTGTTGAAGGATGGTGAGGCTAAGTTCGAGGTAATGAATTCCTGGAAGGTCAACAGTGTTTGGTTAGGTGGGAGGATCTCACTGGGATGATGGTATGAACTGGAAGAGGCACAGGGTCTTAGTCAAAGGCCTTGGTACGAAGACTATGCAATACTTCATAATAATAAACTGCTTTCCATGATCGTGACATCACAACTGTTTACATTAGGTTCGTTTGTGCAGTTGCCAGCGGGCTCAGGAGCATGCGCAGTTGAGCGGCGTGTGAGCAGTACGTTCTCCCGCTTCCGACTACTGGAGGTGTGGCTGTCAGCTGTACCGGCAGATACTAACGGAAAAAAAAAATCTTGCGCGCCCTAGTTGCCAGATTCGCGGATGAGCAGAGTTGTCTGAGTTGTAGTGGGGAGAGGGTAGTCTCCACGTGACACGTGTTTGTTTAGTAATTTTGCTGTTTCCTCGTTTACAGCTCGCATGTCAAATGAAAACAAAACGGATATCTCTGGCTGGGGGCTATCAGTTTGGCAGTCAAGCTTTAGTCGCCTTGCAGAACAATGAAGTTATTTTTGTCAGTTTGCTAGAGAAATTTGGCTTTTATCTTTTCCGCTGAGGGAGTTAATTTATTTGAAATGAAATGTTTCATTCCACAGTATTGGCTATTTGCAATTGCTCACTGAATTTCAAGCGCACGTTTTCATCTTCTGGCATGTATGGCATTATGCCACTAAAGAACCAAACATGAGATTGTACAGTATACTCCAAGAAAATTTACATCCCGAAAATGACACTGAAAAGCTTAATAACTGGTTGGGGCCAACTTCATGGTGAATCTAAACAAACTAATGTGCATTTCAAGCTGAATTATGCATTTTAGTATGGTTTGGGAAACTCCCATCGTCTTGGGGTATCCAGTGATGTCCTGTCTCCTTTATGACGTAATGTAAGATCTCTTAATTCACTATACATACGAACACACGGGCTTCCTACGTCATCGCAGCTGTGCATACGCAATAATGCCTTTTTACTGACCCACTGCTAAAAGGAACCTATTTCTAACAGTTCTCGGGAGAATACTGCGAATGGTTTGAAAAGCGTTACTTTAAAAGTAAATTTCCTTTTATGCAAGATGAATTGTGTTATGTGTAGAATGTGCGATGAATTTCTTAAATCACAGAGAGTTTATATCTCGTTTAAAACTTAAAGCTTTGAGGATAACCCGCTTAGAAGAATTTCTAGCCCAGAAGACCAGACATTTATGTTATTATTTTAAATTTTACTGGCACATTTGTGTGATGTAACTTAAAGTGTAACACACGCAAAAAAAGTCGAATATTACATGTGAAAGCTTACATTGTCTTGTAGCCTGTTAGGCTTCGAGACCAATATTATATGTGAAAGCTTAGGTTTACTTGTAGCTACACTATGAACTTTATATTAATGTAAATCATTAACTTTTCCTCTTTGTGTGTTCGCACTACTTAACACTGATGTTCCTATTAGCTCACTACATCATGTGTCCTTGTTGTTGTTGTTGTGGTCTTCAGTCCTGAGACTGGTTTGATGCAAGCTCTCCATGCTACTCTATCCTGTGCAAGCTTCTTCATCTCCCAGTATCTACTGCAATCCATATCCTTCTGAATCTGCTTAGTGTATTCATCTCTTGGTCTCCCTCTACGATTTTTACCCTCCACGCTGCCCTTCAGTACAAAATTAGTGATCCCTTGATGCCTCAGAACATGTCCTACCAACCGATCCCTTCTGGTCAAGTTGTGCCACAAACTTCTCTTCTCCCCAATCCTATTCAATACTTCCTCATTAGTTATGTGATCTACCCATCTAATCTTCAGCATTATTCTGTAGCACCACATTTCGAAAGCTTCTATTCTCTTCTTGTCCAAACTATTTATCGTACATGTTTCACTTCCATACATGGCTACACTCCATACAAATACTTTCAGAAATGACTTCCTGACACTTAAATCTATACTCGATGTTAATAAATTTCTCTTCTTCAGAAACGCTTTCCTTGCCATTGCCAGTCTACATTTTATATCCTCTCTACTTCGACCATCATCAGTTATTTTGCTTCCCAAATAGCAAAACTCCTTTACTACTTTAAGTGTCTCATTTCCTAATCTAATTCCCTCAGCATCACTCGACTTAATTCGACTACATTCCATTATCCTCGTTTTGCTTTTATTGATGTTCATCTTATATCCTCGTTTCAAGACACTATCCATTCCGTTCAACTGCTCTTCCAAGTCCTTTGCTGTCTCTGACAGAATTACAATGTCATCGACGAACCTCAAAGTTTTAATTTCTTCTCCATGGATTTTAATACCTACTCCGATCTTTTCTTTTGTTTCCTTTACTGCTTGCTCAATATACAGATTGAATAACATCGGGGAGAGGCTACAACCCTCACGCCCTTCCCAACCACTGCTTCCCTTTCATGTCCCTCGACTCTTATAACTGCCATCTGCTTTCTGTACAAATTGTAAACAGCCTTTCGCTCCCTGTATTTTACCCCTGCCACCTTCCGAATTTGAAAGAGAGTATTCCAGTCAACATTGTCAAAAGCTTTCTCTAAGTCTACAAATGCTAGCAACGTAGGTTTGCCTTTCCTTAATCTTTCTTCTAAGATAAGTCGTAGGGTCAGTATTGCCTCACGTGTTCCAACATTTCTACAGAATCCAAACTGATCTTCCCCGAGGTCGGCTTCTACCAGTTTTTCCATTCGTCTGTAAAGAATTCGCGTTAGTATTTAGCAGCCGTGACTTATTAAACTGATAGTTTTGTAATTTTCCCATCTGTCAACACCTGCTTTCTTTGGGATTGGAATTCTTATATTCTTCTTGAAGTCTGAGGGTATTTCGCCTGTCCCATACATCTCTCTCTCCAGATAGTAGAGTTTTGTCAGGGCTGGCTCTCCCAAGGCTATCAGTAGTTCTAATGGAATGTTGTCTACTCCTGGGGCCTTGTTTCGACTCAGATCTTTCAGTTTTCTGTCAAATTCTTCAGGCAGTATCATATCTGACATTTCATTTTCATCTATGTCTTCTTCTATTTGCACAATATTGCCCTCCAGTACATCGCCCTTGTACTCCTTCCACCTTTCTGCTTTCCCTTCTTTGCTTAGAATTGGTTTTCCATCTGAGCTCTTGATATTCATTCAAGTGGTTCTCTTTTCTCCAAAGGTCTCATGAATTTTCCTGTAGGCAGTATCTATCTTGCCTCTAGTGATAAATGCCTCTACATCATTACATTTGTCATCTAGCCATCCCTGCTTAGCCATTTTGCACTTCCTGTCGATCTCATTTTTGAGATGTTTGTATTCCTTTTTGCCTGCCTTATTTACTGCATTTTTATATTTTCTCCTTTCATCAATAAAATTCAGTATCTATTCTGTTATCCAAGGATTTGTACTAGCCCTCGTATTCTTACCAACTTTATCCTCTGCTGCCTTCACTATTTCATTCTTCTTCTACTGTATTCCTTTCCCCCGTTCTTGTCAATCATTCCCTAACGCTCTCTCTGAAACACTCTGCAACCTCTGGTTCTTTCAGTTTATCCAGATCCCATCTCCTTAAATTCCCACTTTTTTGCAGTTTCTTCAGTTTTAATCTACAGGTCATAACCAATAGATTGTGGTCAGTCAACATCTGCCCCTGGAAATGTCTTACAATTTAAAACCTGCTTCCTAAATCTCTGCATTACCATTATATGGTCTATCTGAAACCTGTCAGTATCTTCCAGGCTTCTTTCATGTATACAGCCTTATTTTATGATTCTTGAACCAAGTGTTAGCTATGATTAAGTTGTGCTCTGTGCAAAATTCTACCAGGCGGCTTCCTCTTTCATTTCTTAGCCCTAATCCATATTCACCTGCTACTTTTCCTTCTCTCCCTTTCCCCTACTACCGAATTCCAGTCATCCATGACTATTAAATTTTCGTCACCCTTCACTATATGAATAATTTCTTGTATTTCATCAAACATTTCTTCAATTTCTTCGTCATCTGTAGGGCTAGTTGGCATATAAACTTGTACTACTGTAGTAGGTGTGGGCTTCGTATATATCTTGGCCACAATAATGCGTTCACTATGCTGTTTTTAGTAGCTTACCCGCATTCCTATTTTCCTATTCATTATTAGACCTACTCCTGCGTTACCCCTATTTGATTTTGTGTTTATAACCCTGTAGCCACCTGACCAGAAGTCTTGTTCCTCCTGCCACCGAACTTCACTAATTCCCACTATATCTAACGTTAACCTATCCATTTCCCTTTTTAAATTTTCTAACCTACCTGCCCGATTAAGGGATCTGACCTTCCACGCTCCGATCCGTAGACCGCCAGTTTTCTTTCTCCTGATAACGACATCCTCTTGGGTAGTCCCCGCCCAGAGATCCGAATGGGGGGACTATTTTACCTCCGGAATATTTTACCCAAGAGGACGCCATCATCATTTAATCATACAGTAAAGCTGCTTGCCCTCGGGAAAAATTACGGATGTGTCCTATGCTCTGATATATCTGCTGTCATCGGCTGGCGATATCACGTGACAGGAGCTGTAATTGGCTTACAATAGGGCATCGCAATCTCGATTCCAATGCTTCAGAAACTAACGTGCTGTGTTTGGTGGAATTGGAATTTACACTTTCGTAATACGAAAATATGCAGCATACATGTTGCTGCACATCAAAAGATCTTTCCAAAACGTTTCTTTCTAAAACGTTTTCCATTTTTTAGTTCCTAAAGTGCAGGGAAGCCCTACTCCTTTGTAAAAAATGTTAACTATTCAAAGGATTGATAACTTTTACAGTTCCGAGGGAAAGTCTACTGTCACTTAACACAGAAAAAGTGTATTTTCACCTGGGAAAAAGTGTATTTTTTAACCGGGATATCCGGGAAAATCAGGGAATTTTTTTTACTTGTTCGTGTGCACACCCAGTTGTAGTTAACTTAAAGACACGATATATCGTCTTTCCACAAGTGAGTCGTTTTTATGCAAAGATCCATAGTACAATATGACAATAGTTAGCAGACCCCCGATGTAAATATGACTTCTAGTGCAGGGAGTGTCCAAAGAGATTTGGTCGCCTTTCATACATCTCTTTTCATTCAAGCACAGAGGCTGCATCTTTAAGCGAATTGAAATTGGTCAGGAAAGAAAGGCACTCGGAAGGTGCTGACTGTGGCCCATAGTAAGAGACGAACTCCAGAATTATTCTTAAACTGAAAAGCATTTACAAGGTTGCCGGCAGATAGATTCGAACTACTACGCCTCCAGAACCCAGGGATTGCTAGCTCAGTGCCACAAGGCGCAGGGCTACCCCACTTGTTGGAGAATTTGGAAACACTGATTGTACATCGTTTCCAAGAGAAATACAAATCATCACAACAAAAGATAGAATTCTGCTATTGCAGGCATTTCTCTTACATCGTACATGGTCTGTCATCTGATAGTGCGTGAATGAATGCTTGTTTTAAGACCTAACTGTGCAAGGAATTCGTGGCTTCTGTTATTATAGTATTAAAAGAGTGTAAATGGATTTTGGACGAAAGGGTGGGGGGATGCAGGGCGCAGTCGGCAGTCGTAGGGCAAAGGCGATGCGACCCCATCTGCATTGTTACCAAAGTTATTCAAGATGTCAGATCCAAGACAGTGGCCATAGATGCGGCAACGCCACACTGAATTCTTGGCGGAAAATTCAGATTTTGGCGGGAAAATAGTTCAAGGAGGCTACCTCCACTAGTCTAACTCCACCCCCTCCCCTCCCCCTCCCCTCATCCCTCGCCTCCCCCATCTGGAAATCGGCGGGAAAAGGTCTCAGTCTGTGCTGGGCTGCCAGATAGTATGGACTAAATCTTTATTTTGTATGCAGTGCAGTATATTGTTCATTTAAGCAATTTGAGTTGCCATTGATCAAACACTAAACAGTAGAGTCATCCAATGTGTTCACCTTGAGGTTGTAGTCCAACTGACCTAGTTCATAACCTCACCACTAGAGGGTGCTGTTGACCCTCTCCCTTCCCCCTTTGATGTAATCCAAGACGGTGGCCTGGGGGAAAAAACGGCGCGACATTCGCTCACTCTGCATCTAGCTGCTGGACTCGGAGGACCTCACGATGGTATGGTAGGTTAATGTAGCACAAACAAGGCATTGTGTAAACAATTTGTTTAATAATATTGTTTATTTATAGCTGGAATCGCAATACACCTCGAAAGTGATGCTGTTGTTTAAATGGTTTAGACAATATTAAACAATAGTGGTACCTTTCTTTTCTTCACTTCCAATAACGAAAGGAACCACATAATTAACATTGTCACATATCGCGCTAAATGTATCTGGAAAACTTTCTCATGCACACTCCATGCACCAGAGCAATGTACCAGACTCAAGGGACCAGCACGCGTCAGCTTGCAGGTCGACCGCTGAACACTCCCTGTTGTGCTGGAAATACTCACAGCCTTCCTCCTCATCCCTGGCGCAAAGATACCCTTGTTGAACACGAACTGCTTCTGGAGCTATTAAATCTGGTGTTTAAGCAATGTGCAGATTATTAACACACACATATCTTGAAGATGTCACAGGAAGTAAATGTACCACTGCACAAAGAGAGAGCGAGACAGAGCTTTGCAGATGACACTAGAGTATTTAAACAATTTGCAATGTAATCACACGTTTTATTCCGAAGAATGTCGCCACACTTGAACACTGACTCTAAGAAGACCACGGCACACTTGAGAAACCTCTCAGCCCCCCCCACCCCCGGCGGGTCCGGAGGTAAGAATAGGTCTGAGGTATTCCTGCCTGTCGTAAGAGGCTACTAAAAGGAGTCTCACATGTTTCGGCATTTATGTGATGGTCCCCTGTAGGGTTTGACCTCCATTTTTCGAAATTTTCCCGAAGAGCGAGCCAACTGGGGAAGGGCACCTTACATGGAGCATCGTGTCCATCATGCATTAAGATCTTCAGGCCACTTTCTCGTCGTCGTATTGCAGTCCTGCCCATTCTCCAACTCTTGGGCGAGGACACCTTCCTCGGTGCGTTTTCCACCATTCACTATGCAGTGTCACTTTGTGTCCCGATGATGACCATGGACTTCTTTGTACCTCAGCCAGTCCGTTGTGTTGGGGCCACCATGTACCCTGTTGGTTGTAGCCCTCTGATAACACAGGGATCGCTCTGCTGATGCCTGCGCTGTTAACTCCCCACGTATGCCAAGGAGTAGATGCCCATCACCCTGGGGCATTCGGACTCCCGGCAATGGCCATCCTGCCACGTGGCCTTTGCTGTGGCTGGGTGGCACCTGCGGAGAGGGCCTGTGGTTGGAATGCATGACATCAGGGTGGATGACACACCATGAAGTGTAGTACGTAATCTCTTGCTGGTGGTCAACTGCCAGCAGTCTCTAAGTGGGCAAAGTATAACTTTAATGCTAAGAAATATGACCCCAAGTCGTTCCCCTCCCTGGCGACACCATGGGAGGAACGCCAGGCTAAGGATGGCAGTGAAGCTTTTTCACCCCAATACCTCGTATGTATGACAGGTGATGGGGAATTTTTCATGCCCATGAACCCTCATTTTTTTGTGGAGCATTTGGAGGACAAGTTTGGGGAGATGGAGGGATTGTCCAAATTGCGCTCTGGGTCAGTTTTGGTAAAAAAAGCATCCTCTGCCCAGTCACAGGCATTACTCGCTTTTGACAAGTTGGGGGATGTTTCTGTTACCACCACGCCTCATAAGAGCTTAAATATGGTCCAGGGTATTATATTCCTCAGGAACCTTGTTTTGCAGTCTCACAACAAGCTGCACACCAATTTAAAGCGGCGAAGTGTTCATTTCATCTGGCGCGTCGGGGTCCGAGGGATAACCAGGTTGCCGCCAGTGCCTTCATCTTGACCTTCAAGGGTGACATATTGCCGGAGAAGGTCAAGGTGATGGTCTACCGCTGTCACATCTAGCCATATATCCCTCCCCCGATTCGGTGCTTTAAGTGCTGGAAGTTCAGCCATGTGTCTTCCCACTGTACTTCCAGCCCCACCTGTCGAGATTGTGGACGTTTATCGCATCCCATCTGTGTCAACTGTGGAGATCATCATCCACCTTGCTCGCCAGACTGCAGGATTTTACAGAAAGAGAGAAAAATCACGGAATGTAAGACCCTGGACCGACTGACCTACACTGAGGCTAAGACGAAATTTGAGCACCTACATTCTGTGGTTATGACCCCCTCATACGCCGCCGCTACGAGAACAGTTCTCGCCCCATCAGTTCTTCGAATTCCTGTCGCCTCTCAGAGCCGGGAGACTACACTTGACCCCTTGATGGTGGGGGGCACTTCACTCCCTGTTGCTCCTGCACCACCTACTTCAGCAGCAACACCCCCCAACCATCAGGGATTTCAGTCCCCACTTCCGAGCCAGAGAATTATAAGGCTTCTTCGGCTCCTCGCATTAGGAAGGGGTCCTTTGGGTCACTCCTTTCCCAGGTTTCTGCTAGTGGGAAAGATGGCACCCACCAGTGGCTGAAGAGTGCAAAAGCAGCTGGTCGTAGGGCTTCGTGCTCATCCTCAGTTCCGGAGACTGGTTCAGTGAAGTCCTCCCAGCTAGGGAAATCCAAGGAACAGCATGAGAAATCGAAAAAGAAGACCCCTAACAACAAAGAACTTGCAGTGGCACCCATATCACCGCTACCTACAAGCTCTGCATCTGAGGATGGGGTGGAGAGTCTGGCGTCTGCTGAGGATCTGGATCTCGCCGGACCCTCATATAGACTGCTCAGGCAAAAAGTCGGTGGCAGCAGGTGACAATAAGGCCTAAACTGCCTCATTGAATGTGCCATGCCTTCCCAGTCTCACGATGATGTCATCCTCCAGCGGAATTGCGGCGGTTTCTTCCATCGCCTGGCTGAGTTACGGCAACTGTTAAGCTTTACACCTGCTTTCTGCATTGCCCTAAAGGAAACCTGTTTCCTGGCAATGCGGACCCTTGCCCTCTGCAGCTATAAGGAATATTACAGGAACCGTAGCAACTACACTCCTGGAAATTGAAATAAGAACACCGTGAATTCATTGTCCCAGGAAGGGGAAACTTTATTGACACACTCCTGGGGTCAGATACATCACATGATCACACTGACAGAACCACAGGCACATAGACACAGGCAACAGAGCATGCACAATGTCGGCACTAGTACAGTGTATATCCACCTTTCGCAGCAATGCAGGCTGCTATTCTCCCATGGAGACGATCGTAGAGATACTGGATGTAGTCCTGTGGAACGGCTTGCCATGCCATTTCCACCTGGCGCCTCAGTTGGACCAGCGTTCGTGCTGGACGCGCAGACCGCGTGAGACGACGCTTCATCCAGTCCCAAACATGCTCAATGGGGGACAGATCCGGAGATCTTGCTGGCCAGGGTAGTTGACTTACACCTTCTAGAGCACGTTGGGTGGCACGGGATACATGCGGACGTGCATTGTCCTGTTGGAACAGCAAGTTCCCTTGCCGGTCTAGGAATGGTAGAACGATGGGTTCGATGACGGTTTGGATGTACCGTGCACTATTCAGTGTCCCCTCGACGATCACCAGTGGTGTACGGCCAGTGTAGGAGATCGCTCCCCACACCATGATGCCGGGTGTTGGCCCTGTGTGCCTCGGTCGTATGCAGTCCTGATTGTGGCGCTCACCTGCACGGCGCCAAACACGCATACGACCATCATTGGCACCAAGGCAGAAGCGACTCTCATCGCTGAAGACGACACGTCTCCATTCGTCCCTCCATTCACGCCTGTCGCGACACCACTGGAGGCGGGCTGCACGATGTTGGGGCGTGAGCGGAAGACGGCCTAACGGTGTGCGGGACTGTAGCCCAGCTTCATGGAGACGGTTGCGAATGGTCCTCGCCGATACCCCAGGAGCAACAGTGTCCCTAATTTGCTGGGAAGTGGCGGTGCGGTCCCCTACGGCACTGCGTAGGATCCTACGGTCTTGGCGTGCATCCGTGCGTCGCTGCGGTCCGGTCCCAGGTCGACGGGCACGTGCACCTTCCGCCGACCACTGGCGACAACATCGATGTACTGTGGAGACCTCCCGCCCCACGTGTTGAGCAATTCGGCGGTACGTCCACCCGGCCTCCCGCATGCCCACTATACGCCCTCGCTCAAAGTCCGTCAACTGCACATACGGTTCACGTCCACGCTGTCGCGGCATGCTACCAGTGTTAAAGACTGCGATGGAGCTCCGTATGCCACGGCAAACTGGCTGACACTGACGGCGGCGGTGCACAAATGCTGCGCAGCTAGCGCCATTCGACGGCCAACACCGCGGTTCCTGGTGTGTCCGCTGTGCCGTGCGTGTGATCATTGCTTGTACAGCCCTCTCGCAGTGTCCGGAGCAAGTATGGTGGGTCTGACACACCGGTGTCAATGTGTTCTTTTTTCCATTTCCAGGAGTGTGTAATCGAGTGTCAGGTGGAGTTTGTGTTTATGTCCTAAACTCAGTCTGTAGTGAACCTGTGCCCCTTCAAACCCCTCTTGAAGCTGTGGATGTCAGAATACAGACGACGCATGAAATAACTGTCTGCAGTGTATATCTTCCTCCAGATGGTGCAGCACCCGTGAATGTATTAGCTGCACTGATTGATTAACTCACTAAACCTTTCCTAGTTTTGGGAGATTTTAACGCCCATAACCCTTTGTGAGGTGACACCATGCTTACTGTCCGAGGCAACGATGTCGAAACTTTGTCTCAATTCGACCTCTGCCTCTTAAATACTGGGGCCGCCACACACTTCAATGTGGCTCGAGGTAGGTACTCGGCCATTTATTTATTAATTTGCAGTCCAGGACTTCTCCCATCTGTCCACTGGAGAGCACATGACGACATGTGTGGTAATGACCACTTCCCCACCTTCCTGTCATTGCCCCGGCGTCAGGCCCATGGCCACCTGCCCAGATGGGTCTTAAACAAGGCAGTCTGGGAAACTTTCACCTCTGATGTCACCGTTGACTCTGCCCATCGACGTGATGGTTGAGCAAGTGACCGCCACAATCGTTTCTGCGGCATAAAACGCTATCCCTCGCTCTTTAGGGTGCCCCTGGCAAAAGACAGTCCCTTGGTGGTCGCCGGAAGACAATGAGGCAATTACAGCGCGAGGGCGAGCTCTACAACGACGCAAGCGACATCCTTCCCTAGATCATCTGATAGCCTTTAAGCGGCTCCGTGCCCGTGTACACCAGCTTATAAAACGACGGAAACAGGAGTGTTGGGAGAGGTACGTGTCGACCATTGGGTGCCATATGTCACCTTCCCAAGTCTGGACGAAGATCAGACGTCTTTTTGGGTACCAGACGCCAACAGGTGTCCTTGGAATTACCATCAATGGCGTGCTATGTACCGGCGCATACGCGATTCCGAGCATTTTGCTGAGCATAGTGCTCGAGCCTCTGCATCAGAGAACTGTCCTCCAGCCTTTCGCACCCACAAATAGCGGATGGAAAGGAAAGTCCTCTCGTTCACTACACGCCGCAGTGAACCCTATAACGCCCCATTTATGGAGTGGGAGCTCCTTAGTGCACTTGCACATTGCCCCAACACAGCTCCTGGGCCAGATCGAATCCACAGTCAGATGATTAAACATCTCTCGTCTGACTACAAGCACCATCTCCTCGTCATCTTCAAACGGATTTGGTGTGATGGTGTCTTTCCATCGCAATGGCGGGAGGGCACCATCGTCCTAGTGCTCAAACCAGGGAAAAACCCGCTTGATGTGGATAGCTAGCGGCCCATCAGCCTCACGAACGTTCTTTGTAAGCTGCTGGAACATTTGGTGTGTTGGCAGTTGGGTTGGGTCCTGGAGTCAGGTGGCCTACTGGCTCCATGTCAGGACGGCTTCCTCCAGGGGCGCTCTACCACTGATAATCTTATGTCCCTCAAGCCTGCCATCCAAACAGCCTTTTCCAGACGCCAACAAATTATTCCTGTCTTTTTTTATGCCTGCAAAGCATAAGACACCACCTGACGACATCATATCCTTGCCACATTATATGGGTGGAGTCTCAGAGGTCCACTCCTGATTTTTATCCAGAATTTCCTGTCGCTCCGTACTTTCTGTGTCGAAGTTGGTGCCTCCCATAGTTCCCCCCATATCCAGGAGAATGAGGTCCCGCAGGACTCTATATTGAGTGTATCACTATTTTTAGTACCCTTTAACGGTCTAGCAGCAGCTTTTATGGTCGTCCATCTCACCCTCTCTGTATGCAGACGACTTTTGCATTTCGTACTGCTCCACTGGCACTGGTGTTGCTGAGCGGCGCCTACAGGGAGACATACACAAGGCACAGTCATGGACTCTCGCCCACAGCTTCCAGTTTTCGGCCACTAAGTCATGTGTCATGCACTTCTGTCGGCGTGATACCGTTCATTCACAACCAGAACTTTACCTTCATGACGACCCAGTTACTGTAGTGGAGACATATCGATTCTTAGGACTAGTTTTCTTGTCCGATTGATTTGGCTACCTCACCTTCATTATCTTAAGTGGGAGTGCTGGCAGCACCTCAATGCCCTCTGCTGCCTGAAGAACACCAACTAGGGAGCAGATCGCTCTACTCTGCTGCAGCTCTACAAAGCCCTTGTTCAATACCGCCTTGACTATGGGAGTGTGGTTTATGGTTCGACGGCGCCTTCAGCATTGCGTGTACTCGACCCAGTGCACCACTGTGGCGTTCGCCTAGCGACGGGAGCTTTTAGAATGAGTCCAGTGACCAGTGTCCTGGTGGAGGCCAGAGTCCCTCCATTGCAGATCCGACATGCACAACTGCTCGCCAGTTACGTTGCACACATTTGTAGTTCTCCTGAGCATTCGAATTACCGTCTCCTTTTTCTACCCATGGCAGTTAATCTCCCGCATTGGCGGCCTAGGTCGGGGCTAACAATTACAGTTCGCATGCGATCCCTTCTGTCTGAACTGAAGTCCTTCCCTTTACCACCTCCCATCCAGGTCCATCTGCATATACCTCCACGGTGTACACCTAGGCCTGATTCGTCTGGACCTTTCCCATGACCCTAAGGACTCAGTTACCCCTGCCGCTCTCTGCTGTCACTTCCTCTCGATTCTTAACGTGTTCTGGGGCTCTGAAGTGGTTTACACCGACGGCTCGATGGCTAATGGACATGTTGGCTTCGCCTACGTCCACAAAGGCCATTTTGAACAGCATTCCTTGCCCAATGGCTGCAATGTATGCACTGCAGAGCTGGTGGCCATCTCTCGTGCACTTCAGTATATCCGCTCATGCCCTGGGGAATCATTTCTTCTGTGTACTGACTCCGTCTTCGCCAGATGATGATGGGTACGATACTCACTGAAACGTTGTGACAAGATGACGCCACCACTCGGCTGATAACCAGAGAATAATTCATCAGAGTACAGTGCTATATTACGCCTCACAATCAGTGCATTGGGGCTAGGTGTTGTCAGCTGTGCTACATTTACAAGCAATTTTAGAACACAGATCGAGAGGGCATGTCATAAAAAATCCAAGATAAAATCGATAGAATTGCGAAAAATGACGAGGGAATAGGTATAAATTGCCCGTATATACACCGACATGCGGGGAAATTGAGGAAGTACTTGCGTATTTTCTGGTTCGCGCCGAACAATTTGTAGATGGGAACAAATATGCGGCAACAAGGGATATCAGAGAAAACGTCGACAGTGAAATGAAGGGAATCAGGCAGCCGGTCAATTTTTTTCCGTCGAGGCAGCGTTATACTGCATGTCTGTTGAGGTACCAGTGATAGACGCTAGGTGACTACTTTATCTCTTTTCAGGAAGACAGAGAATCATTCACCTCTAAAATTACTTGCATCTGCGTTAAAGGATAACAGACAGTGGGCGGGGTGATCGATTGAGATCGAGCTGTAATGAGGTACAATTAAATGGTTGACTGATGCATTCTAGAGAAGGAGAAGTTGCTGCAGGTCAATTTTTCCACTGTTCCATCTGGATACAACAGTCGCTTGATATTGGCCTGCGTTCTACTCGTATACAGTCACGTGTTCTGTATGTGGTTTAAAGCAATGTCTACTTGCGATCGTTAACGGTAAACCTGTCGGTCTTCAGAGGACTTCCATCTCACGTGCGATGAAACTTGACACATTCCTTTAGATGAACTTTGATTTATGCGATGTACTTCATCCCCCCTGTAGCATCTTGGGTGTAAAATCGAGACTTCAGCGTCATAACTAAGTTAGCAATAGGTGCTTGTGAGGCGCTGCAATCCCTGTGTACACATTTGCCTGTAAGATGCGCTGTTTACAGAGTTAGTGACGGACGGACTTGTAATTTTCACGTGTCAGACGCTGCTGCAATGCGTTTATCTGTTTCCTTGTAGGAGGTATCCCCTGCTGCTAACGATCATTTTATATAGGCCTGACGCAGGCATCGTATAATTTCTGAACCGGTATCGGATGTGAACGGTGGACACTTTATGTCTCCGGAAAGCTATATTGTACTCGTATCACGCAGAGCAAATATTTTACAGAAGTACTTTCTTCGTTTTATGGTTCAATAACGTAGTTTATCGGAGAGAAACCGGGAAGAAGGATGTATGTCACGCGCTTGAAATATATTTCTCACATTGGAATATTAACAGCGCTACATTCCATACGACTGATGGCTGGAAACGCAGGCGATCTAACAATAAAGCCCGTATTAAGTGCAGAACATTGTAGCCTTAGGAGTGCGAGTGTTTATGTTCTCTCTTACGAGTACCTTCCAGGTACCGATCCTAGACTCTAGAACAATACTTTAGAGTTGATATCTTGGTTGATTTACGTAAAAATCCGTCGAACTCCATCCGTCTGGAGCATAAAAATCATTCGTTTCTTGTTTTTCTTTACCATCTGCTATTACATCACGACACTTTGAAATCTGTTACTATACATCGATAAGGAGTGCTAAGCTCCTCGACATGGACGCATCTCGAGAAATCTCGTGCACTTGGATGGGTTAGGACTCGGAAAATTCCTTTCGTTCATGAGACATGTAGTGTGGCGGTCTTCTTCGGATTGGTTGCAGATTAATTCGGTAACGGTGCTGCAGGGTGGGTTGGTCAATGACAGTGTGAGGAGGGTCTTTCACTCTCTAATCTTACCCTAACACAGCGAGAATGCTATGTGACTCTCATACTCAGAGAGATACATCGTAAATTAGGCACTATGCTCGAGGTGTTAGCAATATTTAGAGCGCTGTCTGGTATACGTTGATGATTTGTGTTTGAGAATTAACACTGAATGGACTTACTGAGCAGTCATCTATCTACATTAGCGATGATACTCGCAAAGTAGAGGAAGGGCGTTCAGCTATGATACTGAAATTGGGGAAACATGTTGTCACATTATTGGCCGGTGGTGAAGTGACTGTAAAATTGCTAAAATTGTTCACGCTATTAACTGTGTTGCTTATTATTACAGTACATCGGCGGTGTCTTTTCTATCTCATCCGTGCATTGGTGTGCTGTTGGTTACCACATAATGATTGACTGACAACGCTTGTTTGAGTTGGGGAATGATTCTTGTGGGTGGGTTGCAACTTCTGGGGGTTGCTAGCAGCGAAACAGTGATCACGTACTTGAGTGCAATATGAGTAATCAGTCAAAAGGGAACGCAGAGCCATAATCTATTCCATCACTGTGACAGATGAGTTTAAATGTAGAGGTAGTCAATCACTTTCAGACATCATTTTGGAAACTCTCCTCAATGCAGCCAAACTCTTCTAGCTTCCTTACGTCGTGACTGTCTTTTATTTAAAATCCTCCACCGTGTGTCGCGTGTTATGGTAGTTGCAGTAACAAAATGATTTACTCCGTACGCTGTCTAGTTTTCTGTGAGAGGCCGTGGATCAGAGCGCCTTAACGTTAGTTTAGGACTTGAGACAGACCTCGAAGTCGTGGCAGAAAAACAAACTGTATGGCAGTGTACAAAGAATGTTAGAAAACACTGCTTCACTCGACGACACAGGGAGCGCCTCTTGCGAGTTACAGTATAGTCTGTGGCATACGGTCATCATTCTACATTACGGGTGATGAAACCTTAAACTGACCTCTGCAATGGATCAAAAGCTGAATATTTAATAGGATCGTCCCGCATAGGCAGCAGTAGCAGTTTGACAGGTAAATTCGATGATGGACTGGGTGTCCCATTAGGAATGCTAGTAGGAATGCTGTTCTGGGAAGCACTGCGACCTCTCTCTCTCTCTCTCTCTCTCTCTACACCGAATCCACATCACAGCTATGCGTCATCGCATGAGCAATGGCGCCCAGGCGAGTTCTATATCAGGTGAAGTTTGTGGATCTTTCATAGTTCGTAATTTTTCTTTGTTGGGTGGTGCAGAATAACGATGATAGCATGTTGGGCTGATAGATTTGAATGGACGCGGATCTACTTCGATCTGTAGTAACTGTATCTAGTTCGGAGACGTACCACATTGTGCACGTTTCCACCAAATGGTTAAAACACGGTCCTGTTGCACTAACTCAGGTCGTTCTGTTTCTTTATGGGTTGCAGAAGGTGGTGGATATGTCTTTCTCCGACTTCTGCCCAGTTCCGACTTAAACTGGAACGATCACTCTCTAGAAATGGGAGCAGTTGTAAGATGCGTAGGGGCTGACTAAAATCACGTTGGAATTTTACTATAGCAGACATATTCGAGAAAGGTGCTAGTTTCGAGATATGTGAATACCAGAAATGATTCACTTGTGGGTGTGATCCAACACAGGTATGTCGTTGAATGGAAAGACTTGTTTCCAAATAATGGACATCATTTCAAGCAGATAGTGTAACACTAGAGATCTGAAAAGCTTGTGTACATTTTCTTATGACCTCAATCAGCACATCATGTACTACTACTGTTTGTGTTCCTTCTCAGTCAGTCATCACCTATAACTCAGTGAATATATTGCAGAACCTCCGGTATGGTATCGAGTCAGAATACGTTACAAGTACTATACCCCCCAGGGGGCCCACAATTCTTTTGTGGATACGTGCGTGGCGAGCACGGGGCCCCGAGCCATTGCAGCCTTCTTTCTCTCCAGGGCTGCATTTCCTTTCGCTTCCCCTCCTTTCCCTTCCTTGCTCCTTTCCCCTCGCCCTCTCCTCTCCTTCTCTTGGTGTCCTTGCTTATGTTGGCCCCGCTATCCTCCTGGTTCTGTTGGTTTTCCAATTCGGCTTTGTTGCATAATCCTCTCCTCCTTTTGGCATTCTTTGGTCCCCCTCTGGGATTTGACCTCCATTACAAAATTTCTCCTCCGTAGTGTGAGCCATTTGGGGAAGAGCACCTTACCTAGTGTCTCCGACGTGCGCCCTCTTAGTACATTCCACCTTTTCTTTCACGTCGTTGTCTGATACTAGGGTGCATAGCCAGCACGGTAGCCAGCCCGTGTGGTGCGGTCGCTATGTACCCTTTTGGTTGAGCCCCCTGAACACACAGGGATCACACTTCTGATACCTGAGCTGTGACCTCCTCATGCATGCCTTGGAGTGGTTGCTCGTCATCCTGGAGCATTGGAACTCCCGGCAATGGCCGCCGTGCCAGACGGCACTTGCTGTGGCTGGGTGGCGCCCGTGAGGAGAGCCCCTGATCGGAGTGGGTGGTATCAGGGCGGACGCTATGCAAATGAAACGCATACGGGTCCAGAACTCTGGCCGTTCTTCTGCGGCCGTCTCTCTGCGTGGAACTGATTCCTCAAGTGCTGCTTCTCTTGCCCCTTCGGCCTTCCCTTCCATGGCTACCCCCTGGGAAGAGGGTCAGGCCCGTCGTCTAGGGGCAAAACCTTTCCTCCGTTATCTAGTTTGCACCAGGACTGATGGAGATACTTTCACCAGTGTCAAACCTTTATTCTTTGTGGAACACATTGAAGACAATTTTGGTGAAGTGGACTCCCTGAGCAAGATGCGGTCGGGTTCGTTGCTGATAAAAACTGCTTCAGGTGCCCAATCTGCGGCCCTTCGTGCCTGTACCCATCTTGGCACAATTCCTGTCTCCATTACCCCTCACCAGTCTCTAAATATGGTACAAGGTGTGATTTTTCACAGGGACCTCATCCTTCAAACTGATGAGGAACTAAGGGACAATCTCGAACGGCGGGGTGTTCACTTTGTTCAGCGTGTTCAGAAGGGTCCTAAAGACAATCGTATTGATACTGGTGCCTTTATCCTGGCCTTTGAAGGGGATACCCTCCCTGAGAAAGTTAAGATTATGGTCTATCGCTGTGATGTGAAGCCTACATCCCACCTCCTATGAGGTGTTTTAAGTGCTTGCGTTTTGGCCACATGTCTTCCCGCTGTTCCCAGGCCCCTCTCTGTGGTGACTGTGGACGTCCACTCCATGAGGGGAGTCCCTGTCCCCCCCCCCCCTGTATGTGTAAATTGTCATGGTAGTCATTCTCCACATTCACCAGATTGCCCAGTATATAAGAAGGAAAAAAGGTACAGGAGTATAAGTCCCTCGATCGTTTAACCTACACAGAGGCCCGTAAGAAATATGCACGAATCCCACCCTGTGTCCATGACATCTAGTTACGCCTTGGTTACATCTTCACCCCTTCCTCCCCCTTCCTTACCCCCATCCCGGACCCCTCTTCCCCCCCCCCCCCTGCGGCTCCCACACCTTCTCCTATGGGCGCTGCTCCCCCTCCCCAACCGGAGAAGTGTCCCACTCCTTCGGCGTCTGCGGGTCAAGGGCGCCTCTCCCGGGATGCCCCTCCCTGGCACCTTCCAGGCCAAAGGTCTGCTGCCGCGCGACGACCGCGAGAGCCGCGGTCTGTCGGCCCCCAGGTCGCCCGGTCTCTTTCTGTTCCTGATCTTGCTGCAACTGGCTCCTTTATGCCACACAGCCCTCCTCGATCTCAGCCTGAAAAGAAGAAGAAACATAAGTCCCGGGACAAAGAGCCTCTGGTGTCACCGGAGGTCCCTTCCCCGACTTCACAACCGGATTCTGACCTGTCGTTCATGGATGTCGCCCCCTCCTTGTCGGTGACGGGTGGGGACCCGGCGGTATGACTGGATTTAGCGTGTTCAGCCCCCATTTAAACTATCGTTCTGTGGTTCTCCAATGGAATTGTAATGGATACTATCGTCACCTTCTGGAATTGAAATCCCTTCTTTTGTCCTACTCTGCATCTTGTGTGGTTCTCCAGGAATCTCATTTTACTGATGCTCACTCACCGACCCTCCGTGGGTTCCGTGTTTTCTGTCGAAATTGGGTCGGACCCCTGCGGGCTTCTTGTGGCGTTTGTACGTTGGTCCGTACAGACATTGCTAGCACGTGGATTCCTCTTCAAACTACATTGGAAGCGGTTGCTGTTAGAGTCCACTTAGACTCTGCAGTCACAGTTTGCAATCTTTATCTCCCTCCTGACAGGACTCTTCCACCTGCTGCCTTAACAGCCCTTCTTCAGCAACTTCCTCCTCCCTTCCTCCTCCTTGGGGATTTTAATGCTCATCATCCTTTGTGGGGCAGTGCCTTTCCATCTAGACGAGGTCTTCTTATAGACCAATTTATTGCAGACCACGACCTGTGCCTTCTTAATGATGGCTCCCCTACTCATTTCAGTGCCAGTCATGGTACCTTTTCTGCCATTGATCTTTCTCTTTCTTCTCCCTCCCTCCTCCCTTCATTACACTGGTCGCCACATGACGACCTTTGTGATAGTGACCATTTCCCGTTGATTATCACGCTCCCTTCCCGCTCCCCGATGGACAGGATACCTCGTTGGTCTTTCCAACGCGCCGATTGGCCTCTATACACTGCACAGGTCGTGTTTTCTCCCTCTTTGTCGGGTTGTATTGATGACGTCCTACGTGACGTGTCTGACGCGATTGTTCGCGCTGCTAGCCTTGCTGTCACGCGCTCATCTGGACCATTTCGTCGCCGGCAAGTCCCGTGATGGAGTACGGCCATTGCCATTGCCATCCGTGATCGCCGTCGAGCTTTGCAACACTTTAAGAGGCACCCATCCGTAGCCAACCTTACTGCCTTTAAACGCCTTCGCGCTAAAGCCCGTTATTTAATCAAACAGAGCAAGCGGATATGTTGGGAACGATTCGTTTCTTCCCTTGGTTCTACTGTCCCTCTGTCACGGGTAAGGGCTACACTTCGCTCTGTCCAAGGTTGCCATCGGCAGTCCACCCTCCCAGGCCTTCACCTCCCAGATGGCATTTGTACGGACCCATTAGTTCTTGCAGAACATCTGGCGACCCATTTTGCAGTGGCATCAGCGTCAGCCTCCTATCCAGCTGCTTTACTTCATCAAAAACTGCGGGCTGAAGCTTCCATCCTTATGTTTCACCCCTTGTGAGTCAGAATCTTACAACGAACCTTTTACTGAATGGTAATTTCTTTCTGCTCTATCTTCTTCTCATGATACGGCCCCTGGCCCGGATTCCATTCATAACCAACTGCTTCAACATCTCAGTGCTCCACAACGGCAACATCTTCTTCGGGTGTTTAACCGTATCTGGCTCCAGGGTGACTTCCCTTCTCAGTGGAGGGATAGCATTGTGGTTCCTGTCCTTAAGCCTGGTAAGAACCCCCTATCTGTTGACAGCTATCGGCCAGTTAGTTTGACCAATGTTGTTTGTAAGTTACTTGAACGGATGGTAGCCCGTCGGCTCAATTGGGTCCTCGAATCTAGGGATCTATTGTCCCCTTACCAGTGTGGCTTTCGAGAGGGACGGTCTCCAATCGATCATTTACTTCGCTTGGAATCCGCAGTTCGGCAGGCTTTTTCCCAGCGCCGCCATTTGGTTGCAGTGTTTTTTGACCTTCGCAAGGCCTATGACACGGCCTGGCTCCATCACATCTTACTTACCCTTCATCAGTGGGGTCTTTGGGGCCCACTGCCGATTTTTATCCGCCAGTTCCTGATCCATCGGTCATTCAGAGTTCGAGTTGGCACTGCTTTTAGTTCTCCACGGACCCAGGAGACGGGCATCCTACAGGGTTCTGTCTTGAGTGTCCTTCTTTTCCTCATTGCTATCGATGGACTTGTGGCCTCTGTCGGTCCCTTGGTCGCCCCTGCCCTGTATGTGGATTATTTCTGCATTTGGGTTAGTTCCTCCTCGATGGCATCTGCAGAGCGGCAGCTCCAGGGAGCTATACGGCGTGCCTCTGCATGGACCCTCTCACACGGGTTTCAATTTTCTCCTTTAAAATCGCGAGTGGTCCACTTCTGTCGCCGTACTACGATCCACCCTGATCCAGAGCTCTACCTCGCTGCACAACGATTGCCTGTGGTCTCACAGTTTCGTTTCCTGGGTCTTCTTTTCGACAACAAGCTCACTTGGCTGCCCCATATCAGACTCCTTAAGGTAGGATGTTTCCGTAAACTCAATGTCCTTCGCTTCCTTGCCCACTCCTCTTGGGGTGCGGATCGTTCCCTCCTCCTCCGTCTTTATCGTGCTCTAGTTCTGTCTCGCTTGGACTATGGTTGTCAAGTTTATGGTTCAGCTGCTCCTTCCACACTGCACGTGCTGGATCCAGTCCACCATCGTGGTATCCGTTTGGCCACCGGTGCCTTCCCTACTAGCCCTGTTGATAGTCTCCTGGTTGAAGCTGGGATCCCCCCCCCCCCCCTTTCTGTTCGGCGGTCCCAGCTTCTGGTGTCTTGTGCACTCACTATCCGTTCCTCTCCCACTCATCCTTCCTCTTCTATCCTGTTCCCAGACCATGGACGTCGCCCACCCGACTCCCGCCCTAGGGCGGGTTTACCGGTTGGCCTGCGCCTTGTGTCTCTTTGCCGTGATTTTCAGCTTCCTTCTTTGTCCTGTCTTCCTCGGCCTCGAATTCGGATGGATCTCCGCCGAGGTCCGAAAGATTCCATCCCCCCGGTGATGTTCCGTTCCTTTTTCCGCCAAATTTTATGGGAGTTTCGGGATGCTGTTGTTTTTTGCACTGATGGCTCTAACTCTGCTGATCATGTTGGGTATGCCTTCACGTCCTCTGTTGGAACGGAAAGTCATCTGCTGCCGCCTACATGTGGGGTGTTTACTGCGGAATTCATGGCAATTTCCCAGGCCCTTACCTTTATTAAACAGTCCCAACACAACCGCGTTTTGTTATGTACGGACTCGATGAGTGGCCTTCTTGCTATTGACCGGTGTTTTTCGCGCCATCCATTGGTCTCTGCCATCCATGACCATCTCGCTGATATTCACCGTGCTGCTTGTTCCATTGACTTCCTTTGGGTCCCTGGCCATGTGGGTATCCCGGGTAATGAGCTCGCTGATCGTTTGGCTGGGGGGTCAGTTACTTACCCCCCGTTTTCTGTAACCCCTCCTGTAGCGGATTTACGGCTTCACATCACATCCCACTTCGCACAGTTATGGGCCAATTCTTGGGAGGCTACTCCCCTGTCTAATAAACTTCGTGCAATTAAGGTGACACCAGGCCCGTGGCGTTCTTCCTTTCGCATCTCCCGAAAGGACTCGACCACACTGTGTCGTCTCCACATTGGCCATACTAGGCTGATCCATGGTTTTATTTTGCGTGATGAGCCATCCCCACTATGTGGTTGTGGAGCCTTCCAGTCAGTAGCCCACATTTTGGTTGAATGCCCCCTTCTTTTGGCTCTGCGTGCTAAGTACAGACTCCCCCACACTTTACCTTTGATGTTGGCTGAAGATTCCCGGATGGTCTCTCTGGTTCTCAGTTTCCTCCGGGAAAGCGGTTTTTATTCTCAGTTTTAAGGTTTTTAATCTCTCTCTGGTGTTGGGGCAGGACGGTGAGTGTTTGGGTGTCTCCCACTTTAAGCAGTGTTCGGAGATTCCCGATTCACCTTCCTGACCGAAATCCTCTTTTCTTCCCCTTTTATTCTGTTTTTACCCCCTTTTTTTTAAAGGCTTGGTTAGTCTTTCTATTCCCATACGTACTTTCTACGTTATAGCAGTTGTGCCTTTTAAGTCACAAGTGGTCTTGCCTATGCTGCTTCAGCATAGTGTTGGGTTCGTTCTCTTGCCGACTTCCCTCATTTTGTTTTTTACCAATGACAGCATGACTGCCCTTTTACGTTTTTCCCTTTTTCCGTTTTATTGTCCTGATTTTACTGAGTTGTCCCATTAGCGGAATGGAGCATATTTGAAACAAGGGACTGATGACCTTGCTGTTTGGTCCCTTAACCCTCAACCAACCAACCAACCAACCAACAAGTACTATAGAAATATCTAGTTGGGGCGGTGTGAGGGACCCGCAAATACCGCTTACATACCACATCCCTTAGCCGAATCGTTTTCAAAATTCAGCGATTTTATAACGAGGTTGCATCATGGGCTATGTGTAACTGGAGTGCTGGTCTGATAATATACACTCCAGCGATCACCGTCTCGGTATTCGTTCGGATAGAAAAACCACCTCATTCAGAGGTAACGTCATATCTCGATTTATAAAGCCAGTAAGGCTTTTAACATGGATACTTGTGTGCACCTGTAGAACCATGACCGCTTGTGTCAGTAACATACAGTAGTTGTTGGGTTCGAGTTTTTTTAACATCTGGACGATTACGTCTCTCTTTATAGGACACACAAGAAAAACTTATGAGACATGTCCACCCATGGTTGATTTTCTCTCAGTATTATTTCGTATCGCCAGCGATCAGTTATTGACGAAGTATTATACTTAGTAGTAGGGGCTGCGTGATACGTTTGCGTTGACATCAGGCTTATAAAGTATGTGTTTGTGTTCCGACGTGCAAAGGAAATGACTATGTCAACTCGCAAGGAATCTATGGATTTGACGTGGATTACTGTGATAGCATGGGAAGAGTATGTCAAGTCATAAGAATGGTACTGATATTATTTCCAGAGCCACAGCCGTCAACAGTATGTATTTCCAATACTTCACTCATTGTCGAATGTCGTTTAACTGAGACCACAATTTTAACAGTTAGTTGTAAGTACAGGGATAAAATATATATGTCATCGATTTCTTAGGATAAACATTCTACATGTACATGCTCGGCCTGCAGCGCCGGTGACCTGTGCGGGGTGATTCACGTTTCGCATTAATGGTAGGAGCTGTCAGACTGGAGATACCTGTTGGAGTGTAGGAATGTAGGTGCATTAACCATGTTGTCCTCTAGACGACCAAATAGCGAACTAATACTTAGTATGTGTTGGATAGCTTTCGTGATTGCGTGGAAATATGAAGGTGCATTTGCGCTGGATCGTTATTCCCGCCTATGTAATTTGTTCGGTTGACTGCTTCTGCACATTTCACGTCTTTATTTGGTTGAGAGAAGATACATTGTGGTGTGTGCGTCTAGCATGTGGGAGATATGTTTGCCGGTTCTCTAGACATAAGAAACACTATAGTTGACCTCGTAAATTATGGGATGATTTGGAATCTACTACATCACCGACATCGGTATTCTAGAGTGGAAATATCAGTTTCCTCTATTTGTTTCGAGTTGCCGAGTAAATGTCTTCACGGACATGAGAAGCTTCTAGTTAGTCAGTGGTTTACAGCACGCCCCACCTAGCTAAGTTCTGGGTTTGTAGAGAACTAATTTCCAGTCTATATCCTGGGAATTATGTTGCGCTAGCGATCAGTAGGATGCTGCCTAGTGCTCGATATCGAGAAGTAACGCAAAAATGGTATAATATTATGGCGAACCATGCGAAAAAATACATGTGTTTGTGTAATCCCCGAGTCTGGAGATGTGTGTAGAAAAATGAGCAAGCAAGGAAGCAGGTTTGGAGCAGAAACAGTAACGTGTCTGTGTGCCAAGGGTAAACAATCCCGAATTTGTAGAACAGTTCTGAAAGCGACTTCGGTCTGTTGTGCGTACCCTGGTCGCGCGTTGGGGGTGGATGACTTGTGATCTTCGGCTGTGGGAAAATATCTAGTGCTGAGAGCAGTATATATACAGTACTGCCCGTCTTCATGGTATATGTACGAATGGTGTAAATCAGATGATTTTGTTTGGCGCAGGATTCGAATTGTATGTTTACTACATCGACATGGTACAGGGCGATATATTGCTGGGTTGGAGATCAGTTTCATTCACTAATATTCAATCTCCTGTCCTCCGTGGGAGAGCAGTGTAATTGAGTAGGAGTCTTTCTGTATTTCACGAGATGTATGGTAGTTTGTAAGATTTAATTGCCAGTGCAATATGTGGATCTGTGTAAAATAAACTCTGGAAGTCTCGTGTGCAGAAAGAAAGAAAAGGCGGATGATGCTTCGATATTGATGGTATCAGTAATTCGGTGAGTAAATTCGATAAGAGCCAATCATAATGCTCGATTCATTAACATCCTTTGTGCTGGGATATAGGAGCCTATAGATAGCGGAGAGAGTGTTGGTGTGTGTTGCAAGCAGGAAGGGTAACACGTGATGGACGGGGTACCAGGTTAGGTCCATGAGAAAGACTGCATTTGACGTTATTCTACGCTATTTTCGTAAACAGGTAAAGAAAGCGAGCATTAACTATTTCTGGGACACTATACAATCTCCACGAAGTTGATTCGATTCTTATTTTTACATAGTCATGTGACATCAGTACATATTGAGAACTTTTAGACGCACTTGCTTGGGTTTGTAGCTATGTGCACACACTTCTTGGCATTGTGTCAGTCACGTTCGGCAGTTAAGATCAGTTGGACGCGTCTCTTATGTTGCGCGAGGAACAATGCACCCTGTGCTATTCTGGGAAGCATTGGAACATCTCTCTCGATGCTGGGCCATACCACAGCTATGCATCATCGTGTATGGGACCTGCGTGAGCACGCCTTGTATTTCTGTGACGTCACTATAACACTCGAAGAATTCTAACTGTATACACGAAAATAGACCCAATTTTCACCTGCAGCGGTGTGAGAGCGATGGCTCGCGCTGGCTTATGTCCGGCAGTGGCTCACGGCGGCAGCGGTGTCGGGCGTCGAGAAGCAGGATATGGGTTTTATTAGCAGTCTTCTGTTCAAGCTATATTCCATCAGTTTCACCGACCAATAGGATGCTGCAAATTAAGAAAACTACCCCATACATGTGAACAATACCGATTTAATTAATTTGCATAAATTTTTTATATCGATGTGGGGTTAGCGGTGCAGTAGTTAATGGGAGGGAGTGCGTGAATGGGCGACTTGGAGCAGAACAGCTGGTTAAGTGGAGAACACTAATTTGCATAATTTTTATGTAAAACGCATTACAATTGTGTAAGGGGGTGGATGGCAGAGACGAATGCCCCCAAAATGGCGTTCAAAAGCATGTGAAATTGGAAAAGAGTACCAGAAAACGGTGGGAGGACATAACTAATTACTTAACTTGGTATCAATGGCGGTAGAATATTTTAAGGAAATACCACTTAACAGAACAATAGGTTAAGTAAGACTTATGTCCATCCTATCCAGCACAGGCTGAGTCCTTTTCCAACCAATTCCTAGGAAGAGGTGGCAGTATTCAAACTTGGAGCCAGTTCCTAGAAAGAGGTGGCAGTCGGATAACTTAGGTTGGTGGAGGTAGCCCAAGTGACCTATCTTCCCGAGATTTTTTTAGGTTAATTGAGATAAATCCTGTTGGAATTTGAACTTCCCAACATTTTTTCCTAGATGAGGGGAGGGGGGTGTAGCACTTTCCCACCAGAGAGGTTAATTAATTGATCAATTTAATGAAGTAGTCAATCAAATTGATAAGATTGAGAGGGGTGGCTGTTCCAATAACTCAGACCTGAAAGTGTACCTGTAGCAGCATAGGGGGAGGGGGTTGTGGGAGGGGGCAGGGGGGGGGACAATAGGTTAAGTAGCTGTCAATCAAAAGGAAATGGGGGTGATATGGAAAAGCACTTAAAAGAACAATAGGTTAACTCAGACCTGAAAGTGTACCTGTGGCAGTGAGGGGTGGGGAGTTTTCCGAGGGGGGAGGGGAATGGAGGGGGTGGAGGAACAATAGGTTAATTGCAGTGACATGGAAAACCACTCAACAGATCAATAGGTTAAATAACTGTCAATCAAAGGTGAACAATATGTTAATACCTATCAGTCAAAGGAGAACAATAGATTTGCCCCTGAGTTCATATCTGCTCCTGATTTAGGCAACCCGCACTAACAAAATGGCTCAGAACTTAGCTTGTCCTCCTACTCACATGGAGTTTGTCTGTAGACTGCATGGTTGTTTCAGTGGGGACTAGAAACCTTTGTGGTGCCTGTTTCTCTGAGACCAGCACGGCACCAACAAGAATGTGAGGGATTTTCTCTATCCATAATGGAAAACAGACTGAACGGTAATTACTTAGTGTTTGAAGTCACGATTAACTTGAATATCTTTTTCAAGAAAAAGGCTTATCTTTCACGGAGACAAACTGTTCTCTAGCACTGGCCGTTAGGAGTGATCTCTTATTTGGCCACGGATACTGTTGACCTGTTCGTACAGTTGGCTTCACAGTGTCCTGCACTCATTGCTTCCTATGTTGCCAATCCAACTGGTCTCTGTAGGCACGCTCCTACCGCACTGGAACGACGGAAAAAGATGGTGACTGTTAAATTTCCTGGTAAGAGTAAATCTTGAGTAACTAATATCATTGGTATATTATTGGGAGTGTTTGAACGAATGTTCGCGTTCTCACTTTGTCCCAAAAAGGCGGCCATGTACAAAATTGCCCTGGCACACAGTGAATCATGTATCTCCAAATACGTCTCATGCTATTCCTCATTATCTCTCTCGCTCAAATCATGTCTAATGCATGTGTAGTTAAATACTAATCTCATGAATATGAAAATGCATTTATTTACATCTATTAGCAGGCTAGGCCTGAATTCGCGTAAGCAGTTCGTAAGATGCTATAACTTTACTATTATTCTTTAAGGCTCGGCTCTTTTTATTCAATACCAGACAGCAGGATAACGAAACGGGGAAATCCGTGAGAAGTATTTCAAACCCCAACATAGGCAAACCTCCAAATTACTTTCATGTCGGGAGTTGTAAAATTCAGTTCACCTCAGCCAGATCCCAGCTAGCTAGGGGCGGAACAAATCCAGTTAGGTTTAATTTGGAGGGGTTTTCTAATTGCGGAATTAGACTCAAAACCAAAGGAAACTTACCGAAACGCCTTGGTGGGAACTGGGAATTGTACCTATTTCAAATTTGTTTTACTTTTGATTCAATGTATTCCAGACAAGTATAAAATATGAAAGACTAGTGTGTGTGTGTGTGTGTGTGTGTGTGTAGGTGAAGGTTTAGGTGTTCTTGTGTGTAAAATTATACAGCTGGTGACTCGCTCGACATCTTCAGCGTATCTATAGAGTTTCCAGTTAATTCACTGCTGACAGACTTTCGATATGTGAATATGGTAACACCGACTAGGAACAGCTGCATATGTTTCGAAGCCAGTGATACGTACAGACGTTGAAGAATCGAGACGTGCTGGGTACCTGCGTTAAAAACGGTAAGGACGACCTATGGTAAGCTACGTGCCATTGTGTTGTCTCTGCTCTTTTCGCTGAGCGCGCCAACAGCTCGTAGAGCACGTAAGAGCAAGGGGATTCTGTGTCCTTGATAAGCTTCAGGGGACGACTGCCTGCACAACCCATTGTTCTGACAGAGGCCGCAACAGACGTCACACAAGAGAGCTAGAGTAAAGTCTACAGCGTTGTATTTGGTTGTTTGCATACAAGCATTCGTAGTTTTTAATGAGGTGAGTTTACTGAAGTCTCGTTGTTACAATGGGTAGGCTTAACAGTTCTCAAAAGACGGCTTTGATAGTCAATAAAGAAATTGACATGGTTGCCTATTTCATCGCTGGCGTTAACCATTCTTGGTCTAATGTACAATATGTCCCTAAAGTGAAAGGTAAAAATATTTGAAATTAAGATCGATATTGGAATATAGGACAATTATATCACGCATATTTCGTTTCGTCTCCTAGTATCTTTTTCTCTTATTTCTGTTCACTGTTGTACCATGCTCTGTGGGACTACAGTTCTTGTATGCTCTAGCAACCACGTGGTTTTATGTCTTGGTTTCTTTGTTACATAGTTTGTCATTATGTACTACTGAGTTTGAAAATTACCGGACTATCAGTTTAATATGTTACGGCTGCAAAATATTAACACCAATTCATTACAGGAAAATGGAGAAACTGGTAGAAGCCGACCTCGGGGAAGATCACTTTGCATTACGGAGAACTGTAGGAACACGCGACGCAATACTGACGCTTACTACTTACCTTAGAAGATAGGTTAAGGAAAGGCAAACCGGTTATAGCATTTGCAGACTTAGAGAAAGTCTTTGACAATGCTGACTGGAATACTCTTTGAAATTCTGAAGGTAGCAGAGATAAAATACATGGAGAAAAATGCTTTTTACAACTCGTTCTAAAACCAGAGGACATTTACCACAGTCGTGGGGCATCAAAAGGGAAGTAGGTTGAGACGGGAGTGAGACAGGATTGTAGCTTATCCCCGACGTTATTCAATCTGTTCATTGAAAAAACAATAAAGGAAATCAAAGGATAAACTGGAGTAGGAATTAAATCTCAGGGAAAAGAAATAAAAACTTGGGGTTTGCCGATAACATTGTAAGTGTGTGAGAGACGGCAAAGGACTAGGAAGTGAAGTAGAACGGAATGGACCTTGTTCTGAAAGGAGTATGTAAGACGAACATCAACAAAAGCAAAACAAGGATAATGGAATGTAGTCGATTTAAATCATGTCATGCTAAGGGTATTAGATTAGTAAATGAGACACCTGAAGTAGTAGATGAGCTTAGCTATTTGGGCAGCAAAACAACAGGTGGTGGCCGAAGTAGGTAGGATATAAAATGTAGACTGTCAATGGCAGGAAAAGCTTTTCTGAAGAAGAGAACTTTGTTAACATCGAATATAGATTGAAGCATTAGGAAGTATTGTCTGAAAGTATTTGTCTGGAGTGTAGCCATGAATGGAAGTGAAATATGGACTATTAATAGTTTCGACAAAAAGAGAATAGAGGCTTCCGACATGTGGTGCTACAGAAAACTGTTGAAGTTTAGATGGGTAGATCATGTAACTAATGAGGAGATGCTGAATAGAATTGGGGATACAAGAAAATTGTAGCACAACTTGATCAAAAGAAGGGATCGGTTGATAAATGGTTCAAATGGCTCTGAGCACTATGCGACTTAACTTCTTAGGTCATCAGTCGCCTAGAACTTGGAACTAATTAAACCTAGCTAGCTAACCTAGCTAGCTAACCTAAGGACATCACACACATCCATGCCCGAGGCAGGATTCGAACCTGCGTCCGTAGCGGTCGCTCGGCTCTAGACTGTAGCGCCCAGAACCGCACGGCCACTCCGGCCGGCCGATCGGTTGATAAGACACCAAAGGATCACCAATTTAGTATTGGAGAGAAATGTAGGTGATTAAAATCGTAGATAGAGACAAAGAGATGAATACTGAAGCAGATTCAGAAGGATGTAGGTTGAAGTAGTTATTCGGAGGCGAAGAGGCTCGCATAGGATTGAGCAGCGTGGAGGACTGCATCAAACTTGTCACCGGACTGAAGACCACAACTACTATCAGTTCGGAGTCACGTCGCCGTGAACGGCTCAGCCTAAGCCAAGAACTTTAATTCACGATATTTTAGAGCATTATATCCCACTACAAGATGATGAAGGGGAATTGTAATGCAAAAGCCTAACAAAAATTAAATAACGATTCTTCAATGCGAAAGTTCCGGTACAGTGATAGAAGTGCTAGAGGTCATACAGTAACAGAATATTCTTCTTGAAGAAAGCATACAGAAAATTAATTTGGCTATCACGAGATGTGACTAAAAATTAAATTAACGGTATGTTATCAAACAAGAATGAAATTAACACCTGTAGCACTTTAGAATTTCGAATGATCATAACTTAATATTACCGTCTTGAATAAAAATAGACGCAAAGCTAGAAAGAAACAAATTATCAGAAAAGAAATCAGGTATGTAGACAACAAGTTCAGCTTCCTAGCAAATGGAGGAGAGACAATCATGGACGAGATAGGCAGTCATTTAACAAAGGTACTTACGCAATCAGCAAACCATTTCGCAGCAGGAGAGAAAATAAAAGAAATTTTCAAGTGGATGTTGTGAGCTATTAAATAAAAGGCGGGAGATATGAGTAAACGATTTACAGGGAACGTACAATTCCTATTTCAGGCTTCTAGGAATTGTAGAAGTGACTGAGTAGATAAAGTTTTAATAAGGAACCCATGTCTGAAAATGTACCATTTGATGTAAAATAAGTCAGTACATCGGATCATTTTGTCTCTCGCTTCACGGTACGCACACAACGGAGACAACGAGCTCTGCTGTTTGAATTATAAACCTTATAATCTGACCTGTGTGATCTACAGGAGCCCATGTTCAAAAATGGTTCAAATGGCTCTGAGCACTATGGGACTTAACTTCTGAGGTCATCAGTCCCCTAGAACTTAGAACTAATTAAACCTAACCTAAGGACACCACACACATCCATGCCCGAGGCAGGATTCGAACCTGCGACCGTAGCGGTCGGGCGGTTCCAAACTGTTGCGCCTAGAACCGTTCGTCCACCCCGGCCGGCGGAGCCCATGTCATGAGCAACGTTTCAAGTACTCGTCGTCGCGTTCTCTTCTAAGTAACGAAGGAGTACTCTTCAAAGTCAAGAGACAAAGTCCGTGGAGCATCACAGTCAATACTCGTAGCTGCGAACGTACCAGTTTCTCCCAACCGCTGTTGTAGGCGGAGGTTTGTGTGCGTTCCGTGAAGAGAGAGATTTTAAAGAGATCCAATCTTCAAACTTATTTTGTATCGAAGCTATAAATTTCCGGACATGAGTCCCTTAAAAGCTTTATCCGCACTGAAAACACACGGAGTTTCAATCAAGCAAAGGAACAAGCTGGCTTTAAAATTGTAAATAGCACTGCTGACAATCTGCAATTTCTTAATGAAGTTGTAGAATCGAAAAATGAGTATCTATTACCAGCCGACCGGTGTGACCGACCGGTGTGACCGAGCGGTTCGAGGCGGTTCAGTCTGGAACCGCGCGACCGCTACGGTCGCAGGTTCGAATCCTGCCTCGGGCATGAATGTGTGTGTGTTGTCCTTAGGTTAGTTAGGTTTAAGTAGTTCTAAGTTCTAGGGGACTGATGACCTCAGATGTTAAGTCCCATAGTGCTCAGAGGCATTTGAACCATTTTGAACCATTTTGTCTCAGATTCACAGATTTTGAGAAGGCTTTGCCCTCAATTTCGGATAGGAAGTGTACTAACAGCTTTTGAGCAACAACGCTTTGATTCAGCCTATGATAGAACAGTGAAGATCATGTTCATAAGTACTAAAGCTTCCTTTAGACTTTATTAGCATACTGGGAAATTTCAAAGTGACACACTACTCTGTCAAGGACATTCCGGACCACTAAATTATCCTCAGCAGTAATAGAGGAATATTCCGGACCCCACATTATGCAGTTGACACTGTACATTTTGTCGCTAGTTCAGGTGAATTTGAACCTTGAGTGGAAAAGCGTAAGTCAGTAAGTTTGAAAGTAGGACTAAAGATCAACATAGTAAAACTAAGTAATATACTATCAAAACATTCAAAAGAAAATTGTTAACAATGAAAAAACAGCAGTGAAACGTGAACTTTCCATACAAAACCCATTCAAAGGCCGAGGGCTGCTCAAAGAGTAATATGGAGATCCATTTTGGGATTTATAAGGATAGATGGGAAGACAAAGTGTTCAGGGAAGTGTAGCGGAAGACGCAACTAACATTTTAATGGAAAATAAATGGAGAAGGTCAGAACATTCAGCTAGGCTAATAGATGGCCAATGGCAAATGGAATTACTTCGCAGGATTCCATGAGATAAGACAGGACCGAAAAAACGACTGAATTTTTGATTGCTATATGACATTAGAAAAAATGCAGGAGAAAAATGGATGCATGTAGCTGGAGGAGTCCGGAGGAGGCACTTCTTCATTGGTGAATGTCAAATGGGGGATGATGAGAATGATGTCCGCAGCTCGTGGTCGTGCGGTAGCGTTCTCGCTTCCCACGCCCGGGTTGGATTCCCGGCGGGGTCAGGGATTTTCTCTGCCTCGTGATGACTGGGTGTTGTGTGATGTCCTTAGGTTAGTTAGGTTTAAGTAGTTCTAAGTTCTAGGGGGCTGATGACCATAGAAGGTTAGTCCCATAGTGCTCAGAGCCATTTGAACCATTTGATGAGAATGATACATACGTACAGTGCATTGCAGTGAAAGTCTCTGAACTACTGGGAGAAACGCCTGTGCAAAGTAAAAGCGCCCCAATGAAATCTTTTAACTGAGATTTATAATTTATTATTCTGTGTTAACGGAACCGCGGGACTGCTACGGTCGCAGGTTCGAATCCTGCCTCGGGCATGGATGTGTGTGATGTCCTTAGGTTAGTTAGGTTTAAGTAGTTCTGAGTTCTAGGGGACTGAGGACCTAAGATGTTAAGTCCCATAGTGCTCAGAGCCATTTGAACCATTCTGTGTTAAAGTTTTCTGTCTCGTGTTGACTGTGTGAATTACGGGTATCCATTTTGAACGAGACTGTCTCATTAATCACAAATACAGTACGAGAGCGTATGTGCTGATATGATAATACTGAAATTGTTAATTTATTGAAATCAGCCCCCGCAGATTTCACGAACTGCCTCATCAAATCGTTCAGAAAGCCTTTTTATGGGATGATAATATCTTTCGGTAATCACCATAGCAAATGATATCGTACTTTAAAAGAGTGAAGATTAAGTGCAATAAATTATGTCTCGTATTTAACACTAAGCGGCAGCGTAAAGAATTCTTAGTTTTAACGTAAGATCCTGAATGTGAAACTTACATCAAAGCCTGCCGTGTATCTACTGTCCAGGAATTTTGAATTATTTGATTTCATATATTGTTAGCGTTCCTTCAGATCGTTGACGCGTATCAAGAAAGACAGCAGATCAAGAACACAAGCTGCCGCAACCTTCCCTCTGTCCCCTTCCCTCCTCCTGGGCAACATCCTCTACGTTTACATTGTCACAATCAAATTACAGTTTGTGTCCTGTATGTTGACAGTCGAGACCAGCTTTCCGCTTCCGACGTTCCTGACACGAAAAGAAACACTGGTAAGTGCTTTCACATTTCTCCACCACGCTTACACATTTGCAGGAGCAAACGATCCAATGCTGCCCTCTTGAACTTTTCATTCAATCTTACCATGGAAACACACAATAAGGAGTGAACTGCGTTTTCTGCTGACAATAGTCTTGAAGTGAAACTGAGTCTTGTTGGTTCACAAAAGCCGCGAGAGGAAGAACTCGAGAATTCTCTCCTGCGATTCTGAGAATGAGTGGACTCCTCGTCCAGTGCGAGCGTGTTGCCAGTAGCCCGCATCAGCGCGTTCCGGGAATTTATGTACCTACGCATTTTCCACTCGCCAACTTCAAAGGGAAAGCATCGCTACGCATTTTTCCTCCGGCAACTTCAAAGGCCAAGCCGCATCGGACGAGAAGACCATTATCGTGGACCAACCGCCTCGACCCGTCCATTGACGATTGCAGTAGTGCTGGCGTTCTCCCACGCTACTGGACGCTAGAACTTGGCCCGAAATGGAAGGGGGATTTCTTTTTTTTTTGTATAAATCTAAGCCTCAGATCATTCCCGCTTCGACTTCCTATGAAGTCTTCATCAATGATTTGAATGCGTTGCACAGTAATCTTCAAGGGTGTCTTTTGTTTTTTTGAAGAGTTATTATGTTATGTATCCAGATCATCCGATGACTTGATAACAAGTCGACATCGGTGATACTATTTGTTTGACGTGGAGCTGAAACATTAACTATGCACGAAATATGATAAGATCCTTGCTGTTTCCCTAAGGCAGTACGCTTAGTGCATGTCAGAATGATTCTTTGAATAATCTACAAAACAGTGAAAAATATCAGAGCAACCTTTGAGTGCAACATCCCGGCTTGTTTCTGGGTGAAATGCACTCACATATTCTCCTTTTCTTCCCCTCTTATCTTCGTGCAATATGAAAGCATGTGACAATATAGAAATGTCTCCGAAGAAAACTGTTTCTAATTTCTACGCAGACTGTTTCGCCTTTCTTAATGTGATGTATACCAAGTATTTGGTGAAAGAAGATTAGGGTCTAACGTGCAATATGAAAGCATGTGACAATATAGTATTATAAATGTCTCCGAAAAAAACTGTTTCTAATTTCTACGCAGACTGTTTCGCCTTTCTTAATATGATGTATACCAAGTATTTGGTGAAAGAAGATTAGGGTCTAACGTGCCTTTAGTGACATGATCATTAGGACAGAACACAAGGTCGGATGGGAAGAGTGAGTACTTTCCAGAGGGCCCAGCTCGGGATTCCGCTTAATCTATTTGGGGAAATAGCGTAAACCCAAGTCCGAATTGCCGGACATGCCGAGGAGTCAACTGTTCCGAATGCGAGTCACGTGTCTTAAATATTGCGTTACGTCGCTCTAGCAAGCCCTTCAATCTCTCTTACTTTGCCATTTGTGTTCCTTCGACTTTTTGCCAGACATGCGCTTCTAAACATCTCACAAAGTGACCAAAAGACTTAATCAAATAATATAGCCATATAATATTTTCGATTAGCTTTTGGCTTTCAGACAACCACACCCAGACAAAATATAGTCATTTGTATTTATCAGAATAGCGCTTCTTATTCTTTTCAGAATAACTGTGGTCGCGTTTGTGTTTTTCATGTGTTACGAAGATGTGAATCTTCCACTTAAAAAAGACAACAGAAAAACGTACAATCTGTTTAAGTGAGATATTTTTCTTATTCTTTTTTAAATTCGTTAGTAACTGCTAATACCTCTGTACATGAAGCTCCGTACTTTGAAATAACTTTTTTGTAAATTGTACTGGTTTTATTTTCTTCTCTCCCGTTAATTGTTCTTAAGCGAGTGCTACTTAATAAACAGAATTTTGGTGTCGGTACTAAACCTAGCAGAGCACTTACAACACGGTTTAAACAAATAAACCGCAAAAACTTTCTCTACATTTACATAATTCATGTTGTGTGGACCAGTGGTAGAAGGTAATTGGCCGCGACATTTTCAAAAGAACTTTTCCGGTATTTGCCTCAAGCAAATTGGGGCTACAACGGAAAACGTCAGTCTGGTGATTCAGAACCGCAGTTATTCCGAATTCTAATCCAATGTCTTCTTACCACTGCGTAATATTGCTCGGTGGATAGTAATCCATTACGGGAGAATACACACTTGTGGTAGCATAGCGGATCGAATCTGGTTTGTGTCTGATTCTTTCTAGTAAGTAAACACAATGATCTCGCTACGCTGGTCAGGAAACATTTCGTTTTTTCGCGTGAAAGGTAATTGATAGCTGAAAAGCAAGCCCTAGAAATGATATTATTTTGACTAACCCTAGAACAGTGGTTCCCAATC
Source organism: Schistocerca nitens (assembly GCF_023898315.1). Lineage (NCBI taxonomy): Eukaryota > Metazoa > Arthropoda > Insecta > Orthoptera > Acrididae > Schistocerca > Schistocerca nitens. The sequence continues at coordinate 374,230,969 of NC_064619.1, forward strand.
TTTCTGAGACCATTACCCCTGAATTCGATGAGATATTAGATAATATCCCCTCCTCTCCCCCACCTTCATCAGCATAAGGCCTAAATAAACTTTAGGATGAAAAACCAATTTCTGTGAACACTTCCTCTTTTTGAATGAAGAAAGATAAATAATATTTTGTTTATTTTAGCTTTTTTAACTATGAACTATTGATCAATGAGACAATTGGAACTGCTTATGTTTAACAACCCTTTTTTTATACAATGAGGCAATGCTCAGTGCAACATCAGTTCTACCGACAACTCCTTTTCGGAGAAGGAAGCTAATTATTCACATTGAGCGTAGACACTCGTTACTAAACATGATTTCTCTGCACCACTCTCTCCTTGCTGACACTTGCTTCACCCACACCACGCATACTCATTTAAAATCAACCAAATTCAAACTTATGCACTACATTTGTTGTTGGTAAATCACTTGATTGCAGGACTCCTTACATCTCAATTGGCAGAAATTGGAAGTCTTCATGTTGCGAATGCTATGTGTCTGACCACTGCCAGTAATAATAATAATAGTTATGGAATAACTAGGAATGTCTGCAACAAAAAGTGTCTGTCTGAAAATTTGAAGATACAGCACTACAATACAGTAGTGAAACCAGAAATGTCTTTATGCAGCCGGCTGCGGTGGCCGAGCGGTTCTAGGCGCTCAGTCCGGAACCGCGCAACTGCTACGGTCGCAGGTTCGAATCCTGCCTCGGGCATGGATGTGTGTGATGTCCTTAGGTTAGTTAGGTTTAAGTAGTTCTAAGATCTAGGGGACTGATGACTACATATGTTAAGTCCCATAGTGTTCAGAGCCATTTGAACCGTTTGTCTTTATGCAAATGAATGTTTAGTGCTGAACTACAAATTACACAAACTTGAAGTCTTAGAAAGAAAAATCATTCGAAAAATACTTGGAGCATCATAAAATACAGAGGTATGGAAATTAAGAAGCAATGAAGAAGTTTATCGCAACATAAAAAACACAAATGAAACACTACGAAATAGGCGACTGCTATTTTATGGACACTTATAGAGAATGAACAGCAACAGGTTAACCAAACAGATTTGTAAGTATCTTTGCGACAAGAAGTCAATAATACCCTTGATTCAAGACGTTAGGAAAGATTTGGAAAGAAACAACATAAGTGAAACAGATGCAACAGAAAGAGAGAGTTTCAAGAGGAAAGTGTTAAAAATGGGAGGATTCCAATGCAAGAGGGAGAAGAAGACAGGGTCAAAATGGTGCGAGGAGAGAAACAGGATACATAGTGAAAATGTCAAAGAATACTGGAGGAAAAAGAAAGAACAACAAAGAAGGAAGAATTGAAATTGTTGCGTGGTCCTTAGATGACCCAACGAAGAAAGAAAAGAAATAATAATAATGCGAAGACGCTACTGCAGTATAGTAGCGATTACATATGCTGAGGTGACAAAAGTCGTGGGACACGTAATATAGTGTCAGATCTCCTTTTGCCTGGCGTAGTGTAGCAACTCGATGTGGTATGGACCTAACAAGTCGGAAGTCACCTGCAGAAATATTGAGCCATAATTGCGAAAGCGTTGCCGGTAGGGGATTTTGTGCACGAACTGACCTCTCGATCATGCCACATAAATGTTCGAAGGGATTCATGTCAGGCGATCTGGATGGACAACCAACTGCGAACAACTGTGGCCCAGAGAAATAACGCATTGTCATCTATAAAAATTCCATTGTTGGTTGGGAACATGAAGTGCGTGAGTGGCTGCAAATGGTCTCCAGGTAGCCGAACATAACTATTTCCAGCCAGTGGTCGGTTTAGTTCCATGTAAAAACAGCCCACACCGTTATGGAGCCACCACCACCTTGCATAGTGCCTTGTTGACTACACGGGTCCATGCCTTCGTGGGTCTGCACCACACTCGAACCCTACCATCAGCTCTTACCAACTGAAATCGGCGCTCATCTGAGCAGGCCAAGTTTTCTAGTAGTCTATGATCCAACCGTTACGATCACGAGTCGCGGAGGGGCGCTGCAGGCGATGTACTGTTAGCGAAGACACTCGCGTCGGTCGTTTACTGCCATAGTTCATTAACGCAAAATTTCGCCGCACTGTTCTAAAGGATACGTTTGACGTACGTTCCACATTGATTCCTGCGGTTATTTCACGCACTGTTGTTTTTTCTATTAGCACTGACAACACCACACAAATGCCGTTGTTCTCGGTCGTTAAGTAAAGGCCGTCGGCCACTGCGTTGTCCGTGGTGAGTGGTAATGGCTGAAATTTGACACTCTCGGCACGTTCTTGACACTGGATCTCGGAATATTAAATTCCCTAACGACTGACCCGTGCATCTACACTAGCACTAGCTACCATTCCTCGTTCCCAGTCCCTTAATTCCCGTTGTGGTGTCGCAATCACGCCGGGAGCCTTTTCACTGCCAATGCACTGCCCTTTTATACCTTGTATCCGCGATACTCCCGTCATCTGTATGTGTGCGTATCGCTATCCCATGACTTTGACACCTCAGTGCAGTTACTCTTGTGCTGTCAATTTTTTCTATTATTGTCGCGAAGTGAATAATGAAGCAATGCCTGGTCTATTCCCGCAACTACCAACTCTAAAAACGCATCTTAATAAGGTGTTTCCGTATACGTGATGTATAGTACAAAAAACAAAGTATGTATTTAGTGGGTGGACAATGAGAGGAAAATGTTCACAAATTCTTTTGACAAGATAGAACCTCGGGCACACTGTGTACCATGTTAACGGTAATATTTTAAATTAAATTGTAGTTATTGGTAAGTCGCGTAACCAGTACTATAGTCCTAAGAAATAGTGAAAATAGTAATGACCTTTAAATATAAATTAACTTCGCGACCGTAACGTAATTGGACCGTTAGGTTTTTACCCCTCACAAAATTTAATTTTACCCCTTGGAGGGTAATTACCCCCAGGATGGGAACCACTGCCCTAGAACGTTACCCTGTATGCAAAATCCCAACACCATGGAGAAAAGAGGGACGGTAAGGCGTGAAACATCGTCTTCCACGTGGCGGAAGCGGTCAGCAGAGCGGAGGCGCGGGTATTTGTGTCGCAGGACGCGCTGCGTTTGCTGGGGTGACGTCAGACCAGCCACCTAGCAACGCCGCTGGCTGCGATAGCGGCCGTAGCACGCGCTGCGCCCGTGGCCGTTACACAACGCCGAACCGAGCGGAGCCCAGGCGAGGCCAGCTTTCGCGCGGACGCAAAACAAACGAGTCACGCTCGCTGTTCGCTTGGCCTTCTTGACACGGAGGTGCTCCCGCCGCAGCGTCACGTGTCATCAGAGAACAAAGCTGGCGTGGCAAAAGCAAACGAAAATGTTTTCCCTGGCATAAAATTTTCTGAAATAGTTCTTGTCTTTTTGCTGGATGCAAAACCTGACAGTGAATATACAAAAACAATTAATTACTTTCGATTTTAAAAATTTTGATAAGAACTTCCTGGATTTCAGGCCTGCCTATTATGTAAACAACTGCTGTTTATAAATGCTTAATCATTAATGCTTAATGTCCGAAAGAACAGTGACCATGCATTCATATAGCTCAAACAAGCTATAGCAGCTTTGTGACCATCAGTTTTTTTTTCTACATTGTTGCGTTATTTGCACTGTACAATAGGCAACACAGAAGAATGTCTGCCAGGGTTGAGAAGGGGAACGGAGAAACAGTCATTCTCCTCGCCTACCAATGTAATGTGTTACTAGTCGTTCGAAATGTCTTGTCTTATTATTATAGTCTTGTGTCTTATTGTTCGCTCGTTATAGTCTCATAGTGTCTCTTCTTTTTCTTTTCCTGATTTACAGCTCCACTGCCAAAGCGGAAAATTCAAGTGAAACATTAATGCAGTCATAACATCCATATTAAAAGCAAGGATGAGAAGAGAAAATCTAACTGAATGAAACGAAACTTGTATCGTAACGAAGAGTCACATTTACATAGTTGCATACATTGTTCCAGTATTAGTAAATTGATATAGCAATAACTAATATCATGTATACAGATGAGGAATTTGACCGACATTATTTCGGAAGTTATTAGCGCACTGAAGACTTGAGACGAGGATTTAGTATATTTACGTCGCTCTAACATCTTATAGTCAGTCACAGTTTGTTTTTACATCAACTGAAGCAACAAGTTTACTGTTACCAGTCTCTGTTCATTTATCTTCACGACGCGTTTCGAAGGTTTAAACCTCGATCATCAGGTAGATTTACGTCTGTTAGTATGACGTGTGTGTGTGTTTTTTACGATTTTTTGACGAACTTACGGCGCTGTCGTAACACATCACATGTATACTGTCATATTTTGTAAACGCATTTACAATTTTTACGTTGTTGTGTTAAGGTAAATGTTTTTGTCACAATATATAATTATTTTCTGCCTAAACCAATCGCAGCCACATTGCTGCCGCGCACATTCTTCTCAGCTGCGGACAGTACGATCCTCTCTACGTTACTGTATACTGGTAGCTTGTCATCTGCAGAGTTCTGAAATCTCCATTCTCATCTGTTGTGGAAATGCACACACAAACACGATACATGTTTTTGCGGAACTCCACTCATAAGTTACAATTTTCAACTTCTGTAAACAAAGTGTGTTTGTTATAGCTGTGTCCAGTTCCTGCCGAATACCAGTCATACATAAGCATAGATTTTGTAATTGTTAATTTACGTGGTACTTTAGCAGTATCAGTCCAGTTAAATAGTAATTTGAAGTGGAAAGTTATGGTGTGATTATTTTTAGTTTTTTGTAAGTTTTTTTGAATGCTGAAGACGGATCTGGAGTAGACCAACAAAAATTTTCCCCGCAGATATGTGAAATCACAAAAACCACTAAAAATAATGCTTATTAATCAGCTTATAACTTGGAAATCAAACTATTTACACCAAAGTGGTGCTGTAGTAAAATAAAAAGGAGAAAATTACCTACAATTTACATCTCTAACATTTTTTCGTACGTCGCATAGTTTCCATCCAAAAGAGTGTTGAAATACCGAGAAAATCAGTAATTTTCGGAAAATCGTCAGGAATACCATCAACATACATTTTTTCGTATCATGTTCGTAAATAACACTCTAAGTGGTAATAAAAGAGGCGAATTTCTGTACAATTTAAATGCATTTAAGTACTAAAACGAGCCTTATTAGACACGGATTCCATAATTTCTTCAGGGCAGCCTCCCAGTTCTCCTAGGCTGGAAAAAAATAATCTGTACACAGTTCACTTGCAGGGCTCTGGTCCTGCGCTGGTACATCTAAGTCTGGAGTGTGGAGTACGAGAGCTCTCTCTGCCCTCCCGTTATTTCCATTCCCCTATGACGAGAGGGAACCTAATCTTCATGTGAAAATATTTTATTCCGTTCTACCTTACAAGTGCACAAAGTGATGTTCATTACAAATCGCACGCGAGCTGCGGCCCTTGGCTGCCCAAGACATACGTCTGCTCACTGTAGTGTCTCCAGGCTACCTGAGGCATCCACTTTCAACGGATGCTGCGTCAACAAAGGACCTGGGAAGTCCAGTTCCGCACACACAAAGTTACAATATTTCCCGACTTGCAACAGATCATAAAGGACTGACTGGCCTGCCCAGTTTGCAAAATGCCGCTAGACGGCACATGGAGTGGCAAGTGGTTACAGAACTCAACATTCTCCCACTCAAAAATGAATTTAGCAAGTAACAAAATGGAAACATAAATTACAAACTAGGAAAATAATAAAAATCTAACTAGACAAAATATCAAGGCATATAAAAATGAAATGAAATACGCTAACAAGTAGGATACACAAAGCCAACAAAATGTTACTGTTACACTGCATATGAAACATGAAAGATACTAACATTCAAGTGATAAAAAAAACTAATGCCACACTGCATAAGAGACATTGAAGGTACTAACATTTAAGACGCAAAAGCAATAAAAATATTACTGTAACACTGCATATGAAACTTAGGAAAAAACACTGACAGCGGTCGATCCACAAGAAAACATATACACCTTTTCAAGTCGATATTATGAATTAAAATTTTGTTGCTGTAAATGCTACTTATTTATATAAATAGCGCTGTTATTGGTTGCGAACCGACAGGTTCATCATTGGACGGCTTCTTCACGTTAAGATACATTTTTGTTACTTTACAATAGTTTCCACTTTTTATTCTCCTATATGACGAAATTTCAGTGGGGTGGTGGAGCCTACAACCAAAGCATGAAGTGAGAAAATATCTATTTAACTGTAATTGTGTCTCATAAAGATTTTGAACGATGTAAACAAATTATCAAAGTGAAAATGTTTTGGTTACTTACGTCACAAATTCCGCACCGTTATGTTCCAATGCTGACTGCTTGTGTTCATGTAGCAGCGAAGACTATATGGAGCACTCTCTTTGTATATATCGACACTCCTAAGAATTGTAATTTCCTCCTAACTATAAGAGACGAGCCGGAGGCATAATTACAGAAACCAGTACCTGTATGTTAGAAATATTGACCCTGGCTGTTGAAACACTTGTCCCACTGTGACACAAGGCGGCGAATGGCTGTCTCATAAAATTCCCAGGGCTGTGATGTTAACCAGTTCCGCACGTACAGCTGGACGTCGTCGTCCGAGGTGATCGTTTACCCCTCAGAGCCTTTTTAAAGGGACCAAAAATGGCGTAATAACAACATCAAAGCTGACCAGGATGTCGTTTGGTGCAAGTTTCAGTTTCTTCAGCTTCTCAATGAAATGTCCTGAGTCCTTAATGTATGTATCGGTCTTCCCCACGTGTGGCTGGAGCAGAGAGGCCAAGTGTTTTGCCAGTTTATATGTCGGTGATCCAGGAGCGCTAACGATCGGTCTCAGTGGAACGTTGTTCTTATGGATCTTGGGTAATCCATACAGCCGAGGTGGTAGGGCTTCTGTGTTGCGCAGAGGAAATACACACGGAAACAGCCAGGATACTGCGCCGAGCAAAACCACCAGCTTGCAACCTGAAGAAAGAAGAGGTACAAGCCATTAAGAATCTCAACGCCGACAAGAGTATATTGGTACTGCCTGCCGATAAGGGGAATGCGACCGTCGTAATGAAGACCGAAGATTATGAGCAAAAGATCCGAGACCTATTAGATCCGACGACGTACCGAAAACTAAGCGCAGATCCGACGCAACGTATCACACGGAATACGAATCGATTAATCAAGGCATCTTCTCTGCCGGCGGACATACAGAGAAACCTGCGCAACACAGAAGCCCTACCACCTCGGCTGTATGGATTACCAAGATCCATAAGAACAACGTTCCACTGAGACCGATCGTTAGCGCTCCTGGATCACCGACATATAAACTGGCAAAACACTGGGCCTCTCTGCTCCAGCCACACGTGGGGAAGAGCGATACATACATTAAGGACTCAGGACATTTCATTGAGAAGCTGAAGAAACTGAAACTTGCACCAAACGACATCCTGGTCAGCTTTGATGTTGTTTCGTTATTTACGAAAGTGCCACTCAGTGACGCTCTGGAGCACATCGGTTCCATTTTCCCGCTAGACATCAGAAAGCTCTTCCATGCATGTCTCACCACGAGCTATTCCACGTGGAATGGCGATTTCTACGAACAGCTGGAAGGCGTCGCCATGGGTAGTCCTCTCAGTCCAGTGGTGGCCAACTTCTTCATGGAACAATTCGAAGCACAGGCACTGGACTCGGCGACTTGCAAACCTAAGGTGTGGTACAGGTACGTCGATGATACTTTCGTGGTGTGGAGCCATGGTGAAGAACAGCTCGGTGACTTCCTAAGACACTTGAACAGCCTCCATGCCAACATAACATTTACCACGGAAGTAGAAAAGGACAAGAAACTGCCATTTCTAGATGTTCTGGTCACAAGGGACGGCGAAAATCTGGGACACAGCGTGTATCGAAAACCGACTCACACGGACCGATACCTGCACAAACTGTCAAACCACCACCCGAGCCAGAAAAGAGGCATGATTAGTACGCTCGTAACGAGAGCAGGACGAATATGTGAGCCGCAACACCTCAAACGAGAAATGCAACACCTGGAAACTGTCCTGAGGAGCAATGGGTACTCCACAAATTATATTAGAAGTGTAACAGAGCCAAACACTCGGCGAAGTAAGGAACCAGAAAAAGAATTGTCGGGTACGGCCTTTCTGCCATACATTCCCAGAGTGACGGACAGAATCGGCCGTATATTGCGCAGACATGGCGTAAAGACGATTTTCAAACCGACAAGGAAGATCAAAGAGTGTCTTAGATCGGCGAAGGAGAAAAGAGACCCACTTGCAATGTCGGGAATATACCGCATACCATGCACATGCGGAAAAGTATATGTCGGAATGACTGGACGATCCATTAACACCAGGATCAAAGAGCATAAGCGACATTGCAGGTTGGGGCAGGTGGAGAAATCGGCCGTGGCAGAGCACGCACTGAATGAGACCGACCACGTAATAAAATTCGCCGACACGGAAGTTCTGGCTGTAGAGAAGCACTATCACAGGCCCTTGTTCAGAGAAGCTGTAGAAATACAAAAACACGCGAACAGTTTGAACAAGAAAGAGGAAAGCCTTAAGGTAAACGGATCCTGGCTTCCCGTACTGCAGCGAACGACCGTCGCAGGTAGCAAGAGGAGAACCGCACCGGAAATGACCGCGGAGAAGCCCTCGGACGTTGGCGCGCCAGGTACATATAGTCTGCGCCCGCGAGCCTGAGAGCCCGCTATGGGAAAACCACCCTCACCTCCCGACCTGACCTACACACAATATACACCCACAGACCCAGACACAGAAACAAACCCAAACACAAATACACTTACCCACCAAGAACAATCATAAACAACACCCTCCACACCTTCCCTGACACTATACACCAACACGAACACGCAAGACAATTACACATACAGAACAACGACACTCCTACCCCCCCACACCTCCAGGCATTGAACCCCGACCGCCCGCCACCATAAACCTTACCGAATCGATAGCAACAATACGGCACATAAACACGCCTCCACTGTCGCCCTGACTTTTGTATTCTTTTGTATCTTTGTTTTTATTTTTCTATTTTCATTTCTACTACTAGCTCCATCTCCAATTCTATTTGACTTCTACAACTTAAAAATTGTAATTAGTCTGTAAGATAACAAAACAATGTAACTAGTCTGTAAGATAACAAAACAATTGTAAACTGCCAAACACTGTTTTGGGAAAACAGTAATTAGTATGTAAGTTAGCAATAAGTACAAAATAAATAAAGAAAAGGAAAAAATGTAATACCCTCATCTCTGGCCCCAATAGAGCAACAAGCTCTCCAGCGGCCCATCCGCCTCCCTTCAGGAGCGGAAATGAATAGTTAAAAAAAAAAAAAAAAAAAAAAAAGACTCGGCTCCAGTTCACCACCGGCAATGGAGGGTGAAGCTTTGACAATGCCAGCCACTCGTGCTGGCGAAACGTCAGAAAAATCATTAGATGAACGTCGGCCGAAGAACCCGAGACAGAAGCCAATAGGCAGTTTGTCAAAAGTGAGTACTACGTTGATATCGTCAATCTAATTAAGGTAAATATGTTATAGATATGACAATAACTATACTATTCCTGTTACAAATGTGATTAGTCTATCACTGTATAGGCAAAGTCGATTCAGTCAATTCACAGAATGAGCAACACAGTTATCACCAGGATTGCCACTTGTCCCCCATTGTCGGCCTCCGACCGTCTTGATACAATACGAATGTAAATGTACGACAAATTTTTCTCACTGTATGTTGACCTGATGGAAGTTAAAGCTATTGATGCAGTATTAGCGAAGATCTTTTCTGGATGTAGCAGACTGAGCTAACGGTTACGTCATTTTCTTTGAGAACTATTTATTGCGCTTGTGGACAAATTAGTTTTCTAGCTTACGTCCAATAGTAGCCCTAAAATGTTTCCTACCCCAACACCACCCGATACTTCTCAAGACCTTGAGAAAATAGTGCTTCATTCACGTATAACATATAACCTGGTGCTCTATCGCAGATACGTAGACGATATTTTCGTGCTTTATCGAGATAATGAAGGTAATATTATGAACTTTGCACTCAGTCTCAATTGTGTGCTCGATAAAATCCAGTTTACTGTGGAAATGGAAGAGCCAGAATGTCAAAGTTTTTTTTTGAATTTGAAGATAACTAAGAAAGATTCATGTTTGAATACTGCCATTTATTGTAAGTCAACTACTGCCGATATCGTTATCAATTTGCGATAAAACCGCTGCCGGTCCCCATAGAGCGAGCTCCAGAGATGCATTGTGGAAATATGCAGGGGGTAGCCTAGCCAATGCCATCGCCTCGTGGAAACCTTGCGAAGAGCCTGGCGGACAGCGAGAAGCGTGCCGAAAACTGTTGGACTCCTGCAGCCACTTAGAAGGAGCATAGATACAAAAGTATCAAGAATGCACACGTGGAGGCGAGAGATTCTTCTGGCTGGCAGCAGCCATTTTTACCTGAGCGTAGACACAAAGTGGCAAAACTTCGCACGGAGAAGTGTGTGAGATTAAAGAATTATGACTATGGAAGAAGTCAGCCTGTTTGACAAAACTGTTTAACAACGTTTTCTGGACCGTAAGGAACTTGATTATGAGTCACTATTGTCAGCAGATTCTTAGATGTAGCACAAACATAAGACTGTCCAGGTCCCATGCCGAGATAGCCGTTACAAAAAAGTGTTGTTTGGCTGCTTTCACAACAATTTAGAAATGCAGAAAAACATCGGAACAATGTGCGGCCAACGCTGGGAACAGCCTGGACAGTGAAAACGTGAGAAAGGCGCCCATTATCGTGTCACATATCAGCCCACTCAAGACAGGAAAATTCCACCCAGCGTTGGGAGGCGTGATCATGAAACGGCGATCAGTCATTGAGCGGAATTGCAAATTTAGTTCGCCAGTGACGTCGCTGGGAGGAGGAAAATTTCGAGGAGTCGATGAGCTTAGCAGAGTGATGGGAAGTCAGGAGACAGTCGGTGAGACAACGCAAGACATGGGGGTTTTCCACCCATCGCCTACGTCCCAGCTCCCGACACCGCTCCATGGCAGCTTCGGCCACGCGACCCACCACAAGCTGTCAACGTGGTGACCGGGCTCACGCCACATAGTTTCTAAGCGACGTGGCGTACTGTACCAGCGACGAATGGTGAGATGAGTCATCTCCACCCCAACCCTTCTTCCCCTTAACAACTGAATCGTGTCCACGCCCTGTGACGTCGTACACCCTGAGATTTGTAATTTTATGTATAAAAAGTATTGAAATAAAAGCTAATACATCATTCGTTAATCATTTGTACAATCTGTCCGTTGGCTTATCAGTCCCCTGATCTCATAACCTTTTGTGTTTGATTTCAATTAATTATTGATGTCACTTAATTATTGGTTCCCAGCGTGGGGTAAAACAATTGAGACAAAAACAGAACTTGTCGTCATTATTGGGGTGTCTGTGTTATTACTGTAGTTGTTACCTTCACGCAGTTTAACATCTATTGGTTCTAAAATGGGACTTCTTCAGGAATTTTTTTCTCTGTCTAAACCAGTATTGAAAGTCATTTCGTGCAGAAAGAGGATTTGTCACAGAGACAAGTCGCTATAATGCGTGAAAGTGTTTGAGGCGAGATGACAGCACCGTGTCGGGATGCAGTAAACAGCTGCGAGATTTCAAAATAGTTTTGGTGATTCAACTTCCGAGACACGATTTACGTGAATTTAAGTGGAAGAAACGATGCCCTGAATTGTGCAAAGCAAATGTGATTAAAGGTGATTAAAAGAGGTCATGTGTTTGGGCCATGCCAACTGGAAAGAAAACATTGTTCCTAGAAGGGAAACAGGCGCAGATTGTGGGTAAATTGTCGTACTATGTTCTTTGTGTTTTCTGTACATAATATAATAGTAGAAGCAAGTTGTGTAGAAACATTATAGTAAATGTAATTACAAACTGGGCTGTTAAACAATACAAAATATTTGATTACACTATTCAGTCAAAATGCGTCTCTGTTCCACCCAAAGGCAATGAAATAGTGAAATATGAATTTTCTCTGGCTAAGACTGGGATAGTCCCTCATTTTCAAAATGTACTGAGAGCATACATGGAGGTCTTTCCTCTGAAACCTGAGAAAACAAGATGTTTCACGCATGATTGACATTATCTCTTTGCAGTTTCATGAGTATTTTGATAATATTCTAAAGAAATGTGCCATTAATAAAGTTACAGGTGGAGAGGAAGACAATGACTCTGGAACTGAAATTTGGGACAGTGCTCAAGAGTGACAAGTTTATGAACATGTGCGTCTGTCAAAATAAACAGCATTTTTTTAATAATCAAAAATTTGGAATTGACTGCCTCAAGTCACAACCCAATGCACTAAAATGATACTGACTTCCATTATATTGTCTATTTAGATATGTATTGTTTATTTATGAAGTTATGTCAAAATAAACAGGATTGTTTAATAAGTATGAAATGTTGAATCAACTGTCCCATATTACAAGGCAAGGAACGTATTGGTTAGTTATGAATGGCACAAATAACAGGGATGTGTGTGAACATGTTGAAATGATCGAAAAGAATATTTTGCATGAAAATATACTATTTTTTACCTATACTATACTTTTGATAAAATGTATGTTGTGTAAATCAAAAAGAGGACATTTAAGTCGCTTCCTATTACCGTTTTCTGTCACTTGCCTTTATTTTATGACTAGCTGCGGTACCTAGCTTCACTCACTGAGGTGATATGACATTGTATGGTAGTTGGAATAAAAGGATAAACTTTAAGGCATAAAAGGCAAAAAAATTTTATTCAAAACCTATTCTAACAATTTACAATACTTGTTTATAAATAACATTTTTCATTTTGTTATTTAGCGTATACAGGCCTTTGTACAAATTTTTCGAATTTCGTATTCGAGAGCAAGAAACGCATAGTTAGAGAAAAGTAAGAGTATTGAGGCTGATGACGCAACTTTTAAGCTTGTCCCTACACTATGTTAATTGTAACACTGTAAGCTAATTTGATTGGAAATTGCAGTCTTTTAAATTGGAACGGCAGTTCAGTAGAGATCAGTGTTATTCCGGGGATTAATAGTGTACGTCCTTTGTACTTCCCAGTCATAAATTCGGCTTCGATGATGACATTCGATAGCTGTTTTATGATCGTTCTTGTTCCATTACATAGTTTTGGTGGGATGAGTTTTCTGGGTAGTACTACCGGAGATCCAGTTTTAAGTCGAAGGCACTCCAGTGACATTTCTGGTACCTGCAAAGAGCTTAGAAATTGTGTAGGGAAGTTCATACTTTCTTCAACGATTACTACCATGTCGATCGATTTGTATATTCTCTTTTCACCGGGAATTTTCTTTTGAATATTAAAGTTGATATTGTCGCCAACATTATTTTTACTTGCCAAAATAGCCCTTTCAAATAGTCAGTTCGGATTTGTATATCTGTGAACAACGATTGAATAAATTTGGTCAATGAATTGGTTTTCAGTAGTGGCTATTATCCTGAAATGACTGTTGAGACTAATAAGGCCGTTAGTCTGGTCAGTAAGATATGTGCCTTCGCCCATTCAAATGGTTCAAATGGCTCTGAGCACTATGGGACTCAACTTCTCAGGTCATTAGTCCCCTAGAACTTAGAACTACTTAAACCTAACTAACCTAAGGACATCACACACATCCATGCCCGAGGCAGGATTCCAACCTGCGACCGTAGCAGTCGCACGGTTCCTTCGCCCATTCGTAAAAGTTGTTGAGCAAAATGTATTGTTGTTTCATCTGTCCATAGTTCAACTCTTACACTTTTTCTTAGTCGCAGTATTTGTATTGTGGCCAGAGAAGTGATTTTTTTAAGCATGTGTTGATGTCGTCTGCTGGTGTTAACTTGGGGATAACTGAAATGGTCCAGTGGACAGGGGACAGCAGGTGGCGCGTGCTTTGTCACCGAAAGATTTTTAAATGTGTGTAATTACATTTTCATCACAAGACTTGCAATGTTCTCTCCATGGCTTCGAGTGATTTTTTATGTGCAATTGTGAATTTGTCCCAGAAGATAATTTTAACTTGCTTTAGAAGTTCTCCCCGTCCAGATGCCGTTGAGATTTTAGACACCGAGAGTTGTTCTTTGGCTATGTCATATGGTACTTTTAGGGCGGAATGGGCAGTTCGTCCTCCTCCCATAAATGTGCTGCAATGCCGGATTGTAAAAGTGCGATTTGTTGTTTAGCACAATTTCTGCCAGCAATAGATGTATTAGAAACGGTTCCCCAGTGCCTCCTGATGCGTCCAAGCAGATAATTCCGCCAGGGTTGTTGTCGATCCGGTCCACAATAACCTCATAAGTCTCCTTTTTATTATAATTGAGGAGTGGTTTGTTGTGAGCTATGTACTGAATTAGTTCGGTGACGTTGTAGCTTTTTTTCCTTTGTAATTTAGAAGCTTAGCGCACTGATAGTATCAAATGGTTCAAATGGCTCTGAGTACTATGGGACTCAACTGCTGTGGTCATAAGTCCCCTAGAACTTAGAACTACTTAAACCTAACTAACCTAAGGACAGCACATAACACCCAGCCATCACGAGGCAGAGAAAATCCCTGACCCCGCCGGGAATCGAACCCGGGAACCCGGGCGTGGGAAGCGAGAACGCTACCGCACGACCACGAGATGCGGGCTGATAGTATCATTTCGTGGTACTTGCATCCCAAAATGTACTAAGGTCTGCTTGTGTACTGTTAAACATTTGTGTACTAGGCGAATGAGTATTTCATTGAAGATGTCGTAGTTGAATTCTATGTTCAGTTCAGGATGTGCTTGTGGAATTTGGTACTGTATGTCATCACCCATACTCTCTTTGAAGGGGTCCCATAGCTGTTTTGGATTCGATGGGTTACATGTTGTTAGAATAATAGCGAATAAGTTTCTCACTTGTTCCGCTGTGTCTGTGAGCGAGGTTTCTTGTAGTATTAATTCCCAGTGGCTGTCGTTTTCCAGTATAGTCCTAAGCGTTGGCATTCGTCTCTGTACGTCTGGCATAGGTAAAAGTCAATAATCCTGGGATCTGTGAAACTTGTTGATCTCTGTAGCAACATCCGGAGACAGAATTATTCGCCGTTGTTCGGAAGTAAGGTGTGTACTCGGCCTAGTGCGCCACTTTTCATGATTCACGGATGCGCTTCTACTGGAAATCCTTGTTTTTATAGTTGAAAGATTTTTCTTGATGTGTTCCTCGTATAATAGGTAAGACGTCGACATATAGCTGTTAATGTTGTGTTCTGAGATGGTTCGTTGGCAGTTTTTCTGGCCGTGTCTTTCCTGAAGTAAACTCTCTGTTCATTTTCCAAATGAACTGCTAGATGTTGCAGTTGGTTCGTGTTCCTGTATGTCTATTTGAAATACTGACGTGTCACTGCCCTTTGTTCACATACTTACAGACGTATTTGATGGATTTCTCTGTACTGCAGTCTTATACCTTTATGTGTCTTTGGAACATTTAGGAAAGTCGTATGTTATATGGTACTACCCACTGATTATCTATTTCCAGTTCGTCGCTGCCTCTTATTTGTATTTTTGCTGTGAAGCCACCGTTTTTGAGTGATCGTCTTCTGTATTTGGGGCAGCCACCAACTTCCGTTTTTGGGCACTTTTTTTGTACATTTTCCATCAGTCATACATGGTGAGTTGGTATTTAAAGACCCCCATGATCCATGAATCGTGTTTTTCACTACTATGTCGTACAGTTCTGGATCTTCTTGTGGAATGTGAAATTCAGCTTGGATGATTTTGTCGCTGTCCTTGGGATGAAGTCTGTCGTGTAGCCATATGAGATTTTGTGAATGAGGGAGTCCTCGTTTTTGCCATTTGATTGTGTACATCCAGCATCTAACGGTTTCAAAGATGTGGTATTTTGTGATGACTTCAATAAGTCTCATTTGTTTTTGTCACAAAACTCGGCCTATTATGTCGTATCAATGCATGGGGGCTTGTCTATATCTTATTTGTTCTTTGATTTCTGGCCACGACGAGCTGCATGTGAATGTTCTGAAGTGGCCAGGTCGTCCAAACGACTTGAATTTTCATTGTCCACAATTATGATGGCGACTTCAGCTATCGGAGGCGCATTAAATCGATGTTCATGTTCTCCAAGTGGTCTTTTATTTCTCTTCTCAGTCCACTAATAATTGTGAATCTTTGATCAATTTGTTTCATTTCCGAAGCAATATACTTGCAGAAATTTATGGTCTTCGTTGGGTAGTGGTAGTAATGTTGTGACAGATTTGTCCTTGGATGGAAAAAACACATTCGGTTTCGTCTCACAACGGAGAAATGATACAGCCCACCGACTGCAAATAATTTTTTGATGCGTTGACCAAGGTTTCAACACCTCTAAGGATGTCTTCGTCAGAACCTATAAAACAATACACAGAAAAATAAGTTTGTCAGAAAGATTAGCAAAGATGAAGAATGTCGTAACATAGAACGGTTACTTGCATGAAGTTACACTGCGAGAAAGTAAATAATCAATGTTTCGAGCAGATATGCTCAAATCAAAAATTAAAAATGTACCAGCCTTTGGTACGTATACCTTGAAATGAACATCAGACTGATCAGCCCAGTGGCTCACATTGCTGCTACAAAAACAGGACACAAGTTGCGTCGCCTATCGGGCGTGGACAGTGACACACGCCCATCTGAGACATATAACAGAAACAATTCAATTAAACAACAGTTCATTATAAAAAAAAGACATTCAAAGGATGAGAGCTCAACGTATTTTTGAAAGTACAAAATAGTCAAGAAAATAAAATACAACTAAGAGCCATCTGTTAGGATATTTATACAAACAGTCGCACAGTCCAAAAAAACACCTGCATGAAGGGAGAGAACTTAAACAGTACATATCTATATGAGGTTTGAAGAGAAAGATGTTTCAGAACAAGAGGCGGGAAAACATAGTAAAAAATAAAGGAATCAAAATTCCTGGAGTAGTGGATTAAGGCAATTGAAAAAAAATTTGTTATGTTATTGTAAGTGTTCGTTGAGGACGAGGCCATCGTTCTTAGAAATATACTCGAAACTCACTAGCTCTTCTAGTACATCGGTCCTGTGACCTTTCTTTTTTCTATGTTGTTGTTGTTGTTGTTGTTGTTGTGGTCTTCAGTCCTGAGACTGGTTTGATGCAGCTCTCCATGCTACTCTATCCTGTGCAAGCTTCTTCATCTCCCAGTACCTACTGCAACCTACATCCTTCTGAATCTGCTTAGTGTATTGATCTCTTGGTCTCCCTCTACGATTTTTACCCTCCACGCTGCCCTCCAATGCTAAATTTGTGATCCCTTGATGCCTCAAAACATGTCCTACCAACCGATCCCTTCTTCTAGTCAAGTTGTGCCACAAACTCCTCTTCTCCCCAATCCTATTCAATACCTCCTCATTAGTTATGTGATCTACCCACCTTATCTTCAGCATTCTTCTGTAGCACCACATTTCGAAAGCTTCTATTCTCTTCTTGTCCAAACTGGTTATCGTCCATGTTTCACTTCCATACATGGCTACACTCCATACAAATACTTTCAGAAACGACTTCCTGACACTTAAATCTATACTCGATGTTAACAAATTTCTCTTCTTCAGAAACGCTTTTCTTGCCATTGCCAGTCTACATTTTATATCCTCTCTACTTCGACCATCATCAGTTATTTTGCTCCCCAAATAGCAAAACTCCTTTACTACTTTAAGTGTCTCATTTCCTAATCTAATCCCCTCAGCATCACCCGATTTAATTTGACTACATTCCATTATCCTCGTTTTGCTTTTGTTGATGTTCATCTTATATCCTCCTTTCAAGACACTGTCCATTCCGTTAAACTGCTCTTCCAAGTCCTTTGCTGTCTCTGACAGAATTACAATGTCATCGGCGAACCTCAAAGTTTTTACTTCTTCTCCATGAATGTTAATACCTACTCCGAATTTTTCTTTTGTTTCCTTTACTGCTTTCTCAATATACAGATTGAATAACATCGGGGAGAGGCTACAACCCTGTCTTACTCCCTTCCCAACCACTGCTTCCCTTTCATGTCCCTCGACTCTTATAACTGCCATCTGGTTTCTGTACAAATTGTAAATAGCCTTTCGCTCCCAGTATTTTACCCCTGCCACCTTCAGAATTTGAAAGAGAGTACTCCAGTTAACGTTGTCAAAAGCTTTCTCTAAGTCTACAAATGCTAGAAACGTAGGTTTGCCTTTTCTTAATCTTTCTTCTAAGATAAGTCGTAAGGCCTCCCCCCATGAACCATGGACCTTGCCGTTGGTGGGGAGGCTTGCGTGCCTCAGCGATACAGATAGCCGTACCGTAGGTACAACCACAACGGAGGGGTATCTGTTGAGAGGCCAGACAAACGTGTGGTTCCTGAAGAGGGGCAGCAGCCTTTTCAGTAGTTGCAGGGGCAACAGTCTGGATGATTGACTGATCTGGCCTTGTAACAATAACCAAAACGGCCTTGCTGTGCTGGTACTGCGAACGGCTGAAAGCAAGGGGAAAGTACGGCCGTAATTTTTCCCGAGGGCATGCAGCTTTACTGTATGATTAAATGATGATGGCGTCCTCTTGGGTAAAATATTCCGGAGGTAAAATAGTCCCCCATTCGGATCTCCGGGCGGGGACTACTCAAGAGGATGTCGTTATCAGGAGAAAGAAACCTGGCGTTCTACGGATTGGAGCGTGGAATGTCAGATCCCTCAATCGGGCAGGTAGGTTAGAAAATTTGAAAAGGATAGGTTAAAGTTAGATATAGTGGGAATTAGTGAAGTTCGGTGGCAGGAGGAACAAGACTTCTGGTCAGGTGACTACAGGGTTATAAATCCAAAGTCAAATAGGGGTAATGCAGGAGTAGGCTTAATAATGAATAGGAAAATAGGGACGCGGGTAAGCTACTACAAACAGCATAGTGAACGCATTATTGTGGCCAAGATAGATACGAAGCCCACATCTACTACAGTAGTACAAGTTTATATGCCAACTAGCTCTGCAGATGACGAAGAAATTGAAGAAATGTATGATGAAATAACTAGTTTTTCCATTCGTCTGTAAAGAATTCGCGTTAGTATTTTGCAGCTGTGACTTATTAAACTGATAGGTCGGTAATTTTCACATCTGTCAACACCTGCTTTCTTTGGGATTGGAATTATTATATTCTTCTTGAAGTCTGTGGGTATTTCGCCTGTCTCATACATCTTGCTCACCGGATGGTAGAGTTTTGTCATGACTGGCTCTCCCAAGGCCATCAGTAGTTCTAATGGAATGTTGTCTACTCCGGGGGCCTTGTTTCGACTCAGGTCTTTCAGTGCTCTGTCAAACTCTTCACGCAGTATCTTATCTCCCATTTCATCTTCATCTACATCCTCTTCCATTTCCATAATATTGTCCTCAAGTACATCGCCCTTGTATAAACCCTCTATATACTCCTTCTACCTTTCTGCCTTCCCTTCTTTGCTTAGAACTGGGTTGCCATCTGAGCTTTTGATATTCATACAAGTGGTTCTCTTCTCTCCAAAGGTCTCTTTAATTTTCCTGTAGGCAGTATCTATCTTACCCCTAGTGAGACAAGCCTCTACATCCGTACATTTGTCCTCTAGCCATCCCTGCTTAGCCATTTTGCACTTCCTGTCGATCTCATTTTTGAGACGTTTGTATTCCTTTTTGCCTGCTTCATTTACTGCATTTTTATAGTTTCTCCTTTCATCAGTTAAATTCAATATTTCTTCTGTTACCCAAGGATTTCTATTAGCCCTCGTCTTTTTACCTACTTGATCCTCTGCTGCCTTCACTACTTTATCCCTCAGAGCTACCCATTCTTCTTCTACTGTATTTCTTTCCCCCATTCCTGTCAATTGTTCCCTTATGCTCTTCCTGAAACTTTCTACAACCTCTGGTTCTTTCAGTTTATCCAGGTCCCATCTCCTTAAATTCCCACCTTTTTGCAGTTTCTTCAGTTTCAATCTGCAGTTCATAACCAATATATTGTGGTCAGTCCACATTTTCTATGTCAAATGGAAATTTTTTCGACACTATTCGATTTGCGGCGGGAAATTAACAGACGATCAGCAAAAGTGGATTTATGTTCATTAGTGCCTGTTTTTCCTAATATATGTTTCTTATACACTGAAAGATCTTCCAGTTTGTCCTATATCATAAACAGTACATGCTTCACAAGCGAGTTTATAAACTCCTGAAATGTGTATAGGAACAACTGTGGACTTGAGATTGTGAATAAGCTTTTTCTGCAAGATACTATTAGTAGAAAATGCAATTTTGCATCCATATTTTTTAACTAGACAGCGACGAATTGTATAAGAAATAGGGCGTAAAAATTGAATCGAAAAAACCTTTTTATACTCGTTACTGTCAAAAACAGCACTAATGCCTAAAGCAGCCACATTATCGTGCTGTTTCTGAGAGTAACGAGTATAGAAAAAGGTTTGACGATTCCATCTCTAGGTCCTATTTCTTATAGAATTCGTCGTTTTCTAGTTAAAGTACATGGATGCAACATTGCCTTTTTTACTAACAATAACCTGCAGAAAAATGTTGTTCACAATCTCAAATCCACAGTTGCTCCTATACACAGTTCAGGGGTTTATAAACTCACTTGTGATGCATGTCCTGGTTATAAAGGACACGCAGGAATATCTTTCAGTGTCATGTATAAGGAACATTTATTGGGAAAAAGAGGCACTAATGTACATAATTCCACTATTCCCGATCATATGTTAAGTTGCGGTCGCAAATCGAAAACTGTTGAAAGAAATTTCCATTTCACACAGTGAAAAGAAAGGCCACAGGTTCGACGTAGTCGAAGAGCTGGAGAGTTTAGAGTGTATTTCTAAGAACGAAGACCTGATCCTCAACGAACAGTTACAATTACGTAACAAAAATATTTCAATTGCCTTAATCCACTACTCCCGGAACTCTGATTCCTTTATTTTTTTACTGTGTTTTCCGGTCTCTAGTTCTGAAACATCTTTCTCTTCAAATGTCATATAGATCTGTACTACTGAAGTTCCCTTCGTGCAGGTGTTTTTTTGCACTGTGCAGCTGTTTGCATAAATATTCTGTAATATTCTATATTTATGTAATAGCCATTTTTCTAAAGCCAATAGATGTCTCTTAGTTGCACTTCATTTACCTGACTACTTTGTATTTTCAAAAGTACATTAAGGGCTTATCCTTTTGAATTTTTTAAAATTAATTGTTGTTTAATGGAATTATTTCTGTTATAATGTCTCAAATGGGCATATGTCACTGTCCGCGCCAGACAGGCGCAACTTGTGCCCTGTTTTTGTAGCAGCAATGTTTTTTATTCACTCGCTGCGCTACTTTTTCGGCTCTTCCCTGCGTCAATGATAAGAAACTGACGTTCGAACCCAGGACGGGTCTTGCTTTATATACCCACAGCAATGGGTAGCCCCACCACTGCCGAATTCCAGAACATACCAGAAAGGCTTCGAATATTCCACAAAGTTCCAGAACATTCGAGAATATTCTGGAATGTTCTAGAATGATATGGGATATTCCCAAACATTCTGAAATCCTCCCTAATGTTCCAAACTATTCCCGAACATTCCAGAACATCCCGGATCATTGTAGAACATTCCCGAACATTCTGGAACGTTGTGGAATGCTCTCGAATACTCTCGAATGTTCTGGAATGTTCTCGAATGTCCTGGAATGTTATAGAAATTTCTAGAAAGATGGGGAAACGTCCCATCCCTTACCCTTCAGGTAAAAGTAGAAACATTCTTCATGGATGTGGGATAGCTCGCTACCACACCATGTAACTTCCTTGATCGTACTGGCAGTCGTTTATGAGTTTTAGCGACACGCACACGGTACCCTTTCTTTTATAATATACGTATATTTATTACAGATTTTGGTATAAGATTGCGTTATTTCTGATGAGCATGTGGGAGTAACTATAAGGTTTGGGAATAATACTATCCAAAAGTATAATTTTCTGAATATATCTCAAAACTATTGTTAAGTGACATACGAGTATCCCCCTTCCGACCTGAACCCCTAAATAGTAATTTGCCTGTCACTTCAAGCAAGAGATTAAAGAACTCTCAATTCACTACATTTTTTGTACCCAACGTGGAGCAGTCTCATTGATAATATGCATGCTGTGTGATATCACAGACAATTTTGAAGAAATCACTATAATATTGAATCGTGTCACCCTTTTGTTCACAAGCGAGAATATTTTTCGTCTATGTGCAGTACGATTGCTAACCTGCAGCTTAACGGAGACAATATCAACAAAGAGATCGATATTATAGTTCAAGTTGATCTAGCTAATGGTTATAGTGAAAACACAATCTGTGAAATGGGTAGTAAAGTTTGAACAAACAACAGCAACAACCCCTAAATATGAGTGAAAGGACTAAATACGCTTTGTTGTCTTATTTTGATCCCTGCTGTGATGGCACAGATTATGTCTTTAAGACGGCTGTTGTAAAACTGATTTTTGTACACGTAAGGAACTTGGATTGTTCTTTTGCCATTGCCTTGTCGGCAGGCCACATAAATTAGAAAAAGCTGGGGTATATAAGATTCATTGTGGCCCGCATAACAGCGTTTACATAGGACAAACAGGATGGGACTTTGCAACCACATTATAGGGAGCATAATTACAAAGAACAGTAGTGCTCTTGTCTCTGACTCATAGATTCAATCAGATCTCTTGCATAGCTTTTCCACTGATCACCCAAAACATTATGACCACCAATCTATGGTCGATATATGCCCATCCAGGCGATAGCATCATCACCTGGTAAGGAATGATTGCTAATCAGGCACACACATGGTGCATGTAGTATCAGTGAGCATGCTGTTCGTGTGTAGGATGGGGTAGGCGTGCGATCTATCTGAGTTTGACCAAGGGCGATTATGAGTAGTGGACCAAAGTTCTTCTGGTGCATTGTGTTAGTGTGGGTTGCCTACATAAGGAGCAGGTGTGCACTCAGCGGGAAGCCTATTGTTCTCCTTTGATTGACAGGTACTAAAACCTATGGTTCTGCTAAAAGGATCCTTGCTTTTGATTGTCAAGCACTTAATCTATTATCCCCCACACCTGCCCCCTCCCCCCACCCCTCCACAACTAAGGAAACCTTCCCCCCACCCCCCACCCCCACCCCCCACTGCTACAGGTACACTTTCAGGTCCGAGTTATTGGAATAGCCCCTCTCACACTTATCAATTTGATTGACTACTTAATTAAATTCATCAATTAATTAACCTCGCCCCATCTGGTAAACCCCCTCCCCACCCACTCTCCCTCCCAGAAACTGATGGCAAAACGACTCAGTTGATCGGTCGTTTGGAGGGAATTCGATTGTGGAGTATGGAATAGTGTTTAAACAATTTAGACAATGTATAGAATATTGTTTAGTTATTTATAGCAGTCTATGGAATATAGTTTATTTATTTATTTAAAGAATTTTTCAGGAAATTGACCACTGCCCCTGCCCCCCTCCCCTCCTCTACCTGGAAATTGGAGGCTCTGTGATGGAGAGGAAGGATGTCACAAAGGGAAAGTCAAGAGTATATTGTTCTTTTATAAAAAACAATCAGTTTGCGGGGCTTAGATTTCACTTGTTCATCATTCTCTGCTGTTTGGAAAGATGCAAGTCTTGTTGTTGTTGTAGTCTTCAGTCCAGAGACTGGTTTGATGCAGCTCTCCATGCTACTCTATCCTGTACAAGCTTCTTCATCTCCCAGTACCTACTGCAACCTACATCCTTCTGAATCTGTTTATTGTATTCATCTCTTGGTCTCCCTCTACGAATTTTACCCTCCACGCTGCCCTCCAATACCAAATTGATGATCCCTTGATGCCTCAGAATATGCTCTACCAACCGATCCCTGCTTCTAGTCAAGTTGTGCCACAAATTTCTCTTCCCCCTAATTCTATTAAATATCTCCTCATTAGTAATGTGATCTACCCATCTAATGTTCAGCATTCTTCTGTAGCACCACATTTCGAAAGCTTCTACTCTCTTCTTGTCTAAATGTGAGAAGTAATTACATCGACCGTCATGAAACATACATCACACGTAATTACACACATTTAAAAATCTTTCGATCACAAAGCACGCGTCCCCTGTCCACTGGACCATACAGGATGCTACCGCGCGCACTCCCAGGAGTTGGGATGCACCGGCAGGACCACGAAGTGACGACATGGCCATCAGCTGCCGAGCCACACACAGGTGTCCTTTGGGTCCTGTAAGCATGAGGAGGTGGATGCCCTTCATACTTGGCATCTGAGAAATTCCTGCCGAAATACGTCTTGACCTAGGCACCGTTGCAGGCGCGAGGTTGCAGAGCTGCGGGTCCAGCACTGTAGAAATCTGTTCTAATGCTTCCCAGAATATCTCAGGGTGCATTGTTCCTAGCGATCTGAATGGGACACGCGAGACGCGTAGGCTGCGTGCATGTGGTTACCTGCCCGGCGAGGCTGACGCATTGCGACGAGATGTGTGCGTAGCGTGGATGGAATTTTCAGTGTCCTACAGTTACTCGTCTGGAGATGTCCTAATACCACAATGTCGGATGAGGGACAGTATCACACCAGAGATGGACGGTCTGCTTCAACTTGAACACATGAACAAAGAGTACATCACCTTACACTCAGAACTTTCTATAGATAAATATCGCAAAAGTAGTCTATAGATCATCAAATATATACAAGACTCACAAGAATATTGCGAACCAGGAACATATTTACCAATGTAACTACAATTAAATATTACGATTCCTACTGCAGTCTGACACTGGTCATTGTACAGGTAATGTCTCCTCTTGACGGCTGTGGTTCTGGAATGAATCTGAAAATCTATAGCGCACGAAATTTTCCACATAAAAATGTCTCTCATACCCTCGCAGTTATCGATGCACTGAATGTATAGTCCCTCACGATATGACACACATTCACTTTCTCTGTTATAGTCACATCATTAGCCACAGTAACATTACACTGCAATGTATATACATTTTACACAAACAGCGCAGGTATCATTTAAATCTCTACAGTGCCAAAAAAAATTATGCTGTGCCTACACTCACACTGGTTATATGTCTCGATTCTTCTCAGTCCTAGGAAATTATCTGACGAAGTCTTCTGGAAGGTGCTGCATCCTGCCACGATTCTCTCAAACAAGTGTTATGAAGGACAGGCGTCCAGCAGTATGCGATAATGAATACTGCACCCGCAGACGTAATGCTTGGAAAGACATCACCGATGCGGGTTGGTGTACTGTAATTAACATAACTATCGATAGAACAACAAGGAAAATCTGAGGTCATGATTCAAATGGCTCTGAGCACTATGGGACTTAACTTCTGAGGTCATCAGTCCCCTAGAACTTAGAATACTTAATCCTAACCAACCTAAGGACATCAAACACATCCATGCCAGAGGCAGGATTCAAACCTGCGATCGTAGCGATTGCGCGGTTCCAGACTGTAGCGCCTAGAACTGCTCGGCCACTCCGGCCGGCGTGAGGTCATGCATAGGGGTGCCAAAGAGGAGACATATTGTTACAGCCATACCGCCTGTCCTGTCTGTACACTGTAGCAGGTCCAGTTGAACACTTGCATCGCCATATTGTGCAGCTGTTAACGAAATGAATCTATCACCACATTCAGACCACCAAGTCGGAGTTTGTTCCAGTGCATTCCATGCATTGCTTCCACCACCCAGATCACATAATTTTCCCCTGTCTAAGAAATCATTGTGAGGCATTGAGTAACGCGAAATGTATCCTGTCTGCAAAGACCTTTGCATGAGAACTCGAAAAAAAAAAAAAAAAAAAAAGATAATAGAGGAAACTGATATTTCCACTCGCAAATACCGATGTCTGTTATCTGTTATATAACAGATTCCAAATCATCCTATAATTTACAAAGTCAACTAGGTTGTTTCTTATGTCTAGAGAACCAGCAAACGAGTCCTCCACCCGTCTTACCTGCTAGAAGCACTCAACACACACCACAATCGCTCTTCTCTCAACAAAATAAAGAGGGGAAATGTGAAGAAGCAGTCAATCGGACAATTTACATGGGAGGGAATAATGGTCCAGCGCAATACATGTCCATATTGAATCTTCTCAAATTTCCACGCAATCACGAAAGCTGTCCAACACATGGTTCAAATGGCTCTGAGCACTATGGGACTCAACTTCTGAGGTCATCAGTCCCCTAGAACTTAAAACTATTTAAACCCAACTAACCTAAGGACATCACACACATCCATGTCCGAGGCAGGATTCGAACCTGCGACCGTAGCGGTTCCAGACTATAACGCCTTGAACCGCTCCGCCACTCCGGCCAGCGATTAAGCTGTCATTTGCCCTCTAGTAAAGCCATCAGAAGATCAAAACCAATTGCACAATGTCTTAAACACAATATCTGAATGGTGCGAAAAGTGGCAATTGTCTCTCAATAAGGAAACGTGTGAAGTGACCACATGAGTACAACAAGAAATCCATTAAATTTCGATTACACGATAAATCACACAGATTTAAAGGCTGCCGATTCGACTAAATACGTAGGAATTACAATTACGAACAACTTAGATAATGTTGTGGGAAAGGCTAACCAAAGACTACGTTTCATTGAAAAAACACTTAACAAGGACATCACACACATCCATGCCCGAGGCAGTATTCGAATCTGCGACCGTAGCAGTCTCGCGGCTCCAGACTGTAGCGCCTATAACCGCACGGCGACTCCGGCCGGCTGGAACAAGAGGTTATGTCATAATCGCATAGGTAGAACTGACATAAAAAATCGGTAGTATTGCGGAAAATACGTATATATTGGTGGAATATTCACCAAAATGCTGGGAAATTGAGGAAGTACTTGCATGTCTTCTGGTTGGCGCAAAACAGTTTGTACATGGGAACAAGTATGCGACAGCTAGAGGAATCTGAGAAAACGTCGACACAGAAGCAAAGAGAACCAGGCAAACATTCACTTTTTTCCCTCGAGGCAGCATTATACTTTATGTCTATTGAGGTACAGTGGTACACGCTAGCTGACTTCTGTATTTGACGCTTTTCAGGAAGACAGAGAATCATCTGCCTCTAAACTTACTTGCATCTGCGTTAAAGGATGACATAGAGTGGATGGATTGGTCGGTTGAGATGGAGTTGTGACTACGTACGATTTAATGGTAGATCGATGATGCATTCTAGAGAGAGACAGAGAGAGAGAAGTTGCTGCAGGTCATTTGACCATTTTTTCTCGATGATCTGTCAGGATGCATCAGTTAAATGACATAGCCTGCGTTCGACTGTTATACAATCGTGTGTTCTGTGTGGGTCTTAGAGCAATGCCTACTTGCCATCGTTAACAGTAAACCTCTTTGTCATGAGAGGACTTCCATCTCATGTGTGATGAAACGTGACACATTCCTCTAAACAAGCGAGGGTTTATAACATGTTTTCCATTCCCCTGTGGCATCTTGGGTGTAAAATCGATACTTCAGTTTCATAACTATGGGATAGGTGTTTGTGAGACACTGCAATCCCTGTGCATACATCGGCCTGAAAGACGTGCTGTTTGCAGAGTCTGTTGCGGAATGACTTGTAATTTCACATGTCCGATGCTTCTGCTATACTTTTATCTGCTTCCTTGTAAGAGATATTCTCCGTTACTAACGATCATTCTATATAGGACTGATGTGGGCATAGTATAATTTCTGAACTGTGATCGGATGTGAACAGTGGACTCTGTACATCTCTGGAAAGCTGTATTGTGCATGTATCACACAGAGAGACTGTTTTAAGGAAGTAGTTTTTTCTTTTTACAATATGTTACCGTAGTTTATCGTAGAGAAACCTCCAAGAAGGATGTATGTCATGCACTGGAAATATATTTCTTGCAATGGAATATTAACAGCACTGCATTCCACACGACTGATAGGTCAGAAACTCAAGCGATCTAACATTATAGCCTGTTTTAAGTGTAGAACCGTGTAACCTTAGGAGTCCATTGTTTATTTTCCCTCTTACCAATACCCTCCTGGTACTGATCCCAGTCACTAGAACAATAGTTAAAAATTGATATCAGAGTTGATTTACGTAAAATGCTTCGAAATCCATCTGTCTGGAGCTCCATCATGCATAACAATCGCCCGATTCTTGTTCTTCTTAACTGTCTGGTATTACATCACAACACTTTCAAATCTGTTACTATACATCGATATGGAGTGCTAACCTCCTCGACATGGACGCATCTGAGGAAAATCTTGTGCACTTGGATGGGTGAGTACTTGGCAAGGTTAATTCATTCACGAGATGTGGGATGTAGCAGTCTACTTCTGGTCAGCTGCAGATTAAATCGGTAACAGTGCTACAGTGCGGACTGGTCAAAGACAGTGTGAGGGGGTCTTTCAATCTCTAATTTTATCCTAAGACTGCGAGAATGCTCTGTGACTCCCATCTGCATAGATATAGATCGTAAATTATGTACTATGCCCGAGGTGCTAGAAACATATATAGCACTGTCTGGTATATTTTGATGTATGTGTTTGAGAATTAACAATGAATGGACGTACTGCACAGTCATCTATCTACATTTGTAATGATACTCGCAAAATAAACAATATACCACACATTGTCTAAATTGTTTAAACAATATTAAATACACAGCAATCGATTTCTGGACAAATTCTTAACTAAATTAATAAACTGTTTTCCATACTCTGTAATAATAACTAAACAATATTCTATACATTGTATTAATTGTTTAAGGAATATTTCATACACTACAATCGAAATCCCTCCAAATGACCGATCAACTCAGTCTTTTCCCATCAGTTTCTGGGAGGGAGCGTGGGATGGTTCAAATGGCTCCAAGCACTATGGGACTTAACATCTGAGGTCATCAGTCCCCTAGAACTTAGAACTACTTAAACCTAACTAACCTAAGAACATTCCACACATCCATGCCTGAGGCAGGATTCGAACCTGCGAACATAGCAGTAGCGTGGTTCTGGACTGAAGCGCCTAGAACCGCTTGGCCTCAGTGGCTGACGGAGTGTGGGAGGGGAAGGGGTTTACCAGAGGGGAAGAGGTTATTAACTGATCAATTTAATTAAGTAGTCAATCAAATTGATAAGTGTGAGAGGGGCTATTCCAATAACTCAGTCCTTAAAGTGTACCTATAGCAGCGAGTTGGAAGGTTTCCTGAGAGGTGTGGGGGGGGGGGGGGGGGGGAAAGAGGGTGGCGGTACAATAGGTTACGTGCCTGTCAATCAAAAGGAAGGATCCTTGAAGCAGAACAATCGGTTAAGTACCTGTCAATCAAAGGAGAACAATAGGTTTGGCGCTGAGTGCGTACCTGCGCCTGATGTAGGCAACCTGCACTAACAAAATGCATCAAAACGAACTTTGAACCACTACTATTATGATGTCCAGGAGGCCTGGCATGAGTATTTCAGAAAGTACACGACTTGTCGCTTGTTTGAGCACTGTTGTGGTGAGTGTCTTCAAAACTTGTGAAACGAATGTGAAACCATGTCCAGGCATCATGGGGTTGAGTGGCCACCCCTCATTAGAGATATCGGATGTCTGGGTAGACTGGTAAAACAGAAAAATAGGACAGGTGGCGAACTGTTGTGGAACTAACATCAGACTTTAATGCTCGACAGAGAACATGTGTGTCAGAATCCTAATGGTGGACGTCTGCAACTGATGACCCATGCATGTACCAATGTTAAGAACACAACATTGGCAACTACGGCTGAAATGGCCACGTGACCACTGGCACTGGATGTTTTCGCAGTAGCAGACCGTTTGCGTGATCTGATGAATCCAGATACCTTCTTCATCATGCCAATGGGAGGGCGCGAATCCGTCGTCTTCCATGGGAACAGCTCCTTGACACATGTACTGCGGGACGGAGACAAGCTGGCGGCGGCTCCATTGTTCTCTGGGGAACATTCGCATGGGCATGCATGGGTCCAGTGGATTTCGTGCAAGGCACCATGACGGCCAGGGAGTATCATACACTGGTTGCGGATCACGTAAACCCCTTCATGACTGTAATGTTTCCCTACAGCAGTGGCATTTTTCCACAAATTAATGCACCGTGTTACAAGACCAGGAGTGTGATGGAGTTTTCGAGGCACACAGTGGCGAGTTCCAATTGATGTGCTGGCCCTCCAATTCGCCAGATCTGAGCCTGATCGAACACATCTGGGGTGTCCGAACTCATCATCCCCCTCCCCGAAATTTAAGGGAATTAGATGACTTGTGTGTGCAGATGTGATACCAACTCCCTCCAGCGACGTACGAAGGCCTCACTGCTTCCATGTTATGACCTGCGGCCGCAGTTACCCGTGCCAAAGGTGGACATACTGGCCACTAGGTAGGTGGTCAAAATGTTAGGCTGAACAGTGTATTTTGCATTGAGTTTCGGGAAATATCTATCGCTCAACTGGCGCAGACTGATACAAATCGACTGACGGCTCTTACCAGCATTTCGCAGTGTTTCAAAATATTGACGACGAATGATGTTTCACGAAAGATTGAGTATTTTACTTCACAGTTAACATACGTAGCGTTGTATCTACTGAAATGTACAGCTACATTGATGAGCCAAAGCATTATGACCAATGCCCACTGCGAGGCTGAATGTCGCTTGGTGCTTAGCAACGATATGGGCCGCGAATGAAGAAATCCACTAACATAGATGTGTTTGACAAAAGGCGTGTTGCTGGGACCTAGGAAAGAGTATTTCGGCAACGGCGATGCTGGTCGACTGTTCGCTTGCTAGTGTTGTGAGAATCTATGGAAAGTGGTTGAAGGACAGCGAAACAACGAGTAGGTGATACGGTGTTGGACGTCCACACCTCATTACAGATCGATCTGTCGCACGTCTGACGACGGACTACATTGGTGGTGTTGGCACAAGTGTTTCGGCGCACACCGTTTAGTGCACATTGTTGAACGCCTGGCTCTGCGGCAGGCAACTCCGAAGTGTTCCCATGTTGACCTAACGATTTCCCCAGATACGACTACAGTGGATCAATAATGAAAACGTCGCCTGGTCGGATGAATGTCGTCTCTTGCTAGACTAGATCGACGGTAGTGTCTCAATGTACGGTCATCCAAGCGAATGGCTGTTCGAAACATGCACCGCACCAAGGACGTATGGGGGACATTCACGTGGGCTTCCATTGGATCTGTGGTAGTAATCGAAGCCACCGTGACAGCTGTAGTGTAGGTGAACATCACTGCCAATCACCTTCATCCTTTTATGCTTTATGCATATTTGTATCGGCGTATCGAATCATTTGTCTCAGCGTACGTAAGACTAAATGTACAGGGTATTCGGAAATTCCCGTTACAAACTCGAGGACTTGTAGAGGGGGTAGAGGGGAGTAATTACATATTATTTTGAATAGAAACCCACGCTTGGAAAAATACCGTTTCGATTCTATGACGGTTTCAATTCATATTTTTAACTCGTACGTTTCAGCTTGAGGAACTGATTAGGTGTGGCACATTACAATTATTAGGTAACAACTCGGAAGGAAACATAACGGAACATCCATTTGTTTCTGTTAACACTTAAACATTACGTTCTGTATGTAGAGTATGCTGGGTTGTTTTTTGTTTTGGAATAACATGAACAGTAATGCTTAAATATTAATGCAAACAAATGTGTTTGTGATAAATGGATGTTTCGTTAAGTTTCCTTTCGATTTGTTTCCTAATAATTGATGTGCATGAGTTAAACATCTGAATTGAAACCGCTGTAGAAAGGAAACGGTACGTATAGTGTCTCTCAAGGACAACTACGACAGTTATTACAGTCATCTACTTTTTTCACTGGAGAATGTAACGCATCTGGTTCTGCAAAAATTTTTCCAAAAAATGTTTCTGCGGAGCCAAATAAATAAAATCAAAGTGAAAGAGACCTATGTTTTCTGTTCTTTTGGTGGAGAATGCATGTGTTTTCCAGAAGCGATAGTTTATCTTGTAGACACGGATAGCACAGCCTCTACTATCGCTCTGTTGTTCTGTAATTCGGTATTCATCTAGCTTCTCGCCAGTAGACTGTTCTGCGTGTGCAGATGTCGACGTACTTGCCCAGCACAGCGCTGGAGGTTAGCACTTCCTCTAAATATAGTAGCGGAAGGGAACGGCCTTCCTGCTGTTGTTTACGCGTTCTTGCGACACCAGCCGGGCTCGCCTTCCTCAGCTGGCTGCCGACTCTTTGTGGGAGCAATGCGCTCAGACCACTGCACCGCAAAATCTTTTCAGATAACTACCGTGACTCGCACACATCGAGGTACAGTTACAGACTTTGGACTCTGCACCATGGCGTGATATCCGCATGCCCCCCTCCACCCTATTTCTCTCTCTCTCTCTCTCTCTCTCTCTTTTTCTTTCTTTCTCTCTGGGAACAGAGGCACGCCACTTACACTGCACAACCGTGAAAATGTAAATTTTGTGGAACTAGCAATACTTATAGATAACATTGTGCTGTTGCTGAATATGAGAAAAAATTAAAACTTAGCTCTGGTTTCAGTTTTGTAAATGTTTCCATTCATAGAGGAAGAGAGAAGAAATTTATTGCCAAAGTATTTATAATTGTTACATATGACAAGGTTGTAACAATAAAATAAAAAGATTAACTCTTGGATATTAGCAGTTCAATATCTGATTTCATTTTATATTGTAGGTTGTAGTGATTGTAACTTATTATGAAGTTTTGTTTTAATGTGATTTTTACGTGACACCCGAAAAATTTTGTAAAGAAAATGAATCAGGAAGGCGAGGCCTGTAGGTAACTAGAGGAAAAAAGCCTCAAAGAAGTTTTCATCGTTGGCCCAGAGATTCGAGAGTTGTTCAGAGGAAAGGAATTTGGTGAAATGTCACATGATGATAAGGCTATCTGGGAATGTTTTAAATATGTTAGTTTCAAAATCTCTGGAAATGAAAGAGCACAAAAATATAAAGATCCTGTGGATTAACTGTTGTCATGTATTGAAGAGCTTGAGTGTAATATGTCTCTGAAATACACTTTCTTCATGACCACTTCAAATTCTCCCTTTGTGATTGTGGAATAGTTTCGGACGAATGCAGATAGCGATTTCGTTAGGATTTTGCTGGACGGAGAATAGGTACACAGGGAAGTGGCCTTCTGCTATTTTGGCAAAGTACTGCTGGACCATTGCTGGTGATTCTCCAGACGTAACCTGTAAGCGGTACGCGAAGCGGAAATGCGCAGCCGACTTACCATTTGCTTCTAAATTCTCCAGATGTCAGGTCACAAAGTTGATGATGATAAGAGTTCTTAGCACTGAATATTAGGAACTCTGTGCTACCTAGCGCTATGTTTATTTTTCGTCATAAATTAATGTATTGTTTGCATATGTTTGATAATTTCTTTAAGAAACTGAAGAAAACGTGGAAATTCTTTTGGGTTAATGTAGTAATTTCGTAAATTGACGTTTACTGAATTTTATCAATGCAAGTGTTTCATATTATTAAAGGGATTTTTGACCTCAGTGATTCACAATTATTGACAAATTCCCTATATTAAATAAACATTTATAAGTATATTCCCACTTAAATAAGTATGCATGTTGCTGGCACAAAATAGGATACATATTTCTGAAGCTGGAGCTAAGTATTTCCTTTAATGACTCTTTTTCATCATATTACGTCTACACAAATGCAGAAATACCAAAACAAGTAATTTACATATTTTCAATGGAAATTTTCTTCACAATGTCGTGAATAATATTTATATTATGTTGTGCGGAAATAGGCAAGAACACAGTAATGCAAAATCATGGAGAAAACAATCCCAACTCATCCTTATTCCCATCCCTTTAACTGAATAAGTGTAGAGCTTACCACTGCACCGAGGTCATTTCTTTCCATTGTATATTTTCTAACGACAAACTACAGCTCATTTAGTTCACTTTGGGCAGAATTTTTATTTCTTCGTACTTGAACGAATAATTACTGTAATCCACAGATTCAGTTACACATGTAATTTAGGATTAACCTTTCTGGTGCGGGAATTATTTTCCACTTATTAGCAACAATTGTTCTCAAGCAGTAGTGACAGAAACAGAAACACACACACACACACACACACACACACACACACACACACACACTCATCTCATGTAGTGGTGCTCAGTACGGAATTTAGTGATCATTAATCACTGTGGTAACCTGGTCTCTATAGAACGCTCGCGATGTTCGCACCGAACCGAGGTCTACGCCACCGTAGGCTTGGCTTTAGCAGCTGGGAAACTGCAGATAGATTCTGACGTAGTTTGAACTTCTTTGGCCACAGAAGAATAAAACACTGTTTCATTACCACTTCGATCTTTTGAACGCAAGGGAAACATTGAGGAGTAAAATGTGTTAGTTGTCGTGTTCGCTCTCTTAGGCATTAGGCTCACCGTCGTTTACACTGCATAATGGAAGTCGCAAGTAATGACGAGAACATAGAAGCCGCGTGGTGTCGCCTTGTTTCAGAAGTGCGGTTCTGTGAGTTCCGCCGTGTAGCCCAGCTTGATTTCTCGCGCTCTACTGTTATGCCTCCATCAGTTACATTTGTGTGTTCGATACTACATAAGTGATGCCTCAAATATTCAATATTCACTTCGAGCTGTACGTTAACTAGATCACGTTTGCCAGCTCTCTGCATACTTGGGTTGGCTTCGTTACTTGTTCATACGTGGGTCAGCAACTCGTCATCACTGCGCTACTGCCCAAGTCCTTCTGCAAACACTCCACTGTTGGTTTCGTGGCGTCGCTTCCCTCTCTTACCCGAAACGGCAGTTCTTGCGTCTCACAACAAAACTATTATCAAAATTCTCCAAATTCTAAAATTTAGATTCCAATTTCTTGGCATCTGACACGCCGTCGAACTGTCTCCTGGTACGATGATATGACCCAATGTTCTACTTTAGTGTCTAAAATGAAACAATATGATGCACGATTACTCACTATGTTTACACACTTATCGAGAATCGAAATTTTTCACAATAACGTCAAAACACTAGTAAACTGCGGCAACAGCAGCATCAGTAAACTGCGGCAACAGCAGCATTGAGGTGAAAAAAATTCGCAATACTAAACATCCAGAAAACGAAAATTAATTCACACAAAACTGAATAAAACAATTATCATATGAATAATGACAGAAATACGATGGAGTTAAATACAATAGTAATAATGATGACAACACGAAAATATGGAAACAATACGTACGTTATAGTCGGTGTATCAGTTCCCTTCACTTACGTGTCCAATTTGCAGGTGAACATAATCTGTACACAAAACTATCACGTATGTACAGATTGAGACTGTGCAACGTCAGCGACCTACAGCACTGCCAGTAATAATTTATGCTGTTGCGCTTCCCCATCTTCTTTCTCGCTTGCCGACACACAAGAAAACTCGCATCAGAAGACTTGCGAAAGGAAGATCTACAGATTAATGCTTAGACTTTGCGTTAAAGATTAGGATAAAAAAGAGTTGTACATTTTTAACTGTGAATACGGGTTTCTAGGGTGTTATAGCTAGGGATAATAAATTGGTGACGGATCGTTTACAGTCGATTGTACCAGCCTAATTTCTCCTCATGTGGCTGTCACTCATGCTAGTTACAAGCTTTAACAACATTTCAGAAAAAAATTCCAAATTTCAGACGCCAATTTCTTCACAAATTAGCTGTAATTTTCAGCGACGTAACTGTGCCTCTTATCTCCGTGACGTCAGCATTGAGAAAACTGTTCGTATACAGACGTACTCAGAAGAAACTTAATGAGGTAATAAATCGAAAATAAATAAAATTGTAATATCAGTGATCAGAGTTGAGGCAGCATCAACAGCCTAACGTGCAGTAAAGCTGTTCTTAAGAAATAATGTTGGTGACTATAACGGAGGAAGTGATAACTATTAGAAATACTTGTAAAGCAATGCCGTGTACGCTGTATCGATTAGAGAGGCACTGAGCGGCTCGATTCAGAATCGGGGCTAGTCGCAAGTTGAACGTCGACGTACAGATGAATTAGGCTTATGTTGTCTATCTTGAAGTCCTTCCGGCATAGTGAGTATTCTAGGAGATTTGAACCGAATGATGTTTACTTGTTGCCTCCACATTTGGGCTGATAACTAGGCAGTAATTCTGAAGTGAATTTTGTGACTGGAGATAACTAACACGAGTTGCTAAATTTATACAAACAGTTTGCACGGTGGCGTATGCGCACGTATCTTGGCTGCATGCCCACTCTCTGTCAAATTTAGCGCTCTCCATCGAACTCTGCAGCATCTGATGTGAGCATGCGCATGCGTAACCGTGCAGTTGCAAGCAAACACCACTGAAACTGCACATTTTTACAGTTAAAACTCAATAGTTTAACCAAAAAAAATGTCTTTTTCAAGAAATTAACGACACGACCGCGTCACATTTCTTATCTTGTTGAAAGTCGCCATCTCGATTAACAAGTTCTTCCGCCACGTGTATTTCCACAATTTCCTTAAAAATCGCTATCCAAAAGGAAATAAATAATCAGTGGAACGTCTTGTGGTAAGACAGTGCTCATTTATAACTGACTTACTGGGTTACCAAAGGCGAATGTGACGTTAATGTTCACGCACCTTTCATGTAGTGTACGTTTGGTGTCATCAATATAATCTTTGCTGTATTAATATGGTATTATGTAGATTCCAGCTTTCCATGAAACCAGAAATATCTTTTACGGAACCGAGAAGAGAAAAAGGCGTTGTAGATGGCCAGAAAAGTGCTTTATACATTTTCTCTCTTTTTTTTTTATTCTGCCTAATTTTGATGAAATATTGCTGACATGTGGTAGGAGCAACCTAGACTTGAACAGCCTCTTCTTACCTTGTGACGAATCACGTTTACGTTTCGTTAAAGCCTTGAAAATCAAACAAGAGGCATATCCATCTTCCTTGGACACAAACTGTACGCGTTGCAGTCCCTTTGCAAGGCTAAGCCCCGTGCAGCAGTATTTGAAGGACGCCCATACTTTGGTAAAATTGGTGGCAGCTGGGACACCTACAGATGCAGATCTGTGTATGTGGTTTTACGGTAAACGGAATGTCCTTTTTCCGACAGACATCAAGAAGTATAAAAGGAGCCACCCGTTTTCCAATTTCGGACTAAATCTGTCTTCTTCAAACTTCTCTCCAAACAGCTCTCCCCTCCTCTCACTCAGTGTGGCTTTACTCCCAACTTTTCAACCGATGATCAACTGCTGCAGTTAGTCCGCCTCCTATACCAACAATACAACACGCGCAAATTCTCCCTTTTCCTGCCTCTAGACAACGAAAAAGCCTACAACTGTGTATCGCATTTTGTCCACCTGCTCGTATTCCTGTTGTAAGTGTTTCCAGTCAATTAGATCTGACTAACGGCATCTTTTCTAACTGAGCGTTTGTGCTATGAAAGAAGAAATAATACCCACTCAATTTTTTGCCCAACTGCAGGTGAGCTCCTAATACATGATCCCATCGCAGCTTTATCGATTATACATAGCCTACATTTCTTAATTATCTCCTACTGTGTATCTATAATGTGTTAACCGTAAATTGGCCGAAGCCAGAGGGGAGTTGGGGGAGCTGACGAAGCCACAGCCACGGAGTGGGGAGCCATGCGGGGGAACAAGACCCGCCTGCATCACAGTCAGTGTGGACACCTTATCCTGTGGTTTATGCTTCCACATAAACAGAATTCAAGCACGGTAGGAAAGATAGCTTAAACGTTGTTCGTAATCAGACCTGAAATCGTCTTATGTACTGACGTGTTTAATAAAGATTCTAACTGCAACAGTTACGCACACTTATCACCAGGGAATGAAATGGTAGGAAATACAGCGAGAACAACACAGTAACACAGCAGTCATGAATGGCTATTTGAAACAGTAGTCAACTAGGTTGTCTGCAGACAAATATAAATGACTAAGTGCCAAAGACTTCTGGCGCATAATGACTTCTGCCGATTAAGATCCAGGATGCTGATCGGTCAACTTAAAGTTAACGCAGTGTACTCTATTATCCTGATGACATTACGTTGCTTGTTGTGATCTCATCCTCCGCTCGTCCCAACGATACCTCCAACTCCACGTTAATAATTTCATGTCTTGTGGTAATCGGTGTAACCAGTGATATCTCTTTATTAATTCCTAAAAAGCCAGTCAATTATTATAGGAAAAACCAGCTGTAGACCTCTACATGACTGTCCATAACCACCCAATTCCCACTGGACTAACTCCTGATCGAAAGCTAACCGTGCCTCCTACGGGTCCAGGGGTTAGAATAGGCCCGAGGTATCCCTGCCTGTCGTAAGAGGCGACTAAAAGGAGTCTCACACTTTTTGGCCCTATAAGTTCAGGTCCCATTTTATGGTTTGATCTGCCACTTTCAAAATTCTACAGAAGTGCGGGCCATATGGGGAAGGACGGCTTACGTGGTGCATGAGTTATCCATAGTGCCCTTAGATTCGATCTCCTGAACCTCTTGTCATGGCTTTGCATCTGCACCTGAATTTCAACTATTTGGGTGAGGACACTTTCCAGGGTATGTCATCTTCATCCGTTGTCTCCTGTCCTCTGTCGCCCTTATGACAATACTGGATTTCTCTGTGCCCAGTATCCAGCACGGTAGCCAGTCCGTTGTGGTCTGGCCATCTTGTACCCATTTGGTGGTAGCCCCCTGACAACACAGGGATCACACTGCTGATGCCTGAGCTGTAAACTCCCCACGTATGACAAGGAGTAGATGCCTGTCTTCCTGGGTCATCAGGACTCCCAACAATGGCCATCATGCCAGGTGGCCTTTGCTGTGGCTGGGTGGTGTGCGTGCAGAGAGCCCCTGATCGGAGTGGGTGGCATCAGGGCAGATGACCTGCAATAAAGTGGACTAAGTCATCTCTTGCTGGTGACCATACAACGCCGGCAGTCTCTAAGAAGGGCAAGATCGATTACATCCCTCCCTCGCTGCACCATGGGAGGAACGTAGGGCTAAAGAAAGAAGAGAGCCATATTCGCCTCAGTATTTAGTCTGTAGCAGAATGGACGGGGACTCCTTTCTTCCTATAAAGCCTCAATTTTTTATTGAACATCTTGAATATAAGTTTGGGGAAGTGATCGTGCTGTCCAAGATGAGAAGAGGTGCAGTCTTGATTCAGACAGCATCCCCAGCCCAATCCCAAGCGTTACTCGCTTGTGACCAGCTGCATGATATTCCTGTTTCTGTCACTTCCCATTAAAGCCTCAGCATGGTCCAGGGGGTTATTTTCCATTGCGACCTCCTCTTGCAGTCTGACGACGAGCTCCGCGCCAATCTAGAATGGTGGGCTGTTCATTTCATCCGTTGTGTTTACAGGGGACCCAAAGACAACAGGGTTGCTACCAGTGCCTTTATCTTGGCCTCTGAGAGTGATTCATTGCCTGAAAAGGTCAAGGTGATGGTTTACTGCTGTGACATTAAGCCATATGTCCCTCCCACTATGCAGTGCTTTAAGTGCTGGAAATTCGGGCACATGTCTTCTCGCTGCACTTCCAGCGCCACATGTCGAGACTGCAGATGTCCACTGCATCCAGATACTCCATGTGTGCCTACTACCACTTGTATCAGCTGTGGAGAGCAGCACTTTTCCTGCTCGCCAGACTGCATAGTACTCCAAAAGAAGCGGAAAATCATGGAGTACAAGACCCTGTACCAGTTCACTTATCAAGAGGCTAAACATAAATTGGAACAATTACACCCCTTTCGGTTGATGTCCACATATGCTACAGCTACATTACCATCAACATCGCAAGTACCAGTCACACCACACTCTGTGCCGCGAACAGTGGGCCCTTTGGGCTTCCAGAATACATCTGCCCCCCTGATGGTAGGTGGAAAATCTCCTTCCATTGCTCCCAAAGTACATACCTCGCGACCAAGCCCCCCCCCCCAAATGCAGGGGACATCGGTCCCCTCCCCCTAGCCAGAGAAGCGAAAGCCTCCTCTGGCTCCTCTCATGCAGAAGGGGTCCCTTGGGACCCTCTCTCCCAAGGTCTCCACTAGTGCCACAGAGGACTCTCACCAGTGGCTAAAGGAGCCAATAGCTGCTCGAGGAAGAGCTTCACGGTCTTCCTCTGTGGCTGAAGCTACTTTGGAGAAGTCCTCCCAGTAAGCCCCTGAAGAGAAGCGAGAAAGCAAGCAAACAAAGAAGTCTGCTAAGAAAAAGGATCTTCTGGTGGCCCCAACACCACCACTCCCTACCAATTCTGCACCTGAGGATGAGGTGGTGATCTTAGCGTCCGCTGACGACCTGGATCTCACTGATGCCTCATCCACAATAGGAATGGATACTCAACCGGTGGCAGTAGGTGACCCTGAGGCGTAACCTGCCTCCTTCCATGCTTCATGCCTTCCCAGCCTCACGATAACACCATCCTTCAGTGGAATTGCTGCGGTTTTTTCCACCACCTGTCTGGGCCACAGCAAATGTTAAGCTTTACACATGATTTCTGCATTGCCCTCCAGGGAACCTGGTTCCCAGTAATGTGGACCCCTGCCCTCCGCAGCTATGGGGGATATTACAAGAACCGTAGCGACTATAATAGCGTGTCAGGTGGAGTTTTTACTGAACTCAACATGCGGTTAACCTGTGCTCCTTCAAAACCCTCTTGAAGCTGTGGCTGTCAGGATAAGGAAAACGCAGGAAATAACTGTCTGAAATGTATATCTTCCTCCAAATGGTGCAGTACCCCAGAACACACTGACTACACTGATTCACCAAATCCCTAAACCTGTCCTACTTTTGGGAAATTTTAACGTCCATAACAGCTTGTGGGGTGGCACCGTGCTTATTGGCCGAGGTAGAGATGTCGAAACCTTCCTGTCTCAACTCGACCTCTGCCTCTTAAATACTGGGGCCCCCACACATTTCAGTGTTGCTCACGGCACTTACTTGGCCATTGATTTATCCCTCTGCAGCCCAGGACTTCTCCCATCTCTCCATTGGGGAGCCCACGATGACTTGTGTGGTAGTGACCACTTTTATATCTTCCTGTCACTCCCCCACCACCATTTCCCCGGACGTCTACCAAGATGGGCTTAAACAAGGCAGATTGGGAAGTTTTCACCTCTGCTGTCACTGTTGAATCTCCCCCACATGACACCACCGATGTGGTAGTTGAGCGGGTCACTAGAACGATCGTTTCTGCGGCGGAAAACACGATACTTTGTTCTTTAGGGTGTCCCCGGCGAAAGCCAGTACCTCGGTGGTCACTGGAAATCGCTGAGGCCATTAAAGAGCATCGGCGATCTCTACAGCGACATAAGCGGCACCCTTCGCTAGAACACCTAATAGCTTTTAATGGCTCCGTGCCAGCGTTCGCCAACTTATAAAAAGACAGAAACAGGAATGTTGGGAGAGGTACATCTCGACCATTAGGTGCCATACGTCACCTTTCCAGGTCTGGACGAAGATCACACCTGTTTATTGGTACCAGACCCCAACAGGTGTCACTGGCTTTAACATCAATGGCGTGTTATCTACCGACGCACATTGCTGAGCAAGATGCTTGAGCCTCCGTGTCGGAGAAACTTCCCCCAGCATTTCGCACCCTCAGTCCGTGGATGGAAAGGAAAGCCCTCCCGTTCACTGAACGTCATAGTGAACCCTATAATGCTCCATTTACAGAGTGGGAGCTCCTCAGCATCCTTGCACATTGCCCCGACACAGCTCTTGGGCCAGATCGGATCCACAGTCAGATAATCAAACATCTCTCGTCCGACTAAAATCGACATCTCTTCGTCATCAACAGGATTTGGTGTGATGGCGTATTTCCATCTTAATGGCGAGAGAGCACCATCATTCCAGTGCTCAAACCCAACAAATACCCGCTTGATGTGGATATCTGTCGGCCCATCGGCCTCACCAACGTTCTTTGTACGCTGTTAGAATGTATGGTAAGTCGGCGGTTGTGCTGGGACCTGGACTCACGTGGCCTACCGGCTCCATGCCAGGGCGGTTTCTACCAGGGTCGCTCTACCACCGATAATCTAGTTTTCCACAAGTCTGCCATCCGAACAGCCATTTCCAGACGGCAGCACCTGGTTGCTGTCTTTTTTGGTTTACGAAAAGCTTACGACATGACCTGGTGACATCATATCCTTGCCACTTTATATGAGTGGGGTCTCCAGGGCCGAGTCCCGATTTTTATCCAAAATTTCCTATCACTCCGTTCGTTCCATGTCCACGTTGGTGCCCCCCATAGTTCCCACCGTATCCAGGAGAATGGGTCCCGCAGGGCTCTGTATTGAGTGTATCTCTATTTTTAGTGGACATTAACAGTCTAGCAGCAGCTGCCGGGCCGTCCATCTCACCTTCTCTGTATGCAGACGACTTCTGCATTTCGCACTACTCCTCCAGTACTGGTGTTGATGAGCGGCTCCTCCAGGGAGCCATCCATAAGGTGCAGTCATGGCCTCTAGCCAACGGCTTCCAGTTTTCAGCCACGAAGTCGTGAAACATGCACTTCTGTCGCCGTCGTACCGTTCATCCGAAACCAGAAATTTACCTTCATGGGGATCCACTCACTGTAGTGGAGACATATCGATTCTTAGGACTGGTTTTCGACGCCCGATTGAATTGGCTTCCTCACCTTCGTCATCTGAAGCGGAAGTGCTGGCAGCACCTCAATGCCTGAGCAACACCAACTGGTGTGCAGATCGCTCTACACGGCTGCAACACTACAGAACCCTTGTTCAATCTCGCCTAGACTATGGGAGTGTGGTTTATGGTTCGGCGTCGCCCTCAGCACTGCGTTTACATCTACATCTACATCTACATTTATACTCCGCAAGCCACCCAACGGTGTGTGGCGGAGGGCACTTTACGTGCCACTGTCATTACCTCCCTTTTCTGTTCCAGTCGCGTATGCTTCGCGGGAAGAACGACTGTCTGAAAGCCTCCGTGCGCGCTCGAATCTCTCTAATTTTACATTCGTGATCTCCTCGGGAGGTATAATTAGGGGGAAGCAATATATTCGATACCTCATCCAGAAACGCACCCTCTCGAAACCTGGCGAGCAAGCTACACCGCGATGCAGAGCGCCTCTCTTGCAGAGTCTGCCACTTGAGTTTGCTAAACATCTCCGTAACGCTATCACGGTTACCAAATAACCCTGTGACGAAACGCGCCGCTCTTCTTTGGATCTTCTCTATCTCCTCCGTCAACCCGATCTGGTACGGATCCCACACTGATGAGCAATACTCAAGTATAGGTCGAACGAGTGTTTTGTAAGCCACCTCCTTTGTTGATGGACTACATTTTCTAAGGACTCTCCCAATGAATCTCAACCTGGTACCCGCCTTACCAACAATTAATTTTATATGATCATTCCTCTTCAAATCGTTCCGCTCGACCCAGTGCACCACTGTGGCGTCTGACTGGCAACGGGAGCTTTTAGAACGAGTATTGTGACCAGCGTCCTGGTGGAGGTCGGAGTCCCTCCATTGAAGTTTAGGAGTGCACGACTGCCTGCCAGTTACGTTGCACACATTTGTAGTTGTCCTGAGCATCCGAATTACCGTCTCCTTGTCCTACCCACGGCAGTTCATCTCCCGCATCTGAGGTCCAGGTCAGGGCTTACGATTGTGGTTTGTGTCCGATCTGAAGTGGAGTCGCTGCCTTTACCACCTATACTCGAGGTCCATTCACGTACACCTCCATGGGGTACACCTGGGCCGAAGCTTCGCCTATACCTTTCACATGATCCTAAGAACTCAGTTAACCCCGCTGATCTCCACTGTCACTTCCTCTCGATTCTTGACATGTACTGGGACCATGAAGTAGTTCACATCGAGAGGCTGATGGTTACGTTGGCTTCACCTATGTTCATGGAGGACATATTGAACTGCACTCCTTGCCAGATGGCTGCAGTATTGTCACTGCAGAGCTGGAGGCCATTTCTCGTGCTCTTGAGCACATCCGTTCATGCCCTGGCGAATCATTTCTTCTCTGTTCTGACTCCTTGAGCAGTCTAATTGCTATCACCCAGAGCTACCGCCCCCGCCCCCCCGCCCCCCGCCCCCCCCCCATCCTTTGGTAGCGACCATCCAGGAGTCCATCTATATCCTGGACCGGTCCAATCGTTCCTCGTGTTGTGTGGACCCTAGGCCACGTCGGAATCCCAGGAAATGAACCTGTCGACAGGCTGGCCAAACAGGCTACACAGAAACAGCTTCTGGAAATCGGCATCCCCGTATCTGAACTGAGATTATTATTACGCCGCAAGGTTTCTCAGCTTTGGGAGATGTAATGGCATAATCTCAATATGCACAACAAATTGCGTGCCATT
Organism: Schistocerca nitens; assembly: GCF_023898315.1. Classification (NCBI taxonomy): domain Eukaryota; kingdom Metazoa; phylum Arthropoda; class Insecta; order Orthoptera; family Acrididae; genus Schistocerca; species Schistocerca nitens. The sequence goes on from NC_064619.1 coordinate 374,275,467, forward strand.
AAGGAGACTACGAATGTGTGGAAGTCCTCCATGCAGGCCTCTCGCAGGGACTCTGTGGTTCTCTGCTGGCTCCGCATGGGCCATGCGTGGTTACCTCCTCCGTCACGAGGACCCACCCACCTAGGTGTCACTGTCATCCCCATCTTGCTGGACTGCCCACTTTTAGCCCTTCTGAGGCGGACTTTTAACCTTCCCAGCACCCTACCTTCGGTGTTTGGCGACAATACCTCAACAGCAGATTTTATTCGTGATGAGTGTTTTTATTGTTTCATGTAAGGGTGGGCATTTGGCCTTCTCTCCGAGGCCGCCACCCTCCCTTCATTTTAACTCTGTGGAACTTTCTTTGCATTTGTTTTTCTTGGTGGCCGTCTTTTCCCTACATGTGTTCATCTCGCCTTGTCTTTCTGGGGTGAACATTTTAATGTGTTGCAGAGCGGCTGGCTCATCCTCTTTTACTATTGTGATCAGTCAGCCCAGACCATTTGCTCTATGGTTTTAATACCTTCTACATTTCCTTGTGGTGTGTGTTTTTCCGCGTTTTTTGTTCGTTCCATTAGTTTTCTTTGTAGGTGTGGTTCCCCATTCTTTTTCCCCCTTTTACCTTCTGAAACGTACTTTGGGTGTTTTTGTACCTTGAGCCTTGCTTGCGTCATAAAAAAGAGACTTATGACCCTGTAGTTTGGTCCATTTATACCCCAAATCAACCAACCAAAGCTAACCATCCAAAACGGACAGACTAAAACTACTAACCGGTCGATTATAGAGACTATATCCCTCGACTGTCATACGTACCTACAAGACCCTCATCCATTCCATCTTCACCTGTGGAAATGTTGCATAGATATTCGCTCATCCAGGTTTTACTACTCCTTCCAGATCCTTGAACTTCATGCACTCCGTTCATATTTCATAGCCGTCTACCTTTCCCTTGCAATATCCTATACCAGTTTCATAAGGTTCCCACATCTCCTGCTACGACCGCTTTATCACCCCTTCCCACCTCCTCACATGTCTACACACTCCGTTTCCTTTCCCAAGGCAATTTCAGCAGTCTCTCCCTCCCAGTCTATGAAATCACTCTTGTGATCAGTTATAACATAGCTTATTAGTTTCAATGTATTTTAGACTGGCGCTTTCTATTAACAGTGTGGAGTTAGAATTACGCCAATCGTAAACATAGATATTTGTGGCAAATAGTATCCTGGACTTCACGAAATGTTTGTCTCCCACTACAAATTTGGCAAGAAACAAACCCAGTTTAAAAAGCTTGTGTTTATCTGTATTTTCGTGCAGTAAACTCTGACGAATCAGCGTGGCTTATTTTTCCTTGTTTTGAACAAGGAAGGCTATAAAACATTCACGCCCCGTGCACACACTATCTGTAGTCCAGTCTGCGAAGATAAATTAGCGGAAAAAATCATGAAGTCGCAAATTTTTGTAATGTAGTTGGAGGAGTGTCATGAATAACTTACAAATAATCCCAACAAGGTATTCAGCATGGGGGTGGTGAGGCGCTGAAATGTTAATTTTTTATGGTTTTCTTGAATAACTCGAAAACCTCGGATTCTAGCGAATTGAATTAAATCTCCTATAAAAAAAATTTTAAACTAATTTTTACCCAGGACCAGTAGCTTCCGAACAGCAGGGAATAGCAAAATCGCAGATTATTAAAAATACTGTTTTTTGTTCAAAGAAATGGGTAAAGAACAAGATGACTAAGAATCAGTTTCACCTCTAGCAGTGTAGAACACTGTGCAGAGCATTACGTAGATTCTGTCCGTACGCGTTTCTTGCGTTAGTAGTACTATTAACTCATATGTTTAACCAATGTAGTGTTTGCTGAAAATGAATACCTCCCCACCCCCGTTCCCCAGCACGTCTGCGCACTCCGTCGCTAATTATTCGTAAGGCGTGCTGTTCAGGTTCGGTATAACTTTATGAAATACCGTGTAATTGCTTCTTGTGACGTAGTTGGTTACATAGAGTGGGGAAACACCTGCTCGCTCTCCAGTTTGTAGACCTGTGAAAAAGGGAAGTGCATGACAACAATTTGGTGTCCTACCTTCCCTCACGCTTCTAATCTAGAAGTCTACCTTTCTACCATGTTACACGTCCAGATCACAATTTTTCCCTTAACATGATTCTATTGCACTTAGATTTGGTACAAACGTGTAATATTTGTTTTTAACTCAGAGGCTGCTGTTTTCGACTTACTGAAGAGGAGCATAAAAAAATTATGTTTAAACGGCCCCCCTCCCCCCTCCACCCCACACACAACCCACCAGTCGAGATTTTTAGCATGTTATCATGGCACTCCCTCAAGCCACTGAACAAAAATTTGCTACTGCAGCAATTTTTACACATATGTGCCTTTTTTTGGTTTTCGTTGACTGGACGGCTGTACGAATACAGGAAAGTGGCCCGTCACTTGAAATTCATTCATTCATTCACTCACAATCTAGCTGAATGTACAGGCGCCGACTCCATGGGGCCTGAGGGACTCCGAGCCCCCTCAAAAATTCGTTTGGGGGGCGGAAGCCCCCCCCCCCCAAATAATTTTTGAAAATTATTGGTTATATTATGTTTCGTAAAATCACAAACTTATGTTGGAATTTTTTATTTTCCTTGTTTGATGATAGTTACCTTTTAAAATACATTCAGTAGTGAGTTAAAACAAATAATTATTACTGTAGCAAGCAGGTTAACTGAAAACGGGTGGTGTGAATCATGATAGTGTTACGGTGCTGTGGGCACATTTACCGTGCAATTAGAGGGCACCAAGATGTAAACTCCAATTTTTTTCAATTCTTGGAGCGCCGAAAGAATGACATACCTTAGTTCAAAGATTGGTTAGGGCGTTCGGGGTATAAGTGGACGTCCCACGATGTTCAAAACGAGATCATTGATCTACTAGGAAAGTCTGTGTTGAGAAAGATGTTGGCTTCAATCAAGAAGACTAAACGTTTTTCTATTATGGTTGACTAAACAAGTGATTCTTCGATTCACGAACAAGTGTCACTTTGTATTCGTACTGTCGATGATTCCTTAATCATCAATGAAGACTTTATTGGCTTATACGAGACCCCCAAAACTGAATCACGAACTCAGTTTAGTATTTTAAAAGAGGTTTTTGCTCGTCTTCATTTGCCAATGGATAACTTAGGAGGACAGTGCTATGATGGTGCCTCGAATATGAGAGGTAAGTTCAAAGGAATAAAAAAGTTAACTTTGGATACACAACCAAAAGCACGTTATGTCCACTGCACTGCTCACAGTTTAGACTTGGCAGTTGTAGACAGTCTCCGCCAGCTTACTTTTATGAGGGATATTATGACCTTAGCCAAGCACTTCATAAACACCGTAAGGGAATCCAACAAAAGGATGGGACTTTTCAGAAGCATACGCTGTGAGGGCGCCAACGATCAAGCTGGTCTACGACCACTTTGCCCGACTCGATGGACTATGCGAGCTTCTAGTATCTTGAGAATATTGGAAAAACTTTGAAGAACTTCTAGAGTTTTTTGAAATATTTTCTTCAGAGGACAAAACAGAGGCAGGTTACAAATGTGCGGGCTACCTTGAGTCAATGTTACAGTTCAAGACTTATTTCCTTTTACGTCTTTATTGCCATGCAGTGAACCTAGTGGAGGATGTCAACGAAAAAATTCAATGTCCTCTTCTAAGTCTTATTGATCTGGAAAAAATATACGAGGGCTTGATTTGTATATTGAATGGAAGGCATAATAGTTTTGTACACTTTTGGGAATTGTGTTTAAAAGAAAAACCTTCGCAAATTGATGATCTTTCGCTTCCTCGGAATCGAAATGTACCAAAGAAGTATGAAAACAACGAAGCCAGCTCACCGCGCACTTTCAAAACCGCAAAAGAATACTACTTAGTTATTTACATTGAAGTTTGTGAAACGGTGCAATCTTACATTACTGAGCGGTTTGCTTCAACTGGACTCACACAGGTCATTGCAGTTGAACAAGCGTGCTTGCTTTTTAGTAAACAGAGGTGAAACAAATTTGGAAAAATCAACTGAGTTTTACAAAACTGACCTAGACATTGAGAGACTGCGCTTACACTTGAGTATGTTAGCCGATATCGCTGATAAAAAACAACTGGTCTTAAAAAAACATGAGTGATGTAAGAAACAGAGGTGAAAGCATTTGAGATGTGGTGCTATAGACGAATGTTGAAAATTAGGTGGACTGATTAGGTAAGGAATGAGGAGGTTCTACGCAGAATCGGAGAGGAAAGGAATATGTGGAAAACACTGATAAGGAGAAAGGACAGGATGATAGGACATCTGCTAAGACATGAGGGAATGACTTCCATGGTACTAGAGGGAGCTGTAGAGGGCAAAAACTGTAGAGGAAGACAGAGATTGGAATACGTCAAGCAAATAATTGATGACGTAGGTTGCAAGTGCTACTCTGAGATGAAGAGCTTAGCACAGGAAAGGAATTCGTGGCGGGCCGCATCAAACCAGTCAGTAGACTGATGACCAAAAACAAAAAAAAGAAAGTACATTACACAAGAGCCTGCAGTTGGAGAAATGTTATGTGAAGCAGTGGAGTGCATTAAGCTTCTCCAAGTAGTTCCAGTCACGATAGCAACGGCAGAACGGTCATTTAGCGCCCTTAGACGTCTGAAGTCATATCACCGATCAACAATGGGACAGAAGCGATTGAACAACTTGGCTGGTCTTCATGCCCACCGAGATGTTTTGGTTGAATTGGATATCTGACCAGTCATCAACCGACTTCATATTCAGTAATCCAGTCAGACACTCTAGCCCTAATAATGGCATTTAGAGCATTATTAAAAATATTTATAAAATAGATAATTAAATACATACATAATGTTAAATTTTCAGTTTTGAAATATTAGTACTAGTTTTGTACTGTATTACTATATTAGTTACTTTCAAATACTTAAGTATTTTTAGGGTTTAAGAACCAATTAAAACCCGCTATTTACATACTTTTGGACTGAAAGTATTAGGCATCCTGAATTAACTTTATTAACTGTATTAAAGCATTACCTTTGAGATATTGTTTCTATTTAATGAACCTTGAGCATTATTCAAAGTAAGCTTAAATTAGCTATTTCACTTATTAATCAAAGTGATATTACTGTGCGACAGCAATATTTTGTGTTTTATTCTTTAAATGATAGTTTAGGATTTATTTAAATATAATTTCAGTCTTTTCAGAGCTTTATATTTACTGCTCTGTAATAGTCTATAAACATAATTATCACTGTAAATTAAATTAGCTTTTTACGAAAGTACCGTGCGTGTTTGTTTTCTTTTTTCAAAGCCAAAAAATGCGTCAGGCTTGTCGAGTATCCCAGAGTGTCGAGTTATCGAGAGTCCAGTTTTTGGGGTTCTAATGTTGATCTTACGATTCTAAAACACTTTAAAAAACTTTAAAAGTCACTATTTTTCATCTAAAATTTAGAAAATTTCCCGGGGCAAGGCCCCCAGTATGGGCCCTCCCAATATTTTTTATAAGTCGGCGGCTCTGGCTGAATGTTATTGTTCATCTAATTTCTTTGACACAGACTCACTCCGAAGAATCTCTGTTTATCTTAATACAGTCGCTCATACTCCACAAAATTATTCTTCATGTTCTGCTTCTAATAAATTGAACCTTATAATAAGGTTTTTCTCTTTTATCTTGGTTATTGCTAAAAAAAGAAAAGCAAATAAGCAAGCAGAATCCGAATAACCAACTAAGCAATTATTCAGGTGGTCTTCTTCAATGTCAGATTCGTCACATATTATCTTTAATTGGGTAATCACACTTAGAAACATGTCCTATCTCTGAAGTCTTAAACAACAAAGATTATAATGGTTTCTAATAATTGATTACCTAAAAATATCTCAGGTTCCAATGCATAGCTTATTTTCTCCTATTGTGGTAAGCTAACGATGATGATTGTATGGCATTAATGGCAGGGAGTCCCCACATGGGAAGGTCGGCCGCCGAGTTGCAAGTCTTTGCAGTTGATCACACCCTGGGCGACATGCGTGTCGAATACGATGACAACATAACACCCAGCCCCCGAACGGAGAAAATCTCCGACCCGGCCGGAAATCGATGTGCTGGGGCGGGATCTGGTAAGCTGATATCCTATAACTGGATCTATATTACCGCTTTCTATCGCTTGTACTTATATTGATTTCATAATGCAGGAGGATGTAATGAAATTAGGTACATACAGCTGGATAAATCATAAAAACTGCAAGCAGAGATACTTCTAAAAGAACAGAACAATATAGAATCAGCAATCAAATTATTAATTATAAAATGAAATTTATAAGTCTACTAACAGCGCTGTTAACGACAGATACGTATTTGATGCAAATCGTTGTAAAATTATCGACAGTCATTAGATGGAAGGTCCCACAAAACATCAGGTTCACATTGTCTGTTATGTTGTCATGGCACACAGTATAGAAATGAAGAGAAACTATACGACTATCTATTTATTTTCGCAGCAAAATTACATTTCCTGTAACTTCGGTGTTCTTCTTCGTGGAAAATTTTCTGCTCGCCATAGCTAGCGACCCTCAGGAACTTGCCACTCTGGGCATAAGCCATCGTTTCCTTTACTTAAAAACGGGTCTGACTCAGAAGTGTTAATCCAGAGCTGCATATGCTACTTTTATTTCCTGTGGCCAATTGTAAGGTGGTTTTGCCAGTTTCAGCACACTCTGCGTTGCGGTGAGATGTCCCCCTGTCGGAATGATTTATCACCCACGTCCCCTCCCCGCTCCACCTCTCTATGTATTAAGGTCAGGAAATTCAAAATTGAAGAGTGTCTGTTGTCCTATTAGTTGGGGATACTGGTCATAGGCTGTGTGGTTGACAGATTTCCTTAAGCTAGCGGTTCAAGAAGGCACGGACAATGATGTCACAATAAAAGATGTTGGGACTGTCCCACTTACCCTTGACGATTCTACTCCTCTCCCCTCTCTCCATGATTTATTATTATTGCATTATAAATTATTTATTATTATTGCATTATAGGGGGAGAATGTGTTAGGTGTGCAAGATAATTTATTACTATTACAGACTCTTTTATAAGAAGGATAAACAAGATGGTGGATCTAGCCCACTTGTAAGTGTGAGAGAGTTTTTAAACAAAGTACACCATTTCTACATAACAATAACACTATGGTACTGGGCTTCATTTTTTAAATAACGTACGCCCTTGCTGCATGAAAGTTACACTGTGTAGGTGTTGGGATTAATTTTTTAAACAAAATACCCTCTAGTTACATACCATTTACATTCTGGAGGTGCATAAAAATTACTCTGATAGCCACTGGTTCCACACAGTTAAAAAGATCGTTACATGGCATATTGTAGGCAGAATGTATGTAAAGTCAACATTTAATTATTTTTGAGTGCAATTTCTTCCATATAAGCCTCACACGACATTCATCCAATACAGGAGACAGAATTTTACATAGGTCTTCGATATGTGTATTAATCTGTCCAAGATAGTAGCATTTCCACTGGAAGGTGTTTGACCCTGTATTTACACACCTGATGTGTGCCCTGTGCTTTTGAGAGTGGGGGATGGGAGTTGACGTAAGGCACCATATGACGAGGCAGATCAAAATCATCAAAACATCGCAAGTACATGGGGCTTAGCAGCAGCAATCGTTTTCATGCGCAAGGATACAAAGTTTGTCTATGAACAATGCTGCCACAACACTAAGAACAGTATCTCTGTATTCCTCTGGTAGACTTGTGGCAATCTTCGCCTGTTTGCTGGAGACTTGACCCCATTCAAAGTCCATTTGCGTACTGAGAAAGGGAAAAAATCACTGCCCCATAATCACGCTTATCTTACGATCCCTACGGGATCATGACAGCATTATGTTGGCAAAGTTTTCTTCGAATATAGGTTTTTGAAATTCATGTGAGATGGAATAGAGAGATCTTCACTTTCTGTGTTCCATTGAATCCCTTTTAACCTCCCCAAGAATTTCTTTTACACTTTCCTATGGGGCTGTGTCAACTTGTTAAGATGCTGAAAGTGCGTCTGTGAATTTGATGTGTCTTGTCATACCTTGTTGATATGGGCTCCGAACACTGGAACAGTACCGCAGCGGCATAATCACCTAACAGTCTTATTGTGTTGGTAATCCTGTCGACTAATTCATGTATATTGATTGGTATGTGGCACATACACCACTCAATATACTGAACTGCGTTCAATTAGTTAAATAGTCCTAAAATATGTAACGACTTCTTCCTCAACGCACATTGCACTACTGCTGATCTACCTTACTCTTTAAAATGTACTTGTCGACAAGAATAATGTGATCTCTGTACCAAAGAAAACAGTGTTATTCCCGCGTCTAAACTATTATTTTATCAAAAACGTCTTAGCTCAGTTAAAACAGATACCAAAGTGATCCATAAATTATAGCAACCCCCATGCTAGGGTAGGATGTTCATTCTTTCCATTTTGGCCGAGACAGCTGTGCTTTTTTGTGATTCCATTTGGCTAAAGTATTTTACACTACTGAATGTTTGATTTCCAATTTACTGTGCAATTTTATCACTAGGGAGTGCCGCTTGTACATCTAGCTCTAGAATCTTTATTTATTTACTATTAATTTGTTGCACTCTTGGTAGCACATATTCATCTTAAGTTTTATTAAAAAAATGGTTCAAATGGCTCTGAGCACTATGGGACTTAACGTCTGAGGTCATCAGTCCCCTAGAACTTAGAACTACTTAAACCTAACTAACCTAAGAACATCACACACATCCATGCCCGAGGCAGGATTCGAACCTGCGACCGTAGCAGTCGCGTGGTTCCAGACTGAAGCGCCTAGAATCGCTCGGCCACTTCGGCCGGCGGTGTAGCACCAGTTCTTTTCTAAAACGTGTTTCTAAGCAAATTAGCACATCGGCTAAGTTTTATTTTCGATTGGTTTAGATACTACGAATTTTCGTTTCCGTTGTGATATACAGTTTCAAGGCATTATAGTGGATACGTTGCTATTTTAAATCTACGCAATTACTGTTTCGTCATACAAAAACAAAAGTGTAATTTAATAGCAATATAAAACATGTTTCCTTTTATCACGGAAGTGGAAAAATTATAGAATGTATGTTGCACAAATAAAACGTTGCTGTTGGACTAGGTCTAAGGTCTGACGGTGTGAATCGCATTAAGACGAAGAAACGTCCCATGAGTGTTCAAACGAAAAGGGCAACTAAATGTAAGATTGACTACTACGTAAACGTAGAAACAGTAATCGAAATGGATAGGCAGTTAGCGGCACAAGAGGTTACATTTGCGTACGACATTTGCAACACATAACCATAGTTTTAAGTCAATGGTTTGTATTACAGCAGTTGTTAAAAAATGTGTCAGTCTAAAATTCACATGTGGACAGACATCATATGCTGCGAACCATGGATGAACGGCCACAGGCAGATTCCATATTCCTAAATTTCCGAAAAATGTTTGACACTGCACTACTGCTGACTGTTAACGAAGGTAAGGGTATACGGGATAGGTTCCCAGATATGCAAGTGGCTCGAAGACTTCTTAAATAACAAAACCTAGTAATATGTTGAATTGCGAGCAACCTTAGCCAAATGTCCACATTTTGATAGAAAAGCAACAAACGCCGCTCTGGTTGTAGAAAGTTCAGTAAAACCACGACTGGTTTCGCGCCAGTTTAGGCACATCTTCAGGTGATCTAAACAGAGATTAGAAAGGAAGTGTGATAAAATTTTCCTTTTTACACTGGCTTAGTGAATACTCATACATGGGCTAGAATAGACACGCAAATTAGGTACTTACATAACTGATGAGCCTAAACTAGCGTGAAACAGATCGTGGTTTTACTAAACTTTCCACAGCCAGAGCGGTGTTTATTATCGTTATATAAAAAGAAACCCAATATGTTATCCTGCAGGGCGAGTGTTCACAGAGAGAAGGATATCGTTAGGAGTCCCCCAGGGAAGTGTGACGGGAGTGTTCTTGTTCTCTGTATACATAAACGATCGACGGACAAGGTGAATAGCAGACAGCGGGTAATGGCTAATGATGCTGCTGTGTACGGCAAGACGTCGTCGTTGAGTGATTGTAGCAGGATGCATGACGACTTAGACAGGCAGCTTGCTGTAAACGTGGAGAAATGTAAGTTAATGCGGATAAGTTGGAAAAACAATCCTATAATGTTCTAATGCAATAATTGTAGTGTACTGCTTGATGCAGCCACGTCGTTTAAGTAACTGGGCGTAGCGTTGCAAAGCGATGTGGAACGGAACGAGCGTGTGAGGATCGTGATAGAGAAGGCGAATGTTCGATTTCGATTTATTGGGAGAATTTTAGGGAAGTGTGGTAGTTCTGTAAAGGAGAACGCATATACACTCCTGGAAATGGAAAAAAGAACACATTGACACCGGTGTGTCAGACCCACCATACTTGCTCCGGACACTGCGAGAGGGCTGTACAAGCAATGATCACACGCACGGCACAGCGGACACACCAGGAACCGCGGTGTTGGCCGTCGAATGGCGCTAGCTGCGCAGCATTTGTGCACCGCCGCCGTCAGTGTCAGCCAGTTTGCCGTGGCATACGGAGCTCCATCGCAGTCTTTAACACTGGTAGCATGCCGCGACAGCGTGGACGTGAACCGTATGTGCAGTTGACGGACTTTGAGCGAGGGCGTATAGTGGGCATGCGGGAGGCCGGGTGGACGTACCGCCGAATTGCTCAACACGTGGGGCGGGAGGTCTCCACAGTACATCGATGTTGTCGCCAGTGGTCGGCGGAAGGTGCACGTGCCCGTCGACCTGGGACCGGACCGCAGCGACGCACGGATGCACGCCAAGACCGTAGGATCCTACGCAGTGCCGTAGGGGACCGCACCGCCACTTCCCAGCAAATTAGGGACACTGTTGCTCCTGGGGTATCGGCGAGGACCATTCGCAACCGTCTCCATGAAGCTGGGCTACAGTCCCGCACACCGTTAGGCCGTCTTCCGCTCACGCCCCAACATCGTGCAGCCCGCCTCCAGTGGTGTCGCGACAGGCGTGAATGGAGGGACGAATGGAGACGTGTCGTCTTCAGCGATGAGAGTCGCTTCTGCCTTGGTGCCAATGATGGTCGTATGCGTGTTTGGCGCCGTGCAGGTGAGCGCCACAATCAGGACTGCATACGACCGAGGCACACAGGGCCAACACCCGGCATCATGGTGTGGGGAGCGATCTCCTACACTGGCCGTACACCACTGGTGATCGTCGAGGGGACACTGAATAGTGCACGGTACATCCAAACCGTCATCGAACCCATCGTTCTACCATTCCTAGATCGGCAAGGGAACTTGCTGTTCCAACAGGACAATGCACGTCCGCATGTATCCCGTGCCACCCAACGTGCTCTAGAAGGTGTAAGTCAACTACCCTGGCCAGCAAGATCTCCGGATCTGTCCCCCATTGAGCATGTTTGGGACTGGATGAAGCGTCGTCTCACGCGGTCTGCACGTCCAGCACGAACGCTGGTCCAACTGAGGCGCCAGGTGGAAATGGCATGGCAAGCCGTTCCACAGGACTACATCCAGCATCTCTACGATCGTCTCCATGGGAGAATAGCAGCCTGCATTGCTGCGAAAGCTGGATATACACTGTACTAGTGCCGACATTGTGCATGCTCTGTTGCCTGTGTCTATGTGCCTGTGGTTCTGTCAGTGTGATCATGTGATGTATCTGACCCCAGGAGTGTGTCAATAAAGTTTCCCCTTCCTGGGGCAATGAATTCACGGTGTTCTTATTTCAATTTCCAGGAGTGTAGATAGAACGCTAGTGCGACCCGTTCTTCAGCTGTTATCGACTGTTTGGGATCCTTACCAGGTCGAATTCAGGGAAGTCATCGAAACAATTCAGAAGCATGCTGCTAGATTTGTTACTGGTACATTCAATCATCATGAGAAAATTACAGAATGCTGCGTGAATTCAAAAGGAAATCCATGAAGGGAAGAAGACTATGTTCTTTTTCAGAACACTATTGAGAAAATTTAGAGAACCGACATTTGAAGCTGACTGTAAAACAATTCTACTGCCACAAATGTGCGTTTCGCGTAAGATGAGGTAAGTGAAATTAGGACTTGTACAGAGGCTTACAGACAGTTATTCTTTCCTCACTCTGTTTGCGAGTGGAACAGGAAAGGAAATGACTAGTAGTGGTACAAGGTTCCCTTCGCCACGCACCATAGTCTCTTGTGTACGTAGATTTAGGTGGAACCATTTCAAATTATAATGCACCTGATGCAGCTCATCAGGTTTTAAATGAACTGAAAAGTGTTATATTCGGTCCTATAATGACCTGTATACAGCATCATGTGGATCTGAAATTGTTTCCCTTCTTGTTGGATATTTTCACTCTGAAAATGGCATAATCGTGAAAGTGCTCGAAATGGTTGATTTATCTGTAGAAACTTGATTTACAATAGAATTATGTGCTGAAGATTTTAAAGAAATATGAAATTGAGGGAAAGGTCATTCTGCTTTTGTAAGCTACACTAACACTGGTTTTGGTTGTAAAGAGAGGAAAGGATAAAAAATTTGTTCTATAAATTGCACTGAATAATCTTACATATATTGCCTGCCCAGCACATGTGGAGCCAAGTTCTTCCCAAACCGATTCAGGTAGTTTCCCTCCGACTACCGATTAATTCTAAACAAAATCTACAAGCATCTCCACATATTTACACTAAGGCTTGAATTTCTCAAGTCATATTGTACGTTTACTGAAACTGAACACAAAACTGCACTTAGACACAGAAAGAGAACATGGCTATTTCGTTTACCTTTGTAAGTGTCCTGTTATCCTTAAACAATTCTGTGGAATCCCGTGTCTATTGTTCTACATTTTCTCGATAGCTAGCTAAAACCTTTCTCCACAGCAGTTTAGTTAATTAAGAAACAAGAAATCACAGTAGTAGAAGTGTATCAAAAGCTGAAAGAAGAGTCAAAAATTACTGTAAAAGAATTTCGTAGTTATGCTGACATCTTCTGTGACTCTTGCATTTAATATATTAATGAATAGTTCTTATCATTTCTCCGTCCTTTTGACGTATTTGACTGGGGAGCCTTTGAAAAGCAGCAGCTACTTGTGGAAGCATATTCAAAAGTTGTGCTTTTTTTGTTGATCAAGACGAACTGTTTGATGGATTTTCAGCTCCACAGAACTTCATAAGAAGTTGGTTGGTTGGTTGGTTGGTTGGTTTTAGGGGAAGGGACGAAACAGCGAGGTCATCGATCGCAGAGGATTAGGGAAGGAGGGGGAAGGAAGTCGGCCGTGCCCTTTCAGAGGAACCATCCCGGCATTTGCCTGAAGCGATTTAGGAGAATCATGGAAAACCTAAGTCAGGATGGCTGGACACGGGTTTGAATTGTCGTCCTCAGAATGCGAGTCCAGCGTGCTAGCCACTGCGCCACCTCGCTCGGTGCTCATAAAAAAAGTAAAAAAGTGAAGGAGGGGACAATGAAATGGTTTGTGATAGTGTAAATGTTTTTCTGTTTCTGTAGTAAAAACACTATCATGGCCGGCCGCGGTGGCCGTGCGGTTCTGGCGCTGCAGTCCGGAACCGCGGGACTGCTACGGTCGCAGGTTCGAATCCTGCCTCGGGCATGGGTGTGTGTGATGTCCTTAGGTTAGTTAGGTTTAAGTAGTTCTAAGTTCTAGGGGACTTATGACCTAAGATGTTGAGTCCCATAGTGCTCAGAGCCATTTGAACCATTTTTGAACACTATCATGAACAACATGATTCATTTGGTGGAGTTTTTTTTGGCAATTCCTGGGTGATATGCTGCTGTGGAACGTGTGTATTCCTTAGTGAACGTTTTGTAATTTGACGAAAAAAAAGGAATGAAAGTTGAAAAAGTGAAAGTCTTCATCTTTATCCGAAGGCATATTAAAAGGAAATTATGTGCTGACTTTTATGACAGAATGTCAACAGATAATACACTTCTTGGTAAAGTACATAAAAGTGACAAGTACAGTAACAGTGCAGCAGCATAACTGTAATAAGTAATTTGGGATCATATGAGTCCGTGCTGCAAAGATAAACTTCTATGTCCATTAGATTTTCTCAATTTATGACCACTTTTTTCCTTAAGTGTCCCAGGTTTTTCTGTAAACTTTTTAAAATGTCCCCTTTTTTAATAAAAATTAAATTGAACTTCTGGCGTTAACAGCTGGTTGGCATTAAGTATTTTTTCTATTGTTCTATAGAACTGCCTGGGTGGGATCTGATGTTCACTTTGGGAGTGACATCTCACATATAAAAGACACCGAGACTGTTACGTTAACAAATATACAGCACTAATTTTTTCCCTAAGTAGGTGTTATAGGGTAAGAGTAACAGAATGTATACAAAACAAATGCAGATTGCTTATCGTAATATGTAAGTATTATTACAGATATTTGATTGCGAGCGACAATGGTTCGATCTTGTGCACAAAATAAAGATGCCTGTTATTTACCAAAATGCATAATATTTCATGTACTAAACACACGTAACGTACCTGTTCAAAAAAAAAAAAAAAAAAAAAAAAAAAAAAAAACATAAGGCTCACATATTGACACTACTGATAGTCAAAATACATAAACTTGCTTCTATAACACCACAAAACACACTTGGCGCTACTGCTGATCTAACTTACAGTTTAAAGTGCAGTTGTCGGCGGGAAAAGTTCGCTCTCTTTGCCAAAGTAAGCAACGTTATTCTCAGGTCTAAACTGTTTGTATTCTTGATCCAAAACTCGTCCTAGGTAACTAATATCAAAATCCGCCATACACTAGAGTCTCACAAACTAGGGTAAAAATTTTATCTTGCTGTTCATAATGTTTGTCATCTACCTCTGATAGTCCTACATCTAAATTGTCCGTATCATTATCAGAAACTCCTCTTAGTTCAGCTAAAGAACCGATATCAAAGTGATCCGCGCATTATAGCAAATCTAACAAATCGCCAATGTTAGAGCAAATTTGTAACAAATTGGTTTATTAAATCGCTACGCTAAAAACAAAAGTGTGAAGCTATTCTGCAGTTGACAGCCATATGCTCGGCATAAGGCTCACAGACTATTTCTTGATCACTCCATTCTCTGAAATGAACACCTAAATATTTCTGTAGACCCCATGAATTGTTCTATTCCACTACAGTGGTCATGTCTCCTTATGTAGGAGGGAGTCAACAAAATATTCCTGTGTAGCACTTTAAGCCTTTTGAGCAGTTGTAATTAATATGCATGATTAGTCTAAAGAGGACAGAATAATAACTGTGTTTGGTCGTCGTTTTCTTTTTCTGTAGTCTGATGCAAACTAAGCAAGTCACTACCGCCAACAACATAGCACTGACGGAGTATTTTACAGTTGATACTGTTTCCACTAGTATAATCTAGCAGTACGGAATTTTTTGCCTATTTTAGTACTCAGTGTGTTACATTTCTCAGGAGCTGATGACCTAAAAAACATCAACATTGTAAAACGGAGCGAAATGTCTTAAATAAAAATTTCGCACAAGAACTACCAGGGAACAATAAGAATCACTGATGAAGAGAAAAATGACCAAATTAAAAAGTCTCCCTCCTCTCCTCTGGTATCTAATCTATTTATCGATGAAATTAATAATAAGAGAAATAAAAGAAAGGTTAAAATGCAGGGCGAAAAAAATCAAATGGTTCAAATGGCTCTGAGCACTATGGGACTCAACTGCTGAGGTTATTAGTCCCCTAGAACTTAGAACTAGTTAAACCTAACTAACCTAAGGACATCACAAACATCCATGCCCGAGGCAGGATTCGAACCTGCGACCGTAGCGGTCTTGCGGTTCCAGACTGCAGCGCCTTTAACCGCACGGCCACTTCGGCCGGCTAAAATGCAGGGCGAAACGACATCGGTAATAAGAGTCGCTGATCACATTACTATCGTCTGAAAAGGTCAGTAAGAATTACAAGACCTGTTGAATGGAATGAAGAGTCTACTTAACGGAGAGGGTAGAACGAAGAAACACGAAAATATTGAGGAGTAACGCAAATGAGACTAGCGACAAACTTAAAATCATTTTTGGGGACCACATAGTAGGCGAAATGGAGGAATTCTGCCTCCTGGAAGAAAGTAACGAATGATGCACGAAACAATGACGTAAGAGACAGACTAGCAAAGTTAAAGAAAGATGTCTATAAAGGCCAGACATATGTCATACAGCGAGAAAGAAATTTATGAAGAAATACGTCCGGAACAGAACTCTGTGTGGAAGTGAATTATAGCTAAACTTCGCAGAAGACGATAATCGAAGCGTTAGAGATATAGTGCTACGAACGATATTCAACATTAAATAGGCTGATAAGGTGGGAATGAATAGACTCTCCAAAGAAAAGGCAGGGAAATGATGTGTAGAAAACAGTAACTGCATGAAGGGACAGGGTGATACGATATGTGCTAAGACATCATGGAATAATTGTATGGGAAGACACAGATTTGAATATATACGCCTACACAAATACTTGATGATGGTGAGTGTAAGTACTACCTGAGGTGAATGCCATAGAAGAAATTACCGTGGTGGATGGTGTGAAACTAGTCAGTAAATTCGAAAAAGAATGGAGTGACAGAGTCGAAAAACTATAGAGGACAATAGAGTAGTCGCTGACTATGTGATTCGAATTTTAAAATTTTATGTAGTGTAGGACTCGCTTTTAAACTGATACGAGGGAGAATTTTCAGTTAAATATTGTCTGGTTTATTCATTTTCGTTAGCAATCAGTCGGCCATAAGAATCTGTTTTATTTTTAGGATATCGATAGTCTGTTCTTTCCTTTTCTGCGAATAAATTTTGAATTTGCATATTTTAATGTTCATTGTCTACGTGTGTACTGTCTTTTGCAGCGTATTTTATTGCGCTTTTCTATGGCCATTTCCTGTGAAGGACGCGGAGACCAAGTTGTAGAACGCTCGTAAACATTAAATTAATCAGTTACTTGTTTATCATCTTTCATTGTCACAATTGTTGCCAGCGCCACTGTTGTCCACTGCGGTAGGTGATAGCCGGACAAAGCGAGCTCACGGCTCAGCGCTGCAATTCCGAGTATGTGACTGTTCTGAAAATAGCAAAGGAACTGACGATTTGCAGCCATTGAGAAAAAAACTTTCGCGTTCTCTCGTCAGTTCTGGAGAAACTCGATTCCAAGACGTGTGGTGTCAACTAATTCGCAATTTATGTGTCTACAGCCGCACTGAGTATTGAGGATACTGCTGTAACACGTGAACAAAGAGGAAGACTATTGCACAGCTGCTAAGAAATGCGGCTGGTATGAAATTTACCGAAAGATTTCTGATCATCACTAATACTCTTACACTTGGTTGACATATCATGTACAAGCAAGATGCTGTTGTAAGCTGTGTCCGCCGGGGACATTATTGTCGACGTGTGCGACGTTTACATATATACCCCCAAATGCTGCTTTTTGGCTTGTGTGCCGGGAGCTCGCAGGTCGCAACGCCGTCGGCAGCCTGTGGCCGCGCCTCTTGCGCCACGCACTCTTCGGCCGCGGGGCTGTGACGTCACGGGGCGGCCCACTTGCGCGGCCTTCTCGTGGCCTCCGCGTCAGAGTTCTGGCGCGGGACGCTGCTGAAAACACTCAGTCCCTGTACTCGGCGAACCGTACTCCGCTGACCGTGGCTATATTTTGAAACTCTCCGGGAACCACGGGAGAACTAACATTCTTAAAGTAAAGAAATCTTGAGATACAAAAGTAACGTCAGACATAGTCCAAGTGATTGTTATAGGGCTCAATTACTGTTGCAGAGAAATGTAGGAAGACCTGTAGAGGATAGACGCTTGCTGCAGGGACTGGCAGGTGACCCTCAATATAAACAAGATAGCGTATAAAAAGGTATGTAGAGTATGATTACTCAGTTGTTGAACAAGCAGTAGTAGCAATCAAATCTGAGACTATGCGTACGGAGCGATTTAAAGTGAAGGGACCAGATAAACTAATCGGAGAATAGGCAGTTTGCAGACTTTCGTGGGGAAGTGCCTTAGGAAGTGTAGTCCACGCAGGAATGAGGCAGCTTACAAAATTCTAGCTCGGTCGATACTTCAGTATTGCTTGTCTGTCTGGGATCTTTGTTAGATCGGATTGGTATAGGAAATAGAGAAGGTCCAAAGAAGAGCAGCGCCTTTCGTCATAAGTTCGTACAGTAAGCGCTAAAGTATTAAAGAGGTGCTCATCTAACTATAGTGACAGACACTACAAGGGAGGCGTTGTGCATCACGGTGTGGGTTATTGTCAAAATTCCGAGAGCGTACGTTCAGAGAAGAGCCAACAAATGTATTGCTTCCTCCTATGCATTTCGTACCTCGCGAAAAAACCATGAAGAAAAATTAGTGAGATTCGAGCTCACAGGGGGACTTCACCAACAATCGTTCTGCAGTGTATTTTTCCCGACTAGAGTAAGAAAGGGGAAAGTAACAGTGGTACACAAAGTACCCTCCGCCACATTCCATAATGTTGCTGTCGTTTACTAAACAAAGTAGGATCTTACCGAGTGTCGGACCAGATCTGATGACTCGATTTAGGAATTGCTTGCAGACAGAACTCAACAGGCCGCTCTTCATGGAACAAAATCGACAGACGTAAAAGTAATTTCAGAATTATCCGAAGGAAATGTGATAGGAACGTCACTGTTTACGCTACATAAAAATGATGTAGTAGACAACTAGAAACTCCACGAGGCTTTTGGCAAATAATGGGGTTGTCTATAGGAAGGTAGCAACGCCAGATGACTGTAACAATTTGAAAGAAGACGTGCAGAGGATCGATGATTGTTGCACGAACTGGCAGAAAGAGTCTGAATGTAAAGAAATTTAACGTACTGCGCATAAAAAGGCTAAGAAATACACTACTGTCCGATTACACTATCGGCAACAAATCATTGCACATAGTAACAATCATAAAATACCTACGAGTAACCACCTGTGTCGACTTAAAATGGAATGACCAGATAAAATAAACTGTAGGAAAATCTGATGCCAAACTGAAATTCATTGGAATAAGAACCATTTTCGACCGACACCTGCTCATCGGTCTGGAAGCCTTATCGAGTTGGATTGATAGAGAGATAGATAAGATCCAACGAAGAGCGGCGCGTTTCGTTACGGGAGTGTTCAGTCGGCGCGAGAGCGTTATGGAGTTGCCCAACAATCTCCAGTGACAGACGCTACAAGGGAGCCGCAGTGCAACACGGAGGGGTTCACTACTGAAATTCAGAGAGAATACGTTTCCGACAGAGTACGGCAGTACATTACTTCCTTCCACGTACGTCTCGCGAAATGACAGCAGCAAGAGCAGTTGGAGCTAATACTGAGGTTTACCGACAATCATTCTTCCCATGCGCCATTCACAGAAGAGGAAAGAGAGAAAAGGCAGTGGTTCCACTAGTAGCTTCTGCTATACAGTGTAAGGCGACTTGTAGAATACAGATGCAGGTGAACAAATTTGTATCAAGAGCCGAACACGAAGAACCACATCTGAATTTCAAGGTAGCATTAAATTTTCATGGAAGAGCCCAAGCCCAGAACACAAAAAACATCGCTGTCCGCTCTGAACACAGCAGTCAGTCGCATTTATTTTTTACTCGCCTGTTCCGTTTTTAACTTTGTTCGCCTTGGTGGTACAGCATTTACTATCGTTTCTGTTAAGTTTAGAATAAAACCTTCAAGTTTCGTTGCCAGTAACTTTACTTGTCAGGAATGAGTTCCGTTCATTAGAATAAAAGCCTTCAAGATCGCATCAGTACACTACATTTTGTGTTCATTTGCAAGCAAGAAATAAAAACAGAACCCACAATGTTTCCTGTCATTGGAACTATCTGTAATAATTTTGTGAATGATGGTACATGAAGTATCTGTAATTGGCCGCTGACGTAATTGAGAGTAGGGAGATCATTACATTTGAATTTATTAAGTGAACGTTGCAATACAAGCAGAGCACGTAACGTAAGTGGTGATAATCTACATCATCCGGTGCTGAAATTTTGATTACATAGCGTAGCAGATGATTCATCAATAATATTATCTTTAATTTGGTGTTACATTAATTACATTCCTAGCACTAAAAAACTGAAGCTTCACTCAGTTGATGAAGATAGCCGTTGATAACGCAACATAATATCAGAGACACAGAGCTGAAAGACTATTGGGTCAAGCTGACCACTAGCTCCGAAGTTGTCACAAATTTACTGTATTGGCGAGGGTTTTACCTAGGTTTGTAGAGTAGCGTTGAACGTACTGTATCATTGTCTGCCAGCAATAAACTTTTGCGCAAGAGTTCACTATCAATAAGCAAGAATAAATGTCACATAGCAAAGTTATATAGTTTAAGAAAAGCTGAATGACCCATTCGTCTGAATGTAATTTATAGAAAAATGGACAATAATTATAATGCAGCTACATTCGTGGAACGTCCGTTCCGCTATATTTTGCTGGTGCTTAATCGAAATAGATTTCTTTGCGGCACCCCATACACCAAGAAGAACACTAGTGAATGCACATTCGCAAGCAATGCGCAGCGGGTTCGCTTGAGCGCACTGTCATTGACTTGGACCTGCGAATAAAGATCTGCACTAGAGCGAACAAAAGACAAGGCATACGGTGTGTTTTGTTTTTCTGGTACTGAAACGTTGTCGCGGTAAAGTTGCTTGATTTGTATTCCGTACAGCGTGATGAAGAGCAAAAACGTACAGCTTCATTTTGTATGCCGAGGGCGGTGTTGGTCATGAAACTAAATGCGAGGAAAATACTGTCAATAAAAATGAGTAATGTAATTTAAAAATATACGAAAGACCACTCTTACAGGCTGTTTCATAACTTGTGCTACACAGCTCTACATACATATTCCGCAAACCATAGTACGTCGCGTGGTGGAGGGTACCCTGTACTAGTACTACTAGTCGTTTCCTTTCCTGTTTCATTTGCAGATACAGCGAGGAAGAAACGACTGTCAATAAGCCTCCGTAAGAGCCCCAATCTCTCGTATCTCATCTTCGTCGTCCTTACGCGAAATGTAGATTGACGTCAGTAGGCTCGTTTTGCAGTCAGCTTCAAATGACAGTTCTCTAAATTTTGCCAATGAATTTCCTCGAAAAGAACGTCGCCTTCCCTCCAGTGGTTCCCATTTGAGTTCTCGAAGCATATCCGTAACGTCTGCGTGTTGTTCGAACCTACCGGTAACAAACCTAGCAGCCAGCCTCTGAATTGCTTCGATGTTTTCCTTTAATCCAACTTGGTACGGATACCAAACACCCGAGCAGTACTCAAGAATCGGTCGTACTAGCGGGCTATATGCTGTCTCCTGCGCAGACGACCACACTTTTCTAAAGTTCTACCAATAAACCGACGTCGACCATTCGCCTTCCTTACCACAATCCTCACATTCTCGTTCCATTTCATATCGCTTTGCAAAGTTACGCCCAGATGTTTAAACAACGTGACTGTGTCAAGCAGAACTCTACTAATGCTGTATCGAACATTACCGGTTTGTTCTTCCTACTCATCCTCATTAACTTACATTTTTGTTCATTTTACACTGGCTGCCAATCGTCATACCAACTAGAAGTTTTGTCTAAGTCATCTTGTATCCTATTACAGTGACTCACTATACCTTCTCGTACATCGTAGCATCATTAACAAACAGCCGCAGTTTGCTGCTCACCTTATCCGTCGAACATTTATACATACAGAGAGTAAGAACAGTCCTAGTTTTCGAGCCACTCATATATCTGGGAACCCGTCCCGTAAGCTCGTACCTCAGTTAACAGTCTACAGTGGGGTGCCGTGTCAAATGCTTTTCGGAAATCTAGAAACATGGAATCTGGCTGTTGCCCTTCATCCAGTATATAGTGCGAGAAAAGGGAAAGCTGAGTTTCACACGTGCGATCCTTTCTGAAACCGTACTGATTCGTAGTCACAAGCTTTTCTGTCTTTAGTAAATTTATTATATTCGAACTCAAAATAAGTAGTAGAATTCTGCAGCAAACCAATGATAAGGATACTTGTCTGTAATTTTGCGAGTCCGTTCTTTTACCATTCTTATACACAGAAGTCACCTGCACTTTATTTCAGTCGCTTGGGACTTTGCGGTGAGGGAGAGATCGCGATAAATGCAAGCTAAGTAAGGGACCAATGCCGTAGAGTACTATTCGTAAAACAGAACTGCGATTCCATCCGGACCTAGCGACTTATTTGTTTTCAACTCTTTCAGTTGTTTCTCTAGGTCATCGATGCTTATTACTATGTCGTCCATACGGACTCTTTGCGAAGATCAAACGACGGTACTTTTGTACTAGTCTTCTGCGTGAACGATTTCTGAGACGCGGAATTTAAAACTTGAGCTTTCGTTTTGCTGTCTTCAACCGCCACACCAGACTGGTCAACGAGTGACTGCATGGAATCCTTAGACCCGCTTAGCAATTTTACATAGGACTAGAATTTTCTCGAATTCTTGGCCAGATCTTTTTCTAAGGTACGACGGTGGTAATTGTATGCTTCGAACTTAGATCTTTCCAGATACGGACGAATCTCTGCTAACCTGTGCCTGTCGTTATTTGCGCGTTCTCTTTTTAACGTAGAGTGCTACAGAACTTTGCTTCCTCAGCATTTTCCGAATTTCGTTGTTAAACCACGATGGATATTTTCCATTCTTAATCCGCTTACTAGGGACCTATTTGTCCATAGCAAGAATTACAATCTGTTTAAACTTTGCCCATAATTTCTCTATGCCCATCATTCTGCAACTAAATCGTTGCAGTACATTGTCTAAATGAGATGCTAACAACTGCTAATCTGCTCTTTCTAGCAGAAACACTTCTCTAGCCTTCTTCACTGATTCATTAACTCTCGTACCCATAGTCACTATGATGACATCATGATCGCTAATCAGCGTCTCTGTACTGACGCAATAGGTAAGGTCCGACCTGTTTCTAGCTACGAGGTCTAAGATATGTCTATTAAGTGTGGGCTGTCAACTACCTGCTCAAGACAATTTTCGGAAACTGCGTTCAAAATTACTGCGCGAGGCAGTCTATCTGCACTTCCTGCAATGACTCCATAGACGTCCCATCCTATATTGGTAAATTAGAGTCGCTTGCAGTAAGTACTGCATGACCTGGACATTTACGCGCTACTGACCGTAGACTTTTTTTGAATGACTCTAGAATAGTCACAGCAATGGATGGTAGGTAAAAACATCCAGCAATTAGCTTGGATTCACCTAGACTTGTTACACGCTACCAGACAACTTCACTGTCACGCTCATTTCAACCTCAACAGTGACAATATTTTTGTCAGCTGCAATAAACACTCCCCCTCCTATGACGTCTAAAGTGTCCTGTCAACGTTCAGTGTCTCGCTCAGAGCTTTCTACTTCAGGTTTTAGCCAGTTCCCGCAGCTAAGAGCAACATAAACGTGAGAGCTTTCCTTAAGGGCATAAATTCGGGAACTTGTTACGAATACTTATACTGACAAAATTTTGACAGTTGAAGTGTGTCTACTCCGAATGCGGTCCGGTTTCCCTATCTGCACGTCGACTGGCGAGTGTTCATCAGAGTACCTCAAATTACCCAACTGCTCGCGAACTGCGGCCATCTGCTCCAGCGTCCGCACATAGCACGCACACATCCTACTCATCTTGGCAAGACTAACTGAAGAAGTAAACTATAGAAGCCGACAGATACCTAGATATGCAAGTTGTTACCCTCCTGACGTGTCATCTATGAACGCTGAAAACTTCATGAACTGTGTAGCTGGATGTTCAGAAGCCGCGCAGAATTAGCCGAGCGGTCTAGGGCGCTGCAGTCATGGACTGTGCGGCTGGTCCCGGCGGAGGTTCGAGTCCTCCCTCGGGCATCGGTGTGTGTGTTTGCCCTTAGGATAATTTAGGTTAAGTAGTGTGTAAGCTTAGGGACTGATCACCTTAGCAGTTAAGTCCCATAAGATTTCACACACATGTGAACATTTGATGTACAGAAGAAATGACAACTAAACTACAGACTGCCTGAATTCACATTTACAAAATGTGAGTTTAATCCTCTTAAATACAAAAAAAAACATATATAAAATTTAAACAGTATATACTACTAAGACACGAGAAAAACTACGTAGATAACCTGCTGCCCTGGAGAAGTGTCACAGGCGACAACTGTAGCTGAACTAACTAGACTGAACCGAACGGTCACATGTCTTCAAAACAAACAAATAAGAAACTGCTACGCCGCTGACTGCCTGAATATACAGTTACAAAACGCGAGATAAATACAAAAACACCCACAAAATTTAAATAACATTTACTACAAAGAAAGCACAATGAAAACTAAATATGCAACATACTGCCCTGGAGACTTGAGTCGGACTGTTGGTTCATTGGATTATTATCAGAGGGGCAATAATTCTCACTTATTCACTTTCTACTTAATTAATTTCGTAAAATAGTACGAACACCGTGACATTAACACAGATACCTTGAATATAAGCCACGAGAATTATCAGATCTTCTCTGCATTTTCGTTTTACGTTAATCTACGTTATCTGTTTATTTTGGTGAAAAATGGTTCAAATGGCTCTGAGCACTATGGGACTTAACTTCGGAGGTCATCAGCCCCCTAGAACTTAGAACTACTTAAACCTAACTAACCTAAGGACGTCACACACATCCATGCCCGAGGCAGGATTCGAACCTGCGACAGTAGCGGTCGCGCGGTTCCAGACTGTAGCGCCTAGAACCGTTCGGCCAGACTGGCCGGCTATTTTGGTGACATTATCTTCGTGATAGCAATTACTTTAAACAAATAAAAACAAAACCAGAAAGACAGTGCACTACATTTGTAAGTAGGCTGTTTATGTTTTCTTATTGGTAACGTTACGTAGCGCTCTGTATGAAAATCACTGGCTGTGCTGTTTTATGTTTTCTTATTGGCAACGTTACGTAGCGCTCTGTATGAAAATCACTGGCTGTGCTGTGTGCAGTCTGTGGCTAGTTTGCATTGTTGTCTGCCATTGTAGTGTTGGGCAGCTGGATGCGAACAGCGCGTAGCGTTGCGCAGTTGGAGGTGAGCCGCCAGCAGTGGTGGATGTGGGGAGAGAAATGGCGGAGTTTTGATATTTGTAAGAATGGATGTTATGAACTCCTATATATATTATGACTTTTGATGACTATTAAGGTAAATACATTGTTTGTTCTCTATCAAAATCTTTCATTTGCTAACTATGCCTATCAGTAGTTAGTGCCTTCCGTAGTTTGAATCTTTTATTTAGCTGGCAGTAGTGGCGCTCGCTGTATTGCGGTAGTTCGAGTAACGAAGATTTTTGTGAGGTAAGTGATTTGTGAAAGGTATAGGTTAATGTTATAGTCAGGGCCATTCTTTTGTAGGGATTTTTTGAAAGTCAGATTGCGTTGCGCTAAAAATATTGTGTGTCAGGTTAAGCACAGTCCTGTATAATTGTTAAAAGGGGACGTTTCACATTGTCTGTCAGTTATGCCGTACCTGCAGATGTGACGGAGAAAGAAGGTTATGTTATGTCACTATATCTACACTACTGGCCATTAAAATTGCTACACCACGAACATGACGTGCTACAGACGCGAAATTTAACCGACAGGAAGAAGATGCTGTGATATGCAAAGGATTAGCTTTTCAGAGCATTCACACAAGGTTGGCGCCGGTGGCGACACCTAAACGTGCTGACATGAGGAACGTTTCCAACCGATTTCTCATACACAAACAGCAGTTGACCGGCGTTGCCTGGTGAAACGTTGTTGTGATGCCTCGTGTAAGGAGGAGAAATGCGTACTATCCCGTTTCCGACTTTGTTAAAAATCAGTTTGTAGCCTATCGCATTGCGGTTTATCGTATCGCGACATTGCTGCTCGCGTTGGTCGAGATCCAATGACTGTTAGCAGAATATGGAATCAGCGGGTTCAGGAGGGTAATACGGAACGCCGTGCTGGATCCCAACGGCCTCGTATCACTAGGAGTCGAGATGACAGGGATCTTATCCGCATGGCTGTAACGGATCGTGCAGCCACGTCTCGATCCCTGAGTCAACAAATGGGGACGTTTGCAAGACAACAACCATCTGCACGAACAGTCCGACGACGTTTGCAGCAGCATGGACTATCAGCTCGGAGACCATGGCTGCGGTTACCCTTGACGCTGCATCACAGACAGGAGTGCCTGCGATGGTGTACTCAACGACCAACCTGAGTGCACGAATGGCAAAATGTCATTTTTTCGGATGAATCCAGGTTCTGTTTATAGCATCATGATGGTCGCATCCGTGTTTGGCGACATCGCGGTGAATGCACATTGGAAGCGTGTATTCGCAATCGCCATACTGGCGTGTCACCAGGCGCGATGGTATGGGATGCCATTGGTTACAAGTCTCTGTCACCTATTGTTCGCATTGACGGCACTTTGAACAGTGGACGTTACAATTCTGAAAGATGTGTTACGACCCGTGGCTCTCAACCCTTCATTCGATCAAAAATGGTTCAAATGGCTCTGAGCACTATGGGACTTAACACCTGTGGTCATCAGTCCCCTAGAACTTAGAACTACTTAAACCTAACTAACCTAAGGACATCACACACATCCATGCCCGAGGCAGGATTCGAACCTGCGACCGTAGCAGTCGCGCGGTTCCGGACTGAGCGCCTAGAACCGCTAGACCACCGCGGCCGGCCTTCATTCGATCCCTGCGAAACCCTACATTTCAGCAGGATGATGCACGACCGCATGTTGCAAGTCCTGTACGAGCCTTTCTGGATACAGAAAATGTTCGACTGCTGCCCTGGCCAGCACATTCTCCAGATCTCTCACCAACTGAAAACGTCTGGTCAATGGTGGCCGAGCAACCGGCTCGTAATAATAGGCCAGTCACTACTCTTGATGAACTGTGGTATCGTGTTGAAGCTGCATGGGCAGCTGTACCTGTACACGCCATCCAAGCTCTGTTTGACTCAATGCCCAGGCGTATCAAGGCCGTTATTACGGCCAGAGGTGGTTGTTCTGGGTACTGATTTCTCAGGATCTATGCACCCAAATTGCGTGAAAATGTAATCACATGCCGGTCGCGGTGGTCTAGCGGTTCTAGGCGCTCAGTCCGGAACCGCGCGACTGCTACGGTCGCAGGTTCGCATCCTGCCTCGGGCATGGATGTGTATGATGTCTTTAGGTTAGTTAGGGTTAAGTAGTTCTAAGTTCTAGGGGACTGATGACCACAGATGTTAAGTCCCATAGTGCTCAGAGCCATTTGAACCATTTTTTTTTTTTTTGTAATCACATGTCAGTTCTAGTATAATATATTTGTCCAATGAATACCCGTTTATCATCTGCATATCTTCTTGGTGTAGCAATTTTAATGGCCATTAGTGTAGTATCTGGTGTGCCGATGCCAACAATGAGGTTATGAATGGCTGTTACCATTAAATCATCGTGTCTTCAGTGCTCCTCCTCAAGCTGTTGTAAAATTTTACCATGTTGCTCAGCGATAGCGTGAAATGAAGCGTCTGCAAGATTCAAAGATCCTCAGATGACTTGTCACTTGTGATGTTGCCCTCCCTAAAGAGACTTTTTTTAAATTTTGCCTTTGCTACTTCTATGGTATTTCTGTTACAGTTGTATGGCAGCAAGCAGATTACCTTATGTGTTCCTTGCTTATGGTCAGTAGTTCCCAACGAGAAAGGTGGCGCAGTGGTTACAACACTCGAATCACATTCGGGAGGACAATGATTCAAATCCGCGTCCGGCCAGTCGTATTTATGTTTTCCCTGATTTCCCTAGATCACTCCAGTAAAATGCGGGAGTGGGTTCTATAAACGGCACCACCGACTGCCTTCCCCAGTTTTGAAACCTTCTATCATATTTTCTCTTGTTTGATTCGACGGGACCTTCAGTTGTGCCTGCTAAATAAATACCTTCGAAATATCAGTGTTCTGGAGACGCTTCCCGCAATATCTTAGTTTTGCCAGCATTTGCCACACATCAAGTTACTGCCCATCCAGGATTCATCAGAATAAAACTGTTATGTGCGACCTTTCCATTATTTATTATCTTCGCGAGAAACCGAGACCGCTAGTGCACAGTGTCCCCACGGTTCAGTTCTCTTCTTTTCAACAATTGTCCATACGAATTCAGTAGGCTTTAACACTTCTTTCAGGAAGCTAGTACTTCATCTTGTCAGTTTCCTGTTGAACTGACAAAAGTTTACGCACACTGGGCAATTCATTTTGCACTGTATTGAACTCTTCTTTTGCGTGTCTGATGACAAATTTATTGAGTTCTTCAACTACTTCTTGGATTTTCCCTCTTCTTTTCCTAAGCTGAGGAGAGGAAAATTATTTTTTTCTTTTTAGGAACTGAGATTGCATTCAATACAGAATCATTTCCGAAATGTATTATTAGTCATTATGATATGCATCTACCTTTGTATATGAATTGCTCTGCCGGTAACATACACATTCTGAAATAATTAGGACCAAATCCACGACTGTTTCGAATTACTCTCTAATCGAATGGCAACCGAGCCTTACCTCTTTTTGCCAGACGTTTCTGAGGATAGGTCTGGGAAATTCCTGTCAAACTAATTCTAGTGATTTTTCGCAGCCTCTTGTCAGTGTTGCATGCACTTCTGTGGGAAAACTGTGCAGTTTGATGCAACAGGATCGCAGCACCTCACCACAAATGGTTCAAATGGCTCTGAGCACTATGGGACTCAACTGCTGTGGTCATAAGTCCCCTAGAACTTAGAACTACTTAAACCTAACTAACCTAAAGACATCACACACATCCATGCCCGAGGCAGGATTCGAACCTGCGACCGTAGCGGTCGTGCGGTTCCAGACTGAAGCGCCTTTAACCGCGCGGCCACTCCGGCCGGCAGCACCTCACCACATTTCCGGCATTCGCTCCTTATGACCGGCTTCCTTTTCAGAACTGGAGCAGAAGGTAACTACCGCATAAGGGGCAGCAACAGCCCCATCATTCAGAAATAGCGTAACAAGACACAGGACAGCGACAAAGCAGACAGTGCTGTCAGTATCGGCTAATAGTTCGCTCCACGGATGGTGATCTGCTACCACTACAGGAACGAAATCTTCCGACTGATACCGATCAGAAACTAGAGAGTCCTCGCAACAAGTATCCTACTTCAACACATTAAAACAGTTTGATATTTTTATGAAAAATTAATTCAGCAGGTGATTTACTTGGTCAGATAACCCCAGAACATATGACTATATGCGAGCAAAGAAGTGGACATCGTTAGACTAATAGCTTTTTAACGGTCGTTTATGCTCAACATGGATGCCGGATTAACAGGTCCTCGGTTGTTATTTCGTAAGAATCCGACATATTTTTGTCGCAGTTTTTCTTTTATTTTTTGCAGGCGCAAGACTTAGTTACAAATATGGTCATATGCATAGATACAGTGCCGACCAATATACAGACACCGACTCATTCTTCAACTGCAACAACAGCTACCAACAGTTACATGTGCGTGAGCTGTTTATAAAAAATGTTTAATAATGCAGAACAATGTATCATCTTCATATATATTCCGCAAGTGACGGAGGATACTCCTGGTATCACTACATCTCCCCCCACCCCCTTTTCCTGTTCCATTCAATAACGGAACGCGGAGGGAATGGCTGTCGGCAAAGCTCGGTATGTCATCTTTTTTTCAGATTTTCTAGTCGTGGTCATTCCGCAAGACGTATGGGGAAGGAAGTAATCTGTTGCCTGACTCTTCCTGGAAGGTGCACTAAAGAAATTTTAGTAGCAAACGTCTCTGTGATGCATCCACAGAAGAGCTCCTTTTAAAAGGGAAGAAACCATTTCACATCCAGCAGCAAAGCCAAACGTCCCAGGAAAGGCCTCGTAGAGACTGTGACATTCCTGGAAGTGGCCGCCAGTATTTTATCATGCTAGAAGCTCACCTTGATGCAGCTTTTTACACGTGAAGTAGCATATGGTACAAAGGTAGAGTGAGGTACATGCAGCAGATGGTACGGTATGTACTATTCCCGTGGGAGAGTCCTCTAATTGTACTGAACTTCCCTCCAATTGGTCGGCACATTCGGGTGTTAGGCGCCAAAACGCCTAACTTCTCTTATTAATTATTTTTATACTTTTCATTGTATTTAACCCAGTTTTCAGTATGACAATCTCTCATGGTTACCCTACGAGTCCACCGTTTTTGTTTATTAAATTTCACTAGTTTTTGGGAAACATAAGAGTAATGATATTACAACCGAAGTGCTTCGGACACCTTCGGGTCACTTTGGCGCACCTGGGGGACAAAGTACTTCGGCTGCACTAGTCACTCTGATTCGGGTGTTCTTGAGAGCCGGACGTGTATCTCTGTTTCGGACGAACATGTCGTAATCTATATCAGAAGTTGTACGAGAAGTTACCGTAGTATTAAGAAAGCAATGTCAAGTGTAGTAGAAGACAGTGTAAAAAGTGATATTTTAAAGTATAAACAAACAGGGTACATTAATGAGAGGTGTCGCCTACCATCATTGTCAGTACTACAGATCTTGCCCTCTGTAGATACAGAGACTAACCTTGGCAAGTGGCATCCCACAAAAGAAAGCGCAAACAATGGTTCAAGTTCAAGATGACAGCATTGCAGCCTTCGCCGGAGAAGATCCACGACCGACGAGCTGTCTTTTGCGCTAGGGACACAACTTAAGAAGACGACAGGTTGGTGGAAAGAACGGTTAGGGGCTCTTATTCAATCTCTACAGCTCTTCCAGCTTCCAGATCCGAATTCCAACACGACAACAAATAATTTATAAGACATTTGTTTGCAGTGAAATATGGACTCTCGGAGAAGCAGACAAACATAAATTAACAGCCTTCTAGATGCGATGCTACCACAGAATGCTGAAGATATCCTGGGTAGACAAGATATCTAATGAAGATGCGCTCCACTGAGTGGAGGAAGAGAAATCTTGTCTCCAGAAACTCATCAAACACAGGAGAGAGACATGGGTCAGCCATCTGCTGACA
Source organism: Schistocerca nitens (assembly GCF_023898315.1). Taxonomy (NCBI): domain Eukaryota; kingdom Metazoa; phylum Arthropoda; class Insecta; order Orthoptera; family Acrididae; genus Schistocerca; species Schistocerca nitens. The sequence continues at coordinate 374,306,593 of NC_064619.1, forward strand.
CATGACGGTGTCATCAAAATTATCACTGAAGTAACATTAGAAAGGAAGAATGCAAGAGTCAGGCCGAGACTATAATACATCAACCACATCATGGAGGATACCAGATGCATCACCTATTCCCCTCTCACGACGAAGGCCGAAGACTGCAATGCACGACGAGCTGCTGTTAACCAACCTGATGGTTAAGGACCGAAGAAAGAATCCGTAACTATTTCGCGCTGAGTAAACGATCCCGTCGCGGAACTCTTCGTTGGATCTTCTGGGTCTCTTTCATTAATTCTGTGTAGTAAGGGCTCCGGAATGATGAAAAGTGCTCAAGAGTCGGTGGAACGAATCTTTTGTAAACTAATTCTCTCATCGATGCATTGCATTTCCGTAAGTTTCTCCCTGTGAGTGTCAGTCCGGCATTAGCATTTCTTATTGCACATTGCATCATCCCGGTTCCCAGAACTCGGGAAGATAGACGTTGTCTGTGGATATTGTATCACAGACACAGTCCATTTGACTGTACAGAGATGTCACTACACCCGCCTAAGTAAATAAACAACCATGCATGAGTAGCGCCGATTAGACGGAGGGGGTCCGACAGCCGAACAGTTCAGTCATACCGCCAGGAAGATGGTACACGGCTCGTGCTGTCTGTAGTTCAAATGGCTCTGAGCACTATGGGACTTAACATCTGAGGTTATCAGTCCCCTAGAACTTAGAACTACTTAAACCTAACTAACCTAAGGACATCACACACATCCATGCTCGAGGCAGGATTCGAACCTGCGACCGTAGCAGTCGCGCGGTTCCAGACTGAAGCACCTAGAACTGCTCGGTCACCGCGGCCGGCTGTCTGTAGTGCAACCATGCCTAGCCGGTCAAAACCGCGGTTCGATCGCGTCCGCATTGTTGCTTTGTGCCCGGGAAGGGCTCTCAATAAGGGAAGTGTCCAGGCATCTCGGATTAAACCAAACCGATGTTGTTCGGACTGGGAGGAGATACAGAGAGACAGGAACTGTCGATGACATGCCTCGCTGAGGCCGCCCAAGGGTTACTACTGTTGTGGATGACCGCTATCTACGGATTATGGCTCGGAGGAACCCTTACAGCAAAGCCACCATGTTAAATAATGTTTTTCGTGCAGCCACAGGACGTCGTGTTACGACGAATGCGGACATGCATCAATGCAAGAGGACGTGCAACTGGGTATTAGAGGTACCGGTGTGTCCAGCAATCTGGACGACCACCTCTGAAGGTATCGCTGTACGGTGATACAACATGCAAAGTGTTGTTTTCATGAGTAATAAATTTAATGAGCAATAAAAAGGGCGGAAATGATGTTTATGTCGATCTCTCTTCTAATTTACGGTACAGGTTCCCGGAACTCTCGGAACCGAGGTGATGCAAAGCTTTTCTTGATGTGTGTGTTTGTGTTATGTAGTCAGTCACCTTAGATCTTTCCAGATGGTTACTTCTATGTTTTTCCAGTAGTAACTGTTTCAAGTGATTTATCAGAAATAGTGTAATCGAACAATTTTGAGTCTCTCCATTTATTTACGCGCAGTATGTTACATATATTTGCGTCCAGGTTCCACAGCCAGTACCTGCACGAGTCGTCAGTACCCTACATGACTCCCTGCATATCGCTGTAGTCTTCCGGTGTTGCAACTGCGCTGTAGATAATAGCTTTCCCCGTGAATAGCCTCACGAAGTTTCCAGTGTTATCCTCTACTTTGTCATTGTTAAGATCCGGAAATTCGATAGAAACCATTAATTGACAAAGTTTTTTTAAAATCACTTATAGCGGTAATCGTGTTTACTGTAAATTTTGGTGAACAAAGGCGCTTGATTAGTTCTAGTGTATGGGCTTGTCATGTAAGTTTGTCACCCATCTGTAGTCCCAAAAATGAATGACCAAGCCTTCCTAATGTTCTTTGATGACTTTGAGACCTTTCATCTTCTTCATAGAGTCTTATGTATGCACCAGCTATTTTCCGAGACAGCGTTTTCTTCTTACGAATGTTATGAGCTACCTTTTTCCTCCATATTACTTAAGCCGTAATAGGCTCTTCTGTGTTAATTGGAACTGGCTGATTATCACAACATTATCTCGAAAGAGTGATAGGTTTGTTACTGGCGGCAGATATTTGTTCTGAAGAATTCCGGTATCAATTTGATTTGAAGCAAGACAGATTCTATTAGATTTGACTACTCGTCTGGGATTTTATTATCAAAGATATAAAATTCAGATATGATACGCGAGCGATAGGGAAGGTATTAAATAAAGTCAGGAAAGCGCAGACGTTACGCAAATACTTTGCAAGTAGAGAAAAAATTATGACGAAATTTATTTGATCACAGTAGATGAAGCACAGCAACTCAGTATAAAGAAAATGTAGTTGTTATCCTTACAGATATTCGAAATATGAGCGCCTTATAACAATAGGCCGAGCGGTTCTAGGCGCTTCAGTCCGGAACCGCGCTGCTGCTACGGTCGCAGTTTCGGATCCTGCCTCGGACATGAATGTGTGAGCTGTCCTTAGGTTAGTTAGGTTTAAGTAGTTCTAAGTCTAGGGGACTGATGACCTCAGATGTTAGGTCCCATAGTGCTTAGAGCCATTTGAACCATTTGAATAATAGTAATAATGGTAATGGTAATAATACATTGTCCTTCGTCCTTCAATTCCTCGTATATAAACGTAAGTAAAATATGCATTTACATGCAATATTTTTTCCGTATTTGGTTGAGACAGAACTTATAATCTCGTCTGAAATGTAAAATACGGAAGAGCAATGAGTACTTTCGTTAGTTGCATGTTTTTACTTGTTTGAGGGAAATTGTTGTCGTCGGACGACAGTATATTTTCCACCAGATAAATGTAATTATTATTACGGCCGTGTCACCGTATCAGGTGGACGAAAAAGAAAATCCTTACATGTTTCTGTTTGAGGTCTGTAACTACGGCATTGCCGTCAGTGTTGTTATGCACAAAACCAGAAAGGCTATTCTTGATTTAAAAAAAAAAGGGTAAGATTTTTAGTAGGTCAGCAAACAACTCAATGGCTTCACAATGTTCTTCTGTCGCCTTTCTTTCTCCTGACTTTACTTCTGCCTTTCCGTGAGTGTATGACCATGCGAATACAGTTATTTGTTGTAGCATACTCAAAGATTTTGTATTCTTTTTCAAACGTCGTTTGCAAGGATTGAACTGTATTTATATTATTTCTCATAAAGTGTATTTCATTTTTCCACTTTACAATAAATTTTGTTATTGTTATTCAGTCTAAGGGTACACGACAGAGGAATCATTAGAGTCCAATACAATAAAGTATAATTGTACTACTCAGTATCTATAATATAATTAGGTGTATCTACTAATTCAAAAATGGTTCAAATGGCTCTGAGCACGATGGGACTTAACTGCTGAGGTCATCAGTCCCCTAGAACTTAGAACTACTTAAACCTAACTAACCTAAGGACATCACATACATCCATGCCCACGGCAGGATTCGAACCTGCGACTGTAGCGGTCGCGCAGTTCCAGACTGTAGCGCCTAGAACCGCTCGGCCACTCCGGCCGGCTACTAATTCATGAAAATTGAAACGTCCCTTTCGTGAGTGGCTTGAATCACCCGTAGGGTCGCACGAAACCACTGTCGCAGGCGTGGCCAGAATCTACGTCCTCTTTATGACAGACATTCTCACAGATTTCCGTACAACAAATAACTCGGTTGACCACGCAAGGATTACCTTCTCCAGACTTCAGAAGTACGCTACAAAAACATCACATTCGTCCCAAAGGGCCATTTAGACCTTCCAGCCAATCAGATTCAGGAGCAGAATGTAGGTATTTTCATTGGCTACTTCCTGCTCCTACTTACAGCGCTCCTGTAAGGTACTGCTTTCTGCGAGGACCAGTGGAGGTTTCTCTGCAGTGGGTGTTGAAAACTACCGGCCACCATGCGTAAATCACTCGACCTTGAGTGGACCACGCATTTCCAGACTACTACCTATTTAGGAGAATTTGGGAAAGAAATACATACACTGAGATGACAAAAGTCATGGGCACCTCCTAATACCGTGTCATACCTACTTTTGCCCGGCGTAGTGCAGCAACTCGACGTGACATGGACTAAAGTCGTTGGAAGTCCCATGCAACCATTGCTGCTTCAATAGCCGCCCTTAATTGAAAAACTGTTGCAATATTTTGTGCACAAACTGATCTCTCGATTATGTCCCTTAAATGTTTGATGGGATTCATGTCGGACGATCTGGGTTGCCAAATCATTCACTCGAACTGTCGAGAATGTTCGTCAAAGCAATTGCGAACGATTGTGGCCCAGCGAAATGGCGCATTGTCATTCCAAAAATTTCATCGTTGTTTGGGAACAGGAAGTCCATGAATGGCTGCAAATGGTCTCTAAGTAGCCGAACATCACCATTTCCAGTTAATGATTCGTTCAGTTGGACCAGAGCACCCAGTGCATTCCATGTTATCACAGTCCACAGCATTATGGAGCCAGCTTCCACAGTGCCTTGTTGACAACTTGGGTCCATGCCTTCGTGGGGTCTGCGCCACACTCGGGGAGGAGAGACATCTCTGTGGCACGGTATCGATTCTGCAATGGCTCAGGGCGTTATGTTTTGGTTTACTGTGGATCCAACATTTACACTGAAACGAAGGGTAAATGATGGGGACTATGAAATCTATTTAAATGATAATTTTCATTCAGCGATGCGCGCGTTGTTCCAGAATGGAACCCTGACTGACGTAGTTGTAAATGTGCAAGGTCGTTTTGACGAGCTTGTGAACAAAATAGCGTTTTCTATGTATTCCGCGACAGCTGGATTTTATTGTTATCGAGTATTTACAATTTGTGGCCGAAGAAAAAATTGAAAAAGAAATTTAAGGGTCAGATACACTCCTCCTTCAAGTAACTGCATATTTTGGAGGACTGGTGTAAAACGCTATTAATCAACATTCAGGGATTATTTGGATCTATCCGCAACAGGATTAAGTCTGTACTGATGCCGTATTAGATAGGTATTCGTCCCATAGTGCTCAGAGCCATTTGATCCATTTTTTTGAAAAGCAGTACTACTTTCAGGTTTACGTCTTTCTCGTACATAAACAACGTTCATATGAAGATTGAAATTTTATAATTGTAAGTGAATATCACATTATCAATTTCAAAATGTATAGATAGTATCGAATTACTCTTTTTTGTTTCCATACAAATAAATAACACATAATTTGAACAATGGTGGTGCGCCCCATGACGTGCTCCGCTTTCCCCATGGTACGACAGCTAACGGTATGTACTGTATTGATAAATGTACTATTAAGTATAAAATCATTCTAACGTGCAGATATCTTGACCACCTGATTGACAGTACCATATCAGTTGTTCATTCACTTTATTCGCAGCGTGGGTTTTGTGTCGAATATTTCCTTTATAAGCCATAAATTGCCTTCTATTTACGTCCCCTACCCGCAAGTTGGTGGAGCAAACTTGTGAAGAGTTCTTCAGCAAATGCTTCGTAATAAATAGTTACAGGAAAGAGAACCGCCACACGTACTTCATGTCGTTAGTGCAAGAACTGATAACGTAGAGGATCTGCTCGTCAGCAGAGACAGCACTTTAGCCTCTGCACCGCTGGTGTAGGCGCCGTCCGCGAACTTTCCCCTGCAGGTCGGGCGAGAGTGTCGCGGCGATGTGTGCCACGGTCGACTGCTAACCCCGCCGACCTCGCCTTCAACCTGCCCTGTGCGCTCACAGCGAGTTTTTCACGCCCTGTCGGTGGCCGTCGTGCAAATCTCGGATTAGCATAAACTTCTATCCAACAGCGCCAACTTCTTTCCCCGTTATTGGCAAGCGTGCCTTTCCGCATGAATTTATAATGGTCGGTCCATAAGTTGCTCTGTTGCAGTTACACTCCCCAAGCGCTAACACATCGGGCAGACGGAACATTTTCAATACGATACACAACCACTAGAAGTTTGACTCTCAGTGCTGGCTATTACGTAACTACAAAAAGAACCTTGGCGTTACTCCAAGCTGATCACTAGCTCTCTTTCTCGGTTCCTAGTACCCGCCGCAAGATGTCGAGAACTTCATAACACTAGCGAGGTTCGTCCTTCCATAAGCCAAACACATATTTCCAGTACTTAGTCTTCACGTAGGCAGTTCTTTTCTTGGTTGGGCGATGGTTCTTCCATCTGTGAGCTCAAATTGGATGGTAACAACAACGGCAACGAAGAAGATAAACATATGCTAATCTTTTTAACAGTTTCCCTGCGCATCTGGATGGCGCCACAATCATTCCTGAAGAGAACGCGAGTATTAGGTACTGTACCATCATCATCGGTCCCTCGACATTCACTGTTGGCTAAAGCTTATTCCAGACTTCATGCAAGGTTCTTCAGCTATACTCATTCGTGCTGCTCTTGCACGTTTCCTGGCGTCATCTTCCCATCTACCGTTAGGTCGTCATTTCGAACTGAAAGATTTGAAAGTAAATAAATCACCAGGTCCGGATGAAATTCCAGTTCGATTTTACAAAGAGTACCCTACTACATTGGCCCCTAACCTAGCTTGCATTTATTGTGAATCTCTCGCCCAGCACAAAGTACCAAGCGACTGTGTAAAAGCGGAAGTGACTCCAGTATATAAGGAGGGTAAAAGAACGGACCCGCAAAATTACAGACCAGTATCCCTAACTTAGTTTCCTGCAGAATTATTCTACAATTCTCAACTGGAATATAACACAACACGTCCAGTGGATGCTGCGAGACTCGATGCCAGTTGCTACGCAATAATAAGGCGGTACCGTCGTCCTCTTACAGCCAAATTTACATTTGGTCGGCCCTGCCGTGTTCTTCGCGATACAGTTTCGGTCTCTATAAACTGTCACCACATCCGAGAAACAACAGAACGATTCACTTTTAGCCGTCGGGCCACATGAGTTTGCAACTGTCCTGCTTCCATTTCTCCTATGGCCCTCCACCACGAGGAGTCTGGTAGGCGTCTTCTCTGTGCCATACTGCGCCGTCTATGACTGTGTACGATGTAATCATACAAATTGTTAGCCAAATGTCCGTATGATCATGTTCTGCACGAAAGATGGCGTTCCGGTCAACGGACAACCATGCCAACGATGACGTCCGGGTACCTATCAAACGGAGTAGTGTTTGTCGGCGACAACATACTGGGTTCTATTATTTAAGAAGTCTTCGAGCCACTCACATATCTGTGAACTTATTCCATATGCTCGACCCTTCGTTCACAGCCTGCAGTGGGGTACCTTGTCAAATGCTTTCCGGAAATCTAGAAATATGGCAACTGCCTGTTGCCCTTCATCCATAGTTCTCAGTATATCATGTGAGAAAGGGGCAAACTGGGTTTCGCACGAGCGATGCTTTCTAAAACCATGCTGATTCGTGGGCAAAAACTTCTCAGTCTCAAGAAAGTATATTATATTCTCACTGAGAATATGTTCAACGATTCTGTAGCTGACAGAAGCTAAATGTGTACACAGCGATTGTGGATGTGGGACTACCCGTGAATTAGACATAGGACGGGGAAATAGCGGTTTGTTGCTTTAATTCTGGACACCAGTGTACGGGGATTGAAACTTAAATAGTAGCAACTATTTATTCACAACCGATACAAAAGAGTTACATGTTTGCACCTGTTACTGTCCTTCAAAGTAGTCACCAGCGTTGTGCAGAACCCGTTGCCAGCGATGTGGAAGGCTTAGTATACCGTTAGCAGAGCCTGTTCTGTTGATGTTGCGAATGGAGCAGTCGAAATAAATTTGAAACGTGCGCCGTTACCGAATTAATTAGCACCGAAGCTGGCCAGTCAGGGCGTTTGGCATGGAAATTCAAGCGGACCTCCAGAGACAGTGTCGCCAAACGTGTTCTTCATTTGGTTTCCTAAAACCGAATAAGTGAACGATTCCAAAATTGGACTTGTGACGGTAGTAAGGATCGAATCCGAGCCAAAGGCAGAGCAGTATCGTGCGGTATGATCTATGCTGGGAGAACAACTGATATTGATTGTATAAGTATCTGGCAGGCCTCTTGAATTTGCGCGCGCAAAGGTCTCATTGGCTAACTTCAGTGATAATTAGCTCGGAAACTGCGTAACGTATCGATTTTTTCTCTTAGCAATTTTTCTCAGTATACCTACCAAGCAACACCCTTATAAGTTTTGTTTCTGACTACCCTGTATATCAGAATTGTCCATGGACTTGTGAAGAAGGAAAAAGTTAATGACGCTTGCACAAAGACATGTGAGTATAAAATCAAAAGTTAAACATTGCGCCAATTTCAAAGCAACAAAAATACTTCTGTTCATTTTGGATGTAATGTAAACTCAAAACCACCAGAAAATATCATACTGCTCAGTATATCAGAACCTATGGGGTATAGGCTAACGAGCTGTTCTGTTCATTATTTAAGCCATACTTTGACACAGACAAACAGTGAGAAATCATCTACGCGTGCCCCGTGCCGTGCATGGGAAGAGCTCGTTGCTTTGGCTTGGGCGCGGTGTTTGTTTTCGAGGTGGCGCCGACGAGCGCCGGGGGCGTGGCCAGGCGCGGCCACCAACCTGCAGGGAGTCCCTGGCCCGTCCGGCGACCTCCGGCGTAGGCCGTAGCCGCGGCATCGGAAAGTTCCTCTCCGCGCGGGCCACTCTGCCTGTCAGCGCGTAGCTCGCCGTTCTTCCCATTCTCAGTTACCCCATCAAGCTATAGCCATTCTAATGACAAAATGTGTCGCTGACATTCTACGTATGCATCCTTGCCTCCTAACTTAGATCGTCGACTGAATCCCGTTCAATTAGCATGCTCAACAGTTGTAACTCAGTAGTTCCGTCGTACGTGACGAATAAAGCACTTGTTTTTAATTGTTGCTTAAAAAGACAGTTTCACAGCTGTCATATGGATGTATTTGAACATCTTTGTTGAGAAATCTCCAGCAAGCGCGATACCTCCGAATACGGGCCTTGAGGCGTGTTTTAGCGACCTGGGGTATGGTGGCGTGTGGCGCAGAGGTTAAGATACTGTTCGTATTTCCTTGCAACAGGGTTCAATGGTCTCCACGTAATTACTGGAACAATCTTCTTAACAACATGTCTACTTCGACACTCAATAAACCAATTCTCACCAAGACACGACTTTGGATTTGAAGCAGCAGCATGATATTGACGCAAGTCGTGCATCATACATGCCATACTGTTCCATAGTGGACCATAGTGCCCATCTCCCCCTCCCTCCACCAATGGGGCTTCAAACTTCAATCCGACATTTTAGGAAGGCAAAATAAAATTTCCTGGCAGATTAAAACTTTGTGCCGGACCGAGACTCGAACTCGGCAAGCCTACCGACTGAGCTACCCAAGCATGTTTCATTCTGTAAACTTCCCCCAAGCTGTGGCTAAGCCACGTCTCCGCAATAACGTCTCTCCCAGGAGTGCTAGTTCTGTACGGTTCGCAGGAGAGCTTCCGTGAAGTTTGGAAGGTATGAGTCGAGATACTAACAGTATTCAAGCTGTGAAGAGGGGTGCTGTGAAGAGGGGTCGTGCTTGGATAGCTCAGCCGGTAGAGAAGTTGCCTACGTTAGGCAAAGGACCCAGTTCGAATCTAGGTAGGGCACACAGTTTTATTCAACCCAGAAGTTTCATATCAGCGCACACTACGCTGCAGAGTGAAAATTTTCGTTCGGGCGAAAACCATAGTTCCACGTCTGATATTTGCGTTAAATAAATAAATATTCCTCGGTTTACATGATATTCTGCACGCTATTTCCTCACAGTTTATTGATTCGGAATGAGGACAAATACCATTCATCGAGTGATGCATGAGTGTTGAAATTATCCTTTTGGAACTTAATCGTTATCCAAACAGTAAATGGCGTCAACGTGAATGTAATTATGTCTGATTTTGTAAAAGCTGACCACTCACTAAGTCCAGCGCTGTGATCTGTCGAGTTCCCAATCATTTTCTCTCCTCCCTGCTTTCCAGGGGTGGTACGGGTATACGACAAATTACCGTGATGAATACGAAAGGTTTTCTATAATTTCATATTTCTTTAAACTGCCTATACCTTCCATAAATCGTATCATGAGAACATCAGTATGACACGTTCAACGATGACTACTGATTTGCTCTCCGATCCATGTCTGACCTACGGCTGCGATTCTAATGAAGTAAATGCCAACTAAACGTTGCTCCAACTTCTCTTAATGTTTTGCCCTTGCATACATCACGCAGGATGGCGGTTACTAGAAAAGAAACTACATAGTGTGTTCTCATATAACTGCTCAAACCCTCAAGTATATCTTTTGCATTACAGTATCAGCCTGTGTGATTAACTACGCAGCCACTACTACAACACGACATTGGCTGTAATTACTGTCACTTTTTATTCGAATGAATTGTTATCCACGTCTGAATCAGTTGACAGTTCTTTTCAGGTGAAAAGAAATAGAATGGCTACTATGCCTTCCTTCGTTAATGAAGCTGCTGTAGCAGTTACACATTTTATTGTCTTTGACTTGAAAAGCATACTGTGCTGTCGGGAGTTGGTGTCGACTCTGTCAATGACTATTATTCTGATATTAGTGCTCTGATTAGTTAAGCTCAGAGAGTGGGAATGTCGACACGTTAGTCGTTACCAAAGCGGTAGTCCACACCAACTCCAGGCCACATTGTGTATGCTTTTCAAGTCAAAGACAAATAAACGCGTAACGGCCACAAAAGCTTCATTAACAAAGGAAGGTATGTGTACGACTGCGGACTTCACTTGCTTCCGAAAATCACGCAGTTAGCGCTCTTTTACTCTGCTCTCTTTAACGTACCAGCGGAAATACTGTAGGCTTTTTTCCTTTTCTTACAGGAAAAACGCTCTGTTTTTATGTAACGGGCTCTCACATAGATGACTTATGACCTCAGCAGTTGAGTCCCATAGTGCTCAGAGCCATCTCACATAGATCGGAGAAGTTTCCTAATGACCTACTACGTTGTGAGGACAACTTTCCAAGACCTCTTTACCTGTCGGCAAAGCAAGTGTTTCGCGGCTGGGTGTACTTGGAGGCCAGTCACGGCTGTTCGAGTGTTAGAGCGGCGCGCAACGGCGGGCTGGCGTTCAACCTCGTCAAGGGCATGCCCGAGCCCCGCGCGGCGCGCCTCTGGAGCCGCCGCTCGCCCGTCACGCCTCCGCGACGTGCCGGCTGACGTCAGCGGCTGCGTCACCGGCCGGGCGAGCCTCAGCCAATGCACGCCGAGCATTCGCGACACGCGCCGCCAGGCACAGACTACCGCCGCGCGGCCACTGCGCTGGAGCTATGTGCACGGGGGCGTTTTCTGCAAGCAGCCGTTCGCTGCAGTTCACATCTCGCATTCATTGGATGTTATTCAGATGAAAATATTGTTTTAGCTTTTAGTAAAATTTTCTCAATGAATATTTCATTCTGCAACGATACGTTCGCCTGTATGAAACTTTCTAGCTCGTTAAAACTGTTTACTGAGCCGAGAATCAATCCTCGCTCATTGCCTTTAAGGGTGTGTAAACTGGCTAGACGCCGCATAACAGCCTACACTCCGTTACAGAGTGAAAATTTCGTTCTGGAAGTTAATCGTTGGCCATGACTAATCAATTTTTCGCCGTGTCATGTAACCCAGGAGTGCTAGTTGAGAGCCGCGCGGGATTATCCGAGCAGTCTGAGGCGCTGCAGTCATGGACTGTGCGGCTGGTCCCAGCGGAGGTTCGAGTCCTCCCTCGGGCATGGGTGTGTATGTTTGTCCTTAGGATAATTTAGGTTAAGTAGTGTGTAAGCTTAGCGACTGATGAACTTAGCAGTTAATTCCCATAAAATTTCACACATACTGATTGCTAGTTGAGAAATGAATGGTGGAGAACTTTTGTGGAATACGCAAGAATAGCCGAGGGGAAATATCACATGAAAGTATCCAGGCAGGGTGTAAGGCAAACTGGAATAGCTTAATCTGTAGAGGAAAGGGAGGGAATTTCGCGCAACCAAGCCATTTTGACCATAACCTTTATTCTATAAACACCTAGAAACTCTAATAGGAAAAAAAAAAAAAAAAAAAGGAAATAAAGGCTCTGAGCACTATCGGACTTAATATCTGAGGTCATCAGTCCCCTAGAACTTAGAACTACTTAAACCTAACCAACCTAAGGACATCATACACATCCACGCCCGAGGCAGGATTCGAAGCTGCGACCGTAGCATTCGCGCGGTTCCAGACTGAAGCGCCTAGAACCGCTCGGCCGCCGCGGCCGGCTTTCGTAGGCCATCAGTCACATGTGTGTTCTGTAAAATATCTTAGAACCATAAGTATACAGCTACATGTTTTAGGAAAAAACTAATAACAATGACATCATGGCATTGCGTCATTTTACCCGACGTACCCAGTAAAATGGTGCAGCAAGTGGGGTAAATTAGCGCAGGGAATGGTGTAAGGTGTTCAGTTCCACACATCACATAACACAAAATACATCTATCGAATATTATGTTTATTAAGCAAAACACTGAACAACGTAGTTTACAAAAAGAAAAAATCGAAAATATCATCTTAATTAACTATGGAATGGACACAAAAGAATAATAATAGTTTCCTTTGAGAAAAATGAACACTGTGTATAAGCGCATTCAGTAACTGGTTTCTTGCATATTTGTAAAACAGCTAACGCTTCTTGAGACAGGAGTTAATAAGACCAGTGTCCAGGATTGTCCCACCCAATGCATTCAGAGTGATACCAAAAAGCACAAGAATTACACCGGTACCGTTTCTATCTACCTTTGCCGAATTCACCACATACTACTCGCACACCTCTGGCTCTGGTATTTTGTACTGGATCGCGCTCTGTCCAATATAAGTCCCATTATGAACAGCTCTGACGGCATTTCTTAATTCACCCGCCGTCCAAGAAGTCCTCTGTTTTATGGGTGTGCGGCCTCGGCATCTGAACAGAGGAACCCATTATTATAAAAATGATGCACTATGTTAGTTTCATTAAGTACCTCATTTAGCTACCTACTTTCAGTAGCGTTAAACTGAAGTGGGGTAAAATAACACACTCAGACTCAGTGCGTCAAATTGCCTCAACAGGCACTCGCGCTTTGCTTAATACATTGACTACCACAACAAAATTTGGACCATGCGTTGCTATGCCACATTGAAATCACGAATATTACTTTTGAAGCCAAATTGATTTTTTGCATCAGATGTCTTCTTTTGAACATGTAGAATTCAGTTACTTGATAAAATGTCAGTTTATGACTGATCTGGACTGATAACAGGCGTGAGGCATATATGGCTTACGTAGCCCAACAACAACATGTTAACTCAATTATAATCTGTGGCCACATGAGCCACATGTGGCTCACACATAGGTATAAAAAAAGTTTTTCAAGAAATGATTCAAACACTTAGTTTACTTCATTATATTAGCTACATATAATATTATTTGCAATTTTTTTGACTTGGTCTGACGATGTTCATGAATAAAGTTCTTAGAATATTGTACTTCTTCAACACAGCATTGTCAATGTCACTAAAACACTCGTTGCACATTAAACTGTCACGTTTATTGCATTTAGTGCACACGCTCTTCACTTTCTTAGCAGCATCCTTTCTTTCTTCTGTTCATCGCAGGCGTTTATAACTGTCCGAAAATCATCTTTGACTGCTCTGCTTTGGTCCCTCTACTGTCACAAGGCGATGGCTGTTGTCTTCGTGGAACGGTTGTAGTGTTGCTCGTGGTTGTGGATCTTTGGTATTCAATTGCAGTAGAGTCAAGCGCCCCATGAAAGGAATTATTTGTATGCGAGACTCTGATCCTTTGTTTGCCAAGTTGTACAACACTTGAGCATTTACAAACATGTTCCAAAAAGGATTTCAAACACGATCTTTCTGTACCGTTTAACGGTACGCCGAAGTTGGGAATCCCCATGGCTACCAGTTGTAAAAATATTCAGTGGAGCCACCATTTTCAAACCCATAGTTGAAACGCATTATCTGTGAGCCCTATGAGGCTCACGAGGCCTCTAGACACAGCTCTGCATGTGAGCCGGTTATGGCTCACGCGGCCCATAGTACAGGTATGCGTGACCCAAATATGGCTCACGTGGCGTCGCAGTCAATGTGTTAAAGACAAATAAAACTTAAATAATTGTGAGCGTTAATGTGCAGTGATAGGCATAACATCAAAAACTTTTATTTTGACGTTAACAGAAAATGGCTTAATTCCTGGAAACTAGAGATCAAATATTAGAAGAAACAAAGACTAAACAAACCATGCTTCTTGCGCCGACAATTGGTAAGTAACGGTTCCCGCGTTCTGTTTGCTTGTTTGTATAACTGAGCACTAGATGGCAGCACCTATCAGAGAAGACTAGCTTTCACAGTTGATGACATATTGACGTGCATTTTACCCGCTGCAACAAATTCCCTCACTCTGCCCCAAGAGCAGTCAATGCCCGCAACAAACAAACGTTCGTTTTGAAGCCCCGGTGTGTAACACAGTTTTGATGTGCCAAGAACTTCGAGCTTCCACGTAATGGTATTCATTTTTGACAAAGACAGAAAATTTTTCTCTCCAAGGGGGCAAAAATATCTAAATTACTTCCAATGGTGTATCTAAACTAACCATCAGGTCTATGCACACTACAGCCAAATACACATACGTGTCAACTGGATCACGCAAGCATTTTCCTTCGGAAAAAATTTATCTTACTGCAGATTCACATCTGGGGCTTTGTCGTTCTAATGATGATTACACGCTTATTCAATACGTCATAAAATGAATATTCGTTACCTGAGTTTATTTAAGAATATATTTTTTTTTTTTTTAAATTTGAAAAGTGCTTACCTGTATCATATCGTGTGCTATGTTCTAATGTGTTGCTTAGTATAGTTGCGTTCTTGGAGAAAAACGCTTAACCATAGTGGAGTGCAGATAATAAGACAATTGGTGAACGGTTGTACAGTAGCAAGGCGCGTTGTACTTCGTAAAGCACTGGCCAATAACGTCATTAAGACACGTGTCACCGTCACTTTTCGTGTTAAAACTTTCTGGAAAATTAAAACTGTATGTCGAACCAGGACTCGAACTTTTGCCTTATGTGGACAGATGCTCCGTCTATTGAACTATCCATGCACGCTGATATAGCATTAACCACGAAAGACCAAGTTTATGGGTTTGATTTCCAGCACGACAACATAATTTTCACCTGCCAGGAAGTTTCTACCAGAGCACACTCAACTGCAAAGTGAATATTCATTCTGGATTTCGTGTTGATTGTCTTGTTAATTCACGAATGGTGAGGTCTATTTCACCATTGTAGTGTTGGTGATGCATGAATAAAATAAACCTATAAAATATTATATCAATAATCGAGAGCTATAGTGCCGTGTGTGTATGCCTTTTTTGAGAAAGACGACAGACACATGTGGAGCAGTCTTCAGAATTGCTAGCTGTGTGTGTGTGTGTGTGTGTGTGTGTGTGTGAGAGAGAGAGAGAGAGAGAGAGAGAGAGAGAGAGAGAGAGAGAGAGACCTGGAGCACGCGGTGTGGCGCAAAGATGAGCAGGAAACTGAGGCTGATATAAGTAATTTGTTTGCTGGCTGTATAGGCGAGCTCATAACTCGTTTCATAAAAACCTGCAAATCAGCAGCAACGCCAGGCACTTGACCTCAGTTCCTCCTGAGATTATTCCTAGGTACACTGGGTATATTACTGACTCTCCAGTTCTGAGTCTCAAATTCTCACGATCCTCTCTAGGACACAACTGAACAGGAGTGGTCATCGTCTCATTTCTGTTCTAGTGGGTGAGGTAATTGTCCCATGAACTTCATCCTGCAGGTTGTGTTTAATAAGTCCTCTTTGACTATTTTGTGATTGGGTTTTCAAATTCCAGTAGACCCTGTCCAAGGTATCTCTGTCCACTGAATCAAATACTTCCTTTTAGTTCTATGAAAGACAACACAAATACAGGGCTATTACAAATGATTGAAGCGATTTCATAAATTCACTGTAGTTCCATTCATTGACATATGGTCACGACACACTACAGATACGTAGAAAAACTCATAAAGTTTTGTTCGGCTGAAGCCGCACTTCAGCTTTCTGCCGCCAGAGCGCTCGAGAGCGCAGTGAGACAGGAGCCGAGAAAGCGTATGTCGTGCTTGAAATGCACTCACATCAGTCAGTCAAAACAGTGCAACGACACTTCAGGACGAAGTTCAACAAAGATCCACCAACTGCTAACTCCATTCGGCGATGGTATGCGCAGTTCAAAGCTTCTGGATGCCTCTGTAAGGGGAAATCAACGGGTCGGCCTGCAGTGAGCGAAGAAACGGTTGAACGCGTGCGGGCAAGTTTCACGCGTAGCCCGCGGAAGTCGACGAATAAAGCAAGCAGGGAGCTAAACGTACCACAACCGACGGTTTGGAAAATCTTACGGAAAAGGCTAAAGCAGAAGCCTTACCGTTTACAATTGCTACAAGCCCTGACACCCGATGACAAAGTCAAACGCTTTTAATTTTCGGCGCGGTTGCAACAGCTCATGGAAGAGGATGCGTTCAGTGTGAAACTTGTTTTCAGTGATAAAGCAACATTTTTTCTTAATGGGGAAGTGAACAGACACAATGTGCGAATCTTGGCGGTAGAGAATCCTCACGCATTCGTGCAGCAAATTCGCAATTCACCAAAAGTTAACGTGTTTTGTGCAATCTCACGGTTTAAAGTTTACGGCCCCTTTTTCTTCTGCGAGAAAAACGTTACAGGACACGTGTATCTGGACATGCTGGAAAATTGGCTCATGCCACAACTGGGGACCGACAGCGCCGACTTCATCTTTCAACAGGATGGTACTCCACCGCACTTCCATCATGATGTTCGGCATTTCTTAAACAGGAGATTGGATAACCGATGGATCGGTCGTGGTGGAGGTCATGATCAGCAGTTCATGTCATGGCCTCCACGCTCTCCCGACTTAACCCCATGCGATTTCTTTCCGTGGGGTTATGTGAAAGATTCAGTGTTTAAACCTCCTCTACCAAGAAACGTGCCAGAACTGCGAGCTCGCATCAACGATGCTTTCGAACTCATTGATGGGGACATGCTGCGTCGAGTGTGGGAGGAACTTGATTATCGGCTTGATGTCTGCCGATTCACTAAAGGGGCACATATCGAACATTTGTGAATGCCTAAAAAGCTTTTTGAGTTTTTGTATGTGTGTGCAAAGCATTGTGAAAATATCTCAAATAATAAAGTTATTGTAGAGCTGTGAAATCGCTTCAATCATTTGTAATAACCCTGTACCTTGTTGCTCAATATACTATGGCGGATGATTGATTTTAATTTGAAGCTCTGTAGGACTTCTTTTAAGTCTCCTTGCTATTCGCCTCTATATTTGTTCAGTTTCCTCTGTTCTATTTGGAAGTAACATTAGAAGAATATTATTAGTTATTGAAAGACGGGACAGGCGTCTGAAGTTTTTAGCGTCTTACTTACATTCTTCCTTATGAAGCGGATGGATCAACGCTGTTTTCATTCTTTTGAGATTTTCTTCGTTTCTCACACTTTACAATTGATTCGTTGTAGGATGTCCAGAATTGCTGGACCCGCTCACAGCAATTAATTCTTTTTGTGACTGTGATTGCAAATAAAGTAATTTTAAAGTACCCGACAACCGCAGGCGTTCACTACGATAAACAAACCTTACCAAATGTACCAAGTTGGCAATCCCTCTGTCCCGCTTCCAGGACCCGCTGAGATCTGTCTGAGAAGAACCTATTTGTTTAATGGCGCGGATCTCAAATAGCCCATCATGATCATTGTGGCGAGTACCGAAATGTATAGGACAGTGTGAAAACGAATTGCAGGACTTAACCCTAAAAAAGTGCTAGTAGTCTCCGGTCACGGGCTGCTGCTCATTCCAAGGGCACCAGTCATGTAGCCACCGGGGCACGGAACAACTTTCGATCTATTGCAGCGTTCATTCTTCGGAAAGACATTCCAATAAGTTCAGATACACAGAAGCTAGAACTTGCTTCCATCCTTCCATCAGAGAGATGAACAGTGATTGCCATTCTTTCTAGTGGTATTAATCTGGCATGCAGCCATGATCTTGTTCATCGAAAAGGTTTTCGGTGGTGTTCGGATTGGGGCTTCGATCAGCAAGGTCACCTGACTTACTTCGGACAAGATGAAATGATTTTTGTTTTGTGGACGGATGTATTACCATGCTGATCCAAACAATCCGATACCAAAGTATTTCACCTAAGTGAGATTATAATATCTGAAATGTTTTCTTAATTGGCTATGTTCCTTTTGCCAGAAACCAGTGGTTCAAGCCGAAACCAACAGAAACATCTCGAGAAGATCGCATCACGTCCGCCTCCACCTCGATCGGATGGACTCAAATACGATTCGATAGGCATCCACCAGGTCAACGCATCTGAGTGCTACATCATCTACTGTGACTCATCACGCTGTGAAAGCTTTTTCGCTGTCCGATTGGCCAAGGATTACGTTGTTTGCATCACTGTGAGCGACCTCGCGCGTTCGTTTTTGGCGCATCGTTCTAATTCCCCTTTTCTCAGCACACAAAGCGTTCTACTAATTTTCGAGTTGTTTCACCGCAAACGGTGGTGCGTTTATAACGCCTTCATGAACCGTTACAATATATGCGAGTGATAGTCGTTGACGTTGCGGTACAAGGCTGTGAATCACTGGTAAATGGTACACTTATTTTTATACACTGCGATATGTTAATTTTTTCCCTGTGAGTGTGTGGATTCCGTTTCTTCATTGTAGCTTTGGAAAGTTTGCTGCTTAACACTTTTGTTCCAAACAAGACGTTGTTCAACCATAAAATTACTTTGATGTGGGAATAGGTGGAAATTATGGAGGTACAAATCTGGTGAGGAGAGTGGGTGTTTTAAGAAATCGTACATCGAAGTTTTAAAGCGCCCGAGCACCTTTCATTGTGGTGTTGTAAAACGATTTTTTTAAGTTTCAATATGTCTCTCCTCTTGATATTTTTGATTCATTTGTTCTAGAAGACTTTCATAGAATTAGCCAGTTACTGTTTTACCTTTTCGAAAGAAATCATGGTGAGGAATCCCATTCACAATCTATGAAACATTGCCCATGCTTCCGTCAATGAAATTGATTTCGCAGCTTTTGGTGCCAGACCTCTTAATTTCCACGCTCTTGATGTATTGCTGTTTCGTTTCTGTCGCTCAGTTGTGGATTCAGGTCTCATACACTGCAATATATCAACAATTCAACTGCATTCTTTTTAAAAAGTTGAGCAATTAGCTTTTGCTTTAGGTCAATGTTCAACAAATGCGGAATCCATTCTGCACAAAGCTGCCCTATAGTTAATTCGTCATGCAAAATCTACGCCATCTACATTATTCTTCTCTCTTACATGCCCGTGGCGTCAGCTAGTTCATACACCTCTAATCAACGCTCTAGCAATAACGAATATGGAACATTCTTCACGTGAACTGTTTACTTCAAATTCTGTTAATCAAAATTACTTCGCTGTTCAAGTTGACAACTGACGTGAGTTATGACCCAACACGTACCAACATAAGAAATCAGAGGTTTGTTGATACCAATGCTACTTCTGTGTCAGGACAAGAACTTTTCATGTTCCCCGAGAAGTGATATAGTGTTTGTTAATACGCTGACGGGAAAAAAAGATCGGAACACCAAGGAGGAATTGTGTGCGACATAAACGAAAGTTCGTAGGCGTGTTTCTACGTCTGGAAGAAGACGTCTATTCAGATTTCGTGCCAGTCGCATAAGAGTGGCGCTAATAGCGCCGCTATGAGGATACAAATCAGGTTTGCTTTAAATGTACGCAATAACGGTCGTGTTCATTAGTTGCCTTTGAGATTGGACCTGATGAGTTGGTCAGTCAAGTGCATCTTTAAGGCGACAAAGACACCATTATAAACACATCATTCAGTTTGAACGAGGTCGCGTATCAGGGCTACGAGAAGCTGGACGTTTCTTCTGCGATACTGCAGAAAGACTTGACAGGAATGTAGCCACTGTACGTGACTGTTGGCAGTCGCAAGACGACCGCGAGGATGGAGCAGGAGACTAGCGTTTAGCGTCCCGTCGACAACGAGGTCATTACAGACGGAGCACAAGCTCGGATTAGCGGAGGATGGAGAAGGAAAGCAGCCGGCCGTCTCAGTGGAACCATTCCGACATTTGCTCAAGCGATTTAGGGAAATCATGGAAAACCTAAACCGGGACGGCTGGACGCGGGTTTGAACCGTCGTCTTCGCGAAGCCAAGTCCGGTGTGCTAACCACTGGCTACCTCGCTCGGTAAAAGACGAATCTCCGAAGATCCGGTGGCACTACCGAGAGGGATGAGCGTCGTCTTCGGCGTATGGCTCTGGCGCATCGTACTGCATCTGCAGCAGCTGTCCGAGCAGCGGGTGGTACCACAGTGACACAACGAACTTTGACAGATCGGTTAGTTCAAGGATAGCTGCAAATCAGACGCCTCTCGCCAGCATCCCACTGACCCCAAACCACTGTCATTTGCGACTTCAGTGGTGTCGAGCGAGAGCCCATTGGGGGGCAGGGTGGAGGTCTGTTACGTTTTCAGATGAAAGCTGGTTCTGTTTCGGTTCCAGTGCGGCCGTGTGGTGGTTAGGAGGAGACCAGTTGAGGGCCTGCAACCAACCTGTCTTCGTGCTACATACACTGGACCTACACCTGGAACTGTGGTCTGTGGTACGATGTTGTATGACAGCAAGAGCATTCTCGCGGTTATTCCACGCATCCTGACTGCAAATGTATACATCAGTCTGGTGATTCGACCTGTCGTGCTTCCATTCATGAACAGCATTCCAAAGGGTGTTTTCCATCAGGATAACGCTCGCCCACATACCGCTGTTGTAACCCAACATGCTGTACAGATTGTCTAATGTCGCTTTGGCCTGCTCGATACCAGATCTGTCTTTAATCGAACACATGCGGTATATCATCAGACGACTACTTCAGCATCATCCACTAACACCATTAAACGTCCCTTTATTGACCGACCAAGTGCAACAGGCATGGAACTCCATC
This sequence comes from Schistocerca nitens, assembly GCF_023898315.1. Classification (NCBI taxonomy): domain Eukaryota; kingdom Metazoa; phylum Arthropoda; class Insecta; order Orthoptera; family Acrididae; genus Schistocerca; species Schistocerca nitens. Next base: position 374,327,723 of record NC_064619.1, read on the forward strand.
CCCAAAACCGACATCCGACACCTGTACAACACAATGTATGCAAGTTTGTATGCTTGCATTCAACATCCTGGCGGTTACACTGATAAGTATCATCATTTCACATTTGCAATGGCTTATCTTGCGCTTACACTAACTAGTGATATTGCACTGTTAATCACTTAAATACGTACATTGCCTAACCAAACGTATTTTATTACTCTACATTAATTAGTTGTTGATGTTGCGCCGGCCGCTGGTGGCCGAGCGGTTCTGGCGCTACAGTCTGGAACCGCGCGACCGCTACGGTCGCAGGTTCGAATCCTGCCTCGGGCATGGATGTGTGTGTTGTCCTTAGGTTAGTTAGGTTTAAGTAGTACTAAGTTCTAGGGGACTTATGACCTCAGCAGTTGAGTCCCACAGTGCTCAGAGCCATTTTTTTGTTGATGTTGCGACTTTTGTTTCCGTCAGTGTATTTCCGGGGAAACGTTTATCAAATGATGCGGAATAATGAGCTAAATACAACTCTACAATCAGTGACACCAACAAAGTAACATGTGATGCTACGTAAATATAGTCTGACAGGAATGGAGTTCCACTAAGATGATTGACTTCTATCGTACACTTAGCTCATTTCCTAGCCCATTCCAAACGTTACAAAATGAGGTTATTTTCTATTTTGGTGGAAATAAGGATTTCAGGTTCACTTTAAAAAATCATAAATGATTCATTACCACGCTTACGAACATTGTATAAGTAGTAATAAACACTATCAGTCCTTCAGGAACAGTAAGTTCTAAAGCTTGTTTCATTAGCTTGGGTGTTTTATGAAGTCTTACTGGTGACCAAATTCCGTGGGTCTCTCCCTGTCTCTGTCACCCCTCCCACTATCTGTATGTGGGTGTGTGTTTCATAAGGAGTAAAGATGTCTGGAGGATTTTACTCTGGCCTCTGTTGGATCTAGGTTACAGCGCAGGAGTCAACGCCTTGCTTTCTTTTGTTGCGCGTGAGGCTCGTCACGTCCTTATGTTTGCGTATCGCTAGCAGCAACGTGTTGACATACAGAGTTCGTGATCGCTGTGTTCTGAAGCACGCACCCGAAAATAGCTACGAGGGGACCTGTTAACTACACGTAGTGCGCTCTCGCTGCGTTACCGTCGGTTAATTTCAGTTCCAGGAGTTTATTTAGAAGTTCAGTAAGGGCATGGAATAGGAAACCTGTGTAACTTGTTGAGGTCGTGTCAGATTTTTGTGCTACTTTTAAAATTTATAATTAGCTTAACAAGAGACAACACATTCTCCTTCTTCTTGTACCCAGTTTTCTGATCTGAATATTTGCTGCAAGTTGTTTTTGTGAAGTGTAGAATCTGCTCTCTGTTACTTCTAAATTTCCAACTATTTCGAAGTCTTTTGCAAGGTGCAGAACGGATACTGATATTATTAAATATTAATTTATTTGCAGCCTATCCTCAAGGGCTATTAACACAGATTTTGATGAAACTGAGTAAAAAAATTTCCAGAATACATTAAATCCAGGCAGAGAGGTAACAGAGAGTCACTGCTGTGTTCTGTTTGCAACTGGTCCATTGCTTCTACCACTTCTAAACTAATTAAAATCGCCCGCATCTCGTGGTCGTGCGATAGCGTTCTTGCTTCCCACGCCCGGGTTCGATTCCCGGCAGGGTTGGGGATTTTCTTTGCCTCGTGATGGCTGGGTGTTGTGTGATGTCCTTAGGTTAGTTAGGTTTAAGTAGTTCTAAGTTCTAGGGGACTGATGACCATAGATGTTAAGTCCCATAGTGCTCAGACCCATTTTTTGAATTAAAATCCCATGTCTTTTCTATGCAGTTGGTGTTAATTTTAGCGAATAACGTATACTTTAAGGAAAGGTTGCTGACGGGCCTACGTCTTTTTGTATCTTGAGCGTCACTTTTCTTACAAGTTAAAACAGTTAGAGCATTTTTGCAGTTTTTGGGATCTGTCTCCTCCACTGATTTTCTGTAAATAATTCTGGAAGTTCCATTCCTATTATTTCTCCTCCAGATTTACGCATTTCTATTAAATCACCAACTCTCTTAATGCGTAGATTTTCTTCTTAATTCTTAGTTCGAATGGCTTTCTACGCCTCGTATGGAATTATTACTTAATTAACTATCCGTTTTCTGATTCATTTCTTGAACTGTACAAATCTTGGAACGTTGCTTATAATCCGTCTTGATTGCAAAATATTTATTCATATGACCGGTTTCGGTTCATCTAGAACCATCTTCAGATCTGATATTTCGGTTACAGGAGTAATCCGTCCATGTGACGCAGCATGTGAAAGTTGCTGGATTTGGACGGGTTACTCCTGTAACCGAAGTATCACATCTGAAGATGGTTCTAGATGAACCGAAACCGGTCATATGAATAAATGTTTTGCGGCTATTCTATCAGACATTATGTCTGTTTTTTCAAAATTTTGGAACGCTTGTACAGTTTCTTCTCTGTTATTTATTTTGCCATCTGCCATCGTAACTGATAAAACAGGTCCATCAGGGATATTCCAACCCTACTAAAGCTGACGGCGATATGACTGAGAAATGGAATCGCGAGGGAACAGCCATACCTGCCAGACATGGAAGATCTCACGTACTTGAAAGTTTCTTATATATTTCTAAACTCGTGTTTGTAAGTATCAAGTTGGTAGATAAGAAATGTGAAAACTTATTTTGATATCGAAATCTGTAAATCTTGGTGCACGGTAACAGAATCACGTGAAAATCAAACTTTCAACGGAAACATCTGGAGCTCAGCAGCTCACGCTACCCGACACGTAATCCAGACTAATCGCTACCTCAGACGTTTCATATGCGAGAAGCAATCCGCTTTCAATGAAATTCACATATGGCGTTTGACTGCAAAACAAAATGACTCAGATCAAAATGTTGGCCCTGAATATTGCTGACCCTTATCTTTAGTCTAGCAAATAATCACTAAATCAGAATTATTATTGTATTTATTTGGCGCATGGCTAATACAGACATACGAGGTGTGGCTAGAAAAAAACCGGACTAGTACTGGTGAAACAATAAAATGAATGCAATAAGGCTGAAAGTCGCGTGGCCTGTCACGTGACTCTCGCTCCGCCTACTGCTCGAGTTTCATCTGCCTCCTGCACTCAGTCTGCCCGTGGCGTCTATTTTAAGTAGTTGACGTTTTGTCTGTGCGTCGGAAAATGTTGAGTGTACAGAAAGAACAGCGTGTTAACATCAAATTTTGTTTCAAACTAGGAAAATCTGCAAGTGAAACGTTTGTAATGTTACAACAAGTGTACGGCGATGATTGTTTATCGCGAACACAAGTGTTTGAGTGGTTTAAACGATTTAAAGATGGCCGCGAAGACACCAGTGATGACACTCGCACTGGCAGACCATTGTCAGCAAAAACTGATGCAAACATTGAAAAAATCGGTAAACTTGTTCGACACTTTCCTTGTCAACTCCTGTTAACTCAGACACTGCTCTTATTGTTAAACGGCGATCTTGTCGAACAAGCTTACCGATTTTTTCAATGTTTGCATCAGTTTTTGCTGACAACGGTCTGCCAGTGCGAGTGTCATCACTGGTGTCTTCGCGGCCATCTTTAAATCGTTTAAACCACTCAAACACTTGTGTTCGCGATAAACAATCATCGCCGTACACTTGTTGTAACATTACAAACGTTTCACTTGCAGATTTTCCTAGTTTGAAACAAAATTTGATGTTAACACGCTGTTCTTTCTGTACACTCAACATTTTCCGACGCACAGACAAAACGTCAACTACTTAAAATAGACGCCACGAGCAGACTGAGTGCAGGAGGCAGATGAAACTCGAGCAGTAGGCGGAGCGAGAGTCACGTGACAGGCCACGCGACTTTCAGCCTTATTGCATTCGTTTTATTGTTTCACCAGTACTAGTCCGGTTTTTTTCTAGCCACACCTCGTATCATAAAATTAAATTACATATACATACGTACCTATTTATTTATTTGTTTATTTACACGAATTCGCTACCTAAGGACCGCGTTACAAATTCTATGTCACGTTCACTTTTTCTTTCTCTTCTCTCGGGCTGCTCTTCTGGTTGCTGCCATTTTATGCCAAATGTTCAGCTTTTAAGTTTCCTGTTGGTCTCCGGTTTGGGAGCCTCCTGAAAAACCTCGAATTCAATTATTGACTTTCTGTACTTGTCCCTATTCATTGAGTCTATTTCTGTAAATCCAAGCCGGCCGGAGTGGCCGAGCGGTTCTAGGCGCTACAGTCTGGAACCGCGCGACCGCTACGGTCGCAGGTTCGAATCCTGCCTCGGTCATGGATGTGTGTGATGTCTTTAGGTTAGTTAGGTTTAAGTGGTTCTAAGTTCTAGGGGACTGAAGACCTGAGAAGTTAAATCCCATAGTGCTCAGAGCCATTTGAACCATTTTTGTCCAAGTTCACCAAGGTCTTTCTTTATTCCTGGCAACCGAGATTTGGGTGTTTTCCTCTGTTGAATTACATTGAAGGTTTACTTCGTTAATCTGCCACCATCCACTCTCACCAAATGACCAAAGAACATCAGCCTTCTCTTTCTCATTTCCGTTTTGACTGGTTTAATAAATTGGTAGATCTTCTCATTGCTCATCATTACCCACTTCTCACAAATTTTTTTGTGTCCACCAAGAATCTTCCCCAGAATTACTCTTTCCTTCTTCTCGAGCTAATCTATTAGTCCTTTGTTCTTGAGGGAGAGTGTTTCTGCTGCATATTGCACATCTGTTCTCGTCACTGTATTGTAGTGTAATAACTTTGTATTTCGAGATAGGCATTTTTTGTTTTACAGCTTCTGTGTTAAAATGTGTGCCTTCTTAAGTTTAGCTACTCGAAGTTTGACAGCTTCTTTGTCTATGCCAGTACCCGTTATTGTTTCTCCCAAATATTTGAAGTGTTTGACCGTTTCGATACATCCAATAATTGTGTGCAATTCTTTGATTTCCTTATATTTGTTAGACATGAATTTGGTTTTTTCTTGTTGTGATATCTGTAAATAAAATTTAGCTGCATGCTTCGCTAAGATTTCTATTCGTTTAATTGCATGTACATATTTATAAACAAGAAACTTAAGTTTGGCTTTACAACTGAATATCCAGTCCTTCAATCAGCGAACTGCATCTGGAGTTGCTAGCAGGAAGTCGCCTTCGGCACCGTGATAGGCTCGAATCCTGCATTCACTGACAATGAGGTGAACAGTCTGCTATGGAGCCCCGCAGTCACAGACTGGATTAGGCAGCTTCTTCCACTTAAAGAGAGCATCCGTGCATCGGCCCTGGCCGTTACAGATTCTGTTGAGGGTAGTCCAGATCTTGCGTGGTAGGTCGAATCCACTTGGAAGTTTAGCACCTGAGAAGATGTTATGCAGGCCCACATCTGTCACTGCTTCCCACCGACCTTTCCATTCTTCAAGGGATTTGAAATCCTTAGCAACCATGTCAGCAGCATCTCACATAGTTGGATGGCGTGATTTCAGTCTCTTACGATTTAAAAGTGACAGGTCGCTATGCACGGTTAGAATTCCTGGAGATCTTGTGGAATTCCCTCATAAGGGCAGTACACCTGCGTTGATCAGGAGGCATTATACCGGTTAACAGTGGAAGACAATGAAATGGAGTAGATCTGATTGCGCCAGATATTATGTGCATTGTCGTATTCAGCTGGGTGTCAACAGGCCTTGTATGATGACCGTTCATCAAAACAAGTGCATAGTGCTCTGCACTTTAGTACACCAAACCCAAAGCTGAAGATCGCAGAGTCGTTGCTGAGGATCCCCAGGTAGTTCCGCATAGCTTATGGAGGATGTCGTTTCGAGCTCTTAGCTTTTGAGCTAAGTGAAGAAGGGGTTGTTTGAAGCATAGTGTACGGTCCGGGATGACACCAAGATATTTCGGGTTCCAATTATGACGAAGAATTCTGCCTCTGAAACTTACTTCCAGTTTTATGTTCACCAACCGATTATTTAAATGGAAGCAACACACTTCTGTTTCATTGACACTGGGTTGGAGTCTCGAGATTTTGAAGTAATTGTCTAACACAGACAAGTCATTTATTAAAACCTCTTCTGTTGTCTTCATTTTCTGTAGTTGTACAGGTCATAGGCATAGCAGAATTTTCTGGAAGAAGTGTCAGGTAGATCAGATAGGTATAGATTGAACACTAATGGCGAGAGAACTGATCCCTAGGGCAATCCGTTGTTTAGCTTCCTCTCCTTACTTATGTTGCTTCCAATGATTACCTGGAACTTCCGATCGCTTAGCATGCTGTTAACCAGTCGAACCATTGTTCTGCAAGGTATGATGCGGAGAAATTTGTAGTAAGTGTCGAAGGCAGCAGTTTGATCAACAAACGCCACAGATGTTTTCTGCTTCATTTGGTATCCTGACTCTATGAAGAATGTGAGAGGCAATATTTTGTCGCAGCAGCTACTCCCTGGTCTGAAGCCTGCCTGATCATCTGGAACTTATTCTGTTATATACTAGCCTTTCAAAAAACTTGTAGCAGCAGCTAAGTAGGGCAATGGGGTGATTGTTTTCTGCCATGTCGCTTGGTTTGCCAGGTTTAAGAACAGATATTATCTTCGCCTTTTTAAACTCCAATGGAAGCTGACCAGTCAACAGGATGTCAGTGAAGAATTCTGCCAGCCATTTCTTAGCTTTTCCTCCCATGTGGACCAGGAATTCTGGATGCGTACGATCGAATCCAGGCTCCTTAAGAGGTTTGAGGTCCTTCAGTCCAGAGTCAATGTCTGAAACTGCGAAGGGACAGATGAGGGAGATACCGTCTTTTTCAGGTCACGAAGCTGTCGTCTGATATGTCTTGTATGTTTCTTGTCGGGAGGCACTCTTGAGGTAGTAATGATGTGGGAAGCAATTTGGTCTGGTGTTACTTCAGAATTTTTTCTGCATGCTTGTGCACTCCCAGTCTTCTCAGAAGACTCCATGCTTCCCTGCTAGAGTGGGTAAAGTCTATATTTTCGACTGTTTCTGCCCATTTCTGCCTCAGAGACATGTCCAAGCTGGAGAATAGTTCCGTAGCCATCTCTGGGTCACCACTTTGCTGGAAGTGTTGGTACAGTGTTCACTTTCAACGTTCCATCCTGGAACATATTCTTTTCGGTATCCTCTTGGCATACAGTTTTTAGCTGTTGCTGTTACTGCACCAATGATGGTCTTATCCAGTTCCGTTGAAAACTTCGTCCAGTCAGATTTCTGGAAATTCCATCGAGCATGCGGGGTTGATCGTATGACGGGAACCGTGCAGCCAGTTTGTATTATTACAGGTCTGTGTTGGCTGTGAGGAAAGGCATCTATAACTTTTCTTGTGGCGTTGACGGGAAAGCCACTTTCGTTGCAGTTAACAAAGCATCAATCAGGATTTGAATCCTTGCCCCAAGCAGCTGACCTGAAAGTGCCTTGATCTTTGGTATCAAACACTAGCTGAAGATTATTCTCTTCAACCCATTCTGCAAACATGCTCCCATTTTCATCATTTTGAGAGTCCTTCCAAAGTTCATGGTGACTATTGAAGCCTCCTATGGAAAATGCAGGATGTTGTGCTGCGTGTAGGACAAAATCGGGCGATGTTGTTTTGGATGGTTTGTAAATATTTGTAATAGTAATACCGTGCAATTGTATGACAATTGTATGTATATCTGCCTCCACACTTAAAGAAATCAGTGAAGCTTTTTTATGTTGTTACTGACTTACGTAACAAAAAAAATGGCTCTGAGCACTATGGGACTTAACATCTATGGTCATCAGTCCCCTAGAACTTAGAACTACTTAAACCTAACTAACCTAAGGACAGCACACAACACCCAGCCATCACGAGGCAGAGAAAATCCCTGACCCCGCCGGGAATCGAACCCGGGAACCCGGGCGTGGGAAGCGAGAACTTACGTAACAATTCCATACACCTCGTGGTAAGTTACACCAAGTGCAGAATATCCAGGAATCCGACCTCGGCTTCGGAATATTTCTTTGCTGGAAACGCGAGTTTCCTGAATGGCGACGACATCGATATTGTTCTCCAGCAAAAATTTTGACAGGTAGTCACACTTTGCCCTGCTAATGCTTTCGATATTCAGTTGAAGGAGTCTGATAGTTGGTTCAGTGTTTCTTGTTAAGGGGCTCCGGAAAGGCTCAAAATCATGAAAAGTTCAATTTTTACTTTTTTGCGTTTTCTGAAACTGCAGACTATTACCTTTTAATAGATATATAATTTATTCAATTCCGAAGACTACAACTATTTTTAAATTTTTTTTGAAATGTGTTCTACATGGGCGTGACCCACTGTGGCGCTGTTAAACTGCTGTCAAATGGTGTTATTATTAACGTCCGTGTTCATCAGGTACATTTTAGTGATGTGAGATAAAGTATGTGTTGTGGCTAACCTGTGATGGTTCAATATATATCGCTGGTGTGATTGTCGATTGTTTCATGTTTATTTACTCTGTCGTTATCTCGAAAATATTCGTAATTAATTCTGTTTCTTGAGTCTCTGTTTTGTTGAAGTATAATAATGAGTAAAAGTAAAGTTATTAGAAATCCTCTGAAGGCTTTTAAGAAAAGGAGAAATGTTGGAAAGCCAAAGGTATGTGTTATTACTGTAAACAATAAATACGATGAAAATCCCCAACATAGCTTGTGTCCCAAAGAAGAAGACAGTTGGTGTAAATATAACAAAGGATTTCTAACTGGTGAAGTGTACACTCATAAGCATAGTCTGCCTCATGCAATAATGGAGGTGATAAAACCTATTTTCAGAGACTTAGCAGCACCTGAACTGTTGAAAAAGTGTATTCACGGAAAAACTCACAACCCCAATGAAAGTGTAAATAGTGTTATATGGTCGAGAATCCCCAAGACTGTATTTGTTGGAATAGAAACACTTCACTTTGGTGTGTATGATGCTGTTGCGACATTCAATGATGGCAACATTGTAAGGTGCAAGGTATTTAGAAATATGGGAATGAAGATAGGTTCTAACATGGTACGAGCGATGCTTGCTTTAGACAAGGAACGCCTTCGGGCTGCAGACAGGGCTGTAAAGAGTCTAGAAATACAAGCAAGAGTTAACAGGAGGAGGAACAAGAGGAAGCTGGAGGAGGAGTTTGCAGAGGATGAAGATAATCCATCCTATGGACCTGGAATGCACTAAAAAGTTAATCCAATCTTTGTCGCTCGATTCCCAAAACTTTTATTTTCTCATACTAATTACATGTTTTCTAAGGATCTTCCAAACATATTTGTTTCAAACTTTCAGTAAATGTTACACAGTACCTTCTGCATAATTTAACACAGCCTTTTTCCAAAAAACTGTATATTTTTGAATATATAAATTAAAAATTGCAAAAAATGTTGTAAATTTTCATTACAATTGAAAAAAAATCATCTTTAATAACTGAACTAAAATTTTGTAAAACCCCTGTGTTAAGTTGTAGCCCATATTCCAATAAATAATCTGTAAAAAGTTCAACTTCCTACCTCAAATACTTTGTGAGGAAAGATGTAATTTATAAGCGTTATTTTAACATTGCAAGTGTAGGGCGTTCCGGAGCCCCTTAATGTTAATGTTATACTAATTACCAGTGGTGTACACGTGCCGCTTTTAACCCGCCCATGCTTGCCCGGTGGCCAGGCGGGCAGGCCGCCGCGCGTTGTCAACAGAACGGGCAGGCTGCTTCACTCCCAGCCAAGCCAAGCAGAACCCAACCCGGGCAGGCTGCGGGAAACTTGCTCGCCTGCTCATATTAATGCTGAGCTGCGCTACGCAGCCGTTTAGTCTGCGCGCGTCATTGTATTATGAACGATAATTAAAAGTTTTTATTTTACCTGAGCACCAAAAGACAAACCCCAACATTATATATTACTTTCAGGCCAAAAAAACTGGGTTTTGTTTGTACATTCTGCCTTTACGAGGATATTTCGGGATTATTATCCATATAAATAAAAATGAATTGCCAAATGTGTTGGTAAGCGTAAAACTCGAGAACGGCTGGACCAATTCGGCTAATTTTTTTTCCTGTTTTCGTAATTCTCAGGACAAGGTTTTTATGAAATAAAATTTTGGAAAACCGACCGAAAAATTGGAAAATTTGAGAAAAACTGAAAGTGCGTTTTCATTGTGTCCATGTGTTTGTATTGACGAAATTTTGCACACTATACCTTGAAACCAAGAGGAAGGTCACAGTCTACGTAAAATTTCGTAGGGTGCATGGCAGAGGTTACTTTACCTAACGGAATTCGACAAATTGTACGTTTTTATTCCGATATTGATGAAATTTGGCACTCTTGATATGCAAAGCAGGATGTGAAGGGCGCTGTCTGCTTAAAATTCTGAATGGTGCATGACGGAGGGTACTTCACTTACACACTTCTACACCAAACTACAGTTTTATTCCGAACTTGAAGAAATTTTGCACACTTGACCATCAAGGGGAACATCACTGTCTACATAATATTTTGGACAGTGCATGGAATAGTGTACCTTACAAAAGATTTTGGCATCGTTTGGGGCTTCATAAACACACGAAAACGTTTCCCATGCGGCACTTGTGCTCTGTTTCGTTACCAGCATGTATTCGCCAGTTGTCAATTTTTTTTCAATCTCACTAAAGTTCGACCTATTCATTGTGCTGCCCCCACCGTTGCGATAAATGAACTGCGGGCTAACTACCTGGCTACTCTAGTCACGGTAGCTTGACAGAGCAACCTGTTGCCAGGCGCAGCAAGTTGAGCGGGTCCCGTGAAGCTTGGCAGGCCTGCAGGAACCCAGATAGCCCGGGCATTACCCACTATGTCGCAGTACACGGGCACTCTTGTGTTTACGTCGCGGCAGGCTGACCTGCATGAATGGTTGCAGTGGAGCTAGGGGCAAGCAGGCTGCAGGCGGAATTTGTACACCTCTACTAATTACACAGCAAATGAACATGAAAATTAACGCATCTGACTTTCTGATAAAACTGCTCGAAAGTTCACAAGATAGCACTTTACTGAAATCTTTTACTGGTATTAAGCTTCTGAACTGGTATTTTCACCAATACACTGACAATCACTGTGCCTTATAGTGGACGTGAACTTTGATGTGCGCACAGAACGCTCGTCTGCTCTGCAACTTGTTGCTGTTGGGAATGGTGATGTGATTGTCAAAAATAAAATTTCATTTACTTTACTTACCAATTTTCATAAAATGCTTTCAGTACACAGCTCGCGATGTGCAATGAGCATGTGCAAACAGAGCCATGAAAGTAAAAATGAGAATGGGGAACTAATCTTAACGATTGGTAAATGAGATCAAAGACTCAAAGTTTAACTATGCTTCATTAAGCCATGACAACAACACACCTTTTCGTAAAATTCTCACACCTAGACAAGTTAGCAAAAATATTTCCTAATAACTCTTCTGTGTACAATAGCCTCCCTTGACACCTGTCTAACTATAAGACAAAACCACACATTGCATTATAGAATTTCTATTGCAAACTTAAAACATACGCATTCTTCTAAGAATAAAAATCTACATATATATACATTAAAATTTGGCTTTATCATTCTTCCATTAGTGTAACATCATTTGTTCAATATATTTCCTCTAAACATATTATTACAGAATCCTTTTCAAATAATACTGCCTCCACTACACGGAAGGCCAGGTTCGACCTCCTTCAAACCAGGTACATTACGACTGACACACACACACACACACACACACACACACACACACACACACACCAGGGTGCGATTTGTGCTTTTACCAGTGGGGGGGGATGTCTTAGGGGGTTAGTAGAATTATATATGTTACTAGCTTGGACCGTGGCGTTACGCATGTTTAAACAACTATTTATAAATAGATGTTAATGCTGAAACTCACTATTGACGCATATACACTATCAGAAAATCCATCCCTTGTTATATCTTTAAAAGTACATTATAGGTAAAGTTTATTTACAAAATCATCTACATACGGGTACAGATATACGAGGGGAATTCAAAAAGCAGACGCACATTTGTGAAAAGTTGTACTTATTCTGATGATAGAAAACTGAAACATATTAATAGTATTAATACTAAGACTTAGTAAAAACTTTGTGTTCTGCTCCACTAATTTAAATTATATGTAAAGTTTTGCTCCAGTGCGTGGGAAATAAACATCATCCCAGGTTGGGATGCATAAACTAAAACCAGAGGAGGGGATGGTCTGATGCAGAGGTGGGGGGGGGGGGGAAATCCCCCCATCCCCTCCTGCAAATCGCACACTGACACACACACACACACACACACACACACACACACACACACACACACACACGCACACACGCTGCTGCTGTTGTCTGACCAACATCTCTGGTCTCAGACAATATCTTACAAAGAATATGATTAAATCAATATTACAGAGGTTGAGCACATCTAACAAATTCGCAGTTTCATCCTTTTTTATGGCCAAAACTTACTGACAATCGTCATGGCAAATAGGACAGCACCATTTTATCACCACTCCCCTATTACCTAGATCTTCGCAGGATGGTTTCTGCTGAAACAATAGCAGAATGTGCTTAAAAAATATCTCAAAAAAAAAAAAAAAATCACGAAAACATGGTACAAAATGTGTATTTACAAATACATGGGATGGGTGACAATGTACGCAAAATATCGGTGAACATGTACAAAGGGCTACAAATATGGTACATCAGTTGAAACACAAGTAACAGTACGTACATGCAAACAAGTGTGCAAAGTTTCCATTAATAAGTCATTTCACGTATTTGTCGTGATACAGAAGGCATGGCAAAATAAGATGCTTGCTGTAGTATATCAGTAATCTAGTTCAATCATATACAGTGGCATAAACACATACAGTTTTGCAATAAGATCACAGCTTTACAAAATCATTACAGTTTGCTATACAAATGTTTATAATAAACTTATAAGGACAAGTAAGAATTTCTGTCAATTCAGGTGAGGTAAGATAGATACACACATTTCATGCAATATGTTACAAAAGTTTACAAAGAATTTACAATTGTTTGTTCAAATGTGTAAGAAAATCCTACGAAGACAAGTGAATTTTCTTGTCAGTTCAAATAAGGGAAGAAAGATACACACATTTACATATGGTACAAGAATGCATACAATTGTCTTTTCAAAATTATTGAGGAAACCTATGAAGACAACGTCATGCAATGGGAGGAAAAAATATCACAGCGAACTGTCACACATATGACTGTTTTATCACAGTTGCATCAACATGGTAGCATGAACACATTCCTGGGGCAGACTCAGGGAGCATAGTACTTTGCCTTCAGATCCTCCACTGACATTCCACAGAGCTCAAGATAAATATCTTATCCAGGCAGACTCGGGGAGGATGGAGTGTCTTGTCACAACCTTCTCTGACAACTGGGAATTCGAAGATTTACAGTCATTGCTGTATAACTGCCATAATGAGCAGTGTTCCCAGTGGTCCATTTTTCAGAAGCTGGAACATGGTGTGCCACAGCAAACTGCATGAAGCCAACCAGCATAATCTTTCCATTAAGCTTTTTGTGTGCGTGTTAACCAAGGCCGTCTCCAATACGTGTCTAGAATACATGAAACAAAATTTACAAAGGAATTAGATAACTAGTTACATACATTTTAGTGCCAAAATGAACTGTCCTGAAAATCATGGTAATGTCCTGTACATGCGTCTTATTCAGAAACTCTTATGACATACGTACACTAGAAATGGTTATCTTATAACATGGGCATCGTATAAACTGCATATAGGGTTTGTCAGTAAAGTTCTGGTGTCATTTCAAGCAATTGCTTAAACAGGTAAACAGTTAAACATCAAAATTATATCAAATGTCAGTCTTGAATACGTATCTCCATTTTTTAAGTACCTCGCATAAACGAAAAGGCGTGGATCCAGTTTCTAGAGTTACATACATTTATTTATCTGGCCAGAATGGTAATTACCATGTATCTTATGTACAATAACGTAACCAAAATAGCTAATTATTGTATACATACTCTTAGAATAGACAACCATTTTGGAGAACAATTAATGTCAGTAATGCGTCAATCAACATCTTATACTATTGGAGCAAAAATCTTAGGTGTAACATCACCTTAGCGTTTTTCAAATCCACTGGTATCATTACGACTACAAAACAGTCGTCACTCCTGTTGATAAAAGAGTAACATGTTAACTATATTTTCATTAAAAAGTTGTAACTCCCATTAACAAGCTGCAAGTTCCTGAAAATTCAAAGATCACGTGTCAACCACAAAGTAGGTCCATTATCTGTTGAGTAAACTGAGTAAAGACATACACAATACTGAAAAAAAATTGTTCATATTAAATGTATTTTGTTTCTTGTTTACACTGCTAAACAGTGTACTTATAAAGTTAATATTAAACCACATACAACATCGTTACTGAGACAAAAAATTTTCGTTTATCCCTCATTGCCTACCCGTAATAATAGTCCATAGAAACATCCACATACATAATCACTACTGAAATAACATCGTCTTCTACTCCTCATTGGCTTCCTGAGATACGTAAGTTTAAAAAAATCTCTTCACTTAGATATGCATCATAATTCAATACATATTATTCCTTCGTTACTGCTCAACGTAAGTACCATTTACAAAATTGCAATATTTCATCATAAAAGTACAGCTACATAATAATAAGCACATTATTTCTTACCTTTTGGTATTTGTTTTTTTATACGTAAATGTCATACTATTCCCTTTTTCTGTCATTCTTTACACTGTGTCCAGTTTTGCGTAATATAGGTATTTATTTGATGCTGAAAGGTCATTTTACTGTATTACGAGCAGTCAATAGCTGAGGATTGTTAGCGTCATATAACTATTTTCAAACGTCTAAAAATGGCATCAATACAGTAGATTTCTGAAACATCATTAACAGATTACCAAAAGTTCATAGCAAATTACATTTATCACCAGTTAGGAAAATAAGTTCTTGTAGTGTAAGGTCAACAAGTCTCAAAACTTACTTCGGTATACTTACACTAGGATAGTAGGACAGAGTTATTTACACTTATTATCTAATATGACAGCAGAAGAAGTGTAGTGCACAATGAAATAAGAGAAGAAATAGTAACACCGAGCTCGAGGAGGCATCAGTCGCCAGCTGATGTATCCATCATAGAGAGATGGATCCTCTACCTAAGTTACTCGTTTTTCAACAGCATGAGGTGGATTGTTGTAAGAACTTGCGTCAGGTTAAATGACACCTTGAGCTAACATGGACTGGATCTCATTCGTTACTCTTATATGAATGGAGTCGCGTAATGTGGAACAAAAAACTTCGTATGTTGCTTGATTTTAAATTCGTACAAAAAATTTCATTTGGTACCATGTTTGATGACAGACTTCAGAATGTGACTGTAAGATATTGACTATCTACTTTACAAGCATCCTCTACACTGTCTACTTTATCACGTATAATATCCGAGATATCAAGAATGTTCCATCTCCCGAGAATCACTTGATTTATGACCAGTAGCTTCATTAGAAGGTTCTGATTTTGACGAAGATAAAAATTTCAGACCGTTGATGTCTTCTCCTCCTTTGAAATCGAATCCTCTAATTGCAACGAGAATGACTTGTCATCGACTTCAGCTTTCACCTTAGCATCATTAAAGATTAGCATAGCCTTGTATTCAGTCAAGAACTCAACGCCTGACGTCATTTGTGTGATAAGAAGGGGCAGAAGTAAGACGCTGGCGGAGAACTGATGATCTTGACGAATGAAATGCAAACGTGTTTGGTTTCTAACCTCTGTTGTTTTATTAGTAATAACACCCTTAATTTCAGTTTGTTGTAATGGAAATGTTGGACAAACAGTTGACCCCTGACCATTACTCAAAGCTGTCTCACCGATAAACGAAATACGACTACCCGAGTATAATATCGCTGATAAAGAAACCTGTCCATCATAAAGTGACACTATAGGATGAATTAAGATGTGCTGATTGTCCACCTACTCTTCCAACTGGTTATCCCTAATACCCTAAAACTGGACAAAATTTATTTTGTATCTCCTCTGAATTCACATCACGAAACTTTTTCTCTAAGAAAGTGTCGCCAGTACCCTCTACCATGTCACTAGTTGTGTTCCCTTGTTCAGACGGATGCATATCTGTTTCATTTTCATCGTCATCATCTGACCAATTCATGTAATTAGTTAAACCATTCAAAAACACCAATTTCTTTTAAGTTCAATAATTGACAACGAGTCTTTCGCCCTGTACGCGATCTGTCGTTTTTGTTGGATTTGGTGATCTGACCTCGGCTACTTCAGCGCGTCGTTGCACACTAAAGCTTCTGTAATCGCGCCTCTGCTGATTATTTCTTTCATCATGATTGTTACGACCACACGAACCATCTCGTCTTTGAATGTAATGATAGTCATGTGATCTGAAATCAATGTTCTCGGTTTCTCGATTTGAATTAAAATTTCGTCTTTCACGCCACTTGCTGTTCTTTCTTTCATTACACTGATATCTGTTGGGATGGCCATTATTACCGTAATTTCTTTTGTTCCTCAAACAACGATTTCTGTTACTGTCTCTGAAACTTCTGCGCTTATACGACTGATCTCTCGAATGCCAACTGTTCGAATAATTATGATCGCGACTATTAGAGAACTGATTATTCTGTTCATAATGGTTTTTCCGATTGGCAGAATACCGGTCATACGCTCCGTTTTGTCGTGACTGGGAACTTTGTCTGTTACCGTCTCTGTATTTATTTCTCGAGTAAAATTCCGCACTGTCAGCTTTGAGTTCCTGCAATTGTTTTGTAAAGGCTCAATGTCATCTTTACTACGTCCTGCCAAAATAATGTATTGGAAGCGTGTCGGTAGTTTCATCAAACAAATTCTTATAAATTCAGAGAGACTGTACGGTTTCGAAGAAGTGATTCTTGCGTATTATGTGCAGAAAATAGTCTGCCGGGCTGGACAAGTCTGATTGTTCAAAATTCATTAACATAATGGTACTGTTTTTATACTGTCTTGTGTTCCTTCAGACCAGCATGCAGACAAGAATGAGCGATAAAATTAGCCTTCCTTACGAAATTCTTGCGCGATTTCTCTGTCTTTTATCTGGTTCAGATTCTAAATAGTCACACATATGTTACAATTTATGATCAGTTGGCCATGAAGGTGGAAGACAATACTGGAATTTTTGTAGCCACTCTACGGGTGCGTGTCACTGGGAGAATTTTGAAAAACATTAAACTTTCGAACAGTGACGGAATAATTGTAATCAAATGAATCTTTCAGTGGGACGACAAATTATTTTGTGCGCTGTGTGAGGCATCCGCGCTATTTTGTCTGCGCAACGCACTGTGCTTGCGTGTCAGTAAACCTACGCCCATCCGCATCATCATGCCCGTGACTGATTTTCATTTCAATGCGCGATAATCTATCATTCAGTTTCCTTACATCAGATTTGTGCTCTTGATTAATAGTCATCTGTCACTGTTCAAAACGATTAAGAGAAGGATATTCTTCCGACTCTGCAAATGGAACAGGTTGTGTAACATCAGAATTTTTGTCTGCATCGCTGGTCAGTTGGGTCACAGTTACAGAAAGTTCGTTTCGTCTACCCGTTTGCTAACTATATTTAACTGTCCTAGGGAAGCAAATTCTGTCTCTTTAGCCTTAAGCGATGCGCACTGCTCTTCAAGACTTTGTATCTGGGTTTCAAACTAACTGCCTTGCCGTTTTAAGTGTGAAATGTTGACTATTCCAATGTGTACGACTCTTGACTTTAGATTATTTATTACAGTGGTTAATTCCTCATGTACAATTTTCTTAACCTGTTTAGTTTTCTCATGTAAATCAGCCAACCCTTCCTCTCTAAACTTTTTATTATTCTGTTCTAGATTACTGGCAAAATCCCCTAACTTTTTTTCCAGTCTTCGGTCACATTCTTCAAATTTTCTATCTCGTTCTCTGTCACATTCTTTAAACTTTCTATCCTGTTCTTTATTGTGTTCCGATAATATCTTCAGAATACTTCGTAAAAATGATGGTTCCCATCTCTACCCTATTACTGCAGGAAGGGGTAGAGACTGGGCCAGTTTGGTCAACAGTTGTGAAAGCAAAACCTGAGCTTTAATTATAGAACCTGACTGTTGTCACAAATTAAATCCTACAGACTCAGTTTCCAAAGCAGAATCCCCAACTGCACTTTGTAATGGGACACCCTTCTCTAACATTACCTTTTTTATAGAAATAGCCGATACCAGGAATATTTTCAAATCTTGTATAGTGATCATAATCTCAGCTGTTTTAACTAAATGAATTTCATATGGTTTTGCATACGATGCATTATATTTCAGGCTAAAATTATAAAAAGAAATTAATTTATTATAATCAGTATGTACTATCTCTGTATATACAGTTAAAATTACTTTTCTTTTAGAAATATTTGGCATTACGAATTATCTGGCATACCTGAAATGCATATTATTAATGGCACAATCTAATGCAAATTATTGAGTTTACTTCTGGATTCATTTACAAAATAATGATATAACTTGGTGATGGTTCTTCTTTTGTCAAATAAGTTTGTAAACTCTTTTGTTTTGTAAACTCGTTGGAATGTGTTAGTACCGCAGAACGAGTTAGTAGTAGTGGACATACCTATGATGGAAACGGACGTGTTTTTGATTTTGGCAATAATAATGTAATTTTTGGTTTTATGAAAAAGGAGATTAAGAAGTCAGTGCGATATAGAAGAATGGGATAAAACAAAAAAGGCATAGAAACAGAAAGTACTTCATCAATTATTATGTCAACTGGAACCGACAAAGTCAAAATTGCAGCCTCAAGAATCTACCCCTGGACATACTGCAGCCAACAACGAGAAAATGAAGAAAATAAATTGTGTATCTTACGCCCCTCGAAGCTTTTGAAACTATTGAAGAGTCTGAAAATTTACTGGTGATGTGTGGGAGGGTAAGATTACAACTTTCTTATTCTTTGTTTGATACTGAAAAATTACCCTGATCATTCCTGCCAGGCACTGTCCTCTTTCTCTTTGTTAAATCAGTATTATGAAAGGATCCTCATACTCTTGTCCCATCTGTATCCACAGAATCATATTAAGTTGCATCAGTTACAGCTCTAACATTTGTTCTAGGTCTGGTAGCTCTTGACATTTTAATGCAGTTACAGTAAAGCAGAACATAAAAGGGAAATCTCTCACATACAGAAGATATACATCACATGGATAACTACCGAAATCACTTTCTATAAATGCTAATGAAAACAGAAAAACCTTTAAATTATCGCTGACACAATTCACTGAATAAATGAAAATGCAAGCTTCTGATAATATCATTGTGTAATGAAGTACTTACACTTCAGTAAAGCGCACAAAGTAGCACATACACAATGTGATCAAAAGTATAAGGACACCTGGCTGAAAATGACTTACAGGTTCGTGGCGCCCTCCATTGGTAATGCTGGATTTCAACATGGTGTTGGCCCATTCTTAGCTTTGATAACAGCTTCCACTCTCGCAGGCATACGTTCAATCAGGTGCTGGAAGGTTTCTTGGGGAATGGCAGCCCATTTTTCGCGGAGAGGTATCGATGTCGGTCGGTGAGGCCTGGCACGAAGTCGGCGTTCCAAAACATCCCAGATGTGTTCTATAGGATTCAGGTCGGGACTTTCTGGACGCCAGTCCATTACAGGGATGTTACTGTCGTGTAATCAGTCCGCCACAGGCCGTGCGTTGTGAACAGGTGCTCGATCGTGTTGAAAGACGCAGTAGCCATTCCTGATTGCTCTTCAACAGTGGGAAGCAAAAAGGTGCTTAAAACATCAATGTAGGCCCGTGATGTGATAGTGCCACGCAAAACAACAAGGGGTGGAAGCCCCCTCCATGAAAAATACGACCACAGCACAACACCACCGCCTCCGAATTTTACTGTTGGCACTACACACTCTGGCAGATGACGTTCACCGGGCATTCGCCATACCCACACCCTGCCATCGGATCGCCACATTGTTAACCGTGATTCGTCACTTCATACAACGTTTTACCAATGTTCAATCGTCCAATGTTTACGCTCCTTACACCAAGCAAGGCGTCGTTTGGCGTTTACCGGCCGGCGTGATGTGCGGCTTATGAGGAGGCGCTCGACCATGAAATCCAAGTTTTCTCACCTCCCGCCTAACTGTCATAGTACTTGCAGTGGATCCTGGTGCAGTTTGGAATTCCTGTGTGATGGTCTGGATAGATGCCTGCCTATTATACATTACGACCCCCTTCAACTGTCGACGCTCTCTGTCAATCGACAGACGAGGTCGGCCTGTACATCTACATCTACATCTATACTCCGCGAGCCACCTTACGGTGTGTGGCGGAGGGTACTTATTGTACCACTATCTGATCCCCCCTTCCCTGTTCCATTCACGAATTGTGCGTGGGAAGAACGACTGCTTGTAAGTCTCCGTATTTGCTCTAATTTCTCGGATCTTTTCGTTGTGATCATTACGCGAGATATATGTGGGCGGTAGTAATATGTTGCCCATCTCTTCCCGGAATGTGCTCTCTCGTAATTTCGATAATAAACCTCTCCGTATTGCGTAACGCCTTTCTTGAAGTGTCTGCCACTGGAGCTTGTTCAGCATCTCCGTAACGCTCTCGCGCTGACTAAATGTCCCCATGACGAATCGCGCTGCTTTTCGCTGGATCATTTCTATCTCTTCTATTAATCCAACCTGGTAAGGGTCCCATACTGATGAGCAATACTCAAGAATCGGACGAACAAGCGTTTTGTAAGCTACTTCTTTCGTCGATGAGTCACATTTTCTTAGAATTCTTCCTATGAATCTCAACCTGGCGCCTGCTTTTCCCACTATTTGTTTTATGTGATCATTCCACTTCAGATCGCTCCGGATAGTAACTCCTAAGTATTTTACGATCGTTACCGCTTCCAATGATTTACCACCTATGGCATAATCGTACTGGAATGGATTTCTGCCCCTATGTATGCGCATTATATTACATTTATCTACATTTAGGGAAAGCTGCCAGCTGTCGCACCATTCATTAATCCTCTGCAGGTCTTCCTGGAGTACGTACGAGTCTTCTGATGTTGCTACTTTCTTGTAGACAACCGTGTCATCTGCAAATAGCCTCACGGAGCTACCGATGTTGTCAACTAAGTCATTTATGTATATTGTAAACAATAAAGGTCCTATCACGCTTCCTTGCGGTACTCCCGAAATTACCTCTACATCTGCAGATTTTGAACCGTTAAGAATGACATGTTGTGTTCTTTCTTCTAGGAAATCCTGAATCCAATCACAAACCTGGTCCGATATTCCGTAAGCACGTATTTTTTTCACTAAACGTAAGTGCGGAACCGTATCAAATGCCTTCCTGAAGTCCAGGAATACGGCATCAATCTGCTCGCCAGTGACTACGGCACTGTGAATTTCTTGGGCAAATAGGGCGAGCTGGGTTTCACATGATCTCTGTTTGCGGAATCCATGTTGGTTATGATGAAGGAGATTTGTATTATCTAAGAACGTCATAATACGAGAACACAAAACATGTTCCATTATTCTACAACAGATTGACGTAAGTGAAATAGGCCTATAATTATTCGCATCTGATTTATGACCCTTCTTGAAAATGGGAACGACCTGTGCTTTCTTCCAGTCGCTAGGTACTTTACGTTCTTCCAGAGATCTACGATAAATTGCTGATAGAAAGGGGGCAAGTTCTTTAGCATAATCACTGTAGAATCTTAAGGGTATCTCGTCTGGTCCGGATGCTTTTCCGCTACTAAGTGATAGCAGTTGTTTTTCAATTCCGATATCGTTTATTTCAATATTTTCCATTTTGGCGTCCGTGCGACGGCTGAAGTCAGGGACCGTGTTACGATTTTCCGCAGTGAAACAGTTTCGGAACACTGAATTCAGTATTTCTGCCTTTCTTCGGTCGTCCTCTGTTTCGGTGCCATCGTGGTCAACGAGTGACTGAATAGGGGATTTAGATCCGCTTACCGATTTTACATATGACCAAAACTTTTTAGGGTTCTTGTTTAGATTGTTTGCCAATGTTTTATGTTCGAATTCGTTGAATGCTTCTCTCATTGCTCTCTTTACGCTCTTTTTCGCTTCGTTCAGCTTTTCCTTATCAGCTATGATTCGACTACTCTTAAACCTATGGTGAAGCTTTCTTTGTTTCCGTAGTACCTTTCGTACATGATTGTTATACCACGGTGGATCTTTCCCCTCGCTTTGGACCTTAGTCGGTACGAACTTATCTAAGGCGTACTGGACGATGTTTCTGAATTTTTTCCATTTTTGTTCCACATCCTCTTCCTCAGAAATGAACGTTTGATGGTGGTCACTCAGATATTCTGCGATTTGTGCCCTATCACTCTTGTTAAGCAAATAGATTTTCCTTCCTTTCTTGGCATTTCTTATTACACTTGTAGTCATTGATGCAACCACTGACTTATGATCACTGATACCCTCTTCTACATTCACGGAGTCGAAAAGTTCCGGTCTATTTGTTGCTATGAGGTCTAAAACGTTAGCTTCACGAGTTGGTTCTCTAACTATCTGCTCGAAGTAATTCTCGGACAAGGCAGTCAGGATAATGTCACAAGAGTCTCTGTCCCTGGCTCCAGTTCTGATTGTGTGACTATCCCATTCTATACCTGGTAGATTGAAGTCTCCCCCTATTACAATAGTATGATCACGAAACTTCTTCACGACGTTCTGCAGGTTCTCTCTGAGGCGCTCAACTACTACGGTTGCTGATGCAGGTGGCCTATAGAAGCATCCGACTATCATATCTGACCCACCTTTGATACTTAACTTAACCCAGATTATTTCACATTCGCATTCGCTAATAACTTCACTGGATATTATTGAATTCTTTACTGCTATAAATACTCCTCCACCATTGGCGTTTATCCTATCCTTGCGGTATATATTCCATTCTGTGTCTAGGATTTCGTTACTGTTCACTTCCGGTTTTAACCAACTTTCCGTTCCTAATACTATATGCGCACTATTTCCTTCAATAAGAGATACTAATTCAGGAACCTTGCCCTGGATACTCCTGCAGTTTACCAATATTACGTTAACTTTTCCTGTTTTTGGTCTCTGAGGACGGACGTTCTTTATCAACGATGATAATGTTCTCTCTGGTAAGCCGTCAGGTATTTTATCGTTTCGCCCAAGGGGGGGTCCCTCTAACCTAAAAAACCCCCGTGTGCACGCCACACGTACTCTGCTACCCTAGTAGCTGCTTCCGGTGTGTAGTGCACGCCTGACCTGTCTAGGGGGGCCCTACAGTTCTCCACCCAATAACGGAGGTCGATGAATTTGCAACCATTATAGTCGCAGAGTCGTCTGAGCCTCTGGTTTAGACCCTCCACACGGCTCCAAACCAGAGGACCGCGATCGACTCTGGGCACTATGCTGCAGATATTAAGCTCAGCTTGCACTCCGCGTGCGATGCTGGTTGTCTTCACCAAATCAGCCAGCCGCCGGAAGGAACCAAGGATGGCCTCAGAACCCAAGCGGCAGGCGTCATTCGTTCCGACATGTGCTACTATCTGCAGCCGGTCACACCCAGTGCGTTCAATAGCTGCCGGAAGGGCCTCCTCCACATTACGGACGAGACCCCCCGGCAAGCACACCGAGTGCACACTGGCATTCTTCCCCGACCTACCCGCTATTTTCCTGAGGGGCTCCATAACCCGCCTAACGTTGGAGCTCCCTATAACTAATAGGCCCGCCCTCTGTGACTGTCGGGACCTTGCCGGAGAATCGGCCACTGGCCCAACAGGCGAGGCATCCTGTGGTGGCTCGGAAACGATGTCATCACCACTAGGAAGCACCCCGTACCTGTTGGAAAGGGGTAAGGCAGCCGCCACGCGGCCAGATCCCACCTTCGCCTTTCGGCCAGGCACGCGCGAGCCCACCACTGTCCGCCATTCACCCTGGAGTGATGGCTGACCGGTAAGATGCTCACTGCCGGAAGACGCAGCGACATCAGGGGTTCCATGTGATTCCAAGGCCACCGAAGTAGGCATAGGTCTCACCACAGTTGCCCCAACGCCACTACGAGCCGACGCCTGCGCCTCGAGCTCGATGAGCCTAACAGACAAAGCCTCCACCTGTCCCCGAAGAGTGGCCAATTCTCCTTGCGTCCGCTCACAACAACCACAGTCCCTACACATGACTATGTTTACCCTACTCTATACGGTGACAAATTCCCAAGATAATCTTCTGATGAGCTACTCTGATAATCAAGAAACACTCACTGAAATACGAGACGCGAAAACTACGCTAGGTTTTCCCAGAAAAACTATTTAAAAGCTAAGCGCAGCAAATAAGTACAAAAACACTGTTTTGAAATAAAAGGTTCTACCTAGTAAGCACTCGAACACGCAAGAAATTACAAAAATAAACTAGTAATTACACAGATAACTGAAAATAAGTCGCTGCTGTTTGTAAAATATGTAAGAAGCAAACGGTGTACTCGCCTTAGTAGCAGCAGGAGCTAACGATGCGCTCTCGCTGACGGTCTAACTGACACTGACTGAGCTGCTCTAACCAAACATACAAGCCTGCACGATACGAGAGTCGATACAACGGTCGATAGCAATGGCGGTACTGTACACTACACTGTTATTGAAATAAAAGGTTCTACCTAGTAAGCACTCGAACACGCAAGAAATTACAAAAATAAACTAGTAATTACACAGATAACTGAAAATAAGTCGCTGCTGTTTGTAAAATATGTAAGAAGCAAACGGTGTACTCGCCTTAGTAGCAGCAGGAGCTAACGATGCGCTCTCGCTGACGGTCTAACTGTACGCCTTTAATGCTGTATGTATCCCTTCATGTTTTCACTTCAGTATCACATCGGAAACAATGGACCTTGTGATGTTTCGGAGCGTGGAAATCTCGCGTACAGATGTATGACACAAGTGACACCCAATCACCTGACCACGTCCGAAGTCCGTGAGATCCGCGGAGCGCACCATTCTGCTCTCTCACATTGTCTAACGACAGGTCACTAATATGGAGTATCTGGCTGTAGGTGGCAGCACAATGCATCTAATATGAAAAACGTATGTTTCTGGGGTGTCCGGATACTTTTGATCACATAGCGTCCCATAAAAAATTTACTGCCTGCCTAACCGTATAACACTTAAAGATTCAATAAACGACAATGCTTTTAACTGGGAGTATATCATTAGCAATAGCAAAGATCAACGGCAAAAGCGCTTGTCCTAAGCCCATTATAACACTAAAAATGCATAAAATGAAAGAATCTCACTTGCACTACACTCTGTAGCATTTCAAAATTTCACAGTTGAGAATAAAATACTTTTCACAAAATCGGTTTTCAAAGTTGTAGAGAATACACAATAATTGTATTCCTGCACAAGCAAACTTCAACTGTTCCCCATAAAATCTGTGTATTTTGTTCACTAGTAGTAAAATATGCCAAAGAAACTATGCTGCTGTAATGACATACCGTGTATAATTACTTCAGTTGTTACGTCACAAATCTTGGAAATAATTGCAAATTCAAAGTCTTTAACTGAAATTTTAGTATGTATACGGCCGCAAAGCAAAAATTAATCAGACTGCAAAAATCGGTAGGCTGCCATGTAACTGCGCATCCTGGCAGTATAGATCGACAGGTGGAAGCTTCTTATGTATTTTTAAACTCGTGTTTATAAGTGTCAAGTTGGTATCCAAGAAATGTGCAAAACTCGTTTTGATATCGAAATATGTAAATCTTAATGCAGGGCAACAGAATTACTCGAAAATCCAACTTCGAACGGAAACATGTGCTGCTCAAGCTGCACGACGCGAAATCCAGAACTAGCCAGTACATCAGACGTTTCGTATGCGAAAAAGCAATCCATTTTCAATGAAATTCACACATGCCATTTGACTGCAAAACAAAATGAGTCAGATTAAAATGTTGGCCCTGAGTATTGCTAATCTTTATCTTTAGTGTTGCAAACAATCACTAATTCATAATTGTTATTGTAATTACACTGAAAAAAACACATGAAAATTAACGCATCTGACTTTCTGTTAAAAATGCTCGTAAGTTCAAAAGATAGCACTTTACTGAAATCTTCTACTGGTATTAAGCTTCTGAACTGATGTGATATTATTTTCACAAATACATTTTGACAATCACTGTGCCTTGTAGTGGACGTGAACCTTGATGGTAATTAAATTTGTTGAACTACCAGTGCGCACAGAATGCTCTTCTGCTCTGCGACACGTTGGCGTTAGGAATTGTTATGTGATTGTCAAAGACAAATTTCATTTCCTGTACTTACGATGTACAATGCTAGACGATATCTTACCTATTTTCATAAAATGTTTCTCACTACACAGCTCGCGGTGTGCAGTGCGAGTGTGCAGAGTCATGAAAGTAAAATTGAAAATGGAGAACTCATCTTAACGACTGATAAATAAGAACAAAGACTCCAAGCTTAACTATGCTTCACTAAGCCATGACAACAGTACACCTTTTCGTGAAGTCCTCATACTTTGAGAAGTTAACAAAAATATTTCTTTATAACTCTCCTGTGCCTTCCTTGACACTTGTTTCAACTATAAGACAATACCACATGTTGCATTATAAAATTTCTTCTGCAAACTTCAAGCATACGCAATGTTCTAAGTATGAGAAACTACACATGTATATATACGGTATATAACAAAACTGGACTACCTTAAAAGTTGGCTTTTATAATTCTCCTACTAATAAAATTCCATTTGTTCAATATCTTTCCTCAAAACATAGGTCTTTTTCAATAATGCTGCCTCCATTACACGGCAGGCCAAGTTCTATTCTTTCCAAACAAAGTACATTGCCAGACTGCCCAACACACACACACACACAGCTACTATCTGACTTATTCTGGCCATATCTCTGGTCTCAAACACAGTCTTACAAATGACATGGTTGTATCGATATTACAGAGGTCGAGCACACCTATCAAATTCGCAACTTCATTCACGTTTATGGCTACAAGTTCCTGACAATCTAGATGGCAAATAGGACAGCCCTCAATAACACTGCCAGACGGGGACGGCCGAGTATTGTGAAGGCTGGTTGTAAAATTAGCGTGACATCAGCGGAAGGAATCACTCGTGAGTTTCAAAGTATTACCAGCAGTCCAGGTATCACAACGGCTGTGCGTAGAGATTCAAACAGAATGGCACACATTTCTGTAGCCATTATTAAGGGATGTTGTGAAGTCGTAAAGAGCGCCATCGCTAGACACTCAATGATTGGAAACGAATGATTTGGAGTGATGAATCACGCTATTCCCTACATTACACATTCGGCGTCTCTTTTTGTACTGTCACCTCACGTATTGCACCTCTACTACAACAGTGGTTAGTCTTGACAGTGGAACAGGGTTTACACGTTTGTAGCTGTAGCAAGGAAACGACATGTCTGCACATTGGGCTACTATTCACCCCTTTATCAATGACGTATGCCCTACATACTGTAACAGTTGTAAAGAGAATTTACGATTAGTAACTGTCTCATGACAGTTCCTTGAACTGCGTGAAACGTTATTTTTTCTTAGTAAGTTAGCCTCGGATTGAGGGCGAGGTAAGACTTCTGTATGTTAAGTAATCTACTATGCATTTACATATCTCGTTCTATGTTCGGTAATCACGACTTGAAATGTTTTCTGTACACCAATCCAAAAGAACGTAGTTTCCTTCCTGGCGATCACATTTTATCATCGCTGCTTGAGGAATCAAAGATGGTTCCAATCGAAGAGCTGTATAGGCAAAAGACTACCATATCAATGAGTCTCTTGTGGAATCAATCAGCTCCTACAAACAACGATTTTGGAAATATGAAATGGAATGACCACATAGGATCAGCTGTAGGCAAAGCAGGTGGCAGACTTCGGTTCCTTGGTAGGAAACAAGGAAAAAGCAATAGGTTTGTTTATAAATAACTCATCTCCTTCCAGTCACGATTTTCTTTATTTTTTTTTCGCACGACGCCTTTCGGGAAGTGATTGCCATTTCCAAGTGCGTTGTTTGTGTTCGTTATGTTATTCCTATGTGATGTTGTCGATGTGTGAGATTCTGCTTAATTTCGTTGACTTTACTGCAATATATAAGAAAACACGCGATTTTTAGTTGGTTGTCGATCTTTTTGTGAAGTCAGTGGCGAAATTTAGAAGAATTTGTACTTACAGTTTCCTTATGGTCCATTTGTGCAGTCTCTCACACATACTAAAAATCACACACAACTTGTTGTCCACTTTTAAACATTGAAAACATTTTACATAAACAAAACAGTGACACAGATGTTCTTACAAGTAGTCAACAGAGATGACATTATAGGTCTTCCACAGAATATGATATGCTTTTGTACAGAGGTTATTAACTTAACAATTTGGATCATAATTTACTTATGTCTATTTTAAAATTGTGCTTATTTCTATGTGTTACTATTTTTATTTAAGTATACTATCGAAACATCTGAAGAAATTCACTGATTCACTTTCAAGTTTTCCGTTTAATATTTTATCTTCATATTTTCTGTAATGTTAATATATCTCCAGTTCTTCTAGCAAATCCATTTTATGTCCTTTATTTAGTCGGTGGAGTACTTCGACATTTTCTCTATTTTACCAAATGGGTGTCCTGTATTATGTACATGTGTTGCTATTGCTGATGTAGTGTGTCTGTTGTGTGTGTAGGCTTTTATGTGCTCTGTGTATCTGGTGTTGAAATTACAGCCTGTTTGTCCTAGGTAGAACATGGAGCATTCCTGGCATATGACCTTGTATATTCCAGAGTTTGAGCATGGATCATGCTTACACTATATACTCTGTATTAGATGTAGAAAACCCAATTTTTACTTTGTGATTTTTGAAAATACGAGGGCCGTTCAGAAAGTAACCTCCAGTTGATTTAAAAAAATACACCAAGTTAAATAAAAATATTTTAATATATACATCTTACAACTACATCTTTGCACTATTTTTCTACATAGTCTCCATAGCGATTGAGGCACTTATCGTATCTCTTCACAAGCTTTGAAATTCCTTCTGCATAAAAATCACCCGCTTGTGCCTGGAGCCAGCCTGTGACCGCATCTTTGAGCTCTTCGTCGTCATCAAACTGCTGTGACCCGAGCCATTTCTTCAAATGCATGAATAGGTGATAATCACTTGGCGCCAGGTCTGGGCTGTAAGGTGGATGGTTGATAACGTCCCACTTGAAGGACTCAAGAAGGGCCGTTGTTCTGCGAGCAGAGTGAGGACGGGCGTTATCGTGCAAAAAAACGATACCGGAAGTCAGCATACCACGGCGTTTGTTCTGTATAGCCCGTCGTAACTTTTTTATTGTTCCACAGTACACGTCTTGATTAATGGTCGTACCACGTTCCATGAATTCAACCAACAACACCCCTTTGGCATCCCAAAACACCGTTGCCATCAGTTTTCTGGCAGAAAAATCTTGCGAGGCTTTTCTTGGTTTGGTAGGCGAATTTGAATGTGCCCACATCTTTGATTGTTCTTTTGTCTCAGGGTTCACGTACTTAATCCAGGTTTCGTCACCGGTCACGATTCTGTTTAACAATGGTTCTCCTTCGTCCTCATAACGTGACAGAAAGTCTAATGCAGAGGCCATTCTTTGAGTTTTGTGGTGGTCGGTAAGAATTTTGGGCACCCATCGTGCACAGAACTTACGGTAACCCAATCTTGCTGTCACTATCTCGTACAAGAGAGTCTTAGAAATCTGTGGAAAACCAGTAGACAACTCCGACATTGAGAAACGTCGATTTTCACGAACTTTTGCACCAACTGTCTGAACGAGTTCGTCAGTCACCAATGATGGTCTACCACTCCTCTCTTCATCATGAACGTTTTCTCGTCCACTTTTAAATAAACGTACCCATTCACGGACAACTCCTTCACTCATAACTCTTGGTCTGTACATGGCACAAAGCTCACGATGAATAGCTGCTGCAGAATATCCATTGGCTGTAAAAAACCTTATGACAGCACGCACTTCACATTTGGCGGGGTTTTCTATTGCAGCACACATTTCAAACTGCCACAAAAACTAAACTAGCGCAGGTACGACGTTCACTCGACCACGGCTTGATGCCGACTGACCTGTTGAGTGCGTGAACGCACAGATGGCGTCGCTACTCCCCCCACAACCCGCACTGTGACCAATCGGAGGTCACTTTCTGAACCGCCCTCGTATTTGCAATCTTCTGTGATACATGGCCAATGTATGGGATACTAGATATATATTTGTTTTTCTCTTTTTCTTCTGTGGAGCAGTTTGTGTCTGGCTCTTTCTTCACTTTGTCTAGGATTGTGTCAACCATGTAAGCATTGTACCCATTGGGAACTGCGATCTTTTTCACTGTGTTTTTTTCTTGTCGCATGTTTTCTTGGTTCAATGGTATTTTAGTTGCCCTATGTAGCACTGACCTGTATGCTGCCTGTTTATCGATATTTGGGTGACATGAGGTTGCAGGGATTGTGATGTCAATAATTGTGTTTTTCCTATGAATTTTGAATGTGCATGTGTTGTTGTGTCTTGTAATATTTAGGTCCAGAAAGTTGATGCTTTTATTTTCCTGATGTTCCACTGTAAATTTAATTTTCTCATGTAGATTATTGAAGTAATTTAAAATGTCTCTGATGTCTTTAGTATCCCCTTTCACTAACAGTAGTGTGTCATCTATATATCGCCTATAAAATTCAATTTTCTTTAGGTAAGGTTCTTGGCTGTTAAATAATTTTTTTTCTAAGTGATTTATGTACATGTCAGCTATGGTACCAGATATACATGATCCCATTGCTAGGCCATCTGGTTGTTTATATATGTTTCCATTAAAGGTGAAGTAGTTGTAACTTAGGGTTTGCTGAAGGAGCTCCCTAAATTCAACAATTTCTGTGTATGAAAGTTTCTTGTGTTTCATAAGGTTCTTTTGTATTACTGTCACATCTTCTTGTATGGGTATGTTTGAGTAAAGGTTGGTGTTGTCAAGAGATATAAACTGAGCATCTTGGGGGAGCTTTCTGGTTTTTAGTTCCTTACCTAGTATCGTGCTGTTTTTTATAGAATATGTTGCTTCATATGTATAATTTTTTATCATTATATCATTCAGTTTTTGTGATAGTTTGTACGCTGGGCTATTTGTAGAGTTGACCACAGGACATATCGGATTTCCATCCTTGTGTATTTTTGGCTGTTCTCTTGGCTGTGCTCTTAGGTGTGCTGCTTGTGGATTCATACATGAGAGGTATTTCTTTTCAATTTCTGTCAGTAGGAAATGTGTTCTTTAGTTGTTCCTTAATTTTATTTTGAAATTGTTTGGTTGGATCTTTTTCAATGTGACGAATATTATTACCATCAAAAAATTCATGTGTTTTGTCTGTGTATTCCTTTTCTTTCATCACAACTAGTGTATTGATTTTGTCTGATTTTACAGCTTGTTTTTCAATTTTTTATTTATGGATTTTAGAGTTTTCTCATCATTTATTGTATATTTAGATCTAAATTTATCTTTATTCATTTCTTTGTCAAGAAGTTTGCTTAGTTTGTGATCTATTGCTGCTTTTTTATTAGAATTTAATTTTGCAACATCTGGTACATTTTTAGTTGCAGCTATAACCTGTTTCAGTGTATGGTTGTTGAGATTAGGTTTTACATTGTATTTTAGTCCTTTTTGGAGCAGATCACTTTCTCTTTGGTCAAATTTTGTCTGTGTTGTTCACCACTCTATTGTAAAATGTGTGTGTGTTTTTGTCAATTATCTGAAGGTTGTATATCTTATTTTGTTTGGATGTCAAGGCCTGTAGTTTCTTGTTATGTGTATTACAAATGGTCAAGTACTCCTGTCGACTATGTCTTGGATGTGCTTACATATGCTGTCATAAACTGTGGGTTCCATGTTGTTTGCTGCTTCTATCTGCATGCTGAGTAGCTTTCTGCTTAGTAAGTCCTTCTTCTTGTGTAACTGCCTTATTTCGGTTTTCAGCCATAGTTTTTCTGCTTTGTGGTTTATAACTTTTGCTATGCTGCTGCTAGAACATATTTTCATTTTTATATAATTCGGAATTATACCTAGCTGTAGGCAGTGCTTGTTGAATCTTATGTGTGAAACTGTTTTTAGTACTTTGCTTTTGAGGTTTTTGTATTTATATATAGCTTTCATTGCCTGGCCTGGCACTAATAATCTGATTTTATCCATTATAAATGGTTCTGAAAGCCTGCGACTGTGAAAACAATAGGTTTGTTTATAAATAACTCATCTGCTACCAGTTACGATTTTCTTTATTTTATTTACGTCGTAACGAACAGTTATTGCACAAGTGACCTCTGTTACTGTAAACGTAGGAGGAATGAGTCAGACGTAAGCCAGCTGCTGCGGAAATAGCATGCACGTGTAATTGTGCAAAACCAAGAAGAAGGAGAAGGTGCCTTCTTCAACTCTTGCAGATGCCAACAACGTACCTGCCCTCTTCAGGATACAGCGATCTAAAGTCAATGTAGAGGCACTCCGCCCCATTGGGGTAAAAATAGTTAATGAATATAGAAAGTATTATTAGCGATCGCATATAACAAGAGGGACGGAAAATGTATTATTGACACTGTCCTTTAAGATTTAGCCACAAAGTATGTATTATGGCTGACCTCTGCAGATATACCTGCAGTACAGAATTTTTACCCGTAAATTAACTATTAATGAGGATACCTGCGAATATATCCGTAGATATCCTCATCCTCGCAGACCTCACTAATGGGACAGTATGACGAATGTGCAGGAAAACGTGACACTTGAAGGTAGACGCCAAATATCCTATAAAATCCTAAAATAATATTTTGAGAAATAATGTGTTAAGTGAGCAATTTCGCAATATGTTGGAGCCTCCTACGCAGGACAGTTTCTAGAATATTTTTCTCTGCATCAAATGACGCCTCCTCCACACCCTCTATTCACGCTTCAGCGTTCATTGCTTTTCTCTGGGCTCTTGATAAGACCTCTAAAAAATTCTAAGTACATCTATCATGGAAGAAGGCTGTGATTTTCTTTAAGGTAACTATTGCATAGACATTCTTCTATAACAGAAATAAGTACAAACTTTTAAATTTTATTCCATTAAATATAGGCAGATTATTATTATGCAGAACCTGTGATCGAGTATCTTGAAAACGCGAAGCTGGTCGAATGTTCACGTGCTACTGTCGTGAGCATCTATGGGAAGAGATAGTAGGACAGTGAAACTGCCACTAGGCACTAAATGGTTGGACGTCCACGACTCTTCACAGAACGTGGGATTCGGAGACTTTCCTGCTCTGGACAGCAGCGTAGATGGTGGTGATCTGTGGCATCTCTGCCGAAAGAGTACAATGCTGGTGCATGCACAAGTGTTTCGGAGCACACCATTCATCGTACATTGGACAAACATGGAGCTCTGCAGCAGACCACCCCTACGTGTACACATGTTGATCCGACGACCTTGTCAATTGCGACTACAGTGGGCACGGGTCAATCGGG
Source organism: Schistocerca nitens (assembly GCF_023898315.1). NCBI lineage: Eukaryota > Metazoa > Arthropoda > Insecta > Orthoptera > Acrididae > Schistocerca > Schistocerca nitens. Next base: position 374,361,364 of record NC_064619.1, read on the forward strand.
ATTCTACCGTCTATCAATGGAGACGTTTTGGTTCTTCGGGTAAATCACATTTTTGCAGCACTAGGTCGCTGTCATCGTGGTAAACAGCGACTCGAAACTTGTAGCTTGCCATGGATATAGGCATGTGGGAGCAGTATTATGCTATGGAAGACACTATCCTGTGCTTGCATAGGATCTGTGGTAGTAATTGACGACACACTGACAGCCGGTACCACCTGCATCCCTTCACCCATGATGCCTTCCCCGAAGGCGATGTCATATTTCAGCAGTATAATCGTCCGTGTCTTGCACCCAGAACCATATTACAGCGGTTTGAGGAGCATTATGGTGAACTCCCATTGATGGCTCGGCGACAAAATTTGCCTGATGTAAATCCTATGGAACCCATGTAAGTCAGTATCAGGTGCCATCACCGAGTACCAAGATCAGCAGCCCGTTATTTACATGAATTAAATGACCTATGCGTAGACATCTAATGCCACTTACCTTCACAAACCTACCACCAAGCTGTCGGATCCCTGACACGCAGAATCAATTACGTATTTCGTTCCAAAGACGGGCACAGCAGCTATTAAACAGGTGGCCATAGTGTTTGGATCACCAGTGTATTTCACCCAAGTGAAACTTAGCTTGCATAACGTTGCAGATTATGGTAGATACATAATCGAGTACAGTCACTTTTTCTGCTGATATAAGATGACGTCTGATGTGCCAGTATGGCCCAAGTTGAGGTGGTCAAACACAGCCTGTAGCCTGTTCTCAAAGGTCACTTGACCTCTATCCTTTCTTTTGTTGTTGTCTGGCGTCATCTCTGAATTGAAGTATACAAGACCTCCGTTGATACGGCTGAAGAAATGGAGAAGAGGGTTACACAGTCCTTTCAAGATTTAAAAGATGACCCGGAATTGTTCGAAAGAAGTCATAACTCGTTGCAGAGACGAGTGTGGTATTGCCTCAAGATATAAAACCGACATGTGGAATACAACAGTAGGGGGGCAAGGCCAACACAGGTGATTTTGTTAGCGCAGGTTGCCTACATTCAGGGCCAAGCATACATTCAAGGGAAACCTATTGTTCTCTTTTGATTGAAAGATCCTTAACCTATTGTTCTGCTAAGAGGATTATCAATTGAGAAGTATTGTTCTACTGCATGAGGTCAGGATCAAGAAGCTATTTGTAAGAGAGAAATGATTGTGGAACATGAACATCTGCATTCCTAAGGCTACACAGTTCTGCACTTAAAACATGTTACAACGCTAGCGTGGTGGAGCTTCTGACCTCTTAGTCATGTGGAATGCAATGCTGTTAATATTCCAACGTATGAAATAAATCCCCAGCACATGACATGCATTCTATGATCGAAGTGCTAGAAATGTGTGGATTGCTGTCTGGTATACTTTGGGGTATATGTTCCAGAACTGACAATTTATTTAATCGTATGGCTAGGGCCCCGCATCGGGCAGCCCATTCGGCCGGCCGGAGTGGCCGAGCAGTTCTAGGCGCTACGGACTGGAACCGCGCGACCGCTACGGTCGCAGGTTCGAATCCTGCCTCGGTCATGGATGTGTGTGATGTCCTTAGGTTAGTTAGGTTTAAGTAATTCTAAGTTCTAGGGGACTGATGACCTCAGCAGTTAAGTCCCATAGTGCTCAGAGCCATTTCAACCAGGCCATTCGCCGGGTGCCGGTCTTTCTATTTGACTCCACTTCGGCGACCTAGAGTCGATGAGGATGATAGGAGGATGACGATGAGGACAGCACACCACCCAGTCCCTTGGACGAGAAAATTCCTGGGCCCAGAGGATTGACAATCTGTCGTGCTGACCATTGAACTATCAAGGGCAGACAGAATTGACAATGAATGGACGTACTGTACAGTCATCTATCTACTTTCACCATCTAGTATGTGGCACTCGCAACGTAGTGGAGGGGCAGTTTAGCAGTGATACGGAAATTGGAAAGCATACTACAGTGTCACTGGTTGGTGCAATGTGGAGTGATGCTCTCTTTGTCCCCGTACTCTTGTATGGTTCAACAACAGAATCTTATATCATTCTCTCTGCGAAGTAATGACAAGATCAGTTGACGATGATTGATGTGGGTAGACATCAAGCACCCTTCTCTCCAAAGTAGACAACAAAGGCTCAATAATATTGAGATCTGTTGACGGTCGCGTCCGTGGGAGATGCAACGTTTCACCCTCATGCTCACAAAATCAGTCCTGTGTGATGCAAGCTGTCGTCTTGAAACCCAGCGTCACAATTGGGGAACAGATGTTGTACAATGGGATGGACCTGATCACTCACCCTTCAGTCTGGAACTACGCTAGCGCTACGGTCGCAGGTTCGAATCCTGCCTCGGTCATGAATGTGTGTGATGTCCTTAGGTTAGGTAGGTTTAAGAAGTTCTAAGTTCTAGGGGACTGATTACCTCAGCTGTTGTATCCCATAGTCCTCAGAGCCATTTTTTATCACTCACCATGGTCACAATTCTTGGCAGTAAAATGACCTTAAAAAGTAAGCATTGGGCCAGTGAAGAACCACGATCAGTGAACCGCCATCATGCTTCACTCTCGGGAAGTAACCTGGGCTGGATGTTGGAAAGAGCGTGAAACAAGAGTCCTGAGACCAAATGACGTTTTCCACTGCTGCATAATCCAGGTTAAAATATGGCTTCGGTACCACGTTTTCCTTTTAAGAGCATTTGCGTCACTGGCGAGTGGTTTTGGAATTCCTGCTCTGCTTGCAATTACCAGCTTATGGAGCTCTCTTCGTGTTTCGGTGCTGACACGGTTCACGAGTGTGACATTCAGTTGAGCAGAGACTTTTGCAGATGCCATCATTTTATTTTTCATCACAAGTTTATTCATTGACCGTGCGTCACTGTCAGACAACACACACTTTCGTTCGCATTATGACTTAGCGAATGATATTTTCCGCTTTCCCTGCAAGCGATATAAATCTTCGATAAGGAGCCCCTTGAAACGCCAGACATTTCGGATGCCTTTGTTATGCAAGCATCCACCATAGAAGCACCAACAATTCGCCCACGTTCGAATGCTCTGTGCTCCGACATAATGCACTCATAGCTACACAAAACACTGTAGTGACCATGACTGACACTTGCAACATACTGAGGACATTGCATAGGTGCCGCTCGTGGTCAAATGCAACACTGCAACACGAAGGCTTGGTTAGCATCTGCATTTACGTTCAAGCATGCATTTTAGCGGTGTTTCCATAATTTTGCTGACCCCAAGTAAGACGTCGTCTTGAAATTCACAGTTTCGGTTCAAAGTTTACTATTGGTGAACGTTGATTAGTTGTGTTATCCTTTCATGCTGATTCGAAGCGAATCACACAGCTTTCTTTTGCGTCTTATCATTTTTTCTGTAATGCTATTCGGCAAGGGTTCCACTAATACAGGGCCGGCCAGAAATTCTGCACGCGTGCGGTGCTCCTGCACATGTGCAACTTCCGGCTCACAGCGTGCACGCCGCAGCCGTCAGCGTTCATGTAGTGCATGTTTCTACGCACAGATGTCGCTTTATCCACTTGCTGAGATACTCTGTACCGGCGCATTCTAGTGCTCTTTCCACAGCTTGCAAGCCAACCATGGGAAGGTATTTCGCGTATTAAACATTTAAAATACTATCACAGTCTACTCACTGAGACGTCTACTTTTATGTTAACAGTTTAACCCAGTAAGACAAGTAATACAGTTAACAACCGTGGGCTTTTATTAAGGCAGTTTGACTGACGGCACGTAAATACGCGTAATGTTTTTGATCTAGTATTTAAGAAAGAGAGCACTTAGCGACTTCCAACCTATCTTAGTCATGATTTCAAATAACATTAAACCAATGCAACGTTTCCTATAACTAATTCTCTTTGCCCTCAGTTACACCCACACAATTTCTGGGTCACTGACCTCTGAAGAGAATGACAACCGCAGACCTTTCGATGATGACCTGTACCATTATTGCTATATCTTTAATCTGTTCCGTCTGAAATCTGTATAATAACTGACAATTAGATGAATGTTATGTTTTATCGACTTCAGCTGAGCGTACCCCTTCACACATAAAAAAAAAATCTAACCCTAAATGTAAGTATACAACTATCGGTTTAATGACCAATTTTCCTGATAATAATGTAACATGGAGCTGAATGAGGCAATAATGCACAGTTAGTAAACAATAATTTTTAATTATGAAAGGAATATCCAAACACGTTTATCACTGCTCATGAGAAATGATATAGTTAATATCGGGCACAAAAGCACGGTTCATTGACAAACGCATGCAGTTGCGGGAGATATTCATCACTGATGCTTGATCGAAAAGACTGAGAACATAGATCTTCCGTCCTTTGCTTTTTCACAGTACCTGCCATTTCTCAGTATTTCTCTGTTAAGGTTACGGTCACCAGGGGTAAACGAGACTGGGTATGTTGCGCTCTTGCTTGTACCACATAAACAGGGAAGAGGAGCCGCCGCCGTTCATTAAGACTCATGTCTAATAACAGATGTCGCTGTCGCTCTCTGTCGCACACGTGCGCACATGTGCAGCACTTCCGCACGTCTGCACACTGTGCAGCGTTTGGCCGGCCCTGCACTCATATGTAGGTACAATACTTGAAGGATGTGCTGGACGACGGAACAGTCTTCGTGGATGAACGAAACTTTCTTCTGGTTCTTTAAGTGACTCTTACTCTGATATGTGCTTTTGCCACAACTGTGTGTATATGTCCAGAATGAATTTCCGTTCTGCAGCGTAGTGTGAACTGATCTGAAACTAGCTTGAGGATTGAAACTTTATGCTACACTGGGTCTCGATTCTGATCCGCCCTCAAAACTTTACTTCTGCTCTTGAGTCGTGTCTGGATAGCTTAGTTGGTAGATCGTTTGTTCCCTAAAGATAACGGTTCCGGATTCGATACCCTGCGTAGAGCGTAGTTTTAATCTACTAGGAGGTATATTTTGATGTGGTGGTCCCTCCTTAAATTGGCCCGAATGTTTACCTCTAGATATCTGACAGTGGAGACCGAAATTAGTGGCGACAGTGTAAACAGACAATTTGAAGTTTTTTAGCCTCCTGCGTAGCTTGGGAAGAGCAGCCTCTTGTGCCTGCAGCCTGTAGGCTCCGATGTGCTGGTGGGACGCCCCGTTGTTATGGCGGGACACGCACCGGGGCCGCCAGCGTTCGCGTCCGGCCGGAACCGGATCCCACCGGCCTCCACGGCGCGGGACGCGGGTCTGACACACGGCTGCCCTTTCCTTTCTCACAACAGCAACTTGCACACCACGTTCTCAGAATGTTCGTTGGAAACGAACTCGGGAAGCAAAATTTCTCAGTGGTGATGTTCTCCAACAGACGTATCGTATTTGAACTGAAGCAGGGTAGGCATTCTCTTTGAATTTTGGTATTGAAGTCTTTCGTGACATTCACTTATCGAACTTACACCAAGATCATGGAGACGATTTTCTGCCTAATTATTCGTATCGCGCTGGGGGGGGGGGGGGGGGGGGGGGACTGGAGATCGATGTTCAAACACCAGTGTTATTTGTTTGGTAAAACGGCTGCTTTCAATACTGCAATGCCAGAAATGACGAAAAATCTGAACTACACTAATGTCCAAAATTAAAGCACAACTTTTATTTCCCCGTCCTGTGTCTAATTCATGGTATAATCACACAAACTGTCAGCAGATGTCGTTATGATCGTGTTCTGCATGGAACGCGGCTTTCCGATCAACGGACAATCACGCCAGCAATGACGTCACTCCACATATCAAGCGGAGTAGTGTTTGTACGATAGTCTCATGGCCACAGTCGCTGTGTACACAGTCACAGGCGGTGCAGTATGGCACAGAGAAGACGCATCCCAGCCACTCTGCGGTGGAGGGCCACAGGAAGAATGGGAGCAGGACAGTCGCAAGCTGATGTGGTCCGATGCCTTAATGTCAATCGTTCTGTTGTTTCTCGGATGAGACGACAGTTCATAGAGACCGAAACTGTATCCCGGAGACCAGGACAGGGCCGACCACGTGTGACAGAAGAATGGACCGTTATTTGGCTGTAAGGGGGCGGCGGTGCTGGCTTACTACTGCACTGCAATTGGCATCTCACCTCACAGCACCCCGTAGACGTGTCGTAACGAGGCAAACGGTGTACAGAAGGCTTCAGCAGAGTGGCCTTTTTTGTTGGAGACCTGCTATCTGTTGCCCTCTGGCGTGTCTTCACAGAAGGGAACGTCTAGAGTGGAGTCGCTAACATGCCACGTGGACCGTCGAACGGTGGGCCAATGTTCGTTTCACAGATGATTCTCGATTTGGTCTAGAGAGTTATTCTCGACGGATTTGCTTCTGGAGGGCACGTGGAACACGATTTCAGAACCCAAACATTAGGGAAAGAGACTGATATCGAGGAGGATCCCTAATGTTTCTTCATGAAAATGTACGGGTGAATCAGCAAGATTTTACTGCTATCAGGTACTGTGAGGAGATCTTCGGATCTCATGCCCGGTTGTCTCGAGGTGCAGTGGACTCAGACTTCGTACTGATGGGCGATAATGCTCGACCTCACAGAGCACGGGTGGTTGATTTGGGAGCGGAAGATATTGCGCACATGACGTGGTCTGCTCGGTCTCCCAATCTGAATCCCATACAACATGTCTGGGGCGCACTAGGAAGACGGGTTACAGCGTGTCAGCATCCATCAACCACTCTCAAAGACTTGTGAGGAGCTCTGCAGGAAGAATGGGGGTTATTGCCTCAACATGAGCGTTATGACATCATTCACAGCATGTCCCGCGGTTGTCAGGCCTGTATTACTGCCAGAGGTGGTCACACACCATACTGAGCACATTAACCAGTTGTCAGAACGTGCGTGCTAATCCGTTAAGTTGGAAAAAAACGAAGAACATTTTTGTGTACTGTTATGCATGTTGTAGTTGATTAGGTTCTGTATTCCTCGCATTTACTATCACCTGTTCATACTGTTTGTGGCAAAATAAACGCAACCTTGCAAAATGTCTGTTTGTTGCTTTGATTTTGGACACCAGTGTATTCATTCGTATACGCGCAGCCGCAACCGCTTTGTCACGTCCTCAGAACGATACGCTATTGCCATATCGAATCTTCAGCAGATAAATTGTTTACTTCATTAAAGATTTCCTAAGAATTTAAGCTCCTTTTTCACCAATTCCATCTAGAAATAAACAATATTGAAATGGAAGTCGTGTATACAGATCAAATTTGTCATTTATATTAACAACTTATCAACAATATCGTCGTCGATCAGGTTTTAAGAATCCTTGGTTCTTCTTCCCAAAGTGATGTCGATACCTGTTTCTAATTAAAGGGCAATTATTTTTGTAAGATTTGTCGTAACTTTTCGTATCTTTGATGAGACTAGCATATATTGGCAGTTACTTAGAGGAACTTCAGGAAATATGTCACAGAATTCGTTCCAAGAGAGTCCAGCAACTGTGTGACCTTGCCTGCTCGAGAACGTGTGATAAGAACCGAAACAGCGGTAGCAACGACTGCTTGGAGACAGCGTTTTGATACTGCCTGATAAGACCTCGGGAACCGGCTAAAACCGGCTATCGGCTTCACGTGACTGCCAACACTGAAACCTGCACAATGTGATATCATAAATTATTCGCGATAAGCAGCGAATATTCGCAGAGATGCAATCTCAAGGATAAGTGCGCCTAAGGCTGTGAGTTCTCTGTTGTAAGCCAGCAGATGATACACTTGCTCCTGTGGCGCATAGCCAGCAAAGTTTTGCATCTCACGTGACTTTATGTATTTTTTCAAAACAGGTTGAAAAGAAGCAATGGTTAGTTTCCATATTTATCAAATCGACACATCTGTAGACGAACATTTTTCTCATATTTTCTAAATTCATACCTGGAATTTTACTGTTTCTCGAATGGAAACAGAAACCTGTATAGCACATTGGTAACTGTACTGTATCCGCATTCAGGATGGTCGAGCTAAAGTCCCGCATCGGTCATGCAGGTTTTTGTTTTCCGTGATTTCCTTAACTCGGCTGTGGAGAATGTCGGGATGGTAACAGAGCATGACTGATATCCCTCTCTGTTATTTTGGATTCCAGCTTTGTGCTTTGTCTCCTTATTGATTTCGCAACGTTGATCTCAGAATCTTCTTTCCTACTAATGGAAACAATCCCTCCGTGACAGAAAATTTAAAAAGAAACGGGTTTTACACTGTGAATGGGCATATACGTCGAGTGAAAATTACGTGGCCTATAGAATGCAGTGAATCATTGGGGGAAAATGAACATTTTGCTTTTACGCATGAGAAATTAAGAGACAGGAATCTTGCTGAAAAGAGCTATTCTATCGCCTCAAGTGATGGATAGTTTAGTATGCTATGTGACTGTCTTGTCATCAGATCTTGAGTTTTTCACTTGAGTGGCTGCTCATACGAGATGACAGACTATTTCATTGCAGCCAAGTGCATTTTTGAGGTAATCCGTCTCTGTGGTTGTTTCACACGCGACGGTAAAATCCCAACAGCCAGGGGTCGTGTTTCAAGTGGATGTCAGCAGATGGATGGGACTAAGATCTATCTCCAATTAGGACCTAAATGTTGGAAGAGAAAAAATATGACTTGTCACCATCCCTCTGCCATGGGTGTAGAAGCCATCGTTCGACACCAATCTGTAGTAACTACTAAGAATGAACAGGAACATTGCCTTTCCTTAGTAAGAAGACAAGGAGAGACGAGGCGAGGATATGAATGAAAATTTGGTTTTATTATGACATTACTTGTAATGAAACAGCACATGTCCAGAATCAACTTCAGTCGCTGAATAGTTTTGTTTATATGTTTCCGTAAGTAGTCTTACTGAGCATCAGTCGTTCAAATGAATTAACCCGAATTCCATGCTGTCATGGAATTCTTTATTTTGAACTATTTATTGCCGACAGAAATTCATTCAAGTTGGTGAAAATAAATAAAGACTGGAGCCTTCACTTTGAACAACTGAGTAATATGCAGCTGAATTAATTGCCACCGTCATTCACTTGAAAATGAGCAACGTAAAGAACGTACAGAACAGCAGCTGACAGATGAAAAGATCAAGAACTATCAGCATACGATTCTGGACAGTGGACGACAGAATTTCTATGTCTCGTATGCATTGTCTGAAAAGAATTCAGCAAACTTTGAGCTCCAATTTGTGATCCCATCACTTCACATCAGAAACGAAACAGCAATAAAAATCAGTCAAAACAACGAATGAATACCAATGGTCTTGCGCGAAAGCGGAAGAAGTCTATTTCATCTCTCTGAATGGTAACTGTTACTGACTTTGGGTTGCAAAAGGGAGTTTTCATTGACTGTGCTATGAAAGTCACAACAACAAAAACGCGAACTCCGTAGAACCTCGCTAAGCCGACCGCGGATGGTTCGAGCTCAAAAATGGTTCAAATGGCTCGGAGCACTATGCGACTTAACTTCTGAGGTCATTAGTCGCCTAGAACTTAAAACTAATTAAACCTAAGGACATCACACACATCCATGCCCGAGACAGGATTCGAACCTGCGACCGTAGCGGTCGCGCGGTTCCAGACTGTAGCGCCTAGAACCGCACGGCCACTCCGGCCGACGATGGTTCGAGCCCCGTGTAGTATGAAATAACTTGTTTCTAACTCGATAAGTAAGTTTTATTGTGCCCACACTCGTTTCATAAATTAGTGAGTTTTCTCCCAACATATTAAAGTGTGTAAAACTAAATTATGGCATCAACTGAACGTAAATATGTGGCGCTGCCTTTAGCAGACAAACTAAAGGTACTTTTAAGGTAAGATATAGGTGATTTTCTTCATAACATTGCAAGTGATGTAAGTATTGGCGTAGCAACTGTTAAAGACTGGGGAAAATTAGGAAAACGGTTGAAAGTAATACAATACGATTGACAATTAGAAAGTACAGGAAATATGCAAAACTTTCAAGAAGCCTGAAAGTGAAAATCTAGACAGTGCTCTGTGGGTGTGGTTTGAGCAGGATAGAAGAAAAGGAACTTTGTCGTTTGGACCAGTAAGGTACTGATTTTGTATGAAAATTTGGACGAAGACAATGAAAATGAAAAGTTTACAGCGAAAGAAAGCTAGTTATATCGGTGGAAAAAAAAAAAAAAACGTGGCATTCGAAATGCAATTGATTCCAGCGACAAGCTGTATGCTGGCGAAACAGCTACCAATTATTTTGTTCAGGAATTTGAAATCATATTTAAAGACCCTAAGCTGCTCCCTGATCAAGTGTATAATACTCACCAAGTGTATAATACTCACGAGTCTGACTCAAATTACAAAATGCTTCCTACAAGAACTCTTGCTGCACAAAATGAGTCAGTTGTGAGTCAGTGCAGCATAGTAATAAGATATGTACAGTTATTAAACTTTCACTCACCGTAACAATACCTTGCTATACGAGATAGACATATTTTACTGTACAGGCACTACTGTACTTACACTTTCGTGTAAGATTTTATAGCACGCCGACATTTTCTTCTTGTTGTTACTGTTTTAACATGGAACAGTATTTCTGACACTATTTCCAGTTGAAAATTAAAGTTGTGCCATCATACATTGTGATGTTAAGGATCGATAAAAGTATTCCCCTAATAATCCAACACGTTTTGCGACCAGACCATGCTTCTGGCCCCTTACACGCGGATTTACTAGGTACTTCTGTACTATACATCTCTTCTCGGTCAATAGGATGAGAAACTACGCGAGAAAAGTCTTGTATGTAAACTAAACAAGGTGGCCTTTTGCCAGGACCATGAAACACGCTTTAGCAATGACAAAATTCAGGGATAGAGATGCAAATTTTTGTATCCCCGGTATTTACCAAATTTGCCATTCTTCCATTCCACCCACTTCGCAGTTGCAGAACATTTTCATTTCGGAGGATAATCTGTAGTAATCGTAGATGAATACGAGCATTTTACTAATTTTCAAAACTCACGCTTCAGAAATTGAATCAAGAAAAATAGAGATACTGTATTGATTGGGCGATCATTAAAAAAAAATCCGAAAATTATGAAGGATGATGTAGATTAAAGCTGCAGATATGAAGAAGTGTGTTATTTGATGCTTTGCATTTTCAGATGCACCATAGACGTATGATACTATTCAGTCTGTTCACTACTCCTATAATTTTTCACGTGCTTAAATGACGAACGAAAGTCAAATTCAATGTCATTAACACTTTCTTAGAATCTCTCCACAGACACTTTTTGTGAAATAGTTTGTTGCTGCAAAGGCAGGCACTTGCAATTACTCCCATCACTTACTGAATCGATTTTGTAAAAAGGGGTACTCCGTAAGGGATTATTTAAGATTCCGTAACTGACTTTCGTTGTGATAGTTTGCAGTTCTATTAAACTCGTTCAGTGAAGTTTCATTCAACAGACAAATCTGCATTTGCTTTTAGGAGAAGCACGTTTTATTAAGCTAACGCTAACGAGACACTTCTGTCTCCATCTCTCTCTCTCTCTCTCTCTCTCTCTCTCTCTCTCTCTCTCTCTGTGTGTGTGTGTGTGTGTGTCACATTCTCTTATTGCCGTAAATGTGGCAAATGTAGTTAATATGCAAAATGAGAAATGAGTCATTGTGGCTTATGGTGACACTATAGAACTGGTGTCCAAAATTAAAGCAAAAAACGAAAATTTGCGAGATTGTGTTTCTTTTTCCACGAAACAGTATAAACAGGTGATAGTAAATTAGAAACAATGTAAAGAAGAGAGAACATAAATAACTGCTGTGTGCATAACGGTTGACAAAATGTTTTTTGTTTTTACCATCTTAACAAATTTGGACACACATTCCGACAATTGGTTAATGTGTTCAATATTCGGTGTGACCTCCTCCGGCAGCAATAAAGACCCGACAACGACGGGGAATGCTGTGAATGATGTCATAAATCTCATGTTACGGCAGTAGCACCCATTCTTCCTACAGAACAATTCGCAGGTCTTGGACAGTTGTTGGTGGATACTGACGTGATGCAACCTGTCTCCCTAGTGCATCCCTGACTTGTTCTGTGGGATTCTAATCAGGAGAGCGAGCAGGCCACACCATGCGTGCAATATCTTCCGTTTCCCAAAAAACATCAGTCACCTGTGCTCTATGAGGTCGAGTATTATCGTCCATCAGTACGAAGTCTGGGTCCACAGCACCTCGGAACAGTAGCAAATAAGATCCCACGATTTCGTCACGATACCTGACTGCAGTTAAACCTTGCCGATTCACCCGAAGAGATGTTAGAGTGGTTCACATAACTCCTACCCACACCATTAGGAATCCCCCTCGATATCTGTCTCCTTCCACAATGCTTGTGTCACGAAATCACGTTCCATGTTCCTTCCGGATGCCAATCCGTCGAGAATCAGTCTCTAGACCAAATCGGGACTCATCTGCTGGAAGAACGTTTGTTGGCCCACTGCCCAACGCCCGGTAGTATGTTGGCGAATCCACTCTAGACGTTCTCTTCTGTGAAGGCGCATCAGAAGTACACATACAGCAGGTCACTGCCGAAGCTTTCTGTCGCCATTTGTCTCGATACAACACGTCCGGTCGATGCTGCGAGATCAAATGCCAGTTGCCGTGCAGTACCAAAACGGTACCGTCGTTCCCTTACACCCAAATAACACTCCTCTGTTTCTGACATCACACGCAGTCAGCCATGCCTTGGTCTTCGGGATACTGTTTCGGTCTCTATAAATTGTCGCCTTATCCGAGAAACAACAGAAAGATTGACATTAAGCCACCGGACTGACATTAAGCCATTGGACCACATCAGTTTCCGATTGACCTGCTCCCATTCTTCGTATGGCCTTCCACTGCAGAGGACTGGTATGGGTCTTCTTTGTGCCACACCACCCCGTCTGTGACTGTATACACATCGATTGTGGATGTGGGACTACGCAGCACACATTATCCCCTTTGATAAGTGTCCTAACGTCATCGTTGGCGTGGTTGTCCGTTGATCGGAATGCCACCCTCGGTGTAGCCAGTGTGTCCACCTTTGGCACGGATAACTGCGGCGACGCGTCGTGGTATGCAAGCAATGAGGTCTTAGTTGGTCAGTGAACGGTGTTGGCACAACATCTGCATCACCTCATTTCCGTAAATTCTGGGGAGGGAGGCGATGAGCTCCGACGCCACGTTCAAATATATCCCAGATGTGTTCGATCGGGTTCAGGTTTGGCGAGTTTGGGGGTCAGCCCATCAGTTGGAACTTGCTACTGTGTTCCTCGAACCACTCCATCACACTCGTGGCCTCGTGACATGCCGCATTATCTTGTTGAAAAATGCCACAGCTGTCGGGAAAGACGATAGTTATTGATGGGTAGTACGTGGCCTGCAGCCAGTATACGTTACACCTTGGCCGTTGGGATACCTTGCACGAGCGCAACTGGATCCATGGATGCCCATGTGAATGTTCCCCAGAGCATAGTGGATCCGCCGCCAGCTTGTCTCCGTCCCGCAATACAGGTGTCAAGGGGCAGTTCCCCTGGAAGACGACTGAGCGACCTCCCTTCCGCATGACGAAGAAGGTGTTGGGATTCGTCAGACCATGCAACGATCTGCCACTGTACCAGCGTCCAGCGCCGATGGTCACGTGCCCATTTCAGCCATAGCTGCCGATGTCGTGGTTTTGACATTGGCACATGCATGGGACTTCAGCTGCGAGGCCTATCTTTAGGAGAGTTCGGTGCCCTGTGTGTTCACACACACTTGTACTCTGCTCAGCATTAAAGTGTGATGTTAATTCTGTCACAGTTCTCTGCCTGCCCTGTTTTCCTGATTTACCAGTCTGCACAGCCTACGACGTCTGACGTCTGTAATGAGGGGTGGCTGCCCAACCCCACGACGTCTGGACGTGGTTTCACCTTGGTTTCACACGCGTTGAAGACACTCATCACAGCAATCCTCCAACACCTGACAAGTCGAGCAGTTTCTCGAATACTCGCACCGAGCCTCCGGGACATCAGAATCTGCCGCTACGGTCGCAGGTTCAATCCTGCCTCGAGCATGGATGTGTGTGATGTCCTTAGGTTAGTTAGGTTTAAGTAGTTCTAAGTTCTAGGGGACTGCTGACCTCAGATGTTAAGTCCCATACTGCTCAGAGCCATTTGAACCATTTGCACCGTGCGTGTGTCTGACTGATAGTCACTCCTCCCCAGGTGATACTGCTATCGCCTGGATAGGCGTATATCGGTATGGGTCGGTGATCATAATGTTCTGGCTGATCAGTGTCCGGGGTAACCCCTGGAGGACTAAATGGAAATGAAGTCCCATGTTTCTTGACAGAGCGTAGGGGAACGGTGCTGGAAGACCCGCACCGACGTACTAGACAAGGTCCTAATGGAGGTGATTTGTCGTTGCCTTCCTCAGACCGTAATGGTGATGAATGATGATGATGATAAAGTGAAATTTTTTGAGGGTCAAAAGCTAAAAAGCGCTGGAATATGGCTTAGTCACGCCTCCACACTATTTTTAATATGCAATACCATTATCACTATTTCGTGAGTTTCTTACATTTATTAGAACATCATTGTGACTACTACCACCACCAGCAACAGCTGCTGCTGTTTGACATCTGCTGCTAGAGAAAGTCCTTATCTACATGTTTCCAATGACAATACACATTTATGATGCTGCTTCATATTTTATAATGTCTCCTATCTACTTTGCGTTACTTCCTCATCGTGGTCTAATCTCTTGGAATCCAGTGAAGAAGTAACATCCATTTGCCATTCATTCATATGATTATATGTCCCTTCACTCCCATTTCGTTTTCTTTACGTCTTCTGTTCTGGTCTCTTCTCTAATTACTTTTTTTTTGTTTTCCTTGTAATGAATCCATTCCTATCGGAAACTTTTGCACAATTAGCGAAGTGTACGATACCGCCTAAATTCTGACCGGATGTGAAATGGTTTTCACACGTTAATTACGTAATCCACGTTTGTGAATGTTTATTAATTTTTCTGGTTGCTTGGCACTATTTTTCCGTAAATATAATTTTCCATTTATATATCGATATATTCTCAAACTTCGATCTTACACTATGAAAATTAGTTGGAAACAATGTGCAAAAATACTCTAAGAAATCTACATTATTTTTTTTATTTTTAAGGTGCAATGTTAAATGCTGATTAAACAAATGTTCATATTTATGTTTTTATTTATTTTACCTTCGATATGTAATCGATATTACAACGTATCTGTAGCAGTTCAAATGGTTCAAATGGCTCTGAGCACTATGCGACTTAACTTCTGAGGTCATCAGTTGCCTAGAACTTAGAACGAATTAAACCTAACTAACCTAAGGACATCACACACATCCATGCCCGAGGCAGGATTCGAACCTGCGAACGTAGCGGTCGCTCGGCTCCAGACTGTAGCCCCTAGAACCGCACGGCCACTCCGGCCGGCCCTGTAGCAGTAAGTTTCTAATAATTATATTTACAAATTTTGTAACCTTTATCATTAATGTTATTGTTAAAAATCTTCACATAAATACATATCGTCGGAAAACATTTTATAAGTTAAAGCTGATAAATAATACAAAAAAACGGAAGTTTGTATTTTTAATCGTAGTTCGTTCTGGATCGTCACAGAACACTTACATGTCTTACATTACGTTCGTTTGGCGCCATTTACTCAGTGAGGTTCAGTACTGTTTTTAATGTGATTTGAGGTAACACCTCGGGAAGCTCTTTGGAATGTATGTGGGAAATAGACAACGGGAAGAGCTCTGATTTTTTTTTAATATTTACCTGTGGAGCTGTATGAATACGTGTAAAATTGTTAGTTAAACGTTGAACAAGTAAAGTTTTGTGTCCGACTAACCATTAGCTTCACGCCAAGTCATTCCGATAATTGGATCTGTATATTACGCAGCGACGTTTTTCCTGCTAGACAGTGATGCCGCTTTAAAAAGCTAAGTAAATTTTCACATAAGACGGATTATCTCTTGGATCTAGAAATGCATTGCTGCACAGCAGTTTTAGCTTTCAAGCAATGTTGCTGACCTAATTTTTGAAGGCTAAACCAAGAGAAGTCCTTCATATCCTGTCACTACAAGAAATTCCTGTCATACATCTCTATAGTTTTTGGCCAACAACCCTCAATTCGAATGGCTTCTGCATTAATATGCCATATTCCACCGCCATAAGCAAAAATGGTAACATGCACAGTTTGCAAATTTTCGGGTGCCACTTTTATAATCTCAGGTTAGCTAAGCAAAAACAGTCGGGAATCTTTGTGGTTATCAGTCTATTTCTTTTGCTTTGTATCCAGTCGTGGTCGTTAACAATTTTCTTAATACATTCTATTAGCACCTATTTTCCTAATTTGGGTGATCGACAAGCGAATGCCTGAGTGCCAAGACCGTTTTCCAGGTCTCCAAGACAACACGATGAAAATGATGTTGACAAAATATAACTGGCAATATTCAGGAGAAAGGTAGGTGGGGAGTATCCATTATTATTGGAAAAAGACCTTCAGGGTATTAATTAAATTTGCAGGTATGAAAGCGTATTTACGACTACGATTGTACCGAAAACAAAAGCGGTGAACCTAATGAACGTGGAGCAATGCCCTACACTAAACCGAATATAAGAAATTGAATTAATCAGTAACAACCGTCTCATTGACACATTATTTCTTGGTTCATTAAAAACTACAAAATCACTAGATTTTACTTGCTCGAACGTGAACTAAAAATCTATCACCAGCTTAAAAATTGGAACATTACCTCCTTTCAATCAAAATTTTAATTAACTGTCAAATTTTATTGGGGTGTTGACTGATCAGTTCTCGTTCAGAGTTAACGACCAGGAGAAATTTGTAACCACTCGACTGCTATGAGCTGTGTGGGCATGAAACGGGAAAAAATGAGGCCGACCGAGATTTAATCCCATTTATTTAACTAGGGTCAAAGGCTAACGTGTTGTTGGTAATTACGTTCAGCTGTATTGACCACTGACAATTACTACATGAACAGATGACGATTGTTTCTCTCTTCGTCGTAAGTAGAGGCTGGAATCGAACTTGCACAGTACACTTGTTGGTTTATCCTCCGAGGATTCTGAAAATTAACTTTTTCGGTCACTGCAAATGGTGTACTGGCCTAGTTGTATCTTCTTGATTTGAAGCATGATATAATTTGTAGGTTTCAGAATTTTCATTCGAAGCGGTTGCTGTCATTTGTGTATGTACGTTCTGATGGTAGTGTCAACGAGAATATTATGAAGTGTACTTGTCTTATTTCTATAATAAACAAAAGAATGAAAAGCCCATCTACTCGTAATGTTTACGGGGATGGCCACTGAAGATGCTCTATCAATAGAAACGAAAAACTTTTGGTTGAATGTGCTTTCCAGTTTGCAGTTCGCACGCACTAGAATCAAAGATACAGAACCATGCGCATTGCAAGTGAGGAACGAAGCTTTGTTTCAGAAGAATGCTGCTCAGTGTGAGAATGAACTTGGAACAGTTTTGTATTTGTGTTAGAACGAAAGAGCTCCTCTATTTCACTTCCAGTGAGCAGATACGAATTGTAAACACTGAGTCCAGTGATTTGTCATGTGCACATTGCACGTGAGTTGTGGCAGGTTAGTTTTGTTAGGAGAGGTCTAGATAGTTTCACATTTCTTCACCAGATGGCAGCGGTAAGAAAGACACGAGATACACTGTGCCACGAGCTAACAGATGGCGGGCCATGTGTATTACGCTCGCTGTGGGTTAGTTGTTTCTCACTCCGGCAAAGAGATGACGCTGCTGTTCCCTGGGTGCCATAATGGCGACAACGTGTGAGCATTGTATATGTGAACGGTAGCAAGTCATTTTAGAATGATGGAATATGATAAGGCACATTGTAATTCTTGTACAAAAATTTGTTTGAATCAATGTGTGTGCTTCTCTCACTCGTGTTCTTATAGGAACTCCGAACGAAATGTTTGCTTACAATAATTTTTTGACATTAACGCGTGAGCGTGTGTGGTGTTACCGATAACTCTTTCATAGTTTTATTCACATCATTTCGGTGTGATTCTGCATTAAATGAATTATCTGAACGTTAACCCATTAATGCAGAGTGTCGCGAATTCGCATCATACCAATGCTGTGCTTATAACCGGAAGGTTAACTTTTTGAATGCCAGTTTTGTTAGATACTGATTCTTCATGAAGCTACCAACGCTTGTGACAAATACTGCATTCTCCTGAGTCTTTCGGGTATCTTTAAAGCATGACGATTTTTGATTTTTATCTTTCATCTAGAAACTTATTCAGGCAATAAGCGGTCAGCTTTTAGAGTTGACTTGCTGTTAGCTTACTACGTTATTAATGACGTATTTCTATGTTCAGCAACAACGTGTTATTTATCTGTTTATATCGAACGCCTTTCGGAGCAACACCTCAATTTTTAACCGGTGATTGATTTTTTTGAAGTTATATATTCTTTAGTTCGTGGCTTAACAGCAAAGAAATAACACAGTTGTGAATTAGACATAGCGCCTCAGATGAAATGTTCAACAGTGAATTTCTGAATAATTGCATGCGTTCGGCCATAACATAGTCATGGACAACAAACAACGACGAAATAACATGGTAAGGTGCTCGGTTTCTTTCTATTACGCCAACATTACTAATTTTGCAGCTGAAATAGCTGTAATGACGAGATAGAAATTTTATCCTTGTCTACCTGAAGTATAGTATGATCAGTCGCAGTACTGGGTGGAAGCCCTTTCCGCGGTTCATAATTATGTTACAGCTACTGCCAATACCTTGTATATGTGAATTTTTCCAAGTTGCACTACTGCTCGGTTTTCATCATTATGAAGTGCAAGCTAGCAATCCCCCAACCCTCCCTTATCCGTTGGGTGAGTCTACGCACATACGGCAAATATGAATTTCACCAGAATGGCAATTTTACATTCTGTGACAGTGCCACCGAAGACATATACGTGCGAGATTTTACCAACTGAAACTCGCAATTTATTCAGTTTCGTTGCACATTGAACTCGAACATTAATGAAAATACTATGGCAGTAACTTACCAACAGAAACTGCAGGCGACTTAAATTCCTAGTGGAGACACAGTGAAGTAACTTCATTTCAGGTTCAGGTAACTTGCGAAGATAATCGTAAGAATCGAAATTGTTCCTTCTATGCTTCTGAAGGAATAACCGTCCGACGTAAATCAACTAGCGGAACAGCGACGAAGCAGTTAAGCATTCCTTTGGTCAGGCTCAATAGCAACAGAAGACGAAAGCGTTTGGCAGGAAAGTTGACATATCATTAAGAAATGATGAAATGAGTTGTTGTGGCCTCTACAGGATTAATGAATAGACAACATACAATATCCGTACATTTGGACGATGGTGATAAAAAAGCAGGTGTCTTAAACCAAGTCTAGAGTGTTTATTAAATGACTTAGTGTTAAGTAACAGATGTACTTGCCATTTATCGCATTTGTAGTACCATCCTCCTACCCTCCCTATGGAAATCAGACTGAGTCATTAAGCATCGATGACAGGTAGTGCTCTATAGCCATGTTATTTTAAAAGGTGAGGGTTGGACTGAAAGTGGATTTTATTTTTATGGCTTTCAAAAACCCTAGAAAATACATTTCCAGAGTAGTAGGCACGGAGATAAGTAAATCGTCGAGCATGCTTCGGGAAATTATGATAGAACATTGCAGTGTACATAATTCATTATTGTATTGTTATGCTTTGACAGAGCAGACGTATTTAACTATTACTAAGACTTCGAAAATTAACACGATTTGAGGCTTGCGTGCAGAGCGCAGCCTGTAATAACGCACAAACATCCTTAAAAAGTTCCCATTTAAATAAGCTGAAGAGAATTTAAAAACCTCTGTCGTCGTTTTAATAAACTGTGACCTCGGTCATTCGTATCATACAACCCTTTGAAATATCAATGCTTGTAAATATGAAATGGGATGACTATTTATGTTGTGTACTGGTCAAAGCTGGTGGAACGCTTTACGGGGTGTCCAGCAAGCCTTGAAATCTTGAAGACCTGAAAAAAGCCGGGAATTTTCAAAATCGGAAAAAAACTTTAAGTACAGATCAGCTATTATGACAGAAATAGAAGTAATAAGTTTCGTAAAAGCGTTTATAGAGGGGTTCATATTCAGTTTAGTGCGATGTCCGAAATTAAGTTAAGCTTGTTGTAACACCATATCAACTGTCAGATCGTTGTGGTCGGCAGCAGTCGAAAACAAGACATCATAGTCACGAAGAGTGTTGACCTGTACTGATATGTATCGAAAAGATCTATGGAGCTGAACGACTGCTCGACGGCGACAATATTCACATAATATTATGAATGAAGTTAAAGCTAGCCGTTGCTTTTACCGAGGGATAATCCGCAATCTTCTGTCGATAAATCTGTAGCTTGTGAGTGCTTGAATGGCCATTTCGTCGACCGGAGCGGCAATAACATTCAGTCGTAATGAGCTGGGAATCTGAACCCAATTTTGAGAAATATTATAAACTATTTTTAGTCTGAAGTACAATTTATTAATCTCTAAATGTGTATTATTTACCACCTAACAGAGACTATGTCGTTTTAATAGGAGATCCAGTATCAAACAAAGCAATATATTCAAAGCCACAGAACGATCCAGGTAATCCATCTACAGAGCAGTCACATTTACTATCAGGTCACATAAGCTGAAATTTTGTGATGTTTGCACACCAACAGGAGTCATTTGTCGGCTATGATCTTAGCAGACATATAGCGTTATTCCCTTCATTATTACCGGACAGTCAAATTGCAAAAATCAAAACGTCGTTGCAGCATTGTATACCGATTGGCACCATACATGAGACGTAAACTTGCTGACCTCATTGACAACTGTGAAATGATCGTATTCGTAATTGGGTCAATTGACGAACGGAATACCAGTGCCAGTGAATGCGGTAAAAGGAAACAAATGTAAAATTTGTATCCTATATTTCGGTTGACCTAGATAGAATACTAATACTAGCGAAGGCGAAAAATGCGAAAAAAGTAAAATTTGAATCCTATACTTCAGCTGACCTATAAGGGTCAATTGCAGAACAGGATACTGGTACCACCTAAGGCGACAAAACCGACAAACGTAAAATTTGTATTCTGTACGTCAGTTGACCTACATAGTGCAGGATACGAATCAATTGCAGAGGAAACAGCAATGGGTACGTCTCACTATTAGACAAAAGTATAATTCAAAATGTGTACACATAAGCGACAAAAAGCATACGCAATATCTATCTCTTAACAGCACATTCATTTATTTTTACTTGCGATTATAACGCTTTACTTCAGATGATAACCCATTTACTTATATATGGCTCGAAAATAAACAAAGTAATATCTATGACTAAAATATGACGTTATTGGTCAAATCCGATGAGTTGTATCCCGTTCTTCAGTTGACCCAAATTTTTATATCAAACGGGAGAATGTCGGGTTGAAAGACAGACCGTGTCAAACTTGAATTCGTGGAGATCTCCTGTGAAAAAGAATTGAATACGAGATTAAATGTTACAATAGAAGTGAATCGTCTCGATAAATTCTGGACTAATACAATCAAATTATCTTCAAAGCCATGTCCAAATTTCCGAGATTTTGTGCAAATTATTTTAATAATATCACGTTGAAATGCCTCTGTTGAGCGAGGCTTTTCTGTAAACTCCGAAATTATAGTTGAAAATCAAACAGAGAAAAGCCTTATTTTTCGAACGTAAATACACTCCTGGAAATGGAAAAAAGAACACATTGACACCGGTGTGTCAGACCCACCATACTTGCTCCGGACACTGCGAGAGGGCTGTACAAGCAATGATCACACGCACGGCACAGCGGACACACCAGGAACCGCGGAGTTGGCCGTCGAATGGCGCTAGCTGCGCAGCATTTGTGCACCGCCGCCGTCAGTGTCAGCCAGTTTGCCGTGGCATACGGAGCTCCATCGCAGTCTTTAACACTGGTAGCATGCCGCGACAGCGTGGACGTGAACCGTATGTGCGGTTGACGGACTTTGAGCGAGGGCGTATAGTGGGCATGCGGGAGGCCGGGTGGACGTACCGCCGAATTGCTCAACACGTGTGGCGTGAGGTCTCCACAGTACATCGATGTTGTCGCCAGTGGTCGGCGGAAGGTGCACGTGCCCGTCGACCTGGGACCGGACCGCAGCGACGCACGGATGCACGCCAAGACCGTAGGATCCTACGCAGTGCCGTAGGGGACCGCACCGCCACTTCCCAGCAAATTAGGGACACTGTTGCTCCTGGGGTATCGGCGAGGACCATTCGCAACCGTCTCCATGAAGCTGGGCTACGGTCCCGCACACCGTTAGGCCGTCTTCCGCTCACGCCCCAACATCGTGCAGCCCGCCTCCAGTGGTGTCGCGACAGGCGTGAATGGAGGGACGAATGGAGACGTGTCGTCTTCAGCGATGAGAGTCGCTTCTGCCTTGGCGCCAATGATGGTCGTATGCGTGTTTGGCGCCGTGCAGTTGAGCGCCACAATCAGGACTGCATACGACCGAGGCACACAGGGCCAACACCCGGCATCATGGTGTGGGGGGCGATCTCCTACACTGGCCGTACACCACTGGTGATCGTCGAGGGGACACTGAATAGTGCACGGTACATCCAAACCGTCATCGAACCCATCGTTCTACCATTCCTAGACCGGTAAGGGAACTTGCTGTTCCAACAGGACAATGCACGTCCGCATGTATCCCGTGCCACCCAACGTGCTCTAGAAGGTGTAAGTCAACTACCCTGGCCAGCAAGATCTCCGGATCTGTCCCCCATTGAGCATGTTTGGGACTGGATGAAGCGTCGTCTCACGCGGTCTGCACGTCCAGCACGAACGCTGGTCCAACTGAGGCGCCAGGTGGAAATGGCATGGCAAGCCGTTCCACAGGACTACATCCAGCATCTCTACGATCGTCTCCATGGGAGAATAGCAGCCTGCATTGCTGCGAAAGGTGGATATACACTGTACTAGTGCCGACATTGTGCATGCTCTGTTGCCTGTGTCTATGTGCCTGTGGTTCTGTCAGTGTGATCATGTGATGTATCTGACCCCAGGAATGTGTCAATAAAGTTTCCCCTTCCTGGGTCAATGAATTCACGGTGTTCTTATTTCAATTTCCAGGAGTGTATATGACACAGTCCAGGACGCAAATGTTGTTGACAGTTTCAACATCGACAGAAGTCTTATACACTGTTATCACAATGCTCATTCTTTGTACAAAGACGATATGAAACATAAGGCGAAAGAACATGAAAGAGAAAAGGATGAACGATTATTGAAGAAACGAAAGAAAGCTGAAATCAAAGAATTTCAAACAAAAACAGCAAATGTGTTGAGTGAAGCCTCAAAGATTTCGGCCGAGATCGAAAATTTAATGAAATAGTTTATTAATTTTTATCATGACAAATTTCTACAGTTTATTCACTTCAATCAACAAGTTACGTTGTATAAATATCTGTAAAAATAGAATTTGTAATTTGTTAATTTTTTGCCTGTAAATCAAAATACATTATTTAATATTTTAAAAATATTTTAATTTGTTTTGTGATTTACACTACTAAAGAAATAACTTGTAATCAATTATGCGTATTCTAAAAAATATCAATATAAAGTTTTCAAAAAAGGATGTTTTAGTCGCAATTTAATAAAAAAGGAGCACGGGAAAAATTTTGCCTTGAAAAACCTGGAGAAAACCGTGAATTTGAAAATGATCAATTGCTGGACTCCATACAAGAAGACTATGCTGAAAAAAAGAACTTCTACCAATTACAGAGACCTTCGGTGGAATACTGTCTTGGAACAGTGCTCAAATCAGATTCGTATCAGTTGAACATAAGGAAAGATATTGAGTACGCGCAGAGGAGGGTTGGTTGAGACATCGTAAAAGTGTCAAACCATTGGAGAATAAAAAAAGACCTGCTGCGTTAGTGGCTCGAAAGAAAACACGTCTAGTATGAAGCGGAAAAAAACTTGTATCCAGCAATGCTTCCTGCGCAACGCTTTTTCAGATATCGTGAAGATTAGCTGCGATCATTGCATCGAGACACAGAACCAGTAATTCCTCCTGAACATCGTCCATGAATGTTATGACTCTCCACTCTTCTGTGCAGTTCACAGTGAGTTACATAGTAGCAGATGTGTGATGTAATTTCAGTTTACATCATCTTCGTGAATGGTAAAATTTTTTACTATATGTTTAATTTTCTTAACATGACCGGAGGCGTCAGTTTGAATGAGAAATAATGAACATTCCACAGATCTGAAACGTCTTTCGAGTACCCATCCAAAACCGTATGTCGTTGTTGTTGTTGTTGTTGTTGCTGCATGAAATGGTATGCATGTGATGGTGGCACCTGTTCTCACGGATTCCATATCGTATCTGCAGTGCAGCTCTTCAGGAGACGTGGTGTGTTCATCACAGATAAAATCCGAATCTGCTACACGCACTACAACAATCAGCACTCTTTAGAAATGCCCAGGCTTCCCTTCTCAGTCTTTCACTGTATAAAACACAGATGCAACAACTCTTTCTGGTAACAGAAACAATTAGCTGGTCGTTGTCGCAGTTAACAACTCAGCATGCACTGTCATTCTCACGAGTTTTGCAGGCATAGCGTTTGTTATTCTTTTAATGTTTTTCGGTGACGTACAATACATGTAAAATTAAGAGCATGTCCTCAGTACCCGATTAATGTCAACTACTTTACATCGCAGCACGCAGTGTTATGGCGATAAATCTTGCAATCTTTTTCTATTGGCACGTCCTTTTCCACACACGTACATGACATGCGAAATTCAGACCGTATCACAGTATCACCCCACTCCCTTTCTCTCTGCGAAAGTACCTCCACAATAGACACCGTCATTTAATTTGTACTGGTCCTTTCATATCAACATAATAAAATTAGTATTTGAAATTTTTAGAACGCAGCTCGGTTGTTTTATTTTTTAAAATAATTTCCTATAATCTCGGTGAATCGAAACCATCAAGCTTTTTCCTTACAAGTACAGCGGATGAAATTGAGTCAGCAAAATGAGTACTCAAGAATTCGTATCTGAAGCAATGAGGACGAAATTAAATGAATAACTTAAAGCAAGGACGAGAGTGGAAAGAGACGGAACTGACGTGCAGGCAGCGTTAAATTTTTCACACACTGGAAATCGAAGCTCGTAAAGTAAGATGCGATTGATTTAGATGCAGTAAATAAAATGCCCAACGTAGTGTGAACTGAGTGCAGAAGGTTCCTCAATCTTAGAATGTGGCGATACCAATATTTTAAGAGCGGATTGTAAACAAAAAGTAGTTGACAACAACGGATATTTCGCTGTTGTGGATGCTTAGTCTGAAGCGATTTATTTTACGTTCAATGGAAAAAGCCAATCGCCAAATTTTGTTTATTGGGGCAATGAATATTTTCGCATTGTGTCACAGAAACCTATTCGTCTTCCTAAATACGGTTCAATATATATACCAAAGGACCTTTGGGGTTGTTCTGTGAAGAAACTGTCGGAGGTGAACGTTACTGCACCATCCTACGGAAACACATTACGTAACTTACGCCGCGCGGGATTAGCCGAGCGGTCTAGAGCGCTGCAGTCATGGACTGTGCGGCTGGTCCCGGCGGAGGTTCGAGTCCTCCTTCGGGCATGGTTGTGTGTGTTTGTCCTCAGGATAATTTAGGTTAAGTAGTGTGTAAGCTTAGGGACTGATGACCTTAGGCAGTTAAGTCCCATAAGATTTCACAGACTTTTGAACGTAACTTACAACGAATTTTATGCAGATGGAAAAGATTAGCTTCTTCAGGAGGGTATCGAGCCCCATGTTACATCTGAACCAATAATTCGTAGACGGACAAGAAAGTATTCAGTAACCATAAGGATCCCCGATCTACAGTCTAGTGATCCTAAAAATGAAGATATAGCAATTAAGAAATTTTAAAACACACGAATAACATGTGGATAATTTGTAACAATGGCTCCAGTGCCAAAATTATAGAAGTAGGGAAGAAAGCTCCCGTACCCGATGGAATCCAAATCCGATTCTGTATACAATAAGCAGCTGAGTTAGCCCCTTTTTAAGCATGATATGTCGTAGATCCATTGACCAGTGGTTGGAAAAACCGGTGTCCATTCGGTCTACAAAACGGATAGCAGAAGTGATATACTAAACTATCTTTCAGTTTCTTTAAGATATATCTGTTGTGGAATCTTAGAACATATTTTGAGCTCAAATGTTATGGGATATCTTGAACAGAGTCACCTCCTTCATGTCAATTAGCACTGATTCCAAAAACATTCTTCATACGAAACCCAACTTGCACGTTTTTCATTCATGACAGCATGGAAACAAGGATTGCAGTAATCCTTGACTTCAGAAAAGCGTTTGACAAAGCACCGTATCAACGCTTATAAATGAAACTACAATCATATGGAGTATGAAACGAAATTTATGACTAGATTGATGGGACATTGGTACGGAGGACACAGCATATTACCTTGGATGGAGAGTCATCAGTGGACGGAGAAACAAATTCAGGCGTGTGCTATGGAAGTGTGTTTCGACCTTCGCTATTCATGTTACACAGTAATGAGCTGGCAGCCAATGGCAGCAGCAGCATGAGAATTTTCGTATGTGATGCAGTCAGTTATAATAAACTACTGTCTGAAAAAAAGCCTGCACAATGTGGCGGAACTGGTTTATAGTATTTCGTGACTTTAATTACTTGTAAATGACATTTCAGGTAGATAAAAAAAATATGTATATAAAACCAGTTACCTATTGGCAGCGTAACAATTCGTTTGATCTAAAAAATGATTATCCCGGCTAATATTTGTCGCTCCGCTAAAGAAATCTCCACTTGACGTTGTGTAGAAATGTTGTCTGTAAAGTCGTGTGAGAGACTAAATTGGCTACAGTGGCAGGTTCGAATCCTGCCTCGGGCATGGATGTGTGTGATGTCCTTAGTTTAGTTAGGTTTAAGTAGTTCTAAATTCTAGGGGACTGATGACCTCAGAAGTTAAGTCCCATAGCGCTCAGAGCCATTTGAACCGAGAGACTAAATTGCATATTATTTATCAGATTTCACACAACTGTTGCTTAAGATAGAAGCAACTTTCTCTAGCAAAAGGAACATTTAGTCACAAAATACTACCCGCGCAAAACACTGACGTATGTCTCCTATTAAAATATTTCCATGTAAATCGTCCGAAATAATTGGTCTTCATACATCAGCAAATAAGAAATTGATATTACGTAATGTGCTGTGAGCACTGTATTTAAGGATTCAATCTAAGTTGAATTCTGTCTTTTAAAGTAGATTCGGGACCACCAGTGCACATTTACTTCCATTCATTTATATCTAAAAACATTTATGTTCGTTAAAATTCTCGATTCAAAACTGCCGCGGAGATATTTTTGCTAAGATGGCGGCAGACAGACGATAGTCAATATGTCTACTGTTAACCTCAGTTTATTTTATATCAAGTTAATATATTTAGATAAAACTCTTTAAGCCTTTTATCTCTATTCTTTAGCATTTAAAATTTTCAATGATAAATACCGTCATATTTTTTATGCCAGCTACTAGTAAACTCCGCTGTAAGTTACTAGCGCTAATGGCTGCGCTCCTAATTACGGAGCTGAAAATTAACACTTAAAAACATTAATTAGATTGGATTACAATTGAAATAAATACAACTCCACATTCAGACAATAGCGACTATATTTTTCAAATAATAATCAACAATATAGTTAAAGGTTTTCTCTTTACAGACCTCACACGTCTCACGTCCGAACAGTCCATCCGTTAGCACAGGATGAACAACTGAACCACAATTGTCACAGATAACAAAAAAACATTATAATTGTCGTTGTCTATGGATGTAGTTCTCTGATAATAGTTTTAATTCACACAGAAATTAAATTATTACACAAATAATGAAATAATTATAGTCATTTTTACACGATACTGTCATTTTTACACGATACAGTCATTTTATACGTAGTATCGATAATATTTGTTGAAGTTTGTACACTTAGTTCATTTTAACATCTTGTAGCTAGAACATAGTGTCGTGGATATTACAACAAACATTCACACAGTTCTTGATACATATCAGACGTTCAGGGATAAAAACGTGCACTTCACAAAACGAAAAATGTAATAACTAGTGAAAATAGAATCAATGAATCACAATTACAATCACTCAACTCATAGAAGTATCTGGATGGTACGCCATGTAGGGATATGAAATAGAATGATTACATTGGCTTATTCGTAGATAAAGCAGATGGCGGTCTCCAATTCACTGGTAGAAATCTGGAAAAATGCAATGATTCTATAAAGGAGATTACTTACAAAACACTCATGCGAGTGGAACACTCACCAAACAGGCCTATCAGAGGAATCGCACATATACGAAGAACAGCAGTGCATATGAGCACACTGTAACGTACTTGTTTAATTACATTGGAAAATTATTCTGTTACATAACCTGGTACATTATTAACTGACTTTAAATTGGGATTTTATTACAGAAAATATCTCTGGTCACCACCTGAATTGACCTACCTCTTAATTACCCTGATCATTTGCTTGGAAAGAAAAAAAACCGTTATTGGATAGGTCTCAATTGAGGAAACAGTAATTGAATTTTGATATTTCTTGATAATTCTTGATTAATCGTTTTAGCGCAATGCAATCTGACTTTGAAAAATCCCTACAAAAGAATGGCCCTGACTAACAGTAACCTATACCTTTCATGAATCACTAACTCACAAAAATCTTCTTTACCCGAACTACTGCAATACAGCGAGCGCCACTACTGCCAGCTAAATAAAAGATTCTAACTACTGAAGGGACTAACTACTGATAGGCGTAGTTAGCAAATGAAAGATTTTGATAAAGAACAAACAATGTATTTACCTTAATAGTGTTCAAAAGTCATAATATATATATATATCAGTTCATGATATCCAGTCTTACAAATTTACTTTCTCTGATGGACACACGTCCCGATCATTCGCTCTCAAAACTCCGCCATATCTCCCCCCACATCCACCACTGCTGGCGGCTCACCTCCAACTGTGCAACGCTACACGCTGTTAACAGCCAACTGCCCAACACTACAATAGCAAATTTCAACAATGCCAACCAGCCACAGACTGCACACAGCACATCCAGTGATTTTCATACAGAGTGCTACGTGGCGGTGGCTTTACCAAATAAGAACCTAAACAGCCTACTTACATAGCCCCCATGCTCCCCACAAAAAATTTTACAAATTGTTTTGGGCACTGGCCAATACATATTTGTTAAAATTTTTTCACAATTACAATAACAAAGAAATCAAATGCACACACTTATTGATACAATGTTGGTCAAAAGCTGAAGTTTTCTCACAATCCATAAAGACAGTTCTGATCGTTCACAGTAAAATT
The DNA here is from genome assembly GCF_023898315.1 of Schistocerca nitens. NCBI lineage: Eukaryota > Metazoa > Arthropoda > Insecta > Orthoptera > Acrididae > Schistocerca > Schistocerca nitens. Next base: position 374,390,912 of record NC_064619.1, read on the forward strand.
GCAATGTTTTTCTCAAAGTCTGAGCAGTAAAAGAAAATGCACACGGAAGTAGTGGATTTCCATGCAGTCTTGCAGAAGTAGTGTTGTCCTTCCAACGGAAAGACAGTGCTGACTCTTAACATGCAGATAGGTAATGGGCCACAACAGAGCAAACCCACAGCAGAGTCAGTCGAAGTTTTGAAGAATATTGGTAGGTAAGTCATCACAGAGCAGGCCCACTGTAGTCCTGGTAGATATTATGGTACTGGTGGGCCACGAGAGGTGAAGACCTACTGCAGTCCTTGTAGAAATAATGGTATTGGTGGATCATCAAAGGTGCAGACCCACTTCAGTCCTTGTAGAGACGACCAGCAGCCATCTGTTGCGACTGTGCTGGTGCACAATCACCATCGAAGAGTCTTGCAGACAATATCGCACGTCCATAAACCACCACTTGAGCACTCACAAACTTTTGGGTGTGTCCTTAGAACCAGCAATGCTGTTAACGAGTCCCTCGCTTAATTATTAACATATGTGCAAACACTTCTCACTTATTGTGCATATACTATGATCAACAGAAATAAGTGCAGTGAAATGAATGCTTACAAGTTACTTAATTTGATGAATTGGTGTCCATTACAATTTTAAATTTATAACATGGGAATACAATTACAAAGGTACAAAATACATCATTAGAGAACATAACAATACAGATAACATTTGTAGTAATACGGGCTTTACAAAAGTATTGAACTAACATATACATCAGTGTTACAGGAATTATGACATACGTAAATATATATATATATATATATAAAAATAAAGGAAGGTATGAAACGTCATTCACTAGGCAAATGGCGTCTCCAAAGGCAGTAAAAAAATTTCTCAACTAGAGACAATAGATGTAAAATGTTTCTCATCATTTCATTAAGAATTTTAGTAAATATCATAAATTAAGAGCTCCACAGTGTAATCATATGTTTTCGAGTTTGAGCGTGTCGTATTTGCAATGCTTTCTACAAAGAAATGTCAATAGCGAGGATAATGGCCTCTTTTTTCCTCCACCTAATGGCTTTCTTTTTTCAGACGACTATCTTTCAGCTGGCCGCCCAAAACGCATTACGTCAAGGTCACTTACCTTTCTTACCGAAATATTTACGACAGCAGTTTCCGCTACAGTGACAGTCTCATATAAAAATTTCACAGGTCGAGAATTTGCATTACAAATGTGTAGAAACAAAAATCCTGTAAATATAACAGTGTCCAAGAAATTTTCGCCGGCGTTGTGATACAGTCACGCATATACACACATTTCATAACTCTTAAAGTACGATTCTTGGTTTCCAACATCCTTTTTCACAAACCAGAGTCCCTAACTTCTATTCATTATTCCTTACTTTATTACACATATACATATTCGCCGACTCTTCTTCAATATTTCATCATAATAAATACGTAGCATAATCAAATTCCTCATATAGCATCAGCTTATTGATCATAAACATACCTCAACAGCATAATACAAATCGTCATTGTAATAATAACATCATAACTCCTCAGTCAAATCTCAAAAACATCGTAGCTTTCTGCAATAATTTCAAAACCTAAAAAATTTCTCTGCTCATTTCAATAATGTCATCTACCTCAAACGTACTTTAAAAATCATGATCCCATACCAAATACATCATTCAAAGCTCTCATAGTATCACAATGGTTCAGAAAAAATATGAAGAGTTCACAAAGTGCAGACAATATACAATTTTATAAGTGTGAAGTTATCCAACTGTGTAATTGCGTAAACATGTGTCACTGACGTAGTAAAAAAAAGTTTGTCTCTCTCAGTTAAATGATCAGATAGCTGTGTAATTTATGTGTTAGAGAAATATGGTACCGATGTGTAAAGTTGTATAAGCAAATACCATATTAGCTAGGGCTCCTTGTGCTTGCCAAACATATGGTACACAAAGTAAGCGTGTACCCCCTGAGGATTAATGTAATTATACCCTGAGGTGTTACAGATTACAGCAATGGAATTAAATGTATCATGGAAAACTTTCTCTGTAATTCAAAAATCTTTAAAAATAAATGTTTTAAGTACAAAATTAATCACTCAAATACGTGTACTGCCGCGCTAAATTGTGCTTCTTCTTCTAACATAATCTCTGTCATTACTTAAGGGTAAAAAATGTGCCAAGTGTCGTAATTATCGTCGTCCGTATGCAAAGTTCTGTGGAAGTCAATGTACTTACCTCGTAATAAACAAAAGCGAAATGCTATGTGTATAGATATCGTAGTTATTACGTACAGTACCGTGATCAAGAAAGTACTACACTGTAATGTATTGTTGTGCTACGAAAAGGCTGTCTCACTGCAGCTATACCACAAAAGTTACTACTAAAACATGTTTTACTTTCCAGAATAATACAGAAAAACTGTGCAGATATAAAACAGATACACCGCAAAACAACAATGTAAATTGTGTCACACATTAGTAGCGTCGTGATATAATTGTGTAGCTATCAAAGAAACCAAATGCTAAGTCATCTTTAATCTCACAGAATGCACTTCAAATAAAGAATATCTTTTCAAGTAAACCAAAATGTTGCATTAAAATCTCATTAGCAGTATATGTTCTAAGAATATAAGCCGTATATTCGTTACGTAATCGTACAACTAACAAGCAAGAATGTACACACACAGTAACACTGTGTCGTTTGTTCACTACAACAATGCATTCGTAATTAATGTCTAAATATGTTCCCTAGGTTCTAGACTGGATAATTAATTTTAAAACATAGTTGCATGTTAACATTTTCTAAGTGTGACAAAGAGTACTAGTAAGTGAAAGATTTTATGGCAATGACTAAGTTAAAAAGCAGATTATCTATAAACGGTTTTACATGTGAAATGTGGTGCAATCCTTTATTCTTCCTAGTGCACAGAGTTTCAACTTCAAAGTAATTATCATGTTGTATACGTAGGTAAGGAATGCTAAAATTTTTCTCAAGGTTAGCGTCTATGTTAATGCTCACAAATTTGTGTTTTTACGTCATTACAGACTTTTAGACATTTCGATTCGATTTGAAGTAACTCAGCTGTTAGACCTTCACGTGTTTGTTCACGTGTAGTGTCTAACTTTTGAAGCTGTTGCTGTGTTTGTCTCTGATTTTGTTCCATCGTGTCTAACTTTTGAAGCTTTTGTGCCATTTGTTACATTGATTGTAATAACAATGCACTGGTGTCTGAAACATGTTCCTCAGTGCTATTCGGCAATGCATTTGAACCGGCAATATTCACATTTTGTAAAGCAGAAAATGTGTCTTGACTTATTTGAGAAAACGGTGAGGACGCAAAACCTGAATCTACAGTATTTGCGAGATTGTGTCCTGTCATTTCGGATTCCTGAGGCTAGCTGTTGCCGACCGATCGATCGATAATGCTTCCCTGTTCACTAATTGTTTCACTGACTACACCATTATTTGCAGCCCGTTCCATTTCCCTATGCACAATTACCAAATTACTACTTTGAACATTAGTTAATTCGTTACACGGTGGAACTAACACACTGCTTTCGCCTTCACTGTCATTCCTCAGTTTACTTTGGAGCCTAGTATTACGTTTTTCACACGCCATTGTCACAATATTTCACACGATAACACAGAAAAGCACAATTTGAAGAGCAAAATTAGAAAACACATTAACATAGCATTGAAAATAATATCTCGTTAATTGCAAGCGCAGCTGCGAAATACTTGGTGCAAATCTAAATGCATGCCACACCTGTTTTACTGTACAACAATGGAAAACTACAACTACAAAGAAGATTCTCTCTACAATTACGCGCTAGCAATAAACAATAGCTACACTAATTACACAAACTACAAGAAAAAATCAGAAGATTCCAGTGAGGTATCCTCGGCTATGGGTCGACACATGAAACGTCCCCTTAGAAAAATTGACTTACTGTGCTGATAAACCTCTTACATTATATGATTTTCAAACAGCTGAGCAGAACTGAACGTACTCAGACATTTCGGTCTTTACCTATTCTGATCAACACTAAACTGACACACAATATTTTTAGCGCAACGCAATCTGACTTTGAAAAATCCCTACAAAAGAATGGCCCTGACTAACAATAACCTATACCTTTCATGAATCACTTACCTCACAAAAATCTTCGTTACTCGAACTACTGGAATACAGCGAGCGCCACTACTGCCAGCTAAATAAAGGATTCTAACTACCGAAGGCGTTAGTAGCGTAGTTAGCAAATGAAAGATTTTGATAAAGAACAAAAAATGTATTTACCTTAATAGTGTTCAGAAGTCATAATATATATATCAGTTCATGATATCCAGTCTTACAAATTTACTGTCTCTGAAGGACACACGTCCCGATCATCCGCTCTCAAAACTCCGCCATCTCTCCCCCCACGTCCACCACTGCTGGCGGCTCACCTCCAACTGCGCAACGCTACACGCTGTTAACAGCCAACTGCCCAACACTACAATAGCAAATTTGAACAATGGGGAGATCCCGACTAGAGTTGTTCGACCGCCTGGTGAAAGTCTTCGTATTTGACGCCACTTCCAGTGACCTGCGCGTCGATGATGAAATGATAACACACACACACACACACACACACACACACACACACAATCCCAAGTGGAGAAAACTGACGACCCGGCCGAGAATCAAACATGTGGCCCTGTGATCTAGAATCAGCAACGCTAACCACAAGACAGTGAGCTGCTAACGAAGAAACGGAATATCGTTGTAACTCACAAACACAGTCGAAAGATACACAAACACCTAAAGTTAACCAAGGATGCTCGCAAACCGCTGGGGGGAAAAAAAGAAAAAAAGAATTGACAGGATACCACTTAGCTGTGGAGAAATGTACGTGGTTGCTACTAAAAGAACGACCGAAAAACGACTAGAAGAACACAAGTGCAGGTACAGAAAGGGAGAAACAGACAGATCAGCAGTTGCGCAACATGTTTTTCAACCAGGAGACCACGGTGTTCCATTTAATAACTGAGGTACTGGCACCCATAAATAGATACTATGAAAACATACGCAGAGACGCCAAAGAGATTACTAAACACCGCAGTAACTTTAATTGGAAGGAGGAGGGTGTGAAATTAAATGGTATCAGGATTCCGATGCCGAAGATAATGTGTACCAGCCTTTCATCGTGGGGCCACATCACTAACGGACGACAGCAACCGACAACAGCTAATTGAGCTCAAGTTTTCAAAACATGGGACGTCACACCTCTGCGCGGATTCATGCAGGAATGGAATTTTACTTCATTTAGTAGCGAGTCGGTGTGTACACAGGACTATCGAAAAATCTTTACTGCCTTGAAGATATTCTCCGCAAACGAGAAAGAAACTTTTTATTCAATTTTAAATTTATTGGATTTCGGAGTGAGGCCATACAGCCAGCCAACTACAGCAAACGTTGTATTACAGTTGGTTTTGACAATTTGTGGTAGACATTATTGGAAGTCGTACGATGTAACATAGGATTAACAAACGACTGATTCGACGTAAGGCAAGACTTACAACGTGTAGACAAGACGAAAATGGAGCATAGGACACACAGGGCAAGTATATTATAAAAATCCTACTGGTAACACAAAAAGAAATGATAAATCGCCGTTGGTACACATCTGGGATATTCCCAGTCCAGTCCTCATTAATGACTGTATATCTAATTAACAATAAAATGTTCTTTTGTGTGTCATGTGAGAATTGTTTCAAAAGCTGCGGTTAGAGAATTGAATATTTGCGCAGGTCTATAAGTACCATCTAGACAGAACAGAAAACAGTTTAAAAGAACCATAGTTGTGTATTACAGCCTCACATATACAGGGTGACAATTATTGAACTTTATGAATAAAACGTAAATTAATTACAAACTACAGCGTGCACACACATTATTCAACATGTAAACGTCACTACAGACATGCGGATGTAGATTATAACATGGTCGATATGCCTGCCATCATTGGCGATGATGCGGTGCAGACGAATAAGGAAATTTTGTATGACCCACTGAAGTGTCGGAACATTGATGCTGTCGATGATGTCCTGAGTGACTGTTTTCAGCTCAGCAATGGTTTTGGGGTTATTGCTGTACGTCTTTTCTTTAGTACAGTGCCACAAAAAGTAGTCGCACGTGTTCAGATCCGGAGAATATAGCGGGCAATCGAGCTGTACAGCAGTGGTCTCTGGGTACCCCAGAGCCAGAATGCGGTTCCCAAAAGCGCTCATCCAGGACATCACTCTCCTGCTTCGATGGGGTCGGCCTCCGTCTTGTACGTGTTCAGACCCGGAGAATAAGGCGGCCATTCGAGGCCTATGCCAGTGGCCTCTGGGTATCCCAGAGCCAGAATGCGGTCCACAGAGCGCTAATCCAGGACATTAAATACTCTCCTGCTTCGATGGGATCGAGCACCGTCTTGCATGAACCACATCTTCTCGAAATCAGGGTCAATTTGGATAATGGGGATGAAATCGTCTTCCAAAAGCTTCATGTACCGTTCGGTAGTCACAAGGAATGCCGCACCGAATATCGTATGACTGGACATTACACACCACACAGTCACTCGGTGAGGGCGAAGAGACTTTTCGATCACGAAATGCGGATTCTCATTCCCCTAGATGCCCCAGTTTTGCTTATTGAGGAAACTATCCAAATGATTAGCTAAACCGAATCATGCATGCGCATACTAATTGCCATCATGCCCCGCGGCCAACCGTGGAGTTTAAACGTCCTAACGAAAACCGTTCGGAAGTAATGACGATTTTATTTCAGGTATGTACACTGGTATTCAGAACGTACACACAGGAGGAACATTTTGGCATACATTCAGAGGCTGAGCGTTCCATATTCTGCAGGCAAGCACTTGGGGATTTAGTCAGTTAATTGAGCTTTGGTCTTCCCTTGGCATTCTTAGTACTAGCAGCATTAGATTAGCAGCACAGGAAACGGTATCTTGATGTTCGCCCTGTTGAATAACTCGTACATTAGCTTATTCGTTATTACATTGTTGGATGCTAACAAGGTTTGGAGGCTGCTTGGGAGCTGATGAACAAGAGACCGAAGATTACTTGAAAGGACGTTTATAGATACGTGTTCCGAGCACATCGTAGAAATACATGGTTTGGATACTCCTTCTTCTCTACAAGAACATAGAAGGGTGGCACTTAGGTTGAGCCGACAGCGGTTTGTTGAACTTCCAGTGATTAAATTTCAGCCGTACTACAACTGTCGCGCAGCTCCTTGATGTTTGTGCCTTACCATGACACTCTTGTAATCATGGGATGAACTAGTGCGTAGAGACTGTCTTTGATTTTAGATGTCCGCGACGATTCCTTTTGAGCATGGGCATCATATCTGTGAGATATGTCTCCATGCAGAGATCCCTGCTTTGCTAGGACATCTGCTTGTTCATTTTCAGGTATGCCAGAGTGGCCTCTCGTCCATACCATCACGATGATACGATAGTTCCTCTCAACTCGAAGCACAACGTCGACAATTGCTGCAACTATGGGATAGGTACAACTATTATGATGGTTTATAATCAGTTGTAGGGGTAACATGCTATCAGAGATGATGACTGTTGTGTTTGCTGTGGACATCTGTGCGAATAGTAGGGCTTTCAAAATGGCAATCTACTCGGCTGTCATAATAGTGTAGTATGGATCCAGCTTGTATAAGCCTTGTTACTGACTTTGGGCTACCCAATAAACACTACCGGCGACTTCACTAGATTTGGATCCATCTGAATATATCACGCACGCTTCGTTGTAGTGAGATAGGAATGCCAATGCCATTGCGTTGGAGTGATTCTGGTTGTGACACATTAAACTGGTCCTGACATCAAACTGCAGAGTTACGTTTCATATGGCCCTTTGTAATGCAGCAGAAGAGGACTTACCCACACCTGGTTCCTTAGTGCTTGTATCTCCATATATTCAGCAGCGACTGGTGGAAGTTGCTAATTTATCCAATATCTTCCGCACACACACAGTAGGATGTTAATCCCCGGATTTTTTCGTCAAGGGGCTCATATTCTTCGAAATAGAGTCGCAGGAGGAATTTCTCGTAGTGGAATATTCGTCGTGATTTTAAAGGTGGTTCAAAAATGGTTCAAATGGCTCTGAGCACTATGGGACTTAACTTCTGAGGTCATCAATCCCCTAGAACTTAGAACTACTTAAACCTAACTAACCTAAGGACACCACACACATCCATGCCCCAGGCAGGATTCGAACCTGCGACCGTAGCGGTTGCGCGGTTCCAGACTGTAGCGCCTAGAACCGCTGGCGACCCCGGCCGGCAAAGGTGGTTCATTCGCTTCAGTCAGTAATACGTTGATGGAGTTGATTTGAACGCCACAGTAACTATACGCAAGACATTGTTCTGCATAATGTCGAGTCTTTGGAGCGTGCTGTCCGATGCTGATCCGTAGCAAACGTATCCGCAGTCAAAGTGTGTCCTATATAGGGATCGGTATAAAAACATTGCTGCTCGCCGATCAGTCTCATACCCCAGCCATAGCTCTGATGAGACTGCTGGCTTTTTCACATCAGGTAATGATAAGCCCTTTTGGGGTATCATCGATAATCATCCTAATATACTGAGAAGCTTTCGCAACTGGAAAATTGTCCCAGTTCTATTATTTGGGGAAGTGGAATCCTGTGACGACTTAAGATCGTAAGAGTGGACTTGCTGTCAGAGATTTCCAAGCCACTTTCTGTACACCATTCACATAGACGTATGGATACAGTGTGCATTTTCAGATGACAGGACTAAAGAGTATTGGCTTCGGAATATTTACATACGTTTTCTGCGTATTTTAATATTTGGATGTCACTGACAAGGAGGTCATGAAGGTTTCCAGCATAGAGATTGATTCAACAAGGCGAGCGGTCTAAGGCGCTGCAGTCATGGACTGTGCGGTTGGTCCCGGTGGAGGTTCGAGTCCTCCCTCGGGCATGGGTGTGTGTGTTTGTCCTTAGGATAATTTAGTTTAAGTAGTGTGTAAGCTTAGGGACTGATGACTTTAGCAGTTAAGTCCCTTAAGATTTCACACACATTTGAACATTTTTTGATTCAACGAGGGACCCAAGACTGATCCCTGTGAGAATCTACTGCTAGTTGATCTGGCTCCCGGTGTGACTCCGTATTGCAAAATGATTGTCTTCCTATTTCTCAGAAAAGTTTATAACGTTATCCACTAGTGGTTTTGGAATCTAGAGTTGCGCTGCAGTTTTTCTCAAAGACTGACAAGATGACTTTGTCGTATGCTTTAGTCAAGTCTATGAACACAGTAGAGTGGAAATCAATAACGGGCTAAATGCCAAGAACATTATTCCGAGTTATTCAGTTTTTTGACAAAAATATTTTAAGGAAAATCCTCAGCAATATTTTTTATTTATTGTCTACAGTAAGAGTCACATAGCTATTGCAAATTTTTTTAAGTTCTCTTCCTTTTATCAATGAAAATAAATATTTTATTCTGAAAAACACGCAACGTGCTAAATGTCATACAGTTATCGGCAAAACCGAGGTAAGTGCCAGTGAGAGAAATCTCAAACATTTATCAGTTTTTTTTTTATAATAAACATTTGACAGATACATTTTACAGATACACTATCCTGTGGTTAAATTATTTTTAATTTGTCTTTTTTATTTTATAGAGCACAAGGGAATTTTAATTGATTAACTGTTCGAAAAGTTTCTATTAGCTACTTTTAAAAACGGCAACATCTGTTGCAAATCCCTGTTTTTTTTTCAGCTGACAAGTTGTTCTTACATTGATGTGACGGTGAAAGAAAATTCTTTATTATGCCAATGGAAATCTATTTCTTGACAATTTTGTAGGTGCTCCAGTCTTCAAGTTCGTTAAACACTGTTCTCGCCATGACGACACTAGTGCATTTTTTTTCACTTGAATCCAAATAAATTTGGAAATATTTATATTTGCTGTTTTAGTACGTGTATCGGCTGTTTTTTTTTTAAAATGAGAAGTCCTCAGGCTGGAGCATAGTAACCATAAATGGCTTGTTGGGTGTAGCATTCTACTAGGTCCTCAGGTGCTCTTACGTTTTCCAGTCTGGGCAAAATCGCTGTCACACGTTGCTAACAATTGCAAAGCTTTGTGGCACTTACAAGGAGCGGTTACCAGTTTTGCAATCGACTTTTTGCCACCACCTATACGGTGGTGTAGGTTAAGAACCGAAATATCCCACCCTGAAGCCATTGACTCTGGTGGATCCTCGTTTACGAGCAAAAGCTGAAAAATTTTAGCCTGTTTGTCTAGAACATTCAATTAACAGGTAATTTTGTTTTCAACTGGCGTCTTAGGGTAGTGGATAGTGTAGAAGACTGGAAAACTGAAGGTGGCGGGTACGGATCCTATTATGTTCCATCAATGTTTCTTTTTTTAATTTTTATTTTTCTACAGTTATTTGCTTCAAATGTAATATATTAAAATTTTCTAATTCTTTGCCAAGTTACAGGTCCTCACTGCATTAAATTTTTTTATTTGCTCTCATATTGTCTTCCTGTCAATCTTTTTTCATTTGGAATCTTTGTCCATATGGTTTTAATTCCTTTTTATTTGTGTATTGTAATATTTAACCATTTAAAAGTATCGATCAAGCGACTAATAACCAAACAGGTATTAGTATTTATATTGACTGCGCAACAGTCACAGAAATTCATTTTTCGTTGCGAGATGTACAGTTTTTTGGGTGGTAATCGTCATACATACATTTGAACACAAATTGTCCTCGCACAACGGACAAACTATAAAAGCTACCTTTCTACATTCAAATAGTTTCTTCATCATTCATCGTATAGTGTGTTATCCATCTGACCACTTCATGAATCAACAAGTAACAAAAAATCATATTCTTTAACGTATGTTTTCATTACAGGTTGCAAATATTGTCTGTACAGGTCTTAAGTTAATTTTCCTGATTTTGAGCAGGTGATGACCACATTCCCATATTCTCACTCCAAACGTTCAACTTCTTTAGCAGCCCTAGATCCGAATTTAGCAATTCACCTGCGCATATCAACGCATAGTGCGCTGTTAACGAATGTGTAACTTTCGCCAGATTTCTCTTTTGCACCAAACCTCTTTTCGTTCCCCGAAACTCCAGTGATCGATGATATGTTGATTCGTAATTGCAGTCCACTTGATCGGTATTAATAACGAGGTTTGGACTGTAATCGCATATTAATAGTACTATTTGTTTTCTGAGTCGCTCTGCCTGCTAGAGTTTTTTCAAGTGTTTCGACGTAATTTGCTGTAACGAATTTAGTCACATTTCTCGGACGTGCTCTGTGTTTTATTTTAAAACTTTTTGCGCTCTTCCCACTTGCAAAGAATGAAAAGTTTTCCGATAGATACGGAACGGTGATAACCATTGCCCATTGTTGTAGTGTACGTATTGTCACTTGTTCGTGGCACATCCGAGTATCCTTAAATTTTTCAAATGTTTCGGTATCAATTAGACATCGCTTATCGAATTGAGTTCGTTCTTGCTTGAAATCTTATTTCCATTTCCTCAAGTACCCTTTTCTGCGTAAACGAGAGAGACCACTTTGTTGGATACTTTTAAGTGAGTAAGCTGGATGAGTTTCAGCGAAGGCATCTGATTTTGCTTCGTATTTTAATGGACTGTTTGTCGATGGAGGTGCCTGACAATTGGATGTGTTAAAACATTCACCCAGTTCTTCATCGTCGAGAGTACACTGTAAAGAACAAATTTTTCATGTTAATAGCGAACGAGGAAATCCGAAAGTTAACAGGCAGTGGTATGGAAAGGCTTACCTCACCATACAAACTCTCTTCATCAGTCTCGCTGTTTAAAATGAGGTCATCTTCGTGAACAATAACACGCTCCATCACGAGTCGAATTATTTTCTTTGCAATTCGTTCGCCCATCGCTTCAGCGTTTGCATTCATAAAATCGGGAGGGTTTTCAGAAAGGAGGCATTTCGTAAATAGACAATGCATAGCGTAAGGCATTAATGAGAGTTCTTCTCATTTCTTCATAACATTCGACCATTCTTTCGTATGACATTTGCTGGTTGATGAATCTGCATTGCTGGACAGTTTAAATGCCGCACACCCACAAAACAAATACAAGAGGAAAACGCAAAAGAAAAAAAGAACTGATTTGGGATTGGTAACTAAAAAACCATCATTGATTTGGAGCCCAAGGGAGGGATGAGAACAAATAAGGAAGTTAATACAATGATTAAAATGGGCTCAAGTTGGAATACATGCGAGGGCTACAGGTCTCTTGCCGTAATGCCATCGACAGGTGTAACATGTGGGACGCGATGATTGTGTCGCTAATCACTTCACTGATGGGTGCATGAGGTGCTACAATACGAGTACCCATTGCGACACTATGCGGCTGGTTTTGTGAAGAGTTCAGCAGGGGGCTGCAATCGCCCTCCGTCCATGGTGGGGATTGCAGCGTAACAAATGTTTATCACTGTATACAACCGCCGGCCGGAGTGGCCGTGCGGTTACGTCGCAGGTTCGAATCCTACCTGGGGCATGGATGTGTGTGGTGTCCTTAGGTTAGTTAGGTTTAATTAGTTATAAGTTCTAGGGGACTGATGACCTCAGAAGTTAAGTCGCATAGTGCTCAGAGCCATTTTCTTGTATAAAACCTGCAAGCACTAGCTGGGGAGAAAGTGTTTACAATGTAGCTCGCCGATGTTATTGTACCTTACACGTTCCGGAGCGAACTGAGAAAGAAACGTAGGGGTTCAGCATGAAACGTATCCGATCACGACATAATAGTTATGTTTACGGCCTTGAAAGTTTGCATTTTACAATAATGACATCGTTGTCGACTGAGCGTGCATCTGTGGAGCAAATAGTGTTGAAAGGACGAGGAACATATTATTCTGAATAAAGCATTTTGTAACAAGGCAGTTACAGTGGCCTCAATACGTTTCATTACCAAAGCAAGACCGCCACTTAATATCTACACAGCAGGAACCACCAAAGATACAGTGATAATACAAATGTGGTCACTTTCTATCGGTGTCATGCACCGCAACTTTATTTTCTTGGTTACTAATGATCGTCTCTAAGAAATCTCCGATGTTGCTAAGATTGTGTATCTAAGACATCGAGCGAACTGGATGGCTGGAAGACTCGTCCCACATGCATCCCGCGGAGCGTGTGTGGAACAATCTCGTGACCACGAATTGCACAGAGGATAGCTTCATCTTGGGTCTTTCGGAAGTTGCAAATCGCATTGCTGCTGGAACGGGAACACATACTAACACAACTACTGAACAGCTTAGTTGGTGTATTCTGTAGATAAGCAGGTTTGTAGGTATATTCCTTTCTGATCAGTTGGTATGAATGGTAATGGTAGTTTTTATTATCATCGCACGTTACTGGTTCGAGCGAACCTGTTCATTTGTTATTATCGTATGTCCTTATATAGTGGGATTTATACAGTATCCATTAAACAAGATCAGAATATTCCTAGATGACGAAGTGTTCTTTTGGCGCTCATAAATTATAGAACGCAATATCTAATTGTTCCTTAACAGCTACGTAACAGTGCTAGAATTTCGTCAGTAGTTGAATTTCTAAGTACAGGGCGCCTATTTCCCGATTTGTGTACTCGTTTTCGAGAATAATTTAGATTTTAAAAGATTGTATTTAAAGGTCCTTTTATATTTGCTCCGAGTATGTGTGTTTCTCCCCGAACCACGAGAAAGTGCAGTATTATTACGCCCGTCGCCTGACACACCCTTTGCCTGCCCTGATCGGTCCGTGTGGCGGTAGGCACACCGGACGCGACGCGACGGTTGCGCTGTGTGTTTGGGATCGCAGAGAGTCCGGCGTGTTTTTAAGCGTCGCTGCCCGATAAGCGACACGAGCTCCAGAATGTTCTTAGTCGCTATCGGCAGCTTATCACGTGAGCTGTTGATCGAGGTTACGGTGGTGATAACTTTTCTGTGACTTATCTATTGAAATGAGGCTTCACACTACGGCGAAGCCAATATTGGAGCACAGACAGCCGAAACATTGCGGGAAATTTCAAGCTGTGCGCCACCTATAAGGGAATGACATCGTTTACAGCAGTATTAACAGTAAGGAAATATTGTTAGATTCCATCTTTTCTCCATCTCACTAGCTTGTTCGTGTAGCTATTTTCCGCAGCTACTCTATAAATTTTCGCTTTATGAAATGAAACGCCTTTTCCTCTTTGCTGTCTATATTTATTTATGTTCATAAATATACATTTTAGCAAGAAAATGGCGTTTCAGTTTATAAAACGAAAATTCTCTCCACGTGTTTTATGGGCTTCTTACGAATTTAGAACTACATGGTCTTATGTAGGAGAACCTTACCTCGGTCTTCAGCAAGGTCCTGGAATCTATCCTCACCCGCCGTATCCACCAGCATCTCCGCCAGCACCACCTCCTTCCCGTTACCCAGTGTGGCTTTCGGCCGTCCTTCTCTTCCGACGATCTTCTCCTTCGCCTCACTCATCTCCTTCCCGACCAGCTTAATTCCCGTCGCTCCGCAATCTTCCTCTCCCTGGACCTCGAACGAGCTTATGACCGCGTATGGCATTCCGGTCTCCTCTTCAAGCTCCAAACCTTCGCCCTTCCCATTAACTACGTCCGTCTGATCGGTTCCTTTTTCTTCCACCGTCCTTCCTACGTCACCATCCATAACACGGATTCCTACACCTTTTCCCCTCCGCCGGTGTGCCCCAAGGCTCCGTCCTCTCCCCCCTTCTGTACCTTTTGTATACGGCTGACATGCCGCCGCCGTCACCCCCCGTCCACCTCCTCCAGTTTGCCGATGACACCGCCTTCCTTGCCCTTGCCCCCACCCTGCAGCGCTCCCAACACCTTCTCCAATCCCATCTTGACCGATTCACCGCTTGGTGCAACCAGTGGTTGCTCAAGGTCAATCCCTCCAAAACCCAGGCGATCATTGTAGGCAAAACCACCCCTTCCTTCTGCCTCCTTGATTTCTATCTCACCATATATGGCCGTCCTATCGCCCTCACTCCGACCCTTAAGTACCTTGGCGTCACCCTCGACCGTTGCCTCTCCTGGACTCCCCATCTCCGGACAATCCAAGCCAAGGCACGCTCCCGACTCCGTCTCCTCAAGCTCCTTTCCGGCTGTACGTGGGGTATGGACCCCTCCACCATCCTCCACACCTATAAATCTCTCATCCGCCCTATCCTTTGTTACGCCCATCCGGCCTGGATCTCCGCCCCCCCTACCTTTTATAAATCCCTCCAAATCCTTGAATGCCATGCTCTCCGGCTCGCCTATCGCATCTGTCTCCCCTCCCCCACGCGGATCCTGTATGATCTCATCCCTTTCCCCCACCTCCTCCTCTTCCTTGAAAGGATTCGGATCCTGTACACCTCCTGCAAACTCGATCCTCCTCATCTGCTTGTCTCCCCCATCCTCTCCCACCCCCGCCCACTGCCGCGCCTGTATTCCCACGTCCCACCCGGTCTCAATCTCTCCACCCTCCTCACCCTCTCCCAAGGTGGCTTCCGCCAGCTCCCCCTCCCTGATGATGTCCTCCTCCCCTCCATCTACCCCTCCTAGGAACTTTGATCCTCCCCCCCCACTTCCTGTGTCCTTTCCTTTAGGCACCCTCCCTCCCTTCTCTTTCCTTTTCCCCAATCCCCTCCCTCCTTCCCTCTTCCCCCGGGCTTCCCCTCCACCTTCCTCCCTTCCCCCTATCTCCCCTGCCCATGGCATCTGCCCTCCCTTCTCCCCCCCCCCCCCCCTCCTCCTCTCATGGCAGGTCCCCGGACTCGTACATGGTTAGTGAACATTCGCGCGCCGGAGATCAACGCCTCATGTTCTGTGTGCGCCGTCGTTTTGTGCTTAAGTGCTTCAGTGTTATTCGTTTTGTGCACCTACGTTCACGTGTGACAATTTTCGTCTCTGTCTGTGTCCAAGTGTCTGAACAATTTTATCTTGGACTCTACGCCCGTGAACGGCACCTTGTATTTTAAAAAGTGTTTGTCTCCGTTTATATGTCCACCATGTTTTTTTCTCTAAATGTCTTCATTTGTATATTTGTGTTTCTCTGCGGCCAAAGAGCGGCGTAGTCTGCTGCTGCAGGCCTGACTGTAATACAGGTTTCAAAATCACAATAAAGAAAAAAAAATATGTAGGAGAACTGAAAAAATTTCTCGAGTCTTCCACAGCTTCTTCGTCTCTTGCTCTCAAACCATCTCACTTACTCAAAATTCTCAGGTAGATTCGAGTTCTATGTCCTTAGGTTTGACACCCGTCTTAAAATAAGTGGTTTGTACTTACTCAATAAACTCAAAGTAGTCTTCTATCTGAAGATAGGTTTGAACACCGCTGCGTTTTAGCACCCATGTTTGTAATGGATATGGTAAGTCCTTCTCTTTCTCGATCTGTGAAGCGGTTGGGATTGTTGGGGGGTAGGGTGTAGGAGTGCGGGACTGAAATTTGGAATGGAATATAAACAACCTAGCAGCGTGATATTTTTATTATACATAGTATGTGCAAATCTAAACTCGTAGACTTCTTTTTGCAGTTTTAACTTGTGTATCTTGTTGAACAAGTTCGTAAACATTGAAACAGTGCAGAGTTATTTACGACATGTCATTCATTGAAGATAGATTGTAAGTTATTTCTTACATAAAATATTACAAAGAAATTTGATTTGGCGTAATCGCTCTAAAGTCTATTTACAGAAAACATGGAAAACAAACTACACGAGTCTCTCCCCGACAAATACTTCTCCCTGTCTTCAGCAAAATTTTATAATGCTGACGTGAAATTCTCAAAACTGGCCTTTTGTTGGTACGCATTCTCCTTTACGCATTCCACAAGGAGAAAAACTTGATGATATGATATCTGAACTGGTAGGGACAGCATTGTTATGGTTGTGGCGCCTCTCCTGTAGGGTATGAGTAGGGACATTTAAAACGGTCTATCTGTGCATACACTCCCAATCCTGAGCCCCCATGAAATTATGAAACTCTTTGGCTACACGCGTCTGGAGTAAAAAAATTTAAATCCCCAGAATATGTGCAACGGATTGTTCATTTGAAATGCTCACCCATATGCCCTGTACCTGCATCTGACTGCATTAAAATCACTTCTTCCCCACGCGAATTTATGAGGGCGTGCTGAAAAGTAATGCATTCGAATTTTTTACGTGAAAACCCTTAAAGCTTTTTAAATAAAACAAACGTTATTAACATTCTTCATTTCTGTTCTACATGTCTTCATATTTGCACCTCTCTCGTGCGCCCGCTAAGGAACTACGAATTGTAGCGTGTACGATGGCGATGTGTGACGAACTATGCCGATTCGAGAGAAACAAGAGTGCTGTAATCGAGTTTCGAATTCGAGGAGTTCGTCCACACATGGAGCACCCTCTCTTTCAGCAAGACGATGCCAGAAACAATCCGGCCCCTTGGTTCACTGATACCGATCACCCTCCACACAGTCCCTACTTAGCCTCATCCGATTTTCATCTGGCCTTGCACAACAGAAAACGGCTGGTCCCGGCGGAGGTTCGAGTCCTCCCTCGGGCATGGGTGTGTGTGTTTGTCCTTAGGATAATTTAGGTTAAGTAGTGTGTAAGCTTAGGGGCTGACGACCTTAGCAGTTAAGTCCCATAAGATTTCACACACATTTGAACATCTGAACAACAGAAAAATACTACGTCAGTTCTGGAACGATGCAGAGCATCGACTCACTGGTACATCTTGACAGCTGCAGTGATGTCCCGACGCTCCATGGCGGCCTATGTGTTGTCGACCTGCCGTCACCGTACGCGCAATCCAGGCCAGGTAGTCTGTTCTCTAGCTCTTCCAGATACTGCGAGGTGTAGCAGCAAAAAAAAAAAGGCTCAGATGGCTCTGAGCACTATGGGACTTAACTTCTGAGGTCATCATTCCCCTAGAACTTAGAACTACTTAAACCTAACTAACCTAAGGACATCACACACATCCATGCTCGAGGCAGGATTCGAACCTGCGACCGTAGCACTCGCGCGGTTCCAGACTGTAGCGCCTAGAACCGCTTGGCCACTCCGGCCGGCGGTGTAGCAGCAGTTCTTTTCTACGTGTTTCAAAGCAAATTAGCACATCGTTAATACCTCACTTGTGATTTCTTGTCACATTTTTCTAGTTTTGTTATTTACTAGAGGAGTAAAACTCGTGTACTAGCGGTCGACAGAGGCGAATCGTTATATGGTTAATGACTTGACGCCATACGATTGCTATTTGTGGATATATCCGGCTTGAATAGGCCGCTGCAGTTTCACTATAAGCAGACATTCGAATTATTGCGGAAGAGAACAGTTCGTAGATCTATCCATGTAGCAAACTTCGGTGACACGTCAAAACCATGTGCTGAACCGGAACTCAGACCCAGATTCCTAGCTGCGTGGGGTAGCCGCGCGGTCTGAGGCGCCTTGTCACGGCCTGCCTGGCTTCTTCTCTCCCCCCCCCCCCCTCTCGGTCATGGGTGTGTGTTTTGTGTGTGTGTGTGTGTGTGTGTGTGTGTGTGTGTGTGTGTATGTATGTGTATGTGTGTGTGTGTGTGTGTGTCGTCCTTAGCGTAAGTTAGTTTAAGTTAGATTAAGTAGTGCGTAAGCTTAGGGAAGTGACCCGTTATCAATATTTTTCAAAAGCCTAATCAAAGAATTTTTGTCATTCGTCGTTATTAACTGATGTCCAACAATGTATGTGTGCTTCAGTTTCTGTTAATAAATACGTAGGCCAAAATGAAAAAGTGGACAGTGCAGAAATGTTGTGAAAGAGTATCTACGTGCTAGTACCGCTTGACCAAAATTTTAACGCCGTTTTCCAGCTTCTGGGGCTCTGTAATTAAGGAATCCGTGGAAATACGTCTTGCTGATAATTTAACGAATCGTGATAACAGCTTTCAGCTGGATAAAAATTGGAATCCAATTATTAAAATTATGCTGTCACAACGAAATCTACATGCTCAGTCGATACTCAGCGATTAGATTGTTCTTACTTCACCACTGAGGGCAGCACACACAACTAGGCTGCATCGCGCATGTCCCCTCCTAATGCATGCGCTGTAAACCGCCAGTACGATTCGCATGCGCGGAATTCGCTATAAATACCATGACTGCATCAGGTCTCTTCACTGTGCAGGTGTGCCCCAGGGCTCTGTCCTCTCCCCTCTCCTCTACCTCCTGTACACGTCAGATATGCCCCAACCCCTACACCCAGTACACCTCTTGCAATATGCCGATGATACCGCATTCCTCGCCCTCGCTCCCACCTTCCAATTGTCCCAACGCCTTCTCCAGAATCACCTTGACCTTTTTGCCGCATGGTGTAACCAGTGGCTCCTGAAAATCAAGCCTTCCAAGACCCAGGCAATCATCGTAGGTCGTACCACTCGCTCCTTCTGGCTCCTGGATTTCTCCCTTACCATCTGCCCCCATCCTGTCCGCCTCACCCCCACCCTCACCTACCTTGGCCTCACCATTGACCGTCACCTCACCTGGATCCCTCATCTCGGTTTCATCCAATCCTAAGCCCACAACCGCCTCCGACTCCTCAAACTTCTCTCTTTCCAGACATGGGGGTTGCACCCCTCTACCATCCTCCACACCTACAAATCCTTAATCCGTCCCATCCTCTGTTGTGCCAGTCCCGCCTGGATATCTGCCCCCCCCCCCCCAAATTCTATAAGTCTCTCCAGATCCTTGAGCGTCATGCACTCCGCCTTGCCTTAAATATACAATTCCCATACCCCATGCGGATCCTTTATGACCTCATTCCTTTCCCCCATCTGCTCCTACTCCTCGAACATATCCGCATACTCTACACCTCCCGCCGCCTTGATCCCCCTCCCCCCCTGGTTACTCCTCTCCTCTCCCATCCCCGCCCTCTGCCACGTCTTCACTGTTGTGTCCCCCCTACCCTCCACCTCAACACCCTTCATCTCCTTTCCCAAGGTGGCTTCCATCAACTCCCCCTCCCGGATGATGCCCTCTCTCCCTTCATTTATCCCTCCTATCAACTCTGATCCTCATTCCCCCTCCTTTCCTCTGTCCATTTCCTGGGCTCCCTCTCCCCCCCTTCCATCCTCTTTTTTCCCCACCTACCTTCTCCGCCCCTCCCTTCTCTCCCCAAAGTCCTTTTGCATTTCCCTCCTCTGCCTTTTCCCATTCCCTCTCGTGTCTGCCCTGCCCCTCCCCCCTTATGAGTCCTCTCCCCCCTTTGGTTCCCCCCTTTCGTTTTTTCTCTCCTCCCTCCTTGTTTTCCCCCTCATCTGTCCCCTCCCCCTCCTCCAATCTGCCATTGGCTAGGGTGTGTCATCTTTGTGGCGACATTTTCGTGCAGTGTTTACAGTGAGTGTTCAGTGATGTGTGTCTTTTCGGAAGTGTTGCGAACGAACATCATACTGTCGATGCGTGTGATTTTTATATCTCTTGCGGACAGAAACCAGACTGTCACCATGTTTTTTAATTGTCTGTCTACTATGTTACTTGTCTGATTCCTGTGTATTTTATTAGCATTGCCAACCCTTTGCTTTATGTTTTAACTTTCCACAATTTTCCGCCGTTTTACAATTTAAGTCACCGTTTTATCGCCTGCTTTTATTGTTTCTTCTCTTCTTCTTACGTTTTAAAAAGTCTGTAGGCTGCAGAGCAGCGTACTAAGCTGCTGCCAGCCCACCCCCTTCGGGGGGGGGGGGGGGGGGGAATCGAAATTCAATAAAGGAAAAAAAAACCAGGTCTCTTCAGTTCTTCGTCTACTCACCTGAGGATGGCCGGACGTCTCTGGGCCGAAATATCGTGGCAGAATATTGATGGGATCCGGCTGAAACCCGAAAATTACTGGAGGAAGAAATACGCCGGGAAAATTTCTGAAGTCACATCGAAGCATGACTGTAAGGCATGATACAAAATTTTTAATTTTGGGAAATCTTTACAGTCTCGGTTTCCATATTCAATAAATTCTTAACGTCTGTGGAACCCGACGTAAAGGAAATGTATTTTAATGTCATATATTTATCGTAAAATTAACCACACGATTTGAGTACATTATAACAATATAGGCTGCAACAAGTGTTCAAAT
Source organism: Schistocerca nitens (assembly GCF_023898315.1). Taxonomy (NCBI): domain Eukaryota; kingdom Metazoa; phylum Arthropoda; class Insecta; order Orthoptera; family Acrididae; genus Schistocerca; species Schistocerca nitens. The sequence continues at coordinate 374,412,058 of NC_064619.1, forward strand.
TTTCGATGCAGGTGCCATCTGCAACCAAGGGAAACGAATATTCTGTGTAGAACGAACAAATTTTGTGAGTACAAAGAGCAGAAGCCAGACTGAAACAAATAAATAAAAAAATACACATTTGACAATTTTACGAGTACAGCTAGCAACAGTCCTATTCCCTACACGAATCTACCTGCAACGAGAAGCTGGAAGTCGTGTTCTCAGTTATGGTATTCACCTACTTGACGTTGGTTTTGTAGAACACGTTGCGATCGTGATCAGCTTGGTTCGCCTGTTGCCTACGACAAACACGCGCACGACCCACAGCTGTTACTCTGGTAACAGTAGCTACCTATGAGATCACATATTTTGCTATTTCTAGCAGCGGCGACTCTTTGAACAGCCTGAAACAGACCATCAGTTCCTTCTGATCATAATCTCTCAGATTATGTCTGATATGCGTCCCCCAGACAGAGTCTGCTATAACAGCAGCTTGTTGTTTTCGCTTTTTACTATTACCCTATCCCTTTGTAAGAGGGTTACGGTAACACTTTTGCATCTACCACTACGACTGGTCGCACATCAATGGTCTCTGTTAGTAACTTCATTCAGAAAAATGTCTCCGTTCCCTGACAGTGATAACAATGAACGTCACGCCTACAGGAAGACAATTACAATTAAGCTCCTGATTCCAAAATATCTTCCACAAAAAGTCTCCTTCTCAAATACAGCAGGAAGACAATTACAATTAAGCTCCTTATTCCAAAATATCTTCCACAAAAAGTCTCCTTCTAAAATACAGCAGCCACATCCCTTGTGTTCTGTTTGCAAGAACGTGCTAAGGAAGACGTATCGGCGAAATGTATGCAGCAGTCTGCTATCAAAATGTTTCGTATTTAACCAGCAAGTGAAAGTTATGAGAAGCGGGAATGACCAGAGACTATGTGATTTACATGTTTTCGGAGACTAGTTCTCATAATTTAGGTTTTGTTTACGTTGAACCGTGGTTGCCCCGTTGGATAACGTTTCATACATGGATTATTCATGTATGACCTAGATTAACGTCTAAAGCAAATGCTGTCTCATTCATATTCATTTGCAGTTTACACGTGATATTGTCGAGACCCGAACTCAGAAAGATACTTTGTGTTTTGGAAGGCCAGGTAACCTTATCTAGTACTTAACTTTATTGTATTGTATCACAATATGTATTCTTCTCGAAGTCTATAAACAGCTATTTCGTTGTGTGACTTTCATTTTTCAATTAAAATAAGGAAAAAGTTTATAAACGTAAACAAACGAGATATGAGTGAAGAAAAATGGAAAGCGAGGAGACCGGAGGAGGGACGAACATAGACCACTGTTTTAAAGATGGGCAATACAACTCTTATTGTGAATGACATATTTGTGAAATTCATAATACTAAGTATATCACTAGCATTGCAAATAAAAGCAAAACTAAGAGAAATGCTACAAGTAAAAGAAACAGTTATGAACTGCAGTTCAATAGCTGATTACAGGCTAAATTACAAATATGTGGGCCTAGTTGAAACAGTCCAGGTTCACATTCTCGTGGCTGATTCCGCTAGATATGTTTAAATGAGCGTTTCCCTGTGTTTGAATTGTAACTACGTTTTTTGCACAGTAGCGGGGGAGCTATAATGATGAACATAACGCAACCAGTTGCATTTGATTTAGTAACAAGTCCTCTATCGGTTTTTGCCTCGTAGAAGGACATTTCGAGGTGTGGACAGGTTCTGAGTAACAAATGTAAAACGCTTATATAGACCCCCAATAAAAACGAGAAATTTCTTCTGATCGCAGCAAGATATCTCAAGCACATATATGTACAACATGCCCATAATACCTACAAACATGTAGCAAATTGTAATATTACGACCATTTCAAATAAAATTATGGCCATAGTACAATCATTCAGATAAAACGATTCCAGTGACATAGAAATGTACAAAGGAAATCTAGTTAGCTTACTAAATTCAATACAGTCAGCTGTGTCAGATGTAAATGAAAGACAGATGAAAGTACCAGACAATGAATTCCGACGTTGCTTAACTACAGCCGGGAACGGCTTAGCTACTATGCAAGTTATTGCTCCCACCATTCATGCTGTTATTCCGAAATGTTCTTAACCGTATTTCCTCCTTATATAAACAGCAGAGTCACATTTTCGCGGAAGCGTTGCTACTTTGTCGCTACTGGTATCCGTATTGTACTTGCGTTTACTCCTTCGAGTGCTAGATGTCGAATGGAGTCTATTCTCTCCGAAGGTTGGTGAGAGGATCTAAGCTGCAAACTTAATAACAAAAAGTCGTGTACATGAAATACATGCGTTTTGATTGCCCACACATAACGTCTCTGCTTCGTTAAAAATGAACTCTTTGCTGTGGTGTTGCCGGACGCGGTGGTCTCGCGGTTCTAGGCGCTCAGTCCGGAACTGCGAGACTGCTATGTCGCAGGTTCGAATCCTGCCTCGGGCATGGATGTGTGTGATGTCCTTAGATTAGTTAGGTTTAAGTAGTTCTAAGTTCTAGGGGACTGATGACCACAGATGTTAAGTCCCATAGTGCTCAGAGCAATTTGAACCATTTTTTTTTTTTTTTTTTTTTTGCTGTGGTGTTATTTTCACCTCCTGCAAGTCTAGCCATCTATTACCTCTTGATTTCCAAGGGTATTGGTGAGTTTTTTGTTTGGCCTAGAATCTTATTATAGAGGGCGCGGGTCGATTAGCAGAATCGTTCCTTCAGGGAAAGTAAATCCGCCAACTGGTGAAGATCTGTCACCCATCATCAGAAGCAGCACCATCCATAGCGCCCGACTGTGAATACGCTGTAAGTGTTCTTTGTGGGTTTCGGTGGCATTTCTCCAGGTAACTGTAGCGTACTCCATTATGTATCGCAGCAGTGTAGAGTCTAGCGCGATTCCGAGCGGTGTAGTTTCTCGACGTATCGACAACAGGTAATGCTTCTAACTACGATGACGCAAGTGCAGAACACGGCAGTGCCATAAGGAACGCGGGTTTCGCGCGCGATGATGGGAGGGAGTGCAGCAGATAGCGGCCGTACGCACACTGCTGTTGATTGTGTCTTGGCAGCCTTGTATGACAGTTACAGAAGGCGTCACATGAGCTCTAAAGTAGATGCCGCACGAAATGCAAATTTGTACTGCGTTTTGAGAATGCTTTGTCACCTGTGTCTATAGCTATTTTTATCCACCCTCTGTGTGACAAGTAAGCGGTGATAGGATATTAACAGGGGTGGACCCAGCTCACTCTCTTGTGGGATGCCGGCCAGGATGTGTCGTCTCGTGCATTTGCCATCCTGGTCGTGCACTTGGAAGGAACATCCGCCAAGGTAAGACTAACACAGTTGGACATGTAGACCGGGAACCAAAGTACTCTTAGCTTTCGATGACTGCCATAGCTTTCTCGCAGTATGTGGTGATTATTTGAATCAGGGAGTCTTCCACATAGCAATGCAGACGGCGGAACTAGATCCACTCGAAGACTTTAGATCAAGCTGGGAGATGGATTAAAGGCCAATAACTGACAAATGCAGGTTGGTCCTTCACAGCCTTGGGGCAGTGTCAACTTCACCGTGCTTCCATACCGTTGGATGTTGCCCAGATTTAAGTTTGTGGTTGAATGCGGTAGACACGTGATCGTTGACAAAAGAAAACATCTGGTTTATTATTTGGTTTGTGAAGTGAAATAGACTCAGCATTCAGCTGATATATTTGGCGCGACATTTCACCTACTAAAATCGCTGTCATGTCATCGGTGTCCTCTTGACTTATCAGGAATCTCGGTAAATGGGTAACGAGTTTTGTGATGTTTTCAAGAGCTGAGACATTGTCCATAGACGTGAAATTTGCAGCAGGGCGTTCGTCTTGGAGCCCGTTTTACTAGCATTATCTCCCACTTGGAGGAGTGAAAGTCGCTGCTGGCGCCGGAAGATGGACTTAGTAGTGTTTCACACTGATCCCTTGTGGATTGTGAGTGCAGTTACTCTGCCTGTCCCGTACTTATTACGGTGGTTGTCGTTCGCTTCCATGATTTCGTGTTTAAATCTATTTACGCATTGTATGATCGATTGGTGTCTGGCAAGCTGCCACTCTTCGTGAGCTCTATTATTCTGCTGATAGGTGGCCACTGTCCCTAATGTCTTCTTGTTATAGCAGCAGTAGCAGTCTCTAGCGCTCTTTATGTGATGTAGCACAGCGGCTCTTCCGTCCAGCTGCGTTAGGCTCTGTTGTTGGTTGGAGGAGTCCCTGATGCTCGTTCCACCCACTGCGGTGGGTGCCAAGTCCTCTGTGAGCTATTGTGCTTTTGTGCACTCTATGTTTGAGGGACAGAGATTAGAAGGAAGTATGATTTTGGTTCTCGCACCAGATTATCGCGACGTCTATAACATCAGGTTGGCATCTAGTGTACGGGATGGTTATGGTGCTGCAAGGGCCATGGACAATGTCATCATGCCTTTCTGACCTGCTAAGCAGGCAGGGTTCGCTGATGTTTGCTAGCGTGTACTCCTAAGCATTAAAGTCTCTTCCTCTCTCGACAGACGATAAGTGGCTACAATCAGGAAGCTGCTATGCGTTGTTCCCATGACAGTGTTGATGGCCATGAGCCTAGTGATTGAGGATAGCTGCAGAGAGTGCTCCCTCAGGGACTGGCGGATGCAGATAGCTGTAGACCTGTCATAGCTATAGGAGCTGTAATTTGGTATGCAGACCTTGAGTGTAAAATGGGCCCAATTCTCTGAAATGCGGGAGAGAGGATCTGGGAAGACTCTAAGCAGAGTACTACACTTCTTCCAGGGGGAAAACAACACTACTGCTGGGTCAAAAACTTGTCCCACCTAATTCCCTCCCAAAAGTGCTCATAATGGTGCACAGCATATGTATCCTAGGTGCTGAACCCATTTTATACAAGCGAGTGATAAATAAAGCATATGAACGACTGCTCAACAGAGGACCTGGTACATATGGATATACTTAGCGAGGTGAATAAGTTCTCAAAATTTAAGAAATTTCACGACCAAGATCGTGTCCCTTTTGTTGTACACAAGAACATTGTCTTCCTTCTAGCTCTCTTGTAGTGCACTGAAAGAATGACCCCACTGCCTCACACATCACATTCACAGAGACACACATACCATTTATGGCAGTGTATCAGGTTGTGCGTGTGTACAACTCAAGTCTAAATCATTTTGAATCATGCATTGGGGAAAATCCTGTGAAGAATTTCAAATGAAGCTGATGTGATATATAGCACCAACATTCCTTTTACCAGATCACAGGAAAATGGATAGTACGAGAAAGTAATTAACTGCTGTATTTGTGGACTGTCATTAGATAGTAAAGCTGAAACTCTGGACAAGGATCACTGCCATCTAACTGGCAAATTCGGCAGTGCAGTGAACAACACATGCAGCCTGAACCATCATGATAGATACCCTTCTTTTTCCACAGTTTGAATGGGTATGATGGTCATTTCCTTGTTGAGCACTTGGCTGATTTTGGGTTGTGCAATGATCTGTTTAGTGTGCTACCTTAGACCACGGAAAAATATATTTCATTTTCCAAGCGAATCACTGGGAATGTCACACCACACTTCCTGAGCACGCTATGATTTATGCATGCACTTCACAAACTTGCTGAACCGATGTGCCATGAGGACATGAACCTCAGTTGAGCTGCACATCACGGTGTTAAGTTTAAGCTCATGTTGAAGAAAGAGGTCTTTTCATACGAATATCTTGATTGGGTGGAGAAACTCGATAAACCCATATTGCCTGATATAACTGCGTTTTACAACAACCTTACAGTCAGCGCCGTAGTGGACGTGGAGTATGGACAATTGATGAGTGTTTGGCAGGAGTATAACATCTCCTTATTTGGAGGAATGTGCAAAACTTTATGTGGAGACTAACATACTCTAGCTATCTGACTTCATTGAGATATTTCCAGAGTGAAAGCACATGTATCAACATTGAACTCTTAATGAGTGCAGTACTTGTGGGTTACTTTTCCATTGTGTCCATAGGTGTGACAAGACATACAGCCCACAAATGGGTGGTAAATTCAACAAAAAAATAGATGATTTGAGTTACATTCTATACTTGGATGCAAATAATTTATATGGATGTACTATGTAACAGTTTTTGCCTATTGGAGGATTTCGATGGCTGTCTTGTAATGAAAGTGTCGGATTAGGTGATTTTAGAAATGCGATAGCAGATGCTCACGTAGGATATGTCATGGAGGTGGACTTGGCATATCCTAATAGTCTGCATGATGTGCACAGTGATTTGCTGCTACGTCCAAAGCACTGACTCCTACGAGAGGTTTCCCTTCCAAAGCTCATTATGACACTGGGGAATATAAAGGAATAGGCAATGCATAGAAACCTCCAGCAATGCCGCTGCTTGGGGGGTGGAACTGATTAGAGTCGTCTGCACTATTAAACTCGATCAGTCACGATGGTTGAAGAAATATATTAACTTTAAGACCGCTAAGAGGGCTTCTACAATGTGTAATTTCGAAAAAGATTTGTATATACTTATGAATAACATAGATTACGGCAAAACATTGCAGTATATTAGAAACCACCACATAATTCACTTTGTTAGCCAGTGGAAAGAGCAGTATGGCACGAAGAATTATATTATTATGCCACATTTTAAGTGGACCACAATCTTCAACAAAGAATTCATCTCTCTGGAGAAGGCTAACGTTTTGGCCAAGTTCACGAAACATGTTTATGTCTGCGTGTGTATATTGGCCCTAGCCAAACTCCACATGTACCAATTTCATAATGAGTTTGTAGAAATTCACTTTGCAGACTCAAAGTTACTTTGTATTGATATGGACAGCTTCCTCTATTGTGTAAAGGGCTGCAATCCATAAGGAGTAGTTACGTACCCCCTGATGCATTCAACATATCTGGATATGCAGCTCATAATCCTTGTGGCACAATGTTAGCAAACAACTAGGATATTGGTCTAATGAAAAGCAAGCCAAATGGGTTGCAGGTTGAGGAGTTCGTAGTTCTTAGATCAAAAATGTACATATGTACAGTGACAGATGCCACCCAAAGATAGGCCAAGTGTTTGCTTCACCTCCTTCCCTGTGTATTGTGCACCAAGGTATTATTCAGTTGCAAGACTGTGTGGTATAATTGTATTGCAGCTGAGAATTGGCCTGTCACCTGATGGTGACAAGCAGATCATTTGTGAGGACAGAATTGGAACCCTTCTATACTCACACTATCCATTTGGGTGACAGAGACAGTGTGGATGTCTTTATTTGTAAATAAACATATGGATGCGTGGGTGTATGTGGAAGAGTGTGACCCATGTATAATAGTGTAAGTAGATGCGTATATTAAAGTTTTGTGCATAATATGTATGTATGAGTTGATGTCCACACAGTTAGCTGTGTATTCTAACACATGGCTTTCCGGAGTGGGAAGGAGCACCTGGTCCCCGGCACGAATCTGCCCAGTGGACTTCTGCCAAGGTCCGGTGAGCTGGCCAGTCTGTGGATTGTTTTTAGGCGGTTTTCCATCTGCCTTGGCGAATGCGAGCTGGTTCCCCTTATTCCGACTTGGCTACAATATGTCGGTGATTGCTGCGCAAACAAGTTCTCCATGTAAGCATACACCACCATTACTCTACCACACAAACACAGGGGCTACACTCGCCTGGTGTGAGACGTTCCTGGGGAGGGGGGAGTCCACTGGGAGCCAAACTGCACAATAACCCTAAAAGAGTGGTTCAGTGTAGGGCGGCAGAGGGGTGAAGCGAACTGTGGTAGTCATTGTGGACCACTGCGGCTGCAGTGGGGACGGAGCCTCTCCATCTTTTCTAGGCCCCCGGTTAACATACAATGCAATGTATGAGTTGACTGCACACTGTGTGTGTGTGTGTGTGTGTGTGTGTGTGTGTGTGTGTGTGTGTCTGTCTGTCTGTCTGTCTGTGTGTGTGTGTGTGTGTGTGTGTGTGTGTGTGTGTTTTTGTGTCTGTGTTTTTTTCCCTGCTGCTAGTCTTCCAAATCAGTACTACTAGTTTTTAGTGTCATACACATTTTTTTTCGTTTTATGTGTAAAGAAGTCGCCTTTTCTCTGACACTGCAACAGCTTCCTAAAAGAGACAACTGAATGCAACAACTGTCTCAAAAAGTGATAAATGTAACATTTTAACAATTATGTCAAAGAAGAATGAAACTGTAATATTGCTGCAACTGTAGCAAAAAAAGGACAGCAGTAACATTGTAACCATTTAAAGACTGTCATAGGAAACATACGTTACGAAATGTATTGAACTGCATACTACATGTATATCTACATAGAAGGGCTTAACAGGTCATTTGTATGTATGTTAATTTTTGTTTTTCCATGCTACTAGTTGTAATAATAATAATTATTATTATTAGATTTTTAAGGTCATATATTTCCCATGTAAAAGTGTCTCTTGCATTGCAAACAGCTGTAACTTTTTTATAAGCTCCCAAGAACATATTATACAAAAATTTATTACCAAAGAGAATATTGCTTATATGTGAATAAACCAAAAAGTAATTTGTAACTGGATGTTGGTGATTTTCTTATTTGCAAAATACCATACCTTGATTCCTCAGACCAGTCATATATACACTTGTGCTCTGAGTTGAAAACACACAGTATAAAAGGAGCAATAAATATGCAAGGAATTGAAACCATTTACCATGAAATAAAAATATCAAACATCAGTACACATTTTGCTCAAAAGAAATTACGTACACAAGAAGCAAAACTCTCTTAACAAAATAATTGCATGTCCTGCATGTATTGATCTATAGGAGCAGGTGGTATTTGATCCTTTTTGATTCCACAGATACATGGAAAACTTGTGTAAAATTCTATCTGCTGTACTATGTGAATGTCATAGAAAATATCTGTGGATGAAATTTCATTAAAAAAATAAATTGTGTACATACTGTTATAATCTGTACACAATCTCTGGTAATTAAATGACACATGCACCTGATGAATAATTTTCAAGAAGAGGCATCTATTCTGAAGAATTTTGTACCTTCAGAGTGTGAATAAGTGTACTGCTGAAAGTTATTAGGCCAATAAAACACAAAACCGGAAAGTTTCATAATCGTGTTAATGTATTTTGCGTGGTTACCAAAATTGTTATTAATTTTGAACTGAAACTTCACAAAACTGTAGTTGTTTAATTAAATAATGCGGTCACCAGCTTTCATTTAAGCAAATGTTATGAAACTGATTATGTGGAGTGAAAATATGGATTTATGTTATGACTACTAGAATTAATGTAGCCAGTAACAATCAAAGACCACATGAGAACTCTGTTAAAAATGAAAAATGGTATAAAACGTTGGGAAGTTAGTTACCAACAGACTTTGTAATAATTCCAAATAAAAAATAATTTACTAGTGTGACTTATAACACAATAATAATAGAGACATATCACCTCCCCATAATGTATGCTGTATTCAGGTTCTACTAAGCACTTGTTTCCAATAGACAAAACCCATAACCAGAAACACGGGAACTGAACACTGAATATGTCACGATCAGCAGCAATGGAAACAGGCAGAGCTCAGTCAAGAATCACATGTGGACAAATGCATGAAGTTATACAACACTGTTTAAATAAATTTTATACTGTAATTACTGCCAGACAAACTGATTTAAATGATAAATCAGTCTCTCACTCAAAAAAGATTTTGAAAGTAGTTGAAGTAATAAAACTTAATCAACACTTTAAGTTACATTATAAGGTTCCACTCTTCTGCTGAGATAATAAAATTCGAGATTTGCTTCTTGTATCGTTCAAAAATTTAAAATGCAAGTCTCTTCATTTGTGTGACACTTGGTTATTATAATGATAGAAACAAGATCCTACTGTTAGTAGTGATGATTTTGGGACAATTATTAACACAATAATTTCAAGTTAATAAACTATTTATAATGTTCAGTTGCTGATTCTAATATGCTGGCACGTCTTTCACATTCTTAAATTTTTGAAATGGCCCAGTCTTACTTTACTGTAGAATTTTTATAGGCATGGTCTGATCACTTGATTATGACAATTGTTGGGCAACAGTCTCTTCCTTCCATTTACAAGCAGAATTAAATACATTTGGGGACACAGAACTCTCCTTCTATTAACAGTGTTCAGCTCTTCTCAAATAATTATTATAGAATGGCCCATACTATTATTGGTTATCTTCATACTGCCTTGCCAAACATTTTATCAGCATGAAATTCACAAACTAAGTTTTGTGCACACTTTCGCCATTACTCATCTCTGGTCTTACAGTCAACTTGTAACACTTGTGTGTGCACTCTCGCATACCAATAATGTTAGTGTCTTGCCGAGATTTTCTTTGGTTAGAGATAGTTACTGTACATAGTGAATTTCCTGATTTCTCAGTATGTCTACTACATTCTTTACCATATTGTTTTTACATGATTGGTAATAATTTTCATTACAGTATTTCAAATAATTAGTATTGACAATAAAATAACATAATGTGTACATTAATAATCTGAAATTTCTATCAAAAATGTGAAATGAAAAAACGTGAAAAATATGAAGTACTGTGTTGTATTGTTGTTGTATGGTGTATGAATTCTTCCTTTATAAAACTTCACCTGCACATATAGGGGAGCATGTACAAACCTGCTGGTAAAGGGTGGCAGGATAGAGTGGACAAATTGGAACTTGCTGTAAGTGGTTGATAGAGGAGAAGAAGGAGGATAGATGGATGAGCAAGTTGAAACTATTTAGCGTGGGGGGAAGGGGATGGACAAGTTTTCAAACTGGCCAGTAGAGCACATTGAAAAATAGTCTGTCCAAATAGCTGATTATGGATGAACTAGAGAATCTACAATAATAAGTTATTAAAAACATGTAATTTTACATTATCTGAAGCATACATAACACTGTTTTTTCCTTCTTCATGCCTCTGCTTAAGCCACCAGAGGAATGGACACATGTATGATTCTAGGTTCCAAACTGCACCATGTTTGTAAATATCAAGCATGCTTAATGCTTTTCACATACACCATTGTGTCTGTATGATGAAACATTCGAAAATTTGTCAGGATATCTCTGTAAGCTTTCCTGGGGTTGTCCACTGTATTACATGGTAATTATGCATTCATCATAATATAGTTTTTCATGTCTTCACATGATTCACGCCTCTGAATGGTTTTGTTGCTGCAATGTTTGAAGAGCATGTTGTGATAATACGTCCAACATTTGTGAATACAATGAGGGCAGCTTCCTTAAATATAAACTGTTCACATTCACCATAGAAGACTTGAGGGTTTACAATGACGTTCGCACCTTTAAGCATAATTGTGAAACGTTTTAGATGCGATGAAGTAGCTGTTCATTTACACAACTTGTTGCACAATAATTAATCGTACGATCATGTAGTATTAATGTGTACACTGCAGTGTCTTTATGGAAATTTATGAGGATTCAGATTCAATATGGACTTCTGTGAACCCTGACTTCATGATTCTGTTCTGATTTGAACAATCTATCATGACAGTGGGTGCTATGTCCTTAAATTTCTGTAGGCCGAGCATGTATGAAAATTCATCTTCTTTAACACCCTCACCGAAAGAAGATTAACTTATTATGTGGACAGAACTCTGAATTAAACTAAACTCCAGTATTACTTTGTTTACAAATGTCAAATTCACTTGAATCATGCTTCGGGCTTCATGTCCCATTCATTTGCAGGTCTAGTATAATGAATCAAAGAATCTCTAATTGAACAGTTGTTTCAAAAGTCCATGTCTACTTGTATGTTGTTGGTAGAGTTGGTAGAATGGGATATTCAAATAGTTCCCATGTATGGAAATTAATGGTAGTTGAATTCCAGCATTTAATACCTTTGGAAATTCTAAGTGCTTCTTTTCATCTACAGAATAATGAGTCTTTTCTATACTAATTTCTCAAGCTCAGTTTTATTCTCTTTGGAATCATGTTGCAGTTACTAACTGTACAAATTATTATACACTGCACTTAATACCAGAATTAGTTCTTGCTTTCCATACATTATAATATGTTTGAGGTTAATCAAGTATCCCATTCGTATCTTGAGTGGTATACACATGCTGAAGTACTCATAGTAATTCATCCATTTATGAACCATCCTGTATTTTGTAAACCATTCAAGTCTGAGGTTGATGCAGAAGCATATCTTTTAAAGGCTCATGTGATTTCATTTCTTGTACATTCGATTTCAACACCATTCAGTTTATATCTTATTTCGTGAAGCAGGAGTGCGGAAGCATTATGTGTAAGTAGTAATGTCACATTAGTGCCTTCATCCTTTTTCACAAATTTTCGTTCGATGTATAGAAGCTATTGCTTGCAATTGTTAAAGCTTCCTGGTGTTGAATGAGAATCGTAATCTCTTCATTATTGTTAAATGTCACAAAGCAAAAGCTCTGCAGGAGAAATATTCGTGGCATATAATTTGCTTGTTATATTGAACTGGGCAGTGCTACACCTACATCGCAAACCACTGTTAAGTGCACAGCTGAGGATATGTCTCATGTATCAGATATTGGGATTTTTTTCTGCTTCATTCACATTTAGAGTGCAGGAAGAATGATTGTTTAAGTCCTTCTGTGATTACTGTTATTAATATAATGTTGTTCTCACAAATGACATGGAGTGATGGGGGTTGTAATATATTCCTAGAGTCATAAGTTAAAGCTGGTAACTTAAAGGCAGTTCCATCAAGTGACGTAATTGTATGATTTCAAGCCAACTAATTTAAGGAATTTCTAACTTTCCCATGTTTTCACATTGTGCTTCCACTGCAGAGTGATGTACTGATGGCTGTGTGAATGTTTTATATATTCCACACACACTGCTGCTGCTGCTGTTCCATGTGTAGATGTATTACAAATTCTGCACCTCAAAACTCGACTAGATGCCCATTTTGATCCACCATATTCACCTTGCTATAGTCAAATGTCTGGACAGTCGCTGGAAGGTACATGGCGTTGATAGGCACCTCAGTGATTTTATATCCTGGGCCTACTCTAGGGAAGAATCGACAAATTGTGTGAATCAGTCTCCTGTTGAGATACTCATTTGTTACAATCTTACACTCAACGCAAATGGTGCTAACTGGTAGTGGATCTACTGGCTGAGCTGACTAGCAAAATTTATCAGAATTATTCTCCAAAACCTGACTCTTTGAAAAATGTAATACTTACTGTATTGACTCTTTGTACAGAAAGTCTATTCTCTGTTTTGTTGTTTTATATCTGTTTTAAACATATTCATTGTAGCATAACTCGACTCCTTTTACACACTGTTTTATGAATGCAATCAAATCATCAATATTGTATGAGGCACAGGGTATTTCCAACTTTACCACTTCCTAGAAGTATATTATTGTTTGCCTCAGAGATATTATGAATGTTTCCAGCCCAATCAACGCAATACTCTATTCCCCTTTGCTTAAATCTATTGGTAGAAAGTAATTCATGCAGAGAACTGATGATTATTCTTTTAGTCAGTGTGTACAATATCACATCAAAATCTCTGAAGCAGCCATGTGCATGGTGCTTGCTTTTATTTATTCATCAGGAGGAACATGAGACAGAAATGTCCACACAGATATGTATCAAAGTATTGGTGGCATCGACAATTGTAGAGTGCACAGTTGTTCGTAAAGTAAAAGTTCAAGTGGGCATCAGTGAATCAAAGTAGTAGACTTTTTTCAACATATGCAATCCAGTGAGTACCAGATCCTCTAGTAACATATATATTTATAACTCCACATTCCTTAGATTCCCACATTGTCTTAGCCAGCATACACTGCGTAGACACTCCAGGAAATCTTGGAATATTGAATTTATTGATGAATTAAAGCAGAAAAGTATTTGTAAGTGGTCTGTTCGGTAGTATAACTTGGAGATTTTTTTTGAACATCCCAAGACCTTTCGTGTGTGGCTTTAAATGTAGCTTTTTCCGGACAGTGACAGACTTCATCATCCTATTGTGTATTTTTGCCTAATCAAAGTGTTCTTGAGCGCTCTGTACACTTTTCAGTGTTTTGGCGATGGCTGATGCGCCTCCAGCTAATTATCTAATAGCTGAAAGCTCTATCAATGTATTGACAGGGAATGAAACAATTTTGCATCATGTCTTAGTTGCTGGTAGAACCCTAGGTGTTTTAGCCAGTCTTCTCCTTCTCCTCCTTACTGATTTTTGCTTCAGGGCGCTTTTAGCTGCTAATAGAAATAACTGGATGCAATTCTTTAAGCATTCCTGGGTCGCTTCTTCTTCTTAAATGGCCAATGAGCAATGCTCATTGGTTGCCGGAAATTTATTCCAGTATACATGTCAAGCTACTGCACAACTGGAGGGTTTGCACACTTTATTATGTGTCACATCTTTAACATACAGCCAGCTGTTATCCAATGACAAGGCGTCAAGCCATTTAACTGGGCCCTCATTCCCCCACTATCTTAAAATATGACCTATGAGAAACACTTCTTGTTTACTACTTCTTTGTAATTATTCTGTGTAAAAACTACCAGCTGTTTCACTTCTACCATTGTCCTTTAAGATGTAAGTAGTAGGGTTTTCTTTGTGGTACTTTAGAAACTGTAAATACCTGCATCAACCAGTCTGATCGGTATGATTTCTCAAATGTGATTTTATATTTTGAAATAAATACTAAACTGCCAAAGGAAATTTCTTCTTGCACAGATCTACTATTTTAATACAATTTTAGAACATTTTAAGAAGCTCATTATCCTGAACGTAATTAGTTTCATTTTTATTGTTCCATGAACCATGGACCTTGCCGTTGGTGGGGAGGCTTGCGTGCCTCAGCGATACAGATGGCCGTACTGTAGGTGCAACCACAACGGAGGGGTATCTGTTGAGAGGCCAGACAAACATGTGGTTCCTGAAGAGGGGCAGCAGCCTTTTCAGTAGTTGCAGGGGCAACAGTCTGGATGATTGACTGATCTGGCCTTGTAACATTAACCAAAACGGCCTTGCTGTGCTGGTACTGCGAACGGCTGAAAGCAAGGGGAAACTACAGCCGTAATTTTTCCCGAGGACATGCAGCTTTACTGTATGATTAAATGATGATGGCGTCCTCTTGGGTAAAATATTCCGGAGGTAAAATAGTCCCCCATTCGGATCTCCGGGCGGGGACTACTCAAGAGGACGTCGTCATCAGGAGAAAGAAAACTGGCATTCTACGGATCGGAGCGTGGAATGTCAGATTCCTTAATCGGGCAGGTAGGTTAGAAAATTTAAAAAGGTAAATGGATAGGTTAAAGTTAGATATAGTGGGAATTAGTGAAGTTCGGTGGCACGAGGAACAAGACTTTTGGTCAGGTGATTACAGGGTTATAAATACAAAATCAAATAGGGGTAATGCAGGAGTAGGTTTAATAATGAATAAAAAAATAGGAGTGCGGGTTAGCTACTACAAACAGCATAGTGAACGCATTATTGTGGCCAAGATAGACACAAAGCCCATGCCTACTACAGTAGTACAAGTTTATATACCAACTAGCTCTGCAGATGATGAAGAAATTGATGAAATGTATGACGAGATAAAAGAAATTATTCAGGTAGTGAAGGGAGACGAAAATTTAATAGTTATGGGTGACTGGAATTCGTCAGTAGGAAAAGGGAGAGAAGGAATCATAGTAGGTGAATATGGATTGGGCGGAAGAAATGAAAGAGGAAGCCGCCTTGTAGAATTTTGCACAGAGCATAACTTAATCATAGCTAACACTTGGTTCAAGAATCATAAAAGAAGGTTGTATACCTGGAAGAATCCTGGAGATACTAATAGGTATCAGATAGATTATATAATGGTAAGACAGAGATTTAGGAACCAGGTTTTAAATTGTAAGACATTTCCAGGGGCAGATGTGGATTCTGACCACAATCTATTGGTTATGAATTGCAGATTGAAACTGAAGAAACTGCAAAGAGGTGGGAATTTAAGGAGATAGGACCTGGATAAACTGAAAGAACCAGAGGTTGTAGAGAGTTTCAGGGAGAGAATAAGGGAACAATTGACAGGAATGGGGGAAAGAAATGCAGTAGAAGAAGAATGGGTAGCTCTGAGGGATGAAGTAGTGAAGACAGCAGAGGATCAAGTAGGTAAAAAGACGAGGGCTAATAGAAATCCTTGGGTAACAGAAGAAATATTGAATTTAATTGATGAAAGGAGAAAATATAAAAATGCAGTAAATGAAGCAGGCAAAAGGGAATACAAACGTCTCAAAAATGAGATCGACAGAAAGTGCAAAATGGCTAAGCAGGGATGGCTAGAGGACAAATGTAAGGATGTAGAGGCCTGTCTCACTAGGGGTAAGATAGATACTGCCTACAGGAAAATTAAAGAGAGCTTTGGAGAGAAGAGAACCACTTGTATGAATATCAAGAGCTCAGATGGCAACCCAGTTCTAAGCAAAGAAGGGAAGGCAGAAAGGTGGAAGGAGTATATAGAGGGTTTATACAAGGGCGATGTACTTGAGGACAGTATTATGGAAATGGAAGAGGATGTAGATGAAGATGATATGGGAGATAAGATACTGCGTGAAGAGTTTGATAGAGCACTGAAAGACCTGAGTCGAAACAAGGCCCCGGGAGTAGACAACATTCCATTAGAACTACTGATGGCCTTGGGAGCGCCAGTCGTGACAAAACTCTACCATCTGGTGAGCAAGATGTATGAGACAGGCGAAATACCCACAGACTTCAAGAAGAATATAATAATTCCAATACCAAAGAAAGCAGGTGTTGACAGATGTGAAAATTACCGAACTATCAGTTTAATAAGTCACAGCTGCAAAATACTAACGCGAATTCTTTACAGACGAATGGAAAAACTGGTAGAAGCGGACCTCGGGGAAGATCAGTTTGGATTCCATAGAAATGTTGGAACACGTGAGGCAATACTAACCTTACGACTTATCTTAGAAGAAAGATTAAGAAAAGGCTAACCTACGTTTCTAGCATTTGTAGACTTAGAGAAAGCTTTTGACAACGTTAACTGGAATACTCTCTTTCAAATTCTGAAGGTGGCAGGGGTAAAATACAGGGAGCGAAAGGCTATTTACAATTTGTTCAGAAACCAGATGGCAGTTATAAGAGTCGAGGGGCATGAAAGGGAAGCAGTGGTTGGGAAAGGAGTGAGACAGGGTTGTAGCCTCTCCCCGATGTTATTCAATCTGTATATTGAGCAAGCAGGAAAGGAAACAAAAGAAAAATTCGGAGTAGGTATTAAAATTCATGGAGAAGAAGTAAAAACTTTGAGGTTCGCCGATGACATTGTAATTCTGTCAGAGACAGCAAAGGACTTGGAAGAGCAGTTGAACGGAATGGACAGTGTCTTGAAAGGAGTATATAAGATGAACATCAACAAAAGCAAAACGAGGATAATGGAATGTAGTCAAATTAAATCGGGTGATGCTGAGAGCATTAGATTAGGAAATGAGACACTTAAAGTAGTAAAGGAGTTTTGCTATTTAGGGAGTAAAATAACTGATGATGGTCGAAGTAGAGAGGATATAAAATGTAGACTGGCAATGGCAAGGAAATCGTTTCTGAAGAAGAAAAATTTGTTAACATCGAGTACAGATTTAAGTGCCAGGAAGTCGTTTCTCAAAGTATTTGTATGGAGTGTAGCCATGTATGGAAGTGAAACATGGACGATAACCAGTTTGGACAAGAAGAGAATAGAAGCTTTCGAAATGTGGTGCTACAGAAGAATGCTGAAGATAAGGTGGGTAGATCACGTAACTAATGAGGAGGTATTGAATAGGATTGGGGAGAAGAGAAGTTTGTGGCACAACTTGACTAGAAGAAGGGATCGGTTTTGAGGCATCAGGGGATCACAAATTTAGCATTGGAGGGCAGCGTGGAGGGTAAAAATCGTAGAGGGAGACCAAGAGATGAATACACTAAGCAGATTCAGAAGGATGTAGGTTGCAGTAGGTACTGGGAGATGAAGAAGCTTGCACAGGATAGAGTAGCATGGAGAGCTGCATCAAACCAGTCTCAGGACTGAAGACCACAACAACAACAACATGTACTGTCCAGTTACTCAGTCCAATTATTTGTGGAAGAATGCCAGTCCATTTGTATGACTCACGAAGATTGAAATGGATCCACTGATGGGATTTTATCACTCTGTTTCAAATGTTCCATGACAGTTGCCTTCAGCTGGAAGAAAGTGTAGCACTGGCGTATTCCACAGGGCTCCGTTGCTATCTTGAAATGTATGTTACAGAACTTGCCACCATTATTGGTTTGAAAGTTCATGGAAAATCGATTTAGTCCAACCTGCAGCAATTGTTCAAACACCTGTGCAACATCCTTTCCAGTCTTCGCCTTCACAAGTAGACCCCAGCAAATTTTGGGCACATAGTGATAACCATTAAAATACATTTGAAGCCTTTGCTTGATCATGAATACTGACTAATATCTACGAGATCTGCCTGCCTCAAAACCATCCAAAACTCGAAATATAATGTTCCTGTTCGAGAACGTTTCACATACTTGTTTGTCGGGTTCTCAAAGCGCCATCTGCACAATCATTCAATAATGTGTCATTTCTCTAAGTTCTGAAATAACTGATACGATTTCATTCACGTGAGCTATGTTCCCAGCCATGGCTCAGACTGTGAGAAGTCATTGACATTCTGTTATTTCATTGGGATTGTCATAATATACAGGGTGAGTCAGGAGGAGAGGTACATGTTTTGACATTACTGATTTTGAAAAAAAAAAAAAAAAACTTGATGTGGACATATGCCCTATTCCGAATGGTTTAGGAGATAGAACATTTTTAATATACATTTCTATTCATTTTCTGTATTATTCGTTGTCATTGCTTACAATGTACCACAGTAAAATAGAGCAAGTTTAGTCTAACATTTTGATACAGGACGCTTGTGGTCTATCAAGTCGGAAAACTACCTCAAACTGGCCTACAAAAAGTACCTAAGCTACAGTGCACGCGCATCGCGCGAGATTTTCAATATTCCCGCGATCTCTCCGCGCAAACTGTTATTCATAGGTAAAAAATAAATAGAACCTTTTTGGTAGCAAATTTAATTTAGTTTAATTGTGTACTGAGACACGTTTTCGTTGGAGTGTGCGGTTTTCGAGTTATTAAAGAAAAACGTACAAAAGTGATATTAAATGTGTTCCATCTCGGAAACCATTCGCAATAGGGCATATGTCCATAAGAAGTCTTTTGTTCAGAATCACTAATACTATCGCGTCTCAAAGCATGTACCTTTCCTCCTGACTCACCCTGTATGTAGTACAGAGATTGACTGTTGATTTTTTTTGTAGTGTAGCTCAGTACCTCCACAGGCACTTCATATACTAGCTACTATGGGTTTAACAATATTTTTGTATTTACTACTGCTCTGGGTTTTTTGTCCATGTAGTGTTGTATTTCCTATGTACATTAGTCGTATGTGTGATGGGTACTGAAGACGTTTCTGCTTGAAGGCCGTTAGGTCCAGAATTGGTGTGCCAAACAGGTAAAATCGCCAACAGCATTGGGCCAATCATCCCATTGATGCATCAGATTGAAGACACCCATTTTTTAGAACACCATGTCCTGTTGCTTGAAGAAGTACATAACTGTCTGCGGCACATCCTCCTCTGCCAGGAATGAATGACCCTTCAAGGCTTCTTTAAGGCACAAACGGCATGATAATCGCATGTACACTGCTCCTCAGCGATGGAGACCTCAGGCTCCTTGAAATCAATAAGCAATCGGTCCCTGTAATCACAGAACAGGATGAGCATCACCTTTCCAGCAGGTGGATGGCTCTTGGACATCCTGACTATGGGACATTGGATGACACCAATGCCCCATACATATTCTTTGTTCTCTGACTGGTGTCTACCAGTGTTTCTCCTTTGGCAGTCAAGAAAAGAGTAACAGTATGTTGGTCATGTTTGGATGCATTTGGTAATAATGTCGCCATAGTTCATTTTTCCACTTTCATCGGAAAGACACAAGTGCCACACTAGTCCCTTGCTTATCTGTAACTGCTTATACCCATATAGCTGCATCGGAATTGAGTTGAAATTGCACATACATTGCAGCAACATCCTCAAATGGAAAATTTTTGATTATCCTTATTATATTTGAGCAAACATTAGTATCTCTTTTAGAAAATACTTCTCTGGGTATAAAGTTTTTATGAACATTAGATCCAGTAAACTGGGCATTGTTTCAGGTTCTCTGTTCCCAGCCTGTATTGCATGCTTGACAAACTTATAAGTTGTATACCAAGCGTATATGGTTGTTCCCTGCTGACACATATTCCATCTGTATCAATGTCTCTATGGATGTTAATGAAAATGGCAACGGTATATCCTCCTCCTGCTTCTTCCTCTTCTGCTCCACTCATCTTATTAGATGTATGGGAGACCAGTTAAAAATTTTCTGTACGGATTTAAAAGTTTTTGAGAGAGAATGATCTCTTTGTCATACAGTGCTTTGTTTACTGATACTGAAATTACATACTGATTGCTAATTGTTATCTTCTTTTATGTAACCCCTCGAATCCAAAACATAAACTGCTTGTAACTGGTTACAGTTGTTTCTTTAGCAAGCGTTAGTGAAAGCTCTTCTGACTGTTATATTACTTCACATTGGATACATCATGAATATGATATTGCATAATGACGTAGAATGTGTCAATTTAATGTAAGTTTTCATTACACAATATATACCTATATACATATGCACATGCACATGCACACAATGCACACGCACACAATGCACGTGCTCGCAACGCACTAGCGCACATGCTCAAAATGCACACATGCTCAAAATGCACACATGCTCAAAATGCACACATTCATATATATGTACATATATGTATATGTATATATATGTTAGTTATTACTTCATATCTGAAAATTCATCTGTTGAATAGGAGTTGTCATTCAGAAATTCTTTTAATCTGTTTTTAAATGTTGGTTGGCTATCTGTCAGACTTTTAATGTTAATAATCGAAGATTTTCGTGGCTGTATAATTCACCTTTATCTGTGCAAACGTCAGATTTAATGCAGAATAGTGAAGATCATCCTTTCATCTAGCATTGTAGCTATGCCCTTCACTATTATTTTTGGATTGGGATGGGTTATTAACAAAAAATTTTATAAGTGAATATGTATTGCTAAGGTACTGTGAATATCCCGAGTTCCTTAAATAAATGTCTGCGATAGCCTCCAGCTATTATTCTCATCACAAACTTTTGTGTAATGAATACTTTTTCTCTTACTGATGTATTATCCCAAAATAGGATACATATGCATATTTGCAATATACCGAGTAGCATAAGTAGCTGGACCAAACAGTTTCACCAGATCATCAATGTGTTTCTTCCAGTTAAATTTCTCATCAGTGCACACACCCAGAAATTGTGAATATTGTGCCTTAGCAATTGACTTCTGTTTGCAGTCTATATTTCTCAATGGTGATATGCCATTTACTCTACAGGATTGTAGATACGGCATTCTCTCAAAATGTAGTGAGAGTCCATTTGCAGAGAACCACTTAATAATTCTCTGAAAGACATTATTTACAATTTCCTCAGATAATTCTTGTTTGTTGGGTGTGATTACTATACTCATATCACAAGCAAAAAGACCTAGCTTTGTATCTTCATGAATGTAGAGTGGTAAGTCATTAATATGTGTTAAGAACAATTAGGATCCGAAGACTGAACACTATGGGACACCATTCTTGATATCTCCCCAGTTAGAGGACTCTATTGACTTTTGCAGACTGTCTGTACCCTTAATTTCAACCTTTGTATTCTTCGTGTTAAATATGAATTAAACCATTTGTGCACTGTCCCACTCATACCACAGTACTTAAGCTTATCTAGAAGAATTTAATGATTCACTCAGTCAGAAGCCCTTGAGAGATTACAGAATATCCGAATGACTAATGTTCAGTTATTCAGAGTATTTAATATTTGATTAGTGAAAGCATATATAGCATTTTTTGTTGAAAATCGCTTCTGAAAACCAAACTGACAATTTGTTAGTACTTACTTTTTACAAATATGTGAAGCTATGCTTGATTACATTACTTTTTGAAGAATTATGGATAAAGCTGTCAGAAGTGACATTAGTCGGTAGTTCTGAGCATCAGACCTAGTCCCTTTCTTATGAAATGGTTTAGCAATAGCTTATTTCAGTCTATCTGGAAAATGCCCTGTTTCAGTGAACTGATAAATATGAGGCTGAGAAACCTACTTATCTGCTGGGAACAAGGTTTTAATAATCTGTTGGAAATGCCATCAGTTCCATGCAAGCTTTTAGTTTTGAGTGAATTTATTATTTTCCTAATTTCAGTTGGAGAGGTGGATTGAAATTATTAAAAGTATTCTCTACTTCTGACTTTTTGTCAACAAACTTTTCACTGAGTTTGATAGAAATACAGTCTTCATGTGCTCTTGGTAGTCCTGTTTCCCTTTTAACAATTGTCAAATTTGTTATAAATTTACTATCAGAGGAGTTAATCTCAGACACGATGCACATACTTTGGGACTTTTTAATAACTTTTCTTAATACAGTGCAGTGGTTTCTATAATTTTTGACTGTTTCTCGGTCATTACGCCTTCTACCTATGAGATGTATTTCACTTTTCTGTTTACAAGATATTTTTATCCCTTTGATATGCCATGATTTTCAGGATGGTGTATTTCAATTATGTTTCACTTTTTTCAAATATATTCACAAAGGCACCAAGAAATAGGTTAAATTTTGAATTAGCATCAGGTTACCTGTACACCTCATCCCATTCTTACTGCTGCAAGCTTCCCCTATAATTTACAGTTATTAAATCGTTAACTGAACGCACTATTTTGGAGAAACGTTTTGCATTACTGTAAGGAGCTATGTCGTATACAGTAACAAGCTGTGCAGCATGATCAGAAAAATCATTCTTACATTGTATTTTCGATGTTCTGCTTTCCTGTACCTCTGAAGTTGGAAAATCAGTAACTGAGGCTAAATTAAAAGAATCAAGTTGTACTTCACCGTCAAGCTTTCTACTGGGCTCTTTCAGAAAATCTGCTTTGAAATTTCCACAAACAATAATTTGTTCCCCTCTGTCTCACAGATAGCACAACAAAGAATCCAAGTTTTTCAAAAACAGCTGAAAATTTCCAAGTGAGGAACCTATACACAGTTACAATTACAAAAGTACCATCAGTTTTTAGTTTGAGCTCGCACTCACCTGCTTCTGTATGTAGCGCTACACAAAAATTTTTAGGTTTTAAATTTTTCAACTATGATAAATTTTAACGTATGTTGCAACTCCTCTCTCGGTAGTGCCTCTATTTACGTGTGCTGAAAGCTTATAGCCACCTACATTTACCTTTTCCATATTTGTGACTATATGATGCTCAGACAGGCATAGTACATCTATTCCACCCTCGGGTTCTAAATCTTCTAAACAGTCAAGAAGCTCATCTACTTCGTTTTTTATTCCCTGATAATCTGATGCAGTACACTAACATTATTTTTCACTCTATTTTTATGAAAATCTTGCGATATTTTAACATCTGTAGTACCTACCTGTCTGAGCTTCTCATTAAGCTTAATTTCATTCAATGTTGACTCACTGTACACTGATCGTAGCCTAAATAAGAGGCACTCCCATGAGTTTCAGTGCCCCTTCACTTAAAGATTTTGCTATCATCATAGCCAGTGTACCCTTCCCTTTCCTATTGAGATGCAGGCCATGCCTTGTGAAGTTCCACCTACCAACAGACTCAACAGAAGCCAAACCTATGCCTGACAAAATAGCCATCCACACCAGCTGATCTAGCTCCATATTGACCCTCCTGACAGAGCTGTTTATTTGGGGCTGATCATACCGCCTGAAAGCAGGAACCAAACCAATATTTGTATGGTTCGTTGCAGATACTGTTTTTGCAAGGTCACACTCAATATTGTAGCCCTGATGCCTATCAATATTGTTTCCCGTTCCACCCACTATCACAACATGATGCTGCTTTATAAAACCCTTACACAATGATCCCACATCCTGTAACACTTGTCTATCACTGTAATTTCTATGGCGATGAAAGTCAACTTTTGCAAGTGCATGTAAAACAGAGCGATGAGTCTCTGAAGGAAACGATAAGTTAATACTACAAGAGGGATATGGGAAACCAGGGAGGGGGAGGGTCCAAGAATTATGAACTCCTACTGTGATGGAGGTCGCCTTTCAGATCATATGCGCAATGAAAATGTTTATAGAGTTTGTATAACCCGAAACAACTCTGAGCCTGTACTTAAATACACTCCTGGAAATTGAAATAAGAGCACCGTGAATTCATTGTCCCAGGAAGGGGAAACTTTATTGACACATTCCTGGGGTCAGATACATCACATGATCACACTGACAGAACCACAGGCACATAGACACAGGCAACAGAGCATGCACAATGTCGGCACTAGTACAGTGTATATCCACCTTTCGCAGCAATGCAGGCTGCTATTCTCCCATGGAGACGATCGTAGAGATGCTGGATGTAGTCCTGTGGAACGGCTTGCCATGCCATTTCCACCTGGCGCCTCAGTTGGACCAGCGTTCGTGCTGGACGTGCAGACCGCGTGAGACGACGCTTCATCCAGTCCCAAACATGCTCAATGGGGGACAGATCCGGAGATCTTGCTGGCCAGGGTAGTTGACTTACACCTTCTAGAGCACGTTGGGTGGCACGGGATACATGCGGACGTGCATTGTCCTGTTGGAACAGCAAGTTCCCTTGCCGGTCTAGGAATGGTAGAACGATGGGCTCGATGACGGTTTGGATGTACCGTGCACTATTCAGTGTCCCCTCGACGATCACCAGTGGTGTACGGCCAGTGTAGGAGATCGCTCCCCACACCATGATGCCGGGTGTTGGCCCTGTGTGCCTCGGTCGTATGCAGTCCTGATTGTGGCGCTCACCTGCACGGCGCCAAACACGCATACGACCATCATTGGCACCAAGGCAGAAGCGACTCTCATCGCTGAAGACGACACGTCTCCATTCGTCCCTCCATTCACGCCTGTCGCGACACCACTGGAGGCGGGCTGCACGATGTTGGGGCGTGAACGGAAGACGGCCTAACGGTGTGCGGGACCGTAGCCCAGCTTCATGGAGACGGTTGCGAATGGTCCTCGCCGATACCCCAGGAGCAACAGTGTCCTTAGTTTGCTGGGAAGTGGCGGTGCGGTCCCCTACGGCACTGCGTAGGATCCTACGGTCTTGGCGTGCATCCGTGCGTCGCTGCGGTCCGGTCCCAGGTCGACGGGCACGTGCACCTTCCGCCGACCACTGGCGACAACATCGATGTACTGTGGAGACCTCACGCCCCACGTGTTGAGCAATTCGGCGGTACGTCCACCCGGCCTCCCGCATGCCCACTATACGCCCTCGCTCAAAGTCCGTCAACTGCACATACGGTTCACGTCCACGCTGTCGCGGCATGCTACCAGTGTTAAAGACTGCGATGGAGCTCCGTATGCCACGGCAAACTGGCTGACACTGACGGCGGCGGTGCACAAATGCTGCGCAGCTAGCGCCATTCGACGGCCAACACCGCCGTTCCTGGTGTGTCCGCTGTGCCGTGCGTGTGATCATTGCTTGTACAGCCCTCTCGCAGTGTCCGGAGCAAGTATGGTGGGTCTGACACACCGGTGTCAATGTGTTCTTTTTTCCATTTCCAGGAGTGTACAAAAGCACCAATTTCTAAACATAGAATCGAGCTTTTATTAGGACATTTGGCGAGCTCTGTGCTTTTGTGTTGCTACATTTACCATCATTCTATTGTACGAATACTTACCCCAAAAATTCTTCATAGCATTATGGAATGTAAAACACATTTGTGAGTAGTGATGCAGTTAAACAGGGCATGCAATAATTGTGTGGCCTATTGATCTCTGGTTGCAAACATAAGCACGTGGTCGCGAAAAAAGTAATGAAGACGTGCAAAAAGGGGCCACATCGCAACCATATTTGTTAATAACCTGTTCTGTTAGAAAACCACTCCTTTTTCGAAATATTCTGACGCAAATTGAAGCTCATTAATTAGCATTGAAACTCAGACTGAGTTCAAAAGAAATAAATCACTTTACAGGATATGAATGAATCAAACCGATTTGTTACTGAATGAGAGGGGGCTTAGTAACTAACATGATTATGGATGGCAACAGACTGTATTGATATTCCGGCCCATGTGGACATGCCACTCAAACCTGCCCACCATAAAATATGTTTCGTTTCCAATCATAACGTCAAGACAATACCTGACAACAAATATATCCTTACATAAATCCTTAAACGCATTTAATGCGTCAGTAAGAATTAACCAGACGTGTGACATTTCCTGTTAAGCAAATAACTATGTACCTACTAAGATAGGAATCAGCTGTTACTCGTTTTTGAGTATACAGATTTCTCATATTTCTGTTAGTTTGCAGTGTGCGCTCGTTACATGGGGCAGTAAAATCCAGTTATGGGGTGAAACTTGGTGTAACACTTTGTGGTCAGTATGGGTCGCGGTAGTGTTGGGCAAAGTTGCCATGGTCATTGCTTGTCCTTTTCATGTGTGCAGCGTTTATCTTTTTAAAAAAATGGAAGTTTGTTGTCAGCATTGATGATTTTACATGTCTGGATGGATATTGTCATCTTTATTATAAGTTATAACTGGTTCTTCCTGTCTTATAGAAAATCCAAGGGCGATTGAAGTGCAGCGCAATTCTCTATTACACAGCTCGCAAGATTTCTTGGTATCACTCATGCGGCGAACAAGTCCCAGCCATATTCCCTGATGTCCAGCGATAGTGGCACTCTGGCGAGGAGACAGAAATGAGAGAAGACTATCGTTCAACGTTCTCTCTGTCGACGATGTCATTAAAGACGGTGAACGCCTCCGCACTGCAGAGGATGAGAAAAGAAATCTCTCGTGTCATTTTCAAACGTACCATCCCAGTTGCCTTTATCTATTCAAGGAAACGATAAGAAATCTTGATTTGGATGGCCAGACGTTGATTTTAACCCTACTATTTCGGACTGCGAATCCAGTGCCTTGACCACTGTGCCTCCTAGGTTAGCACAACTTTCATTTGGTGTCGTAGGTACCGCATTTGATGTTTGACCGTAATGAGTCCGGGTTTGTCCTGGTGGAAACGCACAAGCTCTTTGATATTGCTATGGTAGAGAGTTCGTAAATCATAGTTATGAAGCTGCGCTAAAATTACAAGCGACTTATATACCACTGGTGTTGTTTGCTCACTCACATCTTCTTACTGAACACTCGACTTGTCGGTTTTCTGCGGAGTGCACAAATGCTCTTACAGAAGCCTTGTTCACATATACCGCTTTTCGGTAAGTGAGTTTGGATAGTAGTCTGTCTACTACAGTTCAGGACCTGAGACGTAGATGTAAGTGGGGCATTGTCCTAGTTGCGGGATGTACTAATAACTTGATTTTATGAGCATTAATTGTGAGCTCAAATCAGTCATAATGCAATCTTGTAATGGTTTACTTCTCTTGCAGCTCTTCTGATGTGTGAGTAGATGGAGGGTTTTCTGCGTATTACAGTTCGGTAACTTTTTGGGACACTTAGTTTTCTGGAGTGAAACCTGGGCAATATGAGACACCTGTGGGAACAATATCAGAGCTCAACATCAGGAATGCCTGTTGGTCTTTCGTTTTGTTTGGCGCCGATCCAGTTGAAGTAACTGTCTCCATCTTTTGTCCATGAGTCATAAGTAAAAATTATATGATCAGAGATCTTTCCCAGACATGTTGCAATAAAAAACCTGGACTGGATCAGCGAACTACTGAGACCACTCAAGAAGTCCCAGTACTGCCCACATGGCAGGTCCTAGGATGGAAATAAATGCTTCCTAAATGCTATAGAAGATTGAGAAGAGAGATTGTTGTTGTTGATTGTTGTTGTTCTCTACAGTCTTCTTGGCCTTCACTTGGACAGAAAATCGTGTCACATGTTCTTCTGGAAGTCGGGAACCACACTGCAAATCAGGAGTTGTTTCAGATATAACTTGAAGGCTATGAGACTAGATTTTCCCCCAAAATATAATCAGAATCGCCAGCTACGTCTTTTGTTTCTTGAGTCTGAAAATACCGGACTGCGGGGTAATGCATTATTTTGGATTAACCACAAGGAATTGTTTTATGGACTAGGAATCTTTCAAGATTTCTGTCGGTGTAGAGCTTATCTGAACTCTTGGTGTGTGTTTATGCCATCCAGGCTTGTTTTGGTTATTGAGCCGCACTACAACAGAAGCTTTTTGTGAAAATCCTTCTTCTGTTCATTAGTGTGAAGAAATGTTTCGCTCCAAGATGTCTTGAAATACTGCCACAGTGGTACTATTTTCAGCAGTTCTGAGTGCTCCAGATGAGCAAAAGGCTGCATCTAAGGGTTATTTTATTCGTGCACCGAAGTTCGTTACGTCTCTGTCGTCAGACAGAGCTACTTTGGTAGCAACTGATAATTCGAACATCCTAAATGTGTAATTCATCTCCTAATGCATTTGACCAGTTCAAGAAAGAATTGTAGAATCATGTTTGTTATTGCTTCTTGAACAATCAATCACAAAAGACCGCGATATAATTAAACACAATTTACATATTAGTTACTTACGTTTCTACACATATGTGCTTGTATTCGAAGAAGAACTACGCGGCAAGTGTTCAGTTACTGCTGATCATGTACGCGATGTAGACTTCTACTACAGCTGTCAAAGCAATTTCATCCTCAAGGAATTTCTGTTTCCGTATTTACACTACTGGCCATTAAAATTGCTACACCAAGAAGAAATGCAGATGATAAACGGGTATTCATTGGACAAATATATTATACTAGAACTGACATGTAATTACGTTTTCACGCAGTTTGGGTGCACAGATCCTGAGAAATCAGTACCCAGAACAACCATCTCTGGCCGTAATAACGGCCTTGATACGCCTGGGCATTGAGTCAAACAGAGATTGGATGGCGTGTACAGGTACAGCTACCCATGCAGCTTCAACATGATACCACAGTTCATCAAGAGTAGTGACTGGCGTATTGACACGAGCCAGTTGCTCGGCCACCATTGACCAGACGTTTTCAATTGGTGAGAGATCTGGAGAATGCGCTGGCCAGGGCAGCAGTCGAACATTTTCTGTTTCCAGAAAGGCCCGTACAAACCTGCAACATGCGGCCGTGCATTATCCTGCTGAAATGTAGGGTTTCGCAGGGATCAAATGAAGGGTAGAGCCATGGGTCGTAACACATCTGAAACGTAACGTCCACTGTTCAAAGTGCCGTCAATGCGAACAAGAGGTGACCGAGACGTGTAACCAATGGCACCCCATACCATCACGCCGGGTGATACGCCAGTATGGCGATGACGAATACACGCTTCCAATGTGCGTTCACCGCGATGTCGCCTAACACGGATGCGACCATCATGATGCTGTAAACAGAACCTGGATTCATCCGAAAAAATGACGGTTTGCCATTCGTGCTCCCAGGTTCGTCGTTGAGTAGACCATCGCAGGCGCTCCTGTCTGTGATGCAGCGTCAACGGTAACCGCACCCATCGTCTCCATGCTGCTGCAAACGTCGTCGAACTGTTCGTGCAGATGGTTGTTGTCTTGCAAACGTCCACATATGTTGACTCAGGGATCGAGACGTGGCTGCACGATCCGTTACAACCATGCGGATAAGATGCCTGTCATCTCGACTGCTAGTGATACGAGACCGTTGGCATCCAGCACGGCGTTCCGTATTACCCTCCTGAGCCCACCGATTCCATATTCTGCTAACAGTCATTGGATATCGACCAACGAGAGCAGCAATGTCGCGATACGATAATCCACAATCGCGATAGGCTACAATCCGACCTTTATCAAAGTCGAAAACGTGATGGTATGCATTTCTCCTCCTTACACGAGGCATCACAACAACGATTCACCAGGCAACTCCGGTCAATTGCTGTTTGCGTATGAGAAATCGGTTGGAAACTTTTCTCATCTCAGCACGTTGTAGGCGTCGCCACTTTTAGGACTGCTGCGAGCCTAGCATGATTTGTAGTCTTTGTGAAACTACCCCAAGACATTTAAACGACGATGTAGTATCGCGTTGCTTTAATTTTGTGTGGGCATTACCTTGAGTTAATCAACATTAAAAAAAGAGTTGCAAATCAGTATACCATGTGGAAATTCTGCCAAGTTATGCAGCGCATCCTTACAATCATCCAAGAATGATGCTTTCCAACGGACAGCAGCATCTTCAGCGAACAATCTGGAATTGGAAGACGGATCTACTTGTTCACCTACATCTAATGTTTGTAATGTATGCTGCATGAAAAATACGACCTTCGTTTAGCAAGACACCTTTCTGATTATGTGAGAGAAGCTTCTTTTTCTCCAGGAACGTCGAAATCTTCTGGCCGGGCTCTGGTGTCGAATAAAACACTAAACAAGGAGAGGGAAACAAATGTATAATAACATGCACATGAAAGTCAGGTATAAAGTAATAAATGATACACACGTCCAGCAAATTTTGTGAAAGTTTTTTTTTCTAATTATTCGCCTACGTTAATTCAGCCTCAGTAATGCCGCTCATAGGCAAGAATTCTCTTTGCTGATGACAGTAACATTATACACTGACGAGAAAAAATCGTAACACCAAAAAGGAAGTAGACTAATGAAATTTTGAGAATACATTCGTCTAAATAACATATTCGTATTTAAGGGACTAACGTTGCAAGGTTACAGGTTAATGTGAGCGCGAGATAAGCTATTGCAAATATGAAACGCTGGTACATCAACAACCGGTGCAACCGCCAGAATGTTGAATGCAAGCATGAAAACATTGTGCTGTACAGGCGCCGGATGTCAGTTTGTGCGATGAAGTTCCATGCTCGTTGCACCTGGTCTATCGACACGGAGACGGTTAATGCTGTTGGTGGACGACGCTGGAGTTGACGTCAGACGATGTTTCATATATGTTTGATTGGAAACAGATGTGGTGATCGACGTGATCATGGCAACGTGTCGACACTCTGTTGGTTTACAACAACGGTATGTGGACGAGCGTTATCCTGTTGGAAAACACCCCCAGGAATGCTGTTAATGAATGGCAGCACAACAGGGCGAATCAGTCTGACGCACAAATTTACAGTCAGGGTGCGTGGGATAACCATTCGAGTGCTCCAGCTGTCATACAAAATCGCACCCCAGACCATAACTCCAGATATAGGTCCAGTGTGTCTAGCACGCAGGCAGGCTGGTTGCAGGACCTCATCTGGCCTCCTAATCACCACACAGCCATCACTGCACCGAGGCAGGACCAGCTTTCGTCAGAAAACATAACTGACCTCCAGTCTGCTCTTCATTGAACTCTCGCTTGACATCTTTGAAGTCGCAAATGACGTTGGTTTGAGGTTGATGGAATGCAGGCTGCAGGACGTTTGGCTCGGAGCTGTCCTTGAAGTAACCGATTTGTAGCAGGTCGTTGTGTCACTGTGATGCAAACTGCTACCAAATCTGCTGCAGATGCAGTACCATGCCCCAGAGCCATATGTTGAACACGATGGTCGTCCATCTCAGTAGTGCTACGTGGCATTCCGGAGTCCTCTCTTGTTGCGACCGTACATTTTTGTGACCACCGCTGCTAGCAATCATATGTAGTGGCTACTTTCCTGCCAAGTCTTTCTGCGATACCTCAGAAAGAACACCGAGCTTCTCGGAGCCCTATTACACGACCACGTTTAAACTCAGCGAGGTTGTGAGAATGGCATCTTAACCCACTAACTTAACGATTTTTTTCAAATTATGTTTTTTTTTTTAAAAATGATACATTTTCACGAACGAAAAACATCCTATAATGAATGGCATTACGTACAGACATATGTTACACAGCTTTTAAAGCTCAAAGTAATGGGTAAGAAAATTGTGAATAATGGAATCCCGAGTATACTCGTGCGCTGGACAGCGACGAAAATATTCTGAAACTTGAAGTATCTTTGTAGCGATAAAGTCTAACTATGTAATTCACAATGGTTTCGTGTGAACATAAACCTTGGAGGAGCTGGCTGGAACACAGTGGATGTATTTAGGTCGCACCACTAGCTAGCACTTGTCCTTAACTGAAGAAATGTCGTCACTTTCAGTCTCTAATGAAGTAACATGACATTCTTCTTCACTTTGAGCCGCTAAATTCTGTGTGAAACTCGGGATCAATGCGCTGCATCCTGTTTCGAAAGCATTCCGTAAACAGTAACACAAGAGAGAGTCTGACAGCGAGCGTTTTCTTCTCGAGTAACTAAAGCTGCACACAGTAAAGACGATAGTAGTGGCAACCAGCTCAACCAAATCGCGACAGCCAGGCTAGGAATGTAGAAACGGATGCCGACTAATGGCCACAATTCACTATCAGCGAAGAACGGATACAAGCGGGGCTTTAGTTTTTTGGAAGATGTTTCTTTAAGTTGCCCGAGTATACTCTGGATTTTAAGTTCCTGTCAAAATAATAAAAACGAGGTAACTTGAAGCTTTAAGTTAAGGGGCTTAAAGGCATTCTTGTCTAACATCAACCCAGCACGTCCATTCTCAAAGATAACAAAAGCTTACGACCGTTACAGCGTGTATTTAAAGCAAAACTGATTTGTAACCTCATAGTGGCGCTATTAGCGCCACTCTTATGCGACTGGCGCGAAATCTGAATAGACTTCATCTTTTACATATGGAAACACACCTGCCAACTTTCGTTTATGTCGCGCAACTACTCCTTGGTGTAGCGATTTTTTTCCGATAGTTAGTTGCTGAAAAACCAGATCATTTCAGTTAATTTTACAACTTGTCAATATGCAATGAAGTTAAGTTGAATATAAAGAAAACAAATGCAATAATTTTCAGTTTGAAGAGAGGATACAATATTGGTGATTTAAGTGTAGAGGGTACCTCTACAGAATGTGTAAAACACTCTAGGAATGAATGTCGATAGCCAATTACAGTGATGTGAACATACACTAACAAACAGAACATCATCAACGAATGATGTCCTTAGATTCCTGTCATCAGTGTGTCACTTAAGAATTGTACACAGGCTGGCGAGATTCTTTCTTGGGATCAGATGCATAAAATATGGACACAGTTTTGAAATTGCAAGAATAATCACCAAGAACAATAACTGGGTTCGTCGTAAATGGGTATTTAAAATGCTGGTCTCTTTAACTATATTTACGAAGCAGTTAAACAATTAAAAAACCATGATAATTACTGCACACACAACTTTATCCATGAGTATGGAAAAAGACCCAGACTGAATTTACCAAGAAAGAATAAATAAGAAAATAGTATTTTCTACAAGGGAATATAATTGTACAATAAATTATCTACAAACGTTAAAGAAATTACTAAAGCACACTTATTTTAAAACGTAGTTAAATAGTACCTATTAAGAAATACGTTCCATACAATAAGGAGTACTCCTAAAACAAACAGTAGGGATTTGATAACAATATAACGCAAGCAAATAATAATAAAACACCTAACTCATTTCACATCACTGTTCCGCATTGTAATGTTTTTTTTTTCTGGAAAACATGTACACCAAATGTCACCAATGGAAATATTAACACGTTATTTATTTTCTAAGCTCATTATCTGATTTGTTATACATTCAGTGTTTCAGGCAAGAAATTGAAAAGATGTGGCACACAAAATGAAAACCAGATATAATTGTTGTGGTCTTGATGTCAGCTTTAATGGTGTATAATGTCTGTAGTGAGTGTAATGACTGGTGCTGAGAAATGAAAGAATAGTGTAACACTAGCTGTTTATACAGGATGTATCACAATTACTGGCGTAAATGCATACAGTTGAAAGTACACGATACTAGAAGCAAAAAAGTCTGAGTAAACGTAGGGTCGAAAATATATACCTTAAGAGCTCGAGCAATTTTTCATCTTCTATACTGTGAAGCGAATCTCTTCTACTGCAAGCTCTTTGCTTTCTACATTTTGAGAAGTAGTAGTATGGACGAAAAAAAAAGTTCAGTAAAATTTGTTCTAAAATGCATACCTTAAAAGTTATGAGCAATTGTTCATTAGAACAGTTGTGTTTCCAACTAGCGAAGATGAGCACGTGATCATAGCTCTTAAGGTAGAGCTCATGTTTACTGGACATATACTAATACTTCCCAAAATGTGGAAAGCAAAGAGCTTGGAGTAGAAGAGATTTGTTTCACAGTATCGAAGATGTAAAATTGCTCGTAGCTCTTAAGGTATGCATTTTCTACACTATGTTTACTGAGACTTTTTTGCTTCTAGTAGCGGGTACTTTCAAACGTATGCTTTTACGCCATTAAGTATGATACACCATGTATACCTCTTTGCAAGAATGTATAAACGAAAACGAAACGACACTTTTTACTAGCAATAAACCTATTGAGGTTGTACTGTTGTTAACGAACTGATTGGTACTCGAGAGGAGCGACCATTCTAATTTAGTATTTTCGTGGTTTCACTAAATTACTTCAAGGATATGATGGAGGTACTCCACACTATAAGGCCACAGCCGATCGCAAGTCTCATCCTTACAAATTAGACCCATAAATATGTAAATTCTTGGACACACATACATGTAATATTTCTGTTCTTTATAATATGACTACAGTAAAGGAATAAAGCTGAAGGCAGGGCAGTCTGCTTTGCTGACCAGTTTATTGAAGATGTCAGCTCTTCCTGGGTATTCCCCTACCTCTTCTCCGTGGGATTAGATGTGGCAATGTCTCATTGTTGACATCCCAATTTACTCTCCTCTCATCCACTTGTGAAACGGCAGGAGAAAGACTCAGGCTTTGTGGAGCTGCTGGAGAGGAAGGACATAATGCACTGTCTTTGGAATTGTGTTCATTTATTTATATGTGCATTATCCTGCTGGAAGAATTAACTAAATTTGGCTGGGGAACCGAACTGACATTTACCCCACAGGCTTGCTGCTTGAAATTTAAGTAAATACAACTGCTTAAGACTGTAGGGATGATAGGAAAAATCTCTCATGAAAAATGTAACTCATGACAGAAAATGGACGGCAAATTCGAGCAAGATATTGTTTATTTATTTAAACGTTAATTAAGTTAATTAATTAAATTGACGGGAAAAATGTTCAATTGACGAAATGTTAGTGTTGAATAGAGAGGAGTTTAATAAGTTTATTACCTGTAAGTATATAGCTGAGACTCCAGCCATAGCCTTCTACACAACGCATGGAAGGAAGTGATAATAGATGAGAGTAGGGGGAATACTTTTCAGCAAAAGTGATGTTGCAGAAGAATGGAATATGGTGATGCATTTCACATCTCATAGAGACTACTGACTGTTCTGGACCTGTTCATATTTTTTGAAATGGCCGGTCAATCCGCAGTGCAGGACACAAGTTCGTCCTATTGCACAACCCCTGACTCAGTGAACCAGAGGTGTTCATTTTGGTCTATGGGGATCCACTGAGGACGCTTGAAATAGGTCCACCCCCCCCCCCCCCTCCCGTTCGAATGTGTATTAGTTCACCTTGCTGTGTGCCCTAGTCCACGATACCACTCGAAATTGGTGGGGAACTGTTCAACAGCTGTTGCTGGAAGTGTATAGCTGCTGAGGAACTTCTACACAGATACATGGTAAGAAGGAACAGGACAGGAAACTATCACTGAAGTGCAGGTAGAGTAGCCTCCTAGCGTTCTACAAGTGAAATAGCTGCTAAGGAAGTTGTACTCATACATGCAAACATGGTAAGAAGGGGTGGGACAGCACTACTACACTATAACTGAAGTGTAGGCACACACACACACACACACACACACACACACACACACACACACACACACACACATATATATATATATATATATATATATATATATATATATATATATATATGGTAAGAAGAAAGTATCACAGAAGCTAGGAACGCCAATATCTGCTACCACAATCAATGCAAAATGCTTCTCTGCTCTAATTACACATCGAAATTGTCGTGAAAAAAACAACTCATAAACAACGGATCATAATGCAACACACACACACACACAGGGACTTGAGAAAAAGCGTTGTAATAACACAACTACCACACAAACTGTCCCAAAAGATATCAGCAGGAAGTCTAAGCAGCATAGAACCAGTCATACTTCCCCTCGTCCCCAAACCCTCCTCTCTCTCTCCATAGATGGGGATACCGGTTTTCGATGCCTGTCGCTGATGGTACATAAAGAGGTCCATTTGCTGGTAATGACACACTGTTTCTGGTCTGCAGAAATCAGCCACAGATGACCAAGACACTCAAGAACAGGATGCTTCCTGCAGGCTGTTAAACGTATGTCTCAGAAAGAATAGAACCCTGGAACAATAGCGAAATACCTGACGACTTGTCGTGGATAAAGATGTGAATGATAAACAGCGGTGTGCTTTAAAAAGTTCTGGATGTTCTGCCAATGCCTGACAGTCGTCCTCGGCTAAGTAAAATCAGTTTCATGTAGGGAAACATTGAAATAATACGTCCTGCATAAATGAGATACACACAGATCTTTATACTAGTCATGTCACTGTGCGAGTCTGCCCGCTGTGTCCCTGACAGGTGGAGAGCAGTGTCCATACTAGCTAGCCTCCGCTATTGCATGTGGTCATACTCTGTCATCGTTCACATTTATTCTTCTTCTTCAGGTAAACTGTCTGAAGGCTGCCTGGTAGGGGTTTCAGACGCTCCACTGCACTGAATAACAGATTTTTCTGTCAATGGAGATATGTTCCATCTAGGCAACTAATTGAAGGCAATTTGTTTATTGCCATATGCGTTTCGCTTCTTTTATTTGTAAAGTATTTTCAGTGGCATGTAAAACATGTTTCTGTTTATACATATAATAAATCTATTACTTGGTGGTAACAATATGTTACTATGTTACATTTTGTCATGTTTTTATCTTTTTTGGGTTAGAATCAACTTTTGTAGCAAAAACTTCGTGATGTGAAATTATCGTTCGGTATTAATTACGATTTCCAGCCCATGTGTGTGGTCCTGGAGATCTGTTCATTAGTCTCCATGCTCCAATTGGCCGATTTCCGGGGTTCTTTTATACACATTTGTTTTAACACGTCGCTTATTCCACTTGCACTTCCCATTTTGTGTTCAACATGAGTCTGTTTATGGTGTGTAGTGTTGCCATCTTTCACTGTGTGTTTATCTTTTGTTTGTGTTTTGTGATATTTTTCATTTGTTTTGTGTGTGTGTGTGTTTTGTTGTGTGTAAATGTGTTCTTTGTGAGAGCATGAAGTTTTTCTAAATCGATATTTGTGTGTGTGTTTGTGTGTGTGTGTGTGTGTGTGTGTGTGTGTGTGAGAGAGAGAGAGAGAGAGAGAGAGAGAGAGAGAGAGAGAAGGATGGGAGAGGAAGATATATTAATTATTTATTCTGGTTATGTTTCAGATCGCTGTTTGTTATTTTTTTAGTGTCTAACGTAATCAGAGTCTTCTTACGTATATGAATTTGGTCATTAGGTACCTTCTTTTTCATTGCAAGGGCTCTTTGTATGCGAAAGTTTTCGTGCAGTGTCAGGAGCTTTTTTCTGTGATTATTCACTCTAATAACTGTCATGTCTTATTCCATGCTGGATGGTTCATGTTTTCGTTTTATCGGGTGTTCGGCGAAGCTAGAATGGTTATTTTCATATTTCCAACCTCTTACATGTTATTTATATCTACACTCCTGGAAATTGAAATAAGAACACCGTGAATTCATTGTCCCAGGAAGGGGAAACTTTATTGACACATTCCTGGGGTCAGATACATCACATGATCACACTGACAGAACCACAGGCACATAGACACAGGCAACAGAGCATGCACAATGTCGGCACTAGTACAGTGTATATCCACCTTTCGCAGCAATGCAGGCTGCTATTCTCCCATGGAGACGATCGTAGAGATGCTGGATGTAGTCCTGCGGAACGGCTTGCCATGCCATTTCCACCTGGCGCCTCAGTTGGACCAGCGTTCGTGCTGGACGTGCAGACCGCGTGAGACGACGCTTCATCCAGTCCCAAACATGCTCAATGGGGGACAGATCCGGAGATCTTGCTGGCCAGGGTAGTTGACTTACACCTTCCAGAGCACGTTGGGTGACACGGGATACATGCGGACATGCATTGTCCTGTTGGAACAGCAAGTTCCCTTGCCGGTCTAGGAATGGTAGAACGATGGGTTCGATGACGGTTTGGATGTACCGTGCACTATTCAGTGTCCCCTCGACGATCACCAGTGGTGTACGGCCAGTGTAGGAGATCGCTCCCCACACCATGATGCCGGGTGTTGGCCCTGTGTGCCTCGGTCGTATGCAGTCCTGATTGTGGCGCTCACCTGCACGGCGCCAAACACGCATACGACCATCATTGGCACCAAGGCAGAAGCGACTCTCATCGCTGAAGACGACACGTCTCCATTCGTCCCTCCATTCACGCCTATCGCGACACCACTGGAGGCGGGCTGCACGATGTCGGGGCGTGAGCGGAAGACGGCCTAACGGTGTGCGGGACCGTAGCCCAGCTTCATGGAGACGGTTGCTAATGGTCCTCGCCGATACCCCAGGAGCAACAGTGTCCCTAATTTGCTGGGAAGTGGCGGTGCGGTCCCCTACGGCACTGCGTAGGATCCTACGGTCTTGGCGTGCATCCGTGCGTCGCTGCGGTCCGGTCCCAGGTCGACGGGCACGTGCACCTTCCGCCGACCACTGGCGACAACATCGATGTACTGTGGAGACCTCACGCCCCACGTGTTGAGCAATTCGGCAGTACGTCCACCCGGCCTCCCGCTTGCCCACTATACGCCCTCGCTCAAAGTCCGTCAACTGCACACACGGTTCACGTCCACGCTGTCGCGGCATGCTACCAGTGTTAAAGACTGCGATGGAGCTCCGTATGCCACGGCAAACTGGCTGACACTGACGGCGGCGGTGCACAAATGCTGCGCAGCTAGCGCCATTCGACGGCCAACACCGCGGTTCCTGGTGTGTCCGCTGTGCCGTGCGTGTGATCATTGCTTGTACAGCCCTCTCGCAGTGTCAGGAGCAAGTATGGTGGGTCTGACACACCGGTGTCAATGTGTTCTTTTTTCCATTTCCAGGAGTGTACTTTGAAGATCTTATCTGTCATCTGCAGATATACCAGTTCATATTCTTGGCACTCTAACTGGTGTATACCTGCTCCCTGCTATTTATCTGGTATGTCTGTTGTTTGTAAATGTGACTGGAGTGTGTTTCTTGTTCTGTAATCACTACTTCTTCAATGTAGTTGGTATCTTGTGTGTTGCTTTGAGTTGGATGTTATAGTGTACCATTTTTTTGTGTTATTAATGTCATGAGTGTTACCATTTTGTGTTTCTGTGTGCAATGTAGTGTCTATGGGGTTCTTTGGTGTTTGTGTTCTCTGCTTCTTTCCATTTTTCTTTAGTTGTGTTTTAATTTTTTGGCTGAGATTTTGTGCTGTATGGGTGTTCTAACCATTGTTTGTGTCTATGAGCTGTATTGTTTGTAACTCTTTTTCATAGATTTCTTTGCTGAGTGGGATATTATTTATTCTGTGTAACATATGTCATAGCACCGCTAATTTTTAATTTTGTAGGTGGTTGGATGAAGCATGTATAATTGTGTTTGTGGATGTTGGCTTTCTGAAGATATCACTTATGTATTTATTTTTGCGTCTCTTTATTGTGATATCCAAGAAATGTATTTGCTTTTGTGTTTCATTCTCCATGGTAAATTGAATATCTTCACGTGTATTGTTTATGTCTGTATGAAGTTTATCAATTTTCTCTATTGGTTCATCTACAGATTATCGTCCACATATCTGTAGCAGTAAACAATTTTGTATCCTTTCTTTGTGAACAAAACAAATAGTGGGAAAAGCAGGCGCCAGGTTGAGATTCATAGGAAGAATTCTAAGAAAATGTGACTCATCGACGAAAGAAGTAGCTTACAAAACGCTTGTTCGTCCGATTCTTGAGTATTGCTCATCAGTATGGGACCCTTACCAGGTTGGATTAATAGAAGAGATAGACATGATCCAGCGAAAAGCAGCGCGATTCGTCATGGGGACATTTAGTCAGCGCGAGAGCGTTACGGAGATGCTGAACAAGCTCCAGTGGCGGACACTTCAAGAAAGGCGTTACGCAATACGGAGAGGTTTATTATCGAAATTACGAGAGAGCACATTCCGGGAAGAGATGGGCAACATATTACTACCGCCCACATATATCTCGCGTAATGATCACAACGAAAAGATCCGAGAAATTAGAGCAAATACGGAGACTTACAAGCAGTCGTTCTTCCCACGCACAATTCGTGAATGGAACAGGGAAGGGGGGATCAGATAGTGGTACAATAAGTACCCTCCGCCACACACCGTAAGGTGGCTCGCGGAGTATAGATGTAGATGTAGATGTGATGACTGCATCACAGACTGTGTTTTCTATGTGGTTGATGTATATGTTTGCCAATGTTCCTGATACTGATGATTGCATTAGAAGCCCATCTTCTTGTAAGTAAAAGTGCTTTTCAAATTGGAAGTGATTTTGTGATGAGATTGCTTTGAGGTTTTTAGTTATTTAATTAATATTGTCTGCAGGTAGTTTGTTGTATGTCAGTAAGTTTTCTTCAATTAGTTTTATTGTATATAGAGGTGTACATGTTCACTATGTCGAAAGAGATGAGTGATGCTGGTTGTGGGATGTGTAAGTCTTTTATTGTGTTGTGACCTCGTTATGTATTTTTCTCTGTCCTGCAGTTCTTAATTTCATAATGTTGCATTATGATTTTGTTCATGTGTTTTGTCGCATTGTATGATGGTGCATTCATGAAATTAATAACAGGCCTCAATGGAATAAGGGGTTTGTGAACCTTGAGTTAACTTCTGAGTGCTGGTGCTTTTGGGGTTCTTCTGTGTAAACTGTTGTTCTTGTTTTTCTGCGAGTGTGTCTCATTTCTTTGAGACTGTTTTTTATGTATGCCTGGAAACGTTTTGGTGGATCAGATTTCAATTTTGTGATATTGTTCGAGGAGGTAAACTTTAGTTTTTTCTGTGTATTATTCTTTAATGATCAGCATTGTGCTGTTTCCTTTATCAGTTCTTGTGGCTATGTAGTTGCTAGCTTGTAGTTTTTCTTTTAATTTCTTAGTGGTGTTGTTTTCGATTCGAAGCTCAGTGTCTTGCTCTTTCTCTGACATGGCGATTATGCTATTTATTTCTTTCCTCAATAGTTCTTGTGTTAGCCCAATATTTATAGTGTTATTTTCTTGTTTGTCTTCCTCTGCCAGGATGCTCTATGTTTCTACAGTCAGATTTTCTATGTAGTGGTTACCTATTTTTGTACTTGTTTTGTGTTTGAACCTTTTCTTTAACAGCTGTGTTTCTTTCTCTGTTAATTCTGTATCTGGAGGTCTATTAGTTTTGGATGAAATTTGTTGTGGTTGGTGTCTTATACTTTGTTGTGCTTTTATTTCTGTTCTTTTTTTTTTGTTAGTGCGTGTTTTGATTTTTCGTTTGTGTTGATTTTGTGTATTTTGCAGTGTTCTTGCTGTGATGTGTTCAATTTTTTGTGTTATGTTGATCGTCACTGTTGGGTTGTTAATAAATGCTGATAACTCAAGATGTACATGATATAACATTTTATTAAACATGAATTTCTTGGTATAAAGCGATTTGATTTCACTTTTTAAGGAAGTGTTTCCTGCAAACGATTTCGTTCTCTGTGCTACCAAAGAGATGTTTCTGACTTTTACATTAATTTAGCTTGGAATTACATTATTTATTTTGAAAGTTTGATTGAATCTAATGTGTTGGATAGTCTTTTGGAGTCTGAGATACATGTTCTAGAAACTATTGTATAACGTGATGAGAAATGCCTGATGTGGCTGTGTTATTGTCATTTACACACAACAAAATAGGTGCCCGCACGCACACACACACACACACGCACACACACACACACACACACACGCACACACACACACACACACACACACACGCACACACACACACACACACGCGCGCGCGCGCGCACACACACACTAGAGCGCGCGCGCGCGCACAAAACAAATGAAAACTATCAAACCACAAACGCAAACAAAAGACGGAAGATAAACATATAGCGAAAGTTGGAAACACTTCACACCGTAAACACACACATGTTGAACACAAAACGTTAAGTGCAAGTTATGTAACTGATGTGTTAAAAAAGAAATGTGGGTGAAAGAACGCAGGAAATCGGCCAATTAGAGCATGTGGACTAATGAAAACATCTCCAGGACCACATACATTGGCTAACAACGCTGGAAATCGTAACACCGAACGATAATTTTACATCACGACATTTGTTCTACAAAAGTTGATTCGATGAGGCATGTGAAGTACTCCCTTCTCCTGTAATATCTTGGACATAAATGGAGTCTTCAGGTTCATAAATGAGCGACATGTATATGTGAGGTACTGCAATTCCTGTGTATACATTTACTTGACAATTGTTGTTATTTGGAAAGGACTGTGTTCTGTTCACAGAGCCAGTGCAGCGTGGTGCGTAATTTCACATGTCAGACACCGCTGCTATGCTTTTGTCTATTTCCTCATAAGATGTCCTTTTTCCACGCAGTCTCCGTTGCTGACGATCATTTTTTAGGACTGCTGCGAGCCTAGCATGATTTCCAAACCATAACTGGCCGTGAATAGTAGGCACTATATACCTCTGATAATCTTTATATTGAATGGATCATAAAGAGTCGATATTTTTTCTTTGGTGTAGAAGATAGTAGTTTTATCATGTTACAATTTGTCGCCATAATAAGTAGGATAGACAACTTGCAGGGTGAATGTATATCAGATGTTGGACATAAATGTCCTGCATTACAGTATTACGAGGGTTTCACTCTGCACAACTAATATTTGGGAAGCTACATTGCTGTAATATTGTAGTATGTCTGAGTGCAGTGTTGTGTAGCCTTAGGAGTGCGTGTGTTTTTGTTCTGTGATCATTTCTCTCTTGCCAATACCTTCTTAGTACTGACCCCTGGCACTAGAACAATATTCCAGAATTGCTAGCGTAGTTGATTCACATAAAATGCTTCAAATTCCGACTGTCTGGAGTTCCGTCATGCATAAACCATACATTTATTCTTCTTCTTGACCGTCTGTTACATCACGATAATACTCTCAAATGTATCAGGCTCGTATCTACAATCTCTTCAGAATGGCAGTTATAGTACTGGGAATGCTAGTATATATCACTAACGTTGGGCAGTTGTACGGGTTTGTAACACGTATTCTGCTCTATCCAAAAGAAAAATATTGAAGTGTATTGATTATTTGGAACTTAGCTCGTTCTGTTCTACCATTAGACATCAAATGTAGTGGGTATAGTGCCCTCCAATTTCTGGTCAGTTCCAAACTAAATTGGAGACAATGTTACAGGGAGGCTTGGTTAAAGACAGCGGAAGAGTCAGAAGAAGAATAGATAGAGACCGTTCAGAATTTTGCTCAGGATCCTTAGCCAACAGGTTCAATGAAGGGGCAGCTCGTTTCGAAATACAGGGCAGAGCGTTGCTATGGATATGATTCGTTTTTTGAGGTATTGGTCAGATCTTTCATTCCGCGATTTGATCTTATGAATGCGAGAAGTCTTTGTGATTCCAACCCGCATAGGGAGAGACGGCTGATCGTAATAAAATATCACCAAATTTACAAAGCGTTTTGGCTAAAGAAATAGCTGCTGGCTATTCCCCATACTACAATACAATATTTGTATCATGTGATGCAGACAGTGTAACAGGGTTCGCAATATGTCCACATCTATATAGCACTCGCAAAATAATGAAGGGGCTGGTTTAGCAATGATACGGAAATAGAAAACCATGCTGCATTGTCGTTGGCTGACAGCATCACGAGATCGATGCAATGAGATGTTTTGTTGACGTAGCAAGTCATCGAGTAATTGGGTAATATGCGTTGAAATTACGGTACAAATATGGTAAAATTGATGGAGAATACGTAAAATTGAGGAAAATATGACAAAAATGATTGTTGTAGAGTTCTGACCTTGGCAGTTTGCTCACCGGTTATTGATGATAGTATCGTAGACCGGGTTCGTAGTTTTACTCAGTTCGATGTTACGAAATAACGAGGAGGATGAGTGTATGAATTGTCGTTTGCTGTCTGGTGTAGAAATGGCTGTGTTTTTCCGACATGGGAATAGATAGCGTGAAAACCGCAGTTCTGTGTTGATATTTGTGTATCTGAAATGTATGTAGTACCTATATGCATGAAAGTTCCTTTACAAG
This sequence comes from Schistocerca nitens, assembly GCF_023898315.1. NCBI lineage: Eukaryota > Metazoa > Arthropoda > Insecta > Orthoptera > Acrididae > Schistocerca > Schistocerca nitens. Next base: position 374,456,517 of record NC_064619.1, read on the forward strand.
ACTTCCACAAACACTAATTTTGAGTGCTCAGAGGCGCCGCCGTATTGAAAAGACACCGCCGGCAGCGAGCTCAATGCCGCCCCTCTGGCGAGTGTAACCACTGCAGCTGCCGCTTGCCACCGCGAGATGCAGCCGAGGGCCGTAGCCTGCTGCCGGCCATTCTTCTTCTGGCGATTTTTTTTTTGTCCCGTCCATGACGAATAGATAGGTATTTCGCTATTGTTCAAGGGGTCAGCATTTCCTAGAAATACGTTTGATTTCTGCAGACCCGAAAGAGTATACCATTGTCATACTGGTACCAACCAAAGCAGAGCACCATCAGCGGGTGGATCTCTTTGTGTACCATCAGTGAGAGGATCAAAAAGGCATATCATTGTCAGCCCAACACTGATCAAAGCGGAGTACCTGCAGTGGATGGAGCTCTTTGTGTACTTCAGCGTCAGAATAGAACATATATGGACAATCAGTATCCCCACCTACAGGGGAGGAGAGGGAAGCAGGAGGGGAACTAGGAGGTGAGGTAATACCGGTTCTAAGCTGCTTAAACTGTATCCACACATCGAGGTGAAGACATGTGCACTGTTCTTGAACGTGGTAGGGAAGCGAGAAAATCTGAGAAGGGAAATGCAGGTCCTCAATCTATAGTAGAGGTCAGTGAAGCGAAATGGAAAGATGGCAAGGATTTCTGGTCAGGTGAGCAGCACAAAATGGTGTAATGGGAGCAGGATTCCTTATGAGTAGGAAGGAAGGACAGAGAGTGTGTTACTGTGAACAGTTGAGTGATAGGATTGTTCTTATCAGAATCGACAGTGAACCAACACCGACAAGATAGTTCAGGTATATATACCGACGTCGCAGGATGAAGATGAAGAGACAGAGTAAGTATATGAGAATACTGAAAGGGTAATACAGTACGTAAAGGGAGATGGAAATCTAATAGTCATGGGTGACTGGAATTTAGCTGTAGGGGAAGGAGTTGAAGAAATGTATACAGGTGAATATGGGCTTGGCACAAGGAATGAGAGAGGCGAAAGACTAATTGAGTTCTGCAATAAATTTCAGCTAGTAATAGCGAATACTTCGTCCAAGAATCACAAGAGGAGAAAGTATACTTGTTAAGGCCAGATGATACGGGAAGATTTCAGTTAGATTACATCATGGTCAGACAGAGATTACGAAATCAGGTATCAGACAGAGATTACGAAATCAGGTACTGGACTGTGAGGTGCACGTAGGAGCAGATATAAACTCAGATCATAATCTGGTAGTGATGAAGAGTAGGTTGAAGTTCAATAGATTATTCAGAAAGAATCAGTACACAAAGAAATGGGATACAGAAGTACTAAGGAATGACGAGATAGGCTTGATGATCTCTAAGGCTACAGATACAGCAATAAGCAACAGCTCAGTAGGCACTTGAAGAGAAGCAATATCTCTAAGAAAGGCAATCACAGAAATTGGAAAGAAAAACGTAGGTACAAAGAAGGTAACTGCAAAGAAACCATGAGTAACAGAAGAAATACTTCAGCTGGTCGACAAAAAAAGGAAGTACAAAGACGTTCAGGGAAATTCAGGAATACAGAAATGCAAGTCGCTGAAGAATGAAATAAATAGGAAGTGCAGGGAAGCTAAGACGAAATGGGTGCATGCAACATTTGAAGAAATCGAAAAGGAAATGATATTTGGAAGGACTGACTCAGCATACAGGAAAGTCAAATCAACCTCCGGTGAAATTGAAAGAAAGAGTGGTAACATTTGGAGTGGAGCGAGAATACCACTTAAATGCAGAGGAGAGAGCGGATAGGTGGAAAGAGCACATTGAAGGCCTCTATGAGGGGGAAGATTTGTCTGATGTGTTAGAGGAAGAAACAGGAGTCGATTTAGAAGAGATAGGGGATCCAGAATTAGAATCAGAATTTACAAACGCTTTGGAGGACTTAAGATCAAATAAGGCAGAAGGGACAGATAACATTGCATCAGAATTTCTAAAACCATTGGGGAAATGGTGTGTAGACTTCTGGAAAAATGTCATCCATACAGAGACTACAAGAGCTGACAAATGCGAGAATTATCGCACAAGCAGATTAACAGCTCACGCATCCAAGTTGCTGACAAGAGTAATATACAGAAGAATGTGAAAGAAAATTGAGGAGGTATTAGATGACATCAATTCCGCTTTAGGAAAGGTAAAACCCTCAGAGATGCAATTGTGACGTTGCGGTTATAATGGAAGAAGACAAAAGAAAAATCAAGACAAGTACATAGGAATTACCGACCTGGAAAAAGCGTATGACAATGTAAAATGGAGCAAGATGTTCAAAATTCTGAGAAAAATAGGAGTAAGCAATAGGGAGAGATGCGTAATATACAATATATACATGAGCCAAGAAGGAGTAATAAGAGTGGACGACCAAGAACGAATTTCACGGATTAAAAAGGGTGTAAGATAGGGATGTAGTCTTTCGCCCCTATTGTTCAATGTGTACATCAAAGAAGCAATGATGGAACCAAAAGAAAGGTTCAGGAGTGGGACTAAAATTCATGGTGAAACCGTATCAATGATAAGATCTGCTGATGACATTGTAACCCGAGTGAAAGTGAAGGAGAATTACAGGATCTGCTGCATGGAATGAACAATCTAGTGAATGCAGAATATGGGGATAGAGTAAATCGAAGAAAAAACGAAAGCAAGGAGAAGTAGCAGAGATGAGAACAGTGGGAATCGTAACATCAGAATTGATGCTCACGAAGTAGAGGTGGTTAAGGAATTCTGCTACCTAGGCAGGAAAATAACGAATAACGGACGGAGAAAGGAGGACATCAAAATTAGACTAGCACTGGCAAAAAGGGCATTCATGACCAAGGAATCCTACTAGTTTCAAACGTCCGCCTTAGTTTGAGGAAGAATTTTATGAGAATGTACGTTTGGAGCACAGCATTGTATGGTAGTGAAACATGGACTCTCAGTAAACCGGAACAGAAGATAATCGAAGCATTTGAGATGTGGTGCTATAGACGAATGGTGAAAATTAGGTGGACTGGTAATGTAAGGAATGAAGAGGTTCCGCACAGAATTGGAAAGAAATACGTGGAAAACATTGATATGGAGAAGGGACAGGATGATAGGCCATCCGTTAAGACATCAGGGAATGACTTCTATTGCACTAGAGGAAGCTGTTGAGGGCAAAAGCTGTAGAGGAAGACAGAGACTGGAATACATCCAGCAGATAATTGAGGACGTAGGTTGCAAGTGCTACTCTTAGACGAAGAGGTTGGCACAGGAGAAGAATTCGTAGCGGGCCGCGTCAGACCAATCAGAAGACTGATGACCCAAAAGAAAAAAAGTTAAGCCCCATACACCATTGCGAGCATCTCTGGTTTATTCAGTCTGGGGTAGCAGAACAGGACAGGGTTGTCTCCTGCAACGTGGATTGACCGACCATTTCAAAAAAACACGAACAGCTCCAGCACAGGCAGTAGTCTGTATGAGTTGCGAAATGCATCCTCAGTCCATCCTACTGCTTTAAAGTATACCACCTATGCTCATCCATTATCATCTCGTACTGTTGCTTGTGTAGGAGGCTGTGGACACAGTCCTCAGCTGTATGCTCGAAGGTGATACACTTATTAAACTCCTCTCTGTCCAGCAACAACATCTCATCAGTTGAACACATTTCACAGCAATTTAATTGACTGAATTGAGGTTTAAATAAAATAATCCATGTATATTGCTCGAATTTACCACCCATTTCGAGTCATGAGATCAATTTTTTCACGAGAACGTTTTTGTATCGTCCGGCCAATTTTAAACAGTTATGTTTGTTTGAATTCCAAGCAACAAGGCTGTGGGGTAATCTTCTGTTCAGTTTCCCCATCAAAATTTAGGAAATTCTTCCAGCAGGAGAAACAATTTGTCTAATAGTTCAAATGCTCTGCTATCCTAGTTAAAACTGACTGCAAGAATGAAAATGAAACCGCACCTTTTCACAGCACAGCATAGCGTAGAACTTTCTTTCTAAGAATCTGGTTTTACAGAAAAGATATACATCGTTGTTTAAAAACATTCTATAGCCTATGTCCAGGTGAACGTTTATTAGACTATTGTGTAAAAGTGTGATGTAAATCTGTCAAGAACTCTTCCAGATTCTTGGTAATAACTTTTCCCTGTTACGCAGGGCGTTTCAGATAACCTTACCGATGTCGTTTTGTGCTACCTGCAATGTTATAGCTGGCCTCCAAAACCACTCGTGAGATTTTCATATTATCTCGCTCGCTACCTGCAGCCTATTAGTCATACAGAAAAAATTAACGGCACCTTTTTGCAAGAGATTTAATGCAGATAAATTTTGTACTGGGATACGTTTTAGCTAGGGACCGAAGTTTTCGAGTTATTCAAGAAAACGTACAAAGATGACCTTCAGATTCACCTCCACTCACACACTCAGCCCCTATGGTCAGGATTTGTAATATATTGTTCATTTGTGACTGTACTAATTATTTCCCACATACAACGTTTTTTGGTCTGCCGTGAATAGCCTTATTACGCCACCGGCTTGGACAAGGACTTACAAATTGTAAATTTTATCAAAAAATTTTGTGAATTTTAACAGCATAAAATAAGCAGTTACGTCTTTCTATTTGTCAGGCCCACTGACTACAGGATTACTGTGCTTGTAAGAGTTCAGTTTGGATCGAATTGTCAGTATAATTAATTCTAGCGTAACGTTTACAAAAGTCGTTTTTGTTTCATTACCATGACGGGCACGTTTAAATTAATTATGTAACGAAATAGCCGACTATGCTGGTGGCGTAATAGTTCAGTCACTAGGATCAAATAAGGCGGAATATCGGGAATAATTCGTGTAGTCAGAAAGTTTTATACAGTGGTGGGAGGAGTGCCACGAACAACATACTAGAAATCCTGACTAATGAGAGAAGAATATGGGGGTGGAGGTGCGTTAGAAGGTCACTGTTGATTAGAGCATCGTGTAAAATTTTGAAGTAAATTTGTCAAGAACTTTTCATACACACACACACACACACACACACACACACACACACACACACACACATGTTCAGTAAAGCAGAACACTTTGAACGACTAGAGATATGACGTTCATATTCACAGGACACGAACATTAACATGTTCTGCAGAAATGATTAACTTTTCAACCACGTCAAGTTTAACATCGATTACGTGGCAGCCTGCCGTGGTGGCCAAGCGGTTAAAGGCGCTACAGTCTGGAACCGCGCGCCCGCTACGGTCGCAGGTTCGAATCCTGCCTTGGGCATGGATGTGTGTGATGTCCTTAGGTTAGTTAGGTTTAAGTAGTTCTAAGTTCTAGGGGACTGATGACCTTAGAAGTTAAGTCCCATAGTGCTCAGAGCCAATTTTGATTACGTGGCGCAACGCCACCTACCGGTAAAATGTGCCTGCGGCTATTCTTGTCGCTGTAAACAGAAGATAATGGATCAGTGTGACGTGAGCAGACGTGCATGATGCCTCGCAGAATTATGAGCAAACCGTACTGTCATGTCAGTGAGTCTGAAAGAGGGCACAATATTGGCATGAGAGAATATTGAAACTGCTGATCATGTGGGACGTAGTGTTTCGGCAGTGCAACGGATGTGAGCAGAATTGTTCCGGAAGGCCGTAGAACACGATGACATGGGTTAAGTCGCACCATCCAGACCACTCCCCGATAAGATCGACGCGTCATGCGAACGGCATTTCTGAACAGATCTGCGGCCTTCTTGGCTCTGGCGCAACTGTGGAATACTTTAACACATCGTGCACTATCAAGGGTGACAGCTCATCGCCGTTTTTTTTTGCAGCGTGGATTAGGTGCGCGTCGTCCACTTCTCCGCCCTTCTTTGACGAATGTGCAGAAACATGCTAGAAGGCAACGGCGCATGGAACGACGTCACTAGGGACATAAATGATGTCAGGTAGTGTTTTCGGACGAATACAGGTTCTGTTTATTTGAAAATAAATACCGCATTTTGGTTCGCCACAGACAGGGGCAGCGGCATCAGTCACTGCATTCGCACAAGACATACAGAGTCAGCTCGAGGTCTTGCGGTGTGAGGTGCTATAGGATGCAACCGCAAATCACAGTTTGTGCGTGTCGTGGGCACTGTGGCCAGTGTGACCTACATGAATGACATCCTGCGACCTGTAGCCATACCCTTTCTGCACAACACACCAGACGCCATTTTTCAGCAAGACAATGCACGACCACATGTTGCTGCAAGAACAAGTGCCTTCTTGGTGCTACAGGATGTCAGTCTTTTGCCCTGACTCGTCCGCTCATCAGACTTGTCGGCAATCGAAAATGTGAGCCAGTGCCAACCAGCACTGATAAACTTTGGAACCAGGTGAATGCAGCGTGGATGGCTAAACTACGCGACGTCATTCGCAGCTTATACGCGTCGATGCCATCACGCATAGAATAAGTTGTCAGAACCTATGTCGGACTCTGTGCCTACTAGGCAACAGGACACGTGTTGAACCGAGGTGACTGAAACGCTAATCATTTCTGCAGAACATACTAATGTAAATGACCTGTGAATATGAGCGTTCTATCTCTAGTCGTTCAATGTGTTCTGTTTTCTTATGAACATAAGAACTTTCAAGAATTTTGCAAACAACGTTAAACAACAACCTTTCTTTTCTTTATATAGTAGTGGAGACTATATTGACTGGGTAATCTGACTTCTTCTAGTCTAGGCTTACTCGATGTTATTTAGAGCAACAAACCTTCGGATAAGACTGCAACATTTACAGTCACAATAATGGTTCCAAAGCTTTCTAAAGCGTTTACAGACTGTGTTTCTGTAATCAACTAGTAAATACTACAATCATTGAACCAGTTACCTGTGCCTACTTATTTTACTTGGGAAATTCAACTTGTTTGGGTTAGTAAGATCTTTAGTATAAAAGTACAACGATAATAATCGGTGTACTAGAAATAATACCGCCCGCTTGATACAACAAGGGAAACTAGGTTTCAAGTGCTTTACTGCTTATCGAAGTTACCCTTCCGTATAAAATTTGCTGCCGTCTGAATAAATATACACAAGGTAGAGATACAGAGCCGTCTCCGGCGACGCAGTATTTGCTCAGAGTTTAATCTGAAGTTATAGGCGGCGGCGGCGGGCGTGATTGGAATACCGCGACTTATCTGGAGGCGGCAGCTCCTCTGCCAATACGAGGCCTCCCGCCTTCAGGAGGGAATTAATGCGCCGGGGGCCGGGCAACTCTGGAAGTTGTATCTCTCGAATGCAGGCGGGCCAGCGCGCTTTACATTCCGGCGATAGCTCGAGAAGACATCTGCCCGGCTTTTAATTCCGATAGCGGGGCTTAGCGGCGCGGGAGAGGCCGGGATCAGCGCGGCAACTCGCAGCCTGCAGCCGGGCCGCTGCCAGGCGGAGGGCGCACCTGAGGACGGCGGCGCTTGCCTCTGTCTCGCAAATAACCACTCTGGGGACAAACTTCTACAACGGTGATATTTCTCATTGTTCACTAGTATTCCCATTTTCCTGTCAGACATTGTACACGGTGTTCACCGGGGAACTAACGGTAAGCGGTTGCATCGATATGGGAAATGCTACCCGTATCCGCCAGTCACGTATTCGCATCCACAGATCTTTTATCCTCATCAGCGGATATTAAAATGTTGTAAAATACTTTAACCCACTCGTTAAGCAGGAACTCTGACAGAAGGCTAGAACTCGGTCTGAATTTTCGTCTGCCAAAGTCGGAACTCGTAATTCACTTTCCAATGACTAACAACGTTTAGGTTTATCATGACTACATGTCAATACAAAGCTGTCTGTCATATTCTTGATACGTTCCATAAGTTACAGTTTTCTGCCGTACTTACTGAAATCGATTCTGAATTTCTTTTTTGCGGAATACGTCTGCAATACTGAGAAATTAAGTGATTCGTTTCGAGATGTCATCTCATATTTCACACCGCAAAAAGTTTAACAATGGTACTTTAATCTATATAAGTAAAAATGTGAATGTTCGTTTGTTCAAAATCCTGCATCACTTAGAGTTCTTGAACGATTGCTTTGAAATTTTGACGTAACGTTGCATTCTAATACGTGCATGTGTTTAGGTAGATTTTTTGTAACAACGTTTCCCTGCTACTAAATTTATAAAATATTATGCATTGCATATATTTCACACACGTATTCCACTGCAATGTTATGTAAACACTTCGAGGCATTCAGTCAGACATTTCAGAGATTTGCTATTAGGAAAATTTACAAAAAAATGGCTCTGAGCACAATGAGGCTTAACATCTGAGGTCATCAGTCCCCTAGAACTTAGAACTACTTAAATCTAACTAACCTAAGGACATCACACACATCCATGCCCGAGGCAGAATTCGAACCTGCCACCGTTGCGGTCGCGCGGTTCCAGACTGAAGCGCCTAGAACCGCTCGGCCACACCGGCCGGCTTTTAACTGTCCTGAGGCCAAAAACCGCATAAAAAGCGTAAATCAAAATCAAATCGGATTATTAATTTCCGTGTGATTGGCGTAAAACATGTTCAGTATGCTGTCCATCGTTTTCTACAAGTTGAAATCGAGAAACAGCATGTTCCACAACTCATCGAAGTGTTTCCGGGGGCCGGCTGGACTGGCCGTGCGGTTCTGGACGCTACAGTCTGGAGCCGAGCGACCGCTACGGTCGCAGGTTCGAATCCTGCCTCGGGCATGGATGTGTGTGATGTCCTTAGATTAGTTAGGTTTAATTAGTTCTAAGTTCTAGGCGACTGATGACCTCAGCAATTAAGTCGCATAGTGCTCAGAGCCATTTGAACCATTTTTTGTTTCCGGGGTCGCGTTCAGAATTTGTTGCGCAGTGCGTGTGTTCAATGAAGCTAAGTTTGCAATCGGATCACTGAACACAACATCTTTCAATAGCTCCACAGCCAGAAGTCACGCGGATTAAGATCAGGTGATCGGGACCGCCAGGCTTTAGGAAAATGGCGGCTGATAATTCTAGCATTTTCGAAATGGCGTTTCAGCTGCTGCCTAACTGGATTTGCAATGTGCGGAGGTGCGCCATCTTGCATAAAAATGATCCCATCCACAACCACATATCCACGCTGTTGGAGACCTGGAGTGACGTGGTTGCGCAAAAGCCACTCGTAACGCTTGCCAATGACGGTACGGGTAACAGGACCGGAAGCACTCTTCGAAAAAATATTGCCCGATAATAAACGATACCGTAAACGCGCACCACACAGTGACTTTTTCAGGATGAAATGGTACTGGTTGATTTGCGTGTGGATTTTCCGTTACCCTTATTCGACAATTCTGTGTATTGACATATTCTGTCACTGGACTTCGTCTGTCTACAAAATCTTTCATGGCCAATCATTGTCAACCTTCACGCGAGCAAGAAATTCTAAAGCAAAGGTCTCTCTTGCTGGCAGGTCAACAAGAAGCAACTCGTCCACATGGGTAATTTTGAATGTATAGCAAAGAAGGGTGTTTCGTAGGATTTTACGCACCGTGCCCACGGGCATGTCTAATGTTCGGGCAATTCTCCGCGCACTACACGTTTGCACACCGCCACTCGTCTCCTCCTGCATTGCTGTGGCCACTGCTTCCACTGACGTCGAATCAATTCGTTTCCTTCCTCTACCCGATTGCACACCAAAAGAGCCCGTCTTTTCGAATTTCCGAATCATTTTCTCCAGAACCACGGCAGTCATCGGACCCCTCATTGTCCGGAACTTCTACTTAGCGACGGGTGCACAGTCATTATTCTTGTAATACAGCTTTACAAGCATAGCACGATCCTGCATTGAGACAGTTATGACGGAAAGAGGAAAAGCCGTGTACCGGCGTGTTATAGCAACTTCAACGGGTCGTGCGCATTACAGGTGCTTTCATTTACGTATTCTGACACATACAGATTGATCAATTCTCACAATATTTTTTTCTTCTGACATACGTTTTCCCCATTCTACGATAGTATTCGTTTGGAATTTAATGTCATTCTGACTAGTGGTGTTATTTCAACAGCGTTTTGAAAGTTTAATATATATTATCATTTTCGATTATTCCATTTTGAGAGAGCGATTGAACTTGAGTAGTCATGATTTCCTCTTCTGTCTTCGTTCTTCCCAAATTCTCTTCATACGCTCACTGTGTTCTCTCTTGCGTTCTTCCGACCACCTTTTTCCCGTTCTGTTCTCCGTATGTTCTTGTTTAAAAAGGTGTTTCTTTATGATATTTCTAAACTGTTCTCTATTGTTCATGTTGTCTTGTGTGATCCCCAGTTCTTTAATGTGTTCTTCTGCTTCAGTGATCCACTTTGTCTTGTGTTTCCTCTTGTTTACTATCTCAAAGGTTTGTCTTGTGAGTCTGCTTTTATTCATCCTGCTGATATGTCCATAAAATTTCTTTCTTCTCTTTCTAATGGTGTCTGTTATTGTTTCTATGTCTTTGTAAATCTCTCTTCATCCAAATTCCTTCCCGAAACATTGGTCTATATATTTTCCTCAGAATTTTTCTTTACTACTTTTCAATCTCTCTGATCTTCATATGCCCATGAATCACTGTAGTTTCTGCAGCATAAAGTGCTTCTGGTAGGACTACAGTGTTGTAATGCCTTAGTTTCACATTGACAAAAATAGATTTCTTATTATAGTGATTCCAAGTGAGCGTATATGCTTTTTGTAATCTGGAGATTCTATCTTTATTGGCTATTGAGTTCAGTCCTGATGGTTGGATTATCTCTCCCAGATATCTGAAGTGGGCAGCTTGTTCCCCTTTCCCGTATTGGCTAGTAATGGGGAGATTATCTACAGGTTTGTTTCCCATATACTGTTTTCTCGTAGGAGATATGTAGCCCAGTTTTATGTGGGATTTCGTGTAGTTTTTCCAATGAAAGTTTGGTTTCCTCTCTATTGTTAGTTAGAATGGCAAGATCGTCCGCGTCACTTCACCCTAATTCTCTGTTCTTTTTTAATCCCAAGCTGAATTCCTTTTCCCATGTCCTCACAGTTTTTTCCAGAACCATGTTAAATAGAAGGGGGGACATTCCATCTCCTTGGCGAACACCAGTATGGATATGAAATGCTTCTGAAGTTTCTCCCATGAATTTAACTTTGGAGGTTGTATCTGTTAATGCCTGTTGAATAATTGATCTTGTTTTCCTGTTAATCCTGAACTCCTCTAAAGTGTGAAATAATGTTTGTCTATATATGGAGTCGTAAGCTTTTTTAAAATTGACAAAAGTTATCATTGTGTTTCTACGTCTTCTCATTTGCAAATTTGTTTTTAAGTTCCATATCTGTTCGATGCAAGATCAACCTTCGCGAAACCCTGCCTGATACTCCTCTATTAACCGGTCCGCTTGTTCTTCTAGTCCGTTTAACAGGGCCTTTGAAAGAATTTTGTATATTACAGGGAGCAGTGAAATTCCCCTGTAATTATTGGGATCGGTTTTTGCACATTTTTTTGTGGAGAGGGTGAATTAATGCACATTTCCATTCTGCAGGTATTTGTTCTGTTTCCCAAATATTTGATATAATTCTGTGGGTTGCTTGTGTGAGATTATTGTCATTTAATTTCTATACTTCTGCTATGATTCCGTCTTCCCCTGGAGACTTTTTGTTCTTCAAGGGATTGATTATTTCCTTTACCTCTTTAAATGATGGTGGATTTGAATCGGGATTAGATGTGGGTTTTTCGAAATCTAGTTGTTCTGTCGGGGGCTCGCATTTGAGAAGTGAGTGAAAATATTTAGCTAAAAGTTGACAGTTCTGTTTAGGGTTGGTTTCCAGTGATCCATCGGGCCGGCGAATGCACAGATTAGGTGGTTGATACCCTGTTAGGTTTTCTTTGAAAATTTTGTAAAAATGTTTGGTGTTGTTCTTGATAAATTCTTGTTAAATTTCTTTAAGCCGGCTTATATCATATCTACGTGTTTCTCTTCGTATTGCCTTGGATGAACTCTTCTGTATCCTCACAAATTCCTGCCATTTTTCGGTAGTTTTTTTGCTAGTGAAAGTTTTCCAACCATGTATTCTTCCTATTGTTGCTTAATCACATGCACTGTTCCACCATCTGTGTTTTCTCTTTCTTGGGGATTTGCCAAATTTCATAGTGTTTTTCAGTACTTCTGCAAATTCCTTCCAGTTCGTTGCGTTTCATTGCCCAATTTGCTGGAGAATTTCCCTTTTGTTAAGTTTAAGGTATTCTGGATAAGTTCTAACTGTTTTGTTCATATATGGAGAGAGAGAGATAGGGGAGGAGAAGACCGACGAAGAAAGAGGGGAGGAGGTGATGGGCTGAGAGAAGGGGATAGATTGGCGGCAGGAGGAGATGCAAAGAGAGGGGGGGAGAAGTAGATGGATAGAGGGGGAGATTGACAGACAGGAGAGAGAAGGAGATTAGGCCGCATTTTCAATTCCCATACATATTAGAAACTGTGCTTTCTCTTTTGTTTGGTTTCCATCCAATCAGACTGAGTCATAGCAAAGCGTGGGCAGGTACAGCTATTTAACTAAAATTAAATCGATTTTCACACTTCTCCGTTCAACAAGGGTTGCATTGTGTGTTTGCCAATATATCTAAGAGAAATATTAAGAGATTCACTGATTTTATTCCGTATATTATTTATAGTGTACGTCAAACACAAACAGTTGGCAGAATATGGAGTGAAGGTTCTAAACATGGAGTTTCCTATAATATTCTTCATTTCACTTTTTATGCAGCTGTTGGTAATTGCGTAAGTGACAACTGTTATTGCAAATGTAGCCTGCATAACTGAGACATGTGGCCGCTACTGGTACGACGGAAATAGGATGTACGTATAATTAATTGTACAGAGGAGCAGGAAGAAGGGAATGTCGCCATCTTCAGCCCTTGTAGATATCGACAACGCAGCCACCCTCTCTAGGACACTGTATATTCCAGCCAATATAGTGACAAGCCATCCCGAATGGGTGATTGTAATGGCTTAACACACATATAATTAGTACCGTTGATCATCTACAAGTAATCACACTATCCTTTTACCTTTAGCCTCGAAGTAGCTATTAGTGCGGGTATCTCGAGACATACCTACGGATATCCGCATTAGCGTGATCCTTTATCAGCATCCGCTCAGACTTTTGTCCATGGCATTTCTGAACGGTTCAAGTAATCTAAACAACATCATCGAGAATTGAAAGGACACAAATTACTGAAAATTTTCATGCATGATTAATGTTTGCACCTTTCATATCTCCAAAGAACATGAACAACTATTTTTTTAATGGAGCACTGCAAATTTTTAATGACATTCGACAGCTCTTCAAGACATGAACTCGGTGATTTAATGCTTGTTAATGGCTGCACTGAAATTTTAAACACAAATAGCCAGAAATTTTTCGTAACGTCAGAGCAAAGGCTATGTTCCGAGGGAAACTGAACTTCTACTGCCATCTAAACAGTACAAAAAAATGGTTCAAATGGCTCTGAGCACTATGGGACTTAACTTCTAAGGTCATCAGTCCCCTAGAACTTAGAACTACTTAAACCTAACTAACCTAAGGACATCACACACATCCATGCCCGAGGCAGGATTTGAACCTGCGACCGTAGCGGCCGCACGGTTCCAGACTGTAGCGCCTTTAACCGCTTGGCCACCCCGGCCGGCTCTAAACAGTACAAAACGGGGCAGAATCAGCGCAATAGGCCTACTGTCTGCGGCAGATTATTACGTTACTACGTATTTCTTATTGTTCATAAAAAGTTTCGCTGAAAGTGTGGACAGCCATTAAGTATGTACATGTAAAAAATTACCAGTCTGTGCCATGCTTCGGACTCCATGTTAAACTGGTTCAGTGAGCCTCAAGTGACACAGTCAGTTTCCTTCCCCATCCTCGCAACAATCCGAACTTGGGCTCCATCTCTGATGCCGTCGATGTCAATGGGATGTTAAACTCTAATCTTCCTTCTTTCCTTTATTACATGAGTAGCCATACCAAGCTCCTTGAGTGGCAGGAAAACCATCATTTCATATGACTGCTATTGCTGATCTCTCATCAGGTACAGTAATTAGGGTAGATATACGGATAACGAAACTGAACGTTCTAAGCAAGTAGAAAAATCAATAGGACCCCTGGCCTGCAGAATATGTGGGTGTGTGCACAGGCAGGGTACGTAAAGCTGCTCTTTTTACAGCTGTTCCTTTTAATAGATTCAAACTAAGTTGCCAGTGAAATTCTTGCATGGGAAATATTCTACAGAATGTAATAAGATACTAGACACATCGGAAATTTCTCGTCACAGGCGTAGGGCACAATGGTATTCTAACAAGACAATTTCTATGATAGTATTAAATGCACCCACTGTAACTTACTTGTCTTACAGAGACCCATATCCATATTGAAATGTACTTTAGAATTTGGGAAGACAGTAGCAAGCGAAATAGTAGTCTAACTTAAGTGACTTAAGCCCTAACCTGTGTTAACCTTAGACACTTCACTGAAATCATTCAGACGGAAGATCCACAGCATCTGAATCTCTTGTTGTTTTGTTCTAATATATCTCTTCTATAGTACATGCACTTACTCATCACTATGAATTTTGTAACTATCATTCAGTTGATGTGCATCGTCTTCAAGTATGACGTATGAGGAAGATACAAGATGTCGGCACCTTTTGAAACTGCAATTTATATTGGTATGTTGGACTCATTACCTTCTACGTACTCAAGTGTTACCTCCTCTACACAGATATGATTGCGGAACATTCATACAGTTATTCAGTTCGGCTGTCTGCTCTGCCCTCTGTGGTCATGCTTTTCTGCTTCTTTGAGAGACAAATGTCGGCTTGTGTGGCGAGAAGAAACTGTCTGTAAACAATATTGTAAAAATACGTCAGGGGGAGAAACATATAGTCACGAGACTACCAGGAATCGATATAAAAGAAGCTTTTGACTGATTTGGGTACCATACGATTTGACACATATCTGGGAATGTTGCAGATGGGTGGAGAATTAAGGCTTCAAATTCACTTTTCTGTTCCTCACGCATACTTCAATGTGAGAGTATCGCGATCATCATAGTTTTTGCGACTCCTCGTGCACGATCCAGAGCACACTTCAACGTCTGTTGAAAGCACTGCAGAGTGCATGACTTCAGTTATCTATTGATATCTTTCAACATCTTACTGAGGCACTTGTAGTTTGTGTAGCTGTTAGGGTAAAGGGTGTTGTAAGACAGTCAGAAGAGTGTAATTGTTACCAAGTTCCATTTGAATACTGTGCAATGGGAATCTTGGAAACAATTTGTGATAACTGTTCTTACATACGAAAATGGCTAATTGCCGATAATACTTCTACATTTTATTTCAATAATGACATAGTCGTAAAGGACTGAATCTACAAGAACTATTACGGAATAATAAATAAGGCAATGCAATGCGCTGTGCAAGTTATTTCGTGGAACATGAAGACACACTGCAGAAAGTCAACCACAACAGTGCCGAGTTCTGCAGCCTACGACCAAACTTATCTCCACAACTGAAAATTTGCTGTCAGATAACGGGGTATTTTCACTGTTAATGGGGTAAACTGTGTGAAATCCGAATTACTTCGTCATCTCCACTATTTGCAATCATTACTAGACAAAATGGATTGCCTTGCAACATGTGTGCAGAAGATGGCATCACATAAAAGCTACACCAGAAATACATGCAAATATTTAATAAATGGTGTAAGAAGGCAGAAATGAGTAACAGAAAATGCAATTAAATGACCTATATTGAGATCAAGCCAACGGCCTTGCCGCAGTGGTAACACCGGTTCCCGTCAGATCACCGAAGTTAAGCACTGTCGGACTGGGCTAGCACTTGGATGGGTGACCATCCGGTCTGCCGAGCGCTGTTGGCAAGCGGGGTGCACTCAGCCCTTTTCAAGCGGGGTGCACTCAGTCCTTGTGAGGCAAACTGAGGAGCTACTTGATTGAGAAATAGTGGCTCCGATCTCGTAAACTGACATACGGCCGGGAGAGCGGTGTGCTGACCACATGCCCCTCCATATACACATCCAGTGACACCTGTGGTCTGAGGATGACGCGGCGGCCGGTCGGTACCGTTTGGCCTTCCAAGGCTTGTCCGGATGGAGTTTAGTTTAGTTTTTACACTGAGATCAAGTTAATTAAGGACATGACCTTTTGGTTTCCACGATACACGGGGAAGGTAGATCGAGAATTTCATTTAACACACTCATTCAGAATTATGTAAAGAATTTCCAGCAAAGCATAGAATGGCCTAAATTCATCAGAGCAGGATCTCGTAACCTGCGTCAAGCTTCCGAGAAAAACAAAGACACGGAACTTTTGTAACACCTTGCGCCTAACTAGCAGCTTGTCTTCGCGAACGATACATGTTTATCATTCAAAATTAAGGAAAAATAAACCGTGCGATACGAGTACCATATGAATGAGTTCACTGCAACGCCTTGCCTATTAGCAGAAACTTCGAATAAATAGAACTTTTTCACCAAATCTGTCAACTGCTGCTGCCACCTTAGACCTGCGACTACTCACCACACGACTCCTGGAAGGAGTGTGTCTCAAAGCTCTAAGCGAGCATGGCCCAACTAATTGCTATCTATCTGATTTGATTAGAGCGCACGGAAACCAACGGAGACAATGCGCTTCCACCACAGCGTCAGAGAGACATAAGTCAAAGAACGTACACTGCACATTACGATTTGTTACAGGACGTCTTTGCAAAATGTTATCGAAGACCAGTTCGTGAGTTACTGAAAGGAAAACCTATTGATGAACTGAAAGTTCTGTTAAAGACAAAATACCCTTTCACGGGACGTGAAATCGTTCGTGGATGAGTTCCATTACATAGCGAAGCGTGAAGTGAAGATTCTGACTTGTCAGAATTTTGCCTCTTGGAAATGAATGAGATGCCATATGGGTTTTACATCGCAAGTACAACTTAGGAGCTGCCATATTGTATGGAGATAAACTCTGTATTTTGTTACTATAGAGTAAGTGGTACGAATATAAATTGTTTCAAAGCATCAGCACATTGAGCATCTCTCGAAAACGCGCCATTTTAGGTACGATTTGTTATAATAAAATGACAGGAAACTAGATATCGGAAGTTAAAGACTTACTGTATTTGACGCTTTTAGTGGGTGTTATGAAAGCATAATGTTTTAGTGCTACGGCACAAATATAATCTATCAAAAGCACTTAGTTTTGGGGACTATTTGTAAGAGTTATATATCAAAAATGACATTTGTAGATATAAAAATTATACTATGTCTACTGTATAACTGACATACTGCTGCCATGTTGAAGCCGTAGCGTAGTTAATAACATGAATTTTGATGCGAAACGTAGCAGGCTCGTGTCTAGCTATTTCCAATTTTTTTTCGTCTTTTCTTTTCTAAAACATATGCGTCTTCCTTATCAATTTAACGGAAATATTATCTGTAATAGTCGGTTTTATTTATTACAAATGACATATTCGTTACAATTTGCATAAGCCACCGAGCGAGGTGGCGCAGTGGTTAGCACATTGGACTCGCATTCGGGAGGACGGCATTCGGGAGGACGGCGGTTCAAACCCAAGTCCGGCCGACCTAAATCGCTTCAGGAAAATGCCGGGATGGTTCCTTTGAAAGGGCACGGCTGACTTCCTTTCCCTTCCTTCTTAATCCGATGGGAGAGTGATGACATCGCTGTTTGGTCTCTTCCCCCCAAAGTAACCAACAACAATGTGAAAACCGCCTAAAAACACACTCCGTCTAGATGATGCAAGCTCACCGGACAAAAAATTAGTTGCCGCTAGAGAACTTGATAAGTGCCTGGACTCAGGAAGTGTGTCCACAAGGTTGTGAAAGTTCGTAGCATCAAGGTTAAGCCACTTGCCGAGGATTTGAGCGCGCATGTCCACCAAATTTTGGGGATGCTGACGTTAGCGTTTTACCGTCTGTTGCAACATGTCCCACAGATTTTCTGTGGGGTTGAAGTCATACGATTTTGCAGCCCAGTCGAGATGTAAAAGGGCAGAGGAGTGTCCAGTAAACAGTCACATAATGTTCCAGCTCTGTGAACTTTACTGTTGTCTTCATGTGCCTGCGTGAGGAATGGCCTCTGTGAGATGAGCGACTCATTGCGGGCAGTTCCCGTCGCTATGTTCTCTGACTAACTGGTTGGAATGGACCTTCATTCAATGCCTGCAGCAATTCCTGTCCGGTTTGGGAGCGATTTTGATTCAGCAGCTGTGAAACACGTCTCCAGTCTTTCTGTCAAGATTTTTACCCGACCACCATTCTGACATCGTGTTTTGTGGTTGAGTATGCTACACCAGTGCTTGTAGACACGCTGAAGATTCTGCCGCGAAATATCAACAAATCCAGCACCTACACATATGTTGTGGTCATGGTTACGGCCAAAAACAATTGCTCCTTTTTTGCCAATCTGCCATGTCCTTAAATTTACCCATGTCTACTTACAATGCCCATTTGAAACATAGATGACCCACTAATCGCTGTTGCCTTATGTTCACGCGCGTTGGAGCACGTGACTCGAACGCTGCGCATCTGTAAAGGCTTGACGATTCTTGTGTGCGTGCGCGCTGGGATGACTAATTTTTTGTCCGATGAACTTACCTTACGAACAGTCGATAATCCGCACAATTCGTTCCGAGTCTGGCTTGTCTCCCTGTGTCGTAAACTAGCGCACTGTTCGTTAAGGTCCCCTACATCTCGTTGAATGACCTCCGAAAATTGCTCACCTTCCTTCGCTTTGCGCACTGCAAATGAGATGTAACTGGCGTTAGGCGCAGCGGGGGCTAAACAGTGGACGTCCTGGTGAGGACAAGGCGGCCGCAAAAAGCAGGCGGCCGGTCCCCGCTGGCGCCCAGCAACCGAGTGCCCCCCCCCCCCCCCCCCGATCCAGGCCCAGTGACGCCAGCGCTAATTAGCAAAAACCCGCGAGCGCCAGCGCCGGCCCGCGGCCTCAGCCGCTATCTCGACAATATTTCTGGCAGCGCGCGTCTGCTGCGCCTCTCGACGTATGTGGCTGAAAGCCAGATAAGGAGCGGCGCGTGGTGCCTGCGCCGTCGAGTGGCAGCTCGTACCAGCATACGCGAACGCCGGGGCTGCCGCCGGAGATACGCTGATTTTCGACTACCTAATTATCACCGTCTTCTGATTCATTTTGATCTTTACTCTGAAGGCAGACGAACGGAAAAGAATGTCATTTTTGTCATCGACATTCGTGCCCCAGTTTCTGACATCCGAGCGAAGGTTTTTGGCTTCGAAAGTAGGTCGTTTCAAATCTAATAACTGCGGTGCAATGAAATCAGTAACAGTTTAGCAAAACAAATTCAGCATTCGTGCAATATACTAGGTTAAAAGATTTACATTGTTATATGTACCGGTACGACCGAGAAAGTGCTCTAATACTCTATCTTTCTGCTACTAATTTCAATTATATCTCGTGTATGTTCGACATTGCTGGAGGTCCAGACACATGACAGAGGTGGGAATACTTATTGTACTCAGGAACATTGTCGAGCGTGGTCGTTTTGGTGTCCCGGTATTATGGTGTGGGGAGGCACAACGTTGCACGCGCGTACTGTCCTCCAAACCTAAGAACTCAGTCCATTCACCTGTCAACGTTACTGTAACATTGCACTCTTTTCCGCTGTGCGTCTTTTGAGAGATACATTCGGCTCTGAATTCATTTTTATTGATGACAAAGCGCGACCGCGTGTCAGCGCGGGTGGAGGAGCCCTTGGCACTGGAAGATATTCGGTGAAAGGGCTGGCCTGCTCGTTTCCCTTACTTAAATACCGTCGAACACGTGCGGGAGGCGTTGGGGAGACGAGTTGCATGACGTCCACATTCATCAACGACCATCCGGCAGCTGTCAATGCGCTGGTGCACAAAGTTGGGAATGGGACGTCCTACCACAAGAACTTTTTGCCAACCTTGTGGCCAGCGTGGGAACACGTTCCAGAGCATGCACTGTCGTCCACGGACATCACATACCCTGCTAATAACAATGTGCTCCCTTTTTTAATGTTCAGGGAACCATCATGAATCGCTGTGACTTCAGTGTAATTATTAATTTTGAATAAAACTGTCATTTCTGTTCGTTTCACTCTGTATTTCTTTCAGTTACCTTCTGAACTATACTGCAGCAGTGCCCTCTATGTATCGTCGAAGTTTCATTTGAGCTATGTTACTTGGCTGTAACACATCATGCGAAAATTACATTTGTTCTTCAGTTTTGCACACCAGTGTATTTTGTAATAATGGACATGTCATACACTGCTGTAAGCTGTAAAGTCTGCCAGAAAGTGATGGAACAGTCGAAACTACTAAGTTTGTTGGTATGACCATTTTGCGTAACAAATATGTAACTATTCGTTTTATAAATACAGACATCTTTATCTAGTTGCAATATGATATTTACTTTTCAGGTATGTTTCAACGTTTATGGTGCAACAAAAAGATAACAGAAATTATTGGCAGGGCAGGGAACGAAATAAAACATTGCGCTGAACATGCTTTTAATCGATTGGAAAGTAAATATTGCGTTTCAGAAAAAAATGTGTTGCTAACTTGTAAAACAAGAAGTCGAAACTAGCGGTAGCATAAACAACTTTTATATTAACGTTTCGGTGGTATATGTAAAAAATATCTTTTGTCACATCTGTGGCCGCGCAGAGTGGCCGCGCGGTTAGAGGCGCCATGTCACGGATTGCGCGGCCCCTCCCGCTGGAGGTTCGAGTCCTCCCTCGGGAATGGGTGTGTGTGTTGTTCTTAGCATAAGTTAGTTTAAGTAGTGTGTAAGTCTAGGGACCGATGACCTAAGCAGTTTGGTCCCTAAGAAATTCACATATACACACACACTCACAATTGTGGAGCGCAAATTAAGGGAGATTTTATAAGACCTACACTTTTGTCAGCTTGTGACGAGAAATGAGATTTACGCGAAGTAAATGCACCAGAGAGCACCCCAAAAATGTTGCAAATCATTCACGTCTGGGGATCTACCTAACCACTCGGTGTGCGGAACTGTTTGGTATTGAAATAATTATTCCTCGACACGCGCCACATACCATCGGTACTTGATGTCTCTTAAGATGAAATATTCAATTAAACATATCGTGTCGCCGTGCGAGGAGGCGGCATGGTAAGACACTGTAAGCAGGGAGGACGGATGGTTAAATCCTCACTGGCGCTTCAGATCTAGATTTCCCGTGGCTTCTCTAAATCGCCTAGGACAAATGCTAGGATGGTTCCTTGCAAAACGACGTGTCTAATTTTCCTCCTCAATCCGAACTTGTGCTCCATCTCTAATGATTTCTTCGTCGACGAGACGTTAGATCTCTGCATTCGTATTGTACGTTGAAAGAAGTGGAGGTATGTGCGCCCAGCTAAAGATGTACCATATCACTCTCTCCCTCCCTCTCTCTCTCTCTCTCTCTCTCTCTCTCTCTCTCTCTCTCACACACACACACACAAACACACATACACACACATAGTGCCATGTCGAGAAGTGTCGGAACACTTCTGCTGTCAATTAGCAACCTAACCTGGATTCACTTACGAAGAGTATGTTTGTTCGTTGATCTTAATGTGGTCGCTCCAACTACAAGCGCACCCTGCTACTGTCACGACCGACGAGAACGGCACACCTTGCTTGTCGCCTCTTAGTCGTGCCTGCTTCACTAATACTTCTTCACAGTGTGGTCGATGATACCTATCTTTTGTCGACTGCAATAATGAGAGATTCTTTTCGGCACGGTACTGTACTTCACGCCCATAACGATGAATCTCTCTGATAGACAGCCGTCGTAGGAGTTAGCTTTCCTCCCTCAACCTTTTGACGTCAGACCTGCGATTAGAAAGTTGTGCTACAGTCTACGAATAGATATCTGATAATGGCCCTACATAGCAGTTCGGCTGACACATTGTTTCTCGAAGCCATTTTGCTTGCCGTATATGGCAAATATATACCAATACTGTGAGGAAAAAGTAAATAATATCGTACCCTCAAACCGAGTGACTGTGAACTCTATGTATATTTTGTTTTTTGTTCGTAATAGATTCTCAAGCCCACAACTTCCGCGCATTTATTTATACTTACATTGTCGTCGGTGGTTTGTCCAGGATTGCAAGTTCACGATTTTTGTGCCTGAAGTGATTTGAAATGACGTAAAAAAGCAAAAACTTGTCGTAATGTTTATTTATTATCGTTCAGTACAAAACGATGACATATTATTCTACTTCAACCTGGTGTAGCCAGTGTTACCACCATAGTATTTAACAGATTCGAATCATCAGAGTCACTTTGCTAGTAAATGGTCTAAGTGGACACTCTCCAGGACTGTCTACAACTAACTGCCCAACCTCAGCTGAGATGGCTCCTTTGTTATGGTGAATTGTGACTTCATTCCTATGACGTCAATCAAGACCTACATCATAATTACAACATCTTACGAATGAAATAAATATTTCTACAATTTACAATCACGCACAAAGCCAATTTGCCAAATGATTCAGTAGCACAAAATAGTGTTCAGGCAGTGACACTGAAAGATTCTGTTTGCCTGCAACTGATGTTCATAATATAATGGTTGAACCAGCTTGACAATGGGATAGAATTGCTAAGAGATGCAAAAACAAACAAGCAGAAAGATCGATAACGAAAGAGTCGAATAATTTCAAGCACTTTTATGTAGTAGCCGTATGTGCTATATCATATCAGAATTGATTTACATTAATGTGAAAATTTGAGGAACAGAGGTCCTACGTTCCACATCAACTAACCAGGAATAGATCGAGTGCTGGTAGTCACTATTCGAGAATTCAACAGAATTATATCACAACTACCGTACTGGGTGTTCCAGTGATGATAGTTCATATTATGAGAGGTAATTGAGAGGCACATGATAAGACAATAAGAACAGTAACTAGGTTCCAAAAAGTTCCACACAGAAATAGTAACTGCTAATCAGTGACAGACGACTTTTATTGGGCCTAAAAAGCAAATATGTGTCTTTTGTGATTCCTGCTCAGTCATCTAAACATCAGTATGAACTATATGAAGCACCTAATATGAGTAGTAAACATCAAGGGTAGGACCATTCATTAATGTAGTTAAAAAAAAAGTGTGTGAAATTTTATGGGACTTAACTGCTAAGGTCATCAGTCCCTAAGCTTACACACTAACTGCTAAGGTCATCAGTCCCTAAGCTTACACACTACTTAACCTAAATTATCGTAAGGACAAACACACACATCCATGCCATAGGGAGGACTCAAACCTCCGCCGGGACAAGCCGCACGGTCCATGACTGCAGCGCCTTAGACCACTCGGCTAATCCCGCGTGGCATTAATGTAGTTCAATGGTTAGTTATGTAATTAGTAGTAGCAGGGCAACAGGACTATCAGCTCATTTTGTTAGTGTGGGTTGCATATTTTCAGGGGCTAGCATGCATTCAGGGGCAAAACGGATGGATTTTTTGGGAATTATGATATGTTCACAACAACCCTACAAAATGATTGTTGACAGCTGAAAATGCATATGAAGAAACAGTGACATCTTAGGAGGAAATAAACACTACGATCAGCAGCCAAAGAAGATGTAACAGTCTTACTGTAGTTTCCCAGTAGTAATAGGGTAACAGCAGAATCAGTGCGTTTTGTTAGTTTGGGTTGCATACTTTCAGAGGCAAGCATGCACTCAGGGGTAAACTTGATTGATTTATGGCCCCCTCCCCCAGTATTAACCTATTGTTCTATTTGGCGGTTTATCACCTCCTGAGAGTTGATTTATGATCCCCATGGGATAATCTGTCCTTCTGCAAAAACCTCCTACCCCTCCCTCCTCCTCCTCCTCCTCCTCCTCCTCCTCCTCCTCCCCACCCCTCTGGGAGATGCCCTCTCCAATACAACTACACTTTTGTATCAAATTAATTGACTTATTAATTATATCAATTAATTAATTGATCCCTTCCCTCTCCTCTGTCTGGAAATTGGAGGTCAAAGGACATAGTCTGTTCTGGAAAGGAAGGATGAAATTGAAGTCCATGACTGCTGTTCACTGAGGACTGTTTTGACCAAACTTACTCATGGTACCCAACAAAATGCTCAAGATCTCTACGGATGTTTCATACTCACTGACAGGGATTTGGGAGGTGATGTGAACCTGGTGTGTGTACATTTGCTTGACAGTTGTCCTGTTTACAGAGTTTGTGGAGCATGGTGTGTAATTTCACATGTATTAACTGATCCTATGTTAGATCCACTTTCCATTGATGGCGACCATTTTACTGGACTGATGCAAGTATAGCATAATTTCTTAACTGTAATAGGATGTGAGTACTGTGCTCTATAAGCAGGGGATATACTTTTTATCTATAAAGTTCAATTGTCAGGGGTTGGATCTCTCTATTAGGTGCAAAAATCTCACATCCAGCAACTACATGTCCTAATTACATAATTACACTGCTGCAGGTTGAAGGTGTTGTGTTGTTGGAAAATTTTCTTGTGTACACTCACCTTGACATGCAGGGATAAACTGAGCTAGTGCACGATGCCTCTACCAGAGGATGTCCTATCCTGAACCCCAACCCCCTGCTTTCCCATCCCCCTCAGAAAAAATTGTTGGAATAAAGTCTCAATCTATGCTGGAGGGGAAGGACCTCATGAAACAATATTCAAACCAATATATTGATGCATATCCTTTATTTAATTAGTTTGTGGAAGAAGGGCTCCACCACTTGGGTAGAGGTCACATCTGCTCCCCCACCCTGGCTTCCAATGACGTAATAACTGTAAGCACTGAGGAATTGAATGAAGTGCGGTGTAGTAAACACCGTTTGGGGTCTCCCGCTTGTGTGTCTATCGTCCGGGTGCCACCACAAAGGTCAAAAACCGCCCATTGTCCTAATTATAGATCACGATGCTAAATACCCCCCCCCCCCCCCTCCACACGGACCAAATATTGGCCTTCTTCGATCACAGGGTCTCAAACAAAGCAGACTTGCTTTCTGTCTCTTTTAAGAGGTCACTTCCTGTTTGTTTGTGTGAACCAATATCTCCAGGCACACAGACTGTGATTTTCATCTCTCCTCAGAATACTGTGTTCCTATTGGCTGACGCTGGGGAGGAAGGGAGATCTGAAGCAATTTCGATATCGAAAATAGATGGAAATAGTCCATTTTCACTTCCCTATCAAATTAATTGCTTAACAGTTTACAGGAGTCAAACAGATCGCTTAAAACAGTCACCACAATCTTATAATGATCATTCTTCATAATAAAAACATATTTTTAACTTTTAGGTATCACACACAAATATTATGGAAATCAAATAATTAAATACCCACTACAAATAGACCACAGTGGAAAATATATCTGCAGTCTTGTATTCACCGACATTTGAGAACATAAGCACCCTCCTCCACTGCAACGTTTCTACTAAACATTCCAGGCAAAAAAAATCGACTGATCACATACACTTGCGATCATGAAGAGCGCCCCGCCTGCCAACAGCTGTGAGCAGCGATCACAGCATCCGTCTCCGGTAGGCATTTCTTGTCGACTTGCGGTAGCCGGTGAGGAGAGAGCCACACACATATTGGCTATGTCGGCAGCTGCACGCCCATCTCCCAACATCCACACCCCCACCATACCACCATACTGAACGCTCCGAGGTTGGAGAGACTGTCACCAAGCAGTCAACTGATCAGTTTACATGGGGGAAATAATTGTCCAGAGCAAACACTCATCATTTTGAATCTTCTCTCGCCCCTCACCCAGAACACTGGTCACTTCGCTAGCAACCACTGCAATCGGCAAGAGCAGACAGATCAGTGCGTTCTTTATGCTAACTGCCCGGCACAGGCTGAGCTAATGCACATCTTCCAGTCACTGACTCCTCGTGACCACTCATACCGTCAGCTGCCGCACATGCAAGACTAGCACCAGCACCTCCGATGTGTACAGCAGTTCCAGCCCGCCATAGACTCCCGGTTTAAAAATAAATAAATAAATAAATAAATAAAATAAAAAAATAAAAAAAATAAAAATCCAAAACAGGGCCGGCCGGAGTGGCCGTGCGGTTCTAGGCGCTACAGTCTGGAACCGAGCGACCGCTACGGTCGCAGGTTCGAATCCTGCCTCGGGCATGGATATGTGTGATGTCCTTAGGTTAGTTAGGTTTAATTAGTTCTAAGTTCTAGGTGACTGATGACCTCAGAAGTTAAGCCGCATAGTGCTCAGAGCCATTTGAACCATTTTTTTCCGAAACAGGGATATTGTTGACCCTACACATCGAATTTTTTACACGCGAAATGTGGATTTCTCCTTTTATACAAGTTGTTTTCGAAGACAGATGTCAGGGAATACACGCGTTTTCACATTGCTTAAGTGTCGTTATTTGTGAAAATCCTGTAACAGCATGGCATAGCCTACGTTTACTCCAAGTATTCTCTCATCAGGTAAAAAATCAACTTAATATCCGATTCATCCTGCATCACATGACTAGAATATTAAACTTCTTTTGGGCTGATGACGGTGTGCTAAGATCTGCTTCGGTCAAAGGATGCCTCCTCTCTTTCGAATTCCCTTAAGGTAACCAAATGCTTTGCCACTTCGAGGTCCCATCAGATAACAGCACACAGAAGTTGTAAATATCAGGTTTATACTACAAATGACTTTATAAATTCGGTAATACGTCTGATTTTCTTACGATCGTCAACTCTCCCTTTGTAAGTGGTGGACTGAAATTTCGTTAAATGATATTGCTGTAACGAAGCAATGCCTGATTACTAGTCCATTTCCTGAATCGTATCCGTGGTACCCTAGCCATCACTTCCACCTGCCACATGATGAGGACAACACAAACATCCAGTCCCCGGGCAGACGAATGTGAGAGGTTGTAATATGTTTGCCCACGACACTTGGATGGAGCGATATAGAGCTCACCTCTCAACTCCCCTTTCGTCAGAGTATCACTTACCTTCTCAAGAATCTTCAGTCATTTGTATCCACATCATTTCCACGAATAAGAGATGTCCCCTGCCAAATCATAGACCTATCCTAATTCTCTCGAAATCTCGTCACTTTCTGACAGCACTGTTCCATTAGTTAGAAAGCTGATAGGTAGAGAAATATCGCAATGAGGAAAGTAGCACACTAATGTAGAGGAGGAAATTTACAACCATGTAGAGTATACACAGACTGTACTAAGAAATTCAGAAGCGTAATACATCGATATTGAATGAAGGTCTATAAATATCACTCTGTACATGTCCTAATCTCCTTTATCGTGTTCATACAATTACGACGCTAGAAATATGACAGTGTAATGGTGTCCGAGTCTTTGTTGACAGCTCAGTTTCTCTCTCTCTCTCTCTCTCTCTCTCTCTCTCTCTCTCCGACTCACTGTAATCCTTGTTTTTGTAACATCCAATGGAATAAAACTACGAACTACAAAAACTTCGCTAACACCACGTGGTAGAGTACTCTATAAGATTTTACCCTGTCTATCTATCTCTTCCAATATTTCGGGAAACAAATACCGTCTGTGTGCTGACATAGACAGTTTGTGATGATCATATTAAGTAAATATGTTTTGGTTCACTGGAGTAGGTGACCAGTGATTGAAGTCGCTTCCACGGATGTATGTAAGGTTTCGTCACCTGCACTGAAGGAAGATCATATAAACTATCAGTCAGGAGGAGAGGGTTCCTGTGTTGTTGTTTCATAAGCTGTTTCATACATTGTCTTTTTCTGTAACACATTGATGCAGTGTATGACTACAGCTGTGTACATAGCCGTACATTGTTTTTTCTACCATGACTTCGAGATCTGTGTCAGGCGCTAAAACAACATTAACACATTTCGACCCTTTGCCTCTCACAGAAAGCTGGACGTCGCAAAGTGTAAACTATGCTGCTCCCAGAAGACACTGAATGGTTTAATTAAAAGACAGAGGCAGTGTTTCTTATTGACAAAAATGTGGGTGACATCGCAACATATGGAAATCGGAAGAGTTTACAACGTTGTGGGGTGCAGATGTCCAAAGGTACATTTAAACTCATCTTTCACAATGACGGTATCGTAGATGTTTTGGTGTTCTGTTTCGAAGAGATCAAGACCATTGACTCCTCATATTCTAGCCATGTATGCCATCATTGTTTCGGTGCTGGCCATCCCAGGAGGGCGTTTCTCTCGACAAAACTCTCTATCTCAAACAAGTCATTGATTATGTGGTAGTCATCAGTGTACCAGTGGACAGATGGGATGGAAAAACACTGCCAATATGGGATGATATACTGTAATAAAGCACCACAGTTGATAGTGCAGTCACTTTTATCAGTTTTACCATATTTTCGACGCCAACCGTTACACAGCAGCAGGCTTCCCAGTTTCTGTATCATCGCTACACTACCCCTTCACTGCTTTGCGAGTACCATATACTAGATCGTGAATGTACAGAGATGACTGGGCAGTCCATTCATTGTCAGTTCTCGGACATATACCCCATAGTATACAGAAAGTGTTCAATACCGATGCAGTTACATTATCTACATATTTCTAGAATTTAGATCATAGTGCAGAATTTACAATTACGGTTGGCCATCTTACCCTATGTGGATGGCAGTCAAGAGTATTATTGCATTCATAGGATTAAGTTGGAGATTGAAAGGTCTCCCCACGTTGTCTTTGACCAACCCTCCATGGAACACTGTCACTGATTTAATTTGCAACTGACCAGAAATAGGAGGGCACTATAACTACTACATTCTACATCTCGTGAAGGAACAGAGCGAGCTGAGTCCATGACTGCTGTTCAGTGAGGACCGTTCTGCACCAACCCTACTCACGGCACCCAGCAAAGTGCTCAAGATCTCTATGGATGTTCATACTCAACTCCTTTTCTAAGTCACTGACAGGGGTTTTGGAAGTACTGCAAACTCAGTGTGTACATTTTCTTGACGGTTGTCCTGTTTACAGAGTTTGTGGAGCATGGTGTGTAATTTCACATGTCAAAAACCGCTGCTTTGTGTTTCTCCATTTCCACATAAGATGAACTTTCCACTGATCGCGACCATTTTATGGGAGTGATGCCAGCATAGCATAATTTCTTAACTGTAATAGGATGTGAGCACTGTGCGTTATAAGTTATATTTCGCGTGTATCAGGAAGAGTATATGTTTTTCTCTGGTGTAGAAGGAAGTAATTTTATCATTTTAAAGTTTGTCACCGTAGTGAGTGGAATAGAAAACTTGTATAAACTTGTATGTCAGATGTTGGACATGCACTGATGTCCAAAATTAAATCAACAAACAGAAGTATTGCTAGGTTGTGTTTATTTTGCCACAAAACAGTATAAACAGTTGATAGTAAAGTAGAAACAACGCAAAGTATACAGAAGGTAAACAATTGCAACATGCATCACGTTAGACAAATATGTACTTTGTTTTTTCCAACTTAAGGGATTTAGACACACATTCTGACAACTGGTTAATGTGCTCAGTATGGGATGTCACCGTCTCTGGCAGCAGTACAGGCTTGACAACAATGGGACGTGTTATGAATGCCCATTCTTCCTGCGGAGCCGTTCTCAGGTCTTCTAGAGTGGTTGGCGGACGCTAACGTGATGCAGGCTGTGTCTTTAGTGGATCCTAAACTTGCTCTATGGGACTGAAATCGGCAGAACGAGCAGGCCAGGCCGTGCATGCAAATTCTTCCATTTTCCAAGAAAATATCTACAATCCGTGCTCTATGATGTCGAGCATTATCGTCCATCAATACAGAGTCTGGACCCACAGCACCCCGCAAGAAAACCACATGAGGTTCCAAGGTCTCATCACAATACCTCACAGCAGTTAAAACCCGCTTATTCAACCGTACAAGTTCATGAAGAGGCGTTAGAGTGCTCCACATAATCCCTGCCCACACCGTTAGGGACCCTCCTCGATATAGGTCTCTTTCCACAATTTGGGGGTTCCGAAATAGTGTTCCACGTGTCTGCTTATGCGAATCTGTTGGGAATCACTCTCCAGACCAATTCGGGGACTCACCTGTGAAAAGAACATTGGGCCACTGTTCGACTGTCCAGGTGGCATGTTGACGACTCCACTCCAAACGTTGACTTCTGTGAAGACGCGTCAGAGGTATACATATTGCATGTTTCCAGCAATAAACGCCACTATGCAGAAGCATTCTGTACACTGTTTGCCTCAATACAACGCATCTAATGCGTGCTGCAATGTCAGATGACAGCAGTCGTGCACTATTGGGGTAGCACCGTTGTCCCCTTACAGCCAAATAACGGTCCTCTTTTTCATGTCACAGGTGGTCAGCCCTGCTCTGGTCTTCAGGATACAGCTCCGGTCTCTATGAACAGTCACAACATCCGAAGAACAGCAGAACGATTCACGTTAAGCCATCTGGCCACATCAGTTTGCGAATGTCCTGCTTCCATTCTTCCTACGTCCCTCCACTACAGAGTATCTGATAGGCGTCTTCACTGTGCCATACAGTACCGTATATGACTGTGTATACAGCGATTGTGGATTTTGATTACCCGAAAACACTACCCGGTTTGATAAGTGACATAGCGTCATCGCTGGCATGGTTGTTCGTTGACTAGAATGCTATCTTCCCTGCAGAAGACGATTGCACGGACATCTGTTGATAGTTTGTATGATTATGTTGTGAATTAGACAAAGGACGGGAAATTAAAGATTTATTGCTTTAATTTTTCTCATCAGTGCATATGTCCTGCATTAGATGTTAAGAGCGTTGCACTCTGCATGACTAATCTTTCGGAAACCACATGGCTTTAACATTATAATTTGTTTCAGTGCAGAACTGTGTAGCCTTAGGAGTGTGTTTGTGTTTATGTTCTACAATTATTTCTCTCTTGCCAATGCCCTCCTCGTACTGATCTCAGACGCCAGAGCAATACTTCACAATCGATAGAACACCTGATTTACGTAAAATGCTTCCAACTCCATCCATCTGGACCTCCAGCATGCAAAAAGCACACATTTGTTCTAAACCGTCTGTTGTATCACCATAACACTCTCATACCTACTCTAACCTATAAAAGATGCTAATCTCCTCGACATGCGCGCATCTGGAGAGATCTTGTGCACTTTGATGGGTGCCATGAATAAGACTAGTGATGAACAGTCTTTGCTGAAGAGCAGTTATGGACTTAGTTCGCTCTGTTCCTTCACGAGATTGGAATGTAGCGGTTATAGTACTACCCAAATTCTGGTCAGTTGCAAATAAAGTCGGCGAAAGGGTTACAGGGGGGTTGGTCAAACACAATGCAGGGAGATCTTTCTATATCCAACTTTATCCTATGAATATGGGAATAATCTGTGATCGCCATTCACACGGGGGAAGATGGTCAAACGTAATCGTGAATTCTACACTATGACCGAACGGCTATAAGTATGTAAATAACCTAACTGCATCGGTATAAGACTCTTTCTGGTATACTTTGATGTATATGTCAGAGAATTAACCATAAATGGATGTACTGCACAGTCATCTATTTACATTTTCACAATCTAGTATATGGTACTCACAAAGTAGTGGAGGAGTGGTTAATCGATGATACAGAAACTGGGAGGCATACTGCATCGTCACTGGTTGGTGTTGATGTTACAGAAAAACTGGTAAAATTGCTAAAACTGATCGCACTATCAACTGCGGTGCTTGTTGCAGAACATCATCCCACGTCAATGGTGTCTTTCCCATCTTATCCGTCCATTGGTATGCTGTTGATTACCACATAATGATTGACTGACACCATTTGTTTAAATTGGAGAGAGTAGTGGTGGGAGCAACACCTTCCAGAGATGGCCAGCACTGGAACAGTGATCGCATATACGGCTGCTGCAACATGAGGAATCAATGCTTTAGTCTCATTGAAAGAGAACACAGAGACATCTGGAGATCAAATGTATACGTCATCACTTTTGGACAGCTGTTTGGAAGTGCTCCACAATGCCGCAAACTATTCCAGTTTCCTTATGTTGCACTGTCTTCCACATTTTTGTCAATAAGGAACACTGCCTCTGTCATTTAGTTCTACCATCCTGTGCGTTGTGGGACCAGCATAGTTTGCACCATGCTATGTCCACCTTTCTGTGAAAGCCAATGGATCGAATCGTTTTAACGTTGGCTTAGCACCAGACACAGACCTGGAAGTCATGGTAGAAAAAACAACGTATGGCTACGTACACAGCTGTACTCATACACTGATTTGATGTGGTGCAACAAAAAACTCTGTATCAAACTGCTTATGAAACAACACCACATGAACCCTCTCCTTGCGACTCTTAGTCAATATAGTCTTCCTTCAGTACAGGCAGCAAAACTTCGCACAAATCCGTGGATGCGACTTCACTCACTCGTCACTTGCTCCAGTGAACAAGTACACGTATAATTAATGGGATCATGACATATGGTCCACACCAACACACAGATAGTATTTGTTCCTGAATATATCAGAAGAGAGTGACGGGATAAAATCTTACTGAGTTCTCTACCAGGGATGTTAGCGATGTTTTTATGGTTCGTAGTATTACTCCGTTGAATGTTACAAAAACAACGAGTAGATTATACAAAAACAACGAGTAGTGTGTGTGTGTGTGTGTGTGTGTGTGTGTGTGTGTGAGAGAGAGAGAGAGAGAGAGAGAGCATTCAGTTGTAATGCTTATACTCCGTACGGATGTGAATTTCCTCTTGTCGTTAATGTGCTATTTTTCTTGTTGTGATAGCTCTCTACCTATTAACCTTCTAACTAATGGAACAGTGTTGCCAGAACGTGATGAGATTTCGAGAGAAAAGCAGGGGTCTGTGACTTGGCAGGGTACATCTCTTACTCGTAGATTTGATGTGGGTAAAAATGCTGTATATTGGAGATTAGAAGATTCTTGAGAATATGGTAGGTAAGCGACACTCTGAAGAAAGGAAAGTTAAGAGGTGAGCTCGCTACTGCTTCTTCTGAATAGTCGTGACAAACATATTACAACCTCTCATATTCGTCTCGTAAAGTGACTGCAATGAGGAAATTAGACGTTACTATGAAGATTTTTACCGAGAGACAATCAGCAGCAGAACTTCTGTCTTTTGTTTTCTCGATAAATGAGAGACAACATTCTTCCGTGTGTGCTTATAAATGGATGGAGAGACATTTTAATGGATGGACTAAATTTACATTTACATCTATATGCTTACTTTGCAAGCCACCGTTTGGTGTGTGGCAGAGAGCACACGAAAATGACCTGTAGTTGCTGGATGTGAGATTTTCCCGATAAACAGGGGGATCCAACCACTGAAAATAGCACTTTATAGTGAAAAGTATAACCTCTGCTGAGTAATTGACAGCAAATTCAACTTCACATCATGAGATCCTTCCTTTCCAGCACAGAATGAGTCCTTCACCCCTACCCCAATTCCCAGAGAGCAGAGGGAAGGGGGTGTGGGGATTTCCCATAGGGAAGAGGTCAATTAATTGATCGATTTAGTTTATTAGTCAGTGTGCTTGTATTGGCTAGAGGATTTCCCAGAGGGATGACAGAGGAGGCAGTGAAGGGGGAGGGACAGGGGGTTTCTCAGAAGGATGGTTTATCTTCAGAGGGTAATAAATCAATACTCAGGGGGTCATAAAGCACTTGGCAGAACAACAGGTTAAGAGAGGGGTCATAAATCTGTCAGGTTTGCTTCTGAACGTTTGCTTATCTGTGAATGTTTGTTTGCACCTGAGTGTAGGCTTGCCCATGAATGTACGCAGCCAGTATTAACAAAACGCTTGATACTCTTGTTGCCCTACTACTTACTGGGTGTTTCTCATATTGTGAGAGACGATGGAGAGGTAAATGACGAGATAATAAGAACAGTAACTGGGTTCAAAAAGTTTCCATGTCAAAGTAGTGACTGTTAACCAGTGGCAGACCTCTTTTTTTTCGGGCAAATACATGTGTCTTGTGATTACAGCTCAGTCATCTAAATATCAGTATGAAGGATATGAAGCATCTAATAGTAAATGCGATTAGACACATTCATTAATGTATTCCACTAGGTAGTTATGAAATTATAAGTGCTTACGAGTGAACGACGAATTTCTGCTGTCCTAACCTAGTGTGATAATTCATAGAGTAGTTACAATCGATTTCTTGTGTGAACGTGCATGTCAGAAGAGTTTGTATGAGGGCTGATGTTAACTCCAGCTTCTGATAATACGTTTCTCTGAAAAAGAAGACGGCCCATGACTGCCAGTGTGCCAGAGCGCCGTGTATTCGGTGTGCGGAGTATCCGGGCGGCCGAGAATAAATCTCGCGTGCTGTCGGCCTGCGCAGCGTCCGGCGTATTTTGCGCCGGCGACCTCGGCAACGCGCCTCGTCTTGACGCGCCCGCTGGCCGCCTGGTTCATTTCGGAGAGATAGCCGCACTCCCTATCGGCGTATCACTTCGCAACGCGGCCTGCTGGTTCGCAGAGCCCGCTGCTCTTCCTATTACAGGAGCGAACCTACCACCGTCTGCTCGCCACTTTGCCCGTGCTCACTTCTCCCTTGCGAAATATAACTCGGTGATTTTCGTCTTTCAACTCGTTCCTTCGTTGTAGATTATCATTATTATCACAACGCTCAAGATATCGCGTCAACAACACGTTGCTTTTGACGCATATGTTATTCATGTGCACTGGCGAAGAGACTGATAGGCTTCAGTACTCACTTTGCTCACGACTACCGTGAGTAAAAAAAGCAATTTATAAAACTACACAAAAAGACAATCAGTACCTTTGGAAGCAACTTCATGGCCTTGCGGATTATTATCATCACTTTTCTGAAGATCGTAAACGAATATGTAACTTAGTCCTGATCGATCCATCCGCAGAGGTGAAGGTCATCCGTATGTGAGAATTATCTTCCCTGATGAGTATATGATCAGTCAGCTACAAATGCGTTCTGCCATGCCAACACACGAAATTTCCAAGAGTATCCATGTTTAGATGTATTTTTCTTGGTTGACTGTATTCATTTGAGTAAGGTAATTTTAGGATAACTCGACACCATAGTAAGGAAATTGAAATTATAGGACCACTTTTCGGAAAATCGTACAACACAATTTTTTCCGGGTATTTGTTACACTTTATGTTATTTGTTAATGTGTAACATCTTGACTCATGATTTTAGGTGATATAGAGGGATACAAAAATAAACAAATAACTATAAAACTTAAGAAAATAAACTTTTACAAAAGAGACAAGTAGCTGCAGTCAGTTAAATTATTGAATCTATATAAATCATAGAAACTGACTATGAACAAGTTTCGCATGAAAAATCAAGTTCACCGTTTACAATACACGTCTCATGAAACCATTTGTTGCACTGGCGAACACACTTAACTCATTTTGTCAAGCTGTTTGATCATAATAAAAGCCATGCATACACCACATTCACCATTTTGTCCTTGAGATTTGCAGATGAGCGTGCTTCATTCCTCCCTGAACGTCGCTTTGATTGGTGTGTGGGAAGCTTTCTCCCGATGTTATTTTCGATAATTTTCAGATGTGAAGACGACGTTTTCTTGTTTTCTAGACATATTTCTTCCAGAAACCTTATTTTGTACAACTGGCACTGTTGGTATTTCCTCAAATGACGACTGAGTAGATGATGGCTGGATGGAGTCATTATCCACAACACTGTCATCTCCTACTCTGATTCGAATAATATCGTGTGATGTAGTGACCAGTTCATGTTTAAAGACACCGTCAGCTAGTACATCTGAATTATATGGGTACATCCCACATTTCCTAAAGCCACTTGTTAGAGCCCGTGTGGTTGTTGACTTGTCCTAAACTTGTATGAATGTGCCACCGAAATTTTTCTTTGTGATGGTCTTTCCTGGGTGATGGCGGAGAAGTTTCGGCACCCCTCGTTGTAGAAGTGTTTTAGAATTTTGAAATATGATACGTCAAGAGGCTGACATTTATGTGCATTGTGCGGAGGAAGACACATCTCAATCTCTATTTGCGATCCATTATCCAGCATATTGGGGTCTTTATAACGGGAAATGTGACCATCCAAAACAAGTAAAATATTCTTTTGAGATTTGTATTTGCTCAGATGGTCAAGAAAGGAAGAAAATACCTCACTGACCATGTATCCAGATTTGTCAACCCTTTTGTATTTCAGTGTTTCTGTCTAACGCCCTTCATGTTTATAAAAGGTGGAACTGAATTCTCCGTCGCACTGCTGCAAACCATTACGGTCACAGTAGAACCCTTCTCTCCTGTAGTGGCATGATAAACATCCTTCTTTACTTTTGGAGAAATGACGTTTTCTGTTTCAAAATGAGGTGATGTCCCGTTTCGTCTGCATTGAAAATTCATCCCGGATCTTCCCATAATAATCCAAGCGTATCATACATTATTCTGAGATTTCTAAAAATTTCCCGAGTTCTTCTTTATTGAGTCCCCTTGAGCGACCATTACATAGTCTCTGAGCTTTCCTCACACTTAAATTTGGGTGACTTTCTATGCAAGAATAAACACAATCATATTCTGTCATTTTATAACAATTAAATTTATGACTAATGTTGTTCTGCACATTTGAAAGCGAGTTCTCTAACGTCAGTCTCAAGTAACCCAAATTCTTTGGCAGCCAGCAGTAACAAATGCCTTACGAGTTCGCCCTGTACAGCAGCTGTTAGGGTGGTTCCTTTCCAGTTTTGTCGGTTTGAAACGTTGCCGTTCAGAACTCTTAAACGCAATGTCTTTCTCGGTACTGTGAATCATTTGGCGGCAGCTGGAAGGGATATTTTGTTGTATCTCACTTCTTGAATAGCGCCCGCCATTTCCTCCGATCTCTATTGACAAAGCCTCTCTTTGTTTTCATATCTGTGAGGCATTACAGACCCCTGCAAAGTAAATAAACAATTTTATACGTTACTTTAAAAAACAGGAAGTCCGACATTTTGGGGGAAGTCGACTTGTCGGGATGACCCCATGCGAGTGTTCCGAAATTTAACCGAGTTATGCTACTGAATAAGAGATGGCACTGTAGACAGCTAATGAGTCACAGAACTTCCCCGCCGGCCGGAGTGGCCGAGCGGTTCTAGGCGCTAAAGTCTGGAACTGCGTGACCGCTACGGTCGCAGGTTCGAATCCTGCCTCGGGCATGGATGTGTGTGATGTCCTTAGGTTACTTAGGTTTAAGTAGTTCTAAGTTCTAGGGGACTGATGACCTCAGCAGTTGAGTCCCATTGTGCTCAGAGCCATTTTGAACAGAACTTTCCCCTCCTAAGACAACAAAGCTAACAGCATACTTTCAACAACACAATGATTAGAAATCATTCATCATCACACATATCTACAGAATATACTGCTGTTGTCATTGCTAATCTTATAAATGGAGTGTTGTAGCATATGATGGACTCACAGGATTACTTTCTGCAGCTTTTTTTCGTTGTTTAAACAGGTGGTGAAAACCAACACAATACAAACACGTTACAACAAGATGTCCCACTGCTCAGAAGTGTACTTCTAGTTTGCTCCGCTAGATTGCACTACCGTCTACTTCAGTGTTATGTTAAAAGTGTCGAGATATCCCAAAATTATCTTATAACAGCTAATGCTTTAGAGTTACGGATATGATGGTTGCAAAGGCTGAACTTAGGCACTAGGAGCTTCGTATAACATTTTGGAAACATTTATGTGGGACAAATAACAGCAGTGGCAATTGTTCTGAGAGGTACATTATCTTTATGTACTCTTGGAAGACCATATGGTTTATACAGTCTGGCGGCAATGGGTATAAAACCTTTAGTTACGCCATTTGCAAGGTTAGAGATTTTCGGAAATAACTTCCTGTTTATACTAATTGTAGATGTCGGGCTCGTCTTGAATAAATTCAGAAACATCGTCCAGTACGCCTTAGATAAGTTCGTACCGACTAAGGTCCAAAGCGAGGGGAAAGATCCACCGTGGTATAACAATCATGTACGAAAGGTACTACGGAAACAAAGAAAGCTTCATCATAGGTTTAAGAGTAGTCGAATCATAGCTGATAAGGAAAAGCTGAACGAAGCGAAAAAGAGCGTAAAGAGAGCAATGAGAGAAGCATTCAACGAATTCGAACATAAAACATTGGCAAACAATCTAAACAAGAACCCTAAAAAGTTTTGGTCATATGTAAAATCGGTAAGCGGATCTAAATCCCCTATTCAGTCACTCGTTGACCACGATGGCACCGAAACAGAGGACGACCGAAGAAAGGCAGAAATACTGAATTCAGTGTTCCGAAACTGTTTCACTGCGGAAAATCGTAACACGGTCCCTGACTTCAGCCGTCGCACGGACGCCAAAATGGAAAATATTGAAATAAACGATATCGGAATTGAAAAACAACTGCTATCACTTAGTAGCGGAAAAGCATCCGGACCAGACGAGATACCCGTAAGATTCTACAGTGATTATGCTAAAGAACTTGCCCCCTTTCTATCAGCAATTTATCGTAGATCTCTGGAAGAACGTAAAGTACCTAGCGACTGGAAGAAAGCGCAGGTCGTTCCCATTTTCAAGAAGGGTCATAAATCAGATGCGAATAATTATAGGCCTATTTCGCTTACGTCAATCTGTTGTAGAATAATGGAACATGTTTTATGTTCTCGTATTATGACGTTCTTAGATAATACAAATCTCCTTCATCATAACCAACATGGATTCCGCAAACAGAGATCATGTGAAACTCAGCTCGCCCTATTTGTCCAAGAAATTCACAGTGCCGTAGACACTGGCGAGCAGATTGATGCCGTATTCCTGGACTTCAGGAAGGCATTTGATACGGTTCCGCACTTACGTTTAGTGAAAAAAATACGAGCTTACGGAATATCGGAACAGGTTTGTGATTGGATTCAGGATTTCCTAGAAGAAAGAACACAACATGTCATTCTTAACGGTTCAAAATCTGCAGATGTAGAGGTAATTTCGGGAGTACCGCAAGGAAGCGTGATAGGACCTTTATTGTTTACAATATACATAAATGACTTAGTTGACAACATCGGTAGCTCCGTGAGGCTATTTGCAGATGACACGGTGTAAGTAGGCTGTTTAGGTTTTTTTATTGGTAACGCCACCTCAGTATGAAAATCACCGGCTGTGCCGTGTGCAGTCTTTGGCTGCTTTGCATTGTTGTAATACTCAACCATTGTAGTGTTAGGCAGCTGGCTGTGAACAGCGCGTAGCGCTGGGCAGTTGGAGGTGAGCCGCCAGCAGTGGTGGATGTGGGGAGAGAGATGGCGGAGTTTTGTAATTTGTCGTGATATCAAGGTAAATACATTGTTTGTTCTCTATTAATATCTTTCATTTGCTAACTATCCCTATCAGTAGTTAGAGCCTTCCATAGTTTGAATCTTTTATTTAGCTGGCAGTAGTGGCGCTTGCTGTATTGCAGTAGTGGGAGTAACCAAGATTTTTGTGAGGTAAGTGATTTCTGAAAAGTACAGGTTAATGTTAGTCAGGGCCATTCTCTTGTAGAGATTATTTAAAGTCAGATTGCGTTGCGCTAAAAAAAAAAAATATTGTGCGTCAGTTTAAGCACAGTCGTGTAAAATTATGCAAAGGGGACGTTTCATATGTCGACCCTTAGCCTAGGATACCTCACTGGAATCTTCTGATTTTTTCTTGTATTTTGTGTAATTAGTGTAGATTTTGTTTATTGCTAGCGCGTAATTGTAGAGAGAATTTCCATTGTAGTTGTAGTTTTTCATTGTTGTACAGTAAAATAGTTGGGGCATGCATGTAGATTTGCACCAAGTATTTCGCAGCTGCAATTAACTAGCTATTATTTTCAGTGTTATGTTAATGTGTTCTCTTATTTTTGATCTTCAAATTGTGTTTTTCTGTGTTGTCGTGTGAAATACTGTGACAATAATGGCGTGTGAAAAACGCAATACTAGGCTCCAAACTAAATTGAGAAATGACAGTGAAGACGAAAGCAGTATGTTAGCGCCGCAGAATAATGAATTAACTAATGTTAACAGTGGTAATTTGGTAATTGCGCATAGGGAAATGGAGCGGGTTGCAAACAATGGCGTAGACAATGAAACAATCAGTGAGCAGGAAAGCATTATCGATCGGTCGGTCGGCAATAGCTCGCCTCAGGAAGCCGAAATGACACGACACGATCTCGCAAATACTGTAGATTCAGGTTCTGGGTCATCACCGTTTTCTCAAATGAGTCAAGACACATTTTCTGCTTGTCAAAATGTGAATGTTGCCGGTGAAAATGCACTGCCAAAAAGCATAGAGAAACAGATTCCAGACATTAATACATTATTATTGCAATTAATGCAACAAATGGGACAAAATCTTCAAAAGTTAGACGCAATGGGACAAAAGCTTGAAAAATTAGACACAATTGAACAAAATCAGAAACAAATGTTAGACAGAATGGAACAAAATCTTCAAAAGTTAGACACCACACTTGAACAAACACGTGAAGATTTAACTACTGAGTTACATCCCATTGAATCGAAATGTCAAAATGTCTGTAACGACGTAAAAACACAAATTTGTGAGCATTTCCAACCTATTTTTTCGCGGCATGAAAATGCACTACAGAATCACGAAGCAGCCATAAAAGAACTGCAAACTACTGTTCATGAAAATCATGAGACCTTGCAAGCTAAATTTGACTCAGTTGCATCTACCGATTCGGTTACGCAACTTGCAAAAACTCAAGAAAACTTAAAGGACACAGTAGAAAGACACATGGAGGAAATTAGTACATTATCAGAGAAAGTAGTTGAACTTTCGGATCAGGTCACTAACTTATCTACAAAGGTAGATGATGATCTGAATGACACAAGACCTGTAGCCTTCACTGACACAGAAGAGTATGAACA
The DNA here is from genome assembly GCF_023898315.1 of Schistocerca nitens. Taxonomy (NCBI): domain Eukaryota; kingdom Metazoa; phylum Arthropoda; class Insecta; order Orthoptera; family Acrididae; genus Schistocerca; species Schistocerca nitens. Next base: position 374,497,471 of record NC_064619.1, read on the forward strand.
AATTAGAAAATTCAAACAAAATCAGAATCAAATTAATACGCAACACCAAAGAGAAATCCGCGAAGTACAAGATCAGCTGACACAGGTAGTACATGAATTACGTATTTCAGAGGACACTTGCGCCCCAATACGGAAAGAGGGACATAGAAATACGGAACAACCACAACATAATAACACAGGACGATTCGGAAATTATGAAAGAAATTGGCAAGGCACACCGAATTTAGAGATGGAACCGCCGACACGACCTAGCAATGACCGATATGCTACTCGCCGACACAATGATTTTTACTATAAGCTGTTAAAAAGAAAAAAAAAAAAAAAGGAAAAAGGGGGCAGAATAACTTCAGACGCAACAGTTCGGCGCGCAGTTACGATTCCGGGAGAAATTCTCCACCACATGACCGACAAACAAGAAACTATGTAAACTACCGATATAACGACAGATCTGAATTTCATCAGAACTGGCGGGATTATAACAGAGCTGGGCCCTCTCGGCAAGGCGAATTTCTAGAGGTTCGGTCTCCGAATCCCATTAACGACGCGCGCCAACAGACAATGACCCGCACCGCAGGGAAACGCGTGCGCCGGCTGGCTCCGAGAAAAATATCATAGACGCTAACCTTGAGAAAAATTCCAGTATTCTTTACCGATGTATACAACATGATAATTGCTTTGAAGTTGAAACTCTGTGTACTATGAAGAGTAAAGGTTTACACCACATTTCACATGTAAAACCGTTTATTGAAAGATAATCTGCTTTTTTTTGGCAACATTTTGGTTTAGTTGAAAATACATTCTGGGTTTAAAGTACTTTCTGTGAGATACCAGATGACACAGAGGTTAGTTTATGTGACAGCTACACGATTTTATCACGACGCTACTAATGAGTGACAATTTACAATGTTGCTTTTGAGGTGTTTCTGTTTTATATTTGCACAGTTTTCTGAATTCTTCTGGAAAGTAAAACATGTTTTAGTAGTATGTTTTGTGGTATAGCAACAATGAGGCAGCCTTTTCCGTAGCACAACAATACGTTACAGCACAGTACTTTCTTCATCACAACAATAAGCGTGATAACTAAGATATCTATACGCAAAGCATTTCACTTTTGTGTATCATCAGGTAAGTACATTGACTTATGCAGAACTTAGCTTTCAGAGGACGATAACTATGACACTTCCACAGAGATTATCTTACAACAAGACGCACAGTTTAGCGCTACAGGACACGCATTTGAGTGATTAATTTTGTACTTAAAACATTTATTTTTAAAGATTTTTGAATTACAAAGAAAGTTTTCCGAGATACATTTCATTCCATTGATGTAATTTGTAACACCTGAGGGTATAATTACATTTATCCTCAGGGGGGTACACGCTTACTTTGTGTACCATGTGTTTGGCTAGCACAAGGAGCCCTAGCTAATATGGTATTTGCTTATACAACTTTACACATCGGTACCATATTTCTCTAACACATAAATTACACAGCTACCTGATCATTTAACAGAGAAAGAAACATTTTTTTTACTACGTCAGTGACAGATGTTTACGCAATTATACCGTTGGATAACTTCACACTTACGAAATTGTATTTTGTCTGTACTTTGTAAACTGTTCATATTTTTTCGGAACCATTGTGATACTATGTGAGCTTTGAATGATGTGTTTGGTATGGAATCATGATTTTAAAGTACGTTTGAGGCAGATGACACTTTTGAAATGAGCAGAGAATTTTTTTTAGGTTTTGAAACTATTGGAGGAAGCTACGACGATTTTGAGATTTGACTGAGGTGTTATGATGTTATTTTTACGACGACGATGTGTATTATGTTGTTGAGGTATGTTTATGATTAATAAGCTAATGTTATATGAAGAATTTGATTATGCTATGTATCTAATGATGAAGTATTGAAGAAGCGTCGACGAATTTGTATATGTGTAATAAGGTAAGGAGTAATGAGTAGCGGTTAGGAACTCTGCCTTGTGAAGACGTATGTTGGAAACAGAGAATCGTACTTTTAGAATTATGAAATGTGTGTAAATGCGTGAATGTATCACAATGCCGACGAAAATTTTTTGGACACTGTTATATTCATGGGATTTTGTTTTTACAGGTTTGCAACGCTAATTCTTGACCTGTGAAATATTTTTATTTAAGACTGCCATTGTAGCGGAAACTGCTGTCGTAAATATTTCCGTACGAAAGTTAAGTGACCACCTGCACGTAATACGTCGTGGGCACACAGCTGTGTCAGACACCTGGGCGACAGCCGCCCGAACAAAAAAAAAAGCCATTAGCCTTCCAGCGGCACAGGTAGAAGAAAAAAGAGGCCATTATAATCGCTATTGACGTTCCTTTGTAGAAAGCATCGCAACATTTCACGGCTATTGTCGTGCTAGTTGAGAGAAATGCCATATGGCGACAGAAATGCCTAATGAAATGACGAGAAATATTTGTACATCTGCACACCTGATTACGACAAGCGTCTTTCTACGAGAGTTAACTTATGAAATGTCACATGACTACTGAATGATATTTTTATGCTTTGCCTTTCATAGTTGCTTATTTCATTTGATATTTAGTTTCCAGCTGTTTTGCAGCATGGGTTATATATATATATATATATATATATATATATATATATATATATATATATATATATATATATATATATAAAAAATTCATTTGCTAATGTGAACACTTTCTGTCAACAGATCTATTAAATAATTATTTTATGACCAATAATCTTCGAAATAGGAGCTCTTGGAATGGAAAGAACAATAAGAAGGGACTAATAACAGGAACTGCATACATAATTTTCTTTTCTAGTACTTAGGAATCTTTTGTAGAATTAGTTTTTGTGGTGCACCACTTTAATTACTTAAACATTAAGATGTGATTATACATTTCCCTTATCTGCATTGTTATCTTTAGTCTACTATTTTTTCTGCTTGAGCTATGTCATGTTTAGGTATAAGTTGCTGCTGTTTGCCAGGCATAGTGTTATTGAATTTGACTTTGTATTATTCTGTTAAGCCAGTTTTACTAATTATTTCTTGTTATTATTTGTTGCACATTGCCTTAGATTAGTTGTAATATTACAATTGCTTTGCTAATTTCTTAATGCTGCTTGCTTCGCAAATCTGCGTTTTTTTTGTCATTGCTGTTTGTGTTAATTTGTTATGTGCTGCTGCATTGCCTCGTCCCTTAGTTTAGCATCTGAGCTCAGTAGATTTAAGTTAGCTTAAGAGGGGGTAGACTATATAAGAAACTAACTATGATGAATTGGAAGAAATGCATTGACAAGTCACAAGAAACAGATAGGGCCAAAATGAGTATTGTACAATGAGAAATAATTATTTTGAAAGAAATATGGTTAGAATACAGAAAAGAGGTACAGATAGGACCATTTGGGAATAATGATGAACGAAGGGAGATCTCCAAGAACAAAAAAGGTTTTGTTCACAAAATACTGCAGTACCAAAAGTTACACTGAAAAGAAACCCTGTCCTTTCCATTGTGTTATCCCACTATGTGTTTGTGTTCCCTTGTGTATTTATGTTTTTCCTGTATTTATATGTATATCTGATAATACTTATGTTGTAGAATTTTTCTAATACTAAGCTACATTCACTATGATGAGGAATACTGTGATCCTCAAATATAATTTGCATTGATAATATGTTATTTACTTTGTAAAAATGTTTAGACATTTATCTGTTCTGTTTTAATGCTCATGTGTGATGTTGATGTTTCAAAAGTTGTTCTGATCTTTATGTATGTACTTATGTCATTATTTTTGTAACACTGATGTATATGTTTATTTCTATTCTTTTGTAAAGCCTGTTTTACTACAAATGTTATCTGTATTGTTATGTTCTTTACTAATGTATTTTGTACCTTTGTAATTGTATTCTCATGTTATAATATTGTAATTGACACCAGGTCTTCAAATTAAGTATATTTTGACTGCACTCGTTTCTGTTGGTCATAGCATATGCACAATATGTGAGAAGTAGGGAGTGATAGTGTTTGCATATGTTTTAATGATTCAGCAAGGGACTGGATAACAGCATTGCTGGTTCTGAGGACTATTCCAAAAACTTTGTGAGTGCACAAGTGGTGGTTATGGACTTGCTAAATTATCCGCAAGACTCTTCAATGGCGATTGTGCACCTGCACAGTCACAACAGATGGCTGCTGGCCATCTCTACAAGGACTACAGTGGGTCTGCACCTCTGGTGGCCCACCAGTACCGTCATTTCTACCAGGACTACAGTGGGTCTGCTCTGTGATGACCTACCCACCAATACTCTTCAAAACTTCGATTGACTCCGCTGTGGGTTTGCTCTGTTGTGGCCCATTACCTGTCAACATGTCAAGAGTCAACACTGTCTTTCCGTTGGAAGGACAACGATACTTCTTCAAGACTGCATGGAAATCCACTACTTCCGTGTGCATTTTCTTTTACTGCTCAGACTTTGAGAAAAACACTGCAATGTGATGAATGATCAGGACTGTCTTTATGGACTGTGAGAAAATTTTAGCTTTTGACCAACATTGTATCGATAAGTGTGTGCATTTGATTTCTTTGTTATTGTAATTGTGAAAACAAATTTTAACAAATATGTATTGGCCAGTGCCCAACAAAATTTGTAAAATTTTTTGTGGGGAGCATGGGGGCTATGTAAGTAGGCTGTTTAGGTTTTTTTATTGGTAACGCCACCTCAGTATGAAAATCACCGGCTGTGCCGTGTGCAGTCTTTGGCTGCTTTGCATTGTTGTAATACTCAACCATTGTAGTGTTAGGCAGCTGGCTGTGAACAGCGCGTAGCGCTGGGCAGTTGGAGGTGAGCCGCCAGCAGTGGTGGATGTGGGGAGAGAGATGGCGGAGTTTTGTAATTTGTCGTGATATCAAGGTAAATACATTGTTTGTTCTCTATTAATATCTTTCATTTGCTAACTATCCCTATCAGTAGTTAGTGCCTTCCATAGTTTGAATCTTTTATTTAGCTGGCAGTAGTGGCGCTTGCTGTATTGCAGTAGTGGGAGTAACCAAGATTTTTGTGAGGTAAGTGATTTCTGAAAAGTACAGGTTAATGTTAGTCAGGGCCATTCTCTTGTAGAGATTATTTAAAGTCAGATTGCGTTGCGCTAAAAAAAAAAAATATTGTGCGTCAGTTTAAGCACAGTCGTGTAAAATTATGCAAAGGGGACGTTTCAACGGTTGTCTACAAGAAAGTAGCAACATCAGAAGACTCGTACGTACTCCAGGAAGACCTGCAGAGGATTAATGAATGGTGCGACAGCTGGCAGCTTTCCCTAAACGTAGATAAATGTAATATAATGCGCATACATAGGGGCAGAAATCCATTCCAGTACGGTTATGCCATAGGTGGTAAATCATTGGAAGCGGTAACAACCGTAAAATACTTAGGAGTTACTATCCGGAGCGATCTGAAGTGGAATGATCACATAAAACAAATAGTGGGAAAAGCAGGCGCCAGGTTGAGATTCATAGGAAGAATTCTAAGAAAATGTGACTCATCGACGAAAGAAGTAGCTTACAAAACGCTTGTTCGTCCGATTCTTGAGTATTGCTCATCAGTATGGGACCCTTACCAGGTTGGATTAATAGAAGAGATAGACATGATCCAGCGAAAAGCAGCGCGATTCGTCATGGGGACATTTAGTCAGCGCGAGAGCGTTACGGAGATGCTGAACAAGCTCCAGTGGCGGACACTTCAAGAAAGGCGTTACGCAATACGGAGAGGTTTATTATCGAAATTACGAGAGAGCACATTCCGGGAAGAGATGGGCAACATATTACTACCGCCCACATATATCTCGCGTAATGATCACAACGAAAAGATCCGAGAAATTAGAGCAAATACGGAGACTTACAAGCAGTCGTTCTTCCCACGCACAATTCGTGAATGGAACAGGGAAGGGGGGATCAGATAGTGGTACAATAAGTACCCTCCGCCACACACCGTAAGGTGGCTCGCGGAGTATAGATGTAGATGTAGATGTAGATATGTGTTATCAGCCAATAAAATGTACACTGTTTGAAGATTATTTTTAGAGCTAAGGATCACTTTTATCCGCTAGAAATTAATTCAATATTATTGATTAAAGTCACAAAGTCTTGTTCTCTGTTAGGTTTATACTGGACTTTACAAGTTTAAATAACGTTAAAACAAGAGTAGTTGTTCGCATTATCTTGCTTCTCCGTCTTGAGAGAGTTTACTGACAAACCATTCCATTTCACTGATGATGTCCAAGAACGGTAGTCGGCTCACAATTTAAACCAATATTTCAGTCTGGAATGGTCTAATGCTCTAAAAATTGCCCATAAATGTTGATTACCGTCAATTGTGTCTCTGTTTTCGCAGCCGTCGGTTGTCCATAGGCAATGCTTTCATATTTGTTGGATAGCGTCACCGTTACTTAACATGGGGAGCGGTTTTCAAATCTATTAAGCCTCAGTTAAACGGTGAGAAGATGCCGACAATAGCAGATTCCACTTTAATAACCTACGTGCATTAGCACTGATTTCGTGATCATGTTTAGAATTCTTTCTTGGCAGTGATACATCTCTTCTTCCGAAGAATCCTATCCATCCTATCCGTAGTGAGATGTCTCAACACTGGAAACGTAGGCACTACCCTTTAATATACAGGGTGATCCAAAAAGAATACCACAACTTTAAAAATGTGTATTTAATGAAAGAAACATAATATAACCTTCTGTTATACATCATTACAAAGAGTATTTAAAAAGGTTTTTTTTTCACTCAAAAACAAGTTCAGAGATGTTCAATATGGCCCCTTCCAGACACTCGAGCAATATCAACCCGATACTCCAACTCGTTCCACACTCTCTGTAGCATATCAGGCGTAACAGTTTGGATATCTGCTGTTATTTATCGTTTCAAATCATCAATGGTGGCTGGGAGAGGTGGCCGAAACACCATATCCTTAACATACCCCCATAAGAAAAAATCGCAGGGGGTAAGATCAGGGCTTCTTGGAGGCCAGTGATGAAGTGCTCTGTCACGGGCTGCCTGGCGGCCGATCCATCGCCTCGGGTAGTTGACGTTCAGGTAGTTACGGACAGATAAGTGCCAATGTGGTGGCGCTCCATCCTGCTGAAATATGAATTGTTGTGCTTCTTGTTCGAGCTGAGGGAACAGCCAATTCTCTAACATCTCCAGATACTGTAGTCCAGTTACAGTAGCACCTTCGAAGAAAAAGGGACCAAAAACTTTATTGGCTGAAATGGCACAGAAAACGTTCACCTTAGGCGAGTCACGTTCATACTGAGTTGTTTCCCGCGGGTTCTCAGTGCCCCATATACAGACATTGTGACGGTTGACTTTCCCGTTAGTGTGGAAAGTTGCTTCATCACTAAACATCTGTTGAGCGGTCGCCATCTTAGCATCAACTGACGCTGACGTCTAGTCAACAGCGCCTCAAGCGAACAAATGTACAACTAAATGAAACTTTATAGCTCCCTTAATTCGCCGACAGATAGTGCTTAGCTCTGCCTTTTGTCGTTGCAGAGTTTTAAATTCCTAAAGTTGTGGTATACTTTTTGAATCACCCTGTATATTCTTAGTTAAAAAATCTCTCTTTTTCAGAAATGCTTTTATTGCAATTGAAAGTATACGTTTAATGGCGTATGTACTTTTAACCATTATCAGTTTTCTTGCTGCCAAAGCAGCAAAACCTATCATCTACTTTTACTTTCTTTTTTCATAATCTCATTCCCTCTGCATCTCCTGACTTAATTAGAATATACCACGTCATCCAAAATTTATTTTTGTTGGTGTTCTTCTTTGGATCTCTTTTCAAGACACTATCCATTAGACTACATTTTGATATATAGGTTTCGAAGGCATTTAGAAGTAGTTTTGATGGACGCAGCAGTAGCTCTCTAACATTCTGCGTGGTGTCTGTTTGTTCTATATCGTGTCTCCCTACCCCTTGCGCGCAACGACGCTGTGAGCGTGTTTTTTAGGGAATTGACTAGTTTGAACCTGGGACCTGTTGCTGGTAAGGAGACGCCAGACCACACATGACATGTAGAGTTCAGAAGAGTTCAGTGAGACTGCCGATGATATAACCAAATACTTAATGATTTCAGCGTCAGATCCACTGCACTCCCTGTAAAAGAATCTTAATACTAACTAAATTTAGTGGAAGGGGTTCAAGGCTTTCCTATTTTTAGTTAGCTGGTAAAATAACGTCGAAAAAGCAGTTAAGTTTACCATTGGAAATTTTATTCTACTCACAAAACATTGTTTATAAATTGCACTATTGATAAAAGGAAATGTTTTAATACAGGATGGTAAAAACCAACTGCGTTCAACAAATATGTGAACGAATATTCCCTGAGTGGGTTTCCAAGTTCTACAATGGATCGAAGGATGACGTATCGCATCTATAATTTAGGTTTAAATTAAGTTTCACAAAAGAGAAAACTATCAAAATGGTCTACAGTGACCCTCAATTATCTTTAATTACTTATCTAACTTGTCGTAAATTACAGTGGCTGATGTGGCTTCTCAATAACTATATAAAAGAAAAATCATCGCGTTTCAGATTTTTACTTCAAGTGGCAAATGTGAACACCATGAGCTTTAATTGACGATCGACACTAGTATTACGCAAAAAGGGGGTGTAACAGATGAGACTTCTGCAGTTCTGAGTGAAGCTTTATGCGCTGTTATGCGGCATCGGATGCGTTCATTACCTTGTCGGTGTTCGTCAGGGGGTGGCGAGCAGCACAGCTCCGCTCACCTCGCCGTCTCGGAAGCAACTCCCCCCTAACTTCTCCTTACTACAATTTACCGAAGTTGGTTTAAAAAAAACTATCTGGCTATGTTTTCATCTGATCAGTCAGGGTCTCAATGTTAACCTTAAGCTCCGCCTACAAAAATTCTGTCTATCCAATGAGAAACGTTACACTTTTCGTGGTGGGCAATGTTTTTAAAGTTTGCAACGTAACAGAGACGCGAAAAAGTCTCACACTAAAACTTACAGCTGGTGTGGTCCTTTTAGTGTTATCGTAAGATCTATACTGTTCTTCTGGAGAGCTCTATCTTTTAACATGGGCTGGGGGGTGGTCCTGACGTAACAGAGACGTGAAAAATTCTCACGCTAATACTTGCGGTTGGGGTGGCCCTTTTTGTGTTATCGTAAGATCTATACTGTTCTTCTGGAGGGCTCTAGCTTTTAACATGGGCTGGGAGGTGGTCCTAGCGGTTAACTGGCGTCGTGGGTGTCCGTCCGTTATGTGTCCGTCCCTTATCGTAGGGCCTTCTAGCTTAACACGGTTCTGCTCTCGGCTTTTGTTCTCGTTTCTCCCCTCGGAACTGCGTCTGTCTCACGGTGGGAAGGTATGACATGCATTTAGGCATTTTTGTGTTAGTCTGTGGCATTCAATTTGCTCACTCGTTACTCGTATTTCTTTGGTTAATTTAATGTCACGATTTATTCGGAGCTATGTGACATACTACTGGATTTGCTTATCATGTCAGGGTTTTCATGGAAGGTGTTGGATTTGCCTGACACCTTACAGGTCGATCTTAAAAGAGCGCACATAAACAACACTAGAATCATAACAGATATTATGGGTTGTGATGGCGTAAGGGAGCGGAATACATAGCAGAGATGCTCGCCGTGGTGTCGAGTGGTGATCGCTAGATAGCGAACCGCTTGAGTCGGATATGTACCTATTGTTGTGCATTGAATCACTCTGGGAACAATGAATATTCGTCGTTCGGTATTTAGATGGACTGAGAAGAAAAAGAAACCGACAACAAGAAAATAGTGGATTGTGTAACTTAAACAAAGCAGAGACACATAATTATTAATAAAAAGTAAGTTTTTCCGATAGCCTTCTTTCTGCACTTAAATTTACTTTTAATTTTTTATGTAGTGGGTGATCAAAAATTTGAAAACTGAATAAATCACGGAATAATGTAGATAGAGAGGTACAAATTGACACATTTGCTTAGAATGACAAGGGGTTTTATTAGAACCAAAAAAATACAAAAGTTCAAAAAATGTCCGACAGATGGCGCTTCATCTGATCAGAATAGCAATAATTAGCATAACAAAGTAAGACAAAGCAAAGATGATGTTCTTTACAGGAAATGCTCAATATGTCCACCATCATTCCTCAACAATAGCTGTAGACGAGGAATAATGTTGTGAACAGCACTGTAAAGCATATGCGGAATTATGGTGAAGCATTGGCGTCGGATGTTGTCTTTCAGCATCCCTAGAGATGTCGGTCGATCACGATACGCTTGCGACTTCAGGTAACCCCAAAGCCAATAATCGCATGGACTGAGGTCTGGGGACCTGAGAGGCCAAGCATGACGAAAGTGGCGGCTGAGCACACGATCATCACCAAACGACGCCATCTGTCGGCCATTTTGTGAACTTTTTTCTGTTCTAATAAAACTCCATGTCATTCCAAGCATGTGCGTCAATTTTTACCTCTCTACCTACATTATTCCGTGGTTTATTAAGTTTTCAAATTTATACTGACTTTTTGATCACCCGGAATACAAGAAAATTCTATTTAATGTTTTTGTTGTTTTAGTGGGTATATTGGCACAAAATCATTCGTAGAATTGTTAAGAGATCCATGTGGAAAATCTGAAAAGTTCTGCAAAATGTGTAATGAAGATTTTAATTATGTTAGTAGTAACTAACAGGACAAAAGTAAGGGAAATGCGGTTCCTTTTTACTTTACATCAATAGTTTGGTGAGAATAAATTATTTTGAAGCATTTTTGTAAATAGGTTGTTAAGTAATGTCTTGGAGGATGCTGACAGCACTTTTGTCTTCCATTCATATCTGAGTGGGATAGAATATGGAGCATCCTCTGCCACCCACTGTATGCTGCAGGGTATATACAGGGTGTCTCAGAATCATTGCATCAAAGGTCAAGGGATGATAGACAACGTCACGGGCAGACACTCTTTCTGGCGATGACAGGCGTCCTTTTGTATGGTTTACGCCTCTGAGAGACGACAGTGTGTAGGCACTCTGCACTGTGTGTATGCCTTGTGTGTTGCCTGTAATCCAATCATCTAATCTGTAAGAAAGGGGTAGCGCCAGTGGAATTAAAGGTCTTGGTGCACTTCTATAAGACCTTTCTCCTCCTAGAGACACCCATCCTTACAGGTTTCTTGCTGGACATCACTCTATGAATTTACTGGGCTAGGTAGTTTGCAGCACACCTCGTTAGTAGATTCTGTTAGTTCAGTGAAATCTTGTCGTCCCAGGTCTAGAGAATACTAACGGATGCCTTAGCGTCGCTGCGAGTTGTCAGTGAAAATTTTGTCTTGAAAATTAGATGTCCATTGTAAAGAAAGACGATGTGTGGCTAACTGTAGTAATGCCTGTGGAAATTAAATAATAATGATAACGAGTGGCACAATTAACAAGCGTAGTGACACAATTAACTGATCTGGGAGAGATCGGAATAAGGCTCAATATGTGAGCGTTTAACACTTACCACGTCTGCATCTCTTAATAACTTTAAGATAGTGCTTGGCCACTGCACACAACGTCACAATGAAACAAATGTCCTAGAAATGCAGCTGCTTATGTTTATTCTTTAAGAGTCGACTAACAGGAGGGAAGTTGTCGGACATTAAGGATCTAAAAATGAAGTCAAATTGAGAATACAAAACTTTCATTTAATCCAATCAAGTGAACAACTGACAATGAAAATACAGGACAAAGTTCTGAAAGTGGTTGCAAATTAAATAGATAGAATCTAAACTCTCTGGGATCCATGTTTAATTGGAATACTGCAGAAGCAAGATTAGTAAGTCTTCCACATCTGGGCAGCTCGCAAAAGCAAGAAAAATGAGAACACATTTAATATATATAATTTAATAAGCAAATGTGTTAAATGCAATCTGCTCAGAATATGGATTACGCTAGTGCCTCAGCGAAAATTTTATTCTTCAAGTACAGCGAGTGGCACGGGCGTCAACACCAGACAAGAGCCGTGAAGTGAATCCCTTTCAAAAAGAAGTTCTCTGCAGAACACTCACAATTCGCAACCTCCACTTGAAGGGCAGTCTGATTGCTGCTGCCAATCTGAGGAACTAACATGTGCCAATTTCTTCAGAACAATGGGGGCAACAGTAACTTCCCACTCGTACCTTGCAAAGACCAACATTCCGATTCTTGAGGTGGATGCTAATTTCAGACTCTCTCTCTCTCTCTCTCTCTCCACTGGTAAGCAGCATCTGCACTGCTTCTAGTAGTTGAAATGTCACTTTGGACTGAATAGTCCATGATTTTGGAGGGAATCAACGAACTTTTCCATGCCAGAAAAAAACACAAGTTGGCGACCCCGTCTCTGATGTGTGGATAGAAAGGAAAATTTTATCGTCAAACCCCATTATGGGAAAACTGTGGAGACCAGCAGCATCTGTGCTTATGCAAACAGATTAGCGCCAGGAGCTGACCACAGTAAGCATTTCTGGCAACAGGGACATTTCCACGAAGACTGGCTACTATCCAGAAGACACTCGTTCCTTGTTAATGAGAAACCGTGAGTAGCTTTCTGCCGACATTACGGGACTGCCGAGCCCTCTGGAGGCACTCCCTTTTGATGATAAATCGAATATTATCCACTCCCAGCAAAAAAGTTTCAAACTCACACAATTAACTACCGCGTAATCCTGACAGAGCTGAAACTAAATCGGAAAGCGATGTGTGACAATCATGGCACAGTCTCTTACAAAGTTGTTCCTCACGACATGATGTAATATTCCTAGAGGTTTACTGCAAAAACTTTGAAACACAGTGTGTAGATTTAGTAGTAGAAACTTGTAAGTAGTAAAAACGAATATTTAAAATCAGAAATGAGGAATGATAGTTTCAAAAAATGAAAGAAATTACCGATGACAGAAAATAACAATCGAAGATGAAACATCCTGGCAGATTTCGAGACCAATAGAAGATAAATTTAATGATGCGGTTTGTTGTGTATTTAAATTGATTATCTCTTCGGCAGAGTGAATAGAGTAACGAATAATCTGGCTGATGAAAGATTGAAAATCGTTCAGTCAAGAACACTTGCGAGTCGATCTGATGTATGAACGGCGTTCACGAGTACGTCTAGACGAATATACGTTCACTTTGATGTGGCACAGAATTCTGCACCAAACATGAGCGCTCAGCGAGCAGCTGTCAGCCCTTCCCCACTACACGGCGTTTGTCGAGCACTCGCTCAGTGGTTGACCATAGCGTTCTGTCATATCTTGACCAGGGTATAATTTATTAAATGCAATACAAAGGCGTGAAAACATGAACATGTTTTTGGTATATCTCGCTAAGATCGAGATTGAAGACGTACACCTGCGGCGATGGCTCATATGTATTGCGATGAAAGTACTCCGTTTCATTCTTATACAACTGAAGAGCTCGAGAGCTCTTCCAACTGTATTACATATCTGCTCTCTGCGATTAAGTAGAGTTATAATTTAATTTGTGGAGATGTATTTCAGTGCAATAATTAAACTATTAATAAGCAGACTGAAAAGTTTTGAATGGTACAACGGTTTTAATTGCATTCGGCAAAAGAAGGGATGGTTAGAGTTTAACATCGCATTGATATTTTAGAGGATTACTACCTTGGTTGGACAAATTTGGGGACGGAAACCATCCCAGCATTCCGCTCCAAAACCAGATCTGGACGTCCGAGCAGGAAGTGAACACCACTCTTGCGTAATACGAGAGCATTGCCTGCAGCAGCGCGCTCAGTTGAGAGGAAACGAAGCCGCGGGGAGAGAGAGGCGGCTGCCAGGTGTGAGAGGAGAGGCGCAGCGGGCGCCCGGGGCCGTGCGCGCGCCCGCTCGCTGCCTCGCCTTGTCCGCTCGCGTTACATATTAATGACGTGAACGGGTTCCCGGCTCATTTACAAGCAATCACGCCGCCTATCGGCTATCGAGCCCGCGGGTATCTGATCGCGCCTTCCTGCCGCCTGGGTAAACACGGGCACGCCCTAATAGACGACCTGCCGGATCCGCCGCCGCCGCCGCCGCCGCCACACTCGGACACGACACGGCGATACCTTCATTGCGCCGTGCCGCGACACGGTGGCCCATTTGTTGCACGGCGCCGTGTGAACCGGCCGCTTAACGAGCCGCATAATGCGGAGCAGGTGACCGCTCGGGCTCACCCTCTCCTGCCTTCCCATGCCCCTGTCTCCAACTAAAACGAGCACTTCCTAACCGAAATAGGCACGCGATTCAAAGGTAATGAGAAACACAACGTTAGCAGACACCTAATGACGTTCTCGTGTTTGGGAACCAGTTTTGAGCGGAGTACAGTTTCTTGGTAAGCTAATAACTTAATGACACAAAGACACTATTTTTTGCAGTTCAGTATGAGACACTCAGTACAAGGATTTGACGACGATTCTGCAAGAGGGGAAACAAACGATAATGCTGGAAACTGAAGAAATGAATTAAAATTTGTATCACATCCAGGCCTCGAACCGCGGTCTTCTTGCTTACTAGGCAGAAATGCTGACCACTACACCACGGCACTACTATGGCCAATGTTGCTGTACGAACTACCAAAATCGAATGCCCTCCCGAACATAGACTTCATATCTTCAGCTTATTTCCCTCCTGTCCGCCCCCGGTAGCTGAGTGGTCAGTCTGCCTTCGGCAGTGATACAGTGCGGACCGTGTTGCCTGCCGGCCGCGCTGTGGAGCGCGCGCCTGTTTGTTTACGCCTGAGCAGCTTCGCGTGTGCGGTGTTGTGAGTCTAGAACGAGATGGCACACTCGTACAGGAAAACGACTTTGAAGTTCAGTTTTGCAAACGACTATACACGACCAAAGGCACACGAGATTGAACGTTTCTTAAGAGAAGAGGTAAATATCGATCCACAGGAAATCGTGGGAATCAATTTATCGATCGTTTCAAGCGTCGTCTATGTCAAGCTTGTTGACGAGGCCGCTTGCGAAAGACTTCTACAACGATCACCGAACGGGTATCGTTTCTGTCATGCCGACGGGAATGTTGGTGCAGTTACAGCTGATCACGCGGGAATGGGGATCCGCACTATACGAGTCTTCGAACTTCCGTTTGAGGTCCCGTCTGAACTTGTTACCGACGCCTTTCGACCATACGGTACAGTTCTATCCCATGTGGCCGAAAAATGGACGAGTTTTACCACGTACCCCGTTTTAAATGGGGTGAGACAAATACGGATAGAACTGCGAAAGCACGTCCCCTCTTATTTGTACATATGAGGTTGTCGAGCGATTATAATCTATGATGGGCAATCTCGCACTTGTTCGGGGTGCGGGAAAGGAGGTCACGTCCGCTCGGAATGCCTCCAGCGACGTTTAGTGCAAACTCCACGGGATGACGTTCAGGCGCCACAACAGATGACTGTCTTACCGTTGACCTTTGTGGAAGCCCTGAGAGGCGGCGTGAGGGAGATTTCCGATGGGCACCAGCAGCTGCCCCCTATAGAGAACATGGACACCAACGGACTGGAACTCCGACCACCGGTTCCACCACAGCAGACACAGGACACCACACAAGAGATGGAGCTGACGGCCGCTCCAGGCTCATCCGTGGTGGCTGCTAGTGCTTCCACTGAGAGCGTGATAGGCCAGGCCCAAGACGGAGGATACGCAACCCAAACAGCCGATGCGGAAGCAAGGCAACGGAAACAGCGTTCGCCGAAGAGAAGAAAGAAGCGTCGACTGACTTCTGCTGACGATAGCCATAGTCCCGAGGGGACAGTGGACGACGACGACAGTATCGACCTGAGACCAGTGGATTCAACAGATACCGAGATGACGATGCAGGAATTACACAGCAACGATAACTTGAACTCTCCTTCTGGTGACAGGAAGGCAGAAGTGGAGATGACAACTGTCCAACATCAGAGCGGTGACAACGTTGTCTCCCATCCTTCGACCAGTTCCGGAAATATGCTGGGGGACTGGGCGCAAGAAATGGACCAACAGGAACAGAATGAAAATACGAACGCGACGATTGAGGATAGTCCTGGCCAGAGGCCGGGAGGGGTCGGGAAATGTTAAACAACTTAGTGTGGTGAGGAGCGCCGGGGGTGCAGATAGACGCTTAATGACACCGCCCTACAACTGATGAACACACGCCAGGCGTGCCGCGTTGCAACGATAAACATTAATGGCATTCGGCCACCGCTTAAAATTCAAATGCTGAAAGATATGTTACGCGCTGCGGACGTGGATATTGTACTCCTACAAGAAGTGCGTTTCACGTCGCCGCCGGAGTTCTACGGCTACGAGGCACATTATTCAGTGCACGATGAAAGTGGATGCGGTGTGGCGATTCTCACCAGGGAAGGAATAGGACTGGAGGACGTCATGTCTCTCCCTTCGGCACGTGGCATAGCGATCACTGTCGACGGCGTTTTCATCAATTTATACGCGCCATCTGGCTCCACAAAACGAAGAGAAAAGGCGACCTTTTACACCGAAGAGATAGCACCGTTGTTCGCTGGGCGCTATGATAACTACATAGTGAGCGGCGACTTTAATTGTGTCGTCGACAAAAAGGACCAAGTACCTCATTATGTGCCATGCATGGAACTGCGTGCGTTGATTACCGAAATGGCGCTTCTGGATACCTGGGAACTGCAGCATGGCGACAGACCGAGTTATACGTTTGTAACGGGACACTCGGCGAGTAGACTTGATAGAGTGTATGTGACACGAGCTCTACGGACGGCGATACTGGATGCCGAAATCTGGCCAGCGGCTTTTACGGATCATATGGCGTACGTCTGTACGATTTCACTAACGCGTCAGAAGATATGGCGGAGTAAGAGTCACTGGAAAATGAATTGTGCACTTTTACGTGACACTGAATGTCGCCGGTCGATAGAGGCGGCCTGGGAGACCTGCGTTCGCTGCCAACGAGCATACACATCGGTTCTCCAGTGGTGGATCAAATGCGCAAAACCAATGTTACGGAGAACGTTGATACGGGCAGGACAAATCGCATTGGAACCGCACGACGGCTGATTTTTATTTTACAGCCCTGAAGGAGCTGATGACCCAACAACCATCGACGGAAAGGCACACGGCCTTGCGCAGGATAAAAGCCAAGTTATTACAGCTGACGAGACTAAGAATGGAAGGTATAATGGTCCGGGCGAGATTGGCGGACACAGTTGCTGCCGAAACCTCCTCCATGCACCACGTAGTACGTGAACGCCAACGACGACACAGGACATTGATCACGGAACTAATCTCTGAAACTTGCCAGCAAGTTGTGAACCAGCGCGATATTGCGCATGTGTTTACTGACTATTTCCGCCAGTTATATGGACCTGTACAAGTGAACCACGAGACACTACATGATGTCATCTCGGAAATGCCAGATAGAGGACCACCACTGGAGGCAGAGACTTTCATCATAGCGATAACAGAGGACGAGCTAACAGATGCAATTGCCAGGGGGGCTCCGAACAAGTCCCCAGGACAGGACGGCTTCCCAATTGAATTTTACCGCGCCTTTGCATACCTCATGGGACGGACCTGGATTCAGATGTACAACGAACTCCTGTTACCGCAGACTGAGATACCTGCCGAATTCACGGAGGTTATCATCATCCCAATACCCAAACCACGCGGTGGCAGAAGGCCAGGAGATTATAGACCACTCACTCTCTTGAACTGCGACTATAAGATTTTCGCGCACATCCTTGGGGCTCGCCTGCGGTCTTCAATTTCTGATAGACTCCTCATAGATCAAACTTGCCTCGGCGGTAAGAGTAACGTTCATACGGCGCTCGGTGACTACCGAGATATCATCGCACTAGCAGCGGCATGCCGAGTGCGTGGGGCACTCGTCGCTATTGACTTCGATCATGCGTTCGACAGAGTGGATCATACCTTTTTGCATGCGGTGATGGGCAGATTGGGAATCCCATAGGCCTTCATTCTAGTGATCATGTGACTGTTACATGGCGTGCAATCAAAGGTCTCGGTGAATGGGCGGGGCACTGACTACATTGTTATTTCAAGGTCAGTTCAAGGTTGCCCCCTTTCGATATTTTTGAATGCAATGGCTTTGGAACCCTGTCTATATGAAGACCGTTGGAGGGAGTGGCGTTGCCACAACTGACCTTTCATTGCCGCGCTTGTGCTGACGATGTGATGCTGGTGGCACGGACAGGTGAAGAAGTACGTACGGCGTTGGCATGGATACAGCGATACGGGATGGCGGCAGGAAGCGTGCTTAATCTACAGAAATCACGCTGCATGAATGTCGGTCGAGCATTACAACCGGGGGAGGAAGGCCCGCTCATTTTAGTTAAGACCATAAAATGTCTAGGTATTACGTTCCACACGGATGTGCAGCGGACAGCAGCGCATAACTACCGACGCATATTGAAGTTGATAAGCTGATGCGGACAATGGTGCTGTTACAGAAATTAAGAGCGTTGGATATGATTCAGAGGGTGACCTATGTTAACGTATACCTAGCACCGAGACTCACTCACGTAGCGCGTGTCCTGCCTTTAACGCGCACAATGGCATCACGGATACAAGCAACTTTCGGAACCTACGTGAGTGTGGGACACCTGTTTAAGATCCAATACACAACGCTTACGCTACCACCTGGAGAGGGTGGACTTGGTCTAGTGAACGTATATAAAAATGCACGGGCGTTATTCGTCAGTACGATTTTCCGACAGTGGCGCGGTCAATTTCGCAATATCTCGGGTGCGTTGGCCGATCTACTAGCGCCCACTTCAATGCTTCCCCAGTCAATGTGGGCCATATTTCACCGATGCTGTCACATTTCAAGTGTTTTTTTTTTTTTTTTTTTTTTTTTTTTTTTTTTTTTTTGGAGCTTAGCTATGTCAGAGATTCCTTCCCAACAACACGACTACCGAAGACGCGAGATGTATACCAACTCTTACTGCACCGGTGCCCCAGGAATACCCTGGAAAAGAAGTACCCAGACAAGAACTGGCGACATATATGGCGCGTTATACGGAACGTTTACCTCCCAACGTCGGTACGCTCAACATGGTATGTGGTGGTAAATAGGAAGTTCGCAACGAATCAACGGCGGCACGCGATTCATTTGGCAGACACTCCACTATGTTTAGGCTGCGCAACAGTGGACACTGATGAACATCGTTTAGCATGTAGTGGGACGGCTCCAGTGTGGCACTTGGCACAACAGATATTGGCGTTCCTGTTACGCTCCGCCCCTCACACAATTTCATCAGACACACTTTTTTTCCCCCAAGAATCTTATTTTCCGGTCCAAAAAACCAATGCAGTGACATGGGTACGGAGAATGGTGGTAGGCTACGTGTATAACGAATCGGAAAAAGACAAAATTGATTTTTGGCATTTTCTCCTGGATGGACACACGAAGCTGCAACAGCATAAGAAATATGGGCAAGACTTCGCTAATTAATTGCGACTTACATTTACAGACCCGCCGGCCAGATGGGGTGTGACGGGTGAGAGATGAGATAGACGAAGAAGCCGAGATAGACATCGATCACACTTACGGACCCCTAGTTAATTTCGAGAAGACGACCCAGTCTTACACCAACGTCTGGAGAACGAGTCGATAGATGGCTCTCTTGCTCTATCGGACGTCGGGTCGTGAGCAGGTGTCGCCCCCGACACGAATTTCATTTCATTGCTACAGGAGCATGTTTCTTTTGTAGTTGTACTATCCGCAATGTCTTCATGTCTTTCATTTGGACATTTTCAGTTTTATTCATTTCCTTAATTAATAAAAAAAAAGTGGTCAGCGAGACAGAATGTCAATCCCAAGGGCCCGGGTTCGATTCCCGGCTGGGTCGGAGGTTTTCTCCACTCAGGGACTGGGTGTTGTGTTGTCCTAGGCATCATCATTACATCCCCATCGACGCCCAAGTCGCCGAAGTGGCGTCAAATCGAAAGACTTGCGCCCGGCGAACGGCCTACCCGACGGGAGGCCCTAGTTACACGACATTTATAATTTATTTCCCCCCTAAATTGTCATTATTGTCACGGTTCTCCGGCATTGGAATAGCACTCCATTGTTGGTCATAATGGTCAGCGTTTCGGCCAAGTAAGCAAGAAGACCCATGTTCCAGTCCTGGCCGTGGCACAAATTTCAATTCGTTTCTTCAGCTTCCAGCATTATCATAGATCAAGATGATACTTAAATGCCTCGGGGGTAATTTAATTATAAAGGGAGACAAACGTTCGTCGTTGGCGATTTTAGCTCGACCAAATGTAGAAGCTGCACAACAGGATCCAAATGTGGGCTAAAATGCGCGACAAAATCGAAAAATTTGTACAACACAATAGTCTGCAGAGTTTACAGCTCTCTGAGGCTTAATTCAGTTGGTCTATGTTATAGGGGTCCAAGACCCTACAGTAGTTAGGATTTTGATGAGCAGTGTGTGGTGATGAGGATCTGCTTACACTCGAGAGCGCCAAGAAAACTTTATTCACAGTGACAAAATTTATCGTTCAGACATACAGAACTGTCTTCGCAGGGCGCTGGTAGCTCAGTCTGGTCAGTGTTGTGTGGATCCCGTCAGCAATCGCAAGCACGTTTCCGCCTGGCAGTGCTGCTGCGTGTTGGACGGCTCGTGTGACAGCCGTTACGTCGTGGCTGGCCGGTACCCCTCCAGAGTCGTAGCTAGCGGGGCCCGCACTGGACGACGGTGGTCAGCTGCTCTAAGAGCTGAACTCTGAAGCGCTCTCGTTGATTTCGAAGGCGTGTGCCGAGGAGATTCACCCTCCAGTCCAGCCTGACGTACTCATTGCTGTGCCCAATTCGATCCTCGGCCTCCAGTTAGGAGATAGAGGCCAGCAGCATCAGTGTAAGCTGCAGGAATGGGGTCAGCAGCAACAGTGGTTCCGCATCACGATGGCAGATGGGAAACAGCTTCTTGGCTCCCGTAGTAAAGCCTCCAGTAGGCCAGCCCGTTGATGGCAGTCTCTGCACCCCTTCAGTGATGACCCAGAAGTTGGCGCTGCCGTGTGCAGCTGCGGAGTCTCTCCAGTTAGACCTGCGGCTCCATAGATGATCGTTGATGAATAGCTGCACAGAACGTTGACCTCGACCTGCTCGACATCTCCCCCTAGCTGGCCGTCTGTCGGGCATTAACTCAGGTGGCTTGGCTTCTGGCGTCGCCAGTGAAGAACTTTAACAAATTTGCAGTGTATGCCTGAGGTACTATTCTGAGGCGCAACAGTATGTTACAGATCCAGTAGTAACTGTCCTGGTCACAGAAACGCACTTGCAGACCTAGCTACTGTGGATTCTGCGTTATCGAGAAGCGCAATTGATGGTCGATACAGTGAAAAGAACATTGTGAAAAACAAACGATTTTTGTGGTGCTGATGTTCTGGTTGAGAATTCGGTGCGCCAAGCTTCACATGCTTAGTGATAGAAAATACACGGCCAGAGATATTGTTTATACAGACAGGCACTTTTTGCGTCAAAATGCACGTCTGCATTGAGCTGTTACGCTGTCTGAAATTCTCACAGGTTAAGATATTCACTGTATGCTGAGATCAGCGAGGTATTTGGATCGGAATCCTGTAAAGCAGGTCTGGGTTGTATTGGCGAGATGACATTAACAATTAGCCATAATAAGTCCGTATACGTTATTCCCACTACAAGTGAGAGTTGCCAGTCTCGCTTTGACCAACAAAAGAAGGTTGTAATGATAACGAATCACAAATACCTTTCTCTATTTCCAAGTATTCCAAAATGAACCATTGCATTGCAAAATGTGCTCCGTGAGAAGCCAGTACTCCAACTGCAATCTTAGAATTTGTACAGAGATGTCCTCAAAGGAAAACAGAGTAACAGTTCAAAGCAATGTAAGCTGAAAGTCAAACTCCAACCAAACTATCTGGAGGTTCCAAGAGAACAAATGACAGCTTCAGTTGGATCTTGCCAACGCCGTTTTTTTAATTAAACTCCACGTCCAGCTACCTAAGGGCTCCACGTTTACGTATGAGCTCTGTGCTTATCGACAATAAGCACTCTCACCAAACGCAACGTCACCTGTTAAATCAGTAACTCACTTAGGAATTCTTTTCAGCCTTCCCCAAAGACAGAGTAACTTCGCCGGTTAGTGAGAATCACTAGCCCCAGACTTGGATATATGCCACACTTTTATACATTATCTCCGTTACGCAGGGACTACCGACTTGCTGCCCACACACAAGTGGTCTGTCGGGCGACACTTTAAGTTTGCGACTTCCATGAAATTCTCGGAATTGTGTAAACTTTCTAGTTACTTGGCCGTCAGCCTCAGCTACAGAATGAATACATTCTCATTGGTCAGCCCCTTCTGTAGCTCATAGCAGTTCAGTGGAAAGTGCTGAGCCCTCCTGGCACTCATAGCAATTTTATTAATTTTGTTGGAAGAAAACACATTTAACGGAAGCTCAAGAGAAATTCCGTAATCCCTAAATTGTCCTGGTAGGCACAACTTCAGCATGTGCTTTGTTTGTATCGCCGCCCCCCCCCCCCCCCCGCCCTACAGCCAACTTTATGCGGATCAGAGAAACACAGTGCATCAGCTAAAGACCTCAAAGTGACCATATCTAGCTGAAAAAACATACATCGCAAACAACCACTCTAGGCGCCACCATTTATCGGATCTGAAAATTCATATAAAACCGCAGTCCCAATTAAAATCCGAATCTGCCAATTTTCTCCGAAACCGAGACCAACAGGCTGGGGAGGGATATGTTACAACTTGTCATACGCCATGCTGTATGTCAGATGTGTCGTTATTTAACTCATTCGACATTACATGAAGAAAATATGCTCTCATTTCGCAACTGTAATCAAATTTTAACGTTCTTATGTAATGAAAATACTGTGGTGCAACCTTAACACTAGAACTTTACAACAGGAGTTCTGTGTAGCTTAAAACTGACCTCCGTGAAAGAAGTTGATAATATACCGTGGGAAACGACACAAAGCTGACAGTTTAGAAAGTTAGGGTCGGAAATTATTTCAATGAATTTTCTTATTTAGGGCACAGTTTCCGGTTTCATAAGACCTTAATACTTAACTCGTTGCCCATAATCTCTCTGTTAAACTAGTGTCGTTGTTTGTTATGGGGATATTCAAAAGAAACTTTCCAGTAAAATGAGTAAGTGAGGTGTAAAGCAAGTAGCCTACGCCAAAGGCTCAACGTGGTCTTGTGGAACACACAGTTACTGGTACTTTCGAAGTTGTAGAACTTGCTCCTCCTTTCATACATGTCCTGTCTGACAGACAAGTAAGTGATTTGTCTTGGACATTGTGATGAGTTTGTGTACCGGGTGTGGGCGTTGCTGATAGCGATCACCAAAGGAACAGTGTTGTGCCCGTTACCGCCGCATAACCTTATATCCTAGGTAAGCAACACAGAGACCACGTATCGTAACGCACTGCGAAGGACAGTCGATCGTTAAGCATCTTCTGCTTTCACTGCCAGAGACACTATGTAAAGGTTTGGGATTCAACCCAGGAAATTGCCTCAGAGCAACTGAGTAGGAATTATACATTCTTTTCTCTTTTGCGTTGTACCGGTACGTCAAATTCTGTTAAAGACTCAGGCCACAGAGGAGAAATGAGCGTAGTCTGCTGATATAATTGTTGGGTATTCCTGATCATCAAGTCATTAGGGACCACGAGTCTATGTAGAAAGTATTTCATCACCAGTAACTGTCTTCCTTGTACAAATAGTACACTAGCCAGTAATGTCCGTATTACGCTCAAATATGTTATCAAAGAACTAGTGTTTTTCACAACTTACTTACTTGTTAAACATGGGAAGAGATCCTTTCTGGCTTCTGGTATGTTTTTACACAAATTTTCATGTAAATCGAACGATATGTTGTAAACAGGTGGCTTATCAATAAGAAAGAGATGTTCACTACACGACAATACCAACTGAAGTTTCAACCAGGTTGGCAGCACGATCGTGTTTACGTGTTTGCTTCCGAGAGAGAGAGAGAGAGAGAGAGAGAGAGATTTTATTTATTTAACCTGATCTGACTGGGTCCATCAGACCCTCTCTTATATCGGACAAGGGTTTCACTGTGCATACAGCACGTTTGTTGCATCATAGTTACCTAAGAAATAACAATTTTATTATGAAAAATAGAATTAAAAGGATATGAGCTTCTATAGTGACAATATGAATAGTCAATACAGACTATGAGCTAATTAAGTTAATACTGGCAGTACTTGTACTACCGCTGCTGCTGCCATTAATTGTCATAATCAGTATATGTTATAAAAATAATTGTATAATGTGCGTGCCGCTAAAACTCAGAAACGAGTCCCATTAGGATCAAGGGAGTTACATGGTGTGGTAGTCCTCTGTTCCCATTCATGAAAAAGGTTTCCGTTTTAACATGAAGGGCGTGCTTTTGAAGATTTAAGGGCTGGGAAGTTTCGGCCTCTAGCAATTTCTAGAACATTCTAGAAAATTTGAGAGTATTCGAGAATATTCCACAACATTCGAGAGTATTCGAGAGCATTCCACAACATACCAGAATGTTCCGAAATGCTCGACAATGATACCAGATTTTCTGGAGTCTTCGGGAACAATCTGAAGCATCCGGGAAGATCCCAGAATGTTCGGGAACACTCTGGTACATCCCAGATCATTTTGGAACTCTCGAATGTTGTGAAATGTTCTGGAATATTGTGGACCATTCGAAGTCTTTTTGGTATGTTCTGCAATTCGCCACTGGTGGGGCTATCCATTGGTAGGGATATATAAAGCAAGACCCGTCGTGGGTTCGAACGTCAGTCTCTTATCAATGACGAAGCAATAAACAACTGCACCTTAGTACAACTTGGGATGCAAGAACCACGAAAAGATGCTATCAGTATGCTAAACTTCGGAATTAAAAAAGAAAAAAGCTACAGCATCAACGAAACTTCAGTACGTTGCTTACAGCAAACCACTCATCTATGATAATCAAAAGGAAATTTAAAACGTTATCATGGACCGGATCGACAACAGGACTGGCGGAGTTGTTTACTTGGACAGACCAGATGACACCAGGAAAACGTTTCTAATAAATCCATAGCTGGCGGAAATACGTGCTAATCAACAATTCGCACTTTCACAAGCATCATTCGGCATTGCAGCCACACTTATGAAAGGAGGACGAACTGCCGTTCCAGCCCTACAACTACCGTAGAATGTAGCCGAAGAACAATTCTCGGTGTGTAAAATGTCAAGGGCATCTGGACGGGGTAAACTTTTAAAGCAATATAAAATTATATTCTGGGACGAACGCACAAAGGCACATAAATGATCTCTCGAAGCCATGAGCCGGCCGGTAGTGGCCGAGCGGTTCTAGGCGCTTCAGTCTGGAACCGCGCGACCGCTACGGTCGCAGGTTCGAATCCTGCCTGGGCATGGATGTGTGTGATGTCCTTAGGTTAGTTAGGTTTAAGTTGTTCTAAGTTCTAGGGGACTGATGACCTCAGATGTTAAGTCCCATAGTGCTCAGAGCCATTTGAACCATTTTTGAAGCCATGAACAGAACATTACAAAACACTCACACTCTCAGGAGATTTTCGACAAACACTTGTAACTATCCCCAAGTCAACACCAGCAGACGAGATCAGTGCATGCTTGAAAAAAATCACATCTCTGGCCACAAAACAAATACTGCGACTATCAAAAAATATGAGATTTGGACTATTGAAAGACGAAACAACAGCACATTTTGCTCAACAACTTCTACTGGTAGGGGAAGGCACATATCCTACTGACCAGACGAACCGCCTCATTAAACTCAACAGTGATGTTTGTAACATAGGCACTGCTGAAAACGAATTCATCTACCAAGTTTATCCAAACATTGTTCACAACTATACCAATCCGGACTGGCTATTTGAAAGGGCAACTTATGCAACTAAAAATAATATTGTCGACGATATTAAATTTAATATTCAAAAGAAAATTCCTGGTGAAGAGAGAATATGCAAATCGTTCGAAACGATGGTAAAAGTTGAAGAAAATGCGAACTTCCCTACATATTTTCTAAATTCTTTGCATGTTCCAGGAATGCCACTACATTGCCTTCTTCTTAAAATTGGATATCCGATCATACTAATCAGAAATCTCAGCGCACCAAAACTATGTAATGTAGTGGAAAAAGAATGATCGTCAAACAACTATCATTGTAGACTGGAAAGCACAAAGGACTCACACTATTTATCGCCAGAATACCACTGATCTCTACTGAACTGCCATTCCAATATAAAAGTCTGCAATTTCCTATCAGATTAGCTTACAATTTTACAGTTAACAAAGAGCAAGAACGAACTTTAAAATATTGCGGCATCAACCTCAAAGACACCTGCTTCTTTCACGGTCAGCTACACGTAGCTTGCTCTCGAGCCGGAAATTTGAAAAGTTTGTACACATATCCCCCAGATAAAAACATGAAATAATTTTGTTTATAGACAAGTACCGTAAATAGTTAGAATATGTTCTCAATGATTTTTTTACCTCATATATGTTAAAAAGTATTGTAAACAGTTAGTATATGTTTTCAATAAAATTTGTTTACCTCTTATATGTTCATCCTTTTATTCCAACTACCACACTATCATATCAACTTCCTGAGCAAATCCTGGTATCCCAGCTAGTAATTTTTTTTCTGACTGGTTGATGCGGCCCGCCACGAATTTCTCTCCTGTGGCAATCTCTTCATCTCAGAGTAGCACTGGAAACCTACGTCCTCAGTTATTTGCTGGATGTATTTAAATCTATATCTTGCTCTACAGTTTTTGCCCTCTACAGCTCTCTCTAGAACCACGGAAGTCATTCCCCGTTGTCTCAGCAGATGTCCTATCATCTTGTCCCTTCTCCTTGTCAGGGTTTTCCATATATTCCTTTCCTCTCCGATTCTGTGCAGAACCTCCTCATTGCTTACCGTATCAGTCTACCTAATTTTCAACATTCGTCTGTAGTATCACATCTCAAATACTTCGATTCTCTTCTGTTTCGGTTTTCTCACAGCCCATATTTCACTACCATACAATGCTCTACTCCAGATGTACATTCGCAGAATTTTTTTCTTCAAGTTAAGGCCTATGTTTGATGCTAGTAGACTTCTCTTGGTGAGGAATGCCATTTTTGCCAGTGCTAGTCTGCTTTTGATGTTCTCCTTACTCCGTACGTCATTGGTTATTTTGCTGCCTAGGTAGCAGAATTCCTTAACTTAATCTACTTCGAGACCATCAATTCGGATGTTAAGTTTCTCCCTGTTCTCATTTCCGCTACTTCTCATTATTTCCGTCTATCTTCGATTTACTCTCAATCCGTTTTCTGTACTCATTAGATTGTTCATTCCATTCAGCAGATCATCTAATTCTTCTTCACTTTCATTCAGGATAGCCATGTAATCAGCGAATCATATCATTAATATCCTTTCACATTGAATTTTAATTCCACTACTGATCCTTTCTCTTATTTCCATCATTGCTCTTCGATGGAAAGATTGAACTGTAGGGGCGAAAGGTTTCATCCCTGTCTTACACCCTTTTTAATCCGAACGCTTCGTTCCTGGTCGTCCACTTTATCATTCTCTCTTGGCTATTGTACATATTTTATATTACCGTCTCTCCTATAGCTTACCCTTATTTTTCTCAGAATTTCGAACATCTTGCACCATTTTATATTGTCGAACGGTTTTTCCACGTCGACAAATCCTATGAACGCGTCTTGATTTTTCTTTAGTATTGCTTCCATTATCAACTGCAACTTAAGAATTGCATCTCTGGTGCCTTTACCTTTTCTAAAGCCAAAATGATCGTCATCTACCACATCCTCTATTTTATTTTCCATTCTTCTGTATAGCATTCTTGTCAGCAACTTGAATGCATGAACTGTTAAGCTGATTGTGCGATAATGCACGCACTTGTCAGCTCTTGCAACCTTCGGAATGATATTTTACCGAAAGTCAGATGGTATGTCACCAGACTCATACATTCTACACACCAACGTGAATAGTCGTTTTGTTGCCATTTCCCCCAATGATTTTAGAATTTCTGATGGGATGTTAGCTATCACTTCTGCCTTATTTTATCTTAGGTTCTCCAACGCTCCTTTAAATTCTGATTCTAATACTGGATCCTCTATCTCTTCTAAATCGACTCCTGTTCCTTCTTCTATCACATCAGGCAAACCATCCCCCTTATAGAGGCTTTCAAGGTACACTTTGCACCTATCCGCTCTCTCCTCTGCATTTAACAGTGGAATTCCCGTTGCACTCCTAATGTTATTACCCATGCTTTTAATGTTACCGACGGTTGTTT
This sequence comes from Schistocerca nitens, assembly GCF_023898315.1. NCBI lineage: Eukaryota > Metazoa > Arthropoda > Insecta > Orthoptera > Acrididae > Schistocerca > Schistocerca nitens. The sequence continues at coordinate 374,525,864 of NC_064619.1, forward strand.
TGACTTTCCTGTATGCTGAGTCAGTCGTTCCAACAATCATTTCTTTTTCGATTTCTTCACATTTTGCATGCAACCATTTCGTCTTAGTTTCCCTGCACTTCCTATTTATTTCATACCTCAGCGACTGGTATTTCTGTATTCCTGAATTTCCCTGAACATTTTTGTACTTCCTTCTTTCATCGACCGACTGAAATATTTCTTCTGTTACCCATGGTTTCTTCGCATTTACTTTCTTGGTACCTATGTTTTTCTTTCCAGGTTCTGTGATTGCCATTTTTAGAGACGTCCATTCCTCTTCAACTATACTGCCTACGGAGCCATTCCTTATTGCTGTATCTGTAGCCTTAGAGAACTTCAAGCTATGTTGTCATGCCTTAGTACTTCCGTATCCCACTTCTTTGCGTATTGATACTTAGTGACTAATCTCTTAACCTTCAGCCTACTCTTCATCACTGTTACGTTATGATCTGACTCTAGGGAAAGGACATTCAAGGAGACTGCTGCACCAGCTAAGAATACTGGGAAATGAGGAATATCTGGTTGAAAAGAAGGATGTACAAGGATTAACGAGTGTCTATAGGGACAAGTTATTCATTATTGTAGCCTAATAAACTGCGGGAGATTATTCCATAGTTGGCTTCCTGCTACAGAGAAGAACTTCGACAAAGTGACTGAGCGATGGGGTGGGACAGAAAGGTTTTTGCCTTGATGGGAAAGGGAGTTTCTGGCATGTTGTTCCGACAAAAGCGTTAATGTCAAGAAGAGATATGGGGGGACATTGTACGTCGAAAAGACAATACATAAGACAGAGAGTATGGAAATCTCTGCGCTTGGCTGCAATCAGCCAGGATAGCTGTGCATATGTTAGTGAAATACGATCAAAGAGTCCAACATCACAGATATAACGAAAACATGCTTTCACAGCCAGTTACAGGCACCGCGATATTTCTTGAGAAAGGCCTTGCAGGATAGCATCGCTGTAGTCAATAATTGGAAGTATAAGCGTTTGTACAAGTTTCGTTTCCAGATCAAGAGAGAACAGGTTGTTATATTTTTGTAGGGCATGGAAAGACGCTGATTTCTTCTTGCAAATTGCAGTTACGCGCTCAGTCCAATTTAGATTTTCATCAATTATTTTACTCCTAGAGTCTTTGCTGAAGGAGAGAATTTCATATTTGTCCCATAGGGTAAAAGATGGTAAGGATTCCCGCTAATTCGATCTAATGAGCCCAGAATGTACAGCCAGTACCGCGTGGGTTTTGGATGGGTTGAACCTTAACCCTGTATCCCGCGCCCGTTTTGATAGTGCACGCAGGTCGCGGCTGAGATTCTTGATAGCTGTCATCTGTTTTATTGATTTTGCACTTCGATACAACTCAAGGTCATCAACGTCCTTTTGAGATTTGCAGTAGGAAAAAACTAATCGCACATGATTAATATACAATGTAACGATTATAGGACCTAATACAAAAACCTGGTGGACGCCTGGTTCCATCTGCCTCCATTGTGACGTGGCTTGGCTGAAGCACATTATAGACGCGTCTTGTGCATCCATGCAAGTTTCAGGCCATGTGTTACCTTTATTAACGCGGAAGCTGTGCTGCAATGTTCGCGGTTCGTTAGCTAGTTGTGGACTATATATTCTAAGGCCTCGGACGGCACAAAAAGAATGGAAATAGATCGGTAATCAGAGGGTCTTGTGGCAGTGTTCTTTAGCTAGTGGATTAACTATTCCCCATTCCCAGGCCTCAGGGAAACCAAAGAAGTTGAAAAATCTGTTATAGTTCACGGTAGTGGGTCAATAATAAGCTTCAGCATTTGGACGGTGATGCCGTCGTGTCCAGTAGATGATAAATTGATACGCATGACGGCTTTTGACGGTATTGCAAGTAACATGCTGTATGTAGAATTTATCATGGCTACAACCGTTTACCCCCCCCCCCCCCCCCCATGAAATAATTTGCGGTTAAAGGCGCTGCAGTCTGGAACCGCAAGACCGCTACGGTCGCAGGTTCGAATCCTGCCTCGGGCATGGATGTTTGTGATGTCCTTAGGTTAGTTAGGTTTAACTAGTTCTAAGTTCTAGGGGACTAATGACCTCAGCAGTTGAGTCCCATAGTGCTCAGAGCCATTTTTTGAACCATGAAATAATCAATAATCCTCTACCTCGTATGTGTTTCTTTTGTGGTTGTAGGTAAAGTGAAGTATCGTTTAAGTTCTTCGGCTGGAACAGTTGGATCAGCTCCAGTTTTTACGTTACTGTGGTATACACCACTTCTAACAAACACCGAACAACGCGCTCCAGTACGCGGCCGCCAAATACATCGCTGGCCGCACTTCTCTGGGCGGCCTGCTGCTTCCATCGCTGGCCGTCTTCACACGCTCGCCCCCTTGCGTGGCCTAGAAATACACTCCTGGAAATTGAAATAAGAACACCGTGAATTCATTGTCCCAGGAAGGGGAAACTTTATTGACACATTCCTGGGGTCAGATACATCACATGATCACACTGACAGAACCACAGGCACATAGACACAGGCAACAGAGCATGCACAATGTCGGCACTAGTACAGTGTATATCCACCTTTCGCAGCAATGCAGGCTGCTATTCTCCCATGTAGACGATCGTAGAGATGCTGGATGTAGTCCTGTGGAACGGCTTGCCATGCCATTTCCACCTGGCGCCTCAGTTGGACCAGCGTTCGTGCTGGACGTGCAGACCGCGTGAGACGACGCTTCATCCAGTCCCAAACATGCTCAATGGGGGACAGATCCGGAGATCTTGCTGGCCAGGGTAGTTGACTTACACCTTCTAGAGCACGTTGGGTGGCACGGGATACATGCGGACGTGCATTGTCCTGTTGGAACAGCAAGTTCCCTTGCCGGTCTAGGAATGGTAGAACGATGGGTTCGATGACGGTTTGGATGTACCGTGCACTATTCAGTGTCCCCTCGACGATCACCAGTGGTGTACGGCCAGTGTAGGAGATCGCTCCCCACACCATGATGCCGGGTGTTGGCCCTGTGTGCCTCGGTCGTATGCAGTCCTGATTGTGGCGCTCACCTGCACGGCGCCAAACACGCATACTACCATCATTGGCACCAAGGCAGAAGCGACTCTCATCGCTGAAGACGACACGTCTCCATTCGTCCCTCCATTCACGCCTGTCGCGACACCACTGGAGGCGGGCTGCACGATGTTGGGGCGTGAGCGGAAGACGGCCTAACGGTGTGCGGGACCGTAGCCCAGCTTCATGGAGACGGTTGCGAATGGTCTTCGCCGATACCCCAGGAGCAAACAGTGTCCCTAATTTGCTGGGAAGTGGCGGTGCGGTCCCCTACGGCACTGCGTAGGATCCTACGGTCTTGGCGTGCATCCATGCGTCGCTGCGGTCCGGTCCCAGGTCGACGGGCACGTGCACCTTCCGCCGACCACTGGCGACAACATCGATGTACTGTGGAGACCTCACGCCCCACGTGTTGAGCAATTCGGCGGTACGTCCACCCGGCCTCCCGCATGCCCACTATACGCCCTCGCTCAAAGTCCGTCAACTGCACATACGGTTCACGTCTACGCTGTCGCGGCATGCTACCAGTGTTAAAGACCGCGATGGAGCTCCGTATGCCACGGCAAACTGGCTGACACTGACGGCGGCGGTGCACAAATGCTGCGCAGCTAGCGCCATTCGACGGCCAACATCGCGGTTCCTGGTGTGTCTGCTGTGCCGTGCGTGTGATCATTGCTTGTACAGCCCTCTCGCAGTGTCCGGAGCAAGTATGGTGGGTCTGACACACCGGTGTCAATATGTTATTTTTTCCATTTCCAGGAGTGTACATCGCTGGCCGCACTTCTCCGGGCGGCTCGCGGCTACCATCGCTGGCCGCCTTCGCGCGCGCGCGTTTGTCAGCACCCAGCAATTGGCTACGCCAGGAAACATTGCGATTGGTTTTCCCTGGAAAACAGTGACCCCAGCCGACGGCTCCATTAACTACAAGCCTTATATAAACCCGGCCGCCGCCTCAAACGACAGTTCTCATCGGGAAGTGAAGTACGCCGTGTTCCAGCTGCTTGTGGATGACTCGCCGCACCACTCGAGGTTACCTGGCTGCTCGGCGGAAATCTTGCGACTTCACTTGGAGAGACTGAACTTCACTGGACTTGGGAATAATTACGGGACGTGCACCCCACCATGCACATTTGGACATTGGTATAACCAAACTTTAATTATGCATTACTTCTGAGTGTGAGCCTGGGTAGACGCTTGGCTAACATAATTGTTAAAAAGTGATTTGTGATATAATAAACCAGGCTGAAGAGGTTATTGTGTTATTCCTGGTTATAACACAATAAAAATGGCGACGAGCACGCACCAGGGGACGTTGGAAGATCTCCTCAAGACACTTCTCCAGCAGCATGACGAGAACCACAGGCTGCTCCTCAACACCCTCCAGCCACTTATACAAGGGTTCATGCAGACGCAGGCCACGCAGCAAGTACCGCCGTTTCCGTCTTTTGAAGATACGTTAGAGGACTGGGAAGCCTACGAATCCCGATTGCTGGAACATTTCCATGCTTTCAAGGTAACTGACGTTGGCCTCATGAAATCTTTGTTTTTGTCTTGGTCTAAACCTGAGATTTATCGGCTCTTGTGCAAGCTGGCCCCCTTATCAAAACCTTCGGAGCTGACTTTTGCCGATATTCGCTCGTTGCTCACTAAATATTAATAGCGCCATACCCATGTTATCTCATCTCGAGTCGCCTTTTACCAATGCAAGAAATAGCCGAATCAGACGCATAGAGAGTGGGCAGCGGAATTGCAAGGCTTACCTCTAAAAATAAGGACTCCTACGCCGAAGAAATGATCCGGGACATGATAATCAGGGGTACGCCAGACAGGGAGTTCCAACATGAGGCCCTTCAGCTCGTCGACCCCTCATTGGATAAAGTCTTGTACTTGGCACAAAGCTTCGAGGTGACCCGTGCAGCAGGCAAGAAACTAGAATCATGGGTCGACATTGCAGCAGTCAATGTAAAAACATCAGAGCCGGCGGCTAAGGCCCACCCGAGTGATGATTCCGAAATAGCGATAGTGCGGGCAGGCCGCCGGTCCACTCAGCAGAACCGTCCGCCACCTCGCTCCAAACGCTCAAACCGGTCGTGGGTGCCAAAACGTTTGCCATCGTGTCCTGATTGTTTTAAAAAACATCAACGAGTTGACTGTCCTGATCGATGGGCCTTTTGCTACAAATGTTCTTCCGAGGGCCATTTAGCTTCTGTGTGTCGAAAGTCCCGCCGGCCGCAGCAACCTTCGGATCTTCTGATGGATGTTAATCTGATTGCCGCTATTGATCATCAGGAGACCACCAATAGGCTTTTTATTGAAGTCCTGATTGCGGGCCCGCATCTCGTGGTCGTGCGGTAGCGTTCTCGCTTCCCACTCTCGGGTTCCCGGGTTCGATTCCCGGCGGGGTCAGGGATTTTCTCTGCCTCGTGATGGCTGGGTGTTGTGTGATGTCCTTAGGTTAGTTAGGTTTAAGTAGTTCTAAGTTCTAGGGGACTGATGACCATAGATGTTTAGTCCCATAGTGCTCAGAGCCATTTGAACCTGATTGCGGGAAAACCGATTCCATTACAGGTCGACACTGGCGCAGCCGTGAGCATTCTAAATTACGCCACATATTTGAGACTTGGCGCTCCTCCCTTGCACGACACGCAGCGGCGCCTCATGGCGTATGGTAAACATTCCATTCCAGTCTGCGGTCAAGTCGACTTGCCGACGACATACCGGAATGTCACCCGCCAGGTTACCTTCTTAGTCATTACCAGGGATTCCTCTGAGAATTTATTTGGGCTGGACGCATTTCGGAAATTTGGTTTTTCAATCGACGATTCTGTGAATTTGGTGTCGGACGAGGTTCCGTACTCGGATCTGGACAGGCTTTGCCAAGATTATGCAGACCTGTTCAACCCCGGCCTCGGTTCCGCAAAGAATTTTGAGGCACACGTCACACTGAAACGGAATGCGCGGCCTCGGTATTTTCGCGCCCGTGCCGTTCCCATAGCTCTCAGAGATCAAGTGAAGCAGGAGTTGGACCGCCTCACGGCAAGTGGCGTTCTTGAGCCTATTCCTTCTAGTGGGCTACTCCCCTCGTCGTTGTTCGGAAGCCGTCAGGGCATCTCCGTCTCTGCGGCGACTTTAAAGTAACAGTTAACGCCCAATCAGAGATCGAGACATATCCTATTCCAAAGCCGGAGGAGTTGCTGTCCAAATTGAAGGGTGGAAAATTCTTCTCGAAAATAGACCTCGCTGAAGCATACCTACAACTCCCACTTGATGCCGCATCTCAGCAGTTCCTGACCCTCAACACACCGCACGGGTTATATCGTCTGAAACGCCTTATGTTTGGGATAGCCAGTGCCCCTGCTATTTTCCAGCGGTTTTTGGAACAATTAGTCCTTAAAGTGGATGGATGCATTAACTATTTGGACGACATCGTGGTGACGGGTCGTACGACGGAGGAACACCTTCACAACCTGAAATCTTTATTCCATGTCTTACGGGAGGCTGGCCTAAAATGTAGGAAAGAAAAATGTTGTTTTTTCCAACCTGAAATTGAGTACCTGGGCCACGTCATTTCCTGTTCGTGTGTTCGTCCGTTAGAGAAACATATAGAAGCCATCATCAAGCTGCCACGACCTACAACGCTGACACAAGTTCGTTCCTTTCTGGGGAAGATTTAATATTACCGAAAATTCTTACCCGCAGCTGCGACGGCAACTGCCCCCTTGTCTCAGTTATGCAAAAAAGGGGTTCCTTTCGAGTGGACGCCGGCATGCGACCGCGCCTTCCACAGGTTGAAATCCCAATTACTGGAGGCCCCGTGCCTCGCACGTTTTGACCCTACTAAGCAAATCGTCATTGCAACGGATGCCTCGGATACAGGCATCGGGGCGGTCCTGGCTCACAGGGAGGCAGATGGGTCGGAGCACCCTGTGGCCTATGCATCGAAAACATTAACCGATACCGATACGCAACGCCGGTATTCCCAAATTGAAAAAGAGGCACTGGCCATCATCTTCGCCTTAAAGAAGTTCCATGTTTTTGTGTATGGTACAAAGTTTCACCTCATTACGGATCATAAACCCCTCATATCATTATTCAATCCTGCAGCAAAGATCCCTGACCGGACTGCTCACCGTCTTCAGCGCTGGGCTTTGTTTTTGGCACGATACCAGTATGAAATCCGCTTTCGCAACACAACCGAGCATGCCAACGCTGATGCCCTCTCCCGCCTTCCATGGGGACCGGAGTTGGATTTCGACAAAGAGGAAATTCTGTGTTTTCACGTAGACGAAGAAGCACAGGCCGCAGTAGAGGCGTTTCCCATTACCAGCTCTCGCGTAGCGGACGCAACCAGTAACGACGAGGTGCTCCGACAAGTCTGTCGTCACGTGCGTAATGGATGGCCCGAACGACCGCCTCCCACGGCGTCTGCGGCGTTTCGTCAGTTCTTTACTGTCCGCCTTCAGCTTCAGTTGGTTGACGGGGTCCTTCTACTTCTTTCGGACGACGGACATCCACGGGTCGTCACTCCGCAGTCTTTACGTCAGCACGTTCTGCACCTGTTACACCAAGGTCATTGGGGGATATCCCGGACGAAGCTTTTGGCTCGCCGGTTCACATACTGGCCCGCTATGACTCAGGAGATTGAACGCCTCACGCAGACGTGTCCCTCCTACCAACGCCAGCAGGCATCTCCACGACATTCCTTTGCCTCTTGGCCACCATGTGCTCGCCCTTGGGAACGGGTGCACGTTGATTTCGCTGGGCCGGTGTTTAATGCCATGTTTTTTATTGTCGTCGACGCATATTCCAGGTTTCCATATATTGTCCGCTGCAACTCCGTTTCCACATCCACCACTATTGCAGCCTTAGAAAAAATATTTGCCATTGAAGGTCTGCCGAAGGTTCTCGTCTCGGATAACGGTCCGCAGTTCCGCAGTGAGGATTTCCGGGTTTTCTGTGCCCGGCATGGTATTCGCGACATTCCGACGCCCCCCTTCCATCCTCAATCTAATGGCGAGGCGGAGAGGATGGTACGCACCTTCAAAACGCAGATGAAGAAATACCTCCAGGATCACTCCCCCGACGCATCTCTTACTTTTTTCTTGGACAGTTACAGGTCCACGCCCATCGGAGATAAAAGCCCGGCGGAACTTCTTCACGGACGGCAGCCCCGGACCCTCTTGAATCTGCTTCTGCCGACACCTCGGTTGGCTCCGTCGCTGTCTGCTTCTCGTTTCCGCCCGGGTACTCTGGTGTGGGCGAAGGGATTCGGCCGACAACCAGCCTGGATTCCAGCCACCATCATCGAGGGCAGGGGCAGGAAAGTCTTCCGGGTTCAACTTCCCGACCGGGAGGTTCTTCGACATGCCAATCAGCTCCGCCCTCGCCTGCCTTCACAATCGTTTTTCTCCTCCCCCCCCTCTGCGTATTCTCCTCCCGTCCCCTGCTTCCCCTGATTCCCCACGCCAACCAGGGGAGGACACGCCCAGGTGGTCCTCGCAGTTGGCCCCCGGTCGGCTCACGGACGACGCGTCCCAGCCAGAGCTTCTTTCCCCAGACGTGGACCAGACCCAGCCACAGCCAGCCGGGGACACCGAGGTCTCCCCCGATCGTCACCCCCAGGTCACTCCGGATGCCGATGAAGACATGCCACTGGTTCCTCCTGCACTGCCTCCTCTGCTGCCGCGGTCCACACGCTATAAACTTCGCCCCCGACCAGGGCGTTTTCGCCCGTATGCTCCTGTGCGCAGTCTCACCGCCGACGCCGAGGTTTCGGAGGAGGAGGACGCCATGGACGTGGCGTTCATTCGCAGCCAATGTTTCCACGCTTCCCCACGGGGGAAGGGGTGTGGTATACACCACTTCTAACAAACACCGAACAACGCGCTCCAGTACGCGGCCGCCAAATACGTCGCTGGCCGCACTTCTCTGGGCGGCCTGCTGCTTCCATCGCTGGCCGTCTTCACACGCTCGCCCCCTTGCGTGGCCTAGAAATACATCGCTGGCCGCATTTCTCCGGGCGGCTCGCGGCTACCATCGCTGGCCGCCTTCGCGCGCGCGCCTTTGTCAGCACCCAGCAAGTGGCTACGCCAGGAATCATTGCGATTGGTTTTCCCTGGAAAACGGTGACACCAGCCGACGGCTCCATTAACTAGCAAGCCTTATATAAACCCGGCCGCCGCCTCAAACGACAGTTCTCATCGGGAAGTGAAGTACGCCGTGTTCCAGCTGCTTGTGGATGACTCGCCGCACCACTTGAGGTTACGTGGCTGCTCGGCGGAAATCTTGCGACTTCACTTGGAGAGACTGAACTTCACTGGACTTGGGAATAATTACGGGACGTGCACCCCACCATGCACATTTGGACATTGGTATAACCAAACTTTAATTATGCATTACTTCTGAGTGTGAGCCTGGGTAGACGCTTGGCTAACATAATTGTTAAAAAGTGATTTGTGATTTAATAAACCAGACTGAAGAGGTTATTGTGTTATTCCTGGTTATAACAGTTACCTATATCAAAACCGTACAGGTTTTTCCAGAGGACAGTTGGTCCGTTTCTGTTGTCGGTAATGTGTGGGCATGCCTGAGTTTTGCGTTACTCACTGCTTGATCGCCTCTGTTCCGCTTCTGGTTGTAAGCAGTATGATTTTTCAGGCGTGTGTCGCAGTTTGCATACTAGACATGCAACATCTCTGAGATTCATGAGCTGTTTAGTTCTTCAGTTAGCGAAAGTGCAGATTCCGTTTTTTTCCCGTCTTTAGGGGAGTATATTTGTCATATAGTTGAGTAAGTTTTTTAGTAAATCTGTGAAGTTTTTCGTTTATGTTCTAGAAGAGCATAGAAGACGTCCCCTGAACTATTTTTGCGCCTCAGCTGCAAGTTCAGACAAGTTAACGAGTGTGAAGTTTCGGTATGCAGTCAGTTGTGGTTTGTTTCTGGAACATTCTAGGCGAGTACATCATGAAAATAGTCACGGGCGGACATGCCGTCGTGTGCAGATATTTGAGAGGTAGAAATTGCAGATATGACTGTAGAAACAGGGTATAATCCGGTGTTTCTGTAAGGAAAGCTTCGTCGTGAGCTTAATGTGTGGTAACAATTAAACACTGGCTGATTGTTTTGTTCGACAACACTCCTCGTATCCTGTGGTTCTGTTGGCACTTATTTACAGTGTGATTCCTTGCTTTGTCTAAGTATGCCACTTACCGTTTTTTTTTTAATTATGATGCAGCACTATCTTTGCAACTATGTATTTTCGTAAGAACATTGCTGTTTTTTCAGTCTGGTATTTTTAAAATCGAATCATTTTCCTGAGAGTTCTTTTTGCTAGCCGTTAAGTCTAGCTGTATGCTGCATAAGGTGTGATGTTTGTGCTGTTTAACATTCTTCGCAGTATGACCGAAATTTATGCATATCGTCAGTGAAATACTTATTGTGGCGAATTCATTTATTCTTCTCCAGATAGTCAAATCCTAATCCCTGTACTTCTCTTGCACAGCATCGAATTGCACAATTTTAATATTTTCAAGTGCCTACCATCACCTTATCCGACAGCACTGTTACTTTTATGTCCTCATCATAAATAACCCGAATGGAGTTAACAGCAAGTGGTTTCGCTCCTCTACGACGATATACTCCAGTATCACTTTCCAACTAATACTGCGAGGAACTGTTTGAACTTGAGGAGGCTACACCTATTGAGTGCCCACGTCGGCTGCCGCTGCTGTTTGATTGTCGAGTGACTGAGGTACAAGCGTGGCACCTCAAAAACAAGTTTACGTGAATTTATACTCAGCACATTTAGATAAGATATAACTTTTGCGGCACACAAATATTAAATACGTTCATTTGCGCATGTTACATTTTTGAACGAGAACTTTGTTTTCGTCACGTGTAGTGTTGCAAAATATTACTTTGAGGATGACAATGTATTCGTTTTGTACGGTATTTCAGGAGCAATGTATATGTTGATAAATGGGTGTCAGTACTCGTAAATGCGGGTGGGAATGACATATTTCCGATGGCTGTTTAATCATTTAGATATACGTTTTATGTTGTTTAGTAACCTAATCGTGTTAGTGAAACGTAAAATGACATTTGGATGGAGCACATCAGGTATTTTTTTGCGTCTGAATTTTGTGTGAAGTAGTATCTTTCAGTATTGGGGTGCAAGCAGTTGGATCTCTGTAAAGAGCATGTTTCGGTTGTTGCTATCATATAATTCTTTAATTTCTACAGAGACTGTTTAGTTATTTGTTGTTGCTGTGTCTTTGTGTCCAATTATTCACGTGGTTCATATAACTTTTAAATCAATTTCACCGTCGTCAAATCTAATAGCTGTTGAGATTACGGAAGTGTCTGATTCCAGCCGTCTATTTTGACCCATGATGTCATCAATATGGCAGAAATAGCTATTCTAAGCGTCTCCAATATGCCGCCTATGATGTCACTACATACACACGGCAACAAACACGAAAATACGTATAAATAAGACAATAACATCTCCCTCCAAAAATACAATCAAACTAACGGGGCAGCCGCGGGCAATTCTGGGTTTTAGGGAGGGGACAAGCCAAATTTAACAGTAAAAAAAAAGACACACCACGATCCCAAAACACACAAAATGATGAACCAAAAAAAAAATTACGAAGTCTACAGAAATCGGACACTTCCCTTAACCTATGTAGGTCAGCCGCAGCTGATACCAAAACACCAATACCTACATATAATAGTACGAAGACTGGAATCGGTCATTTCCCTTGACCTATATAGTTCAACCATAACTATTGATACGAAAAAACCAACACCTACAACTACGAAAGACAAAACCAAAACCACAACACCTAAAAAATTCAAAAGTCAAACATCCCTGCGTAAATTAAAACACATTCAATACACAATAAATACACAAAATATTACAACTCGAGAGAAATAGACCCAAAAAACAATTACTTACCACCAACAGCTTTCGGCACTGCAAAGTAGTTCGGCCATTACACACACACACACACACACACACACACACACACACACACACAGAGGGTGCCATCAAACACAATAAGACGATATCTACAAACACAACCAACTCATAAAGTCCGCGCCGTGATGACGTCACACACAACAACACCCGTACGTCATGGATCAAAGCAGACGGGTGGAACCGGACGCTTCCGTTGACCCTAGCTGTTAACTCAGAGCTGGCCTTGAGTCAGCACACTTTCGTCATACATACAAACATACTAAGTAGAGTAATGTATAATTTACACATCGTAAGGAATGTAGTACAAATTAACAATGAAGTCACAGAACAAGCAGTTGAAGAGAGAGACGGGAAAGACAGGAAAAAGAAACAAAGAGAAGAGTTAAATAGCACTGAATGTAAACTACATAGGGGTTACAAAACAAATTTTCGAAATGTCTGGAAATGAAAGTTTATAATCAGCGAGTTGTACCAGTATAGATTTTTGGCACTCAGGCTATTCAAAATCAGAGAGTCCCTCAACGAACAATGGAGAAATATATTCTTAAATTGCGAATCACTCTTACATGCTAAAAACAAATGAATAGATCCGGGTACAAAAGGGAAGGGACACAGAAGTAGGACTATACTGAATATGAGGTGGAGGTGTGTGCCACATATAATTTGAGAATATATGTCCGGTTGGCTAAGAAAGCACCTTTCTCGATTTCAAGAGATGAGGAGAGACTGAGAAAACAGTCTAATTAAAGGTGCGTAGATGAAATTAGAAAACATGAAGGAAGAGGACGTCAAATGTCTGCTATTGTTGCTGACGATGATTTTGATTATTAAGATTAATTTCCACATCACATACCATATTTACACAGGACAGACAAAATAAATTTGTACATATGTCCGAGGAGATGGAACTTGAAGCCGCGATCACCTCTTAACGAGGCAGAGACCTTACCATACGACGACGGAGGATCTCCTGATGGTCATAAGGTCTATGAGCTGACACGGTTTTCGTGATTTGGACGTGCAGGACGGTGAGAATTCCTCTTAAAGATCCTTGGGTTATGTAGGAACCTATATACGAAGATGTGTCGCCAGAACAAATGTTGAAACCAAGTATTCCACTTGGCTGAAATGGCTGGGTGTAAATTTTTGTGACGTTAAAAATCAGTGTAAGAGCGCCTGATGATAACCACTATTGTACTAGTGGAACAGAATGAGGACAATAAGTCGAACAGGAGAAAAATGGCATTTAATGTGGCACACGGATAGAGCTCTTCTTATTTTTGTCTTAGCTTTGGGATCTGTTGCACCATTAGTTAGTTGGCCACAGACTAATGAGTAGTGAAGGCAATGTACGTACGTTACATGCAGTACACTACGGCTTACATGTTTGATGTAGTAGCTAGGAAATAACACATCTCTACATATAAGTATGGTATCATAGACTTCGATCTACTCGACAGGGACTAGGAGTTAATATAGGAAAATGACGAACGTTTTGTCTGGTGAACTACCATAAGCCAGGCGAGTGCGAACGAAACTGGCTCCTGGCGGAGGAGTGCCTCCTGCCATGAACGGGACTTGGCGCCGAGCCTCGCCGGGTCGGATTATCTGCGTCGGAAGCCGGCTGCTATCAGCGCCGCTATCGGCCGACCGCATCTTGTTTACTTGATGGCCTCGTATTACCAACTAGCTGCAACAACACTCGGCTCTGCCGCCGCCGTTGCGCCACTGTTCCTACTGCGCCGCACCGTGCTTTGCGAGCGGCAACCGGTGTAGCCGCCACCGTCCTGTCACTTGAGCGGCAGGTGTATTCCGTTCCAACATTAATGCTCGCTGTGCCGGAGGCTGCGGTTGACACCGATGCTATCTCCTCGCCTGGACGTGTGCGAAGAAGGAAAGACCGAAGGTCTCAGTCCGAGTGTACACGGGTCACTGCTGGGGTATATAATTGCAGAAAAATATGAAATGTTATCATTCGTCGGTGGGTTATTTTTCTATCACTGTAGCTTAAAAACCTTGTACGTGACTTAGAAGTGCTCTCTGGTGCTATGAATAGTCTTTTATGGCTTATTTAACATTCTTCGCTTGGCGAACCTTCTTCGCCGATGTAGTTTCCAGCATAGTAAGACAAAGATACATCGACACTAAGAGCAACTGGCCTCAGACCAGAGATAAATGCTCAGCACTACACGTAAATTAATTGAAGTAGAGCCTGCATCATCGTGAAGTTAACAATATTAATAAAGAAGAAGGGAAAAAAAAGAAAAGATACAGTCCTAATGACGGCCGCGCGGTCTAGGGCGCCTTGTCACGGTCCGCGCGGCTCCCCTCGTCGGAGGTTCGAGTCCTCCCTCGGGCATGGGTGTGTGTGTTGTTCTTAGTGTAAGTTAGTTTAAGTTAGATTAAGGAGTGCGTAAGCTTAGGGACCGATGACCTCATCAGTTTGGTCCCATAAGAACTTACGACAAATTTCCAAATTTTCAGTCCTAATGTCAGTAAATAATTCATAATTTTGCATCTTGTTTTGGCAACACTTTTAAACTTCCTAAATAAAACTCACGACAGCCGACGGCAATAATTTTATAGTTAAGTTTAGGGCTACAGATTATGAACCGTTGTTAAAGTACAAGTAATGTCTTCCGTACTAAAACGAAAAATTCAAACATCACATAAACATCTGAAGTGAGCTTGTAAGGTCTCATTTATATATGCCCCTTTCTCAAGGACGAACACTAAAAGCATGATTGCCAGTGTGTTCTCTCTGTAAGAAATTTTTGTGCTCCTCAAGTATTTAATCGAGAAGATACTGCCATTATAACTGTTGCCATTATAATTGCCTTTCCTTCCTATGATATATTTCTCTATATTTCATTTATCATCGATCCTTATGATTACGCATATATTGTATTTCACGGAGAGGTATCCCGATAAGTTGCCAGTAAATCTTGATCTTCCATTAACGTATGAAAAAAAAAATTGAATCGTGATTATTTCTTTTTTAACATGAGACACAATGTTTTATTACTAGGCCACAGAAGGACTTAAATCCGTACAATTCGCTAGCACGATTCCCCCAGTCCGTCTTTCCTTGCATTTATTTCTTAAAAAGCAATGGTTTAATGATTTTGAAGGTACGATCTTATATTGGTGATCCAGAGATACGATAATTGTATTCTCCTACATTACGACTTAATTTTATATTCATCTTCTTAGCAGTTCAGATGGGTAGATCATGTAACCAATGAGTCAGAATAGAATCAGGAAGAGCAGAAATAAAAACAGAAATAAAAACCTTGAGGTTTGCTGATGACATTGTCATTCTGTCAGAGACAGCAATGGACTTGAAAGAGCAGCTGAACAGAATGGACAGTGTCTTGAAAAGAGGATAAAAGATGAACATCAACAAAAACAAAACAAGGATAATGGAATGTAGTCGAATTAAATCAAGTGATGCGGAGAGAATTAGATTAGGTTCAAATGGTTCTGAAAACTATCGGACTTAACTTCTGAGGTCATCAGTCTCCTAGAACGTAGAACTGCTTAAACCT
Source organism: Schistocerca nitens (assembly GCF_023898315.1). Lineage (NCBI taxonomy): Eukaryota > Metazoa > Arthropoda > Insecta > Orthoptera > Acrididae > Schistocerca > Schistocerca nitens. Next base: position 374,541,463 of record NC_064619.1, read on the forward strand.
AACTAACCTAAGGACATCACACACATCCATGCCCGAGGCAGGATTCGAACCTGTGACCGTAGCGATCTCGCGGATCCAGACTGTAGCGCCTAGAACCGCTCGGCCACACCGGCCGGCCAATTAGATTAGGAAACCAGACACTTAAAGTAGAAGATGAGTTTTGCTGTTTGCGCAGTAAAATAACTGATGTTCGGCGAAGTAGACAGGATATAAAATATAGACTGGCAGCGGCAAGGAAAGCGTTCCTGAAGAAAAGAAATTATGTGACGTCGAATAAACGTTTAAGTGTTAGGAAGTCTTTTACGAAAGTATTTGTATGGTATGTAGCCACTTATGGAAATAAAACATGAACGGTAAACAGTTTAGACAAGACGAGAATAGAAGCTTTTGAAATGTGGTGCTACAGAAGAATGCTGAAGATTGGGTGGGTGGCCGTAACTAATCAAGAGGTCCTGAATAGAAATAGAAAGAAAAGATATATTGCGACATAACTTAATTAAAAAGAGAAAATCGGTTGCTAGGATATTCTGAGACATCAAGTGATCACCAATTTAGTATTGGAGGGAAATGTGGAGGGTAAAAATTGTAGAGGGAGATCAAGAGATGAATACAGTAAGCGGGTTCAAAAGGATGTAGGTTGCAGTAGTTACTCGGAAATGAAGAGGCTCGCTCAGGTTAGAGTAGTATCGAGAGCTGCATCAAACCAGTCGTCGGACTGAAAACAACAACAACAACAACTACTACTACTACATTGTTAGCAGCATTCCAAGGGCTGCAATTCGTACCCAGAGACACATAATCAAAGTCTATTCTGTTTGAATAATGTGTCTGTGCAAAGAACAGGGAGGTATTTTTGTTTTTTATTTTTTGATAGTCTAATCATCTTTATTAAAGGTCTTTCACATAGGTGACTGGCATGGACCATATGCTGTTACATGTCATTTGGGGAACAAGTTTAGAGAACTGATATTCTTTTTTTTTTTTTTTAGTATTTCTAAAATTATACGTTTACGAGTTTGTTCCTCGCCTGCGGATAACAGTTTGAGCAGTGTTTGTTCATCTGCATTTGTTTCTCCTAAGAAATCTGTAGCACTTAAGTAACCATTAATAATATTTCCTCTTTACAACTATCATCTACGTGATATAACAAAAGAAAAAGTCAAACAGTTCAAAAAAGCAATACTGATAAAATTTGGAGCGGAAGGAGAAAAGAAAAAAGAAGGGAAAACGAAGAAAAACTGGAAAGATATTGACAACTGTAGCAAAAATATGTGGAGGAGACGACTATTTTTAGAACAGTTTTATGTAATCGTAACTAATAGTGTACTTTAGACCAAGTTTCCTTTCCACAACACGTAGCTTCAGGAAACGCGTGGATGTGGTTCCAGTTCGGCGACTACTGGAGTATTCCCATTTTAATTTCCTGTTAAGTTCTGGAGATTCATTCTCCCTTTCAATCTCGCCGGGAAAACCAATCCGAGGGCAATGTGACTTTTTACTGGACGTATTCCCGTTACTCAGACTGTTCTTACCCCGATATCAAGCCGTTGTTTTCATCTCCTTCACATCATTCCTTTTGGCCTTTGCACAATTTAGATAATAAGGTCGCTGTCTTTTGGCTGTTTGTAAGAAAATAGTGGGTGTTGGTTCCAGAGAGCAAAATATCGCCACATCACGCAACGCCACTGTACTGGAGTTATTTAAAGGTGCCTCCCTTCTACCATCAAGAATTTATAAATAGGAAATTCCAGTAGGATGTGGTCAAGTATACCTATTGGATCGTAACTGGAGTTGGATTGGTCCATTATTTTAATTCTATACAAATATTTACGATGTGGATCGTATCCTGTGAAATAATGAACAAGACTAGCTGCTGGTTTCTTGTGCACCATTTGGACGCTCTTCCTGACATCTGGGACGAAGCAATATGTTCGTCTTCCGATGAAAATGCATTACAGTATAATAAGGATAGATAACGAAATTTTTAGCTGCTTTTGGATATACAGCGTGCTAAATTTCGTCCACTCAGCTGCCACCTCTGGCAGCAACAGTGGCAGTAACCTGGCAGAGCATCGAGCCAAATTGAGCTTGGTTGACGGATACGGACACGTCATTCCATGCTGCTTCAGCTCTGTGCCAGAGTTCATCAATCATAGTGACTGCCGAGTGGTAGCGTTTCAGTCTCTCGCCCAGGACCAGATGTTTTCAGTATGTGTGAGATCTGGAGAACATGCTAGCTGGGGCAACAATCGAAGACCCTTTGAATCGAACAAGGCTAGGAGAACAGGGGCGTTGTCTTGTTGACCGAGAACACCATGGGAACAACCCGCCTTAACACATCACAAATGTAACGGTTGCTGTCTAAAATACCAGCTATGCGAACCATAGTGTTCGCGATGTGTAGCTAACAACATTCCATACGGATACGTCCGTCGCAATGCAGTACGCACAACCAAGACTTGTCTGACAAGACGACGCGATGCCACTCTTGTGTCCAGAGTTCTCGCTGGGCGCCCACTCTCTTCGTGCCGCGTCAAGGGAAGCTTCAACAACGGTGGCTGTACTGCCGACTCAAGATATGTGACGCTGGAGTCCCACCCGGTTGAGTGAACAATGTCTGTCCTCTCAGACGCTAGCCGAGCTAGATCGTCGAGATCCTTCTTGGCAATGACTATGGACCTTCTGAATCCATCGATAAAACATTCGCGAACAATAACACAGTAATGATTTTTCCTTCTTAGGGAACCACACTAATATAAATTTTTTTTAAACAGATTTCCGCCATTTGACTGTAAATTGTTCATTTATTTTACGATGTCATGATTTTGACTTCATAGCCATTCTCATATGCATATTAAACTGAAAATGAATAAAGGGTACATATCATACGTTGTAGGGCATAGCAACCAGAAGCTATTATGTATCTTCAGACATTACTTACACGTTAAAATACACAAATAAAAAAAAATTTGCATCATCTCGGTTCCAGGAGTTCCGGAACCAGTACAGCAAATTGGAATAGAGATCAACATAAACATAATTTCAGCCCTTTTTATTGCTCATGAAAATCACACATTGCATGATGTACCGCCATACGATAGACCTTCAGAGGTGGTGGTCCAGATTGCTGTACACACCGGTACCTCTAATAACCAGCAGCACATCCTCTTGCATTGGTGCATGCCTGCATTCGTCGTGGCATATTATCCACAAGTTCATCAAGGCACTGTTGGTCCAGACTGTCCCACTCCTGAACGGCGATTCGGCGTAGATCCCTCAGAGCGGTTGGTGGGTCACGTCGTCCATAAACAGCCCTTTTCAGTCTTCTCCATGCTTGTTCGATGGGGTTCATATCTGGAGAACACGCTGGCCACTCTAGTCGAGCGATGTCGTTATCCTGAAGGAAGTCATTCACAAGATGTGCACGATGGGGAAGCGAATTGGCGTCCATGAAGACGATTGCCTCGCCAATATGCTGCCGATATGGTTGCACTATCGGTCGGACGATGGCATTCATGTATCGTACAGCCATTACGGCGCCTTCCATGACCACCAGCGGCGTAAGTCGGCCCCACATACGAGCCACCCCAAAACAGCAGGGAACCTCCACCTTGCTGCACTCGCTGGACAGTGGTGTCTAAGACGTTCAGTCTGACCGGGTTGCCCACGAACACATCTCCGAAGATCTTGTGGTTGTAGGCATATGCGACACACATCGGTGAAGCGAACGTGATGTCAATCCTGAGCGGTCCATTGGGCATGTTGTTGGGCCCATTTGTACCGCGCTGTATGGTGTCGTGGTTGCAAAGATGGACCTCGCCATGGACGTGGGGAGTGAAGTTGCGCATCATGCAGCCTATTGCACACAGCTTGCGTCGTAACATGACGTCTTGTGGCTGTACGAAAAGCATTATTCAACATGGTGGCGTTGCTGTCAGGGTTCCTCCAAGCCATAATCAGCAGGTAGCGGTCATCCACTGCAGTGGCAGCCCTTAGGCGGCCTGAGCGAGGCATGTTATCGACATTTCCTGTCTCTCTCTGTATCTTCTCCATCTCCTCCATGTCCGAACAACATCGCTTTGGTTCGCGACGTCTAGACTCCTTCCTTGCTGAGAGCTCTTCCTGGCACAAAGTAACATAGCAGACGCGATCGAACCGCTGTATTGACCGTCTAGACATGGTTGAACTACAGACAACACGAGCCGTGTACCTCCTTCCTGGTGGGATGACTAGAACTGATGGGCTGTCGGACCCCTTCCGCCTAATAGGCGCTGCTCATGCATGATTATTTACATCTTTGGGTGCGTTTACTGACATCTCTGAACAGTCAAAGGGACTGAGTCTGTGATACCTGTACAATATCCACAGTCAACGTCTGTCTACCTTCAGGAGTTCTGGGAACTGGGGTGATACAAAACTTTTTTTGGTGTATGTATATCTGATCTGTCTATGACATGCCATTGTCGAAGAAACATATTTATGGTGTTATAGACCGATTGTTGTATTAATTATAGGCTATAAGTATATATCATAGGTACATAATATGGCTGGTTGACATTGTGCACAGTGAATAATCATTAACACACAGTATGGCGCATTTAACAGCCAACTATTCCTGTGACCTGCAATCGTCATTCTGTCCATCATCTGACGTTAACATCTGTCAAAACAGCCGCAGAGATCATAACGAAGATGTACCACTGTGTGAGCCACAATATCTTCGTATCTAGAGGTATTACCAGTAAAGGGAAGGTCGATATTTACTTGGCTAAATGTTTAACATGTCCTTATAACACATGTTCATAACAACCTCTTACAGGAATAAATTGTAATAGTTCATACTCCCAGAGTTATCGTTTTAGGTGCCACCATAAAATTTTCATCTCAAAACGATCGCGAAGCTGCAATATAAAATCGCAATTCACTGATTCATGGAGATGAATCCTTACCGGCTTAGTCTCCCATCAACTGAATAAACGGAAGTATGTCATAATTGTCTCCCTTGATATCTAAAAAGTCTTTTACCGGATTTGACATTCTGGACTGCTCTTCAAGCTCAAAACCTACGCACTCCAGTTAACTGTGTCCACCTTAGAGCATCCTTCCTTCACCAACGTCCTATGTATGATACAATCAACCAAGCCTGCTCCCGCATCTTTCTCCCTACTGCAGGTGTGCCTCAAGGCTATGTCGTTTCACCCCAGTTTTACATTCTGTACACTGCAGATAGTCCCAAACCACCACCCCAAATGTATCTCCTGCAATAAGCTGACACCATCGCCTACCTAGCCACTCACCACACCCTTCAACTCTCCCTGTCTCCCTCCAACGCCACCTGAATCTACCATCGAGTGGTTTAGTACGTGAAAGCTTTAAGTAAATCCAGAGAAGAGCTTCCATCTTTGGTCATCACCCGGCGTTCCCGTCATCTACATGTCTACCTCCCCTTCCGCAATAAACCCATCCATCTGACTAACGAAGTAAAGTATTTAGGACAACCTCTCGACAGAAAACAAAAATGGAACGCACATCACCTTACCATCCAACAAAAGCCCGAAACCGACTAACAATTCTATCAGAGCTCACCTGCGATCTACATCGTTCTAACGTTATCCTTGCCTATAAATCCCTCATCCACCCTATCCTACCCTACACCAACCTCGCCTGTATCACTTCCTCTCATAAATTCTGTAAGTCCCTTCAAATCCTGGAAATACACGCACTCCGCCTCGCCTTCTGCATCTGCCTACCTTCCCCAACTCGCATCCTGTACCAACTCATCCACTTCCGACATCTTCTTCTCTTCCTAGAATACCTTCGGATCCAATACATTAATCGCAATACCCAGTCTGAGCATCCAGTTTTCCAACCACTAGTAAACAATGCAGGTACCCTACTGCACCACTCCATCCATACCCACCTTCCATGCATCTTCATGTCTTATCCATCCTCTCCCGACGGAATTTTAATCAATTCCCATTCCTCAATAATGAAATCTTTGCTGAGCTATAAGCGTCTCTCAAATCGTAATCACGACGCTCCACCTCAGATCATCCTTCCATTTTCTCGTTCCTCCTTCATCCATTTTGCTGGCTTCTAGTCACTACCTGCGGCTCTACAGGGCCCCGCAGTCACACTCTTCATCGCATTCTTATCAAGACAATTATTTTCAAGTATGGCCTAGCAGCACCATAACATAATGGCGTCATTCACATTCATCGGCGACTGTATTTTAACAATAATATAACAATGTCAAACGAGTTTTTAAAACCATCAATATTATCCCTCTACGTGTATTTTACAAAATGGTTCAAATGGCTCTGAGCATATGCGACTTAACTTCTGAGGTCATCAGTCACCTATAACTTAGAACTAATTAAACCTAACTAACCTAAGGACATCACACACATCCATGCCCGAGGCAGGATTCGAACCTGCGACCGTAGCGGTCGCTCGGTTCCAGACTGTAGCGCCTAGAACCGCAAGGCCACTCCGGCCGGCGTGTATTTTACAGAAACCTCGTTTACTGTCATTTGTTTTTACGTAAAAATCGTAAATGTCGTCCACCAATGAGTATTTCTAAAATCACCTATTACTGCCATCTTTTTACATAATTTAACCGTCTGTTAAATGTGGATTATGTAACCATTGGATGGAAAGACGTTTTTATTCACTGCTAGCACTCCCTCTTTCTGTAGAACTGAAATAAAATAAAGAAAAAAGTGCATGGAGACAAACAAACAAAAGATGCCTCACCTGTGCAACAACTTGCAGGACCCATGTGAAATGGCGTGACTGCCATAAAACGAGAAACTAAAAAATCCTGAGCCGCAACTTGCTAAATGATATTCTCTACACATTACTAAAATACGACAATAGGGAGAATGAATGGGGGGAGAGGTGTAGTCAGTGGCAAGGGGAGGAGGCAGATGGTAGGGCATGGTGATTGTGGGCAGGAGGGGGAGGACAGCACAGTTGAGGGCGAGTGGGAGGTGATGGGTTGGATGGAGGATGGAACGGATTTGGAGGTGGGTATGGAGGGGGGTAGAGGGGAGTACATCCAAAGCTATGTTATATACCTGAACATACACATTATTGTTACATCAATGTTCATTAAATTCATGTTGATGTAGTCTCTCTACTTGTAGCATATGAAGAAGTGAACCAAACATAATACATTCTATATATACATTTCACATGTAATTATAAGAACTTAAAAAGTGTACGGAATAAATTATGTTTGCCTCAGATCTCCAGACTTGTTAGTATTATTAAGTTCACATCAGTGTGAAATTGGATACTAAAGGTTATTTATGGAATACTGCAATATATGGTCATGTACATAGTGCAGTATGCAGGTGAGTCATCTTGTTTATGAAACAAGCTGTGTGTGCTTCAGCTCTACCCTTCATGGAAGCATTAAGACCACATCAATACGAAAATGAATGGATATTTACATTATACACCAATGTCTGGTCAAGTACATAGGGTAGTATACCAATATACCATCTTCCTCCCTCCCTCCTCTGCCCACACCTGCCTTCTTCTGCAGCTCCAATTAACCCTCCCCACTTTCCAAATCCCAGTGTTATTTCTTAGGCTGCTGGGTTATTATGCTGTTTAGTTGCAATCTCAGACCATATTTCCTGATAGTGACACCACTGAGCTGGGATTGTTTTTTATCTGAGCCACACGGGTTAATACCCTATTTCCAATACACGTCTTATAGGACCTTTCAACAACAGATGGTAATTTTGTGGACCACACATTTCTTTATGCTTTAAGTAGTAAGTGTTTATCAATATGTAATTAATAATATTCACACAATAAATCAGTATACGGTTTAGGTACATAATATGGCATACTGACATAAAGTAATCCGTCTTCTGGCCACGATTGGCCTACCGGGATCATCTAACCGCCGTGTCATCCTCAGGGGAGGATGCAGATAGGAGGGGCATGCGGTCAGCACACCGCTCTCCTGGTCGTTATGATGGTATTCTTTACCGAAGCCGCTACTGTTCGGTCGAGTAGCTCCTCAATTGGCATCACGAGGCTGATTGCACCCCAAAAAATGGCGTCATCGCATGGTGGCCTGGATGGTCACCCATACAAGTGCCGACCACGACCGACAGCGCTTAACTTCGGTGATCTCACGGGAACCGGTGTATCCACTGCGGCAAGGCCGTTGCCCCGCGTAGTGACGTACCATCTTGGAAACGTATGTAGAACCTATTGTGTTTAGTTCAAATTTTTATATACTGTGAGTAGTGGGACTACACTAATGTGAATTTAATGGACATTCATATAGTACTGAAGTATATGTTCATGTATATAATATACACTGTGATCAAAAGTATCTGGACACTCCCAGAACTTACGTTTTTCATATTATGTGCATTGTACAGCCACATACTGCCACGTACTCCATATAAGCGACCTCAGTAGTCATTAGACATCGTGAGAGAGCAGAATGGGTCGCTCCGCGCAACTCACGGACTTGGAGCGTGGTCGGGTGATTGGGTGTCACTTGTGTCATACGTCTGTACTCCAGATTTCCACACTCCTAAACATTTCTAGGTCCAGTGTTTCCGATGTGATAGTGAAGTGGAAACGTGAAGGGACATGTACAGCCCAAAATCGCACAGGCCGACCTCGTCTGTTGATTGACAGAGACCGCCGACGGTTGAAGAGGGTCTTAATGTGTAATAGGCAGACATCAACCCAGACCATCATACAGGAATTCCAAACTGCATCAGGATCCACTGCAAGTACTTTAACTGTTAGGCGGGAGGTGAGAAAACTTGGATTTCATAGTCGAGTGGGTGCTCATAAGCCACACATAACACCGGTAAATGCCAAACGAAGCCTCACTTGGTGTAAGGAGCGTAAACATTGGACGATTGAACAGTGGCAAAACGTTGTGTCGAGTGACGAATCACGGGACACAATGTGGCGATCCGATGGCAGGGTGTGGGTACGGTAAACCCCCGGTGAACGTCATCTGCCAGCGTGTGTAGTGCCAACAGTAAAATTCTGAGGCGGTGGTTTATGGTGTGGTCGTGTTTTTCATGGAGGAGGCTGGGTCTCCTTGTGTTTAGTGTGGCACTATCACAGCACTGGCCTACATTGATGTTTTAAGCACCTTATTGCTTCCCACTGTTGAAGACCAATTCGGGGATGGCGATTGCATCTTTCAAAACTATCGGGGACCTCTTCATAACGCACGGCCTGTGGGGGAGTGGTTACACGACAGTAACATCCCTGTAATGGACTGGCCTGCACAGAGTTCTGATCTGAATCCAATAGAGCACCTTTGGGACGTCTTGGAACCCCGACTTCGTGCCAAGCCTCACCGACCGACATCGATACCTCTCCTCAGTGCAGCACTCCCTGAAGAGTGGGCTGCCATTCCCCAATAAACCTTCCAGCACCTGATTGAAAGTATGCCTGTGAGAGTGGAAGCTGTCATCAGTGCTAAGGGTGGGCCGACACTATGTTAAATTCCAGCATTACCGATGGAGGGCGCCACGAACTTGTAAGTCATTTTCAGCCAGGTGTTCGGATCCTTTTGATCACATATTGTAGCTCACGGATTTACTAGCCTGTGCCTCTCACCTCCCTTTCCCTCTGTCTCCCTCCCCCATGCCTACCTTCAAATCTGTTGCATCCCCTGTCCACCCCATCAACTCCCACTCGCTCTCAACTGTCATCTTCTACCCTCTACCTCCCACCACAATAAGTTACCTGCCCTCTCCCCTTGCTACTCGTTCCACACCACTCTTTTCTGTCTCCTTCTACTGACTTATCGTGTTCAATTGTAGGAAACGTATTTTAGGAATGTGTAGAGAATGTCATTTAACAGGTTCTGGATCATAATCTTTCACTTTCTTAGTTTTGTGGCAGTCCCACCATTTCGCGTGAGTCGTGCGAGTTGTTCCACAGGTTTCATTGTTGTTTCATCCTTTGTGCCTCATATGGGCGAGGGTTGGACTGTCAGCGGATACAGTGTGCTGCTCTTCAGTCACATGAGAGCAAAAATTTTGAAACAGAATATAAAAACTGGACATGGTGGTTGACAAAAATGTATGTTGTGTACAATAAAAAAAATGCAGATCGTTCAGTTGCATGAGTTAAAATGTAAAAGGGTGAGTTGTTGATTAATTAAAATATAGATGCAGATGAATGGAAAATGAGTTGTACGCGAATATATAAAAACAGTTGGGCAGTTGCGTAAGTTAATAGGTAAAAGGCAGATATCTTGACCGATTAAAATAGATACACTGAAGAGTGAAGTGGTGAGTGAATGTAGGCTGCCAGCAATAAGGGTATTATGTGGAATATAACATTCAAGGGTAGTGCGTGGGAGGGTGTTTGTGTGGATGGATGTTTGGAGGAGGGATTTGGGAAGAGTGTAGAGGAATTACAGGTATTACAATGTATCCCTGTAAGAGGCTGTTATGAACATGTATTACAAGGACGTGCTAAGCATTTAGCCAAACAAATACGCACTTCCTTTTCCTGGTAATGCCTCTGGCACTTTAAAGATCGTGTGGCTCACACAGTGGTGCAGCTTCGTTACGATATCTGCGACAGTTTTGACATACGTTAACGTCAGCTGATGAACAGAAGTGGCGAATGCAGGTCACAGGAATATATTGGATATTAAATACGCCATACTGTGTGGTTTTTCTCTGAGCACAATGTCAGCCATATTATGATCTAGTATATGTACTCATATCCTATAACACGACAGCTGGTCTACAACACGTGAAATATGCGTTTTGGACGATGACATGTCACAAACAGGTCATATATATTTTAACATGCAAGTAATGTTTTCAAATACGTAGTGACTTTTTGACCCTGTGCACGTGAGTGTGACTAAAGCAGAAATTATAGCTGCGTAAAATAAATTAACAATGTACAGTCGAACGGCAGAAGTTTCTTTAAAAAAAGTGTGTGTGTGTATGTGTGTGTGTGAGATAGATAGATAGATAGATAGATAGATAGATAGAGAGAGAGAGAGAGAGAGAGAGAGAGAGAAAACATTGTAGTACGGGAAACCAGAGTCCCTATAGGCCATGAGCATGCTGCAATAGTTTTCCGTCAAGGACTAGTAGATGTGTCTCTTTCTCTCACAAACTATCAACACTGGAATACTATTGCTGAATCCGACCTTTTTCAGTGTTAAATTCCCAATTGTAATCCGTTGTCCATTTATTAAATATTCATTTGAATCTCAGCGGGTAATTCATATGTGGATGCTTTATGATGATACAGCTGATCGTTATAGTGCCCGCGTGTTTCTGTTATAGACAGATGATCCCTTGTCTCATAAATGTAACCACGCGTGGTGTGCTACCATATTTTCAAGCCTGACAGGGCCACCCATATAAATTATCATTCAATAAGACGCTTCCGTTTGCGCGACATGGTCATTTCCTTAAAAGAGGTATGATCTTATGGTGAGCTTCTCTTTTCTGTAGGTCACGAGAGATCGGAGTATAGCATCTTAGAGGTGTGCTAAATAGCTCAAACGGTAATCCACAGCGTCACCTTCTTTTACTAATATATGCCTATAAAAGAGTTAATAAATCTCATCCTGGGTGTCGATTGCTCTTAAAAATAGTAACAATTACGATAGTTACTGGGCCAGGTCAGTATTACGAAACCAGTTAGTCTACGTCACTTTCGTAGCCCTGATTGCCTATCACACTAATGTAAATACGATCGCAGACGATCATAGAGGACCGAACAAAGATAAGTAACCACCCAGAAAAATTACAAATACCCGCCATTTAATGTATATTGCAGAATTTGAGTCTTGACAAACCCAATCTGTACAAATAATCAGTGTTAATTTTGTGAAAAAGTATTAAATTTTTTTTATTAAAGAGGCACTATGGTGCAGTACTATATCTTCCGTTAATCAGCTCAATAGCCTGCCGTCGAAAGTCTTGGTGGTGTCTTATTATTTTACAGTTTTTATCTCTGAAACCATTTTCACTTTATCATAAACGAACAAAAGCCATGGTAGATCCTTCCCCTCCCCCACCCCCACCCCTTATTTTGCCTGCTTTTTGTTACCCGGAGATCACGTTTTCTACACAAACTCGCTCTATATTTACAAAGGCGAGGAATCGCAAGAAATAAACAACATCCAAAAATGTTGAAAAGTAGTTGACAAGAGACTACATCGAATGAAACTGCTGGCAATGCTGGCTGATTGTGACTGTGCTGTATGAGATTCTTTAATGAGTAACGTACATGGCTATACTTAAGAAAATTACTTGTTAATAATTCCAAACTGTAACTGAAGCTTTGTTTTTCATTGTGGATGGGAATCATATCACATTAATTTCTTCTATTTGAGGATCGACACTCCAGAGGATCCATATTCATCCACAGGGACGTATATTCGTGTTCTGATTAAAGTACGTAACAGCGTACCTTTGAAAACAGTATTATGTGTAAGCCTGCGTTAGAGGGGGCGGGGGGAAGGGGGGAGAAAGGGGGGAAATACAGCTATTCGTGTTGCATGCCACATTGTGTAACTTCGTTACGCGCATTACCGTTACTTCTATTAGATTAAAGCACACCCACAGTCAAGAGATCCTCGAGGAAGCGAAACACAACAGAAAAACTAAAGTACACGCTAGCGTTCCTTCCACGTTACCTAGTTGAAATCATTCTCAGTTAGGTGGAAAAAGCCAAAACAGTTTAAACATTTTTACATTTAGACAGTAATTAAGAAGCGTACCACAAACATCTAAACGTATACCTACTAAACTGATGAGCACAAATCTACCTCGTGGTCCAGTGATAAGTTCACAACATGTATCTGATATGTCTGTATATTCTTTGTTTTAGACGGGGATTAGAAGTAGGTCTTCTGACTCGCATTGTTGTGTATTTGGTTGCGTGAATGTAATTCGCGTACTACGCTAGAGTCTTGTTTATATACAAAACGACTGTGACACTGAGCACATTTCATTCTGGACACATTTATACCATTAATGACAAAAGTCCACAACTTGTGGCGCGCTACTGATTCTTCAGAAGCAGGTCTAGATAGGGCGATGCCGATTAGTTTCAATTGGTGTAATGAGATAAGAACAGGCTACAACCCTGTTATTTGCAATAAGTGGAACGGAGATCATGCTGTTTATCAAACAGATATTTTATTCATTAAAATAATGTTCTGTTTTTAGTACTTGTTTAATTATGCAGCCGTCTTCTTTTTTCTGCTTAGCCTATTTTTTAGGTGGTAGTTTTCTTCAAATTTTAATAGATTTGCTTCAGACAGTCTTTATGACATGTGTCTTATAGCCGTTGACCATAATTTTACATAATGTCAAACTCTGATGCCTTTTCCTGTTGTCTCTGTAATCGTCTACCTGTCTTAGAGTATACTGTGGTGACGTATGATCGAAAATCCGTTCCAGAGTAAAAGGGGAAAAAAACATGAAAGCATCACGTAGGCCGACCGCTGTGGCCGAGCGGTTCTAGGCACTTCAGTCCGGATCGACGCTGCTGCTACGGTCGCAGGTTCGAATCATGCCTCGGTCGTGGATGTGTGTGATGTTCTTAGGTTAGTTAGGTTTAAGTAGTTCTAAGTCTAGGGGACTGATGACCTCAGATATTAAGTCCCATAGTACTCAGAGCCATTTTTGAGCATCACATAGAGATAATATCAGTAAGCAGTTCACAGATCTTAAATCTGCTTGTAAGAATACTTTTCGATTTCATTTATCTTAATTTTTGTTTAAATTCCTTTATTCCATTGAATCACCAGTTTCTCTTGCAACAAATTTAGAAAGAAACAGATGAAAATTCAGTTTAGAAAACATAACATAAATCTTACCACTAATCGCATCTTTCAGGTCGGAGAGCGAAGAATGTTTGTAATCTCAAATTGATTGTACTCGTATTGGGAGACCGGTGTCAGAGGTAAAATGTCTAATACAGATGTATCGGAGTCTTGGTGGTGGAAAGTTTGTTCTGTCTGCTTGTCTCCAGCGATGCCAAGTGTCCTTATCACGCGATGGTGACGTAGTGAGGCCATTAAATCAGTGATTGCAGCTAACGCTTTGCGTAATCTCTGTCTGCATGCTTATCTTTTCCATGGAGCTGTACCAAGAAGAGATACAACTAACTGGCTGCGATGACGGGAGCCACGCCATTAACTGCGTCGCTTTTTCTTCTGTGCTTAACAAGCAGTTCCAACGGACAAGTAATACTTTGTAGCATCGATGTGCAAAGGAATGGCTCTAGTTTTGTTATCCTTGCCTCCGACATCGCTTTTATGCTTTACAATGTCATCTGCTTTCCTACTGCTGGTCTGTATTCACCTACCGATATCTCTGCCGGAACCTTTACCCTTCAACGTGTTTTTAACTATATACGGATTTTTAAGTACAATGCACTATTTCACTGCAAAACCGAGAAAATGTATCGCTGCCCTAGTAAGAAGAAAGAGGATGAGGTTGTTTGTTTCTTTACGAAATGTGCCATGCCTACATTGGGACATAGTTAGTTAGAATGTTTGTCTCTAGTGGTGGTGGTGGTGGTTAGTGTTTAACGTCCCGTCGACAACGAGGTCATTAGAGACGGAGCGCAAGCTCGGGTGAGGGAAGGAAATCGGCCGTGCCCTTTCAAAGGAACCATTCCGGCATTTGCCTGAAGCGATTTAGGGAAATCACGGAAAACCTAAATCAGGATGGCCGGAGACGGGATTGAACCGTCGTCCTCCCGAATGCGAGTCCAGTGTGCTAACCACTGCGCCACCTCGCTCGGTTTTGTCTCTAGGTAAGCGAAGATGTGTATTAAAAGAAACTATAGATTGCGACTATTTTTCGTAAAATTTCCGGAAAATCTGAAGAAACCGATAAAACATTGGAACTTCGTTGCATTTGAAGTGCAAGTACGCAGCGACATGGAGCAAAACAGGGAGGTATTTTTTTACGTTATATTACTGTCATATTTTAGGGAAGTATGTGGAAAAAAGAAGACATGACCCCCAAGAAGCTGCAATGTGAGTTAATGTACGTACAGCTAGTTTGAATGATATTATCACCATCTAGTTGACGTGACCAAGTCATACCGGCATGTTAGAGCGAGCCATTGTTATCATATACCGTGAAGTATTAACCATTGTACAAAGCTTTTGCGTATAATTGACTTGCGGCTACGTTTACAAAACCTTTGTAGAGTGCTTAATGTTTCACGGTTTATGACAACAATGGCTCACTGCGGTAGGCTGGAATGATTTGATTACACCAACCAGAAACTGATAATTCTTATTTTCGAAACTAGTCGTGAATAATTTAAGTCCGCCGGCCGGAGTGGCCGAGCGGTTCTAGGCGATATAGTCTTCTAAGTTCTAGAGGACTGATGACCTTAGAAGTTAAGTCCCATAGTGCTCAGAGCCAATTAAAGTCCTATTACAGTTTTCGAGGATCATGTTTCCTGTTTCAGATACGTGGAAGCTGTGAAGCATTGTCTGCACAGAACATATCAAGAGTATTTATTTTTGTTGTGAGTGGCGAGTTGTCAAAACAGACCAGCTGAGTATTAGGTTAACTGAGGCACAAAGATAAGACAATGTGTAGTAATCGAAAAAGACTGGTAACAGTGCTTTCGCCAATGCTTAGATTTTAGGCACCTCCTCTAAAGAACGTGAATGCTACCTTCGATAAAGGTACAGAATTTTAGAGCTCTTCCTGGAAACTGCAATAGTACTTCATCGTCAACAAATTAGTTGTCAAGAGGAAGCGTTTCATCTGGTAAAAACATTAACACCGTATCGGGACCGCTGTTTCACTGTTCCCACACCTATGTTTCATCTTCCACCTTTATTAATTATGTTCTTCGCCCTAAATTCCTGACAGTTCGTCAGATGACAGGCGGGGAAAGATAAGACGCTACGTAAAGGTGTGGCTACTATCGCCTCATTCAGCAGTACTGTTCTTTGTTATTGTTATCTTCAATAGTACAGTACAACTTATACCAGAAGATAGTATCCACGCACTATGAAATAAAGCGTAGTATTTCTTAATCAGATTCAAGGAATTTCCTTTCTATTCTTGTCGTTACATCCGCCAGTGATATTCGCAGTTCTGTTATACCTTAAATCAATGTGTTTGGTTTGATACCTGAGATCAGTACGATTATAGGTATTCTACAGATTTAAGTAGCGCACCCAAATCTCTATATCGAGGATTCCCAGTTCGACTTATATGGAAGTATATGATCAGTGTTGATTGAATGTAAATTTTTAAAAGACTGAATATTTATGCAGTAGAGGGAGTGTAGGAAACATAATAAAAGATGGGCAGCACATTAAGGCGGATAAAAAATTTAAACTTTTGGGTAGGATCCTATCGGAAAACCAGACAAGCAATTGGGAGAAACGGCAACGATTAGCCAAGGTAAACCGTCCTTTAGGGCCTTGCAAAATAAGCTAGGAAGTAAAGGAGATGCTCTATACAAATACGGATTGTAGAGCCTATAACGACCTATGGTGCGTGTTCCGCCATCTTATTATAAAAAATAAAAACAAACTGAGAGCTGTGGGAATGGTTCAAATGGCTCTGAGCACTATGGGACTTAACATCTGTGGTCATCAATCCCCTAGAACTTAGAACTACTTAAACCTAACTAACCTAAGGACATCACACACATCCATGCCCGAGGCAGGATTCGAACCTGCGACCGTAGCGGTCAAGCGGTTCCAGACTGAAGCGCCTAGAACCGCACGGCCACCCCGGCCGGCGCTGTGGAAATGAACTATTTCAGAAGGTCGATTAGGGAAATGATCCAGACCCAAGAAAGCATCACAGATAGATCAGGAGAACGGCAGCTTGCCAGGTATGGACATACAGTGCGAATGACAAATGGCCAAAGAAAATCTTATTGTACCCAAGACCGAAGGTTGCCTGCGTAGATGGGAGTAAAGGAGGCCATGAGAAAAAGAGAAATAGAAGAAGACGAGGAAACATGGGAAGATAGGAACCGATGGAGACAGATATGTGGGATGCGGTGACAGCCGTACTAACCCCACGATAGAGAGAACCTATACTCCAACGTTTGTGAAAGCTGTAACTTTCAGAAGCAACTACAAAATGTATTTCAACTCGAAGGATGCCTAGAACAATATGCGTTCCAGCAAGGCACCAACTGTGTACCAACTGAATGAGACCATAGAGAGATGATGTATAAGTACATCTAGCAAAGCATTCTCTTGTGTGACGGATATACGTCTTATATAAGGTGAGTGAATGGAAGACCATCAAATGAAGTTGGATACGTCAAAGCAATCACTACTATGCATCACTGACGTCAAAAGCTTATCAGTTAGTTCGAACAGGGCAGGAAGTAGGTATGTCGGAAGAGAATTTGTCATACCATAATATTTTGGTCCGCTGAGGCTATACTACCACGGCAGAGGTAAAGGGCAGGAAAAGGCTGCACACTGCTGGATCAGGTACCAGACTTCACAACTAGACAACACCAGTGGATGACCGACGTCCACACGACCGTAACGGACAGCACAGCTTTGCCCACAGTATTATCTCAACGTTGGAAGACTACCGCAACAATTTTGGACCTCTTTGCTGCGGACTAGACTTATGACGCACAAACCATTACGCCAGATTCCTTTGTCCAGATTCATCAAACCCCTCAGGCTGCAGTGCACTCGCGAATGCTGGCCTTTCCATGCTGGTTGATACAATGTAGACCTTTCGGTCGAGCCTCCTTGTAGTCTGTGATGAGCACATATGTTGTGATACTGCAACCGGCATGTCCACTAAGAACTGAAAGTAAAGCAGAATATTTGGCTGAGCGGTGTGTGGCTGTGGAGCTGCCGTGACGGGGCTGAGCCTTGTGAGACTCGGCGCTAGGCAGAGCACCCCGGCTGTAGCAGCGAGCTGTGAGCGGACGTGGAGGCTGCTCGACAGACTGCACCGGCTCGGCGACTTGGAATACCCGAAGTGGAACGGGGTAGTGTGTGCCTCCGCTTGCTTGAGAAAGCGAGGTTAAACGGCGCAGGAACTGACAAGGGGAAGGCGTCCACTAGGCATCGCCGATTTCGTCCAGATTTATGGTATATGCAGGGCTTGGCCACAAATGAGAGCGACAGAAGTGGGAGCTCTCTTGCCAAGCGCTTCGAAACAGTAGCATTTTTGACGCGGGTTGGGCGAGTCATGGGCCACATATGTTAGAGCAGTTGCCAAACAGCGGCTGGCGCAGCGGAAAGGGTAAAGAGCGGTAACCCGAACGTCTTGGTGTCGAATACCTGTGGGAACATAGTCTTTTTAATTTTCAATTTATTCTCATTGCAAATAAACCGAAATAAAGCTTAGTACATTGTATTCATTACTTTCATGAGAGATATGAAAAGAAAAGGAAAATCTGAGATTGCAAATAAATTTTCACAAAAGAATTATAACTAGGGCGTATAGCACCTCGTATTCCGTTAGTTTCGTATTGTCGTTGGAGCAGCCCTTGGCAGCTGCCGCAATCAGTAGATTCCTGGTGCAGGTGAAATCGACCCACTGAGCGAGAGAAAAAAATTAAATCCCGAATAGGCTGTATATTCCATATACATAACCAGCTATCCCCGCCTATATATGGCGGAATGATGCATTAGGCGTGGATTTCTGCCAAACTGTGCGACGAAAGGGGCCCTTTAATAAAAGTAAACCAAGTTTGTTTTTCAACATAGACACTTAAAAACAACTACGTAATTGTAAAAAAGAGCCTTTATAACGTGTGCAACTGCCAAGAAAATTACTGCTTTCCCCTTTTTTATACGATGAATATCACGCTAGCACATGTAAATCATCAACTGTAACATTCGATAATAAAAGTATCTAGTTTTATGTACCAAGTTCTCGTGTACGCCTTCCTGGAAATTCATTTACAATCCCCAATTTTCCTTTGCCTTTCCTTTTCATGTCTTTTATGAAAATATTAATAAATACAATACATTGGGCATTATTTCGGCTTATTTGCAGTAAAAGTAACGTAAAAATTGAAAATAAAAAGAAGTTTCTGCTGAGGGATTTGATCCTACGACCCTCGATCTATCAGTCTATACTGTTCACGCTGCGCCAAACGCTGCCTGGTTGTTGTTGTTGTGGTCTTCAGTCCTGAGACTGGTTTGATGCAGCTCTCCATGCTACTCTATGCTGTGCAAGCTTCTTCATCTCCCAGTACCTACTGCAACCTACATCCTTCTGAATCTGCTTAGTGTATTCATCTCTTGGTCTCCCTCTACGATTTTTACCCTCCACACTGCCCTCCAATGCTAAATTTGTGATCCCTTGATGCCTCAAAACATGTCCTACCAACCGATCCCTTCTTCTAGTCAAGTTGTGCCACAAACTTCTCTTCTCCCCAATCCTATTCAATACCTCCTCATTAGTTACGTGATCTACCCACCTTATCTTCAGCATTCTTCTGTAGCACCACATTTCGAAAGCTTCTATTCTCTTCTTGTCCAAACTGGTTATCGTCCATGTTTCACTTCCATACATGGCTACACTCCATACAAATACTTTCGGAAACGACTTCCTGACACTTAAATCTATACTCGATGTTAACAAATTTCTCTTCTTCAGAAACGATTTCCTTGCCATTGCCAGTCTACATTTTATATCCTCTCTACTTCGACCATCATCAGTTATTTTACTCCCTAAATAGCAAAACTCCTTTACTACTTTAAGTGTCTCATTTCCTAATCTAATCCCCTCAGCATCACCCGATTTAATTTGACTACATTCCATTATCCTCGTTTTGCTTTTGTTGATGTTCATCTTATATCCTCCTTTCAAGACACTGTCCATTCCGTTCAACTGCTCTTCCAAGTCCTTTGCTGTCTCTGACAGAATTACAATGTCATCGGCGAACCTCAAAGTTTTTACTTCTTCTCCATGAATTTTAATACCTACTCCGAATTTTTCTTTTGTTTCCTTTACTGCTTGCTCAATATACAGATTGAATAACATCGGGGAGAGGCTACAACCCTGTCTCACTCCTTTCCCAACCACTGCTTCCCTTTCATGCCCCTCGACTCTTATAACTGCCATCTGGTTTCTGTACAAATTGTAAATAGTCTTTCGCTCCCAGTATTTTACCCCTGCCACCTTCAGAATTTGAAAGAGAGTATTCCAGTCAACATTGTCAAAAGCTTTCTCTAAGTCTACAAATGCTAGAAACGTAGGTTTGCCTTTTCTTAATCTTTCTTCTAAGATAAGTCGTAAGGTTAGTATTGCCTCACGTGTTCCAACATTTCTACGGAATCCAAACTGATCTTCCCCGAGGTCCGCTTCTACCAGTTTTTCCATTCGTCTGTAAAGAATTCGCGTTAGTATTTTGCAGCTGTGACTTATTAAACTGATAGTTCGGTAATTTTCACATCTGTCAACACCTGCTTTCTTTGGTATTGGAATTATTATATTCTTCTTGAAGTCTGTGGGTATTTCGCCTGTTGCCCGCATCTCGTGGTCGTGCGGTAGCGTTCTCGCTTCCCACGCCCGGGTTCCCGGGTTCGATTCCCGACGGGGTCAGGGATTTTCTCTGCCTCGTGATGGCTGGGTGTTGTGTGCTGTCCTTAGGTTAGTTAGGTTTAAGTAGTTCTAAGTTCTAGGGGACTTATGACCACAGCCGTTGAGTCCCATAGTGCTCAGAGCCATTTGAACCATTTTAGCCATTTCGCCTGGCTCATACATCTTGCTCACCAGATGGTAGAGTTTTGTCATGACTGGCTCTCCCAAGGCCATCAGTAGTTCTAATGGAATGTTGTCTACTCCCGGGGCCTTGTTTCGACTCAGGTCTTTCAGTGCTCTGTCAAACTCTTCACGCAGTATCTTATCTCCCATTTCATCTTCATCTACATCCTCTTCCATTTCCATAATATTGTCCTCAAGTACATCGCCCTTGTATAAACCCTCTATATACTCCTTCCACCTTTCTGCCTTCCCTTCTTTGCTTAGAACTGGGTTGCCATCTGAGCTCTTGATATTCATACAAGTGGTTTTCTTCTCTCCAAAGGTCTCTTTAATTTTCCTGTAGGCAGTATCTATCTTACCCCTAGTGAGACAAGCCTCTACATCCTTACATTTGTCCTCTAGCCATCCCTGCTTAGCCATTTTGCACTTTCTGTCGATCTCATTTTTGAGACGTTTGTATTCCCTTTTGCCTGCTTCATTTACTGCATTTTTATATTTTCTCCTTTCATCAATTAAATTCAATATTTCTTCTGTTACCCAAGGATTTGTATTAGCCCTCGTCTTTTTACCTACTTGATCCTCTGCTGCCTTCACTACTTCATCCCTCAGAGCTACCCATTCTTCTTCTACTGTATTTCTTTCCCCCATTCCTGTCAATTGTTCCCTTATGCTCTCCCTGAAACTCTCTACAACCTCTGGTTCTTTCAGTTTATCCGGGTCCCATCTTCTTAAATTCCCACCTTTTTGCAGTTTCTTCAGTTTCAATCTGCAGTTCATAACCAATAGATTGTGGTCAGAATCCACATCTGCCCCTGGAAATGTCTTACAATTTAAAACCTGGTTCCTAAATCTCTGTCTTACCATTATATAATCTATCTGATACCTATTAGTATCTCCAGGATTCTTCCAGGTATACAACCTTCTTTTATGATTCTTGAACCAAGTGTTAGCTATGATTAAGTTATGCTCTGTGCAAAATTCTACAAGGCGGCTTCCTCTTTCATTTCTTCCCCCCAATCCATATTCACCTACTATGTTTCCTTCTCTCCCTTTTCCTACTGACGAATTCCAGTCACCCATGACTATTAAATTTTCGTCTCCATTCACTACCTGAATAATTTCTTTTATTTCGTCATACATTTCATCAATTTCTTCATCATCTGCAGAGCTAGTTGGCATATAAACTTGTACTACTGTAGTAGGCATGGGCTTTGTGTCTATCTTGGCCACAATAATGCGTTCACTATGCTGTTTGTAGTAGCTAACCCGCACTCCTATTTTTTTATTCATTATTAAACCTACTCCTGCATTACCCCTATTTGATTTTGTATTTATAACCCTGTAATCACCTGACCAAAAGTCTTGTTCCTCCTGCCACCGAACTTCACTAATTCCCACTATATCTAGGTTTAACCTATCCATTTCCCTTTTTAAAATTTCCAACCTACCTGCCCGATTAAGGAATCTGACATTCCACGCTCCGATCCTTAGAATGCCAGTTCTCTTTCTCCTGATAACGACGTCCTCTTGAGTAGTCCCCGCCCGGAGATCCGAATGGGGGACTATTTTACCTCCGGAATATTTTACCCAAGAGGACGCCATCGTCATTTAATCATACAGTAAAGCTGCATGTCCTCGGGAAAAATTACGGCTGTAGTTTCCCCTTGCTTTCAGCCGTTCGCAGTACCAGCACAGCAAGGCCGTTTGGGTTATTGTTACAAGGCCAGATCAGTCAATCATCCAGACTGTTGCCCCTGCAACTACTGAAAAGGCTGCTGCCCCTCTTCAGGAACCACATGTTTGTCTGGCCTCTCAACAGATACCCCTCCGTTGTGGTTGCACCTACGGTACGGCCATCTGTATCGCTGAGGCACGCAAGCCTCCCCACCAACGGCAAGGTCCATGGTTCATTGGGGAAGGCTGCCTGGTAACTACCCTAAAATAAATGGCTTTTGCCTCACCCGACTCGCGCCAAAAATGCTGCTTTTTTCTAAAGGCTTGGCCATCTGGAGCTTCATCTTCCCTCGCTTTCATTCTGGCCAAGCCCTGCGTATACCACAAACTTGGACGAAATCGGTGATGACGAGTAGGCGCGGTCCCCTAGGGAGTATGTTAAAACCGCAACCTAATATATGTATTGAAAACTTTAAAACTGCTTGCAGCTGACGCAACGGAAAATCTAACGACAGTGGCGAATTCTACATCTACATCCACATACATACTCCGCAGTCCACCATACGGTGCGTGGCGGAGGGTACCTCGTACCACAACTAGCATCTTCTCTCCCTGTTCCACTCCCAAACAGAACGAAGGAAAAATGACGATTCACGATTGTGGGGCGAGCTCTGTAAAATTATCATCATGTGCATAAAATTATTATTAAAGAAGTTATTAACATTTACATTAAAATTGTTTATAAAACCAATAACAAATGAAAAACTCAAGGTATTCATATGACACATCGTTGTATAGATCCTAATGTCAGCTATGGAATGACCATATTTCTCTTGTTTTTGAGCAACTAGCAGAGAGCTATAAATCACTTACTGAATAACCCGAATATGGATGAGAAAATAATTATCTCTCCACATGTGCACAAGCGATTATCGCCAGCACGTGAGAGTCGTTCCGTTATCCTATCAATCCATATGTTTATTTCATGAGATTATGGTAACTTAATGAATGTAAAATTGTCATCTGACTAAGGTAGCACTGCAGCGGCAAAGTGAATAAACTGCCGTCTTGACAAGGTTTTCTGCAGTTCCATTAGTGGTGTATAAAAATTAAAAAACATCGTTATTATTGCGATGTTTAAAATTGAGTTATGTGGTATTAGGTTGCTAATGAATCAAGAGTAGTTTTTTTATATATTTAAAATGTATAAATAGTGTAATATATCTCATCTCACGAATGGTGGTCAAGTTGTAACTCGCTGTATTGAGTAAGTCAGTACGAGTAGTCAACGACCAAGTTTCTAACTAGGCAGGCAGGCAGAGCAGAGCCCAGGATATTAATTTTCGTCTTCGTCTTTTCGGCGGCCATGTTGATTCTGGTGAGGTACTGTGCGACCAGAGAACCGCTTGGGCTTAAATGTTACTCGGACTTTGAGAAATATTCTCGGTATCTGGCAGTTCAGGAGATTGATACATGTGGAATGTGGACCCGTTCCGTGCCCCAGTTTGTAAATTAAAAATATTTTGGAACAGTGATTGCTAGTGGACTTAAAATCAAAGTTGGCTTATCGATGAGTGAGGATTTCCAACGTGATGAATTTGTTACTGTACGAAGACTTGTATGCAACTGTTGACCTTCGAGATTTCGCTGCAATTCCAGTGTTCTTCCTGCTAGACTCCAAGCATTCTGTTCATATGCTTTAATGCCTGTAAATGGAATTTTTGTGTAAGTTGAAGAAACAAATAGTCAAAGGTTAATCCTTCGGTTGTAGCCCATGTTATTATCCTATGAGATCTTTTCTTAATGTTTTCCTTTTAATGATCACAACTCATACATTGCTTTATTTAATTATATCACTATTTGTCAATGCGAATGAAGGTGCTTTATGAGTAATTCATGCTTCTGTAAGGGCTCAGAGCAACAGTGCATGACCGAATTTGTTTTGATCAGATGAGGTCGTGTTCTCGCCCTCTAGTGATTAGATAGCAACTGATTGATGCTCATTGGCGATTAATTATTGTTACCCGATCTTAGTGAAGCTGCACTGTGACATACTATATCGTGATGATGACGTCTGGTCGCATGCATTGTGAGCGACGTAGAGAACAAACGCAAAGATAACGGACTGGCACGTTATAAGGTATAACTTACAATCTCGACTCTTAATCCTTGGGGGCAGTTTGAACAGTAATCACTACATCAGGGAGGTGTTGAAGCTCGAGGAACTGCTTCTGCTTTCAGCTGCTCTACATGCCATTGATGAACAAGGCACATGTGATATGAATTACCGAGCGTTCTTCGAAGAACGACGGACCTCATGCTTCGCCCCGTATACCATGTCTGAGACAAAGGTGATCGCCAACTTGATCGTCATGGTCCTCCAGAAATCAGTGTGTACGCACTTTAGACTCGAGTGAAACCGCGTGGAGGAAGATGGCTCTGGAGCACATGCGAGCCCACTTTGATTCCATTTGAGTTCAGTTTGTGGTTAATTTACACCACACTGAACTTTAACAGCCTGACATTACGTAAAATTCTGTGGTCTTAATAATTTTGAGACTGGGATTTAAAATAAGGTAGTTTTGTCACCGAGGTCACGGGCCCAATGTACCCTAAAGCAGTGAGAGGACACCTTTGGAATCTCTGCTGACACTTTCAGTCTTTCAACAATGAAATTAACTTACCCGAGATACCGCTGCATCATCCTCTGAAATCTTAGCGGCTGGTTGTGGATCTGTTCTGTAACGTAAGGCGAAAGCAGTGCTATCACTTGTCGCTGACGCCTGCACGGTTAGTAAGAGGCTGGTGGCTGGTGGCTGGGGACCACGGCACGAGGAAGCCGCGCCTGGTCGTCGGCAGCAGATAGCCATCGCTGGCAGGCGGGTCTGGACATTGCCCGGCCACGCCGATAAGCAGATGACCTCCCTTCTGGCAGATAGCGCGTGTCAGGGGTCGCCCCAGCCGCCTCTCTTTGTGCGTCGGGCGCCTCCTGCACAGGCCGCACACTGGCCCCAAACTTCATTTCTGTTTTTGTTTATGCTCTGAAACAACGACAAAAACTGCGAATAACTGAATTCCGTAACTGAGGAAGGAACAGAAAAAATAATTTCAGAACTTCGTTAGATGTGTAAAGGCACAGCTCAGTCGAGGATAACGACTTCAGAAATGAAGAACAGTAATAGAAAAATTGAGCTGTGAATGTCGACAAAGCAAGGCAGATCAAAGAAGGTGGGAACAGTAGACTGACACATAGAAATGCAGGTTTTTCTGACAAAGAAAATCTACTTTACTGAAAAATAGTTCGAGTCTGGAGCACCCTCGCCTAACATCCTACAAGATTTTGCATTCAATGAGAATGGACACGACTGATGATTATGCAGTTTGGAGGACGTTGTTGTGGGTGTAGCTCCGAACTTTATCATCACATGCAAATGGTCCGTCGTTTGTAAGTTGTTGCAATAGAACAATAAGCGGTTAAAGTATCCCAAAGTTGCGGGACTGATTTTACACCTGGCGTGCAAGCAACGGCAGCGCATTAACTACAGTGGCAGCTTGAACTAACAGTTGTACACAATAGACGTACATTCGACCAGTTAGTTGTGAGCAGATAGTGTTTGTTAGTGAACGTGTGGCTGTAAAGAAATGTGTCACAAATTGTAGTGGAGCAACATCTCTAAATCAGAAATTCAGCACTCTTCAATATGTTTTGAAGAAGACAAAATTGTGCGCCAAGTTTGTCCTTCACATCTCGACTGCCAAACAAAAACAACAACGCATGGACATCTGCCGCAACTTGACTGAAACGCAAAATACGGACTATTCTTTTGTGGAAAAAAAAATCATCATGCGCGATGAGACTTGATATTGTGAATATGAGCCTACCACAAGACGACAAACTGCAGAAATTCACATGACAGGTCAACACTTTGATGACATAACGGACATTAAAGTCAGTAGGACATGCGATTTGAACAACATTCCAAAGAAGGTCTTTTCTGACAGTTTCACATGATTGTTTGAACGTTCCGTACATTGTACTCAAGTGAGGGGAGACTATGTAGAACATTTGAAGCATTAAAACCACCACCTTAACGTTTCTCTATTTCTTAATTAATTTTTTATTAGCTGTCTGGACGGTCGGGGTGTTTGGACACCAATTACGTGTAGCAAGATTTAGTAGGCAATGATACATGGGCTCTGCACAAATGGCATAATTTGGAACGTTCCTGATTTTCTGTCTTGCGGTGTGCACTTTGTTCACACATGGAAATTCTTAGCATATATAATGGAAGCCATGGACATTTGCCCCCAGTTTTGCATCAGGAACTGAACTTCGCTACTTGCACCTAGCCGTTGCCGACAGGAAGGTGTTGAGGGGAAATTTGATAGGAATTGCTCGGTCTGTTGCCAACGAAGGATGGTTTAAAAACGAGTTAAGTTCCAGTGACGAAATGTGTGATTCAAGGATCTCCAGGAGGAATTTCCTGAGAAACATTGCATCTGGACGTTCTCCTCTCTTGTATGTGGTCTACTAGATGTCAGAGTGCACACAGAACCAAAGGCGGCTACCTCTGCAGGGGGCCCAGAGCGAGGTGGCTCGACCCAGCGAGGAAAATATCTCCTTGTTATCTAATGAGGCACCACACAATGGCAGCCGTGTGGCGTGGCGTGGCCCAGCGCCTGCCGGCGAGCTGGAATGAACGAGACATTCTTTGCCCACTTTCAGCGCGCCGGTTGGCGATGTGCTGCGCTGACGTAATCGAGGCGCACGCCCTGCAATCTTTTCCAAACGATTTTACGGAAACTAATTGGGGAAAAAATTGATTTTGAGGTTACATATAGCTTCATGTGTTATTTTCATGATGAAGTGCCCAAAATTTCGATAATGGTCATACTTACTTTGATATTCTCATTGAAGTAAGACGCTGTCAGAAAGTTGAGGAAGTTTGCAATGGAAAATATGGATAGCAATGATTTTGCGTTTGGTGCATATTACACTATATGTCACAGCAAATGAAATTTAGCTAAGATATTGAATTTTTTTTAGACTTGGGAGGAGGACTCTATCTGTCTCCAATCGCGAGTAAATGGAATTTATGTAGCAGATACACTCCCGACCGTACGCGCAGCTAAATGAAATGTTCATAACATATATCACATATGGAAAACAGTTCGAGATATCAGTACAGGATTTTGACAAATTATACCACACAAAGAGGAGAGTATTTTGCGATATTCTTAACGTATGATACCTTATTATCTACAGTAATGTTCCAGAAGCTAAGGTTTTTATTTTATATTTTCAATCCAGTTCTTTAATATTTTAGATAGTCTTCGACAGCTATTGAAAAGAGAATTTGCTAGTATCAAAATAAACGCCAACTTTCTTATTTTTTACTACAGTAAACCGTCTCAATGACGTTTTTTGTGAGCCGTTCATCACCCTGGCCGCCTATTGCTTGTTTAATAAGAGACTATGTTTTAAGGTTCTGTCGCAATAACTATTGCAAGGTGTGTTTGTGCAACTTATACTGCATTTTGGCAAAAAAGGCAAATTAAGCCTGCGAACGAGGGAAATGTAGCCGTTTCTCACAGCTGATGAGGCTTCTTCAAATGAGAAACGGTTAACAAATCGGACAAAAATAAATAACCAATTCTGTTGCAGTTTCGGCGGAATCCTGTAACCCACCATATTTATACTAGTGAGAGACTGGAATGGAATTTTACCAAAGGATTTTTTCCCTGTTTTTCATCTGAGAAATATGAAAATAAATCCCTGCAAATAGTGTACGATATTTCTGTTCCTATCCCAATTCAGAGTGAAGTGATGAACTTCTCCAGCATAATTACTTTTTAATGTGTTAAAGACATATCACATATACTATAATCTATTTTTACCTTAATGATTAGTCTCGAGTAGTTCATAAAGTAATGCCTATCGTGTTTTTGTAACATTCTCATCCAGACATACACAGGCATCAAATCTGTTATGTTTAATAGAACGGTACTGCATTTTGCTGTAGAGTGTAACTGACCCAATAAAACTCTTTTGTAACTCTGAAGCTATGAATTCAATTACAATATGCCAGTATGCAGAACAACTTGTCAACTATTCGTCAAAGTCAATATCATTGATCGAATAAAAAAAAATATTTCTGGCAACAAGATTCACTCCTTCATTCGCTACAGGGACAGCAACGGACAGATGTTACAACATCTGCTCTACTTTTTCTGTAACTGAAGTGTAGAAATAAAATCCTTTTTTGAGTTTCAGTCCCAGCTGTTTGTTATTAAAGATACACTGTGTTACAATGCAACAGACTTGGCTAATTATTTTCTTTAGCCAAAAATCGCCACTGATGACGCTTTCCGGAAAGAGAGAAGGTTACCAAGTCAGGCCATAATTAATTGTTGCTCTTGTTACAATTTCAGCGTAATCTTGTAACAAAGTGTCCTTTTTAATAAGGATCAGTAAGTATTGAAATTTAGCAAATGAGTTGCTTTCTGCATCTTAAACCTCCTGAAACAGCGGTTTATTAAGTAAGGAACTGAAGACAAATCAAGTCAACAGTTTATCAAGACGTACATTCTAGATACGAAAATAAAAGTGTTATTTCTAGAGTCATGTTGGCTGCAAAAACCCATAGCAAATCTCGTTTCACCAACAATCGATGGCCCTTAAAAATTACATTGTTTTATTGCCTTATGAACCGCTTGAGACTACTCATTAAGTTTAAAGTATGTTATAAATATATGTAATCTATCTTTAACACACACAAAGATGATTATGGTTGAGGAGTGTAACACTTCAATCTGAATGGGGATAGGAACAGAAACATGGTACATTACTTCATCTTGAATGATTTTCATATTTCACAGACGAAGAATAAGGACAAAATCCGTTGGTAAGTTTCCATTCCAGTCGTTCACTATTAAAAATATGGTGGGTTACAGGATTCCCCAAAAACTGCAACAAAATTGGCGATATCTTTTTATCACATTTGTTAACCTTTTCTCATTTGAAGAACCTCCATCAATAATAAGGGACAGCTACATCTCTCCTGTTGTCAAGAGTAATTTTTCTTTTTTTGCCAAAACGTAGTATGAGTTGCATAAGCTCACCTTGCAATAGCTATTGGGACAGAAACTTGAAACAGGGTGTTTTATTAAGCGAGCAATAGGTGACCAGAGTGGTTAATGCCTTATGGAAAACCTCACTGTGCCGGTTTTCTACAACATAAAATAAGAAATTTTGCGTTTATTTTGATACTAGTAAATTATCTTTTCAATAGCTGATACCCATAACAAATTACAGTAATGGATTGAAAAAAATAAAATAAAAACCTTAGCTTCTTCTATATTATCGTAGGTAAGAAAATTCCGTATGTTACCTATAAAGAAAAATACTCTCCTCTTTGTGTGGTATCACTTGCCAAAATCTCGTGTTGATATGTCGAACGGTTTAGGGGATATGAGGTGTGTTATGAGTATTTCATTCTTGCGCGCATGCGGTCGAAAATGTGTGTGCTACGTAAATTCCATTTTCTCGAGATTGGAGACAGATAAAAACCTTCTCCCAAGTCTAAAGAAAAATTCAGTATCTTAGCTAAATTTCATTCACAGTAACATATGGTGTATTACACACCAAATGTAAAATAATAGCGACCCATATTTTTAATTGCAAACTTCTGAATTTCGGGCAACGACTTACTTAAACGAGAATACCACAATAAGTTTGACCATTAACGAGATGATGGGCATTTTGAGCCGTGTTGCGGCTAGCGTTGGTGCTATTGTAAGTTTCCGTCCTCTGCTGGAGGACAGACTGTATGGTTTAGTTGACATGGTTGCGGTTGTTTGTATTCTTCTTGTGTTGACTGACACCACTTGGTTTTGCAAGTGTTGCCTGTCCGCTTGTGGCAGCAGCGGCGTTATCGATATGTAGTAACTGTGGCCCTATCTTTAGGGTGACGTCGTTGTTCTTCCGGGTCGGGTGAATGGACGGTTCGGTTGGGGACTCCGGAGGAGCCAAGAGGGCAGTGCACGTACGCGCCAGGACCGCTGGCGGCACGCATGCACTGCCGGATGGATGTGCTGTGGTCGCGAGGGTACACGATCTAGTCGTCAACCGGATCCAACTAGCTTTAAGTTGAGTGGATTTTAATCCTAGCAGTGAAACCTCCACTATTGTGAGATCTCGCGATTCTCCAGTGACTTGGGTTCGTGTTGCTGCTCGCAGTGTCGCCGAGACGAAGAGCAGCGAGTGGAGTCTTGGGGAAGGCGGGTCTAATTAGCTTTCCTCGACCTCTTGTTACTAATTGCTGTATTCTATGTGTTACTATTTGTTAAGTTCAACCAGCGGTATTTTTCGTGCCTGGTGGGTGCTAACGCCCCAGTGACTTGTCCTCGAGGTTGGTGTATGTAACGGCAGTGTACGTTTCCTCGCCTTGCCGCTGGCGTCCGGTAAGGCGTGTAGTTTTGACAGTTTCCTCGATTTGTAGGTCGGTTGGTGTTTCTTGTACTCTGGTAGTAGTGGTTCCTTTCTCCCTTCGGGCACTCTAAACACAGCATTCTGAGGACGTAGTGCTGACCACCAGTTCCGGCTTTGGCGTGGTGTTCCATCGCTGCATTGGCTATCGGACGTTAGGTAGCTCCAGCAGATTATCATTAGTCATTCTTTAGACTGCCACTAGTCTGCGTTACCATCTTGTGAAGTGAATGCAACTCTTGGCTGCCCATCTCATCGCTCGCTGAAGTGTTTTTGGCCTGACTTGCTCAGAGGTCGATTCCTACAGCACCGTCTGTGACTAGCCCTTGTGTTTTATTATTGTGTTATTATTTTATTATTGTATTATCAAGTTACCATCATTGGTCTCACCTGTTTGGTGATCAGTCGCTTGTGCTTTTGAATTAACCTTGTTATTATATTTGCTGTTTTATTGTATGTTTCTAAATTTTTTTAATATGATTGCCAGTTTTGGCGTTACAGCAAGTTTAAACGGTTGTGCTATGAAGTTTACTATCATTTTGTCTAACCTGTTTGGTGATCAGTTGCGTGTCTTTTTAATTAACCTTTGCTATTGCCTTGCTGTTTGACAGTATGTTTGTTAACTTTTTTAAATAACTGCTATTCTTGTCGTTAAAGACCTTCACCCGTGACTGTCGGTACTTGTCTTAAAATTCTAATGTGGCAATTCTATTTTAGTTATTAAGCTTTAAGACCTTGATGATTTGTTTTCAATATTTAATAACTGTAGTTTGTAAGTTGCAACAAGTTAAGCAATTCTTAATTTATTGGCATTAAGGCCTTCAGTCATGAAACAATTCTTAACTTATTGCCATTAAGGCCTTCAGCCGTGAGTGTCGTTACTTGTCTTAAAATTTTAATTTGGCAATTGTGAGGCCGAAAGTGCAGGAGGTCAGGTCCATATGTAGGAGGATAAGAGTGAAGAAACTTCAGGATAAGGAAATCGGGCACAAGTACATAACAGTGATCTCAGAAAGGTACCAGTTAGTTGAATGTAGTCAATTACAGTCATTGGAAAAGGAATGGACAAGGTACAGGGACACAGTACTAGAAGTGGCTAAAGAATGTCTTGGAACAGTAGTGTGTAAATGTAGGATGAAGCCAAAAGCTTGGTGGAATGACACAGTCAAGGCAGCTTGTAAAAGGAAAAAGAAGGCGTATCAAAAATGGCTACATACGAGAACTCAGGTAGACAGAGAAAGTTTTGTTGAAGAAAGAAACAAAGCCAAACAGATAATTGCAGCATCCAAGAATAAATCTTGGGAAGACTTTGGAAACAGGTTGGAGGCTTTGGGTCAAGCTGCTGGAAAACCATTCTGGAGTGTAATTAGCAGTCTCCGAAAGGGAGGTAAGAAGGAAATGACAAGTATTTTGGACAGGTTAGGAAAACTGCTGGTGAATCCTGTTGATGCCTTGAGCAAATGGAGGGAATATTTTGAAGAGTTGCTCAATGTAGGTGAAAATACGATAAGTAATGTTTCAGATTTCGATGTACAATGGGATAGGAATGATGATGGAAATAGGATCACATTTGTGGAAGCGGAGAAAATGGTCAATAGATTGCAGTGCAATAAAGCGGCTGGGGTGGATGAAATTAAGTCGGAACTCATCAAATACAGTGGAATGTCAGATCTTAAATGGCTACACAGGATAATTGAAATGGCGTGGGAGTCGGGGCAGGTTCCATCAGACTGGACGAAAGCAGTAATCACACCAGTCTTTAAACATGGAAACAGAAAAGATTGTAACAACTACAGAGGTATCTCTTTAACCAGCGTTGTGGGTAAAATCTTCTCAGGTATTGTTGAAAGGAAAGTGCGAGTATTAGTTGAGGACAAATTGGATGAAAATCAGTATGGGTTTAGGCCTCTTAGTGGTTGTCAGGACCAGATCTTTAGATTACGGCAAATAATGGAGAAGTGTTACGAGTGGAACAGGGAATTGTATCTATGCTTTATAGATCTAGCGGGTTTCTAGGAGGAATTTATTGTCTGTTCTACGAGATTATGGAATAGGAGGCAAACTTTTGCAAGCAATTAAAGGTAGCAGTTAGAGTTGACGGTAAATTGAGTTCATGGTTCAGAGAAGTTTCAGGGGTAAGGCAAGGCTGCAACCTGTCTCTACTGTTGGAGACTGGCTGGGTGAGATTAAGATATGTGAACACAAAATAAGCAGTCTCGCATATGCGGATGACTTAGTTGTGATGGCAGATTCGATTGAAAGTTTGCAAAGTAATATTTCAGAGCTAGATCAGAAATGTAATGACTATGGTATGGAGATTAGCATCTCCAAAACGAAAGTAATGTCAGTGGGAAAGAGATACAAACGGATTGAGTGCCAAATAGGAGGAACAAAGTTAGAACAGGTGGACGGTTTCAAGTACTTAGGACGCATATTCTCACAGGATGGCAACATAGTGAAAGAACTGGAAGCGAGGTGTAGCAAAGCTAATGCAGTGAGTGCTCAGCTACGAGCTACTCTCTTCTGCAAGAAGGAAGTCAGTACCAAGACTAAGTTATATGTGCATCGTTCAATCTTTCGACCAACTTTGTTGTATGGGAGCGAAAGCTGTGTGGATTCAGGTTACCTTATCAATAAGGTTGAGGTTACGAATATGAAAGTAGCTAGGATGATTGTAGGTACTAGTAGATGGGAACAATGGTTCAAATGGCTCTAAGCACTATGCGACTTAATTTCTGAGGCCATCAGTCGCCTAGAACTTAGAACTAATTAAACCTAACTAACCTAAGGACATCACACACATCCATGCCCGAGGCAGGATTTGAACCTGCGACCGTAGCGGTTGCTCGGTTCCAGACTGCAGCGCCTAGAACCGCACAGCCACTCCGGCCGGCTGGGAACAATGGCAGGAGGGTCTCCACAATGATGAAATCGAAGAAAAACTGGGAATGAACTCTACAGATATAGCAGTCAGGGCGAATAGGCTTAGGTGGTGGGGTCATGTTACACGCATGGGAGAAGCAAGGTTACCCAAGAGACTCATGGGTACAGCAGTAGAGGGTAGGAGGAGTCGGGGTAGACCAAGGAGAAGGTGCCTGGACTCCGTTAAGAATGATTTCGAAGTAATAGGCTTAACATCAGAAGAGTCACCAACGTTAGCACTGAATAGGGGATCATGGAGGAATTTTATAAGGGGGACTATGCTCCAGACTGAACGCTGAAAGGCATAATCAGTCTTAAATGATGATGATGATGATGGCAATTGTATTTTTGCAGCGAGCTTTAAGACCTTGGCCACTTGTCTTTTGTATTTTAATAACTGTAATTGTAAGTTTCAGCAAGTTTAATCAATTCTTAGTTTATTGCCATTTAGGCCCTCAGCCGTGAAACTATTCTTACATTATTGCCATTATTTTAATTCGTTGTTGATTTTAAATAAATTGTGTGATTAAAAGAAAAGTCAACCAATAATAATTGATTACAGCCCCGTCCACAATCATAACCGAATCCTGCCTTCCTTGACCACCAGGTCTCACATTTCACCATGAAGCTGAAGTATAAGGGTACAAGTAAAATGAAAAACTAATTTTTTGAATGAATAGTTTCTGTAAAATCGTGTGAAAGTGACTACAGATCTAAGTTGCGCGCTTGTTCTTGATTAGCAGGCAAAGCAGCGTTCTCTGTGTGCATCCGTAGGCACTAGATAGCGAGGAGAGTTGGCACACAGACTACTGGCTTTCTTTCCGTTCTTACACTTAGGTGGTAAGTATCAGGAGTGTAGTGGGAGAGG
Source organism: Schistocerca nitens (assembly GCF_023898315.1). NCBI lineage: Eukaryota > Metazoa > Arthropoda > Insecta > Orthoptera > Acrididae > Schistocerca > Schistocerca nitens. Next base: position 374,576,153 of record NC_064619.1, read on the forward strand.
TGTTTATGACTGTTGGTAACCTCAGAAAGAGGTTCCTTGAGCGAGTAGACAGCCACGACTATGAGATATACTGAACTGCGGCATCTGGCTCACGCCAACCACAGCATGTTTCACCAGACCCTCACCACTTCGGCACACTTGGATGAAGAGCCAAAACTAAAGTCCGATGTGAAAGCCGGACAAAAGTGCCATGTACTGCGCGATCAAAGTACCCATGAGCGCAACAGACTGTTTCCTTCTCTAGGTACGTCAAGTAAATGTCGATGCAGTGAAGATCGTGAGTAAGCATCAGTTTCGCACTAACTACCTCTAGCAGACTTGTATCTGTTTATTTTTTGGTTCACTAAATATTTTTCTACATGAAGCGTATTCGCAGATGAGAATACGAACTGTCATGAGCTGTATACTGGAATGACGACGGTGAAAATTTGTGCCGGACCGGGACAGGTTTATGACGGCCGTGAATCGTTGCCGGATAGCCTAACGGTAAGGCGACCGCTCGCGATAAGCGGGAAATCGGGGCTCGAGTCCCTGCCCGGCGCAAATTTAGGTTGTCGTCATTCCATTATACAGCCCATGGTAGGCCATATACGCATCTGCGAATGTATTTCATTGCATTGCAATTCGGGATAACACAGACACTGCAATATCGTAAATATTTTCTTTTTATTTAACACAATGAGGCATGTGCTTGTGGCGCCTCAGAAGTGTAAATACCTGTAATAATCTGTTATTAAATAATTTGAAGTCTATTTTACCCATTTAAATTTACTGACGACGCCAGTAAGAGTTCAGGTTTGTTACACTGTCGGCGGACTGTTAATTTATTACCTCATATATCAGAGGCAAAAAGTTATTCAGCTAAAACGACGTAGTGGTCGCGTAGCGGGTGCAGGTGATTTCTGAATCTATTTAAATACAGTATGTGACCACAAGAGTCCGAGTTAATATTGACGTTCATTCCAAAGATGTTAGTCATGTAGCAGCAGAGAAGTGTTGGCAAACAGCAGGCGGAATACGTTCCCATTCTTCATGAACTATGGCGAATCGTTGTTCGTTGATTTTTTTTTTTTAGCGAATTGATCGATTCAGCATACAACTGACGTTCATGTCGATATCAAAAATTTTCTATTTCGCTGACATTAGTTTTTTGGGAGGACGGTTCAATTCTAATCCACCTGATTTACTTCGGGCCACGATCAGGATGTCTTTGATTTGCGGACAGGAGCATTATGATACTGATAAAGAAAAGGTCTAATTCGAAATAGTGACCACGATATTGACTATAGTATTTATAATCATCTGATTTCAGTTATAAATCGGATAATGATCAGAATCCAAACGGGAAAGAAAATTTCGACAGTATCATGCCACTCTCACTATATTTTATAATTGCCACTACATACACAGGGAAGCATCATTTACCAGGCGCCCACCAGATCTACCCCTTCCTAATGTTGACACTCATTATGCATCTTGCCTATCAAATCTTCTACTGCTCCATAGACCAATGACGGAATTATCTGGACCATTCTAGATCGTGTCATGTATTTGTTCTTGTAGTCAGTGGCTGCAGCAAAATGGGCACGAGAACCTCAACAGGTCGCTTTGGTACTGAAGATTCGTGTCGTATTGCTGAATGGTTCCTTTGGTAGGACATGATTGAAATATTTCTCTGTCAACGTATCATAAGAGCTTGTGCTCCATTTCTAATGACCTTGATACCGATTATATGTGAAATCCCAATATTCGTGAAGGACAGCCCGCCTATGAAGTTGACAGATTGTGTCCACACTTGTGTATAGCTTAACGTTATACAGGCTCCACTCAGTGGGATGATACAGGTCACGTAGTGTGTATTGTTATAATATTTTACTTCCCTGAATTATCATTAATCGGCTTAGTCCTTTGCGTACCCATACCAGCGCACTCGCGCGCGCGTGTTCTTGTGTGTCTGTGCAAATATACTCGTTTACAGCTCGAGTGTAATTTAGGGATGTTTGTGTATTGTGACAGTGTAACACAGGGCTTCACTGCCAGCAGTCTAGGCGAGCAGACGATGAGCGCAGTCCTGCGAGTGGCGACTACCGCACTCAAAAAATGGCTCTGAGCACTATGGGACTCAACTTCTGAGGTCATTAGTCCCCTAGAACTTAGAACTAGTTAAACCTAACTAACCTAAGGACATCACAAACATCCATGCCCGAGGCAGGATTCGAACCTGCGACCGTAGCGGTCTTGCGGTTCCAGACTGCAGCGCCTTTAACCGCACGGCCACTTCGGCCGGCCCTACCGCACTCCCTCACTTCCTCTGTCACACGGAGTCACAAGGAAAGGAGCCGTTTGGAGATTTACGTAAATGACAAAATTGATCTTCTGGGATTTGCTTGAGAAATCTAGAATGTATTTGTACTTCCTGTCGCACTTCAAGCTGCAGACGGCGCAACATATATGAATGGCACTCTGTCTGTAGACAAATAAACTAAGAAATTCTATGACAAACGTACATTTTCTTCAACGCCGCTGAGAATCTCAGATCCAGCTATTCGATTGTGATATCTGCACTTTCATAGAGCCCTAAAGAACGTGCAACAAATTCTACAAAGATTTTTCTAGTTGGCTCAAAAGGTCGCCTGCTACAATCTGTCTGAGACATATGATTGTCATGTTTGTTAACAGCTTGCGAAACTCTCCAACCTGAAGTAGACATAAGTGTTCAGCTGCAACTAACAGAATTCTTGTATTAACTCACCATCCGTGACAGGGCGGAAGGAATTTACTAAAATTCTCAAAGGCAATAGCAATTTTATAAGACAGTGAGCTCAGCCAGAAATTCTATTTCCATTTCTCTTTCATTTCAAATCGCTCGTTTTTTATGGGATGTTCGGAAAGATAAGTTCAATTTTGACTGAGAATACTTAATTATTATCTTGCTTTTATTTGAACACATGACAGATACGGATGCGTGCTCTTGGGCTGGCTTAGCACTCACGTAAGAGAAAGACGAAACGTAGTAGATGGAGGAGTAGTACAAGATGAAAGGAAGACTAATGCACGAAAATTTTCTAAGTGACTTGAGGATAAGCGAGCCAGATGATGCACTCTTAATTCTTTTCACTTTTTTCCTATAATTTGTTCGCAATAAATTTAATTTTTGCTTCTAGATAAAACTTCCTATACAGGATGTTCAGAAACAGTCTGAAAAGCTTGTAAGGGTGTTTCAGGAAAGATTTCTCTGATAAATAACAGTTCGGAAAAAAAATTCGATACCTTGCACAGTTTCCGATTTAACTAGCGCTGAAGTTAGCCAATCAGGCCGTTCCGCCAGCAAATTCAAGCGGCCCGCTAGAGAAGGTGTCGCCAAACATGATCTTCGTTTGGTTTCCTAAAACCGAACAAGAGAGCGATACAAATATTGGACTTCGGAGCCCTACGGGACTTTCTTAAGAATGTTTTTGAAAGACGTGGCGAGAAATTTGATATCGATGACATTTACACTCAGTCAGTTCTGGCAAACGGTCGTATCGCCTTCCATTGGAGAAAGAACTGGCCTGACGATAGAATACATACTTACTTTCCATAATGACTTAAATAACCATTGGCCAACTGGACGCACACAACAGCAGACTGGTGATGCACGAGCTACGAAGGGAGGTGGAGGAGAGGAGGCTTGATGTGCTCTGCCTACAGGAGCCGTACTCCCAAGCTGGGAACTTTCTTTCGCAGCCGCTACATGGCAGGTTGTCAGCAGTGGGGACGCACACAAAGCGGCAATGGTAGTTACAAACAAAGCACTACGGGTAACGACACTTTCGCAGCGTTCCAACAGTCACTGCAACGTCGTGGAGATACAAGCTCCTGCGGGAGTTAACATGTACTTCCAGTATGGAGACAACATTGAAAAATACTTAGAGCACTCGACAAGAGTAGCCACGGCGTTGCGGGGGCGAAAAATGCTCAGAACAGATGACATAAATACAAAATCCCCCGTATGGTACAGTGGCACAAGAGATGAAAATGGTGGAAAAGTGGAAGAGACGATCATGGCTCTACAACTTGTGATGGCTAACAAGTCTGGCGATCCTCCCATCTATGCGGCGGGAGGGGGTAACGTACCAACATCGATGTGACTTTAGTCATGCTGAATGCCGTAAACATGTTGCAGAACTGGAAAGTTGATGACAGTGCCACCACAAGTGATCACAATCTCATTACCTACACTTTAGGAGACAGGGAGTGCCACGGGGCCATGGGGGGGGGGGGGGGAGGTGCAAATGAACTACAAAAGAGCAGATTGGGAGCGCCTAGCGAGGGAGTGCAACATTCCTCCGTTGCCAGAAGGTGACGTACATCAGGGCCTTGACGTAGACAAGAGAGCCGAGGAGCTGGTGAGTGCAGTAACCTAAGCAGTGAAGGCAGCTGTACCAGCTAGGAGAAGGGTCATGGTAGCCTCCGTGACCATGGTCAGCCGAAATGGAGGAATGGCGTCAGTCAGTCAGAAGGCTGAGGACGCACTATCAGCGCAGTGCCGTGTGGTGGGAAAAGCAAAGAAGGTTGTTGCTATACCGGGAGGCAAAAGAAAAGTTTCAAAACGAACTTCGGACGGTCAGGATACAAAGTTGGGTAAGTTTTGTGCTGAATCAATTAGCTTTGGACCCATGGGGAGTACTCTACAAGCTAGTTAGGGAAAAGATCCGCTCCCCAATGATGAGATCAACGATCAGGCATGGGGAAGGGATGACGGAATCCTAGCAGGAGACTGCTGACGTCCTCCTCCGGTCCCTGCTGCCTGATTACGATATGAATGGAGACACTGAAGATCAGCACCAATTACGGAACGAAGATCTTGACAGACACGCTAATGATGGGGCAGTCTACCCCTTTTCTGAAGAGGAGGTGACTGCCAACATCAAATCTCTAAAGTGTGGGAAAGCCCCTTGGCCAGACGGCATTGTGGCCGCGGTGGTGCAGTTCCTAGCCCCTCAGCTGGTAATACCACTTACCCACATATTCAATGAATGCCTCAGGCTGGAAAGATTCCCGAAAATCTGGAAAGTCGCTAACGTGGTAATTATTACGAAAGATCCTGACAAAGACCCAGCTAAAGCTAAATCCTATAGACCCATTTGTTTATTAGACGTGTTTGGAAAACTAGAGGAATTGCAAGCTGACTGACTGCACACCGAGTGCTGTGCGGGATGAGCAGCAGGCAGTTCGGCTTCAGGCCTGGGCGATCGGAAACTGATGCAATCGCCCTGGCGGCTGAGGTCTGCGGCTCAGCCCCGTACAAGTACGTTGTTGGCATCATGGTGGACATCAGTGGTGCCTTCGACAACCTGTGGTGGCCTTCACTTTTCTCCTGCTTGCGGGAGAAAGAGTATCCAGGGCTGCTGTATGGTTGCCTCAGGAGCTATTGTGAGGATCGGGAGGTCTGGCTATCATACCCTAGCGGTAAAGTTGGAAAAACCATAACGAAGGGATGTCCCCAGGGTTCCTTATTAGGTCCTCTATTCTGGGACATCCACATGGAGCCACTAATGGACAACCTGCAACAGACTGAGGAGGTGCTAGAGAAGGCCATGGAAAAATTGCAACTGTAGTGCTGTAATACCAAGATGTCAATTTCACCAACAAAATCAACTTATCTTCTGCTAAAAGGACAACTAGTGAGAAATCCTACTGTGAGATTTGAGGGCTCACCAGTCCATAGGCGACGTGAGACACGCTACTTGGGAATTATCATCGATAAAACGTGGAACTTCGGAAGGCACATTGAATCCGTGACCCAAAGAGCATTACAAGTACTAAATAACCTCATCTCTATAGGTCATAAAAGATTTCACCTTCCCCCTCACCTGATAAAATTGTACCACAATAGCATACTAACATCAATAGCGGGTTACGGCTCGGGAGTCTGGGCACACAGGCTCACGAGGGTGGTGCCCGCCATGACAGTGAGAAGAGTACAGAGAAACATGTTGATAAGGTCTGTGGGGGCTTACAGGACATCTCCAGGGAGTGCCCTATTAGTGATAATTGGGCTCTGTCCTCTGGACATCAAAATCAGGTAACAAGCCGCATGGTATTGGGCTAAGAAAGATGATGATACGAAAACAGAAGACATTTTTGGAGTTCGGGTTAGGGACAAGGGTGAGATAAGGAAAAGAGGCGAAGAACTATGGCAGGAGTCATGGGAAACGGACGAAACTGGTAGAAGAACTTTCTAACTCTTACCAAATGTAAAGGAAAGGCTAGGTATGAGGTATTTTGAGCCAACCCGTGGTTTGTTCCATTTTTTCACTGGTCATGGGCCCTATCCAACATATTTATGCCGGTTTGGTAAGAGGGCAACACCCGCTTGTGACTGTGGCGCATCGGAGGGTACTCCCGACCATATGGTTTACAATGCCCCCTTTTCGATGATGTAGTAGCTACATTACGAGAGCAAATACCAAACAACGACACATACGACTTGCTGAGACATGAGGAGACATTCCAGACCTTGAATAATCTGGCTAACGAGGTATTAGGAACAGTTTTTACAGCATACTTGAGGGACATTCGTGATCAATAGCAAACTACCGAACGTGTCCAAGTATTCTGATCCTGTACCGCCTGTGCGTGGACAAGTCGACTTGTTAGTTGGAATCCGCCACGTGCAGGGCTAGAGGGAGTGGGGTACATTAACTTCACAACAATGACATGCACTGGACTTGAAGTTGGTTAGTTAGTAGTTAGTAGGATTTAGAAACAGAAACCGGAATAGGAAGCTACAGCGATTAGTAATTTTGGCCTGCCTAGTGTCAGGGGCCCGCTCATCGGGATTAGCTCGATGAGCAAGGCATTGCAGTAGGTGTATATTCACACTGACACACCTGTGACGCTGCAGTCAGTTGAGATTAGCTATAAGTAGGTATTAGTGTGTATAGCTTTACATAGAACTTAAGTTTGCCCATTAACCTGTACTGTCTGTAGTTCACAAGTAAAAATGTAATTAGCTGCAAATAATAACATTGTAACACTTAGGACCCACTAATGAAGGTGATGGGTTACATTCGAATAATTATAATGTATTGAAGAATTTAAAAAAAAAAAACGTTGGACATGGGACGGTAGCAAGGACACTAATTGTACCTGAAGGACATTTGAATTTTGCCGCGCAGCGGCCTGATTGGCTAACTTCAATGCTAATGAATTCGAAAACGGGGCAACGTATCGAATTTTTTTCTTAACAATTATTTCTCAGGACAACCTATCCTGCAACATACTTACCAGCTATTCAGAGTGTTTCTGACCACACTGTATACGCGCAATAGCTGATCATATTGATCCGTTTCCTTTTGCGATTACTATACTCGTTTCATTTAACACGCCACAAGGCTGGCAAACCACTATATACTTCCTATAATTCTGAAATGAACCAGCGTTTCACTGATTTCGAAGCCATTTACACTTCACGTCACAACAAATCGTGCAAAATAAGCAAGCTGCTGCGACCTCTCCTGCCGCAGAGACAGTATCTGACCAGGTGCTCCGCTAGGATTATAGGATTTGCATTTCGCAAGATCTCCTGCAAAATACAGTAAATAATTCTGTCGTTGCTTATAACGATTGATATCACTGCGGCCACCATTGATCTCAACCTTAAACGTACAAATTTATGTGGCACCGGGCGACGATTGAAAATTGAAGAGTGCAAGACAACATTGGACTTACGGTATGATTTGAAAGGCAAGGGCAACTATCAGTTTATGCCCTGACAGTAATCACTTGAACTAGTAAGTCTTCCGTTTGACTACCTGGCCCATGGACCTGCTAAATTGATTTTGCTCTTTGATTGTGTTCGTTGTTGTTAGTCTGCATTAGAGGTTATCATATTTATCAGAATCTAAATGAACTTGAATGGTGAAATAATATTAATTAAATGGTGGGACTGTCATTATTGTAATCAATTGTTGATGGCTGCTTAATATATCAACACGGGATTGATCTTTCATAAAAACTGTGGCAAAAGTTATTGATTATAAAATAGGACGAAAATACATGTTAAGCGTGATGACAATTAAATTGAGAACAGTTAGCAACACGAATAGACGCAACAAACAGTTAACACTCCACTGGGTAGCGACTGGTTTGCAAAGACTGAAGTTTCTCTGATTAATCTGTTTACTCTGGATCAAAACATGGACAAAGCAAAATCTGTGGATTGTGAAGTGATTTTAACACTCTTCACAGATCTTACGTGGAAAGGCGAAGGAACTAACTTAATGGAAATGTGGCTAATCTCCGGCTTTGAAACACAAATGTTTTAAACAGTTCGCCAATATAAAGGCTATATTCCATCGATATGTGCAACCATGTTGGATATCATTCGATCACTTTCCATAAAATTTGCAAATGTCTTCATATGTGATTGATATAAGCGTGTAAGATTTTGAAATGGAGGCTATGAAATCTCTAGTAATGTGTGGCGCTCTATTTAGCTTTGATGACAATAGCATGTACTCGAAGTGACACCAAAATCTTTGCGAGCAATCCTGTCCACGACGGCCCAACCGCTGCCCACCACTCACGGAGATTGTTCAGAGCAGGGTTCGAAGCGTGCTCGATGACGTGTAGGATGTGCTCAATATGACGGAAGTCAGTTGGGGGAGAGAGGCACACAAATTCCCCAAGTGAACTCAACTCTACGCGTTCGTAGCTTAGTTCAAGTCTCTGTCGGACCATCTAGATTTAAGTTCTCCGTGGTTTCCCTTAATCCCTTTAGGGGATGCGATGACATAGTTTCGCTGAAAAGAATGTAGCTGATTTTCATAATTCTAGCATAAGCTCCGTCTGTAATTACTTCACAGTCGACGAGACATTAATTTCATTTCCTTCCTTCATTCACTTCTATGCGTCTTCGTACATTGAATCGCCGATTCTTCAAATATTCTAAGCAGGATCTATTGATACTTCAAAGTTATGTGGATCTTGTAGTGCCTAGAGTCAGGGAACACAAGTGTGAGGGACTTTACTTCTTTATCTTGAATGTTAGGAAAATGACACTTATGTAAGAAGATAGACATGTTGACGTAACTTATGTTCGTCGGCCATAAAAATAGTTGACTTGAGTGTTTTTGTTAACTTATTTTTGTGGGTAAGTAATAGTGAAAGCTGACCTTCATTACATTCACGTGCTCCACAACACCAACACTGCCAGCCCACAACGCCTATTCTCTAGCTACTCCAGAATAATTTCTTTATGTTGCAGAACTGTTACAGTAGATAACAAGCAAGTGACTGGGCAGTACCCTGTTCCGTATAAAATCATTGTTCGTATGCACGTTTCTCACTTTTGAAGATCTTAAAAGGAGTTCCTTCTGCATGGGTATTTTCGATAAGATGGTTATCGGTTATTATCCCAAGTTTTTTTAAATTATATTAATTTTTAATATATATTTTTAATGTAATAAGTTTTTTAATATATATACGATCTAGTAGGACGGGAACATTGCTTCAGGAATATGTTGCTTGGGGGCGAAGTATTAAATATGACCCTGAAGCCTTACAATGGAAATGCAGAGAGCTATTTGTAAAATAATTACAACTAATATTTTTGTGGTTCAAATGGCTCTGAGCACTATGGGACTTAACTTCTGAGGTCATCAGTCCCCTAGAACTTAGAACTAATTAAACCTAACTAACCTAAGGACATCACTCACATCCATGCCCGAGGCAGGATTCGAACCTGCGACCGTAGCGGTCGCGCGGTTCCAGACTATAGCGCCTAGAACCGCCCGGCCATTATTTTTGTGTTTTCTGTCTTTACCTACATGTGATAATCTCTTCTTAGCTGTATACCTACCTCACTCAGCAATCTTGGTAAACATTATTACATGTTCAAATACATGTCTGCCTCTACAAGTTTCACCGTTCGCTAACACTCACGTGTCATTTAGGTATGTTCCTGCAAGACTCAACACGTTTGCAGTTATCCTCTTCCTTCTTCCTACCTACCTCTAGTAGGTCTCTCTCTTCGCTTCTATCTCTAGGTATCCAGCAAAGGTTTGACAACTTTATGAAATAAACCTTGCAACTTCCTGTCCTACTAAGATCAATATTGCACTTTAAGACTCAGCTGAGGACCTAATTCACATTCTCAGAACGCTTTTTCTCACCTCTTTGTAAATATTTGTATCAACAGTTCCTTTTGTTGAATAAGAAACCCCCTTCGTCCAGGGCAATATGCCCCTGAGGTCTTCCTGGCTTGGTAATCTTCGTGGCTATGTATCTGAGTTCGTACCATGCTTCTGCTCAGGTGTGGTCTCGATGCTTAGTGCACTAGACTGTTATTTGGGAGGAATCTAGTCATCAGTCTTAAGCTATTCAGGGTTTCCGTAAATATCAGCAGGTGAATGTCAAAAGACAATGATCGATTTCCTGCCCCTTGGAGTTCTATGTAAGATTCAGTTCCTCTCTAATGACATCGACGCCGACTGTAGAGTTTACTGTTTCTATTCCTTGTACTGCATGTTCCTGAAACTAGATTGTTTGTAAGTTGTTGTTTATCTTTATTCTTCTTCTTTACATTCATCTTAGCAGCGGATATCTTTAATTCTGTGACACGTAGGCTTCCTATTCTATTCGAAATACGTGCTCCTGTGGAGAAAGACAATATCGCCTTTTAATTTTTACAAGTGTTCACACAGAACTTTTCTTTCTCATTTGAAATTGTTTTGCACATCCATCACCTCTTGTTCTTCATTAAATCTAAGCTGCTAGCATGCCCCACGCCCATATCAATTCGAACAGTTCCTTCTCGATTTTCCTATTTTATTTGTCTAGCTTGGTTTTGTAGGTATTATAGTTAAACCATATGCCTTTTATCCATTATATCCATTTTTTAAAGTTTTCGAACATCTTTTTCCACCTTATACTGTTAATGTTTTTCTTTGGGTCCACAAATGGCGTGAAGGTATCGTATCATCTTTTTTTTAAATGTAGTTCCTGTCATTCAGAATAACAACAAAATTGCTTCTATACTATTTTCACCTTGTGTAAGCTAAACCTATCTGCATCCAAGACATATTATGTTTTACTCCTGGTACTTCGATGGTGGAGAGTTAATACTTTTGCGGAAGGATAGTGATACTTTACTTGTTCCATACATCCGACTGATTCATAGTAAATCAGTTAACTGTTCAGTGTTATGTCAGATCCAGTTACTGCTACGTAGATGACGTCTACTACAAAATATTCTTCTATCAGGTTGCGTAACATCTTTCGTCATGGTATAGACACGTACGATCTATCTACCGTTTACTTCTACGTTGTTTCCCATCTATACTTCTCAGTTTTAAGCCTTTAGCTGTTAACTTGCCGAAATTATTTTATTTAATTGAAAATAAAATTTTTCTGCGCTTCTCTTTTATTTCATGCAATACATGACTCGTCGGAACTTTTATCGTGTAACACATCGAATTTCTCATTGATGTGAGGTACAGCTTTGGCAGTTTTTAATGATTCTGTACAGAGATCTGTTAGATATTAAATATTTGTTTCTTGTATAGTCGGGAAATCTGTTTCCAGGCAGCAAAAGATCACGAAGTGTTTAGCGCAAGAGGAATAAATTTTACTAATATGTTGCCCATACTACCCGAGAATGCACATTTTCATTTTACAGATTTAGATGGTTCAGAAAAGCAACCGCGACGTAAAATTTTATCGCATGTCGGCCCCGACACCTGGCTTCGCCGCCATCGCGGGTGCCTTCTTGTCGATGTTATCCCTCGAGGTTTTACTGGGGGGCGGTAAACGGCTGGCTTTATAGCAGGCAGCCTGCCCTGAGCGTGATCGCAGTGACTGACTCGCGAGAGCAAACGCAGGGAAGAAGTCAGCTGAGGCCAGTGAAATACTCGTAATGTTCCTTCATGAGTTAGCAGACTCTCAACAAAAAAGGTCTAAAATTACTTATAGTTCTATGCGCAGACTGCATGTGAAGTTCAGGCGGCAATGGTGAGAAGCACCTTTTTCAACAGCGATCGTAACTGGTCAATTTCACTTCTCAGTCTCGCCTCTATTGCAGATGCAGTAGTTTAGTTACAGAAGGAGTAAGGAAAGATTAAGTATCATCTTATGTTTACTGTTTAGGCGTTCGCCTGAAGCAGTTAGAAGAGTATACCCGGAGAAATCTTAAGTAATATTTTTATAAGGAGACATTTGAAAGCTACTACCTGCGACAGCGACTTCAGCGGTGTAACCACTGTAGCACAGTGTTAAATAATGACTGTTCTGCTGGTGGACGCCAGAGACACCTCTTCACAATTCTGGTTTATAGTAAGTGCAGTGAACTTTTTATCCAGAAAAGGTCGAACAGTTTGACTCGCCACTTTGAAACTTGACTGGTATACGGCGAAACTGGGACTCAAATCTATATATACATGACTACTCTGCAATTCACACCTAAGTGCCTGGCAGAGCGTTCTTCAAACGACTTTCAGACTGTTTCTCTACCGTTCTACTCAAACAGAGCGTGGGGAAAATGAACACTCAAATCTTTCTGTACGAGTTGTGATTTCTCTTATTTTATTATCATGTTCATTTATTCTTATGTAGGTTGGTGACAGTAAAATATTTTCACATTCAGAGGAGATGGTTGGTTATTGAAATTTCTTGAAATGATCTCGCCGCAACGAAAAACGAGTTTGTTTCAATGATTGACATACCAACTCTCTTACGGTATCCGAGACATTATCTCCCCTATTTAGCGATAATACAAAACGAGCTGCCATTCTTTGAGCACTTTCGATGTTTTTATCCGTCAATGCTATCTGCTAAGGATCCCGTACCGCACAGCAATACTACAGCAGAGGACGGACAAGCGTAGCGTAGGCCGTCTCTTTAGTGGATTTGTTGCATCTTCTAAGTGTTCTGTCAATAAATCGCAATCTTTGCTTTGCCTTACCGACAGCATTATCAGTGTGATCGTTACAACGTAAGTTGTTAGTAATCGTAATTCCTAAGTATTTAGTTGAACTGACAGCCTTTAAGTTTCTGAGATTTATCATGTAATCGAAATTTAACGGATTTTTCGTTTTCTTTTGTACTCAAGTGGATGGCCTCCCACTTTTCCTTCTTGAGAGACAATTACCACTTTTCACACAATTTAGACATAGTGTCTGTCACTTTGCAATTGGTTTTGATCTTCTGAAGACTTTACTTGATGGTAAATGACAACATCATCTGCAAGCGAGGACAACTCAGATCATCTCCTAAATCTTTTATGTAGATTACGAACAATTCCTTGGGGAACGCCGGATATCACTTCCCTTTTCCTTGATGATTTTACGTTGATTACTTCGTACTGTGACGTTTCTGAGAGGAAATTTCGGATCAAGTCACACAAATGAAGCGATTGTTCATAGGCATGCAATTTGATTAGAAGTCTTTTGTGTGGGTCGGTAGCAAAAGCCTTCTGGAAACCCAGAAATATGGAATCAATTTGGATTCCCCTATCGATAGCACTCATTACTTCGTGCGAATAAAGAACTAGTTGTGTTCCACAAGAACGATATTTTCTGAATTCGTGCTGTCTCTGTGACAATAGATCGTTACCTTCGAGGTAATTCATAATGTTCGAAACAGTATATGTTTCAAATCCTACTCCAATCGACGTTAGTGTTATGCGTCTGTAATTTAGCGAACTATTTATATTTCCTTTCTTGAGACTGGTGTGATCTGTGGATTTTAAAGTCTTTTGGTACGGATATTTCATCGAGCGAATATATGATGGCTAAACATGGGGCTATTGTATCAGTATATTCTGAAAGGATCCTTTTTGCTATGTTATCTAGACTGGAACATTTGCCTTTATTAAGTGTTTTGAGCTGCTTCGCTACACCGAGAAAATCTACTACTAAGTTAATCTTGCTGGCAGTTGTTCTCGATTCGAAGTCTGGAATATTTACTTCGTCTTCTTTGCTGAAGAGATTTAGGAAAACTATGTTTAGTAACTCCGCTTTAGTGGCGCTGTCATCGATTATATTACCGTTTGTATTGCGCAGTGAAGGTATTTATTGTGTCCCACCGCTGGTGTACTTTACATACGACTAGAATCTCTTTGGATTTTCTGTCAGGATTCGAGACAGACTTTCACTGTGGAAGATATTACACTCATCTCGCATTGAGGTCCGCGCTAAGTTTCGAGCTTCAGTAAAACATCGCACGTCTTGGAGATTTTGTTTTCTTTTAAAGTTGGCATGCTTTTGTCGTTGCTTCTGCATCAGTGTTCGAACCTATTTTGTGCACCATGGGGGATTAACACTATCTTTCATTAATTCATTTGGTATAAACTCTCAGTTGCCTCTGTTTCTTTGAATTTAAGCCACATCTAGTCTAAACTTACACAGCTGATTGGAAAGGAGTTGAGGCTCTCTCATAGGAAGTCATCAAGTGAATTTACATCGACTTTTTAAATAGATGTATGTTGCGTTTACCTTCGGTGAATTTATTTGTTGCGGTGATCAGTCTCGCTACGAAGATCTCGTGGTCACTAATACATGCATCCGTCATGATGCTCCCTATTTGCTCATGCGTATTTGTTGCTAAGAGATCAGGTATGTTTTCGCAACCAGTCACTTCAGATGAGCTCCTGAAATAATGGCACAAAATAATTTTCGGAGAAAGCATTTGGTACCATTTCTGACGATTATTTATACCTTCCACCTTCTTTGAATACTTATTTTTGCCAACAAATCGAGGGTAGATTAAAGTCACTACCATCTATAATTGTGTGGGAGGGGTATCTATTTGTGATGAGACTCAAGTTTCCTTAGAACTGTTCAGCAACAGTATCTTATGAGTCAGGGGGTCGCTAGAAGAAACCAGTTATTAATTTATTCCGGTTGTCAAGCATAATCTCTACCCGTACTAACCAAACTGTATACTTCAATTTCACTATAAGATAAAGTACGTCTGATAGAAATAAACATTCAATCTCCAACTACATTTAATCTATCCTTTTTGAACATGGTTAGGTCTTTTGCAAACATTTCAGTTTAACTTATTTCCATCTTTAGCCACATTTTGTACCCATAACGATTTGAGTTTCAGTGCTTTCTACTAGTGTTGCAGCTTTGGTTCTTTCCCAACATGGCTACGACAGTTTTCAAGTATAATACCGATTGTTGCTAGGTCTACATTTCTGTGTTTTTCCTGCACCCTCTTAGATGACGTCATTTCTGTAGTTTCCCGAGACCCTCTAACATAAAAAAAAAAACTCCCAGTTCCGTCCACACAGTCCCCGCGCCACAAGTAGCCGCTTCCTAAGTGTAGTGGATCCCTGACCTATTAGGCACAACCCGAAAACCTACCACTCGATGCCACATGTCGAGGAACCTGCAGCGTTCACGGTTGCATAGCAATCTGAGCCTCTGATTCAGACCCTCCACTTGACTCTGTACCAAAGGACCACATACTGTTGTGTAGACGATACTACAGATGGGGAATTCTGCCTTCATCTCGCAAGCAAGACTGGCAGCGTTTACCACTAGCCGTCCAAAACCAGAGAGAATCTCTTGCAATTCACAGCAACTCTCAATGTTGATACCAACATGAGCCAGCGCCTGCAGTCGGCTGCACCCTGTTTTCTTCATGGCACTGGGAAACACCCTTCCCACATCTGGAATGACTCCTCCCGGCATGCACAAAGGGTGCATCTGGATTCCTTCCCATTCTTTGCAGCAATGTGCCTAAGGGGCCCCATTACGCGCCTAACAATGAAGCTCCCAACAACCAACAATACCACCGACTGTGAATGCCCAGTCCTTACGGGCCGAGAGACTTCCTCTGTAACTGGGAGAGCGACTGCACCTGGCTCTGGGACTTCGTTAGCCACAGACAGCGTCCGAAACCTGTTAGACGAACCAGGGATTCCCTCCGATCGGCCCCTCGGAAAGTCTTTCGCTGCCTGCCACATGTTGGAGCGACTGCCCACTCGGTCACAGGTGATGCGTCGTCCTTAGTGCAGGCAATATCCCCACTCCCCCCTCCCCCCCCCCCCCCCCCAGCGACGTCCATTGGCAACAGCCTCAAGCAGCGTTATCCATGCCAGCACCACCTGGAGCTGCAAACAAAGTCACCAACTCAGCTTGCATCTGAACATAGCAGTCACTTTTCCTATCCATAGTAAAGTCAGCGAACCACAGAACAACTGCGTTGAAATCACAAAGAAACGCTGTGCTCTGAACTGCTGCTGCCTGGATGGACATTAGTGACCAATTCACGACTTCTACAGCTGTAACTGACTGCCTGGATGGACATTAGTGACCAATTCACGACTTCTACAGCTGTAACTGACTGCTCACACGAATACAAACGCCTGCGCAAAACAAACGGCGGAAATATACACTACACGGTAGTTAAAAACGCGAAGCTGTGGATACTAAAAACGCAAACACGCAAGAATTTTTAATTCCTTGCTGCAGGTAAAGTTTGACTATTTCGGGGTTTTCCTAAGTAAGTAAAGATGGATGGTGTGATGGGCTCTTTGACAAGATCATGGTCGATTTCTTCCCCTATCTTTCTCCAATTGAGCTAGTGATCCGCCTCTAAGGACCTCTCTGTCGAAGACACCCAGAATATACCTCTCTGTTGAAGACACCCAGAATATACCCGGAACGTTTGAGTTTAGTGAGGTGAGGTTCTCGCTAAGTTATGGCGGACAATGTGGTAATTTTTTTGAGGTGTGCGAGTAATTCTGAACGTTTATACAGGGCGAATCGAATGAAAGCGGCCCGGATGAGTGGATACCGTTTTTGACAGCGTTAACGGAGGAAGAAAAGACCTAAAGTTACTTCCAACTAGATGAGGCAACTGCCCATGCTGCCGGCCGAAACTTTGAACACATTTACACAATGTTCACGCCTCACAGAACTGTTAGCAGAGGTCAGTCTGCTTTCTGTCAGCTGCGATTATTTTGTGTGGGGAGCCCTCAAGTTTAAGGTGTATCTCAACAACCGTCATAGTCTTCAAGAACTGCAAGAGAATACTTAAGATGAGACTGCAAAAATTCCAGAAGTCCAGCCTCGATCCGCCTTCAGCAACTTGCTGACCAGGGCCCAAATGTGCCAAGAGATGAATAGTAGTCATTTTCAACATTTGCTGCAGTCACGTTAGTACTGTATTTCCTTTCCTCTGCTTTCCTTAGCAGATAATGGGCTTACATATCTCCAGAAAGTTAAAATGCTTTGTGCTAAACAGCACGCAAATTACTTGTTCTCAGGTATCTTTGCGTCTACCTCTCTGTGATTAATCGATCATTATCCTGATTCACCGATTGTTTGACCTTTCACAGCTGACCCTGTTCTTCAGTTTTGTTTATTTTACCCCACTGGGTCCTTTAGGGCTCTGAAGTTCCTGTCATATGCGCTTTGCTACTGGTAAACAAAAAAACAAACTCTCTTGTTTGTAATGGGAATTATGTAAACCTTTACTCAAATGCCCCCAAGCGTTTGGGATTTGGCGGTGGCTCCCTGCTGTCAGGCACATTTTCAATGGGCAGCACTTTCAGGACGAAGCAAACACTCCAGTAACCCTGTGTCTGTCTGGCTTTAGGAAATGTTTCAGCATCTTCTGGTGCAGCAGAAGTTAGGTCCTTTTGGTCTGGGTCTGTGCTGATATATTTCAGTAAATATAAATGAAAGTTTAATAATCATGAATGAATGGAACGTTGTAGTAGGGGAAGAAACAGTAGACAGAGGTAAGGAAGAATATGGACTTCGTAGCTGGAATGAGAGAAGAGAAAAACTGTTTAGTTATGCCATAAATTTCTGTTAGTAACAATAGATACTTTGAACTGAGTATTTCCTCTGTCATCCTATCTGATACGGAAAAAGGACTTACTGGCAATATTCAAGTACTGAGTGAGCGAGAGTTTGTAAGCGGTTTTACTACACTTCCTGAGAATTTTGGAAATGTTGGAGAAAAATATTCCGAGCTTTTCCGCTCTAAAGGTTTAACCGTACGTTCACCAGAAGACGTGGCTTTTAGCGCCACAAAACTGGTAGTGGTACAGTAATAAAGGACGAAATAGAGCTGAAGCGGCTATTAATACCCAAGACTAATACTCATAGCTGTGGTTGCGCCACCTACGAGATTGTCTGTATTATTATTACATTATAGTGGCAAAAGCTGGAAGGATTCGTCATACGCTTTTCATACACTCACCCAGTCTGCCACGAATTGATAACAAGCTACGATTATAGAGGGATTCCGAGGGCAGAGTGAAAAGTGAGAGCTCATTAATTAGAGATTTATACATAAAACTATGAATAAATCATTTCTTGTTTTTCTCGATTATGGTGTCCAGGTACTGATATTTTCTAACAAAGTTCTTAAAAAAATTGTTGTAGATTATTTGCACTGTCTAATAAATTTCGTGATATCTTTAACTCTTCTAGTCACCATATAGGAATGTACTTAGTCTGTGTTTACTTAGTCTGCTGACAGCTTTGATTTTATTCGTGATTTATGATAATATCTGGCTCCCTCTGTACTGATTCGTCTTTTTTTAATACCCTGATCGCAGAGACTATTAAACAATAGGAACAGTAAAGATCTTTTCATTTCATGATATATGAACGTGGTATAAGCCCCTCAATCTGTAATGTCTTATTGGCGACTGTAGAGATTGTAGTCTTGAGACGTAAAATTATTCTTTTGTCTTAACTGCAACCAACCTGTAAGTTACCCAAAACTTTGTTAGGAAGTCTTACAACTTGATTTGGTATCTTGAACAATAAAAGAAATCTTCAGTTGTGTATATTGTTTTCGATCCTAGCTGAGCACGGACCACTCACTAATAAGGAAATTAAATAATCTCTCTTTCTGTGAACACTAGTTGGGAAAAAGGGACTGATGATCCTGTAGTTTGGTGCCCTTCTCTCAAAAAGCCAAGCAACCACTAGTGAGGAAAAACTTAATGAGAATCATTATGTTTAAATTTGTCAGGCAAACATTCGGACAGAATAAAATGGACAACTTGTAAAGATGCCCAAAGGTATCTTATACGCTTGTTGTAATTTATGTCATGAGCACTAACAGTTCAAACACGCGTCTTTGAGGTGCAATGATGTTTTCGTTAGTGCTAATGTCTCTCAGTTCAGAATGAGTACCAAGTTCTATTTGCTAGTAAGTTTTCAGTCCAATCACGTAGCTGGTTAAGTTTTCTATAAGCACATACTAACTAACAGACATACCGAAGAGATGAAAGTACTTGATAATTTAATACAAAGTTTACATGTTAAACGATAATTTCACTTTTGAAAAAGTGTGATGTCGAGAACAGGTTTTTTCACTGTTGTAATTTAGTGGAAAATGTTAAGTAACATTAGTTAAGCAGTGATTACCGCGGAAATGGTCGTGGTTTAACGAAAATCAGAATACCATAGCAACAAAGCATGAGGAAGGACTGATGTTCAAATCCTCTGCTGGCCATCCAGAGTTAGGTTTCCCAAGGTTTTCTTAATTTTTTTGGAAACGGCATGGCCAGTTTTCTTCTTTATCCTTCTCCATTCTGCAACTGTGCTCCATCTTGAGTGACCTCGCCTTCGATTGGACATTGATATCAGTCTCCCTTCCTTAACGATGATGTAATAGATATTAGTAAAAGTAATATGACAGAGCAAAGGGAAAAAGAAATATAGAGAATTGTTCGGGATGGGGCTGCTGGGAGATGGGAAAGGAAGTATAGAAAAAATGACAACTATTGGAGAAGGAGAAACTGCCTGTTAGCATTGAACAGCATACCGAAAAAATATCAGAGAATACATTATTTTTTGTATCGTAGTTAAATGAGTTTGATGTCCGTTTGACAGTGAGGACATAATCTGATACGCGATAAACAGCAATATTGTCTTCTGATTAATTTTCAGAACTCTGTGTACAAAAGAGGCGCATGTTGGCACACGTGGCTTCAACACAAAGGCGTCGGTTGGCCGCCATCTTGGACGAAGAAGAGGGCCCATCTGTGAGGCCTGGCCTGCACTTTATCTCGCATCGGCTGCGGACCTATCTTTAGAAAGAGCGCTCAGATACTGTCACAGCGATTAATGAAGGGGAATAAAAAGAGCATCCAGTGGCAGCTGGCCAACAGATACGCCTTGCTGAGCGATGTGCTCTGTATCTGTGACCCAGATATTCAGTGCAGTCTTGTTAGCAATTCTTCGAGACGTAGCGTGCGCCGGAGGTTTTTTCAGTGTAACTTCTCTGTAGCGACAGGACAAAGCAATTCCTGGGCGAAAATACTCTCTCTGATATCGATTTATGACTAAATTTTCAATAGTCAGTCTTAAACTGCACAAGATAATTGCCTTACCGTTCGCTCACATAATGTGAGCGTTAATCCACAGCCATCTACCTTCTAAGGGAAGGCGCACCATCAACGAGAAGCATTGGTATACATGTCGGGCATGGATCGACTTTATTCTGTTACAATCTGTTGCAGTCCATCACATTTTTGTCTAGAATGTATCGTACTTGAAGCAAAATAAAAGTAACCATAATTCACCTTTTCTAACTACTGTTTTCAGGAGGTACCCTTTGTTGGTAGCAAAGCTCAGAATTGGAAACCCTCTCCCAAATATTTCCAACTGAGATATTATCTGCCAACTCCCAGCTCACAGGGATTTGGCACAAGAGAAATGAACTCTACAACAGGGTGGATCACAAACACCTCGTCTTACTTTTGGGTTGAAATAGGAATAGACCTTGATCTATTATTCGCAGTGAAATTATCAAAGAACTCCTGTAAGGGTATTTGACCTATGTTGAACTAAATCAGTAGTCGGTTAGAAATTTTTTCGACCATGTTTTGAGTGCTATTATCGAAATTGCGTAAGATTTATTTATTTATTTGCGGCATATGATCAGGTAGGTCAAATTATTATCATATGTGATCGTTTGCAAAACTTCGTCTGTAGCTCTGTTTAAGTCAGAGGTGGACATTTCAGAGAACTAACATGTGGACTTCATAGCATCGTTAGTTCTAATAGAGACTCTAAGGAAGCCCACTTCAAGCATCTCTATAACGTGTCAAATTATCCTTAAGGAATATTTCGTGTGTTGAGAAGATCTATAACGATGTGTGTAAATACTGGATATTGTGAACTTTTCGTTTAGCCGAAAGCGAAAGAGTGGAGAGCCTTTTATTGTGTTATCTTTTTCAAAGGTAGACATGAACGCACCATCCACTGCAAGTATAATAAATCTAAAAAATAACTGTTAACCTTCCATTGGTAAAGCAGTCAAACTGAAATTTCGAACATGTCAGAATATGCCTTCTTCTAAAGCTAAAACGTGCCAATACTCTTAATGTATCGAAGTGCACTGTTATTACATGGGGCCGTCAAATGAGGACCGAACACCCTCGACATTGGGACCATTCAAAAGTAATCACCACATGCGTTAAGACATTTATCCCACTGGGAGACGAGTTGATCAGTTCCTGTTTCATAGAACATAGTGGACCACTGATGGATCCACAACCACTCTTGCACTTTTTCGTCCAACTGAAACCGACGTCCACGCATGTTTTTCTTCAGGTCGCCAAAGATGTGAAAATCACCCGATGAAAGATCGTGGCCGTACGGAGGATGTTGGAGCGCTTCCCATACAAATCATTGAGGTGTAATCTTAATCTGATTGGCAGTGTGGGGACAGGCGTTGTCGTGCAACAGGGCGATTCGTTCCGACAGCATGTCCGGGCGTTTGGACTTAATGGTGCGTTGCAGTTTCTGCAAAATGTCTTCATAGCGTTGCGCATTTATTGTGGTTCTACGCCTGAGGAACTCGACGAGCAAGGGCCCCTGAAGTCGAAGGAGGAGGTCATGATGACCTCACCGGAACTTATGTGAAAAGCTTGGGATTCCTTTCGCACGGGAGATGTAGAATGTTTCCACTATTGGCTTTGCTATGTTTCTTCGGGATGGCGGAATGCTGTTAGATGGGATCATCCTGTTCCACAGTAATGCCCGACCAAACACTGCCAATCGAATGGAGGCTACGTTTTAGCGATTTGATTGGGCAACACTGCAGCATCCTCTGTACAGCTCAGATCACTCCTTTGGCGACCTGAACAACGACATATGTGGAGTTCGGTTTCAGTCGGACGAGAAGTGCAAGAGTGGGTGCAGTTGTGGATAAATAAGTGGCCGACAGTATTATAAGAAAAAGGAGTTGAACGTCTCGTCTCCCAGGGGGAGGAAATGTGTTAAAGTGTGAGGGGATTACTTTTGATGGAACTATTCCATTCATTAGACTGCATTCCATATAGTCATGACACGCCTATTTTCCTATGATATCATTGGGCATATCACAAATCCTCTCGACTTTTACGTTCTCAATCATTTGACCTTGCTTCATAACAGTGTAATGTAAGTATGTGTTTAGCCTCTACTTATACTGTAGGTACGTGTATGAATTTCGTTTTTCGCGTCCTGTTACGTAAAATATTTGTGCATTCAAATTTTGTGAAGGGCAAAACCACTCGCGGAGTTAAATAAAATATGTGTCATCACTTGGTGCGGCCTTTCATTAGTTAACTAATTGTTATTGACAATTTACAATTTCATGAACAGTACGAACTCCGTCTGGGATCAAGCTGGAATACAACTATTAAACATGTGGTTCTTCAAGGCACTAGCATTTGTTTGTCAACAATATTCCTAAGCGGATGTAGCTTAACTATCGGAGCAAAGTATCTGTACTTCGCACTGAACCTGTGTTTTGTTTATGGCAGAGGCTACATATATAATTGCAGGCTCAATTTTGGGCATCCCGTAATCGAAATTTCATAAAATCTTAAGTTCCCAGGTTAAAGGTTAGCGAGAAAATTGTTAAATCGAAACTTGTTACACGGAAACTTCGAGGAGTCACCAGGCTTGTCCATCGATCGACAGAGCTGAAAAAAATAGCTGGCAGGCATCGCAGAAGTATGAAATGTACGGCATAAGCAGACATATTTTTTGGCTATTGCAGGGATACCGATGCAGCTCGATCAGTGAGAACGTGATAAGATAGTAATGCTGGTGCCTTACAAACATTGACGATTGCCCGAAGCTGCTTAGACAATACGACCACTGGTCTGTGGAGCAGTTCAAGAAACTTTACTGGAATGATATTTCACGGGAGAGATTGTGGCACTCATATCGAACGGTTTTTGCGTGAATGTAGTGTGACGACATTAAAATTCAGTTGGGTCTTGTGATGGTCTTAGGTTGTCTTCACTGGGTTGGGTTCAGTATTCAAGGTGTGTTTGATGCAAAATGAACATTTACGTTCCTAAAAACTGTTTTAGACTGTAACATGTACCTCAAATTGTGCAAAATTACTGGAATCTTTGCGGTGTAAGTGAAATAATTCCTCTGTCCGCAAGTTAAAAAATGTTCAGATGGCTCTGAGAACTATGGGACTTAACATCTGTGGTCATCAGTCCCCTAGAACTTAGAACTACTTAAACCAAACTAACCTAAGGACATCACACACATCCATGCCCGAGGCAGGATTCGAACCTGCGACCACAGCAGTCGCCCAGTTCCGGACTGAAGCACCTAGAACCGCTCGTCCACCACGGCCGGCTCTGTCCGCAAGTGAGTACCATTACATCGCGATAGTAAAATTAAAAAAAACTGGACACGTCAAAGCTCCAACTTGCAGCTCAAACAACACCTTCGAGATAAATTACAGCTTTGGTTGCATAGCCATTTCAGTCACCCAAAAATGTTTCAGGAGGGAGAATGAAAAGAAGTTACATTTCTCTTGCATCACAGTCGAAAGTATTGCCGGAGATCAAATGCTGTAATAATAAGAAAAGGAAGTGCTTCTATTACTAAATACATAAATACTAAATACAGGGACTCGTATAATATGTTATAACATTGATAACATCTTTCTTTGTTGAACTGTGCATTTACGAACAACTAGAGAAACATGAAGGAAAAAAAAATGGTTCAAATGGCTCTGAGCACTATGGGACTCAACTGCTGAGGTCATAAGTCCCCTAGAACTTAGAACTGCTTAAACCTAACTAACCTAAGGACAACACACACATCCATGCCCGAGGCAGGATTCGAACCTGCGACAATAGCGGTCGCGCGGTTCCAGACTGTAGCGCCAGAACCGCTCGGCCACCAGCGGCCGGCAAAACATGAAGGACATTAATGATGAGGAGAACAGTGTTAATCGGCAGAACTTATGGATTATTTGAAATAGACTGATCTGACATCGGAACTTCCAGTTCAAGCTAATGTGATGGGAGAGCCTCTTCATTAAAGAGTAGTTCATCGTAAAAAGCGTGGAATATTTCTGACGTTCTTCGCACGGTCACTGCGGCTCTAATACATGCGACGACACGTTTACGGCCGTCATAAACCTAGCAGTGTTCGTGTTTCGAGCTGAAATGTTACGACATTCACCGCAGCATATGCATCATAGATGGATACTGCATGCACACTAGGAGTATCGTACAGAATCGTATTAAGATTTTCAGTGATGATTCCACAGAGCAAATACTCTTAGATAGAAAAATAGATTATTGTTGGTTGAACGTATTAACGTCTTATATTCCCCTATGCACTGTGGATATGTGCAGGATAGTACAAATTAAGGCAAACAGGAAGCAATGTAGATCATCACCTCCAGTAAATGACAAGAAGATACTGTACAGTACCCCGCGTGTGTACACTTAGAAATTGTTACCGGAGCCAAAGACGATCTACATCTACATCTACATCTACATCTATACTCCGCGAGCCACCTTACGGTGTGTGGCGGAGGGTACTTATTGTACCACTATCTGATCCCCCCTTCCCTGTTCCATTCACGAATTGTGCGTGGGAAGAACGACTGCTTGTAAGTCTCCGTATTTGCTCTAATTTCTCGGATCTTTTCGTTGTGATCATTACGCGAGATATATGTGGGCGGTAGTAATATGTTGCCCATCTCTTCCCGGAATGTGCTCTCTCGTAATTTCGATAATAAACCTCTCCGTATTGCGTAACGCCTTTCTTGAAGTGTCCGCCACTGGAGCTTGTTCAGCATCTCCGTAACGCTCTCGCGCTGACTAAATGTCCCCATGACGAATCGCGCTGCTTTTCGCTGGATCATGTCTATCTCTTCTATTAATCCAACCTGGTAAGGGTCCCATACTGATGAGCAATACTCAAGAATCGGACGAACAAGCGTTTTGTAAGCTACTTCTTTCGTCGATGAGTCACATTTTCTTAGAATTCTTCCTATGAATCTCAACCTGGCGCCTGCTTTTCCCACTATTTGTTTTATGTGATCATTCCACTTCAGATCGCTCCGGATAGTAACTCCTAAGTATTTTACGGTCGTTACCGCTTCCAATGATTTACCACCTATGGCATAATCGTACTGGAATGGATTTCTGCCCCTATGTATGCGCATTATATTACATTTATCTACGTTTAGGGAAAGCTGCCAGCTGTCGCACCATTCATTAATCCTCTGCAGGTCTTCCTGGAGTACGTACGAGTCTTCTGATGTTGCTACTTTCTTGTAGACAACCGTGTCATCTGCAAATAGCCTCACGGAGCTACCGATGTTGTCAACTAAGTCATTTATGTATAATGTAAACAATAAAGGTCCTATCACGTTTCCTTGCGGTACTCCCGAAATTACCTCTACATCTGCAGATTTTGAACCGTTAAGAATGACATGTTGTGTTCTTTCTTCTAGGAAATCCTGAATCCAATCACAAACCTGGTCCGATATTCCGTAAGCTCGTATTTTTTTCACTAAACGTAAGTGCGGAACCGTATCAAATGCCTTCCTGAAGTCCAGGAATACGGCATCAATCTGCTCGCCAGTGTCTACGGCACTGTGAATTTCTTGGACAAATAGGGCGAGCTGAGTTTCACATGATGACCCAAACACACCCCAGTAACAGCAAGTGTTGATACTCTGAAATCAATGGAAATATTCTACCTGAAATTCGGCCCTAATACGAGACTCTAAGGCGGGCAATTGGAATAAAATCAATTAATCTCTATGCTTTAAAAATTACTGATAATGAAAATGAGATGAAGGGAACAGTACCTACTTTAAACTAAATTCAAATCAAAATAAACTGGTGATTTATTACGGAAGTTCGTCTTTGTACACTAGAAAACCAACGGATTGACAATGCGAATATAGCATGATAGATACTTACTTACCATTGTGATGCCTTAGCGCACTGGACTCGCATTCGGGAGAACGACGATTCAAATCCACGTCCGACCATCCTGATCTAGGTTTTCCGTGATTAACCTAAATCGCTTCTGGCATATTCCGGGGTGGTGCCTTTGAAAGGACACAGCCGACTTCTTTCCCTAATCCGATGGGACCGATGACCTCGCTATTTGGTTCCTTCCCCCAGATCAACCAACCAACAGCTATTATGTCCAGGGAAGGATAATGGCTTCAGGCTGCACATTCCCTCAATAACGTGGATAAAGTCCACAAATCAGAATTTTACCATGCAATGGTTGGTTGGTTCAGACTAAAATGAAAAGAGCATATCTTCCTGGCTGGAATCTAAAGGCACTGTGGCGTCGATGTAACCTTATAAAATCGTAAACTCCCACCTAACGAGCCTGCCAGGGTGGCCGAGTGGTTCTAGGCGCTACAGTCTGGAACCGCGCGACCGTTACGGTCGCAGGTTCGAATCCTACCTCGGGCATGGATGTGTGTGATGTCCTTAGGTTAGTTAGGTTTAAGTAGTTCTAAGTTCTAGGGTGTTGGTTGATTAGTTGGTTGTTTGGGGAAGAGACCTAACAGCGAGGTTATCGGTCTCATAGGATTAGGGAAGGATGCGGAAGGAAGTCGGCCGTGCCCTTTCAAAGGAACCATCCCGGCATTTGCCTGGAGCGATTTAGGGAAATCACGGAAAACCTAAATCAGGATGGCCGGTCGCGGGATTGAACCATCGTCCTTTCGAATGCGAGTCCAGTGTGGTAACCACTGCGCCACCTCGCTCGGTAAAGTTCTAGGGGACTGATGACCTTAGCAGTTAAGTTCCATAGTGCTCAGAGCCATTTTGAACCACCTAACGAGCCGGTGCTGCACAATGTGCTCTTTAGTCTCTTGTCTTGATGGACGTGAAGTTCCGGGTCAGCACGAGACCTGCTCCAGCCGGAAGCTGCGGGTCGCGCTAAGTCTTTGGGGGGCGCAGAACACCAGACTGATCGCCCCCTCGGCTATCGAGGTGTCCCCGATCGTATGTCCCTGCACCCGATTCCTCCATTTTCGCCGGCACGCAGCAAGTACCAGTGAGGCAAAATGTTATTTACTTCTATTCAGTGGCGTGGAAGTGCAGTATTAAATCATTTCCCACCATGAAATACATCAAGTAGAGGGCCAATCAGGTCATATTCCCCTCACAAAGTTTGTTGCAGAAATTCCCGCCTGACGTCAAGAGGCAATAGGCACATCAGAGCCTTGTTTATACAACTCAGAATTTCCAACACGGCGAACGAGCGCGACGGGAACTCCATCTGATCCTGTTCCCACAGCAGCATGCCTGGCCTCTTCAAGAATAGTGAGTTCTCTCCAGATGTTATCAGGTAGTGAGCCAGCCTCAAATCCGCTAGACGGGCATCAGTCAGTTCCGTTCGTCACAACATCGAAGATTCTGCCTTTCTTTGAGTGACATGAGAGTCCTGCAAGCCTCACTCGAGTTGCTTTACCACCCTTGTAAGCCTAGGACTTGATCCTCTGAGTGGCGAGCGGACTGCCCGTTACTCCCAGTGATGTGTGAATCGGCCATTCCCCAAAAACTGGGGAAACGAGTTTCAAGGTTCTCTCGAATTCTCTTGTGCGAAGCGACTTAGCTTCAGATAGACAATCCTTGCACTTTTATCAAATACTATAGTCAGAATCAAGTACGGTAGTCAGATTTTAAAAAAGTGATGAGAATCATGTGTTCAACATATCTACAGTCATGACAAGGAGCAGATAGTCTTTGCTTATTAATGGAAGGAGGGAGGCCAGATGGCTTGCAAGCTTTCAACCGGGGCTAATATAAAGAAAATGGGCTAATATTTGTGATTCTAAGTATGACCATGGCAGATATCACGTTGGAAGGTGAAGATTTGTGCACACTATGTGAGCAGTCTACTGATTTACCTGTTCAATTAGGTCGAACTTATCAAT
This sequence comes from Schistocerca nitens, assembly GCF_023898315.1. NCBI lineage: Eukaryota > Metazoa > Arthropoda > Insecta > Orthoptera > Acrididae > Schistocerca > Schistocerca nitens. Next base: position 374,604,347 of record NC_064619.1, read on the forward strand.
TCGACATCTGGTGGCGGAAGGCAGGGCAGCAGAAGTGATGGTGTAAGGTTTCTGATTAACAGTTTTTTCACGAATGTATTCGATTACATTCCATACCTGTCTCCTGTTTCTCTTGGAGTGGAGAGAAAGTGATTCGTATGTTGAATGGGGACGTTAAGCTTGGGGACTCCCCTGGTGCTATTCGAGAGAAGCACGTCACATGCTCGCCCTAGATTTCATCCTCTCCCTTCTCTCATCATCATACAACACATGACACTACCTATACATAGATCGATTTAGCGACCTTCTCTCAACAGACAAAGTTAACACACAAATCTGATACTGAGTAAGGGAAGAGGCCATTGTGCACAATGATAGAACCTACTGCTCAGAATCTCTCAGTCAACAGTGCCATTCGACTCTTTCTTTTACCAAAGCCTGAATTATTTCTTATCTAATAGCCTCCATTTTAAAATTTGTACATAAGTGAGACCTCTACAAAAGAAATAAAAAAATAATAAAAAATCATTCTTCGCTTTGAAATAGTTTCTAAAATATGTTGCGAAGTAGAGTAACTGCATATTTCTTTGGTCACTCGTTACTGACTCATTAGCTGACAGGCAATATATTCCTTCTTGTGCATGACAGTGGAAGGAAATAACTTAACGACATATAAAATTCTGCGACAGTTGGGTGTCAGGAAAATTTTCTTCTGAGTCTCTGAAGCACAATATAGAACTAAACAGAATATCATAAGTTAAGCGGTAAGGTATTCGGCTTCCCGACTTACTTGAGCATTAAGAAGCAGAAGGTTGCATTACTTTTGCATAACAGTATGGAACGTACCATGGTGGTTTATGGCAACAGATAAATGAAGTGAAAGTATCGTCAGATGAACTACTATGTTACTTTCCAACGACTGGTTGGGCGAGAACACAACAATATACTACTCATAATTTAATGGCCCACCTACAAGTCTAGGGGTCTGGTTGTGCACTGTTGCATTGCGCCCTAAAGAAATATTTTGAATTATGGAAGCCTCGTAGTGTTAACAAGACATACCCCAGTCTCTGGTGATAACAGAATAGCTGTACACGCGAAGATTATCGACGGAAATGTTCACGTCCGTCACATTTCGTGATTGTTCTCTCTATACCGCTCACCTTGATTCTTCTAAAATGCCCGTTAGCAGCAGTGAAAGTGTTCGGTCGTGGCCTCGTATGGAAATGGCGCTGTAATTGTAATAATGGCAGGAAGTTCTCAACTACGTTGCAATAAAGAGCACACAGTTGTCCATTTTCAAGGAAAGCCGTAGTTTTTGATGACAGCGTAGTCAACTCTACACGTATCATTTACTATTAAAATTCCTAAATCACTCTCATATTAAATCTTGAATCAGTTCTGGCTCCTGTACACAACCACACTAATCATCGCCCTGCGACAAAGTCTTTTTAATAAGTTTTTATGATTATTACACAACAAACATTTCGTGGCTGACCACAAGCAACCATATGGTCTAGCTGCCTCCAGCCAATTACCCTCTGCCAATACGAATGTTCTTTTGCCTCAAGTGTTTTAACCAATCATAGCAAAGAAAATTTTAATGCTACTATATATATATATATATATATATATATATATATATATATATATATATATATATATATATATATATACTCCTGGAAATTGAAATAAGAACACCGTGAATTCATTGTCCCAGGAAGGGGAAACTTTATTGACACATTCCTGGGGTCAGATACATCACATGATCACACTGACAGAACCACAGGCACATAGACACAGGCAACAGAGCATGCACAATGTCGGCACTAGTATAGTGTATATCCACCTTTCGCAGCAATGCAGGCTGCTATTCTCCCATGGAGACGATCGTAGAGATGCTGGATGTAGTCCTGTGGAACGGCTTGCCATGCCATTTCCACCTGGCGCCTCAGTTGGACCAGCGTTCGTGCTGGACGTGCAGACCGCGTGAGACGACGCTTCATCCAGTCCCAAACATGCTCAATGGGGGACAGATCCGGAGATCTTGCTGGCCAGGGTAGTTGACTTACACCTTCTAGAGCACGTTGGGTGGCACGGGATACATGCGGACGTGCGTTGTCCTGTTGGAACAGCAAGTTCCCTTGCCGGTCTAGGAATGGTAGAACGATGGGTTCGATGACGGTTTGGATGTAGCGTGCACTATTCAGTGTCCCCTCGACGATCACCAGTGGTGTACGGCCAGTGTAGGAGATCGCTCCCCACACCATGATGCCGGGTGTTGGCCCTGTGTGCCTTGGTCGTATGCAGTCCTGATTGTGGCGCTCACCTGCACGGCGCCAAACACGCATACGACCATCATTGGCACCAAGGCAGAAGCGACTCTCATCGCTGAAGACGACACGTCTCCATTCGTCCCTCCATTCACGCCTGTCGCGACACCACTGGAGGCGGGCTGCACGATGTTGGGGCGTGAGCGGAAGACGGCCTAACGGTGTGCGGGACCGTAGCCCAGCTTCATGGAGACGGTTGCGAATGGTCCTCGCCGATACCCCAGGAGCAACAGTGTCCCTAGTTTGCTGGGAAGTGGCGGTGCGGTCCCCTACGGCACTGCGTAGGATCCTACGGTCTTGGCGTGCATCCGTGCGTCGCTGCGGTCCGGTCCCAGGTCGACGGGCACGTGCACCTTCCGCCGACCACTGGCGACAACATCGATGTACTGTGGAGACCTCACGCCCCACGTGTTGAGCAATTCGGCGGTACGTCCACCCGGCCTCCCGCATGCCCACTATACGCCCTCGCTCAAAGTCCGTCAACTGCACATACGGTTCACGTCCACGCTGTCGCGGCATGCTACCAGTGTTAAAGACTGCGATGGAGCTCCGTATGCCACGGCAAACTGGCTGACACTGACGGCGGCGGTGCACAAATGCTGCGCAGCTAGCGCCATTCGACGGCTAACACCGCGGTTCCTGGTGTGTCCGCTGTGCCGTGCGTGTGATCATTGCTTGTACAGCCCTCTCGCAGTGTCCGGAGCAAGTATGGTGGGTCTGACACACCGGTGTCAATGTGTTCTTTTTTCCATTTCCAGGAGTATATATATATATATATATATATATATATATATATATATATATATATATATATAGCATTGCTTGAGAGGTAGCAAGTGAGGACGTTGTTCCCACGTGGATGACGGGGTCTTATGTTAGCAAAATTCCACGCTGGAATCTCCACGTGCGCCGGCCGTCGGTGGCCGAGCGGTTCTAGGCGCTTCAGTCTGGAACCGCGCGACCGCTACGGTCGCAGGTTCGAATCCTGCCTCGGGCATGGATGTGTGTGATGTCCTTAGGTTAGTTAGGTTTAAGTAGTTCTAAGTTCTAGGGGACTGATGACCTGAGATGTTAAGTCCCATAGTGCTCAGAACCATTTGAATCTCCATGTGTCCAACTGGTCAAGCTTTAGATCTTGCTACATACTGCAGCATATTATGAATATTCGATACCCATTTCAACATAAACCTGTGTTTGTCTGTTCTGAAGAAGATTGATTATTTTGTATGTCGCCCTTTGCTTGCGACACATCTATCAGAGTCAAGTATTTCTACTTGCTGTAATAAAACTCATTAATACTAGTTATTTGATTGTTTGTCTAGTTAACCGAGTATGCAGAATTCCTAGACAACAAAAAGAAATTCACTCGTCGTGGTGGTGGTATCACGTTGAAACTACTGTCCTTTTCTTATAGCTGGTTGATTGATTTTGGGGGAAGGGAGCAAACAGCGAGGTCATCGGTCCCATCAGATTAGGGAAGGATGGGGAAGGAAGTTGGCCGTGCCCTTTCAGAGGAACCATTCGGCATTTGCCTGAAGTGATTTAGGATCTTCGCGGAAAACCTAAGTCAGGATGGCCGGACGCGAGTTTGAACCGTCGTCCTCTCGAATGCGAGTCCAGTGTGCTAACCACTGCGCTGCATCGCTCAGTTTTATTAATGATTTTGGCTGATACTTAGCAAACCATATTATTTAAAACAGACACTAACGCTAATAGGGGGTCAGTCCCTTTGCCTATATGCAACAGATTGCTTTTTGTGGACCTGAAATCAAGCCCTGAAAGAAATTAACGGTCAATATCTGTTATAGAAGCAGAAATTCTAACCATGAGGACGATAGACCACGGACTGCGAGAAATTATGCAGTGTGTCTATAAAATCAGTACCAACAATTTCGAATAAATCTAAACTGAGTTGAAAGCAGTAAAAACAACGAAATAACGAGTGTTCCGGTGACAACGTAAGCGTATACTCGGCCAAATACTAAGAGCATAGAATGAATGAGCATGCGAAAATCCAAGCCTTGTGGACTCCTGTAATGACTATAATTATAAACGGACATTCAAAAATATATTGGGTATGGATATAAGAAAATATGAAGGAGCAGTAGAGGGGCCAAAAGCGTCCACGTGGGCCAGAAGATGTGTCGAATTACCGATTGATCGTTATGCGCGCTAAGATTCACAAAGACCAACTAATCGAGATCGTGCGACTATAATACATCAGCAATGTCTTAAATTTTGGTAGACTACACAAGTAATAAGAATGATCAATAGCCTTCGCGAAACCTGCATGAGAATAATGGAGAACTCGTCACCCACAACTTGAAGTGCAGCCAATTAGAAGTAGGTCCTCCCTGTCACACGGCCACCCGACAGAAGCTCTTTTCGCACCAGTGTTCTGTCATGGCATCAAAATCTACTAAACTATTGTCTGAGCACGTAAAAATTGTTTGACAGACGTTTTCTTCCAAAGTACGGGAGAAAAACTGTATTATTGTTAGAATCTTGGTGGTGATCATTGTGATAGTACCGTTTTTAGCGTAGTATCTAAGACAAGGAGCTTCTTCATGTGGTGATCGCAATAGGCTCGACGGACAGGTACAACCGTTGGCCTTATACGGCTTTCCATCTTGGAAGAACTTTATGAGATGATTTTAAGATATAATTATTCTGAATGATTATGATGTGTTCCCTCGTGAGACCGTATCTTTGCTTCAGCAGATAGCCTCTTTCATCTGCTGAACTGAAGTAAAGTGTTTAATGTTTGCTGTTGTGGATACAGACATCACAGCCAATTTTCGAAGATCAGACCGTCTTTTTTTTTTTTAAATATATTTTGACAGTGACCTGATCAGCGACATGTTGTGCACAGCATGATAAGATCTACCTGACAGGGCCCCATAATATGTACGGCTTTCAAAACTGCTACACACACCACTGGTTCATTTAGAACATCTGCGCCTCTAACTCTTGACATCCAAATACACTACCTGATCAAAAATAACCGGATACCTCCGTGTAATGCGAAATTGGCCATTAGATGTCACGAGAGATAGACCCGTCTATACAGAAGGAGGCAGAGCGTAGCAGTAACCGCAGAATGAGTCTGGTAGGAGATCTCAGTGACTTAGAACGTGGACTAACCATTGAATGTCACCAGAGTAACATATCTATGAGAGACATGTTTGCGCTTCTGAGGCTGCTCCAGTGGATTCTCGGTGACTTAGCTGCACAGTGGAAACGCGAAGTAACAGCCACAGCTAAACCAAGAGCATGCAGGCATTAGTTAGTGAAGGACAGGGAACGCCGATCATTGCGAAGGGTGGTTGTAAAAATTCGCACAATACGAGCGAAATGAATCACTCGTGAGTTCCAAAGTGCTGCCAACAGTCCAGCGAGCATAATGACTGTGTGTAGGAAGTTGAAAAGAACGGGGTACAGTGGTCCAGGAGCTCGTCTTAAGCCACACATTCATGTAGTCAGTGGCCAGCGACGCTTGAGGTGGTGCAGAGAACGACGCCACTGGACAGGGGATGACTGGAAACGAGTAATTTGGATTGATGAATCACAATATACCCTACGGCATAATCATGGAAGGGTTTGGGTCTGGCGAAGACTTGGAGAACGGGTGCTGCCAACGGTGAAGTATGGAGGTGGTGGTGTTATGGTGTGCGGTGCTTTTCGTGCTTATTGTGTGGTCCTCTGATTGCACTTAAGAAAAAGCTAAATGCGGAAGGATATGGACGTGCGTTACAACAGTGTGTACCGCATACTGTAGAAGAACAGTTTGGAAACTGTGATTGTTTGTATCAACACGATAGTCCAGAAGCACCATCCTGGAGGCAATGGTTAGTGGGCAACAACATTCCTGAAATGGGCTGGCCTGCCAGAGCTCCGACCTGAACCCAGTGGGACACGTTTGGGATGATTTAAAACGACGACTTCACTTCAGACCTGAGTGTCCATCGGTACATTCTTTGGATTCCGTTCTTGAGGAGGAATGAGTTGCCGTTCTCCACAGACATTCACAAATATCATTGAAAGGGTCCCCAGCAGAATTCAAGCCGTCGTAAAGGGAAAGGGTGGACAGACCTCATATTAACGCCCGCTAAGAGGTGTCCAGATACTTCTGATCAGATCGTGTATGTCAGATATATTCACAGAGCGAATACTCTGTTGAATAACTAGTGTTTCGTTACAGATAGTGCCTCCGCATGTAGAATGTTGCTAGTACGTCGGAGACTGCTGCGTCTCACGAACCGATGGCGGTGCAATGTCTGGCTGGTCCTCCGGCACCGATAGCGCGCAGGGAGGCGGGATTCGCGGAAGCCGCGGGCCAGTCACGAAAGCGGCCTGCTCGGCGCTCACGTCGCACGGCCGACGCTTAACATACATTAGCGGCGGGAAGGCGCGGTCGTGCGCGCCGGCAGCCGATAAGGGCGGGCCGCGCCGCGCGCGGCCTGTCGCCGCGATCTCGCCGCCAGATGCGCGCCGCCGCCGATCCGCATACAGAACCGCCTCCTCTGCAGTCGTCGCCTGCAGGCTCTAGCCAGATCCTGGGCCGGATAACTTCCCTTCAGGCCAAAATGGGGACGTAGCATGCAAATATTTTCGTAGCAGTGCTACAAGATAAACAAATGTTTGCGAGAATTACTACACCGAGCAGAACAACTGCGAATGAAATGAATTTTCAGAATGAGATTTTCACTCTGCAGCGGAGTGTGCGCTGATATGAAACTTCCTGGCGGATTAAAACTGTGTGCCCGACCGAGACTTGAACTCGGGACCTTTACCTTTCGCGGGCAAGTGCTCTACCAACTGAGCTACCGAAGCACGACGCACACACGGTACTCACAGCTGTACTACTGCCAGTATCTCGTCTCCTACCTTCCAAACTAGTTCTGCAAGGTTCGCAGGAGAGCTTCTGTAAAGTTTGGAAGGTAGGAGACGAGGTACTGGCAGAAGTAAAGCTGTGAGTACCGGGCGTGAGTCGTGCTTCGGTAGCTCAGTTGATAGAGCACTTGCCCGCGAAAGGCAAAGTTCAGTCCGGCTTTCGCTGCCGTGCAGTGCGGACGTGTTGTTGTTTCCGCCTGCGGAGCGCGCGCGCTCGCTGTTGTTTACATTTCAGCGGCCGTCACTCACGTGTCGCTTACATGCACTAGAACCATGGCCAACCGTTTTCGAAAATCAACTTTACGTTTCACCTTCTGCAACGACTACGCACGACCAAAGGCCTTGGAAGTGGAACGCTTCCTACGCGACGTTGCTAAGATCCCCGCTTCCGACATCTTGGGCATTCATTTGTCCATATTAAGCAGTACTGTGTACGTCAAAGTCGTCAATGACACGGCATGTGAAATAATACTTCGTGACACCAACCATGGATTACGCTTTTGCCACGCCGACGGCAATGTCGGAGCGGTCACTGTCGACCATGCCGGCTTAGGAATGCGCACCGTACGAGTTTTCGAACTCCCGTTCGAGCTTCCGGCGGAAGACGTTATCGCGGCTTTCCGCCCCTATGGCACTGTACATGGCCACACTGCCGAACGCTGGGCGCAATTCCAAACGTACCCCGTTCTTAACGGTGTACGGCAGATCACCATCGACCTCCATCGCCACGTGCCATCTTACCTGCAAATTAGCGGGTGCCGCGCGGTTGTCATATACGACGGCCAACCCAAGACCTGTTCCGGGTGCGGCAAAGAAGGCCACCTCAGATCTGAGTGTCTTCAGCGACGAATCACCCAATTGCCAGCCGCTACCGTGGCACCTCCGGCTCCGACGACGGTTTTACCGCTCACCTACGCATCGGCGCTCTCTTCTCCTCCCACCGGCCGCCGCCCATCGGACCACGTACCGGTGACCCTTCCAGCTGCTACGGATACCGCCGGGGCCGACACGTCGCGCTCAAAGCCTGACGCTACTCCGGCGCCACTACCAACAGCGACGACTTCCGACACCCACCCGCCTGAACATATGGACGCCCCTTCATTTGACGTTCCCGCGACGGCCTTCCTCTCAGAGCGACGCGACTCCCTTCCGTCTTCCGACACGGAGGGACGAACCCGCAAACAACGTTCACCTAAGAGACGCAAGAGGAGGCGCCGTACGGTCTCGGAACGAGACGGATCACCTCCCCCTGATGCTCCAGAGGCCGTCCGACCCGACGAGGCCTCGGAGAACCTACACGGCGATACAAATGACGACAACATGACGTCGACTGTGGCTGTGTCGATGCCTACTCTACTGGCTCGCCCAGCTGCTCCTGAACCAATGGACTCCACCGATGCGACTGCCGCCGAGACGTCCTCCACCCCTACGACAGAAGTGGAACGTACGACCATCCCAACGACAACGCCTTCAATGGTGTGGAGTGAGGACGTCGATGGGGACCCGGACCACACGCTGGGGACAGAGTTACCCCAGACGGAAGCATCGTTACGCCGCTGATAACGCCGTCAGGTGGCGCACGGCACGACTCAACGTTGCCTCACCCCTCTTCATCCTCCGCCGGTGGAGTTCCCCTCCACGGCGGGGTACGGCTTCAAACTTACCGAATAGCGACGATCAACACTAACACCATTAGCTCTCCCGTGAAACTTCAACTGCTGCGAGAGATGATATGGGCGTCGGGCGTCGATATCGCACTACTACAGTAAGTACACTTGGCTACACTTCCAGACGTCGCGGGATATAACACTTATACTTCTCCTGGTGACCACCTGGGACGCGGCGTAGCCATCTACGCCAGAGAAGGCATTCCAGTGGCCGATATCACATACCTTCCATCTGCCAGAGGCATGGCCGTCACCGTCATGGTTACGCGTATCGTCAACATTTACGCTCCGTCAGGCTCCACCCGCAGACGCGACAGGGCACTCTTCTATTCAGAAGAAATCGCTTCTCTGTTTCTTGGACGCTGCGACCATTACTTGCTTGGGGGTGATTTTAATAGTGTCTTGCACCCCAAAGATCAAGTGCCCCACTACAACACCTGTCAAGAACTGCGTCTTGCCGTCCGAGATCTGTTGCTCCGCGACACTTGGGAAGTTCAGCACGGCGACGCGCCTGGACATACTTACCATACGAGTCACTCCGCGAGCCTCCTTGATAGAATTTACGTCCCTCGGGAACTCACACCTGCAGTCCAAGGTGCAGAACTTTGGCCCCTGGCCTTTTCGGACCACTGTGCCTACATCTGCAACATTCTCTTCCCCAAGCAAGTGGTCTGGCGTAGTCGTGCACCGTGGAAGCTAAACACCTCCCATCTTCATGATCCCGAATGTCTTCAACGTGTTACCGAGACATGGGCCACCTGTGAACGTCGCTTACCTAAATACTGCACGACCTTGACCTGGTGGCTGGAATGTGCCAAACCTGCCATTCGATGTACTTTGATTCGGTATGGAAAGGAAGTTGCTATGTGGCGCCGGCACACTACCGACTATTTCTACGCCGTTCTCCGCGACCTGGACGCCCAACCGCCCACCCCCGACACCCAGAGGGAACGCAGCAGGATTAAGGCGCAAATTGTAACTTTGACACGCTGTAGACTGCAGGGGGCTATGGTGCGAAGCCGATGTCAAGATTCGACGGAACAAGAACATCCGACCATGCATCATATCGCCTCCGATAGGAAACATCGACGACAACAACTCATCACCGAGATCACCACCTGTCGCGGTCAGCACTTCACTTGCCAGCCCAAAATCGTCAGTGCCTTTGTCGACCACTACCGCACAATGTACCAGGAGGAGACTACCAACAACCACGCTGAGGAGTCTATGTTACCACACGTAACTTGCACCCTCACCAGCGGCAGAGCGGACGAGCTGATGGAACCCATTACGCGTGACGAAATCCATGATGCAATCAAAAAAGGTGCTCTGAATAAGTCACCTGGTGTCGACGGATTGCCGATAGAATTTTATCGCGCTTTCTTCACACTAATGGCGTCACGGTGGACAACGATGTTTCATGAACTGCTGACGATGGGGAACGCCGTACCGCCTTCCTTCGTCACGGGAATTATTATACCCATCCACAAACCGACACCAGGTGTGACGACAGCACATTACCGTCCCCTGACTCTGCTTAACGCAGACTGTAAAATTTTTACACGCCTACTGGCAACGCGAGGCCGCAAGGTCCTGCCTAGCGTTCTATCCCCGGAACAGACAACTCCGGGCGGCTCAGTTAATATACAAACGGCCACAGGAGAATGTCGCGATTTAATTGCACTGGCAGCGGCGTGCAGACTCCGCGCCACAGTGGTTGCCATTGATTTTGACAGCACATTCGACAAAGTGCGGCATCTTTTTCTGTTCTCAGTGATGAACCGCATGGGTTTTCCACCAGCCTTTATCGACGTGATTCGGCGCCTGTACGGCACCGCCGAATCGCTGATTCAGGTTAATGGCCGTGTGGCGGGACCAGTGGCGATCCGGCATTCCGTACGGCAAGGCTGCCCACTTTCGACCCTGCTCTATGCCATAAGCCTGGAGCCACTCATCGGGAGTCTGACGAGCCACCTTTCTGGTCTCACTTTGCGACAGCACAGTTTTCGATGTCGTGCGTATGCGGACGACCTCCTCCTCTTGATCCGCTCACGAAGTGAAACACACACGGTACTTGATTTGATATCAACGTACGGCACTGCAGCGGGCAGTAACATGAATGTGGCTAAATCCGCGGAGATGCCCATTGGACGCGGCCTCTCACACGACGACTTGGCACCTCTCCCGTGTGTACAAAAATACGATACCTTGGTATCATTTTCACCTCCATCGTGCGCCGCTCCGCTGCCATCAATTTTCGGAGTGCACTCCAAACTATCCGCACGACGGTGCTACAAAATCTTCTCCGACGACTCGATTCTTTACGTGTCCAATACCTGAATCAACATGTGGCGTCCAGAATGGTCCACATTGCACAGGTCCTCCCGCTGCCATCAACTATTGGACGCAGCCTCCAGGCTGCCTTCGGATATTTCCTTACGGCCGGTACGCTCTTTAAGGTCCGCTACGACACGCTCACCCTTCCCCCGCGAGCGGGGCGCCTCGGCCTTGTCAATGTACGACTACGCGCGGCGTCCTTGTACATGTCCACCAATCACAAGCAGTGGCACGGGGGCACCTCCCTTACGCGCAGCTTGCTGGAAATTCTTGTGCCCGCGACCATAACACCACCAGTACCAGTCGGACAAATCACGCACCAGCTGACGCACATTTTTGATTTCATCGTCGACTTCAGTTATGCTCACTCACACTTATCGACCACGCGTTCTCCTGGACCTAAAGATTTTTACACCCCACTTCTTCGTTCCATATCCAGCAACAATATCGAACTGAGACATCCGTCCAGACTTAGATCTGCTTAAACCTAACTAACCTAAGGGTATCACACACATCCATGCCCGAGGCAGGATTCGAACCTGGGACCGTAGCAGCAGCGCGGTTCCGGACTGAAGCGCCTAGAACCGCTCGTCTACAGCGGCCGGCCTATTGTGTATCTTGTATCCTTACAGAATATAAATTACATTTTATAAATAATAAAAATTAACTGCTCGCGCAACTTCTGCACTTTCATATAACAGAAACAATTACTTTTGACGCAAGTGCATTTTACATGCGCAAAAATAAGATAATCTGTATAATTATAGTTGTCATTTTCTACTCAATAGAACGTTCTTCATGATGATCAGAGACAAGAGTTTCCTGTTATTCTTGATAAGCGTGAAAGTTGTTTAGTAGTAACGAAGACTTATCTTATATAAGCTCGATTAAGTATTGAAACGATGTTTGATATGTTTTTGTTTTGATTTCTTTTATCCTTTTTTGAAGAAATACCGTTTTCTAGCGCTATGTGAAAAATTTGTATTGCTTACTTTATTATTACTGAAACGGCCCTCTGTTGCACATTACAGATCAATAATTTTCGGATTAACCTTCAACTGAACATTTCCAATCTCAATTTTACTATAAATACTATTTATTTTTAAGTAATAGGCAGGAGGATAATTATGTTCTGTATGTTACGTGGATCTTTCATTATCCTTAATCATTTTCTGGATAGTTCACCGCTTTCGGTTTCTAAAGGAATCTGGCAATACAATGATAACATATGCAAACAAAACGATCGAAATGAGATAACGGCCGATGGGTATGCAACGCACCTCACATACTACTAACGCAGTTACGCACGTAACTGACCAAAGCTACTAGCAAAACAATCGTACTCCACGCTTGCTTACAACAATCTACGGTAGCCTACATAACTGACTAAAGCTACTAGCAAAACAATCGTACTCCACGCTTACTTACGAAAATCTACGGTAGCCTACAGTAGCTTTATAACTCTAGTTGGCAGAATTGCTTTGACCTGTGAGACAGCATCAAAATGCTCACTACTGCTACATCATTGCTGATCTGTAGCGATTCAATTACTTTCAAAAGATTCTCAGATCCAGTCACTAGACAGTCACTACACCGTCTACAACTGGTTTCCATCAACTGCCGCCAGTAATATCGTCCATAAATAAATTGAGATAACAGTTTAAAGTCAAAAAGGAAGTAGACTCGCACGTAAATACCACACTTCAAGTTTACTCGGCGAGAAACATAATTTGCCTCCTATTTGCACTCCGCCTCTGTCATCAAGTAACACTTCCGGCTAACTAAAGGCTCCCAGGTCTGCTGTGAGGCCTCTTCCTCCCAAGTGTCCATAAAGCCATTTGCTATAGTCGCCTAGGACAACCGGCAATCGACTAAAGTGAATTCAATGTCGCCACACGAGAATGCGCTGGGAGATTCCTACAAAGTTTACCGCACAGGCAAAATAAATTTACTGATCAATGAGAGTCACTCATTCTCGACTTGGTACATGCAACACTTCTTGAAAATAATCTCAGCCTCACGGGACCACGACTTCTTTCTTACTGCCCGGAGGGCTGCGCACTGACTCCCTCAATTTATCGAGCTCCAAGTAGCTCCACGAAATCATTTAACATCTGGATCTTTCTCTCAGACAGCTTCACGAGCCGAATGCAAGCATTTCAGTCGGATATTTTGTGCTCCTACCATTATGAAAAGTCACAAGCTCTGAAGCCATCCTAGTGGACCCTAAACCATGACGGAAACAATGGCCTGTAGTCTCCAGACTGGACATAAGCCTGCTTCTCCCACATGTTCTGGTGTCCGCACTCACGAACAGGGCGATCCCAGGGACACAGCCGGAACTGTAGTCTAAGGGGCACTACACTGGGTTCCAGACATTCCTAATGTGGCGATTATTGTACAGGTTTCTGAAAAGACTGCATGCAGTGGCTCCCCAAACGGTTACATTATCCGATTGTTCGAAATGGCATTCAAAGTACAGGCTGCCAGGACGCAGTCTGTAGAGTAGCATATGACACGTATGTGACCTTCACTGTATCACTTGTCACTGGACTGGTCCATAAACACTACATTTCGCCATATAGGTAGCGAAGGATGGTACTTACGTGCCTTTTGCAGTCAGAAGCTAATGTGGTTTCTGGACATATGAAACCTACTCGAAGTCACGCATATTACAAGTCTCGCTCATTTAAGACAGCGTCTCACCATCTACACAGAATGTTCCACAACAGTTACAAAGCTACACTATCGATAAAACGATGTGGACAAAGTTGTATGGCTCTCTTAGTTATCAAGACAAGATGGCAGTTATCAATGGACTGCGCGACTTTGTTTTGTCTCCTCTATCAGCGAGCTAACGTACTGTGATGTGGGAATTTCATTGTGTACCAGGACTGGACATGTACCTGCAAACAAACAAAAACTAGTCGAAATAGTTCATGGGCGAACTGTCAGGTGTCAGTGTCGAAAGGATACCCATTGGACACTGACATCCGACAGTTCAGCCGTAAACTATTTCGACGCGAAGTAACCCGGGAGAAGCTGAAGAATCAGAAACACATACTTGATTACCTAACTTCTAATAACTAGATGAAAACTAAAGCTACCCATCGTTTGAGGTGGTTCAAGAGGTCAATTGTCAGCCATTCCAGTTATTCAGAAACAACTGTGCATAGGTCTACAAGGCTCTTGGCGAAGTCTCACGGGTGACAACTCTTCTCCCCTGTATAACTCAGACGGGACCTATTGAATAATTCTGCTGGCCAGTCCATGTGGATATTATAATCACCTGTTGCGAACATTTTCCGCCAGAGAAGTACAATGCGGGCTTGCGTTGCTGTCCATGGTGAAAAAATCTAGACAACGGCACCTCTGAAAAGTCGCACGTGTCATTTTAGTACTTTGTCTGAATAATGTTGGGCATTAATTGTTTTCGTCCGTGCACCTTCGACTCTGACAATATTCTTCCCCACAACAAGACCTTAAGACAGCGAAATTAGCGTCCTCCTCCATTTTGTGATTTTACCAGGCATACAAATGTACAGCGAGAAAACATTCTGTAAACTGAAGTGGGATTTATCACTGAAGAACAGATTCGTCCGTGCATTCGCGTTACACTCTCGATGTTGCTGACTTGAAAACGAATGGGTCCGTCTCTGCACTGTTGTAAGCAGGACACACAGTGCTAGATGCGTGATGCACAAATAACCTGCTCTGAGTTGTGGACAGTGTGCCGGGAAAGCCACTAGCCATGAGGAAGCATGGAGCTCTACAGGCATTTTTTCCCCTGCATACGTCGTTGAGTTTATTCGCGTGGTTATATCGGATATCTATACTGTTGTAGAGTGATTACAGTTGCTTGACGTTGTACTGCCGTACAGTGGACATATCTTCTGTTGTTAAACCACGATTAAATTTTGAAACGACAGTCTGAGGTACATCAACACCACTGAGACTATATTATGTGTTTGATTAGCTTCATTGCCTCCGAAAATTTATTCTACGTGGTTCAACTCCTAACAGCATCCACGTATCACAAGCTGGCCTCTGTTGTCCCAGGGTAGTATCCGTTCCAATTCTGTCTCGGATATGGGTGTCAGTTCTAAATGAGCCATTGATGAGACTCAGTATTAGGAATGACCTCAAATGTAGGCTTAAGTGAATTGTGTGCTCATGGAGAAGGGCACGTTCTAGTAACTGTAGGATCAGGGCACTAACGAGCTGCTCTATGGCTAAGCTACCAAAACCACTATGGCGCTCTGCGCCAGAGAAAGTGGAAATACAACTGAGGCGAGCCCACTACAGTCTTCATGATCTTTGAGTATTCAAAGCAAGGAATATTCCTTTCATAAGCAAATAACGCAGTTCCAGTTTGTACGAGAATGCTCAACAACTCAGAATTTTTTTTTTTTTCAAAAGCTGAGACACATGTGCAGAATTCCTTCCTCTTCATTTTATAGTTCACAAAGTTTCCCACTTGACATTGTTTGGCTATATCCTATAACGGAGAACTCCGTTCTTTAAGATATGGTAGTTTCGCATTTTAACAACTTTCTCCGTTTTTTCTGGATTATTTTCCGTTTTGGATTTCGAAGTTTTTCTGAATAATTTTAGTGTCAATCGTACACATCATTAGTGCTGGATTTTTTCTTAAGTATAATTTTCTTACTGAAGTCGTCTGGGATTGTAGAACCCTTTCTGTGCGAGGTTGGTTCACGACAATGTGCTGCGGGGGTGAGCAGGCCGCTAGTAACTTGAAAAAACAGAATTAAGAGTTAAAACATTTTATTAACATTCATGTGACTACATTCGTAGCATCTCAGTGGAGATGGTGGCGAGCGGACTGCTGCCGAGTCGTGATGTTGGCGCTCAGGAATTCTGACTGCAGAGCTGTAGGCAGCGGCGTGCACGCCAGTTAGTAGGACATGGTCGCTTGCGGATGGAGTCAGCAGCACTGAAGGCTGCCCTGTGCGAATGACAGCGCATGGCTCCTAGTGCCCACTCCAGCACGGAAGGGTGGGTGGCTGTACCATTCTGGTCTCGCACCTCTGCTCTCCAGGGCAAGAGGTTGGCTGCTGCAGAAGTTGACCAGGAGGTGGCCCACCAGTGGAAGGAGGACGTGGCAGTAGCAGATGTGCGGTGGATGCCCGAAGTTGTAGCGACTGGGTGTTTCCCCACATCGCCCGGTCGTCTGGCGAGGCCCACATATCCCCGAAGGTGCTACTGTACTGGTCACCTCTCTACTAAAATTAATGGTTATTTATGCTGGTTCACGGCCCACTTGTTGTGCTGACGTGCTGTGCCAAGTGGCTCTCAGGATAACAGATCCGAGACCTGGTGGTACGAAAATGGCTTAGCTCATGCTGCCGGAGCTCCGTTTTACCGCTGCGTTGCATTATTGCAGTGCTTCGCTTGATTTGCTTCGTTCTATATAAACAGTCTCATTGCTGCAACTGGTTTGAAGACACTTAACGTCCTCCAGCTGTCTTCAGCTGCTGCGGTGCTGCAGTAACAGCCAAAACATGATGACGGCATTCAGAGGCTGTAAATCACCCTACAATATTTAGCTCATTACATCCTTATTTCTACAAAATTACAGCTTTATTGCCGGCCGAAGTGGCCGTGCGGTTAAAGGCGCTGCAGTCTGGAACCGCAAGCCCTCTACGGTCGCAGGTTCGAATCCTGCCTCGGGCATGGATGTTTGTGATGTCCTTAGGTTAGTTAGGTTTAACTAGTTCTAAGTTCTAGGGGACTAATGACCTCAGCAGTTGAGTCCCATAGTGCTCAGAGCCATTTGAACAGCTTTATTACACTAATTAATATCTCAATAGTTCTCATAAGAATGCACAACACAACGTAAAACTACTAGCATATCGCCAGACAAGTTATCCTGACAGTTCTCCCTACATTGCTTAGCACCCCATCTCGCTTCCAAGGCATCCATCTCACTCCCAATGCTAGTCAACAGCCTTATTCCCTCTTTCATGCTAAGAGGCGCGTTTCGTATTACTAGGCATGTCACAGTGAATCACATACGATAATTATCTTTTACTTCTCACTGTCCACAACTAAGAACGATGCTGAAAACTCGTCTTCTCTTAATAAATTATCCTGTACATATCACCTTTTACAGTGACTCTATTTAACTCTTATGCTTGTTATCTCCTTCCTGTCAATACAATACTTTTTTACCTGTTGCTTGGGAACATCATTCGGAACTTTGTCCCTGCGACGGAAGTTCTCCTTATGCTGTCCTAGAAAACATATTCGCAAACCTATCCTGACACATGAAGCAGGTACTTCTTGGTGCCTAATAGTATCATATCATATACGAATTAAGTCTTAGCGGTTTTTTTCCCAGTTTAGCTGGCTAGCCTTTGAAGGTGGACGAACATTGCGACAGAAAGCCACTGGTGACAGTTTCCTCTAGCTGGAATTTCGTTCCTCCCAAGTTCCATTATGCATCGCCGAAGATAAGTTCCTCTCAGGTTTCCCTCGTGCCCTTCACCTGCGTTGCTATCGTTATGCACATCACACTGCGGCTGTGTTGTAACCAGATCACAGCGCGTTTCAGCAGTTTGCTCTGGAAGGCTGTGAAACAGTGACCGCGCTATTGTAACATTCCAAACCTCAGGCACATCTTCCTCAAAATATTCCACTTCATCGGCCCGATCAATAACGTTTCGAACAGGTTTCCTCTACTTTTTCCTGTGTTCATCCTGCTTCTGAGGGAATACATGCGTTTGCTCCATCTCTTCCGCAACATCTGCAACACAACTATCAACATCAACAGCTTCCTCTACATTCCTCGTAGTATCTACAATAACATAATCGTCTGCAGTTCTATTCTGCACGTCACAAAAACGTGTGACATAAGTACTTTCATACACATCCGGCCCAGACTCCACGGCCTAGAAACACCACTCACTATCACCAAAATGTGGCAGATACTACTGCTTTTAGATCAACAGTGTTGCTATCCCCACACATATCACTTTGGTACAGCCCATACTTACTCCATCTGGCACTACAGCTACCTCAGACTTCACAATTCTACGTGATATCAGAGCTGTACTCCGTGCACTGAGCCAACTCTGCACAGCATCATCACTCTCTTCACTAATTATCTTAGCTTTCCCATTCATGAGATCGCTCCACCAGGCATCATATTCTGGCCTATTCCTCGCAGAGTTGTCTGGCTTAACTGTGTCAATAGTAGATGAACGTACTGCTGGGACATACCAACTAGGCACAGGCCTGTTCTCTCCCTTTCAACTTCCTCCTTCTCACTCCTCTCTGCTTCCTTTCTTTACCTTTTCTTCATATTCCCCAAAATCTTGCTATTCCTCACATCCAATTGGTCGCCCCGTTGGTCCCAAGATCCATTTGTTATCGTCGAGTTTTCCCTGCACGTCCTCTACATCCTCCGGGGAATTTCAAAAAGCTATTTCCTTCTCCTCAGCCCGATGTCCTCAGAAAACTTCGCATTGTGCACATGGGAAAAAAAATGGATATGAGGGTTTGGCGTCATTGGCCAGGAGGCCCCTTGCGGGGCAGGTCCGGCCGCCTTGGTGCAGGTCTCATTACATTCGACGCCACATTGGGCTGCCTGCGCGCCGGGTGGGGATGCATGTTATCTACTTCGGCTGCTACAATTTTCAACACCCAACTGATGACAGCCCTCTGTGGTATCGAAAACATCTCTCCTATTTATACTGTCCGCGATGTGATTATCCTTTATGAACTACACAAACACAAATGACAAAGACCTTAAAGCATACTGATATTCCAGCACTTCTCACTATTTTATAAGCTTACATGTGGAGTCATATTCCTTGTTCAGCACTATTGCCCTTTCCCCGCGGCGCAAGCTAACATGAATTTCCTACAATTCTAAGACTCTGGTGTCTTGAAAAGTCTATTTAATAAGTACAAGAACACAGAAAAACAAAATTAAATTATGGGAAGGTCACTTAACTGTAACACCATCATAATACTTCTTATTGTAACTTAACTACTCTTCCCAAGTAGCTGCTCATAATTATTACTTTGCACACCAAAAACCATAAATACTCCTCGACAGCACTCAACTCCACTCCCAGAATTGGTACTCATGGTTAACCCCTTGTATAATCCTAGAAATAAGTCACACATCTTGCTCGTGATAACACAATTTGCAAAACTAACTTCGTATTTACACACCCACAGAACGCCATCTGCGAGTACTCACCACATACTAAATTTACCAATACGATTACACATTTAGAAAATGATCCATTGATTTTCCATGATATTCGCAGTCAAACAAAAACATAAAGAGAAGGGCTGCACTCATCTCACTATTTGTTGACGAAACCGCAACTCCAGACAGGTTGAGTCATCTTCCTCATCTACGGATGGTGGTTGTGAGCGTTGTCAGTCATCTTTCAGTCGCTAACTGAAGTAGTGACGGGTTGAAGATACCACTTCTGATACCAGCTGAACCAGTCCAGTGGTGCAGCACTACTTCTGTGCGTGTTTGTGTCATGATGGTGTGGCGAGGTGTGCGGGGAAGGGAAGAGAAGGGAAGGAGGGGGGGATGTCAGACCATTGGGAGCGTAGACGAATAGAATCAAAAATAAAAGCATTTTATTAACATTCATCTGACTACCCTGGTAACGTCTCGGAGAAGACGGTAGCGAACTGACGGCTACTGAGCCGTGATATTGGCACTCAGTAATGCTGTGTCCAGAACCTTAAGCAGCGACGTGCTCTCCGGTTAGCTGTACACGATGGTTGGCGGATGAAGCTAGCAGGTCCGAAGGCTGCTGGATCTCGCCCTTGCGAGTGAAAAGCGCGTGGCCTAGAAGAAAGGTGGGCGGCTGCACCAACCTGCTCTCATTCTGCTGCTCTCCAGGGCAGGAGTGTGGCTGCTGCAGGAGTGGGCGGGGAGGCGACCTGCCAGTTGAGAAGTACCAACAAGGAGCACTTGGCACTAGCAGAAGGTGTGGCGGTGGAGGACCAAACTTACAGTTGCTGCGTGCTGCCCCATATCGCCCACTCGCCTGGGGTGGCCCTCTCGTGCCAACAGGTGCTGCTGGACTGGTCTCCCCTCTGCCAGAATTAATGGTTATGTACACTGGTTCGTGGCGTACCTGTTGAGGCAGCATGCTGTTTTCAGTCGTGCTCGGGACAACAAATTCAGGGCCTGGAGGTGCGGAGACGGCTTGGCTCGTTCTGTAAGAGCTCCGTTTTATTGCTGCGGTGCATTAACTGTAGTGCTCGGCCTGATCTGCCTCATGCTATAGAGACAGCCCCTTTGCTGCAATCAATATGCCAACACTAATTTCTGCGGTAACACACAAAAAATAGTGGCAGTGCTACGTTACACTCTGTTTGACCTCCTTACAGTTTGCCCCTTCTACATCTGTCGGTAGCCAAACCTGCGGTTTGCTAGGGCTCATCTGGTAAGCAGGACACACAACAATAGACAAGTCTTGAAAGGAGATGCAGTACAGAGGCCAACATCCCATTAGTGATCGGTCATTAAGGGTGGAACAATAGGTTAAGGTGCCCTTTTCCAGGGAATTGTCTCAGCATTCGTCTTAATCAGTTTAAGGAAACCATAATAAACCATGAATGTTGATGACTGTATGAAGATTCGAACTGCATTTCTGCTGCATGTGAACGGTAGTTACTGCAGCATCTCTCTAGTTGAAGATGATGTGAAGGCAATGCCTTCTGATAGATGTGCACTTGTATGTTAATTATTGACAAATAATACCTTAATGTCTGGAACCCTGTAACTGCTGACAGGGCTTCTTTCTTCGTTCTGAAGTACAGAATTACTATTTCAACTGAATTGTTCCTGAAAAAGTAACTGTCCTTCTTTCTTGTCTCTCTTTATTAATTGTAATTTTCTTCATATGCGAATTTCCTAACTATCTGTAGCTATGCAAAATTCTTATCAGAATTCTAGATAGGTAAGTAAGCAGTAGGGAGTTGGGGTTACAGGTGCAATTTTGATATTAAATTGATATGGAGATTTATTAAATTGATCAATTAATCACCCCACACCCACCCCCGCCCCGACCACGCCCACTCCCGTCCCATATGACGTCACGTGTTTTCTCAGCTTTATCTGTGCGCCAGCCCCTCCTCACCCTCCCCACCCCTCTCCCCCAATTTCGATTTTTGGCGTGAATTACGAATTTTGGCGTGAATTACGAATTTTGGCGGAAATTTCTATGTCCCAGGGCTGTGCTGACATCCCACCCCACCCCCAACAGAGAATTGACGAGGAATTAAAATTGGCAGTACCCTTTCTGGGACTCGAACCCTGGTCCTCCTGAGCAGAAAGCCCAAGTGTACCCCTATAACACAATTAAACCACCATCGAAGCCAATACATGTTACCACAACTGATGGAAAATAGTGCGTCACAGTTCTCATTACACTTCGAAATTGTGAAAAAACCAGTACTTGTGATGAACGGATAATAATGCAGCACATGTACTGGGGAAAATCGTCGTCCTAAAAGGCCGCAGAGGAGGCGGTAGTTGAACGTGCGTTCTCCTCCATAGGCGTCCAAAAACCGTCGATAATCGAGGCCCCATTCCTCCCTTCCCCTACCCCTCCCACCGTCCATCTACCTATGGGGGGGACAAATGCTCCTTCAAATGGCCAGCTGCTCCGTCGACCGCCTTGCGGTGTGGGCAGGCCACTGTCTGCCCTTTGGTGCCACCCTCTGCAGTCGCTCGCTGCATTCGGCTTTCCACCACCTGGCCGCCGCCTTAAGGCGGCGTTCCTAGACAATACAAGAGGGAAATTAAGTAGCATAACCCTGCCCATCTGGAGGACAGTCCAGATCAGCACTCGGCTTTCCACCATCTGGCTGCCGCCTTAAAGCGACGCTCCTATGCCAAAATAATAGCGTGTATAATCAACTAAACAATAGCAGATAAAAGGATGACTGCCTCAAGTGCAAGTTGTTCGTCTAAAATATAGTGACAGAGGCCCCACACGCCGCTCACCGAGGCAGAGAGCGGCTGTGTCCGGCGACCACCACAGCAGACACACCCTCCTGCACCCTCGCCTGTAACAGCCTGCCGTTTGGTGATGGAGAACAATTGTATTTGACGTCAAACATCTATTAAAAGAAGCAAAACACATTTGCCACCATAATAAATGTCCCCTTCTCACGAAAATATTTAATGTCCATTTTCTTTTAGTTATATGAGCAAAATCGGTATAGCTTTTACGTTCGACTGCAGTCGCATCTCAGTATTTTGTGACATCCAGGAAGTGTACCGCCACCGATCACAAATGATCAGCAGAAACATGCCCACCCTGCGTAAAATCAGGGAAAAAAAGCTTCGACTATTTTGATGCGAGAACTACCGATTAATGGTTCAAATGGCTCTGAGCACTTTTTTTTTTTTTTGTCATCAGTCTACTGACTGGTTTGATGCGGCCCGCCACGAATTCCTTTCCTGTGCTAACCTCTTCATCTCAGAGTAGCACTTGCAACCTACGTCCTCAAGTATTTGCTTGACGTATTCCAATCTCTGTCTTCCTCTACAGTTTTTGCCCTCTACAGCTCCCTCTAGTACCATGGAAGTCATTCCCTCATGTCTTATCAGATGTCCTATCATCCTGTCCCTTTTCCTTATCAGTGTTTTCCACATATTCCTTTCCTCTCCGATTCTGCGTAGAACCTCCTCATTCCTTACCTTATCAGTCCACCCAATTTTCAACATTCGTCCATAGCACCACATCTCAAATGCTTCGATTCTCTTCTGTTCCGGTTTTCCCACAGTCCATGTTTCACTACCATACAATACTGTACTCCAGACGTACATCCTCAGAAATTTCTTCCTCAAATTAAGGCCGGTATTTGATATTAGTAGACTTCTCTTGGCCAGAAATGCCTTTTTTGCCATAGCGAGTCTGTTTTTGATGTCCTCCTTGCTCCGTCCGTCATTCGTTATTTTACTGCCTAGGTAGCAGATTTCCTTAACTTCATTGACTTCGTGACCATCAGTCCTGATGTTAAGTTTCTCGCTGTTCTCATTTCTACTGAGAGGCACCCACATGCCTTGCTCATACTGTGGCATCAAGCAGTCAGGCCTGCAAGATGTGTGGTCTGCCAAGCGAGTGGATTCTTTCTTAATTTATCGAGTAACATGAACTCTCGTATCTTACTATTTAGTTACAAATTATCCTCCTGTATGAATAATACGCAACGGAAACGCACATCTGACTATCAGTGAATTACAGAACTCTGACTGTACACTACGCACTGGCAATACCACATTTTCTTTTTGTCTTTTATTTAACGGCTTTTGTTAACACGTGGCCACCGCACTGAATATGAATGGCGCACATATTATAAATTCGGGACATTATGACAACATACAATTCAATGGAAAAGGCCACCAATCTTTTTCTTTTTCACTATCTTATTTATTCCTAAACACACAAATTCTATAACCTACAACAATATCACATGAGAAATTCCGCCCAGTGGGCATGGCTTTACATTAGTGAATCTCTATATTATGGTCTCGTAATTTATTTAACGCTACAGTGCACTTTCTGGATAGGATGGTGGATCTTTTATTATACCTCACACTTCGACTCTCACAATCATCATCACGAAACTTTCCTCCAGACCGAGCGGTACCGAAAGAACACGCATAACCCGCTAATCTTTTGAAACTACCTTGCTACTCTCCCATGCAAACCACACATACCCAAATTACATGACATACACCACACAACAATATGAAATACTACACAGAGAATGGTTACAGCATTATCACTTTCAGCTTTCCCACTTCAATTAATATTGATCCCAGTTTCACACGACACTGCCCCACTTTGTAATTCTACTTTCCTACTGTGAACTCTGGAGATAAATGCACGTCTTCCTGTGCAATGCAAGCCAAGTGGCGTTGCTGGATAGACGGCCGACTCACCTTGATTCTCTCTCAGAGTTTAAATCTAGCGTCACACGGAATCATATCATGCAGTTTAATGTTAAGCACACACGCGAGTCCTCAACTGATACCATGGACGAGTACTTCTCTTTATCCTTTCTCTCATACACAGATTGAGACTCACACAGTACTCACCACGTGGAAGTACTCGTCTCTAATTTCAAGTCCTGCACACGTAATTTCTTAAATATTTCAACTTATGATACACACGCTATTTCTTAAATATTTCAACTTATTGTACACACGCTAGTAATTCAGCTTAACTTAAGCACACGGAAGTATCTCAACTTATAGCTACACGTGGTTTCATTGTGACCGTTGGCCACTTCCGAAGATTACTACAATCCCCTTAATATTACCTGCCTGACATTTAATTCTCCCCACAAAAGTTCCTGAGATAGAGAAATTATTAATTCAAACTACTCTTAAATATTCCACATGCATACCATGCCTCCACTCTTTCGCCATTACGGAGCACAACAAAAACAGGTCTTAACAGCAGAAGATCCAGCGGCAGAGTGCTGAAATATGGCCGTTCTGTAGGTCATCTCGAACCTCTGTCGAGGTGGGGGAAGCACCTTGCTATCGTATTGGTCAGCCACATTTCAGGTGCTCAAAGCTCTGGTACCTTTCGTCTCTTTGGTCCCACCAAAGGTGGCCAAAGGATCATATATCCACATTCACTATCTGCGGTTAGCAGACGACCATACATTCATTCATTTCACAGATCTCACCAAACTGGATGTAGGGATTTACTTTGTGGGAGTGCACATGTGATCAATTAAATAAATAAATTGTCATTCTTTCCCACACTGGTATCCGGCTTCGCTGTATTAATTGAAATTGAGTTATTTTTACACAAAAAATGTGTTGTTCTGACAAAAATGATGAAGTATTTCGTACCTATTTTCAATGTTGGGCGGTACTGTACCCTTTCACCCAATCTCTGTCTTCCTCTACAGTTTTTGCCCTCTACAGCTCCCTCTAGTACCATGGAAGTCATTCCCTCATGTCTTAGCAGATGTCCTATCATCCTGTCCCTTCTCCTTATCAGTGTTTTCCACATATTCCTTTCCTCTCCGATTCTGCGTAGAACCTCCTCATTCCTTACCTTATCAGTCCACCCAATTTTCAGCATTCGTCCATAGCACCACATCTCAAATGCTTCGATTCTCTTCTGTTCCGGTTTTCCCACAGTCCATGTTTCACTACCATACAATACTGTACTCCAGACGTACATCCTCAGAAATTTCTTCCTCAAATTAAGGCCGGTATTTGATATTAGTAGACTTCTCTTGGCCAGAAATGCCTTTTTTGCCATAGCGAGTCTGTTTTTGATGTCCTCCTTGCTCCGTCCGTCATTCGTTATTTTACTGCCTAGGTAGCAGATTTCCTTAACTTCACTGACTTCGTGACCATCAGTCCTGATGTTAAGTTTCTCGCTGTTCTCATTTCTACTACTTCTCATTACCTTCGTCTTTCTCCGATTTACTCTCAAACCATACTGTGTACTCATTAGACTGTTCATTCCGTTCAGCAGATCATTTAATTCTTCTTCACTTCCACTCAGGATACATCATACAAATAAAAAATAATGGTGAGATAAAAATTGGCTTAGTTACCGGGATCTCCGTTATTTTTAGGAGTAATCCAAACTTCAATAATTCTAAAACAAATGATAAATACTAATTGTACTCATGAAATTTTAAATAGCTCACCGTCCAAACACAGAACAAGTAATCTGACATTCATAAATTGCGTTGTAATAATCTTTACACGGCAATGTCTAAATACAAAACAAAATCAGCAAAAGAAAAAATTTCGTACACTAGTTACACGTAGAATGTCAGGCTCCATACCATTACTCTAAAATATACCTCAAACCTACAGAGAAATAAAACTGTGAAGAAAAACAATGAAATATACAAGTTACATACTGGTTACGTAATATAGTTCGTCTAAGACATCATGTCATACCTCATTAACTGTCATCACCTAAGCAATTGCCACAACAACAGTGAGTTTAACCTTATCCTTATCCACCAGTACAAATCAACTTTGATCAATACACGCAGTAAATAGTTTAGCAATAAGTGCTTGAATCCACCAGTAGCTCTCTTATCTTACTCTACTGCTTATTTCTCTGTTGTCACACATTTAGACGACAAGAACTTGCATTTCGACTAGCCTTCGTTACACTTTAATGTGAAATATCACCACTGTGATAATAAAATAAGTGGCTTCAGTCAACACACCAACAAGATCATTACTGTCCACGACATCAAAATGCATCAATTAATTCCGATATTTGTTGTGCAATGCAAACCCTTGTCCCCTGTGACAACCTTACTGATCAAAGCTACAAGAGCCAGCCACTACGTTAGTATTACGCCACTGGCTAATAATTAAAGCATCATTGTACCAAATATTCTAATAAACATGCTACGTGAACTTGACAACCCAGAACAAACCAAAAAACAAACACTAACTATTCTAAACACAAATGTTAATGAAATACAATTACACTTGCTGTCCCTTCAGGAATGAAACATATAAAAAAAGAAAACATTTACACAATTACAAATACATTATTCCCTATCTTGCGAGTCCCACGGAATCATTTCATTCTGTGATTTTCTTGCGGTCAAAAAGTTGCTGATAGTTTTCCTAGAAGCACTGTCTCGGTGTCAAAGCTCTCCCATGGTTTCCCGGACGAAAGTCTTTAAGTCACTCAAATCAGCATTTTGAACACGCACTGAACAGTAAACTGTATCTCACATTAAACACAAATGTCATAGTCACTCTCAGCACACCATCCACACGAATCTGGTCGTCCAGAAATGGCCCTACAACTACTATTACCCACGGTTCTGTCCTTTCAGTTCATGGTGTAATTAAAAGTCGTAAGTTCCAGCAAACAGCACTTATTCCCGCACCAATTCAAGAAATGTCTCCTACTACAGACGCAAATGTCAATGTCCCACTCTAGTTTCTTGCGTTCATACAATTATTAGTCACCAAACGACAACTGTCCTCTTTAAGTATACCCAGTGTCCCACATGCAATTCACAAAGCACACTTTACAAGTCACTGCCAAAAGTTTATGGATCCCACCATTCAGTGGTCGAGACAAAACAAAACGATCGTCCTGTCTGCTAAAGACAAAATCTTTTCCACCACTCACAACGTGGAAACACCAGTCCCTCACTTCCCACCTTATGGAGACATACGAGCAGTCATCTTGTTTCACGGCTCCGCAGTCCAGTACTAGTTAATAGCTGCTGGTAAAAAATGCCCGCCGGGCTCTGCCGCGCGTCGTCCATTCTGCCGTGGCGCCGCTGCGTGCGCCGTTGAGCGGAAGAAACCACCCACTGTTGCCTCCGCAGGATACTTTCCCCAGTCGTAAGGGTGGCGGAACTCATGAATGGCCAGTGGTACGTGCGTGTCGCCCCAGGCCGTTGACCTGCTGTAGCGGGCGCGTGGAGTGTACCTCGACCGGCAGTCGAGTGGGGAGTGCCGCGGCTCTGTCGCCCGTCGCCATGGCAACGTCAGCTCGGCCCGCTAGCGGTATGGGCGTTACGACACCACGACACCCAATCAGTCAGATCCTTCCGTGCATCTCGCAACATTACAGACAAAAGGATATTCTTAGAGTATTTAAATACTCATTGATTGCATGTATGATCTATTAGATACATTGGTAATAAAAGAATCTTTGCTCTAAAAAACATAAAATTATACACCCTAGTTTTCTACACATACAACATCAACATTTATCTCTTTTCTATATACAGCCCACACTTGTGCTATTCATTGTACCTGTCGTCCCTCATACAAAACATGAAAGTGTAAAAAAAAAAAAAAAACAAAAGGAGTAATAAGCAATCTATACTGCTCATAATTACAATATCAAATAGTAGGCTACTCCAACATCCTATCACAGTGAAAATATTAGAAACTGTTGATTCTAAAGCTACAATATACAATGAACCTTTGTGTTTGTGACAGACTGAAATTAATACCCCTTGAAAGTGTTCTAACAAAAAAAATAAGAAATAATCTACACAGCTCACAATTACCTACCACATATTATTAAATAGTAAACTACTTTAACATCCTAACACAACAAACATTTTAGAAATTGATGACTAAATCTACAACGTACAATGCACCTATGTGCTTGTGACAGACTGAAATTAGTATCTTTTTATATACAATGCACCTTTGTGCTTGTGACAGACTGAAATTAGTATCTTTTTATATATTTTACATTTTATTATATATAACAACATTTCTAGGACATGTATGAACCATCCACATGATGTCAGATCCTGACCTGCCATCGAGGTTCATCCCAATCAAACAATACATAATAATGTTTTAGTTTACAGATCGTTAGCATCCCCTTTACAGGAGTGTGCGCATTCATCACATTACTCTACGACTCTCACTCACCAGACATCACATTTTCCTTCTCATTCAATCCATTAATACACTAACAGAATAGGTCTAGAAGTCAGCTAACCTTAACACCACCACACTCACGACAACATACCACACCTTTGCTCCCTTATACTCAACCACATAACACATGAAGCTGCTTCGGAGATAGCTTTCCAGTCTCCGAATTCGTCCTTTCACTCTGGCGCCTCTCTCCATCGGCTTACCTCCGCATTCGCTTTACCCATTAATCATTCTGCTAAACACCAACTTAGAATTGCGACATTTCATCTAAGAACAAAAAATACACAAATTATTCAACCTGCAAAATAACTGTACACATTCTTGGTACCGTTTTGATTAGTTATACTGGTACCAGGCTTCAACAACAACAAAAAATATTATTTTTGCCAAATCGCAAATGTTATGCTAAGAATTAGATCTACACTTATATTACATCTTACGTCAGTATTCCACAACGTTCACCATCTGGGTCTCATACTCCCTTTATGTCCTTTCACATTGTGCAGTTGTCCTCATCTCTTCATTCGTATTTCGGCTCTCCGTCCGTCCATTACTCCATCATTTCCTGGTCTTCCTTCGCCATTGGCATCAATCTCTATTGCAGCATACACATGCCTCTCTGTAACATACATCTAAGACATCTCCACATTATTCAATTCTACTCACCTTTATTTACCACTGTTTCATCACGTCGAATCTCTCTTTATTAATCACATTGCTTCACGTCGCTTCTCTCCTCATATACCACCTTTATCCACTACTATTTATCACGTCGCTTCTCTGTCTACCATCTTTATTCACTCATTAATCATCACGTCGTTTCTGCTTGATCCTCATTCATATGACAAAAAATACGTACATACACCACTCTGTCGACTCCTGTTCATGACTCATTTGGCCAGTCTATTCCGTCATACTTCCTGACATCCCGCCTGAAAATTCTTATGTTCGATTTGCCCCTGCACAACGTTACACACCACAAATAAATACACTGACTATCTACCATAAATCGCCTACTTTAGATCTATCCTTAACTTTTCCATAATTTGATGTTAGAAAAGTGATGAAGCCCACGCGATTGTCTTCCCTTGATCGTCTCAATCAGTACACATTTTCATGGACAATCCGCCTCACTCTGAATGGTCCACTATACACAGTAAAGAATTTCCTAGTTAGGAATCTGTGCTTACATGAAAATTAAATGTGCGCAGAGAATATACAAGCTGGGAGAAATGGGCAGCCCAAGTGTTAGAAACTTAGGTGCTAGTGGCCTCTTTCCCTAACACCAGATTCCGAACAACCATACACAGCACCTCATTATATTCTGTGTTCAGAAGTATGGTATTTGCGTTCCTACATATCAGTAGAGTATGTCTGCTACATAGACAATTTTCAGTGCCAGCTGCATGTGATTTAAGGCAAGATGCTAAGGGCTGATATGTTGGATTAGTTTCTCCTATCCATCAATCTATTACGACAAGAAAGAAATACCAGGAGTCCATGCTCTCCTGTCATTCTGATAGTTTCTGCCGTTCCTATCCTCGACACTATGTGACCCATGAGTCGTGTCGGTGTTCACAATGTTGCTCTCACTATCCAGTTCCTGTAAGAAGTGCTGAAATGACGCAGAATCGTCTAAGCCTCTGCCTGCCATCACTATACCTCTGCGCAACTTCGCTGGCAACTTCGTTATACAGATCCTAATGAACTCCCCAGGTTCGTATGTCACATCCAAATACCTGTTTCGTCTGAACATTTCCTGATAGCACGACACCGAATCCCTTATACCACCTTCGTTAAGATTTGGCATCATCAATATGCTTTGCTTAAGCTGGTCCTGCTTACTTTTCGACCAGAATTCATTTAAATGGCTACTACAGTCTTTAATGTCTTCCTGCATTTTCGCTCTAGCCTCGTCCCTCAAATGGTTATACACAAACTTCGTTTTGAGGAGCAGTCCCCACGATGAAGGTAATGAATCTTGAAATTGAGAAAGCCTTGGACTATACCCAGTTGGGTTTGCCACCTGTTTTATCCGACACAACAGTTCTTCTGACTCTCTGGATTCGTCTTCCTCTTTCCGCCTATTTTCGCATTTTGAGTTTATCTTACTCTCTCTCTGCAATCTACCTGGTGGTGTGTCACCTTCGCTACTGCACGCTAATTGCAACTGTGCTAGTTCTTCACTATGTTTCCTACTTATTTCTAATTGTGCCTCTTTAAACTGTAATAGTGATTGTATCTCCTCCTGGTCGGCATAAACCTCTCGCTGCGTACTGTCAGAGCCCGTTTCGCCTCTTATACTGATCTTTTCTACATCTGCGCTAATCGTATTCATTCTGGTCACTACCTCCGCAACTTCGTCCCTGTGTTTATTTAGCGCCATTTCCTGCCGTGTGACTTGAGCTTCCACGCTGTATAATGCCCCTGTTTTATCTGCAAGTAAGTCCTCCACTATCTCTTTGATTCGCTCATCCGGCCACACGCCCCTCTGTTCTGTAATATCGCTCTCTATTGCACTTATTCGTACCTCCAAATTATTGGTTTTTTCTTTCACGGCATCACAAACTTGCTTCACCGCACCCAGATTCTTCTCCCCCTCATCTATCCGATTATTAACTGCGGACAGACGCTCATCGATAACTGTGTGTAGCTTCCTCATTGCCTCTTTATTTCCCTTATCCATTGCCTCCAATTTTTCCTTAGTTGCTTCAAATCTTTCCTTATTCTCCCTATCTCTCTCCCTATCTCTTTCCTTATTCTCCCTATCTCTCTCCTTATTATCTCTATCCATAGCTTCCAATCTTTCATCCATCATCTGTAAAAACTGCAGTAGCACACTGTCATTTGCTACCGTCGACGCGCTCACCTCGTTCGCCTGAGAAACGGTAGCTTCGCTAAGGGTAGCTTCACTTTCACTGAATACCTGACCTAGTCCCGAGCCCGCGTCGTCGGGAAAAGCCCCCGTTTGTGGACAAAGCCCGCCGCATAAAGGATCCCCTCGCAGCGGTCCACCGAACAATTCAACCCCTTTCGAGTGTTTGTCTTTCTCGCTCGTTAACCCATGGTCAACAGCTACTTCCTGCTGCACTGCTACGTTCGCCCTAGAATCACTATTCTCCATGGTGACTACACTTTTCGACTGCGACCTAGTTACTACGGACATTACGCAAAAAAAAATATACCACGATCTTCCAGCCTTGGACGATATAGCAATTAATTACATAAAAAAAATAAAAGATCCTCACCAACCCAGAAAGAAATTGCAAACAGAAAAAATTTTTCTTCTTAGTGCTATCACAATACATTCCATAAAAAAATCTTAACAGCAAAATATCCTGGCAGACTAAATCCTGGCAAAAATGGATCCTGGCAAAAAAGTATCCTGGCAAAGGAATCCTGGCAAAAACAATATCCTGGCAGGGTCGAAATTATGAGAGGCACCCACATGCCTTGCTCATACTGTGGCATCAAGCAGTCAGGCCTGCAAGATGTGTGGTCTGCCAAGCAAGTGGATTCTTTCTTAATTTATCGAGTAACATGAACTCTCGTATCTTACTATTTAGTTACAAATTATCCTCCTGTATGAATAATACGCAACGGAAACGCACATCTGACTATCAGTGAATTACAGAACTCTGACTGTACACTACGCACTGGCAATACCACATTTTCTTTTTGTCTTTTATTTAACGGCTTTTGTTAACACGTGGCCACCGCACTGAATATGAATGGCGCACATATTATAAATTCGGGACATTATGACAACATACAATTCAATGGAAAAGGCCACCAATCTTTTTCTTTTTCACTATCTTATTTATTCCTAAACACACAAATTCTATAACCTACAACAATATCACATGAGAAATTCCGCCCAGTGGGCATGGCTTTACATTAGTGAATCTCTATATTATGGTCTCGTAATTTATTTAACGCTACAGTGCACTTTCTGGATAGGATGGTGGATCTTTTATTATACCTCACACTTCGACCCTCACAATCATCATCACGAAACTTTCCTCCAGACCGAGCGGTACCGAAAGAACACGCATAACCCGCTAATCTTTTGAAACTACCTTGCTACTCTCCCATGCAAACCACACATACCCAAATTACATGACATACACCACACAACAATATGAAATACTACACAGAGAATGGTTACAGCATTATCACTTTCAGCTTTCCCACTTCAATTAATATTGATCCCAGTTTCACACGACACTGCCCCACTTTGTAATTCTACTTTCCTACTGTGAACTCTGGAGATAAATGCACGTCTTCCTGTGCAATGCAAGCCAAGTGGCGTTGCTGGATAGACGGCCGACTCACCTTGATTCTCTCTCAGAGTTTAAATCTAGCGTCACACGGAATCATATCATGCAGTTTAATGTTAAGCACACACGCGAGTCCTCAACTGATACCATGGACGAGTACTTCTCTTTATCCTTTCTCTCATACACAGATTGAGACTCACACAGTACTCACCACGTGGAAGTACTCGTCTCTAATTTCAAGTCCTGCACACGTAATTTCTTAAATATTTCAACTTATGATACACACGCTATTTCTTAAATATTTCAACTTATTGTACACACGCTAGTAATTCAGCTTAACTTAAGCACACGGAAGTATCTCAACTTATAGCTACACGTGGTTTCATTGTGACCGTTGGCCACTTCCGAAGATTACTACAATCCCCTTAATATTACCTGCCTGACATTTAATTCTCCCCACAAAAGTTCCTGAGATAGAGAAATTATTAATTCAAACTACTCTTAAATATTCCACATGCATACCATGCCTCCACTCTTTCGTCATTACGGAGCACAACAAAAACAGGTCTTAACAGCAGAAGATCCAGCGGCAGAGTGCTGAAATATGGCCGTTCTGTAGGTCATCTCGAACCTCTGTCGAGGTGGGGGAAGCACCTTGCTATCGTATTGGTCAGCCACATTTCAGGCGCTCAAAGCTCTGGTACCTTTCGTCTCTTTGGTCCCACCAAAGGTGGCCAAAGGATCATATATCCACATTCACTATCTGCGGTTAGCAGACGACCATACATTCATTCATTTCACAGATCTCACCAAACTGGATGTAGGGATTTACTTTGTGGGAGTGCACATGTGATCAATTAAATAAATAAATTGTCATTCTTTCCCACACTGGTATCCGGCTTCGCTGTATTAATTGAAATTGAGTTATTTTTACACAAAAAATGTGTTGTTCTGACAAAAATGATGAAGTATTTCGTACCTATTTTCAATGTTGGGCGGTACTGTACCCTTTCACCCAATCTCTGTCTTCCTCTACAGTTTTTGCCCTCTACAGCTCCCTCTAGTACCATGGAAGTCATTCCCTCATGTCTTAGCAGATGTCCTATCATCCTGTCCCTTCTCCTTATCAGTGTTTTCCACATATTCCTTTCCTCTCCGATTCTGCGTAGAACCTCCTCATTCCTTACCTTATCAGTCCACCCAATTTTCAGCATTCGTCCATAGCACCACATCTCAAATGCTTCGATTCTCTTCTGTTCCGGTTTTCCCACAGTCCATGTTTCACTACCATACAATACTGTACTCCAGACGTACATCCTCAGAAATTTCTTCCTCAAATTAAGGCCGGTATTTGATATTAGTAGACTTCTCTTGGCCAGAAATGCCTTTTTTGCCATAGCGAGTCTGTTTTTGATGTCCTCCTTGCTCCGTCCGTCATTGGTTATTTTACTGCCTAGGTAGCAGATTTCCTTAACTTCACTGACTTCGTGACCATCAGTCCTGATGTTAAGTTTCTCGCTGTTCTCATTTCTACTACTTCTCATTACCTTCGTCTTTCTCCGATTTACTCTCAAACCATACTGTGTACTCATTAGACTGTTCATTCCGTTCAGCAGATCATTTAATTCTTCTTCACTTCCACACAGGATAGCAATGTCATCAGCGAATCGTATCATTGATATCCTTTCACCTTGTATTTTAATTCCACTCCTGAACCTTTCTTTTATTTCCATCATTGCTTCCTCGATGTACAGATCGAAGAGTAGGGGCGAAAGGCTACAGCCTTGTCTTACACCCTTCTTAATACGAGCACTTCGTTCTTGGTCGTCCACTCTTATTATTCCCTCTTGGTTGTTGTACGTATTGTATATGACCCGTCTCTCCCTATAGCTTACCCCTACTTTTTTCAGAATCTCGAACAGCTTGCACCTTTTTATATTGTCCAACGCTTTTTCCAGGTCGAAAAATCCTATGAAAGTGTCTTGATTTTTCTTTAGCCTTGCTTCCATTGTTAGCCGTAACGTCAGAATTGCCTCTCTCGTCCCTTTACTTTTCCTATAGCCAAACTGATCGTCACCTAGCGCATTCTCAATTTTCTTTTCCATTCTTCTATATATTATTCTTGTAAGCAGCTTCGATGCATGAGCTGTTAAGCTGATTGTGCGATAATTCTCGCACTTGTCAGCTCTTTCCGTCTTCGGAATTGTGTGGACGATGCTTTTTCGAAAGTCAGATGGTATGTCGCCAGACTCGTATATTCTACACACCAACGTGAATAGTCGTTTTGTTGCCACTTCCCCCAATGATTTTAGAAATTCTGATGGAATGTTATCTATCCCTTCTGCCTTATTTGACCGTAAGTCCTCCAAAGCTCTTTTAAATTCTGATTCTAATACTGGGTCCCCTATCTCTTCTAAATCGACTCCTGTTTCTTCTTCTATCACATCAGACAATTCTTCACCCTCATAGAGGCTTTCAATGTATTCTTTCCACCTATCTGCTCTCTCCTCTGCATTTAACAGTGGAATTCCCGTTGCACTCTTAATGTTACCACCGTTGCTTTTAATGTCACCAAAGGTTGTTTTGACTTTCCTGTATGCTGAGTCTGTTCTTCAGACAATCATATATTTTTCGATGTCTTCACATTTTTCCTGCAGCCATTTCTTCTTAGCTTCCCTGCACTTCCTATTTATTTCATTCCTCAGCGACTTGTACTTCTGTATTCCTGATTTGCTCGTAACATGTTTGTACTTCCTCCTTTCATCAATCAACTGAAGTATTACTTCTGTTATCCATGGTTTCTTCGCAGCTACCTTCTTTGTACCTATGTATTCCTTCCCAACTTCTGTGATGGCCCTTTTTAGAGATGGCCATTCCTCTTCAACTGTACTGCCTACTGCGCTATTCCTTATTGCTGTATCTATAGCGTTAGAGAACTTCAAACGTATCTCGTCATTCCTTAGTACTTCCGTATCCCACTTCTTTGCGTATTGATTCTTCCTGACTAATGTCTTGAACTTCAGCCTACTCTTCATCACTACTATATTGTGATCTGAGTCTATATCTGCTCCTGGGTACGCCTTACAATCCAGTATCTGATTTCGGAATCTCTGTCTGACCATGATGTAATCTTCCCGTATCTCCCGGCCTTTTCCAAGTATACCTCCTCCTCTTGTGATTCTTGAACAGAGTATTCGCTATTACTAGCTGAAACTTGTTACGGAACTCAATTAGTCTTTCTCCTCTTTCATTCCTTGTCCCAAGCCCATATTCTCATGTAACCTTTTCTTCTACTCCTTCCCCTACAACTGCATTCCAGTCGCCCATGACTATTAGATTTTCGTCCCCCTTTACATACTGCATTACCCTTTCAATATCCTCATACACTTTCTCTATCTGATCTTCAGCTTGCGACGTCGGCATGTATACCTGAACTATCGTTGTCGGTGTTGGTCTGCTGTCGATTCTGATTAGAACAACCCGGTCACTGAACTGTTCACAGTAACACACCCTCTGCCCTGCCTTCCTATTCATAACGAATCCTACACCTGTTATACCATTTTCTGCTGCTGTTGATATTACCCGGTACTCATCTGACCAGAAATCCCTTCCTTCCACTTCACTTCACTGACCCCTACTATATCTAGATTGAGCCTTTGCATTTCCCTTTTCAGATTTTCTATTTACCCTACCACGTTCAAGCTTCTGACATTCCACGCCCCGACTCGTAGAACGTTATCCTTTCGTTGATTATTCAATCTTTTTCTGATGGTAACCTCCTCCTCGGCAGTCCCCTCCCGGAGATCCGAATGGGGGACTATTCCGGAATCTTCTGCCAATGGAGAGATCATCATGACACTTCTTCAATTACAGGCCACATGTCCTGTGATTACACGTTACGTGTCTTTAATGCAGTGGTTTCCATTGCCTTCTGCATCCTCATGTCGTTGATCATTGCTGATTCTTCCGCCTTTAGGGGCAATTTCCCACCCCTAGGACAAGAGAGTGCCCTGAACCTCTATCCGCTCCTCCGCCTTCTTAGACAAGGCCGTTGGCAGAATGAGGCTGACTTCTTATGCCGCAAGTCTTCGGCCGCCAATGCTGATTACTTATCAAAATTTAGGCAGTGGCGGGGATCGAACCCGGGACCGAAGACGTTTTGATTATGAATCAAAGACGCTACCCCTAGACCACGGTGACCACGGTGAGCACCATGGGACTTAACTACTGAGGTCATCAGTCCCCTAGAACTTAAAACTACTTAAACCTAACTAACCTAAGGACATCACACACATCCATGCCCGAGGCAGGATTCCAACCTGCGACTGTAGCGGTCTCGCGGTTCCAGACTGTAGCGCCTAGAACCGCACAGCCACTCCGGCCGGCTAACTACCAATTACCGCAGAATTTCCTCATTATTTCGAAACCGTCATTGGGGAGTAAAGAAAAAGCGAGAATTTAAACTCCAAAGAAAAAAATTCTATATTAAGCAAATTTTTCCAGCTTGTTCATCAAATTACATGACCTGACAGCATCTCTCGCGTTCAGTGTCTGTAAATAAACTGTCATGCACGTGTGTATTACAAACATTTTAGACAATCTTTCACGCCATGGCACATATTTCGGAAAAAAACCCATTCAGTTTACGTTCGACAAAAAGCTATAATTCAAGAGAATGTAGTTGTTTTGTAAACTATGACAGGGCCCCTTTTATCAGTAAGATGCTGTATCACACAAGCATTTACGAAACGAATCGTGAGAGCCTGTCTCGCCCTGTCTAGGTGGTAGATTGAAATTTCGTTAAAAGATATCGCCAAAACGAAAAAAAAAAAGAAACGCTTGTGAAGAATAATTTTGCACTATTCTAGCCATCTCTTCCATCTGCCAGACGGCACGTCATTGATATCACTTTGATATGTTAATTAATTAAATTGATCATGAGAGTCACTTTGCATGGCGAATAATTTTTCTCTCCGCAGTCGGATTACACTCACCAGCTAGGACAACTGGGAATCCATGGAGGGAACACGATCTTCCTCCCGAGGAACACTATTGAGAAATGACATTTGAAGCTGACCACAGAGGCATTTTACAGCCCACAACATACATTTCGCATAAGAACTGCACTATTAAAACACGATCATAAAGCCTATATTACCATCACCCTGCATAAAAAGCAGTCTTGAGTCTACAGGCACACACACAATTCGCTGATAGTGTTATGCTTTCAGGTAGAAATGCTGTCTGCGATTTAAAATCAAGTCTATCCATTCTACTAAGTACCCAAGTTGTATGTTATAGAGACGTCTTTTAATGGCTACAGCCACTGGTGAGTCATATTCGCGCCGCTCTCGTATCTCGAAAGGAGAGTCACCCTGCCTTCTTTCCCCCCAAAACTATCTGCTAAGGATCCCATACACCAAGAACTCCAGCGTTGTTTTTAGACAGCCCCTACGCATCTTGTAACTGCTCCTCACAAGTCTCTGCCCCGCCCTCCATGCAGCTTAGTCTATGTGATCGTCCCAAGTCTGACCTGTACGGAAGTCGGAGAGCGCTATTACTAAGGCCATCTACATCCTGCGGGGAAACAGGACGAGCTGAGTTAATGCGACAGGAGCGCGTTTTGATCACTAGGTGGAAATGGGAACATAGTGTCATAGCTCAACCAAACATGTACAGTGTGTGAGGCCAGCCCCAAACGAAGTTTTCCCCTGCAACATGAGGTAGTAGAAGAGGTAGTAGGAGCAATTACAGTGGTGTTTCTTGTTGATGAAAATTAGGAAAACTACTACACATCACACACGGCATGGAGCAAGGGTGAAGATTTTGTATCACATCTCCAAACTACGTACAGGTAGTCTGAAGGAGATCTGTGCCTCTCAGGGTGCATTCATGTTTATCACCCAAACATATGTGGCGATCCTATTAAATATAGAGGTATTGGTTCACTGGAACAGGTGGTTCATGATCAAAGCCGCTTCCACAGACCGTTGTAACGTTTCATCACCTGTACTGTAGGATGACCATATCAAACAGACAATCAATCACACGAGAGGGTTCCTGTATCGCTCCTTCATAAGCAATAAAATACATTGTTTTTTTCGGTTGTAACACATCCAATTAGTGTACACCGACATACACTCTGTTTCTTGTACCATTACTTAGAGACCCACGCCAGCTGCTGCTAAACTAACATTAACACATTTCGACCCTCTGGCTCTCACGGAACATCACGTGGCATAAACAATACAGCTACCACACCGCAGGATGATAGAGATAAAACACAGATGCGATGTTTCTCATTGGCAAAAATGTGGAAGACGTCGCAACATATGGAAACTGGAAGAGTTTGCGGTATTGTAAAGCGCTTCGAGCAACCTGTGCAGTTAATCTCATCTTCCCATCGAAAAGGTAGCGGATCTCTCGGTGCTCCGTTCCGAAAAGCATTGTTCCTTCATTTTGCAGTCATGTACATGATTACTGTTCTGGTGTTGACCATCGGTGGAAGGTGCTGTTCACAACATGCGTGAGACAGCACAAATAGAAAGAGGTACTGTTATTTTATTGGTGAGGGTATCGCAGCATATGGAAATAGGACGAGTATGTAGCAATGAGGAAAGCTTTCAAACAACTCTATTAAGGTGATGACCTCTACATTTAATCTCATGTTCTCCAGTGACAAGCAGCAGATACCCAGTGTTCATCAAGGTTCCCTTCATCTCAATGGAGTGGTGTCAGTCAATCATTATGCGGTAATCAACAGTGTACCCAGTGGATGGTCAGGATTGGAAAGACGCCATTGTTATGGAGTGATGTACTGTAATACCCACCACAGTTGATAGCGAAATCAATTTTAGCGATTTTACCCTGAAATCGGAGAGAGCAATATCCACCATATTCTGCAACCTGTATACAAACAGAGTGAGCTGAGTAAATGCTATAGGAGCGTGTTTTGACCACTCGATGTAAGTGGGAACATGTTGTCGTAGCTCTGTCACCCATGTTCGACAGATCCGTGTCCCTCAGGATCCATTTATTTATCACTCAAACATTCTACCATCGTTATTCTGTACCATCCAGCAGAGCAAAATTACGAACTATAAAAGCTTTGTTAATTTCATCCGATAGATTTTTACCGCATCTCTCTCTTCTGATATATCGAAAACGAATACCGTCTACATGCCACCATCGATCATATGCGGCGAACCTCTTAAATATACAGGTATTTATCCACTGTAGCAGGTGGCCAGTGATCGACGTCACTTGCACAGACTGGTTTAGAGTTTCATCGCCTGTACTGTACGCGAACCTTCTCCCACATGTTATCAGTTGCAGGAGGGGCACGCTGTTTCATTGTTTGATGCACCGCTTTTTCTGCTGTAACACGCTTTGTACACTACCATACATTTTTTTCCGCCATTACTTCGACGTCTGTGTGAGATGCTAAACTGACAATAATAGACGGCCGCTGTGACCGAGCGGTTCTAGGCGCTTCTGACCGGAACCGCGCTGCTGCTAGAGTCGCAGCTTCGAATCCTGCCTCGGGTATGGATGTGTGTGATGTCCTTAGGTTAGTTAGTTTCAGGTAATTCTAAGTCTAGGGGACTGATGACCTCAGATGTTAAGTCCCATAGTGCTTAGAACCATTTGAACCATTTGACATGAATACGCCTGGTCCATTGACTCCCCCAGTAAACTAGACATCACATTATGTGGTAATCATCAGCGTACCTGGATTGTTGGGACGGAAAAGACACCGTCGATGTACTGTGCTAATAAGCAACGTAGTTGATAGTGCAATCAGTTTTAGCAATTTCATCGTAATCAACACCGACCAATGAAGCGGCAGCATGCTCCTCAATTTCTGTATCATCGCTAAACAGCCCATCCACTATTTTGAGAGTAACATCGCGGATGTAGGTAGATGACTGTGCAGTACGTTCATTCGTAGTTAATTCTCGAACATATACACCCAAGTACACCAGACAGCGACCTACATATCTCTAGCACTTCGTTCATAGTGCGTAACTTACGATCTTTCTCTATGTGGATGGGAGACACAGGGCATTCTTGCATTCTTAGGATAAAGTTAGAAACTAAAAGATCTCCTAGCATTGTGTTTGACCAACGCAGCTGACCAGAAGTAGACCGCTACATTCCACGTTTCGTGTAGGAATAGTGCGAACCGAGGCTGTAGCTGCTGTCCCTCACCCATACAAGAGCACAGGATTTTTCCAGATGCGCGAATGTCGAGGAGATTAGCACCCCTTATCAGAGTACAGTAGATATGAAACTGTTGTGATGATATAACAGACGGTTAAGAACAAGAAACGGGTGGTTTTTATGCATGATGGAGCTCCAGACGGACAGTGTTAGATGCCTTTTACGTAAATCAACTGCGCTAGCAATTCTAAAGTATTTTTCTAGTGTCTGGGGTCATTACCAAGAAAGTATTGGTAAGAGAGAACATAAACACATGCACTCCTAAGGCTACAATGTTCTACACTTAAAACACGCTATAATGTTAGATCGTTGCGGTTTCCAACCTATTAGTCGTATGGAATGCAACACTGTTACTATCCCAATGTAAGAAATACGTATATTTCCAGCGCATGACGTACATTCTCCTTCTACTTTTCCATTATACTCCGCAAGCCACCTAATGGTGTGTGTCGGAGGGTACTTTCGGTACCTCTATCTGATCTCTCTAACCCTGTTCCACTTGCAGATAGTGCGTGGGAAGAATGATTGGTTCTAATTTCTCGAATTTTCTCCTTGTGGTCAATACGCGAGATGTATGTGGGGGGAAGTAATATGTTGCCTGATTCCTCCTGAAAAGTGCTGTCCCGAAATTTCAGTAGTAAATCTCTCCATGATGCACAACGTCTCTCTTGTAACGTCGGTCGGTGGAGTTTATCATCTCCGTAACGCTCTCTCACCAGCTACACGATCCCGTGACGAAACGCACCACTCTTCGTTGGATCTTCTCTGTCTCCTATATGAGTCCTACCTGATAGGGATTCCAGATAGATGAACAATACTCAAGAATCGGGGGAACAAGCGCTTTATAAGCCATTTATTTCGTGGATGAGTTACATTTCCTTAAGATTCTTCCGATGAATCTGAGTCTTGTGTCTGCTTTTCCCACTATCTGTTTTATATGGTAATTCCACTTAAGGTCGCTCTGGATAGTTACGCTTAGATATTTTACGGCAGACGCTGTCTCCAGCTGTTTGTCATTAGTAGTGTAGCTTGCAGGTTTCTCTACGATAAACTATGGTGATAAACTGTAAAATGAAAAACTACTTCCTTAAAACATCGACTCCTTGTGATACACGTACAATATAGCTTTCCTGAGGTGTACAGCCCCCACTATTCACATCTGATCACGGTTCAGATATAACACTATGCTCGCATTAGTCCTATATAAAACGATCGTTAGTAACGGGGAATGCCTTTTACAAAGAAAGGGACAAACGCATAGAAGCAGTGTTTGACATGTGAAATTACACGTCACTAACTCCGTAAACAGGAATCTGTCAAGCAGATGTATACACGGAAATTGTAGTACCTCAAAAACACCTGTCGCTAACTTCGAGTCATCGTATTTATGAAACTGAAGACTCGATTTTAACCCAAGATGCGGCAGGGGAGTGGAGTACATCGCATAAATCTTCGTTTGACTAGAGGAATTTGTCGAAAGAGGATGGGAGTTCTCTGATGACCGAGAGCTTTGCTGTTAACGATCGCAAGTAGAGAGAACACGCAGTTGTATGCGAGTCTAACGCAGGTCATGTCGCACAACTGATGCATCCCGACAGAACAACGAAAAAAAATGGTCAAATTAGATGCAGCAACATATCCCTCTCTCTCTGGAATGCCACATCAGTCTACCATTAAATCCTACCTCGTTACAGCTCCATCTCACCCTATCACTCCATCCACTCTCTGTCATCCTTTAACGCATATGCAAGTAGGTTTAGAGGCAGATGTTTCTCTTTCTTTCAGGGAAGTGTCAAAGACAGCAGTCCACTCGCGCGTGTCACTATTACCTCAATAGACATATAGTAGAATGTTGCCTCGGCGAAAAATAAAAGATTGTATCCGCGGTTCCCGGTGCTTCCAGCTCGCCGTTTTCCGTATTACTCTTGCTGTCGTACACTCGTTCCCATGTACAAGTATTGTTCTGCACCAGTCAGAATACATGCAAGTACTCTCACAATTTCCCCTTATTTCAGCGTATTTTCCCTTAATTTATACGTATTTTCCGTCATTTGATTTTTTAATGTCACTTCTATTCATGCGATCACGACATCACTTATCGTTCCGTGTTCCAAAATTATTTCTAAATCTAGTACAGTTGTCAACACATAGCGCAAACGCACTGTTTTTGTGATCGAAGGCGTAGTATAGCAGCGTACTCGAATGCAACCAGTCACCTCCAACCGCACATTTTTCAGTTGCAGCACTTTTGCTCTGTTTTCTGTATGTCTGAGAGTCATCAACGAATCAAGAACTTAGCTAGATACACACTTATTCAGTTATTACATACCTTGAGTAATTTCTTCGATGTATTATTTTTTCATGCCAGGTTTTAGCAGCAATTAAAATGTCATATAAGTACCTGATCATTTTGAAGTTCTTCTGCTAATGATACATGCAATATCCTGTAGAAAAGTTGTATAGACACGAATATATTCAATAAAAATGGCAAAGTAAACATTCGGTAATTCAGCCCTCTGTACTCTACAGCTATATTGTCTATAGTACTTTCCTGGCGACACCTGCCAATAACTAGAATCTGAGACAACTCTAGACAGTATTGTTATACCGTCAATTTCTATAGTGGATCCTATAGTATTTCCGGTCAATCATTTTATGATGCGGTAAATTTTACAAGGATTAATAGACTGTTTTCACTGCTCTTGCATCTGTCTGAGTAATATTTCTTCTTCAGTATACATGAAGAGTTGCAGTATTTACCATGTAATCTTTCTGCAACATTCCATTTAAAAATGCGCTTCCACTTTCTCTTGGCCACTTTGTTTTTGATAAGAGTTGTGAGGTATGGAGGAACTGTAAGTAACTTCCAAGGCTTTACTAAGAAGCTACACCTTCTGATTTTAACAACTCCTGGTTGCTTTACACGTACTTCATATCCCACTGATATTGAGGTCAGTAAAAAACGAACGCTGCTTAGATTACACAAACATTGTGGACTAAAGTGGCCATGATCTTGGTGAATGCATTGTTGTTGCATTTACCTGAAGTGTTGATACTTCAGCAAACCTTAGTTATGATGGCCACACAGAAATTTGAACCCCACTTGTCTCCAAACGAGTTCACTGTCTACACAAATACACTGTCTGGCCGGTAGTTTCGTCGCACTTAACTGTGCTTGAGAGACACCACCTTATAAGTTCTTTTTATTGTACAGGGCTGAAGCGAAATTCGCGCACTCGTGCTTTGCAGCGCGCCTCCTCACATGCCAGCGATAAAAAAAATGTCTCTCACAAAATTTCGTCTGGCGAGTACATCTGGCAGAAAAAGCCCATTAAAGAGTGGCAGTATGGCAACACAGTAACCACATGTATTGT
This sequence comes from Schistocerca nitens, assembly GCF_023898315.1. NCBI lineage: Eukaryota > Metazoa > Arthropoda > Insecta > Orthoptera > Acrididae > Schistocerca > Schistocerca nitens. Next base: position 374,648,876 of record NC_064619.1, read on the forward strand.
AACTACCTCTGTCAGCACACATTTTCTGTGCTGTACAGTTGGTGCAGTGGATACAGTTTTGGGTTAGCATACAGGAGGTCGATGTTTCGGTCCTGGGTTGGGGAATATGTTTTTTATTTAGTAAATGTAGTCCAGGTGGTATGGTATCGGGCATCTGAATCTTCAACAGCGATGGCAGCGGGTCCTCTAGAAAACATTTGCACTTACAAACTACAACTGTAGAAATGGAAGATTGGTAAACTTTGAAAGAAGCCCTTTCCACGTCGTCGGCGTGAATTTATTCCTACCACTTCATCTACTAGATGCGAAACCTGTTTTCTTTGTACCCTCCTCCAATGGTCCTGTAGACATCAGCGGATGTGGTTCTGTGAATGGTTCCAACAACAATAGGAAGCCAACGTTGACTTCGTGAACACCATACTATGATTGGATGAAGCAGCATTCACTTGTGAAGGTGTCTTCAATATGCACGATGCCCACCATTCGTGAGGTTAACCTGCATGTCACCCACAACTGTGGATATCAAGTTCGCTTTGGTATCAATGTCTTGGCCAGAATATTGGGCGACAAGTGTTTGGGTCCCTACATTTTACCTGACTGATTGATTGCACAAAGGTATCATGCATTCCTCCCAAACTACCTGCCTTATGTGCTGGAAGACGTTCCACTACATGTTTGGCAGAGTATATGGTTCCAACACGATGGTGCACCTTCACACTCTGGAATGAATGTGCTTGGACAGAATAACTCCAGGGTAATGGCTCAGTTGAATGGGCACCACGTTCACCTGACCTGAATCCCCTGGATTTCTTCCTTGGGGACACCTAAAGGAGCACGTGTACTCTACTTCATTCAAGAATGTGGAAGAATTGGTAGTGCATGTTTATGCTGCTCTTGTTACTGTTAACTCAGTTTTGCTGTGAAGGGTCCAGAGCTGTATGATCCGACGGGTTGCGCAATGTTTAGACGTGAAGGAAGGTCGCTTTGAGCACCTGTTGCTCTGAGGACAACATATTCTGTTGTGAAGGTCATGTGGACATTAATGTGGACACTATTATTTTCACTGGTTGGTAATGTGTGACATCTGAGCATTCATATTGCATGTAGTATAAATGACAAGTAGATGTTTTGTTATTGTACTGAGCTATCATCTTTAGCATCTCCAAATCTATATTGTTTTTGTAGTTAGTCTGTCCTGTGACAGGTCATTTCTTTTAACTGGCTATTTCTTATTTGTCTAACCATATATTTGATATGTTTAGCGTTACAAAATGTTGTAAATTTAGGATACATACTCGTATGATCTAAGAAACGGCGTATATTACAGAATGAAATAAACAAATAAAAAAGTGCACCCTAAGCCAGGATCGAACCCTCGACCTCGTGCATGCTAACTCACAAATCTATCGACTGCGCCAGCAACGTTTGATGACAGCGGTAGTTACCATACATGTGATTACAGTGTTGCCAGACTGCCACACTCTAACGTCCTTTTTCTGCCGGATGTACTCGCCGGAAGAAATTTTGTGAGAAACAGTTTTTTATCGCTGGCATGTGAGGAGTCTCTCTGAAGAGCCCGAGTGCTCGGATTTCGCTTCACACTGTATATTGCAGCCTCAGATTATGCGACTGGCATCATTACTGGTTCGACTTATTACCAAGTTATCATCGAATGATTTGATTACGATGCGTTACTACGAAATATTTTCTGCAAACAGTGTTGCAGACCTTCCTTGTATTTAAGGAATGGCATCACAAAACCACCAAAAGCTGCTGTGTTACGTGTGTTTGTTTACGGACAACCAGTTTCAGTCTAGCTATCATCTTTAGGTCACGGACTATTGTTACATCAGTTTAAAGAGAAGATCCTTGGCGTCAGGTATACAGGGTGGTCCTTTGATCGTGAAAAGGCTAAATATCTCACGAAATAAGCATCAGAAGAGAAAACTACAAAGAACAAAACTCGTCTAGCTTGAAGGGGGAAACCAGATGGCGCTATGGTTGGCCCGCTAGATGGCGCTGCCATGGGTCAAACGGATATCAACAGCGTTTTTTTTAAAAATAGGAACCCCCATTTTTATTACATATTCGTGTAGTACGTAAAGAAATATGAATGTTTTAGTTGGACCACTTTTTTCGCTTTGTGATAGATGGCGCTGTAATATGTAATGTATCACGTAACATTCCGCCAGTGCGGAGGGTATTTGCTTCGTGATACATTACCCGTGTTAAAATGTACCGTTTACCAATAGCGGAAAAGGTCAATATCGTGTTGATGTATGGCTATTGTGATCAAAATGCCCAACGAGCGTGTGCTACGTATGCTGCTCGGTATCCTGGACGACATCATCCAAATGTCCGACCGTTCGCCAGATAGTTACGTTATTTAAGACCGTAGTTATAAGAGTCGTGGTATGGGAGGGGGGGGGGGGGGCGGGTGAAAAGGAGGCAGTGGTTGAGGAGGGAGTGAGACAGGATTGTAGGCTGTCCCCGATGGTATTCAATCTGTATATTCAGCAGGCAGTAAAGGAAAACAAAGAAAAATATAGAGCCGGAATTAAAGTTCAGGAAGAAGAAATAAAAACTTTGAGGTTTATCCATGACTTTGTAATTCTACCAGACATAGCAAAGGACTCGGAAGAGCCTCTGAATGGAATGGACCGCATCTTGAAAGGAGGGTATAAGATGAATATGAGCGAAAGCTAACCAAGGATACTGTGCGACGTAGATTAGGAAACGAGACACTTATAGTAGCAGAAGAAATGTGTTATTTGGGCGGGTAAATAACTGATGATGGCCGAAGTAGGATATAAAATGTAGACTGGCAATGGCAAGAAAAGCGTTTCTGAAGAAGAGAAGTTTTTTAACATAGAATATAAGTTTAAGTGTTACTAAGTTTCTCTGGAAGTATGTGTATGGTAGTGAAACATGGACGATAAACAGTTTAGACAAGAACGGAACAGAAGCTTTTGAAATGTGATGCTACAGATGAATGCTGAAGATTAGCTGGGTAGATCACGTAACTAATGAGGAGGTGCTGATCAGAACTGGGGAGAAAAGAAATTTGTGGAAAAGCCCGAGTAGAAGAAGGGATCGGTTTATAGGAAACGTTCTGAGACACTGCGGGATTGTCCATTTAGTATTTGAGGGAGGTGTGGGGGGGGGGGGGGGGGTAAAAATCTTAGATTGTGAACAAGAGATGAATGCAGTAGGCAGATTCAGAAGAATGTAAGCCGCAGTAGTTACTCAGAGAGGAAGAGGCTTGCACAGTGCAGAGTAGCACGGAGAGCAGCATCAGACCAGTCTTTGGTCTGCAGACCGCAAGAACAGCTACAGAGCTATGTTACACAGAGCACACAGAATGCCACTGAGCAACGAAATACTTCAAACTGAAATTAAAATAACTAAACAAATAGCTGCAAATGGTTTTCAACCTGCACTCATAGACAAGACACCCAAGAAAGCTAGCAAAGGAATAGACAGAAACAAAAATAAGAGCTGTTATCACACAGACACCAAGACCGTTTGCATTCCCTGCTTTCGTGACATTTCGCAGAAAGCTGCTAATGTATGAGACTATGTAAGGTAAGAGTTACTTTTGCACTAGCAATAAATTATGGAAAAGGCTGCTACACAATATAAAAACCAAAAGAGACAAATTTTCCAATTCGGATGAGTGGAAGATTAAGTACAATGAGTGGTCAGTGCAATATGTGAGTCATACCCGAGGAAGGTACTGAACTAGATTTAAGGAACACATAAACGCCTTTAGGTACAACACTCAGAGTAAATATGCCACAGCTACTCATATTAACGACACAGGACATGATTTTGGCAAAATAGATAATAACCTTCTAATACTTCATAAGCTAAAGAAAGGCCACAAGTTGAACCTCAATGAACTTGAAATTTATATCCACAACAGAAAACATGGGCCGAACAGACTCAATGACAATGCTGAGACAATGGTAATTAAATTTTTTAGAACTTTCTCAAGCATATTAGACGATAACTTTTACTATAATCTATGCTTTAGGAATGTAAATCATGAGAATAACTCGCAGCTCACCAAACCGATACATTAGCGAGTAAATATGCTGAAATATAGGTTTGTAAGTTTTTTTTCATAACGACATTTTTAAGCAAGAAGATTGTGAAGGCTTAAACATTTATGTATATGTTATTCTGTATCTTTCATTCACTATGTAAGCTGATACTCTTTGACTTACAAGGCATATATTTTTACATCTGTCCAAGCTCTGGACTCCTTTTGTTGTTGTTTCGTGTTTGTGTGGCATCTAACGATGAAAACATATTTTTAAGGCGAACCCCAGTGTTTTTTCTACTGTAATAGTTAATAAGTAGCTTTAGTATCATTTAAAATTTTGCGACACCAAGTGCAAATTATACCATATTTCTTGCGAAAAGAAATTCAAAATAGACAACCGAATACATCCAGCAAATAAAGGTGTAATGTAGCCCACTGATCCACCTGAAGATGGACATGTAAGCCCTCTAAACGGATCGTGGGAGAAGATAAAAATGGCTGACACAGATAATTGATTTGTCATTTATAAAATGTAACTATCTAAACGTTTCATTCTTACAGATTTGTAAAATGACATACCAAACATTTGTAGCCACAGTCTTCCTAAAAACGTAAGTGTCCTTGAAAAGGAATTTAATCAGAAGGATCTCTAGATTCAGATATAGATCATGATGATTAAGGAATGGGTTGGGAGGAGTGTGTGTGTGGGGGGTGGGGGGGGCGAGGGGGGGGGGCGAGGGTGATGCATAAGATATTATGCCAGTTATTTTAAAAATACGAGAATGTTTTACGACCAGGGCTGTCGCTGAATAATATTCTTTTAAAGGATAAAGGTACCCGTTTTATGATTAATAACTAGTTGGTAATGAGTTGCACTATACTCATAAGAGCTTTTCCACTATTTTGTTCTTTTTCTTTTTTGAACTAATTACACCTTTTCATCTGGTTACAAATCTGTAATATTTCAGTTTTCTGAGTGAGACATTCGGAAACTCTTGACTCTCCTTCTCTTCGATTTTCTTTGAACACTTTGTTTCATCGAAGGCGTCGGTTAGCTCAAATCACTCTAAAGTATCGCCGGAGGTATGACGTCAAAGGATGTCGTTATCTTAAGCGTGAAGATATGCAGTCTCTGGTTGTTTTTATCGACGTACATCCTCCTTGCTTGGCTCAGATAACGCTGACGGCCAGCGCACTCTACTTTGTCTGTAGCCTTGCCAGGCTAACAGCTCAGTCTGAAACTCTTGTGTCTTAATGTATTTGCTGTCAGAGGACGAATTTCAGTTCATACATTTCTGCTGTTGTTTAGCTGTAGGTGAAAATGTCACTAGAATTACTATGATGATCTCGTTACACCAACGCAACATTCCTCAAATTAAGGCTGTGACTGAGATTTCTAAGCTGTCATGGCGCACTATTTTCGAGAATTATAGAAATAAAAAGCTTGATAAACACTAGCTGTTCCCAAAAACGGAATATTAATTAGAAATCCATCCTTAAACATTTAACGCGCATGAGCGCCACCTAGTATGGTGACACGGCCCTGCTCACACAGCCCACATCGTCCAGAACTGGTTTTGTAAGCACTCTCGCTTCACTCACAAGTTCGAAACCAGAAAGAAATCTTTGTCTCGTTATCGTGGAAGCTTCCATGCTGTGTTTTTGTGCATTTGATAAGTGTAATTACATCTAAATAAAAGACACAGTATTAGCGACATATAACATTAAGAATCGAGGATGAATTAGCTGCCACAGTCACCAGATCTGAGTATTACTGAGCCTTTGTGGCCTACTTTGGAGAGGATGGTGCGTGATCGCTATCCACCTACAGCATCGTTACCTGAAATTGCCACTATTTTGCAGGAAAGCTAGTATAAAATTTCCTTGAAAACCATACAGGATCTGTATTTATCCATTCCGAGATGACTGGAAGCTGGTTTGAATGCCAACGTTTTGTCTACACCGTATTAGTCATGATAATGTGTTAGGGTTTTGATATTTCCACATTTTTGTCCACGCCCTGTATCACTTCCGCATTCTCGGTGCGGGGGATGGAAATTACTTGTTCTTAACCATTGATGAAATCTGAAATAGGCATAGCAGTCGGTGTTGGTGCAAAATTGAATCATTTTCCAGAACTGATTTCGCCGCATCGTCGGTTTCTTTCCACGTTACATAAATTATTGTTCACCATTGCTCCTCTTGCGCTTGATATTCTCTTTCTGTCAGACGTCCGAATTGAAGACATATTGTCGTATAACTACGTCGAGATCGGTCCTCCAGAGCCCAAAAGACAGCGTCACTCCAGTCTCAAGAGTCAGGTAAGAGTAAAGAAGCCATCTCTAAGGGAAGCAGGAACAGTTCCTTAGACGTTGTGTCCAGTCACCCACATGTGTAAAAGTAAAGACATGGTGTCCGGCCGGGGGAAGAGATGGGTTGTGACAAGAGTATAAAGGAGGCGCTGCGTTGTACAGACGGTCATTCTACAGGTACCGTCTCAAGATAACGGCAAGGTACGCTGTCGAAATATCGTGTTTCGTAAACTACGAGAAACAATAATTGGTCGATAAGTCAAAAAGTATACTTGCGTACCCTAAAACTGGAAAGATTTAATACTCCACTTGGTATCTCATGCAAAACGTACACAAAATCTGAGGCACGTTAAACTGTAAGTCGTTTTCCGAAAATCTCCTGAAAACACTTAACTCAAAACAGTCAGTTACGTTAAGTTCTGTAAAACATTAGCATTGCACCTGTCCTCAGAACGGTACTTACCAGTTTTGGTTAAGAATATTTATCACATGGTACAGCACAGTATTTAACTAACAGGCCTGAACTACATTCACACTGAGGTTCCAACAACGAGTGGGAAAACCCTGCTGTCTCAGAGCATAACGTGAAGCAGCATATGACTGTCATACTAGAAGTACACTTGCTTTTTAACAAGTACTTAATATTGCAGAACAGTTTCCTAGAGATATCATTTCTAAAGAGTAAGTAGTGAAGAAATGTGATCTACACAAAACTCTGAATACTTTTATGCTAAATAATTGTGTCCAGTAACTAAACTATTATGTATGAGCGCATCATGCAACAAGCAACAGCTGGTCTAATTTTAAACAAAATTGCAAGGTTAAACCAATCCTGTTCCAATGAAATAGTAGGTTAGAGACAGGTGTTAAAGTTATAATATTTTCCCTGTAGGCCATGAAGTACACTGAAACCAGCCAAACAGATAGTTTAGGTAGGAACTTATTTAAGTATTTTACGTGACTAAAAATGAGTTTAAATTTAGTTTATTTAAGTTATAGAACTGTGAACTAATTTAAGGATCTTTCTGAACAATGTATTCCAGCTTCATAGAACAAAGAAGAATTCATATTTCAAAATGGTGTTTCGTGCGTGCTTTACTGTCATTAATTTTGCTATATTATGTCACGTTTGTACAGTACGCAAGAATATTATTGGTCATAAGAGTATACAACAAAAAAGAACACTCCCGGAACTGGAAACCCATCACGACTGCACACAGGAGCTTCTGGTGCTGCTTAGAGGGTGGAACGACTACCGAATGGTGAGCTCCTGCCTCACTGCTTTCAAAGTAATCCGTTACGCTCCACGCGCGCACACTTTTATGACGTGAAGCTATCTGTGTGTAATGGGTTGAGAGACTGACCTCTCAGCCTTCCTATTGCAGCGGAAATGGTTACTGATTCATTTTAAATTACTGACATTAAAACTGCAAGGAGAATTTCACTTTAGCAAAAAGCTGAACAGCTTTGTCTTAACTAATCGTAAACAAGCTGATTGACGAAAACTCGCACAGTGTGTGACGAATACTGTTCTATCGAAAAGTTAGTTCGGCCCACGTAAAAGCTATTATTTGCACTATATTGAAATGAAATGTGGTTAAACTTTAAATAACAGTATATTTTAAAGAAATAAAAGTCAACTTAGAAGAGTCCAGACAGCCTAATATTTAAAACAAAAGACCGTCTACATGAAACGCGCAGTATTCAAATGCACGCACCTGGTATTCTGATTTCTAATAACAGTTTCTGTTGCAAATAGTTAAGTAATAGTCTAAGGAAAATCTCCTATGACCAGTTCATCGAACGCGTAGAATTAATTACGTAACATGAATCAAGCTAACTGAGAAAGACAAACACAACGGTGAAAAGAAGAGCAAAATGGCAGAGCAAAAAAGGTAGCAGTGCCCTTGTTTCACTACTGTTTATACTAATCACACATTATCATCTTTGTGTGATTACCGATATATTATCCAGAGGTGTCTGGCATAGTTACATTACTTTGGGTAAAATTCGTGTAAAAGCTGGGGACTCTATAAGACGATCAGTAGAAGTGGAATTATGTACATTAGCGCCTCTTTTCCCCAATAAATGTTCCTTGTACGTGACACTGGAAATCTACCGGTTTATCGTATACTATAAACAGGACACATACCACAAGTGATTTGATGAACTCCTAAACATTGTACAGTAGCAACTGTGGACTTGAGATTGTGAAAAAGATTTTTCTGGAAGTTATTGTGAGTGGAAGAGCTAACTTTCATCACAATTATTTCTATAAATATTCCATAATATCCTGTGCTTTACGTAATGGTAATTTCTGTATAGCCTAATACATGGCTCTGTTATATTTCATTTGTTCGAATTTTTTTGTATTTTCAAAGGTACATTTAAGCTCTATTCCTTTGTATTTTGTTTTTATGATTAGCTGTTGTTTAATTCAGTTATTTCTGTTATAATGTATCAAGTGGGCACATGTTACTGTCCGCGCCCGATAGGCGGGGCAACTTGTATTGTTTTCGTGGCGCAATGTAAGGTACAAGGCCGATCAGTGTGATGTTGTTCCTAGCAAGGCATACTTGTCAAAAGCTTGAATGTGTTTAATTTTAATGTTTGACTTAGCATATTTTCTCCAAACGTTGACCATTGCTTTCTCTCAATGTGACTTTACGCAAGTAATCCTTGTATGCCATGGCAATTGTCATCTTGGTTAACATTTTTGTCAAACTTATTTTTTAGGGTTTCTTATAATTTCACTCTGATGAAGACATCCTTAGAGGTGCGAAACCTAGGTCAACATACCAAACATTTGTATGTAACCAGTTGATGTGTGATTCCTATGCTCAAACGTATACAGAGTTGCTGAGAGACAGCCGTGTTCAAAACTGTAAGATTTGCATAATAGGTAAGATTAAATGACATAATTAATTTAGGGGCTAAGTACCACCCGTCCATGTTACAAACCTGGTCTACCGAATTGCTGAGTTAAGAACCCCGAAATCCAAATGCTGGCTTCTCAAGGTGTTCTGTGTTTTGATCGAACAACTACAGTCGTTCTACTGGATGCTCTAAAAGTGACGCCACCTTATGGGTTAAGTTATAAAAGTTGTTGAAAGAGGCCTCCATTATGCGAGTCCAACTTCTTGAAAACATGTCGCAACATGTGTTAGGGAATTACAGCAAAAAATCATTCAATTCAAAATCCAGCAAAGTTATACGTTGGCTATGTGAGAGGTAGCATTTTTCTGCTGAAAATACGAGTACTCTATTTAGTCTTCAGGTGTGGTGTTCAGAAATTGTTACTTGTCTGTATGTAGCGCTCACCATTCACTTTGTCGTGATATAAAGTATGAAGATTCGCTTACATCGCATCGTACACCAAACACCTACTGTTTGTGCATTCATATGTTCATCATGCCTCCTCAGACCAAAGGCATTTCTTGAGTTTTCCCTATCTTGCGTTACAGTGACCTAAACAACTGCAGAAGGCTACACATTTTCCATTGTCCTCAGGTAAAAACTCATGAACAGCTTGAATTCTGTAGGGATGAACCTTTAAATACTTGAACAATCCAGAGATGGCGTTGCCAACGGATAGATCAGATTGGCTTACTTTGTGTCACACGGAATTCGTAGGGGTCGAAGAATATGCCATCAATTCAAATCAGTTCAATTCAATTTATTATTATGAATTTTAGGTCTATTTCCTGGAAACACTAAAGAGGGTGTACATATTCAATAATCATCGTGGCAAACATTGTTTTATATAATGTACATGGTAATAATTTACGTTAACAGCAAGCACAGTTAATATTAATGTAGAAATAAAACAGAATATTGAAAATAAAACCGAATAAAAACAGTGTAAAAGAAAAACAATTAACTCAAGTTCCATGAGAATAATTCCAGCTTATATTAATAGATCTGTTACTGGCAGCCTCAGAAGAATAGAGCTTTGCTGACTAAATACAACAATACCTACTTCTAGACCTATCATTGCTACACTCTTCTACATTGCTTGCACTGGTATGTGCATGCCTCAGCAGTCCTCTAGTCTACGCATACATGTGTGGGTGGCCGTAGCATATTTTAAAATATTTCTTATGTATACAGGTTGGTCAGAAACAGACTGAAAACCTTGTAAGTGTGTTGGAAGAAGGTTGTGCTGAGAAAGAAGTGTTAAGAAAAAAATTCGAAACGTTGCGCCATTTCCGAGTTGATTAACATTGAAGTTAGCCAATCACGTCAAGCAGCCTGCCAGATACAACTAGTGTCAGCTGTTCTCACAGCGTAGATGATAACTCTCTACTTCGGTTTTAGGAAACTAAACGAAGAACACGTTTGGCGACACAATATCTGACAGGCCATTTGAATGTGCGTGCGCAACGGCCTGATTGGTTAACTTCAAACTTTGTTAACTCGGAAACGGCACAACGTATCAAATTTATTCTTGCAGTGTTCCTTCTCAGCACAACCTACTCTGCAACACGTTTACAAGCTTCTCGGACTTTTCATGACCATACTGTGTAAGCAGAGTGTAACTGGTATAACTACAGATATTTCTATTGGTGTCCGCAGCTCGTGGTCGTGCGGTAGCGTTCTCGCTTCCCATGCCCGGGTTCCCGGGTTCGATTCCCGGCGGGGTCAGGGATTTCCTCTGCCTCGTGATGACTGGGTGTTGTGTGATGTCCTTAGGTTAGTTAGGTTTAAGTAGTTCTAAGTTATAGGGGACTGATGACCATAGATGTTAAGTCCCATAGTGCTCAGAGCCATTTTTTCTATTGGTGACTGAGGGCGGCATACTGGATGGCATACTGAACAATCTTCGATCAGTACTAACAACATTTGAAGATCAATGAAAATAGCTATTATAAATTGTATGTTTTTGGGCTGGGTAGAACCTCCAAGTGCATGTGGCAAGAGCAATCAATCAATGCTTATTTTCCCCTGGTCGCCAGGTCAGCCGTTGAAATATGGATGCGTGGAAGTAAAATGGTGGTCTATACTGATAGGCGTAGTGCTCTTGCTAGTGGAGGTACGATCGCGCAGAAAACATCAGGTCGTAATGTTTGTGACGTGATTGTGGGAAGACTGTTTTCTTCATTGTATTTATATGTGTCCATCACACTTTATAGTGGAGGAAACGATTCGTGTGATCTGTTATCGTTATTTTGATACTCGAAGCGTCCACTTAATATTATAGACTGAAAGTGGATCAGTGGAATGTTAGATAAAATGTGCAATCATATTGACTGTAGTTCACAAGTTTTGGTCGATTACAGTTGCTTGCAGATAGCAGTCTAATTGTCTGCGGTCTCTCTCTAGTGGAAATGGAGGCAAATGAAAAGACATGATCAGTGGAACCTTCCTCTCCACATTCCCAAATTGGTGTGTTAGTAAATCCCACTCGATGCTGATGTTTCGGATATGGATCGTGACCTGTTAATACGTGTACCGTACACCGAGAAGGGAAAACGTTGTGCAGTTTGAGATTGTTCCTAATGCTTGCGAATATGCTGTATAGCCGGATTGCAGTGCTTCTGGTGTCCCACCCAGATTGCCGTTCATTTAACTGTCAGGCTAGTAATGTCTTTTATCAGTAATGTGAGTTCCTGTGATCCCGTACACACGATCATATTGTTCACTCCACAACCAACATAATGCTGCCCTGCAACGTACCACGATATCCATCGTACATATTCCAAGAATCACCAGTAAACCCTCGACTGGTGTAGTGCGAAAGGCGCCGATGAGTCTTAGAAGTAGGCTCGCCTGTGCTGGTCGCTGTATTGTTTTGTAGCTCTCCACTCGAAGACTGTGCGCACAGACGCTGAGAGCGAAGCACACAATGGCGTTGAAGATAGCTTCGTGATACGACAGCACCACATGCAACAGTAATTTATGGTCAGCAGTGCCAGCACGGGTAATCTTATGCATAATTTTAGACGCTTTCTGAGTAACAAATTTTACATGTTCTAGAAACTTCCTTTCCTCGTCTAGAAGAATGCCTAAATAACTGCAAACAGTACTGCGTATTACAGGGATTCCGTTAAGCCTCATAAGTTCTGTGAACAGCTATAGTCAGTTTGTTGCCTATGCAACAGTACTGCTTCTGAGCAAGTACATCATTCGTCTCTTCCTCAAGTCTCGCGTGAAGTCTGCAGAAACAATTATAAGGATATCACCCGCATGTGCAACAATACGTTCAGTAGTATCTGGACCCTCTAAGAGATGTAATAGGGGTTCAGTGCGAAGATCCCAGAACAACGGACCACTTGTGGAGCCTTGGTATACAGCCCTTTACAATTTTTTTGATTGTCTTGCCTTGCCCCGGAAGTCACTGGACGCTACGTCCACGACAGCAATCGACAAATTCTTGTCAGTCATTTGTGGGCTCTGAGATCTCGGAGATGTGAGAACATTGCAGACCACCAAAGATTATCGCATATGAAACTTCCTGGCAGATTAAAACTGCGTGCCCGACCGAGACTCGAACTCGGGACCTTTGCCTTTCGCGGGCAAGTGCTCTACCATCTGAGCTACCGAAGCACGACTCACGCCCGGTATTCACAGCTTTACTTCTGCCAGTATCTCGTCTCCTACCTTCCAAACTTTATAGAAGCTCTCCTGCGAACCTTGCAGAACTAGCACTCCTGAAAGAAAGGATATAGCGGAGACATGGCTTAGCCACAGCCTGGGGGATGTTTCCAGAATGAGATTTTCACTCTGCAGCGGAGTGTGCGCTGATATGAAACTTCCTGGCAGATTGTGTGTCGGACCGAGACTCGAACTCGGGACCTTTGCCTTTCGCGGGCAAGTGCTCTACCATCTGAGCTACCGAAGCACGACTCACGCCCGGTACTCACAGATTTACTTCTGCCAGTATCTCGTCTCCTACCTTCCAAACTTTACAGAAGCTCTCCTGCGAACCTTGCAGAACTAGCACTCCTGAAAGAAAGGATATAGCGGAGACATGGCTTAGCCACAGCCTGGGGGATGTTTCCAGAATGAGATTTTCACTCTGCAGCGGAGTGTGCGCTGATATGAAACTTCCTGGCAGATTATAACTGCGTGCCCGACCGAGACTCGAACTCGGAGACCTTTGCCTTTCGCGGGCAAGTGCTCTACCAGCTGAGCTACCCAAGCACGACTCACGCCCCGTCCTCACCGCTTTAATTCCACCAGTACCTCGTCTCCTGCCTTCCAAACTTCACAGAAGCTCTCCTGCGCAGGAGAGCTTCTATGAAGTTTGGAAGGCAGGAGACGAGGTACTGGTGGAATTAAAGCTGTGAGGGGGGGAGGGGGGGGGCGTGAGTCGTGATTGGGTAGCTCAGTTGGTAGAGCACTCGCCCGCGAAAGGCAAAGGTCCCCGAGTTCGAGTCTCGGTCCTGCACACAGTTTTAATCTGCCAGGAAGTTTCAAGTTTCTCGGTGATTTTTGTACATGCGTTTTTCTGAGGCCCTCTGCTCCTCGGTGGAAGTGCACTCGCCCCTTACGCTTGCGGATCTTTTTGGTGCGACCTAAGTCACAACATTTTTAACATTTTGGCAATTCCACGTTATCATTCATTCCTTGAGCGAGGAAGTCGACATCTTTTGTTTTTGCTGCAGATCTTTACGAACGCCAGGAGTGACCAAAGTATATAGTGCCATAGTTTTTCTCTCGGAATCTGGCTCGAAATCTCAGCGAACATCTTCAAATTACTTTTTTGCATGTGCTCCTACAGGTTATACTCATATACTAGTATATCTTCGAGGAGTTCTTTGCCTTCCACTTACTTGGGCATATTGTTCATAATTAGCATAGGAGATGATGGGGTACTCCTGTCGTGCGTTCTCACCATAATTTACTATGAAGTCATTGTGAACCTCGTCGTAACTGGCAAATCTAATGCAATGGATGATAATGAATATTCTCTGATGTAATGATAATCTAATTCTTCCTAAAACAAAATAGGATAACACCAGTAGGAGGAAGTATTTATTTTTCTAAAGGTTGTGTTCCTTTTTGAGCATCATGTAGTATCAAGTGTGGCACTCTTATGGGTAATGCGCCGATAAAATGCAGATACCATAGTTCTTCGGTTCCCAGAGACTACGATCATCTACCAGTTGAAGTAAACAGATTAATATACCGTTTCAATAGCTCATTAAACATATACAGACAGCCCGCATCTCGTGGTCGTGCGGTAGCGTTCTCGCTTCCCACGCCCGGGTTCCCGGGTTCGATTCCCGGCGTGGTCAGGGATTTTATCTGCCTCGTGATGACTGGGTGTTGTGTGATGTCCTTAGGTTAGTTAGGTTTAAGTAGTTCTAAGTTCTAGGGGACTGATGACCATAGATGTTAAGTCCCATAGTGCTCAGAGCCATATACAGACAATCAGTAGCAATATGGGAAAACAGTATATAGCTTCTACATTTATACTGGAGCAGGGAATCATAACCGTACTATGAAGCAGTACTTGCACGATATTTGGTAACCACTGTCATTCACTATGTACGGCATTCCGTTGCTATTATTCTGCCACAGAAATTGGGACTTCAGTTTGGACGTATAGCTGCTGCTCCTTCCTGAAGTAGTTGTTCTGCAGTGTACGGCGAAAGTGAAGCCGAATCTAACACGTCGAAATTCAGTTAACAAGCTGCATCACATAGTAAATCGAGGAAACGAAATTATGCTGGCTGGAAAATCTGTCGGCTGAAAACATTCATGATCTAGCAGAGGGAAAATTCTGTACTCGTGCTCAAAAAAGGATATGACTACGCATTCCTCAGTACCTGTTGTAACGTCGCCCTAAGAATCTCTGTAAGCTTGCGAATGGTTAAGGGGTGACCCTCATTTTGGAATCGTCTATATTTTGCACGTCATCAATCTTATATCCATTCGTTATATTACCAAACAGCTGTGATATCCATTTAAACTGTGGTAAGAAGTTATTTGGAAAACGTAGCCTGAGCAGAGAATTTCTGTCAAAACAGTAAACCTAAAATGAGTTTGGTCCACTTAAGCAACCGTGGTATTACTTAGTGTACACAAAATAGCAATTCTTAGTTACGGCTTTGCCATCCTGGGTGGACGGAATCTTTTTATACTTATTGCAGCGAGAAATTATAGTGCTCTGGGATACATTTTCTAAATGAATTCTTTTATAATACACACATCAGAAAAAGTTTTGCATCACCCCAGTTCCCAGAACTCCTGAAGATAGACGTTGCCTGTGGATACTGTATCACAGACACAGTCCCTTTGACTGTTCAGAGATGTCACTAAATCGGCCAGAGATGTAAAAAACATGCATGAGCAGCGCCTATTAGACGGGGGGGGGGGGGGGGGGGGGTCCGAAAGCCGATCAGTTCGTCATTCGTCATTCCACCAGGGAGGAGGTACACGGCTCGTATTGTCTGTAGTTCTTCCATGCCTAGACGGTCAATACCGCGGTTCGATCGCGTCCGCATTGTTACTTTGTGCCAGGAAGGGCTCTCAACAAGGAAAAGTGCCCAGGTGTCTCGGATTCAACCAAAACGATGTTGTTCGTAGATCGAGGAGACACAAAGAGACAGGAACTGTCGGTGACATGCCTCGCTCAGACCCCAAAAGGCTACTATTGTAGTGGATGACCGCTACCTACGGATTATGGCTCGGAAGAACCGTGACAGCAGCGCCACCATGTTGAATGTTACTTTTAGGGCATCCACAGGACGTCATGTTACGACTCAAACTGTGTCCAATGGGCTGCATGATGCGCAACTTCACTTCCGAAGTCCATGGCGAGGTCTATCTTTGCAACCACGACACCATGCAGCACGGTACAGATGGGCCCAACAACATGCCGAATGGACCGCTCAGGATGGGCATCACGTTCTTCTCACGGATGAGTGTCGCAAATGTCTTCAACCAGACAATCGTTGCAGGCGTGTTTGGGGGCAATCCGCTCAGGCTGAACGCCTTAGACACACTGTGCCTGCTGTTTTGGGGTGGCATTATGTGGGACCGACGTACGCCGCTGGTGGTCATGGAAGGCGCCGTAACGGCTGTACGATATGTGACTGCCATCCTGCGACCGATAGTACAATCATATCGGCAGCATATTGGCGAGGCATTCATCTTCATGGACGAGAATTCGCGCCCCCATCGTACTCATCTTGTGGATGACTTCCTACAGGATAACGACACCGCTCGACTAGAGTGGCCAGCATGTTCTCCAGACATGAACCCTAACGCACATGCCTGGGACAGATTGAAAAGGGCTCTTTATGAATGACGTGACCCACCGACCGCTTTGAGGGATCTACGCCGAATCGCCGTTGAGGAGTGGGGCAATCTGGACCAACAGTGCCTTGATGGACTCGTGGATAGTATGCCACGACAAATACAGGTATGCATCAATGCAAGAGGATATGATACTGGGTATTAGAGGTAACGGTGTGTACAGAAATCTGGACTACCTCCTCTGAAGATCTCGCTGTATGGTGGTACAACATGCAATGTGTGCTTTCCATGAGCAACGAAAAGGGCGGAAATGATGTTTACGTTGATCAATATTCCAATTTTATGTACAAGTTCCGGAATTCTGGGAACCGAGGTGATGCAAAACTTTTTTTTGATGTGTGTATTTTGAACTAACATTGAAGCTACTGACACCAACATGGATGAATCTAAGTGGGAGTACTCTCTTAACTGTTGCAAGCTTTTATCTGATTGTAATCCTGGAATCTGATTGCCGAATGAATTAACTGTGTCTGATACTGAGCTGTTCTTGTAGACTGTGGAGACTGAAATAGACGACATGTAATTGTAGCATGTTTTCAGTTTGAGTAATTTGTTAGGATCTAATTCTGGAAGCAAATATATGGGCTAATGGATCTATTATACGGCGCAGCTTGAATCATAATTAATATTAATTACAGTTAGTAGCTACAACAATCGCACTTGCTGTCAGTATCAAATAAAAGGACTAGGTCAGCTGCAACAGGAATGTAATTAATGTACACTATTATTGATTTTTATTATGTGTAAAGTATGTATTTTGGATTACAGTTACAATGATTCTAGTTACATTTTACAAAACTTATTCAGAAAAATTAACATCACGACATTTATACAAATACTAAAACAAAAACAATAATACGGCAAATGTATATTAAAATTTTCGTGTATCTTTTTATTGATGTTAATTATTAGTTTGAGACAAGTGAAACATATGAAGGTTGACTTTTACTTGGGTGTGTTGGTTCATTTCATTACCAGGAAGTGCATGACATGCGTGCTGGTGCCGAGTCGCTTGCTGTGCACAGGCAGTGGGTGCTATGGCATTACTACATCCAAGGTAAGAGTGTACTTCAGGCATTAGCACCAGTGACTCCAATGTAGTCCTTTATAAAAGTGAACTACTAAGAGACTTTGAAGTGCATCACATCATGACTAGCAGGAAAGTGTCCCGGAATAGGTGTTTCTTCTACTCTAACGGGCTGTATTTTTTGTTTACTTCTGATTGGATTCTTAATCTCACCAACTGAATTATTTGGTACCAACTTTCGTTACTGCCACTGGGATACATCAACTTAGCAAGTATTTTAATTTCTAAAAGTATTTCTGTATAATGTTAAGTTTAACCGATATCTGCAAACGCCTTGTCTTGTTCAATCCTCCTTGAACTGACTCCTTCATTGTGAATTATCAGCCTGACGTACAGATGAAGCAACCATTAGGTGCTTGTGTGATCTCCTCTGTCAAAACAACAGTGCTCCTACAAACTCGTCTGGAGCTCATTGCCTGATGAACTGCTTTGTTTGCTGTCTCCACGGTGGGCGTTGCAGATCCTCGTGCACAGACATACCACGAATGGTACAGGCAAGACTGGCCTAGAACTAAATCACTGTTTAACGTCACTGTTATGCATTAACGCGGAAATCGCAGGTTTAGTACCTGGTGATCTTAGATTCTCGTATGGAGGAAAGGTTTCGTGAAGCTGATTGAAAAGCACATTGAATTATTATGCAGTGTAATTAACTTGAAAACCACTGAAGTGTCGCCAGGTCGAAGGTCTTTCATCAGGAGCTGGAAGTCACAAGACTTTTACTTATTTTATTTTATTCTAATTATTTCTAGATATTTCAAGTTGTGTGTTGGTTTGATTGTTGATCTGACATAGAGACTTGCATTGCATTTAATGTTATTCAGTAGTATTCCCCATACTAATGACCTCAGGTAATCCTCAGATGTTGATTCTAGCTTGTGACTGGCCCGAAATCTCTTCTCTCCTGAGTGGCCTAACTTCAACGCATGCCACGTGCAATCTACCATTGCTGCTGAAGGTAGGATGCGCCATTTTATTCCTTTCATTTCTCTCTGTCTGTAGCTGTTGTTGTGGATTGGCAGGAGACCAACCCACTAAATTGAGAGGAAGCCGAAAGGCACGCGTTTAAGCTCACGCAGGCTGGCGTGAGGTCTGGAACAGGACAAGGTAATTAGAACTTAGAAAAAAGGAGGTAACTGGTAGAATACTTAACTTTAACCCATTAATATTGAACGTAGCTCTTGTCTGTACATTATTTACAATATCAATAGCAACTGAACATGGCGCCTTGCTAGGTCGTAGCAAAGGACGTAGCTGAAGGCTATGCTAACTATCGTCTCGGCAAATGAGAGCGTAATTTGTCAGTGAACCATCGCTAGCAAAGTAGGCTGTACAACTGGGGCGAGTGCTAGGTTCTTGATATTGTGGATACTGACACTGGGACGAAGTTGACATCAGAGCTGGACGCTTTCATGTCCTATCGGGGATAGATCTGGGGAACTTGCTATCGACGGAAGTATCTCAGCATCAGACACACAGTTCATACACCCACGTTCCGTATTTGGACGAGCATTGTTTTTGTTGAAAAATATCAGCACGATAATATAGCAAGAGACGTAACTCACAAGGATGCAAGATATCCGTCACGTACCACTGTGCGGTCTGCACACTCTTAGACATTAACAGCCATGACATGAAGTCATACCCGATGGCTCCCCACACCATGACACTAGGGGTAACACCGCTGTGCCTCTCCAAAACACTGGAAGAAGTGGACCTCTCTCATGTCGCCGCCATACTCACCATAAATGGTCATTAATGCTAGGGTCCGCAGCTTGTGGTCTAGTGGCTAGCGTTGCTGCCTCTAGATCACGGGCTCCTGGTTTCGATGCCCAGCCGGGTTGGGTATTTTCTCTGCCTGGGGACTGGGTGTTTTCATCATCATCAACTTTTGTGACAGTGGCTAGATTGGACTGTGTGAAAATTGGACTGTGTAAAAATTAGATTGTGTAAAAATTGGACTGTGTAAAAATTGAGTCTTTGTACGGGCGCTGATGACCGCGCAGTTGAGCGCCCCACAAACCAAACGTCAACATTAACGCTAGCGCAGGACCACGATTCATCGCTTAACACAGCGCGACGCCGCATCAGCAGTTCGTTCTTTCCTGTCACGGCACCACTGCAAAGGCAGCCGTTTGTGTTGTGGTGTTAACGGCAAGTTGCAAGTTCAGCTGCTGCTCGTCTCCGGCCAACAGTGCGGGATGCACAGACTGCTACAGGGAGTCCATTACTAGTTCTCGGGTAGTAGGCCCATACTATGTGAAGGCATTACGACGTGCTTGGTGCACAATACGGCGGTGCTTCCTTGTTGTAGACACTCGGCTGGAAACTTGACGACAATATGACTGCCCTCACGCTCCCATGCAGTCCGACATCGCTGTCACACTGGAATCCCCCACAAATCTGAATACTGCTCCTTTCGATCGGCTGGTCAAATGAAGACGCACGAATAGGCGTCTTTCAAATAACGCCGGCTTATATGAACACGCGGCATCTCTGAGCCCGTATCCTCTTATGCACCCTTCGAGGCCTTCTGGGATACACAACGCTGATACACTCTGGTGGTCGTTCTACCTGATACAGATAACTGCAACAGTAATCAATTACTATCCGCCAATGGGGTGTATGTGTACGAAGTAACATTGACATCTGACTGCGTCTTACAGGTGATAAGCTTTTATGTCAAGCAGTGTAATTTAAGAGGAATTTCTTACTCACACCACCAAACACCCGTAACAAGTCACAGAATGTATCAGTGAATTGTAATTGTTTGTCTACACTGAAGCGCCAAAGAAATTGCTATAGGAAAGCGTATTCAAATTCAGAGATACGTAAACAGGCAGAATACTGCGCTACGGTCGGCTACGCTATAAGACAACAAGTGTCTGGCACAGTTGTTAGATCCGTTACTGCTTCTATAATACATCTACATCTACATTTATACTCCACAAGCCACCCAACGGTGTGTGGAGGAGGGCACTTTGCGTGCCACTGTCATTACCTCCCTTTTCTGTTCCAGTCGCGTATGGTTCGCGGGAAGAACGACTGTCTGAAAGCCTCCGTGCGCGCTCGAATCTCTCTAATTTTACATTCGTGATCTCCTTGGGAGGTATAAGTAGGGGGAAGCAATATATTCGATACCTCATCCAGAAACGCACCCTCTCGAAACCTGGCGAGCAAGCTACACCGCGATGCAGAGCGCCTCTCTTGCAGAGTCTGAGCCGGCCGGAGTGGCCGAGCGGTTAAAGGCGCTACAGTCTGGAACCGCACGACCCCTACGGTCGCAGGTTCGAATCCTGCCTCGGGCATGGATGTGTGTGATGTCCTTAGGTTAGTTAGGTTTAAGTAGTTCTAAGTTCTAGGGGACTTATGACCACAGCAGTTGAGTCCCATAGTGCTCAGAGCCATTTGAACCATTTTGCAGAGTCTGCCACTTGAGTTTGCTAAACATCTCCGTAACGCTATCATGGTTACCAAATAACCCTGTGACGAAAGGCGCCGCTCTTCTTTGGATCTTCTCTATCTCCTCCGTCAACCCGATCTGGTACGGATCCCACACTGATGAGCAATACTCAAGTATAGGTCGAACGAGTGTTTTGTAAGCCACCTCCTTCGTTGATGGACTGCATTTTCTAAGGACTCTCCCAAAGAATCTCAACCTGGTACCCGCCTTACCAACAATTAATTTTATATGATCATTCCACTTCAAATCGTTCCGCACGCATACTCCCAGATATTTTACTGAAGTAACTGCTACCAGTGTTTGTTCCGCTATCATATATACAATAAAGGATCCTTCTTTCTATGTATTCGCAATACATTACATTTGTCTATGTTAAGGGTCAGTTGCCACTCCCTGCACCAATGCTGCAACTTCTCTGTATACTACAGCATCATCCGCGAAAAGCCGCATGGAACTTCCGACACTATCTACTAGGTCATTTATATATATTGTGAAAAGCAATGGTCCCATAACACTCCCCTGTGGCACGCCAGAGGTTAATTTAACATCTGTAGACGTCTCTCCATTGAGAGCAACACGCTGTGTTCTGTTTGCTAAAAACTATTCAATCCAGCCACACAGCTGGTCTGATATTCCGTAGGATCTTACTTTGTTTATCAGGCGACAGTGCGGAACTGTATCGAACGCCTTCCGGAAGTCAAGGAAAATAGCATCTACCTGGGAGCTTGTATCTAATATTTTCTGGATCTCATGAACAAAGAAAGCGAGTTGGGTCTCACACGATCGCTGTTTCCGGAATTCATATTGATTCCTACAGAGTAGATTCTGGGTTTCCAAAAACGACATGATACTCGAGCAAAAAACATGTTCTAAAATTCTACAACAGATCGACGTCAGAGATATAGTTCTATAGTTTTGCGCATCTGCTCGACGACCCTTCTTGAAGACTGGGACTACCCGTGCTCTTTTCCAATCATTTGGAACCTTCCGTTCCTCTAGAGACTTGCCGTACACGGCTGCTAGAAGGGGGGGGCAAGTTCTTTCGCGTACGCTGTGTAAACTCTAATTGGTATCCCGTCAGGTCCAATGGACTTTCCTCTGTTGAGTGATTCCAGTTGCTTTTCTATTCCTTGGACACTTATTTCGATGTCAGCCATTTTTTCGTTTGTGCGAGGATTTGGAGAAGGAACTGCAGTGCGGTCTTCCTCTGTGAAACAGCTTTGGAAAAAGGTGTTTAGTATTTCAACTTTACGCGTGTCATCCTCTGTTTCAATGCCATCATCATCCCGGAGTGTCTGGATATGCTGTTTCGAGCCACTTATTGATTTAACGTAAGACCAGAACTTCCTAGGATTTTCTGTCAAGTCGGTACATAGAATTTTACTTTCGAATTCACTGAACGCTTCACGCATAGCCCTCCTTACGCTAACTTTGACATCGTTTAGCTTCTGTTTGTCTGAGAGGTTTTGGCCGCGTTTAAACTTGCAGTGAAGCTCTCTTTGCTTTCGCAGTAGTTTGCTAACTTTGTTGTTGAACCACGGTGGGTTTTTCCCGTCCCTCACAGTTTTACTCGGCACGTACCTGTCTAAAACGTATTTTACGATTGCCTTGAACTTTTTCCATAAACACTCAACATTGTCAGTGTCGGAACTGAAATTTTCGTTTTGATCTGTTAGGTGGTCTGAAATCTGCCTTCTATTACTCTTGATAAACAGAAAACCTTCCTCCCTTTTTTTATATTCCTATTAACTTCCATATTCAGGGATGCTGCAACGGCCTTATGATCACTGATTCCCTGTTCTGCACTTACAGAGTCGAAAAGTTCGGGTCTGTTTGTTATCAGTAGGTCCAAGATGTTATCTGCACGAGTCGGTTCTCTGTTTAATTGCTCGAGGTAATTTTCGGATAGTGCACTCAGTATAATGTCACTCGATGCTCTGTCCCTTCCACCCGTCCTAAACATCTGAGTGTCCCAGTCTATATCTGGTAAATTGAAATCTCCACCTAAGATTATAACATGCTGAGAAAATTTATGTGAAATGTATTTCAAATTTTCTTTCAGTTGTTCTGCCACTAATGCTGCTGAGGTTATCAACATTTAAGTGAGTTGGAACGTGGTGTTACACTCAGCGCACGAACGAAGGGAGACAGCATCTCCGAGGCAGCGATGATGGGAGGATTTTCCCTTACGATCATTTACTAGTGTACCGTGAATATCAGGAATTTGTTAAAACATCATATCTCTGACATCGCTGCGGCCCGAAAAAGATACTGTAAGAACAGGACGAACGACGACTCAAGAGAATCGTTCAGTGTGACAGAAGTGCAACCCTTCCGCAAACTGCTGCAGATTTCATTGCTGGGCCATCAGTAAATGTCAGCGTGCGAACCATTCAACGATACATCATCGATATGTGCTTTCGGAGCCGAAGGCCCACTCGTATACCCTTGATGACTGCAGGATACAAGGCTTTGCGCCTCGCTTGGGCCCGCCAGCAACAATATTGGACTGTTGATGACTGGAAACATGTTGCCTGGTCGGATGAATCTCGTTTCAAATTGTATCGGGTGGATGGGCGTGTACGGATATGGAGGCAGCCTCATGAATCCATAGATCCTGTATGACAGTAGGGGACTGTTCAAACTGGTGGAGGCTCTGTAATGGTGTGAGACGTGTGCAGTCGGAGTGAAATGAGACTCCTGATACGTCTTGATACGACTGTGACAGGTGACACTTAGGTAAGCATCCTGTCTGATCACCTGCATCCATTCATGTCAATTGTTCATTCCGACAGAGCCGGCCCCTGTGGCCGGCCGGTTCTAGGCGCTTCAGTCCAGAGTCGCACTGCTGCTACGGTCGCAGGTTCGAATCCTGCCTGTGGCATGGATGTGTGTAATGTCCTTAGGTTAGTTAGGTTTGAGTCTAAGTCTAGACTGCTGACCTCAGATGTTAAGTCCCATCGTGCTTAGAGCCATTTGAACTATTCCGACGGACTTGGGCAATTCTAGCAGAAGAATGCGACACCCCACAAGTCCAGAATTGCTAGAGTGGCTCCACGAACACTCTTCTGAGTTTAAACACTTCGGCTGGCCACCAAACTCCCCAGAGATGAACATTATTGAGGGTATCTGGGATGCCTTGCAACGTGCTGTTCATAAGAGAGCTCCATCCCCTCGTACAGCCTGTGCAATGTAACGAAATTGATTGCCCACCTACACAACGAAGCCAGGGATGGGACCTGTGTGTTGGGGGACAATACACTCTAAAACAGACAGCTCATCAGGTCTACATCATACACGTGTACGTCCATCACTTTCACAAAAACAGAACCTACTCTCATCACTGAAGACAACAGAGCGCCATTACACTCTTTCACAACACCAGAGTAGGCATGCTTGGCGGTGACGTGGTGTCAGTGGTAGCCTGGAGAGTGGTACACGTGAACTTAATCCTTCTGCAATAAGACGGTGCGCAGTGGTCCCTGAAGACATAGCAGGTACAACATCTGACCGGATTTCGTCGCTGGTTGTTGTTCGATCGGCCACCGCTGCTCGCACAATGCATCGATCTTGAAGTACGTCTATAGCACGCGGACGTCCAGGAGCTGATTTGCATGTATGAGAATATTCCACAGACTGCTGTTAAAAGCAGCGACACATCCCGGTACGTTATGCTCAATATGGGCAGCAATCCGTCGATATCTCCATCCAACTTCCCACAGGCCCGCAGTACGACCGCTTTGATATTGCTCAAGTTGTTCAACAGCAGTATGTACTCGTCGGTGGAGCATGGTTGAACCCTAGAATGATTGTGAGTTTAATGGTGAGCAGTGTTTGCAACACAGTTATTGGCTGCAGCGTCAAAACAGAGGGTGGACAGACAGGCCTTCAGAGCGTCATCTAATCGCCGACAACCGTGACAAATAAAACACCAACACCGCAATCCCTCACTAAGTGTATATTATACCCTGGTGCCGCTGAAGACAGTATTGGAGAAGGTGGAGCTAGTTGCTGCGTAAACAGGCATTATCTGCTACGAATGTGATGCTCTGTTGCACAACAGTTTCAGACACGGGTTTCGATCTGTAGTTTATTTTTCTTCTGTGCACTGAAAGACAATAGAGAGTTTAGAGGAATCCAGGAGAAAAAAAACTGAGGATTGAAACGTGTGTCCAAAACCGTCATCCACCAGGACGACACAGCATCACATTCATAGGAGACGAAGTCTTTCTACACAGCATCTAGACCCGTCTTCGCCCCTATCGATCGTGTCAGTCAGGCGCAGTCACTGAATAACTAACATTATGGGACGTTCCGCATATGGTCTGTCAGTGTACAAGTTTTTTGTCGAAGAGGCGGCCTAGTGGCAGACGCTGGCGCCTATAACTTCGATGCTCTATAACGTCGTTGGATGACGATTCTACACACAGTTCGTATCCTCCATTTTTTCGTCAAGATTCCCTCTACAGCCCTTCAAAATTTGTGCCAAGAGTTCTGGGACACCCTGTTTATCGAAGGAAACACATGAACAAAAACAGAGTTGTAAAGTAACCTTTATTTAATTTAACACCATTAATCGACACACACCTAGCAAAATAAAGTTTTCACTACGATTACGAACATTACCGCAACTGGGGGAATTATTTAAACTGTAGCGTCCCATTTGCTGTTTGCAGTCAAAAACTCTCCCATGTAATTTTTTAATAGTACAGCCCTCCCTGCGCTATAATAGCTTAATGTTTCCAAAATGAGATTTTCACTCTGCAGCGGAGTGTGCACTGATATGAAACTTCTTGGCAGATTAAAACTGTGTGCCGGACCGAGACTCGAACTCTGGCCGTTTGCCTTTCGCGGGCAAGTGCTCTACCAACTGAACTATCCAAGCGCAAGTCACACCCAGTCCTCACAGCTTTACTTCTGCCAGTACATCGTCTCCTACCTTCCAAACTTTACAGAAGCTCTCCTGCGAATCTTGCAGAACTAGCACTCCTGAAAGAAAGGATATTGCGGAGACATGTCTTTGCCACAGCCTGGGGGATGTTTCCAGAATGAGATTTTCACTCTGCAGCGGAGTGTGCGCTGATATGAAACTTCCTGGCAGATTAAAACTGTGTGCCGGATCGAGGCTCGGGACCTTTTCCTTTCGCGGGCAAGAGCTTCTGTAAAGTTTGGAAGGTAGGAGACGAGGTAATGGCAGAAGTAAAGCTGTGAGGACGGGGCGTGAGTCGTGCTTGGGTAGCTCAGTTGGTAGAGCACTTGCCCGCGAAAGCAAAGGTCCCGAGTTCGAGTCTCCGTCCGGCACACAGTTTTAATCTGCCAGGAAGTTTCATAGCTCAATGTTGTTCACACAGTCAGAATAATCGAACACAGATGAAATGTTGTTGCTTTGTGTTGGACGGTTGGCTGCTCGCTGCCAAAGTATGCTTTCGTTCGCAGTATCTCCAGTGCCTGTGGACCGAGCGAGGTGGCGCAGTGGTTAGCACACTGGACTCGCATTCGGGAGGACGACCGTTCAATCCCGCGTCCGGCCATCCTGATTTAGGTTTTTGAAATGGCACGGCCGACTTCCTTCCCCGTCCTTCCCTAATCCGAAGAGACCGTTGACCTCGCTGTCTGGTCTCCTCCCCCACAACAATCCAACGTTCCAGTGCCTGTTCTCTCCCACCATCCGCGCCCTTCTTAGAAAGCTGCCTCTTTTCGTCTTTTGTCAAAGTACCTTGGGCCTTAACTCCTCCACTGTACGGTAAAATCATCTACGCGAATGCCTCGAAATTTTTAATGACAGTCTCCTTTAAAGTCATCTTCCCTGGGCCATTCCCTGATTGTTCCCTTGTTTAAGTTTATCCAACCATGCGATTTCTCGCAGGAGTGAGAACAGAAAAAAGTATGTTAAACATGTTATCCCAGTTACCTGTTACTGTCCAAGAAGTCACAAAGCCGCAACAGTATGCCGACTGGAACGTCCGCAAATCCTCTTTCCTCGTTTATCGGCTAATACTGCTCTCACATCGGCCACCACTTGCAAAATATACCCACGTCGTTTCATTTCCAGTGCAAGTCAACCGTGTCCTTCCGAATTCCCAAGACACCAGGTGAGTCGTCTCCCATATAGTGAAACTGAGCTGTTATAAAACCCAAAAAATATTATTTTGTGTAGGTGTTTAATAAGTACAGAATGAATTTTGAGTCTACAGTGGGGCAGGCACTGATACTAATCTTCCTGCCAGACTGTTTAATGTATCTGAGAAAACTTTTTCGGTCATCTTCGTCATCTCGTATACTAGCGTTCTACTAGCTTCATGTGTCTTGAAAATTTGTTAATCTTTTTTTTTCTAGAATTTATTATGTGCAGGAAGTTGGTAGGGTTGTTTGTTTCATACCCAGAAACTAATCTGATATTGTTGTCTATGTTGTGAAATAAAGGATAGTTTTAGCGTCATTTCTACTGTCACTATTAATTATCAGGAATTTTCATCTACGTATCTTGAGTAGAAATGAACTTTCTGTATGGGTGTTGATATATTGTGATTGATATACGCTACAGATGTGTGTGGAATATTTTAGCTACAGTCCCAATATTTAGCAGCTACGACTGTGTTCCTCTACAGTCACTTATTATAATGAAGCAGAGATTGCCCTGGCTCACTCACTAACCTGTCACAGCCCGTGATTTTCTGTGCAGTTGCGCAATCTTGAACCAGTACCAAAATCAGATCAGCTTCCTTTTCTGTGTGTATTATTTTTCATAAGTCGCACATTTATCAAATTTTTCGTAACTATTCGCATAGGAAGAGAACAGTGACGTGTGCAAACTTTTGAAATTTATTTATTGAGACTAGAGTGTCAACCAGAGAAGTTATCACTATAGACATCAAAGTATTTCAGAAACTGATATCATGACAAAAGAACATTCAGATAATTCCGTTTCTCAAAATGAACCGATAGTTAGACTGCGACAGGACACACAAGTTTTGACGAGCAGATTTTCGTAATCATCAAATCAGTTTTAACAAGTGTGCTGGTTCTTTTCCTTCTAGCGCTTACTACGCTCGGAGTAACCTGTTTTGTCAATCAACTGGTCAATAGAAACCTAGGCGCATGAAGTACAAGTTATCGGCCTAGAGAGATACCACACGAATATGGAGCCTGTACGAGGTGTGGCTAGAAAAAAACCGGACTAGTACTGGTGAAACAATAAAACGAATGCAATAAGGCTGAAAGTAGCGTGGCCTGTCACGTGACTCTCGCTCCGCCTACTGCTCGAGTTTCATCTGCCTCCTACACTCAGTCTGCCCGTGGCGTCTGTTTTAAGTAGTTGACGTTTTGTCTGTGCGTCGGAAAATGTTGAGTGTACAGAAAGAACAGCGTGTTAACATCAGATTTTGTTTCAAACTAGGAAAATCTGCAAGTGAAACGTTTGTAATGTTACAACAAGTGTACGGCGATGATTGTTTATCGCGAACACAAGTGTTTGAGTGGTTTAAACGATTTAAAGATGGCCGCGAAGACACCAGTGATGACACTCGCACTGGCAGACCGTTGTCAGCAAAAACTGATGCAAACATTGAAAAAATCGGTAAACTTGTTCGACAAAATCGCCGTTTAACAATCAGAGCAGTGTCTGAGTTAACAGGAGTTGACAAGGAAAGTGTTAGGCAGATTCTTCATGAAAGTTTCAACATGAACAAAGTGTGTTCAAAAATGGTTCCAAAGTGTCTCACAATTAAACAGAAGGAACGCCGAAGAATGATTTGTTCTGACATCCTGGAAAATACTGAAAGTGATCCCACCTTCTTACAAAATGTTATTACTTGCGATGAATCGTGGTTTTTTACTTACGATCCCGAAACTAAACGCCAATCGATACATTGGAAAACTCCTGGTTCTCCACGACAAAAAAAGCACGAATGTCAAAATCGAAATTCAAGGCAATGATGATTGTTTATTTTGACATTAAAGGGATTGTGCACATTGATTGGGTACCAGAGGGACAAACAGTGAATCAGCATTACTACATTAGCGTCCTGGCTACCTTACGTGAGCGAGTACGGAGAAAACGGAACGATTTGTGGAGAAAAAAGTCATGGATCCTTCACCAAGACAATGCCCCAGCTCACAGTGTGTTGTCAGTGAAGACGTTTTTGGCAAAACACAACATTCCCATCTTAGATCATCCACCCTACTCACCTGATTTGGCCCCCTGTGACTTTTTTCTTTTCCCTAAAGTCAAGTCAGCTTTGAAAGGGACTAGATTTGAGACTGTTGAAGCAGTAAAAGAAAAAGCGACGGAAGTAATGTATGGACTTACCGAAAATGATCTGCAGAATTGCTATGAACAGTGGAAAATTCGTATGGAGCGGTGTAGAGACCGAGGAGGAGAATACATTGAAGGAGATAACATGAAATTGTAAATAATTGTAAATAAATGTTTTTTCCAGCATCAGTCCGGTTTTTTTCTAGCCGCACCTCGTATATCCACGTATATTTTCCTATCTCACGATAGTAATCCATCCTTGAATTAATAGTTTGTGTGACTACTCGGAAAGTACCCAGGACGAACTTGACGGTTACGAATCTTGAGTGAAATCTCAACTTCCTAAGAACAACTCACTTGCAAAGAATAAATAAACTGCCATTTGCAAAAATATATCGCGAGTCTTCTATTCAAAATCAACGCTAACCAATCCAACAGTTGAAATCAGTCCTATAGTAACACTATCGTTCAGCAGAATAAACCTTCCAGAGCCGTGGTCGTCCAACTTTTCTGTTTAAGAGCCCGTACTGACATTACAGGGAGAGACCTCGGGCCGCAATGAAAAGGGAAAAGGGGGGGGGGGGGGGGTTAAGCGACCACTCAAAGTGAAATTCATTTTCATCAAACCATGGTTACTGAAAAAAGCTTCCCATTTACGCATTTTGAATCTAGATTTATAAAGTGAAAAACAAGTATTGGAGCTGCAGGCATTTTTCTGAAGGCTTACACAGTGACCAGTTCCCCGTACCTATGCTGGTAGTGTGGCCAGTGCCATCTTAACAGCATCGTAAAAATATCCTGTGTTTATTGTTCTGATTTCCGGATACGTGTTCTAGGCGTCTTTAAGCCCTACTGTCTGAAAGAGGTGTCGTAGACAGTTTTCATCGGACGTTTGTATTAGGCCAAACATAACAGACCGAGACGGTTTTAAAAAATGTGCATTAATTCAAAATTGTCACAGAAGGATAGAATGGCGGATGATCGCTTTGTATCGAAAAAGGGTATAGCACTTAGTTTTATCTGCTGTATTACATATATTTTTTTTTTAAAAAGAGAAAAGAGCTAACTCGTACTGTCGTATTGGGGTGAACAACTTAGCCACTTTTCCCGACGGGTACTGTGGCCACTTTCCCCGGTCGGGGCTATGGCGCCATTTGCTGGTTTGGGTCATTGGTCTCATCGGAGTAGGGAAGGACGGGGAAGGAAGTCGGCCGTGCCCTTTCAAAGGAACCATCCAAGCATTTGCCTGGGGTGATTTAGGGAAATCACAGAAAACCTAAATCAGGATGGCCGGACGCGGGATTGAAGGCGCCATTAATGATCTACAAAAGAGACTATCAAACTTGGACTATATTTCTAGACTGAATGATATTTGAACACTGATGTTGTAAAAACTATTTCTCTCAATACAAGTGAAGTAACAAGGTTCATATAAATGGTTTAAGATAAACCAGACGACTCAAAAAGGAAAACGTTTTCACTAAAAAATTAACGGAACAAGCTTCCTCTGTCGATCTCACTAACAGTAATGACGATTATATTAGAACCGATCTAACCACTTTTCGGAAGACTGAAGCGCTATTCGGGACAAAAAATATGCAATGGACAATTTTCCACTCTTGGCCTGTTTACCACACATTCCTCTACCGATCTTACTGTTAATTGGTAACTGCCATAAAGCAGTATCTTATATTAATTGATAACATGAACTGCATCATGAGACACGATCACAAATGTTTACTAAATGTTTTGAGTGCCATTTTTCTTTTACTCATTGCATTGAAATACAACAGCGTTAATTTGATTTCGTTTTACTAGCTACAAACATGTGCCACATGTGAAGATAACCGTTTCTATAATGCGCATTCACGAATCCACGTCACTTTCGTTTGACATTATCTACATCTACGTGATTACTCTGCTATTCACAATTAAGTGCCTGGCAGAGGGTGCAATAGACCACCTTCGAGCTATCCCTCTACCGTTCCACTCTCGAACGGCGCGCGGGAAAAACGAGCACTTAAATTTTTCTGTGCGAGCCCTGATTTCTCTTATTGTATCGTGATGATCATTTCTCCCTATGTATGTGGGTGCCAAAAGAATGTTTTCGCAATTGGAGGAGAAAATTGATGATTGAAATTTCATGAGAAGATCCCGTCGCAACGAGAAATGCCTTTGTTTTAATGATTGCCACTCCAATTCACGTATGATGTCTGTGGCACTATATCCCCTGTTTCGCGATAGTACAAAACGAGCTGCCCTTCTTTGAACTTTTTCGATGTCATCCGTCAGTCCCACCTGATGCGGATCCCAAGCCCCATAGCAATACTCCGGAATAGGGCGGAGAAGCGTGGTGTAAGCAGTCTCTTTAGTAGACCTGCTGCACAGTCTAAGTGTTCTGAATCGCAGTCTTTGGTTTGCTCTGCCCACAACACTATCTATGTGATCGTTCCAGTTTAGGTTATTTATAATTGAAATCCCTAAGTAGTTAGTTGAATTTACAGCCTTAAGATTTCTGTGACTTAATTCGTAATCGAAATTTAGCCGATTTCTTTTACTACTCATGTGAATAACTTCACACTTTTCTTTCTTCAGGATCAATTGCCACTTTTCGCACCATACAGATATCGTATCTAAATCATTTTGCAATTCGTATTGGTCATCTGATGATTTTACAAGAAGACAAATGACAGCAACATCTGCAAACAATCTAAGAGGGCTACTCAGATTGTCTCCTATGTCGTTGATATAAATCAGGAACAATAGAGGGCTTATAACACTTCCATGGGGTACGCCGGATATTACTTCTGTTATACTCGATGACTTTCCGTTTATTACTACGAGCTGTGACCTTCCTGACAGAAAATCACGAATCTAGCCTCACAACTGAGGCGGTATTCCATAGGCACGCAGTTTGGTTTGAAGACGCTTGTGAGGAACGGTGTCGAAAGCCTTCTGGAAATCTCAAAATATGGAATCAATTTGATATCCCCTGTCGATAGCACTCATTGTTTCACAAGAACGGTGTTTTCTGAATCTGTGCTGACTGTGTGCCACTAAATCGTTTTCTTCCAGGTAATTCATAACGTTCGAACACAGTATATGTTCCAAAACCGTACGGCAAATCGGCGTTAGTGATATGGGCCTGTAATTCAGCGGATTACTCCTGTTTTCCGTTTTGGGTATTGGTGTGACTTGAGCAATTTTCCAGTCTTTCTGTAAGCGAGCGGTTGTATATAACTGCTAAATATGCTGCTGTCCGGTGCTAGCTGCGCACGCTCGTGAGTTGTCAACATTGAAAGACAAACAATAAAGTCCTACCCCCCTCACTTTGAAACGTTCCCTTTGAACAATTATACATGACTGTGTTTAAACTGACACACAATATTTTTAGCGCAACGCAGTCTGACTTTCAATATCCCTACAAAAGAATGGCCCTGACTAACATTAACCTATACCTTTCAGAAATCACTTACCTCACAAAAATCTTCGTTACTCGAACTACTGCAATACAGCGAGCGCCACTACTGCCAGCTAAATAAAAGATTCAAACTACTGAAGGCACTAACTACTGATAGGCATAGTTAGCAAATGAAAGATTTTGATAGAGAACAAACAATGTATTTACCTTAATAGTCATCAAAAGTCATAATATATATAGGAGTTCATAACATCCATTCTTACAAATATCAAAACTCCGCCATTTCTCTCCCCACATCCACCACTGCTGGCGGCTCACCTCCAACTGCGCAACGCTACGCGCTGTTAACAGCCAACTGCCCAACACTACAATGGCAGACAACAATGCAAACTAGCCACAGATTGCACACAGCACAGCCAGTGATTTTCATACAGAGCGCTACGTAACGTTGCCAGTAAGAAAACATAAACAGCCTACTTACAACTTCTGTTGACCTCGCAGTGGCCACGATACATACCACTCTTCCCCTGATGTAAGCGGCGAACTGTAGTTAGCTCACGGCCGAATTCAGCAACGTCAGTTAAAATTTAAGCACATCTTAAAATATTACTGTTCCTGTAAGAATTTTGTTTGTTACTGAGCAAGTAAAATATACTCTTTCGAAGCTCTTAACATTAGTTGACGTTTTCTGATTGATAGAAGCATATTACTATAAAACACATGGGAGAACCGCGTCCGCACGAACACTTTATTCGGGCACGCAGTTTGACGACCACTGATCCAGAGCAAAGTACGTACAGTTAGACGCCACTCAAAATCATGACTTATCCTTCATCATCCTAAAAAATCACAATCTATCATGCTTGGCGCGGTACAAATCATTACCAGTCCACATAAAGATACGAAGAGAACAGAACTTTTTTTAACATTTTTTTCATTATCTTTTTCTTCCATCAGCGGATTCTTTGGCGGCGGCCTTATTCTCGGACGGCCGATATAAGCGGACCGTCATACAAGTTATTAAATGACATGTACTTCACCTAGACATTTTTCAAGTGATTCTCTCCGGAAACCATGACTAGTTAACGCAGGAACTCTAAATGAGTGATGAATGTTCGGCCGCAGAGCATATGTCACTCGGGAACGGCTATCTCACTTCCTGGTCTGACTCATGTCAGCACATGGTTCGGCATTTATACTGTCGACAGTGGTGACAGGCACCAGTTCTCCTGAACTACGAACTCGTTGCACGCGTTATCCTTCAGAAAATCACACGTGGTCCATAAGGCGGGAAAAAACAATCACTACAGAGATAAGAAATGCCCGAGGATTGTCCTTTAAAATCTTCTCCACACACGTCCAAAATCAGCAGATAGCTCTCATGACAGTCTAGCTACAAAAATGAAAACGCAAGAAGCGTATTCCATCCGAAAAAATTTATAAATAAAATACAACATAAAATTTAAGCAATTTCCAATGTAGAAGTTTTAGTGTCTAGAGGTAAGTTTTCGTGTAGTCTAAGAAAAATCTCAGAAATCAGCAGTAAATATTTCTTTGGCATAATGTTTTTGTATATATTTAAGTACTTGTATTTTTTGAGTGAAAAGAAAATGAGTCTGTATGATGTGGGATTAAATGTTAATGTAGTTTCAAAGAATTATTTCTTTCAATTAAAGCTCACAGATTATGTTGCACCAGTGGATTTCATTCATCGATTTATCGATGGCATTGGCATATAAACGTTGTGCTAAATTTGGTTTCCTTCCATTCGGAAAGTTGGTGTACTCAGCGGCTGTTATGCGGCTTATAAATTACAGAGTGCAGCAATCAGCCGTCCTTTTTTAGATTTTATTACGCAAATCCAGATTTCGGCTAGTGGCTAGCAGAACAACAGGGACTTACATGCATCGAGAGTAGAAAATACTGCATTGATAATGGCTAGCCATTAGCCGAAACCTGGATTTGGGTAAGAAAATGTAAAAAAGGACGACTGATTGCTGCACTCTATAATTTATAAGTTGTGCTACATTTTTAGGGTCGACCTATACATACAGCAAAGAATCCTAATCCGAGTACTGTGAGATAAGACTCAAATAGTTGGAATGAATGTTTTTTTTTGTTGATATAAAGTTACACCGTGTAGCAAGAGTTTAGTCTCAAAGTAACTGTAGAAATTGACGTCCAGCAGTCTCAGTGTATGCACTACAACATAAATCATTGACAGATCGGAACTCTGCGTTCTAGATACATTGTACTTCAATGTGTGCACACGTTGTGAAAGTGGTGTGCTGTTAAGACAGCTTTCTTGGCAGGTGTTCATGTGTATATCGATGAGCACTTGTCAGTCTCAAAGAGCCTTAGACACTTGTATCTGTCTATCTGTCTGCCAGAATAGCTTATCACTGGATGGGAACTGCAAGGCATGTCTTAAGCAAGGTGCCTAAACTCTGAAGTGAGACAGTCAATAGAAATGCTTGCTGGCAGAACCGGTTAACGAGGTACACTGTCGCTCCGCCTGGCCGTTTCCTAGCGCCAATAAATTTTATATCATGTAATAATATTAATCAAACTTTGACCATCGGACTTCTTAAAAAAAGATGCAGGATCTAAATCGTATCATAAAAACAATCAGGTAATTGAATTTCTTTATTAATTACGCACACCAGATAAAAGTACACTATAAATGAAAATGCAAATAGAGCTGAAAGCTCATCATTTCAATTATATTTGAATAACTGAACTCTATTAGTTGGATTTCATCTATCACAGAAGGTGATATTGCAGCTCAGTCATTAAAATAGCTTATCACTGGGTTATTATTATGTATTAAGACGTACGACCGCACTTTTGTTATTTCTGTGAACATCGTACCTGAACAATCACAGTGATATTCATCGAGAAGCGATCGTAAAACTGATTTCAGTAAGAAATGAAAGACAAGCGGGAGATAAGTCGGACTTCAAGCCGTGTTGCGTGTTATTCTATAATACTTAAAGAACTAGCGAGTCCCCGTATTAGCAGCACGGAACTTTACCTTCTGTCTGTATACAGTTTCTTTGGATGCCAGCTGCTCACACAAAGATATCGCTGCCGCGCTACTTGCGCACCTGTACGTAAATTTAAACATTTCAGTACAGGAAGTACAGGATAGATTACAGAGGGTCAATGGTCAGTGGGCAAAGAAAACACTATGTTCTTCCACTTGATGCTATGAGGACTTGCAAATCTATTCAGTATAGATGTTTTTTCTTGTGCGAAAGAATGGGAATATTGAAGTGACATCGCTCTGGATTATAGTGAGGTGGTTGCTTGTTTACACTGCATTTACTTTGTGCTGCACTGTTAAATATTAGATTTATTTATCCAACATAATTTTCGGAGATATTCAGGGAGGGTAACATTAGTTCTTTGCTAGAGTTCACAGTTTCGATAGAACACGTGAGAATCAGTACCCAATTAGTATTCAGTAATCCAGGCTTGGAAGTTATTTCCTTGGTTTTTCACCCATTAAATGATATCATGGGCGGTATTATGAATATAAAGAGAGTTTTCTTATAGTTTGTATGTGTATGGTCATGAAACACCAAGTGGCCCATTGAAGAGCACTTACATGTGAAAAATGAAATTTTGTATCCATTTTCTGAAAAATATACACTTACGGAAGAAAATCACAACATTATGAAGGAGTAGTGCGACATAAACGAAAGTTGGTAGGCGTGTTTCTACACCTGAAAGATGTCTAATCAAACTGCTCGTTAGTCGCGTAAGAGTGGCGCTAATAGCATTTGTTACCTCTGAGGGTGGACATGTGAACTGATGTCAATCAAGAATGACTTTAAGGCAACAAAGAAGGCATTACCAGTACGTCACTGAGTTTGAACGAGGTCGTGTAATAGGGCTACGGAAACCTGCATGTTCCTTCTGCGATGTCACAAAGATATGGCAGGAATATAGCCGCTGTATATGATTGCTGGCAGCGGTGGTCACGAGAATGTATGGTCGCAAGGAAACCAGCTTCCTGACGGACATATGGCAATACCAAGAGGGAAGACCATTGTGTTCAGCATATGGATCTGGCACATCATACTGCATCTGCAGCAGCAATTTGATCAGTAGCTGGCACCACAGTGACACAACGAACTGTTACAAATCGCGTACTTCAAGGACAGCTCTGAGCCAGATGGCCTGTAGCGTGCAATCCAGTGGCCCCAAACCCCGCACATTTGAGTCAAGTGTGTGTCAAGCGAAAGCTCATTGGAGGATAGGCTGGTGGTCTGTTGTGTTTTCTGATGAAAACTGGAAGGAGGACAGTTGAGGGCCTGCAACCAACTTGTATGTATGCTAGACACATTGGTATTGCAGCTGGATGTATCTTCGCCGGCCGAAGTGGCCGTGCGGTTAAAGGCGCTGCAGTCTGGAACCGCAAGACCGCTACGGTCACAGGTTCGAATCCTGCCTCGGGCATGGATGTTTGTGATGTCCTTAGGTTAGTTAGGTTTAACTAGTTCTAAGTTCTAGGGGACTAATGACCTCAGCAGTTGAGTCCCATAGTGCTCAGCGCCATTTGAACCTGGATGTATCTTACATCTGGGATGAGATTTCGTATGACACTTGGAGCACGCCCATGTTATCCCATGCTCCCCGTCTGCAAATTTGTACGTCAATCAGGTGATTCGATCTGTTATGCTGCCATTCATGAACAACATTGCAGGAGGTGTTTTCTAAAGGTAACGTTCGCCCAGTTACGCCTGTTGTAACCCAATATGCTCTACAAAGTACCGGTATGTTGCCTTCACCTGCTCGATTACCAGATCTGTCGCCAATAGAGCACAAATAGACATCATCGGACGACAATTCCAGCGTCATCCACAAACAGCATTAAACGTCCCTATTGACCGACCAGGTGCTATAGAAACTGAACTCCATACCACAAACCGATATTCGACACATGTACAACACAAGGCATACAAGCTTGCATGCTTGCGTTCAACATTCTGGCGGTTGCACCGGTTATTAATGTACCAGCGTTTCACATTTGCAGTGGCTTATCTCACGCTGACGTTAATCCGTCATCTTGCAATGTTGATCACTTCCCAAGATGCTACTCCACGTGGGTATAAAAATGAATGTGCGCAACGGAAAATACTGGACACGAAAATGAAGGTTTGGGCCTATCTGACTACCCCCTGAAGCAGATCTTAGGACCTCTTAATGGTGATATTACTTCCTCCTTCTTGCTCTTTAACATATAAATTACAACACAAACATAAATGAATGATAAACTGGTAACTACTAAATGACAAATGTTGTTTCTGCTTATACATTTACCGTAGATTAAAACCCCTTTATAGGCTATATTACAAATGTTTATATATCACAAATGTTTATATATCAATGTCCAATGGACATAAAGAGATACAAATGAATTTCTTAACTAATATTACAGATCAATTGCCCACATCCTCCCCTTTTTGTGGTTGTTGTTGTTGTTGTGGTCTTCAGTCCTGAGACTGGTTTGATGCAGCTCTCCATGCTACTCTATCCTCTGCAAGCTTCTTCATCTCCCAGTACCTACTGCAACGTACATCCTTCTGAATCTGCTTAGTGTATTCATCTCTTGGTCTCCCCCTACGATTTTTACCCTCCACGCTGCCCTCCAATACTAAATTGGTGATCCCTTGATGCCTCAGAACATGTCCTACCAACCGATCCCTTCTTCTAGTCAAGTTGTGCCACAAACTTCTCTTCTCCCCAATCCTATTCAATACTTCCTCATTAGTTATGTGATCTACCCATCTAATCTTCAGCATTCTTCTGTAGCACCACATTTCGAAAGCTTCTATTCTCTTCTTGTCCAAACTATTTACCGTCCATGTTTCACTTCCATACATGGCTACACTCCATACAAATACTTTCAGAAATGACTTCTTGACACTTAAATCTATACTCGATGTTAACAAATTTCTCTTCTTCAGAAACGCTTTCCTTGCCATTGCCAGTCTACATTTTATATCCTCTCTACTTCGACCATCATCAGTTATTTTGCTCCCCAAGTGGCAAAACTCCTTTACTACTTTAAGTGTCTCATTTCCTAATCTAATACCCTCAACATCACCCGACTTAATTCGACTACATTCCATTATCCTCGTTTTGTTTTTGTTGATGTTCATCTTATATCCTCCCTTCAAGACAACATCCATTCCGTTCAACTGCTCTTCCAAGTCCTTTGCTGTCTCTGACAGAATTACAATGTCATCGGCGAACCTCAAACTTTTTATTTCTTCTCCATGGATTTTAATACCTACTCCGAATTTTTCTTTTGTTTCCTTTACTGCTTGCTCAATATACAGATTGAATAACATCGGGGAGAGGCTACAACCCTGTCTTACTCCCTTCCCAACCACTGCTTCCCTTTCATGTCCCTCGACTCTTATAACTGCCATCTGGTTTCTGTACAAATTGTAAATAGACTTTCGCTCCCTGTATTTTACCCCTGCCACCTTTAGAATTTGAAAGAGAGTATTCCAGTCAACATTGTCAAAAGCTTTCTCTAAGTCTACAAATGCTAGAAACGTAGGTTTGCCTTTCCTTAATCTTTCTTCTAAGATAAGTCGTAAGGTCAGTATTGCCTCACGTGTTCCAGTATTTCTACGGAATCCAAACTGATCTTCCCCGAGGTCGGGTTCTACTAGTTTTTCCATTCGTCTGTAAAGAATTCGTGTTAGTATTTTGCAGCTTTGGCTTATTAAACTGATTGTTCGGTAATTTTCACATCTGTCAACACCTGCATTCTTTGGGATTGGAATTATTATAATCTTCTTGAAGTCTAAGGGTATTTCGCCTGTTTTATACATCTTGCTAACCAGATGGTAGAGTTTTGTCAGGACTGGCTCTCCCAAGGCCGTCAGTAGTTCCAATGGAATGTTGTCTACTCCCGGGGCCTTGTTTCAACTCAGGTCCTTCAGTGCTCTGTCAAACTCTTCACGCAGTATCTTATCTCCCATTTCATCTTCATCTACATCCTCTTCCATTTCCATAATATTGTCCTCAAGTACATCGCCCTTGTATAAACCCTCTATATACTCCTTCCACCTTTCTGCCTTCCCTTCTTTGCTTAGAACTGGGTTTCCATCTGAGCTCTTGATATTCACACAAGTGGTTCTCTTTTCTCCAAAGGTCTCTTTAATTTTCCTGTAGGCAGTATCTATCTTACCCCTAGTGAGACAAGCCTCTACATTCTTACATTTGTCCTCTAGCCAGCCCTGCTTAGCCATTTTGCACTTCCTGTCGATCTCATTTTTGAGACGTTTGTATTCCTTTTTGTCTGCTTCATTTACTGCATTTTTATATTTTCTCCTTTCATCAGTTAAATTCAATATTTCTTATGTTACCCTAGGATTTCTATTAGCCCTCGTCTTTTTACCTACTTGATCCTCTGCTGCCTTCACTACTCCATCCCTCAGAGCTACCCATTCTTCTTCTACTGTATTTCTTTCCCCCATTCCTGTCAATTGTTCCCTTATGCTCTCCCTGAAACTCTGTACAACCTTTGGTTCTTTCAGTTTATCCAGGTCCCATCTCCTTAAATTCTCACCTTTTTGTAGTTTCTTCAGTTTTAATCTACAGATCATAACCAATAGATTGTGGTCAGAGTCCACATCTGCCCCTGGAAATGTCTTACAGTTTAAAACCTGGTTCCTAAATCTCTGTCTTACCATTATATAATCTATCTGATACCTTTTAGTATCTCCAGGGTTCTTCCATGTATACAACCTTCTGTCATGATTCTTAAACCAAGTGTTAGCTATGATTAAGTTGTGCTCTGTGCAAAATTCTATCAGGCGGCTTCCTCTTTCATTTCTTAGCCCCAATCCATATTCACCTACTACGTTTCCTTCTCTCCCTTTTCCTACACTCGAATTCCAGTCACCCATGACTATTAAATTTTCGTCTCCCTTCACTATCTGAATAATTTCTTTTATTTCATCATACATTTCTTCAATATTCTTCGTCATCTGCGGAGCAAGTTGGCATATAAACTAGTACTACTGTAGTAGGTGTGGGCTTCGTATCTATCTTGGCCACAATAATGCGTTCACTATGCTGTTTGTAGTAGCTTACCCGCATTCCTATTTTCCTATTCATTATTAAACCTACTCCTGCATTACCCCTATTTGACTTTGTGTTTATAAGCCTGTAGTCACCTGACCAGAAGTCTTGTTCCTCCTGCCACCGAACTTCACTAATTCCCACTATATCTAACTTTAACCTATCCATTTCCCTTTTTAAATTTTCTAACCTACCTGCCCGATTAAGGGATCTGACATTCCACGCTCCGATCCGTAGAACGCCAGTTTTCTTTCTCCTGATAACGACATCCTCTTGAGTAGTCCCCGCCCGGAGATCCGAATGGGGGACTATTTTACCTCCGGAATATTTTACCCAAGAGGACGCCATCATCATTTAATCATACAGTAAAGCTGCATGCCCTCGGGAAAAATTACGGCCGTAGTTTCCCCTTGCTTTCAGCCGTTCGCAGTACCAGCACAGCAAGGCCGTTTTGGTTATTGTTACAAGGCCAGATCAGTCAATCATCCAGACTGTTGTCCTTGCAACTACTGAAAAAGCTGCTGCCCCTCTTCAGGAACCACACGTTTGTCTGGCCTCTCAACAGATACCCCTCCGTTGTGGTTGTACCTACGGTACGGCTATCTGTATCGCTGAGGCACGCAAGCCTCCCCACCAACGGCAAAGTCCGTGGTTCATGGGGGGTTTTGTGGTTACGCGATCTAATATAAATAACGCAAATGGCGTGGAACCTCGGTGGACGTAAAGTTATGTGACCACAGCTGTTTAGCTTTATAGCCCTAATAAGCTGTAGCAGTTAACAATATCAGCGTATGTACTGCGTCCGGTGCGTCTGAGAGCTGGTTCTCGTACTTGACTGCGACGGTGGAAGAACTCAAGACACAATTTAAAGTAAATCATTCAAACATTAGGATGGCAGAAGACGGTCCTCTGACTAGTATAATCTAATACTGTCTTCTCCTCCTGTATTCTACAGACAAGAAACGCGAACTCCCAGCCACAAGGATGAAATTCAGGTAACGTCTCAGCGTGAGTACAGACAGAAGGGCTCTCAATCACTGAACGCTGCGTACTCAACGACGACTCCCTACCTGGAGGCGAAGTCCACAATCGTATAAGTTCGCAACAGTATAGTACCTAACCGTTCTAACTATAAAATCTCCTGAGAGCAAAGACAGCAAGTCCGTCTGCACCGACGAAAGCTGATACCTAGTGACCGTCAAACACGGGCTGTCAAAACGGAAAGAAAAACCCCTTTCTCTCCACCGCTGGCTTCCCTGCAAAGCTTGGCTCCCCTCCCGCGTAACTGCAGAACGAAAATCATATTCTCGAAACCACGGAATATTCTCGCTCTCTACAGACTCTTCCGAACGCCGACCAACCATATTTTAGTCTTTTCTCGTCCAGCGCGGAAAGTTTGTAGGGAAATACCTATACCTCTTAAATAGAAATTCATACAATGGTACGCTTCTCAGAGTAAAAATCCTCAGAAATAACCCAGCCTGCGTTTTTTCCGAGGTAACACTTCTTTGTTCCTCTCTGTGGCGTCCAAAATTTTCAGAGTTTCCAAAGTATTATCCGGTTATCCTTCCGGCCTCGCTACAATACCAGCCAGGCTCCAATCTATTGTGCTTCAGCACACAGGTGCCCCGACCATCTGTCTTGGGCTACTTCCTATGTTTAGCGGGACCAACACACCTGTGTGGGTTTTTCCACCAATAGCCTGAGTTACGCCTACCTTTTCATTTCTACTGGCATTCCAACCTCTGCTAGAATAGGCAATCATTCATTACGCCATTTTGATAATAAAGACAATCCATCACATTTCATGCAATAAGCGTTTTCTTTAAATATTCAAATACACGATGTACAACCTATCAAATGACACCTAATTCCGGTTATAAATCACGGCAAAGTATGTAGATGAGTGCTTGTAAGGTGCGAAATTATAGCCACCTTACAACTTAAGTATATTACCTCGACAAATGTACTCCCGAAATTTCATTACTCTACATTAATTACTTTATGGTTTAGCTATTTTTTACGGGGAGTCAAGCACATATTTCAAGTTTCCGCCACTAGTCAGCACCACAGCCATGGTGCTATAGTCGCTGGTTGTGGCGGGAAATTAAAAAATACAAGATGGCCGATGGAAGGAAATTAAAGAAAAATGTGGCGTGAAATTCAAAAAATGCAAACCAACGGAAAGCTTAATGTCTTAGAAAATTTAAAATTAGCCAGGAAATTTAAAAATACGATGGAAGAAGCAGCCCAGTTGTGCTTTGTACTCCACCCCCATTTCCACCTCTCACATACCGCCAGCCGGCTGTTGTGGCCTGCGGTACTAGGCGCTTCAGTCTGGAACCACACGGCCGCTACGGTCGCAGGTTCGAATCCTGCCTTTGGCATGAATGTGTGTGATGTCCTTAGGTTAGTTAGGTTTAAGTAGTTCTTAAGTTCTAGGGGACTGATGACCCCCGATGTTAAGTCCCATAGTGCTTAGAGCTATTTGAACCATATGAACCATCACATACCGCCCAACAATCAAACTGCAAGATGGCAGAACTAGCACAGCTGTAGTTTGTAATCTCCCCCCCCCCCCCCGCGTACCAGGCCATCACAGTGTAGTATTAAAATGAGGTAATCAACTGCATAAAAATTGTGCCAAGTTCGAACATATGCAGTACAAAATTATGCAACTTTCACTTGAGCAGGTGCATGGGTTGAAGACGTGCATTATTTGCGGAACATTCACTTGAAATACAAAAATATTTGTATAGTCATGTGTACACATACAA
This sequence comes from Schistocerca nitens, assembly GCF_023898315.1. NCBI lineage: Eukaryota > Metazoa > Arthropoda > Insecta > Orthoptera > Acrididae > Schistocerca > Schistocerca nitens. Next base: position 374,692,613 of record NC_064619.1, read on the forward strand.
TTCTCTATATTTAATCAGTGTAACATTAAAAAGATGCAGTCAACTGCATACAAATGGCGTTAAGGTCAAAGACGTGCATTATTTCCGCAATCTGCGCTTTAAAGTCATAGATAATTATGTAAAATGGTATAAGATATTTGACTATGAATTGCACACACACACACACACACACACACACACACACACAGAGCAGAGCACAGCATAATTTAAAACGTCTACAAATACTGTACTGTCATGTCACTTAAACTGCGTCTCACACAATTTTTGATATAGATCGATCTGTGCCTCGTCATTTAATTTCATCTGGCATGTGTGTGTGTGTGTGTGTGTGTGTGTGTGTTTTTTTTTCATCTCTGCATCATTAAATTTCCTCTCACATACGTGTGTGCACAAAATTATTTCCACATCTGTCTTGTAATTATAGTGTAGTAGAGAAGTAATGGAAGGAAAAACAAAAGAAGTGCTATAGATATAAATTTTATAATAAGAAATTTTTTAGGGAATTTTGGGATTTTTGCTGTCAAATACAGTGGAAACATACGAATTTAGTGCACATTATAATTTTTCTACACTTTTTAGAACATCATCTATTGTAAACAATAGGTTGTTGCAATCTGAGTTAATATTTGAGACATCTGTCTTAGCTGACCAAGTTTTGACTTGTGTATCTACTTCAATAAAATCGACATCGAAATGCATTTATCAGCCAAACTGTATTCAATATGAATGATATATTCTTAATGTAACAATCAACTAGTTTGTTATATTGATACAAAAATAGTTCAATGTAAAAAATACATTCATACCTATATTACACTTCAAAAGCAACAAAGAGTACAGAATCTGTAAAGCACCACCTCCTAAGCAAGTGTATTATCGTTGATTGACTTCTTAAAAGCCGCGGTGGGTAGCCGCGCGACCTACGGCGACTTGTCATGGTCAGCGCGGCTCCCCCTGTCGGAGGTTCGAGTCCTCCCTCGGGCATGGGTGTGTGTGTCGTCCTTAGCGTAAGTTAGTTCAAGTTGGATTAAATAGTGTTTAAGCTTAGGGACCGAGGACCTCAGCAGTTTGGTCCCGTAAGACCTTACCACAAATTTCCAACTTCCAACTTCTTAAAAAGCGTTTAGATCACTTATGACTTCACAAATGAGAACTGAACACTTTTTCAAGTTAAACAAGGATCCTCACCAACAGAGTAATCTCATTGTAGAGATGTAATATTAATATCTCTAATTTTTCCACTGCATGATAATTTTTGAGTAGAAACTGGCGTATTTTTTAGCGCAGTTTTTTTGCTGCCAGGCACAAAAAATTACGTATCAATCTTTTCGAAATCGATAGTGTCCATGTTATTTACTCTTCCACTATATATCATGCGTACACTACCACTGTTGAGAAAGCCAAATCCTGCAGAACTGATGGTGGAGAATTTGGCGAAAGATGTAAATTGTGCTCTCTCTGATGTACCATTACCGCCGCTCCCAATTTGCTGTCGATAGGCCTCGCATTCAATATCGAATAACGCTGCCCCTTTTCCAACTCCGATACTCTTTCAGCGCATACTGTACTTCTACCTTCAGCCAAATGTTTAGAGTCATGTAACATGGGATCTCTGCTTTCTTCTGTTGCAACAAGTAATTAATAAGCAAAATATATAGTTCTATTAGTAGTATGCAGCGCATGTTGTATTTACATTTTGTGAAGACGACTGCTACGATGATGATGGTGAAATCTCTGATGGTTCATCATCAATTACTGTCTACTACAGCGAATCCTCTTGTTTTTACAACATGCCACCACACTGAGTCAACAGGCAAAAATGTGATTACCTTGCACTGATCAGCATGTTTTCTATTTTGTTATTGATGCAGGATCATATTCCGGGTTCCCAGATTCACTAGGAACTTGAACGAAGCTCCAAGATACCGGTAAACGTAATCTCTGCAGCCGAAATCAAAGGTGTGGACCACACATTTCTATGCCGCCATCATGTGGTAAAAAAATTGCAGTAAAAGAAATTTTTCGCTTTTAATACTGCCATGGAATAATCCAAGCTCATCTTACAAGCTGCAACACACTGTCAGCAATTATTCGCAGCCTCGTGCGATGAGATGGCCTATCCGTGCACTGCTCACTGCACTCTTTTGTGCAGGGGTAATACCAGCTCTACAATTCAGCCTATATTCTCAGTTCTTCTCCAGAAGCGAATATGATCTCTCACCCAAAGTCCAATGCATGCTGCAAAATCCCGTGCAATAATTACGTGCACAGTTTCCAAATCTGCGAATGGCACTTTTTGTCGATGTTTCTCGACTAATGGAATGTTTGCATATGCAGCTGCAGTTTAGTCTTTTACTTTATTTTGACTGCCATCATAAACTTCAAGTTTCGTGAAGCTAACTTGTCTGAACTTTCAGCCTGTCTTACACCCGAGCGAAAGAGCAGACAATACGCTACAATTCGCTTGTACATCTACACATACGTGTACATCTTCGTCTATACTCTGTAAACCACTGTGAAGTGCAAGACAGAGGGTATGTTCAATTGTACCAGTTATTAGGGCTTTCTCCTAAATAATTCTTGCGTGGATCCCAAGGAGAATGATTGGTTAAATTCTTTTATGCATGGTGTTATTAGTCTAATGTTGTTTACGCGATCGCTATTGGAGTGCTACGTAAGGGGCTATAATATATTCCCCGATTCAACATTTAAAAGTGGTTCTGGAAACTTTCTAAGTAGGTTTTCACGGGATTATTTACGCCTATCTTCAAGTGTTTAGTTCTTGGAGCATCTTCATGAAACTCTCCCTTGGGCAAACAAGCCTGTGACCAACCTTGCAGCCCTTGTTTGTAGATTAGTTTAGACGTATTTTTCAATCCAGTTGATCCTCACTATCCATTCACTACTCCTGTTTGTGCAAGCGTTTACGCTAGAGGGTACGGAAGAGAACATAAGCGTAACTTACGAATGTCGCATTACTGTTTCATGCTGGTGCAAGTAGTAAGCAAAACTATGCAGCGAGAGCAAAGCTTTGATTCGCGTTTTTTTTCTCTCATTTGGTTACACATAAGCATCACCTCATACGTCATCTCATTACACCAAAAAACTACAACCAAGTTCTCTAACAAAAATTTGCAACATTGCAAATTTAATACAGTTTGTGTGCATGATGTGCCTTTATGACGATTTGAACTCTGGTGGGAAGACTTTCAGTGAGACACCTGTATGTTTGTGGAGGAATGGCAGCCAATTCTTCCTCAGTAGTCAAAATAAGAGAAGCTAGTGATATTGGAGGTTGAGATCTGAAGCGAAATCGACATTCTAACTCACCCCAAAGGTGTTCCATCGTGTTCAGGATGAGACTCAAGGCAGACCAGTCTGTTTGTGGAGAGCTATTGTCCACAAGCGACTGTCTCGCAGATTATGTTGTATGACACAGGCTTTTGTCATGTTGACAGAAACAATCATCGTCTCCTAACTGTTGCTAACTAGCCATTAAAATTGCTACACCACGAAGATGACGTGCTACAGACACGAAATTTAACCGACAGGAAGAAGATGCTGTGATATGCAAATGATTAGCTTTTCAGAGCATTCACACAAGGTTGGCGCCGGTGGCGACACCTACAACGTGCTGACATGAGGAAAGTTTCCAACCGATTTCTCATACACAAACAGCTGTTGACCGGCGTTGCATGGTGAAACGTTGTTGTGATGCTTCGTGTAAGGAGGAGAAATGCGTACCATCACGTTTCCGACGTTGATAAAGGTCGGATTGTAGCCTATCGCGATTGCGGTTTATCATATCGCGACATTGTTGCTCGCATTGGTCGAGATCCAATGACTGTTAGCAGAATATGGAATCGGTAGATTCAGGAGGGTAATACGCAAAGTCATGCTTGATCCCAACGGCCTCGTGTCACTAGCAGTCGAGATGACAGGCATCTTATCCGCATGGCTGTAACGGATCGTGCAGCCACGTCTCGATCCCTGAGTCAACAGATGGGGACGTTTGCAAGAGAACAACCATCTGTACGAACAGTTCGACGGCGTTTGCAGCAGCATTGACTATCAGCTCGGAGACCATGGCTGCGGTTACCCTTGGCGCTGCATCAAAGACAGGAGCGCCCGCGATGGCGTACTCAACGACGAGCCTGGGTGCACGAATGGCAAAACGTCATTTTTTCTGATGAATCCAGGTTCTGCTTAAAGCATGATGATGGTCGCATCCGTGTTTGGCGACATCGCGGTGAACGCACATTGGAAGCGTGTATTCGTCATCGCCATACTGGCGTGTCATCCGGCGTGATGGTATGGGGTGCCATTGGTTACACGTCTCGGTCACCTCTTCTTCGCATTGACGGCACTTTGAGCAGTGGACGTTACATTTCCGATGTGTTACGACCCGTGCCTTTACCCTTCATTCGATCCCTGCGAAAACCTACATTTCAGCAGGATAATGCACGACCGCATGTTGCAGGTCCTGTAGGGGGCTTTTCTGGATACAGAAAATGTTCGACTGCTGCCCTGGCCAGCACATTCTCCAGATCTCTCACCAACTGAAAACGTCTGGTCAATGGTGGCCGAGCAACTGGCTCGTCACAATACGCCAGTCACTACTCTTGATGAACTGTGGTATCGTGTTGAAGCTGCATTGGCAGCTGTACCTGTACACGCCATCCAAGCTCTGTTTGACTCAATGCCCAGGCGTATCAAGGCCGTTATTACGGCCAGAGGTGGTTGTACTGGGTACTCATTTCTCAGGATCTATGCACCCAAATTGCGTGAAAATGTAATCACATGTCAGTTCTAGAATAATATATTTGTCCAATGAATACCTGTTTATCATATGCATTTCTTCTTGGTGTATTAATTTTAATGTCCAGTAATGTATTAAATCTCTTCACGTCCTTCCATACTTAGCGTTTTCTGAAGTGCAATAAGGGGGTCACGGCCTAATCTCGAGAAACACCTCCATACCATAAAACTATCACCTCTGGCGGCGCGTAACGTTCACCACTCGAAATGATGCGTTTCGAACCATCCGCCGGCCAGTGATAACGCTCTTTCCACTATAACCCAAAGACTTTTCGGACATGTAGACAGAACATAATAAAGTCTTAGCTGCTGTCGAGTTCAGTCCCATTACAAAGAAATGAAATTACAACCGCTTTTCCAGCCACACATTCGTATTCAATATGCAATTAAGACTTCAGTGGTAGTAGGCACGGGGATATAAATCAATTAATTAAAATGTCAGTGAAATTAATCTCGTTATTTACATATTAAAATCAATTTTCGCAAGCCAACTGAAAACACAGGCAGCTTGCTGAACGGAGGACTATCAAAGGTCAGGACACAGCAACTTTCATGGTCACCAATCATTAAATCTATAAAATACACAAAATGGTGAAAATAGGCTGAAGTTTCTGGGTGTCCCTTTTGAATTTCAAGCCACAGCAGAGGCGGCACTTAGAAACACTGGCCACGACCACGGTCAGACAACTGGCACTACCACAGGTGCAGCAACGTTCACTTTCGGGGGCCCAGTTGCTCTCTCGGCTGAAAGCCGTAGCAGCCGTCTGCTTTGCTACCCTCAGTCAAAAAAAGCTACAGGATTATTTTTTTTTCAGAGGAAGCACACTGCTGTGCTGTATCTGAGGATACAAAATTACTGAAAGATACTCGCCGTTCAGGGTGGCCGAGCGGTTCTAGGCGCTACAATCTGGAACCGCACGACCGCTACGATGACCTCAGAAGCTAAGTCCCATAGTGCTCAGTGCCATTTGAACCATTTGAAAGATACTCTCTCAACCCCAGTTTGTTGCAGTTCTTAGTAGGCTTCACTTCTGCGATAAATGTCTTTTGGTTTCCACAAGACTGGAAGCAACCATTTATAGTTACATTCATATTTAGTCAAGACATTCGCGGTAAAATATTCATAGCAATTTAGTCCATGATTAACATGTAAACATGCGACTTACTCCATGAGCAACCAACATTATGATCTGAGATATAATTTAAGTAATCGATTATCGATTATTGGAGTAAAAGTGACCACAACACCTTGCAACAAACTCTTTGATTCTAACCTAACTTGATGTTATGTAAATTCTATTTTTGTAGTAAAAAAGACAGGTTTCTAACATCAACATAACATTGCAGACTGTATGCCCTTTCCGTAGACACCAAACAAACCTTCTGAAATCGTATGTCAAGATGCCTGTAAGAAATCCATATTTCGAATTTTGGAACCAGTTAGCCACGCGGGATTAGCCGTGCGGTCTCAGGCGCTGCAGTCATGGACTGTGTGGCTGGTCCCGGCAGAGGTTCGAGTCCTCCCTCGGGCGTGGGTGTGTGTATTTGTCCTTAGGATGATTTAGGTTAAGTAGTGTGTAAGCTTAGGGACTGATGACCTTAGCAGTTAAGTCCTATAAGATTTCTCACACATTTGAACATTTGAAACCAGTTAGATCCATAATCCCACATTTTGCTACCATAAACTGAGACCTACAACAATATAAGATCACCATAGGATAATAGGTTTAATGACGACCTATTCTTTTCGCTAATTACCAAACTGTATCGTGTATGGCAAAGGCATCTGCTATGTAATATAAAAGTCCAATTAAACGATGTTTTCAGGTATGGAGTTAATTAAACTAATGTTAGGGGACAACAGGTAATGTTTTATACCTCCAGTTGCATCACAAAAACGTCAGGTGCATTAATATTAACAAAGTATGTAGACATATTAATCTCAATATTTTGATACCATATCTTTGGAAACATGGCTGTTTAGGAAAATCTAACACCAGTTTTGGAACCTGCGCAACAAATGCTTTAAGATGAGAAACTTTAGTCATAGTGTTACTGTCTTCCTAAATTACGTAAAAATTTTGTTTTGCTAAGATGTCAGGACGAATCATGGAAGGAATAAATAACTGAATTGCTGTTGCTACCACATTTACATACATTATGACTGCTCTAGTATGCAAGTTGATGCTTGTCCGTCGATACGTCGCTAGTATCGACGCGCATCAGAGGGATTCGCCCCGACGGCTAGAAACGGGCCGTGAGTGACGCGAGGAATAGTTGGTTGGCGACAGGCAGTGGAAGCAGTCGCGTGTGCGAGCGACGGCGCAAGGGCCCGCCGATTTGAAATACAACACGCTATCTGTTGGGCGCTGGTATGCGAAGCGCCAGAGAGGAAGCGACGGTGGCCGTCACAGTCGTGAAGTGCAATTTGGTTGATGCGGCAGAACCCTGGTACAACCTGCTATGAGCCGAGGACAGCGGGTGATATACAGAGTTATGTATCTATCACTGTCCAGTTGAAAGCTGGTGGCAAGGTTACGGGGCTTCCCATGGTTCTTCGTTGCTTTGTCTCATTGATTTTGATTTAGTAACTGTTCTAGTGTTTAGTGTCCGAAGATTTTATTTGAACAGCCACTCAAAACTGTATCGGTTTGTGAGTAACTACCACAGTGTGTTAGCGTACTTAAATGTCTTTGAACATTTCTTACAAGTTAAACAATAGATGTCACAGTGTGTTAGTGGCTGAAAATTTTATCTGAATAGCCGGCATAAGGCTGTATCGGTTTCGACAGTAACTGCTACAGTGTGCCAGCGCACGTAAATGTATCTGAACATCTCTTGCAAGATAAAGAATAGATGTCACAGTGTGTTAGTGGCCGAAAAGTTCATTGGAACGACTAGTACAGACCGTTTCTATTTGGCAGTAGTTATCATCGAGTGTTAGCGCTCGTAAATCCATTTGAATGTATGTCTCTAGTTAGAGAATACGTGCTGGTATCTGCTTATAGTGGTTAACTAATTTGATAAGCACTGTATAAAACTGTTACTACTTTGGTAGTAGCTGCCCCAGGCTTAGCGTTCGTAAATGGAATTGAATTTTGCTTCTTGTCGAGAATGTCATACACCGTTAACGGTCGGGCAGTTTGCACAGGGTGAGTAAAGCGGTTCGTTCTTTGAAGGCAACTGTTCCAGTGGACTGTCTGTAAGATAGTTGAAAGTTCAACACATTCTTTTCAGGAAAGAGTAATTGTTGTCAGTTAGTGCCCATAAATTGCACCTTGAGAAAAGTCTCAATAATTTAATATTTTTAACATTTCAATATTTTAAAGTGTTTAATATTCAGCGTACGTTATTTAACAAAGAGTAATTGCTGCAGTGGGGTAGTGCACGTAGTTCGTCGCTGGTGCTTTTTAAAATAATGATAACAGTTTCTGGGTTAGTGCTCATAAGTTTATTTATTAATCAGTATATGTTAATTTTAACAAAAGTAATCGCTGCAGTGGCTCCATAAATTTCACTTTGGCGAAAATTTCAAAATAACTATTGCTCAGTGACAGATTGTTTGTATCTTCGTTTGTTAATATAAATTGTTGTTGTGGTATCACAACTGACAAACTCTTTCGCGTTATTAGTATTAAAAATTAAAATGGTGCTTGCCATCAGGCTCCTTACTTCTACTATGAAGTACATATTTATACTCTGTTTTCGTGACCTCACACCCCTAAACTGGAGAGAGAGAGACAGGTGTTAAGTAGATTTGTGACAGATGTCAACGGGAGTTCAAAATGAAATGTCATAATGGTAGATCGTGTGACTTACAATTCGTGTATATTCCGTGATGAAGTGCCAAAATTAAGTTGGGAACACTGCAACAACATGCTCGACATTTTGTTATCGTGGATCTTGAGAACTGTCATTTCTGTGAACGGTGCTTACCAATAAACCAATACTCTGAATTAATGTTTCTACGTATTTATTAACACGCGAAACGTAGCACCTGTAGCAGCAACAAATCTCTTGGAATGGTCTGCGACCAATACTATTTATCGTTGTAATCGATAAGATTCATTACTGTGTATGGATTTGTGGCATCATCTAGCTCATGGAGACTCAGATTTTAATTTACTGTATTTAAGAAATCCAGTGACAGGTAACGTCACAGGTTCTACCAATGTTAGAGCAGTAATCTTTGTCATACAGCCCCTGTCTGTGTGCTCACATGACGAGATTACTCATGACTAATTAATTACGATCCTAACTCTAAATTCCCAAGTTTTATCTCTGTTTTCCTGATCAGTAGTTTCTCTAGGGAGTGAAGAAATTATCGTTGTTTCTCATGTTATTATATTTCTTCATATGTACATTTGATTGATCCACAGCTAACTTGCAATTCGCCGCATAGTCCAAAATTATGGTCTGGCATATTCCACCTTTTGCCTCAAGACTTCCTCGCACTTTTGTATTTTATCAGTACTATAACTTATTTAATTACAGTTCCCTGTGTAGTACTTCTCTGTAGTCTAAACTTGTTCCTCTCATTAATTAAGTTAATTATCCGAGCAAAACTGGTAGAAGCGGACCTCGGGGAAGATCAGTTTCGATTCCGTAGAAATGTTGGAACACGTGAGGCAATACTAACCTTACGACTTATCTTAGAAGAAAGATTAAGAAAAGGCAAACCTACGTTTCTAGCATTTGTAGACTTAGAGAAAGCTTTTGACAATGTTAACTGGAATACTCTCTTTCAAATTCTGAAGGTGGCAGGGGTAAAATACAGGGAGCGAAAGGCTATTTACAATTTGTACAGAAACCAGATGGCATGGCAGTTATAAGAGTCGAGGGACATGAAAGGGAAGCAGTGGTTGGGAAAGGAGTGAGAGAGGGTTGTAGCCTCTCCCCGATGTTATTCAATCTGTATATTGAGCAAGCAGTAAAGGAAACAAAAGAAAAATTCGGAGTAGTTATTAAAATTCATGGAGAAGAAGTAAAAACTTTGAGGTTCGTCGATGACATTGTAATTCTGTCAGAGACAGCGAAAGACTTGGAAGAGCGGTTGAACGGAATGGACAGTGTCTTGAAAGGAGGATATAAGATGAACATCAACAAAAGCAAAACGAGGATAATGGAATGTAGTCAAATTAAATCGGGTGATGCTGAGGGGATTAGATTAGGAAATGAGACACTTAAAGTAGTAAAGGAGTTTTGCTATTTGGGGAGCAAAATAACTGATGATGGTCGAAGTAGAGAGGATATAAAATGTAGACTGGCAATGGCAAGGAAATCGTTTCTGAAGAAGAGAAATTTGTTAACATCGAGTATAGATTTAAGTGTCAGGAAGTCGTTTCCGAAAGTATTTGTATGGAGTGTAGCCATGTATGGATGTGAAACATGGACGATAACTAGTTTGGACAAGAAGAGAATAGAAGCTTTCGAAATGTGGTGCTACAGAAGAATGCTGAAGATAAGGTGGGTAGATCACGTAACTAGTGAGGAGGTATTGAATAGGATTGGGGAGAAGAGAAGTTTGTGGCACAACTTGACTAGAAGAAGGGATCGGTTGGTAGGACATGTTTTGAGGCAACAAGGGATCACAAATTTAGCATTGGAGGGCAGCGTGGAGGGTAAAAATCGTAGAGGGAGACCAAGAGATGAATACACTATGCAGATTCAGAAGGATGTAGTTTGCAGTAGGTACTGGGAGATGAAGAAGCTTGCACAGGATAGAGTAGCATGGAGAACTGCATCAAACCAGTCTCAGGACTGAAGACCACAACAACACAACATCCGAGCAAAAGAGTTCCCTTCTGTAAGAAAAGTCTTCTGATGGCTCCATAGTCCAGGGAGGAGAAGATTATCAGATGAGATCATTTTAATCTGACAGTAGGGACAATGGTGTCACGCAGACCTGCTTAATTCTTACATATCAATTCACATCTACAGCCCTAGCGATCATGACAAGGACAGTTGTAAGTAGGCTGTTTATGTTTTCTTATTGGCAACGTTACGTAGCGCTCTGTATGGAAATCACTGGCTGTGTTGTGTGCAGTCTGTGGCTAGTTTGCATTGTTGTCTGCCATTGTAGTGTTGGGCAGCGGCAGCTGGATGTGAACAGCGCGTAGCGTTGCGCAGTTGGAGGTGAGCCGCCAGCAGTGGTGGATGTGGGGAGAGAAATGGCGGAGTTTTGATATTTGTAAGAATGGATGTTATGAACTCCTATATATATTATGACATTTGATGACTATTAAGGTAAATACATTGTTTGTTCTCTATCAAAATCTTTCATTTGCTAACTATGCCTATCAGTAGTTAGTGCCTTCCGTAGTTCGAATCTTTTATTTGGCTGGCAGTAGTGGCGCTCGCTGTTTTGCAGTAGTTCGAGTAACCAAGATTTTTGTGAGTTAAGTGATTTGTGAAACGTATAGGTTAATGTTAGTCAGGGCCATTCTTTTGTAGGGATTTTTGAAAGTCAGATTGCTTTGCGCTAAAAAATATTGTGTGTCAGTTTAAGCACAGTCGTGTATAATTGTTCAAAAGGGGACGTTTCACAGTTAAAGAGAATTCATTAAATGCCAACGCGTGGTACAGCCCTAAAAGCGAGTCACTCACGACAATTTTGAAGCAATCTGACGTATAACGGTATATCTTTGAGTCGCTTCGCAGAATGTTATGGCTAGACAGGGGTTCAACCTGTTTCTTGCTACCCTCTTCCAGTACTGTGGGTGACGACCGTCTTCTCTGTATCGTTTTCTTTGACAATAGAGAGAGTTCATTTCCGATCGTTCCCAGCAGCAAGATAATAGCCACGTTTTTGAAGACGGACAAGTGGTTTTGTGGACATTGTAGAGGAGCAGTTGAACTCCCAGAAGGTGTCTCTTCGCACCCCACCACTTACTGAGAAACTCGTGCCGTAGGAAAGGTGAATACCACTACCTGTAATAATGTCAACATGGCTTGTTGGCTTGCGTTCCAGCGTTCTAGAGTTTAGGCCAGCCGAGGGCACTGTAGAGCCTTTGTCACTGGCCAGAGCCGGCACGCCACTCAGCTGAGAGACGCACACTGCCACCACTGCCTCCAATGCCGCCACCGCCACCGCCGCCACTGCTGATGCCGACGCCTATGAGTTAAGCACGCTGACGACAAGAAACCAGCTCCCGGCGGCCATCATCACCGCCGTTTGCAGATGCAGATAATCAAAAGACGAGTACCACATTGCAACCATCTATTGTTGCTAGCGAAATGCAAGCTACGTTTTGGCAGTCCATAACTATGATACAACCGCAGAGCGCTATAGCATTAAAGGGAGAATTATTACGACAGATGGAAGCACAAAACGCTACCTTATCAAAAATTACAGAAGCACAAAGACATTTCGTCAAAATAAAATAAATAAATGGAAAGGATGCAACATGTGTTAAAATAAATTATTAATTGACGGCAAAGACTGAGCAACAAAGACAGGCAGATAGAAATTCGCTCTCCGGCCAACAAAGTCTCCAGTCAGATCAAAGCTCAGGCTCAAGTTTTTCAGAAGGGAGGTGAAGTGTATGACAGGACTCACTCAGAGAATAAGGAGGCGTTGACTAACGTTAACACAAAATTGCGTACAGTAGACGATCAAATAGTAACTCCTGCTGGTCAGATTGATGGGCAGAAGGCGACACTAGAGTTGCTCAGCAAATGGGCGGGAGAAGCAAACACTGTAATTTCGGCCACAATTAGTTGTTGAGTGCTGTCGAAACCAAAGTTGACTCGAATGAGGGGCAGTTAGAAGAATTCAGAACAGGAGTAGCTGATATTCCTGTGCAGTTCATAGAATGAGAGTATAAACTAACTAATAAAATCAGTATAGATGTCGCGTCGACACATCATCGTAAGAGATGTACCTATTTTTGATCCTGCCCTCCTTCTTGGTGCTACGGATATTTTATTTAGCACGTTATATACATTTAGGAAACCACTGTGGAGCTCTGTTATTGTAATTGGAGCATGTTCCCAGTATGTCGACGAAATGGGTGTGTACTTACATTTCTTGGCGATCTGAGTATCTGAAGAGGAGAGCAAATTACTGTCGAAACTGGTCACGAAATAAAGTATTTCACATCGAGCAATCTTGGCTTCTAATATTACAAATTACATTATGTCGTTCAAACAACCAGTGTAAATTATAATAAAATTGGTTGTGAGTTTTAACGTGTCACGATTGAACAGGAAGTGAATCAGTTCAGTACGGGAATGTTGCAGTCAGTAGACCCCGCAGGCAGACTCCCCTACCTGGAAGACCCCATCAAGTCGCCCCGCTCAGAACAGGACAGGGAGTCCGAAACAGCGGCACCGCACTCACTTCCTCTCCGGTGGTCACTGCCACGCATGCCAAGCCACTGCAACGTGCGCCAACAGCGGGCCTTTGAATATGAGAAGAATCATTATTAGCCATTAGCTGTTTATTATAAACCTATTTGTGTACCAGTTTCGGTCATAGATCATCACAGGAGGTAAGGTGAAAACAGATCTGGTAAAAGCATATTTCATGTTTCTTATCGGCTCATGTAATATCAAATTTTTCGCAATGAATGTCCAAAATTGAGAGTAAGGTGCAGCACTTACAAGATTGTAAGTGCTGCGCTTAACTATTCATTGTGGACTTTCACTACGACGGTTCCCTTGCCGGTTAACTTAGAGAGTTTACTGGTATCAGCAGCCTCTCGTTATTAATTGTGAAAGGAATGAGGTTAGCGTCTGTGTGAACGGAGAGGAGTCTACCTTTTGCGAGCTGGCAGTACATGGGAGGAGAGAGGACGTCCTGTCGGTTAAGTATTCGCGTCCCTCCATGGGCGGCGTCGGACGTAAGGGGCAAGCTTTCAGTCAGCAAGATAGAAGCTTCTGTAACCATGAACCGACGCTCCTTACCCCCCGCCCATAGGAGGGCGAACTGGAGAGAAGGATATGAGAAGTAAATACTGAGTCTCAGGAGCAGCAGGATGTTTTGTTCACAGAACTGCGGCCTTATGCATATATTTTTCAAGACAGACTAGAAAGACTGTTAACGTATACCTCTCACCTCTGAGTGAAGAAAGGAGAATGATTTTATTCTCCTCCGCATTATCAACATGTAAGACAGTTGAGAAAGAGACTGAGCTGTTGATGCAATGGGCAGTAGTGAAAAAGGCCAAACAGCTTACTGAACAATGCAGTACTATCCTTAAATAAACCAGGGGTTACTATCTGATTGGTTTTCGACACTTCTTGTCGAAATCAGATTCTAATCACAGAACGGTACTGATCAGACGCTATTGAAGACCTTTTGGCGCGTTTCCAGGTAGCAAGATACATTACCACATTACATATGACTGCTTTGTATTGGAAGAATCTTCTTTTGGAGGAATGCATGAAATATGCGACTCTACTAGTCAATGGAAAGAATTATGAATACACCAGTTCGGCTTAAATATTAGTGTGGCAAAGTTCATATGAACACTAGATACAGTCTTTGATCCAGATCTCTCAGTAGTGGGACAAAGAGAATATCACCCCACTTCGTTAGTGTGGCAATCATACATTCAGTGGCAAGCATATATTCAGGGGCAAACTTATTGTTCTGCTCCATGTCACCCCTTAACCTATTGTTCTCTTTTGACTGACAAATCCTTAACCTATTGTTCTATGAAACTTTCGATATTAAACTGATATGCAGATTAATTAAATTGTGACAGTTGATTGATTTATGACCAGAACCTACTGTTCTGCTAAGTGGTTTATGACCCCTAGCGGTGATAATCCTTCCCGCTGAGAAACCTCTCCACCCCTTTCATTTCCCCTTCTTCTCTCCTACCCATATAGAAACCTCCAACCCTCCCCCCTCCCTCTTGTCAATACAAGCAAATCTTTGATGTCAAATTAATTGACTAATAAATTAAATCTACAAATTAACTAACCCTTCTCCCTCTGGTAAATCGCCTAGCTCTTCCCTCCCACCCCCACCTGGAAATTGGAGGGTCTGTGCTGGAGAAGAGGGATCTCACGATAGGAAATTCAATTACATAGCAAGGGATATACTGTTTATTTATAAAATTCAAATCGCAGGGCTTGGATCTCTCTTGCCCATCATTCTCTGCAGTTTGGGAAGATGCAGGTCTTGCAAAATACATTGAAAAGAAGTAATTAAATCGATTGCTTTTTTTTTATCCCAGTCACACAAGGAAGACCATCAACAAAACTCACTGCATGTAATTACACTGTTAAAAATCTTTCGCTCTGACCACAAGGCATTGTGTGCCCACAACACGACTGCTTCTCCCGGGCTGGATGCATCACATATTCTGCATGTGTAGACTGCACTATATCCACTCAGGCTTCATGAAGACTGTCAACTGCACCACACGCCAACTGCCTCGTGTGACGTACAGACCGGATCCCGCACTAATCCCCAAAGAAAGCATTAGATGGTGGGAACACTTTGATATTTGATACCTGAGAAATTCCTGTCGGAATACATGCTCTCCCTCTCTCACGCCCCCCCCCTCCCCCTCTTCCTCTCTCACTCCCCCTCCCCCTCCAAACATACAGACATATGTTTTCATCTCTCCTCTGAATACAGTGTTCCTGTTGGCTAATGCTGGGGACAAAGGGAGAGTTGACGCAATTTTGATATCAAAAATAGAAAGAAATAGTCCATTTGCACTACCCTATCAAATTAGTTGTTTAACAATTTACAGGACTCAAATAGATTGCTTAAAACACTCACCACCACCTTAGAATGATCCTTCTTCGTAATAAAAAACATATTTTCAACGTCAGAATACCACATGCAAACATTATGCAAATCAAGTAATGAAATTTTCGCCACAAATGGATCATAGTGCTAAATATATCTGATGTATGCACTGACATCTGAGAACACAAGCACTCTCTTCGACTGCAACGTTTCTATAAAACATATCAGGCGAAAAAATCCAACTGATCGTACACACACACACACACACACACACACACACACACAAACGACTGTGAAGAGCGCTCAATCCTTTTACCACTGGGTAGCCCTGTCTTGGCTGGGGGCTGCTCGCCCATCCCCCAGCATACACATGCATACACTCAGATGGGGTTGGAAGAAACAGTCGCCAAGCAGTCAACCAATCAATGTACATGAGGGGAATAATCGTCCAGTGAAAACATCTATCGTTTTGAAACTTCTCAAGCAACATACACGTCTGCTTCTGTCACTACCCACCTGGCACACTGGTCGCTTTGCCAGGCCCTGCTGCCATGGGCAAGAGCAGTAAGGTCTGCACATTCTTTGTAACTAATCTGCAACTAATCCGCAACATGGCCTCATGCCCACCTATGCTGCCAGCTGTGGCACAGTGCGGTGCAATTCGGACCAACTGTAGCTGCAGCCCTCACATAGGTTTCTCCGTTTAAAATATCCGAAATTGGATGATGACAGAGTGCTAAGATCTACCACTGTTACAGGATTACTCCTCACTTTCGAACTCCCTGAAAGTAACCAAATGCTTTGCTTCTTACAAAGTCTCTTTAAGTAACAACACAGAGAAGCTGTAAATATCAGGTTTACAATATGTATCACTTTACAAATTCGGTAATACATCTGATTTCATTACTATTGTCATCTCTCCCTGTGTGGGTGGGAGACTGGAATTTTGCTAAAATATCTCAGTGCAACAGATAAACGCCTGATTACCGATCCAACTCCGGAATCATATCTGTGATAACCTAGCCATCACTTCCACCAGCCAGACGGCACATCATTGATGTCAAATTGATAGGCTAATTAATTAAATTTACCATGACTGAATTTGCATGGTGAGTAACTTTTTTTTCTCAGCAGAAAGGTAACACTCGCCAGGTATCTCAAATGGGAATCCCTGGAGGGAAGATGATGTTCTTTTCGAGGAACACTATTGAGAACCAACATTTGAAGCTGATGGCAGAAGGATTATACCTTAGGCAAACAAACATTTCACGTAAGGACTATACTATTAAAAACACAATCACAACAAATGTGTCACTGTCATTCTGCATAAAAGCAGTCTTGGTTCTACAGGCATACACAACGGTCACTTACGATATCGATGTTGAAAAGTATACATGCTCGATAAATCGAGGTATGGTATTGCTTCCAAATGAAGTGGTCTTCCAGACAAATATCGCGACATTGAATAAAGACGGCGACTGCTGGAGTGTGTATTAACAGACCGAAAGTGTGGGTGCAAGTCACCAGCTGTGTAAGCTCGTAATAAAATCACCCTTCTCACTGAACTTAGAAAGTGATTCGGCTATGGATCGTGACACTAAGACGATATTTGCCGCTGCTAGATTTTTTCCCACGCTAACAAACGGTATTTGTAATGAATTCTGTCCCAACGCCACGTAGACAGTGTAATAGAGGTTCTGCAATACATCCACAGAGTTATAGGTGGGAGAGATGACGCTTGCTTGAGGATGATCACACACAGTAGATGGTGTGCTATGTGATGAATCACTTACAAAATGCAATACTAGATTGAACTTGTAAGAAATGTACAAAATCCTATGACCAGTACACCATATTTTCAGATCTATAGTGTTACCCTTTCTGGTAGAAATTCCGTCAGCAATTTGGAATTAAGTCTCTCCACTCAACCACATATTGGCGTTGAATTCTATGGAGATGTCGCTTAATCATTACAGCCACTGGTAAATCATATTCATGGTAGTCTCATAAGTCAAAACGAGTCACCTTTTTCGAACCTTTCTGCTAAGGACACGATACAGCAGAACTCCAGTGCGTTTTCAGACAGTGTCTCTGCACCTTGTAACTGTTCCTCAGTATCTGCCCCGCCCTCCCTGCAGCTTTGTTCATGTGTTTCTGCCAATTTAAGTCGGGACTGGGCAGAAGTTGCAGAGTACTCTATCTGCCACCTTCTGCATCCCATGGAGAAACAGTGTCAGCTGAGTTAATGTGATATGACAGTGTTTTGACAACTCGGTGGAAATAGGAACATATTGTCATACCTACGTCAATTGTGTACAATGTGTAAGGCCAGCACCAAAACGAAGCTTTCTCCTGCAACAAGTGGTAGTAGGAAAGATGGTATCAGCAATTACAATGGTGTTCCTTATCGGGAAAATTAGGAACATTCCACATCATACGTGAACTGGAAGAAGTACAAAGATTTTGATACTGCATTGTGGTGCATTTCCAAACTGCGTGCAGCTACTGCAGTCTGAAAGAGGTGTGCATCCCTCAGGGTACATTCATGTATGTCACCAAAACATTCTCTCTATCCTTGTTATTTTGTACCATCCAATGTGGAAATGCTACGAACTATAAAAATTTCACTAATGTCACCAGGTAGAGAACTCGGTAAGATATTATCACGTACCTCTGATCTGATATATCGAAAACAAATATCATTTGCATGCTGACGTTGAAAAAATGTACTGAGCCTATTAAATATACAGATATTGTTCCAATGGAGCAGGTGGACACTGATCGAAGCCGCTTGCACAGACCAGTGTAAAGTTTCGTCGCCTGTACTTTATGAGGATATATCCCATAGACTATCAGTTGCAAGAGAGGGTCCCTGAGTTGTTCTTTCGTAAGCAGATTTATTAATTTTACCCTCCTGTAACATGTCCAAACAGTGTATGACTACAGCTTTGTATGCCACCATAGATTTTGATTTTCTACCATTACTTTGAGGTCTGTGTCAAGTGCTAAACCGATATTAACACCTTTTGATCCATTTACTCTCACAGACAGCTGGACATCACATCGTGTAAAACATGTTGCTCCCACACCCACACAAGATGGTTGAAAGAAAAGACAGAGGCGGCGTTTCTTATTGACAAAAATGTGGAGAACTTCACAAGAAATGGAAAGTAGGAGAGTTTGCGGTATTGTGGAGTGTTTCCAAACAGCTGCACAAAGGTGATGACCTCTACATTTAATCTCATCTTTCACAGTGTTGGGGTAGCAATTTTCTAGGTTTTCTATTTCAGGGAGACCAAGAGCATTGATTCCATATATTGCAGCCATGACACTATAACATTTTTAGTGCTGGCAATCCCCAGAAGGTATCGCTCCTCCCAAGACTCTCTCCATTTCAAACAAGTGGTGTCAGTCAATCATTATGTGGTAATCGACAGCATACCAGTGGACAGACAGGATGGAAAAGGCACTTTCGATATGGGACGATGTACTGTAATAAGCACCAAGGTTGACAGTGTAATCAATTTTAGCAGTTTTACCAGTTTTTCCATAATTTCAGTGGGGACTAATGAAATGGCAGCATCCTTCCCAATTTTTGCGTCATCGCTAAACCTCCTCCACTACTTTGCGTGTACCATATACTAGATTGTGAATGTAGATAGATGACAGTGCAGTACACCCATTCATTGTTAATTCTTGAAAATATACACCAAAGTATACCAGACGGATTCTTATACTGATGGAGGTAGGTTACATACATATTTCTAGCTCTTCGATCATAGTGCAAAC
This sequence comes from Schistocerca nitens, assembly GCF_023898315.1. NCBI lineage: Eukaryota > Metazoa > Arthropoda > Insecta > Orthoptera > Acrididae > Schistocerca > Schistocerca nitens. The sequence continues at coordinate 374,711,931 of NC_064619.1, forward strand.
TCTATGATTATGTTTGCCCATCTTTCTGTATGTGGATAGGAGTCACAGAGTATTCTCACATTCACGGGATAAAGTTGGAGATTGAAAGTGTTTCCCACATTGTCTTTAGGCAACCCTCCCTACAACACTGTCACCAATTTAATTTGCAGCAGACTAGAAGTAGAGCAGATGACCATGCAGATGAGCGCCACACACACCAAACATCATCAACTAGAAATAACAGGGTACTATACCCACTAGATTCCACATCTTGTGAAGGAACAGAGCGAGCTGAGTCCATAACTGCTGTTCAGTGAAGGCGGTTATGCACCAGTCTTACTCAAGCACCCATCCAAGTGCAAAAGATCAATCCTGATGCTTGCATGTCGAAGAATTTAGCACCCCTTATCGGTGTATGGTAGATATGAGAGTGTTGTGATGATACAGCAGATGGTTAAGAAGAAACACATTGTTTATGCATGATGTAGCTCCAGACGGGTGGAGTTTGAAGCATTTTATGTAAACCAGCTGTGCTATCAATTGTGAGGTATTGTTCTAGTGTCTGTGGTCGTACCAGGAAGGTATCAGCCAGAGAGAAATGATCGTAGAACATACACACAGGCACTCCTAAGGCTACTGATTCTGCACTTAAACATACTATATTGTTAAAACCAGGTGGTTTCCAAAATATTAGTTGTGCAGATACTGCAATGCAGAAGACATATGTCCAACATGTGACATGCATCCACCCTGCAAGTTTTTTATCCCACTCACTATGGTAAATGGAAATGTGCATTTGGCATCATTGGCCAGGAGGCCCCCTACGGAGCAGGTCCGGCTGCCTTGGTGCAGGTCTTGTTACATTCGACGCCATATTGGGCGACCTGCGCGCAGGATGGGGATGAAATGATGATGAAGACAACACAACACCCAGTCCCTGAGTGGAGAAAATCCCCGACCCAGCCGGGAATCGAACCTGGGCGCAGGATGGGGATGAAATGATGATGAAGACAACACAACACCCAGTCCCTGAGTGGAGAAAATCCCCGACCCAGCCGGGAATCGAACCTGGGCCTGTAGGATGGCAGTCCGTCACGCTGACCACTCAGCTATTGGGGCGGACACTTACTATGGTGACAAACTTTAAGATAATAAAACTACTTCCTTCAACACCAAAGAAAAACTTAGATTCTTTCTGACACATGCACAGTATAGCTTTCTGCAGGTGTGTGGCGCCCACTGTTCACATCCAATTTTGGTTCAGAAATTATACTATATTCACATCAGTCCACTAAAACGATCGTCAGTGACGCAAAAGGCCTCTTTCAAGGAAACAGACAAACTCATAGCAGTGGTGTTTGACATGTGAAATTATAAGCCATGCTGCACTAACTCCATAAACAGGACAACTGTGAAGCAAATCTACAGACAGGGCTTGCAGAACCTCAGAAACACCTGTCACAAACTTGGTATCACTGCAGTTATGAAACTGAAGACTCGATTTATGTCCAAGACATGGCTGAGAAATGCAGTACCTAGCATACGTCTTTGTTCATCTAGTGGTGAAACAGGTTTTCCATCGATTGACATGATTGATCATACATTTGTTGGAAGCCCTGTGCTATGGAGACGTTTGCTGTTAACTATTGCAGGTAGATAGCGCTCTGAGCCACACACAGAACATGCAGTTGTAGACAAGTCAACTGCAACTTATACCACACAACTGTAGCGAAATGCAGGAAGATCTGCAGCGGATAGGCACTTGGTGCAGGGAGTGGCAACTGTCCCTTAACATAGACAAATGTAATGTATTGCGAATACATAGAATGAAGGGTCCTTTATTGTGTGATTATATGATAGCGGAACAAACACTGGTAGCAGTTACTTCTGTAAAATATCTGGGAGTATGCGTGCGGAACGATTTGAAGTGGAATGATCATATAAAATTAATTGTTGGTAAGGCGGGTACCAGGTTGAGATTCATTGGGAGAGTGCTTAGAAAATGTAGTCCATCAACAAAGGAGGTGGCTTACAAAACACTCGTTCGACCTATACTTGATTATTGCTCATCAGTGTGGGATCCGTACCAGGTCGGGTTGACGGAGGAGATAGAGAAGATCCAAAGAAGAGCGGCGCGTTTCGTCACAGGGTTATTTGGTAACCGTGATAGCGTTACGGAGATGTTTAATGAACTCAAGTGGCAGACTCTGCAAGAGAGGCGCTCTGCATCGCGGTGTAGCTTGCTCGCCAGGTTTCGAGAGGGTGCGTTTCTGGATGAGGTATCGAATATATTGCTTCCCCCTACTTATACCTCCCGAGGAGATCACGAATGTAAAATTAGAGAGATTCGAGCGCGCACGGAGGCTTTCAGACAGTCGTTCTTCCCGCGAACCATACGCGACTGGAACAGGAAAGGGAGGTAATGACAGTGGCACGTAAAGTGCCCTCCGCCACACACCGTTGGGTGGCTTGCGGAGTATAAATGTAGATGTAGATGTAGATGCACCCTGAGAGAACAATGGAAAAAATAGTTAAATGCGTGATAAATTGCCTGCAGCAACATCTACTTGTCTCTAGAATACATCATCAGTCTACCATTAAATGATACCTCATCACAACCCCTCTCAACTATTCACTCCATCTACTTTCTGTCATCCATCAACGCAGGTTCATGTCAGCTTAGAGGTAGAGGGTTCTGTCTTCAAGGAAAGTATCAAAGACAGTAGACAACTTGCATGTATCACTCTTATCTTAACAGACATACAGTAGAATATTGTTAAAAACCGTTCAGCAACTGCTCTGTAAGGTATTTCTTAGCTGACACCACATGGTTGCGACTGGTGGAAAGTACAGGGAAGCACATGGTAAATACTGTTTCTTAGGGTTTAAAACACCTGAACAGTGATCCATTCTATAATTGTATACTGCAGTTCCCCAGCTGGTAATTCAACACTCTTTAGATAAGGATGTTACATAAAAATCTATAAGCTGCCTGCTGATGCCTTTGGTGTCACATCTAGGCATGTGATCCATACTATATAAATTTATTACTCTACATTTGGTGATTGTACACGTTCAATATTGTATTCCAGTCGTCTTATCACTTTCAATGAAAAATGACTGTTTCCCTGGTTCCTGGTGCTTCCATGTCAACTTTTTCTTGTATTCATCTTGCTGTTACATATTAATTTCCATGTACAAGAATTTTGATGCCCCAAACAGAAGACATGCAAGTACTCCCTCATTTCCCCTCAATTTCCCCGAATTTTGGCGTATTTTCCCCTCAATCTATAAATATTTTCCGTCAATTTTCGTGATTTTTATCGATTTTATGTCAATTCTCGTCATGTATTCTAAAATCGATTGTTAATCTAGTACAGTTGTCAACATCTCTAGCAAATGCACTATTTTTCTGGTTGGACGGTGGAGGATAGCAGTGCACTCGAATGCATCGAGTGCCCTGCAACCACATATTCTACATTTGCAATGCATTTGCTCTGTTTTCTTTGTGTCTGTGCTTGTGTCATGGATGCAACGGGTGAGTACGAGGTTTCAGTCAACCAGAAGTTGCGGATTATTTACAAAGAATGCGCCGACGGTTCTGCTCTTGCACATGGCAGTGGGTGCGGTGAAGTGACCAGTGCACTGCTTGAGCGGCGACAGAAGTGGACGTGTGTGTTGCATGAGAAGATTCAAAATGATGTGTGTTTGCTCTGGACGTGTATTCCCCTCATGTAAGTTGATCATTTGACTGGTGACAGTCTCTCCCGACTCCACCTGAGTGTGCGATATGGCAGGTGTGTGGATGCTGGGGGATGGGAGTGCAGCTGCCAGCATGGCCGGTGCAAGTGGTTGGATTATTTCACCTGATATGTTTTGTGGAAACGTTGCAGTCATAGAAGGTGCTTGTGTTCTCAGATGTCGGTGCATACAAGACCTGAGATATATTGTGGAAAATATGTTTTTATTATGAAGAAGGATCATTATAAGGTAGTCACGAGAGTTTGAGCGATATATTTCTCTTGTCATCCCCTTGAGAGAGAGAGAGAGAGAGAGAGAGAGAGACAGAGAGAGAGAGAGAGAGAGAGAGAGGATGGAGAGCATACGTGTTTTGACAGGAATTTTTTTTGGTCATCAGTCTACTGACTGGTTTGATGCGGCCCGCCACGAATTCCTTTCGTGTGCTAACCTCTTCATCTCAGAGTAGCACTTACAACCTACGTTCTCAATTATTTGCTTGACGTATTCCAATCTCTGTCTTCCTCTACAGTTTTTGTCCTCTACAGCTCCCTCTAGTACCATGGAAGTCATTCCCTCATGTCTTAGCAGATGTCCTATCATCCTGTCCCTTCTCCTTATCAGTGTTTTCCACACATTCCTTTCCTCTCCGATTCTGCGTAGAACCTCCTCATTCCTTACCTTATCAGTCCACCTAATTTTCAACATTCGTCTATAGCACCACATCTCAAATGCTTCGATTCTCTTCTGTTCCGGTTTTCCCACAGTCCATGTTTCACTACCATACAATGCTGTACTCCAGACTTACATCCTCAGAAATTTCTTCCTCAAATTAAGGCCGGTATTTGATATTAGTAGACTTCTCTTGGCCAGAAATGCCTTTTTTGCCATAGCGAGTCTGCTTTTGATGAGCCGGCCATGGTGGCCAAGCGGTTAAAGGCGCTACAGTCTGGAACCGCGCGGCCGCTACGGTCGCAGGTTCGAATCCTGCCTCGGGCATGGATGTGTGTGATGTCCTTAGGTTAGTTAGGTTTAATTAGTTCTAAGTTCTAGGCGACTCATGACCGCAGAAGTTAAGTCGCATAGTGCTCAGAGCCATTTCTGCTTTTGATGTCCTCCTTGCTCCGTCCGTCATTGGTTATTTTACTGCCTAGGTAGCAGATTTCCTTAACTTCATTGACTTCGTGACCATCAATCCTGATGTTAAGTTTCTCGCTGTTCTCATTTCTACTACTTCTCACTACCTTCGTCTTTGTCCGATTTACTCTCAAACCATACTGTGTACTCATTAGACTGTTCATTCCGTTCAGCAGATCATTTAATTCTTCTTCACTTTCACTCAGGATAGCAATGTCATCAGCGAATCGTATCATTGATATCCTTTCACCTTGTATTTTAATTCCACTCCTGAACCTTTCTTTTATTTCCATCATTGCTTCCTCGATGTACAGATTGAAGAGTAGGGGCGAAAGGCTACAGCCTTGTCTTACACCCTTCTTAATACGAGCACTTCGTTCTTGATCGTCCCCTCTTATTATTCCCTCTTGGGTGTTGTACATATTGTATATGACCCGTCTCTCCCTATAGCTTACCCCTACTTTTTTCAGAATCTCGAACAGCTTGCACCATTTTATATTGTCGAATGCTTTTTCCAGGTCGACAAATCCTATGAACGTGTCTTGATTTTTCTTTAGCCTTGCTTCCATTATTAGCCGTAACGTCAGAATTGCCTCTCTCGTCCCTTTACTTTTCCTAAAGCCAAACTGATCGTCACCTAGCGCATTCTCAATTTTCTTTTCCATTCTTCTGTATATTATTCTTGTAAGCAGCTTCGATGCATGAGCTGTTAAGCTGATTGTGCGATAATTCTCGCACTTGTCAGCTCTTTCCGTCTTCGGAATTATGTGGATGATGCTTTTCCGAAAGTCAGATGGCATGTCGCCAGACTCGTATATTCTACACACCAACGTGAATAGTCGTTTTGTTGCCACTTCCCCCAATGATTTTAGAAATTCTGATGGAATGTTATCCATCCCTTCTGCCTTATTTGACCGTAAGTCCTCCAAAGCTCTTTTAAATTCCGATTCTAATACTGGATCCCCTATCTCTTCTAAATCGACTCCTGTTTCTTCTTCTATCACATCAGACAAATCTTCACCCTCATAGAGGCTTTCAATGTATTCTTTCCACCTATCCGCTCTCTCCTCTACATTTAGCAGTGGAATTCCCATTGCACTCTTAATGTTACCACCGTTGCTTTTAATGTCACCAAAGGTTGTTTTGACTTTCCTGTATGCTGAGTCTGTCCTTCCAACAATCATATCTTTTTCGATGTCTTCACATTTTTCCTGCAGCCATTTCGTCTTAGCTTCCCTGCACTTCCTATTTATTTCATTCCTCAGCGACTTGTATTTCTGTATTCCTGATTTTCCCGGAACATGTTTGTACTCCCTCCTTTCATCAATCAACTGAAGTATTTCTTCTGTTACCCATGGTTTCTTCGCAGCTACCTTCTTTGTACCTATGTATTCCTTCCCAACTTCTGTGATGGCCCTTTTTAGAGGTGTCCATTCCTCTTCAACTGTACTGCCTACTGCGCTATTCCTTATTGCTGTATCTATAGCGTTAGAGAACTTCAAACGTATCTCGTCATTCCTTAGTACTTCCGTATCCCACTTCTTTGCGTATTGATTCTTCCTGACTAATGTCTTGAACTTCAGCCTACTCTTCATCACTACTATATTGTGATCTGAGTCTATATCTGCTCCTGAGTACGCCTTACAATCCAGTATCTGATTTCGGAATCTCTGTCTGACCTTGATGTAATCTAATTGAAATCTTCCCGTATCTCCCGGCCTTTTCCAAGTATACCTCCTCCTCTTGTGATTCTTGAAGAGGGTATTCGCTATTACTAGCTGAAACTTGTTACAGAACTCAATTAGTCTTTCTCCTCTTTCATTCCTCGTCCCAAGCCCATATTCTCCTGTAACCTTTTCTCCTACTCCTTCCCCTACAACTGCATTCCAGTCGCCCATGACTATTAGATTTTCGTCCCCCTTTACATACTGCATTACCCTTTCAATATCCTCATACACTTTCTCTATCTGTTCATCTTCAGCTTGCGACGTCGGCATGTATACCTGAACTATCGTTGTCGGTGTTGGTCTGCTGTCGATTCTGATTAGAACAACCCGATCACTGAACTGTTCACAGTAACACACCCTTTGCCCTACCTTCCTATTCATAACGAATCCTACACCTGTTATACCATTTTCTGCTGCTGTTGATATTACCCGATACTCATCTGACCAGAAATCCCTTCCTTCCACTTCACTTCACTGACCCCTACTATATCTAGATTGAGCCTTTGCATTTCCCTTTTCAGATTTTCTAGTTTCCCTACCACGTTCAAGCTTCTGACATTCCACGCCCCGACTCGTAGAACGTTATCCTTTCGTTGATTATTCAATCTTTTTCTCATGGTAACCTCCCGCTTGGCAGTCCCCTCCCGGTGATCCGAATGTGGGACTATTCCGGAATCTTTTGCCAATGGAGAGATCATCATGACACTTCTTCAATTACAGGTCACATGTCCTGTGATTACACGTTACGTGTCTTTAATGCAGTGGTTTCCATTGCCTTCTGCATCCTCATGTCGTTGATCATTGCTGATTCTTCCGCCTTTAGGGGCAATTTCCCACCCCTAGGACAAGAGAGTGCCCTGAACCTCTATCCGCTCCTCCGCCTTCTTAGACAAGGCCGTTGGCAGAATGAGGCTGACTTCTTATGCCGCAAGTCTTCGGCCGCCAATGCTGATTACTTATCAAAATTTAGGCAGTGGCGGGGATCGAACCCGGGACCGAAGACGTTTTGATTATGAATCAAAGACGCTACCCCTAGACCACGGACCACGGGTCTAATACGGGAATTTATTGGGTATCAAATATCAAAGGGGTGCTGGCACCTGATGATACGTTCAGGGATTAGTGCAACATCTGGTCTGTGCATCGCACAAGGCGGCTTGCACGTGGTGCAGCTGATATTGGTCATGGGGCCTGAGTGGGTTAGTGCAGCCTGCATTTGTAGGAATACGTGATGTGGCTGGCCTGGCAAAGTGGTCAGTGTGTGGGCGTCCAATGGTTCAAATGGCTCTGAGCACTATGGGACTCAACATCTTAGGTCATAAGTCCCCTAGAACTTAGAACTAGTTAAACCTAACTAACGTAAGGACATCACACACACCCATGCCCGAGGCGGGATTCGAACCCGCGACCGTAGCAGTCCCGCGGCTCCGGACTGCAGCGCCAGAACCGCTAGGCGTCCAATGCCCTGAAGTGAATTATGTTGATAGTATTCCTTGCATGATCAGAACAAAAATAAATGATCGATTTAATTACTACTTTTTTATGTATTTTACAAGATCTGTATCTTCCCAAACAGTGGAGAATGATGAGCAAGAGAGTTAAACCCCTGTGATTTGAATTTTACAAATAAACCTTATATCCTTTGCTATGTAATTGAATTTCCTATTGTGAGATACTTCGTCTCCAGCACAGACCCTTCATTTTCATGGTGGGGGTGGGTGGGAGGGAAGGTTGGTGGATTTACCAGAGAGGAAGGGGTTAGTTAATTTATTGATTTAATTTATTAGCCAATGAATTTGATATCAGAGTTCTGCCTGTATCGGCGAGGGTGAGGTGGGAGAGGAGTAGGATAAATGGGAGGGGTGAGGAGGTTTCTCAGAAGGAAGGATCTACAGGGGGCCATAAGGCAATCATCAGGGAGTCGTAAACCACTTAGCAGACCAGTAGCTTAAGGTCATAAATCAGTCACCTGCCACAATTTAATTAATTTGCAGATCAATTTGAGATGAAAAGTGGTGTAGAATATTAGGTTAGGAACTTGTCAAACAGAAGAGGACAACAGTTTGAGGGCTGGCATTGAGCATAACAACAGGTTTGCCCCTGAACGTATGCTTGCCCCTGATGTAGGCAACCTGCACTAAAACGTGGAGCAATGTTCGCTTTGTCCCACTACTTTTCCACAGATATATCACGCTGAACGTCGATGACCCAATAATCTTAAAGTTTTGCAGAATACTGTGGTAGTTTGGAAGAAGTATTACGAACAGTGGTTTGTGCTTGTATGACCCTTACACTAGGAAAACGCAGGTTTGCCTATTACAATGTAAAATTTCTAGGTCATCTCTTGAACAACCGAGGCATGTATGTAGGTGAGGAAAAACTTTAATGCCATCCACCAATTTCTCTCAGCCAAAAACACGCGACAGTGGAAGTCGTTCTTGGGAGAATGTATGAACGATTAAGCCAGAAATGGTGTCCACCTGACAAGACTGATAAAGAAGGACATCGCGTCCAACTGGTCTGACAAGCACGACCGCGAGTTTCAAGCTCTTGACGACTCGCTAGCGCGGAAGATTTCATTCCACCAACCAGACTTTCGTAAGTGATTTTTCCTCGCCTTGGACACTTTCTACGTATCGATTCAAAACTGTAACTGGAAGAGGGTAAGAAAGAACAAGAGCAGCATGGGTTAATCTGTTGCGCGGTTCCATGAGAAGATGCATTGTGACTGACAAGGAGCTGTTGGCCATTGTTTGGAGTTTGTACGGGTTACGAAAGTACCTTTTGGGCTGTCGGGTAAAGATAGTTATTACTCACTGGACACTAACGGTCTGAACAATTGTCATCACCTCAATGCAAGGCTCCGCTGGGCAGCCGTCTTACAAGAATTCAGTTACACCGCCCAGCATGTGCCCGGCAAAGACATTATCTCCCCTAGCACTCGGATTGCGTGTCGAAGATCTGGACTGCCCAGAGAATAAAGAACTTCCCTTTTCTAGAATCAAAAAGTAAAGGGTGGTGCTGAAATGAAACATAAACTCTGAGCCTTAGTTCCCTATCAGTGTGACGACCCACAGTGTCTTGGCGTTGAGGATCAAATACTGAAAGATCGAGCGAACGTGACGGTACGAGCCTTTTAACGATTGCAGGATGGACTATTGTATGTCCAAAGACATCACGAGAGAGAGCAGTGGCGGCTATGCATTCCACAGCAGATGCAGGACGATCTTATTAGGTCGAACCACTTGCTGTTAGGGCACCATGGTGCCGCAAAATGCCTTGTAATTCTCAAACAGCTTGTGCACTTCAAAAAGATTCAGGCTATAACCGGCAGATAACTGACGAAGTACGCCCTGTGCCATAAAGCAAAACCAGGGAGAGAAAGTCTTTTGAGACTAATGTAACACGTCACTGCATCATCCCCACGATAGTTCTTCCCGGTTGATATTAAGATGAGTCTACCAGTAGGCAGAGAAGAAGTCAGCTTTTTATTTACAGTTCATGACGTGTTGACAAAACACATGATGTTTTACCCAATAGGAACAACTTCAGCGGTCATTCTGGTGAGGTGCCTGCATCGTTACACCGAAACGTTCAACAACCCAAACAGTGTCTTGACAGACAACGGTCCTCAGTTCAATTCTTGAGCCTGGATGAATGAGATGCTGCAGCGCGGAGTCACGATCCATAGGTCAAGTATCTATTGCATGGCAACAAATGCGATTGGAAGATGTTTCAGAGAAGCAGGGAAGCTGGTTAGAATATATTGTTCTGCGAAACAGTCTAAAATGGCAGAATATATTCCTCAATTCGAAGAAATCATCAACAATCTGGTCCATGACAGTATCAGTTATTCCCTGGCCGAACGGATATGAGATAGGCCCTTCATCACACCACTAAGGGAAGTGGGAAGATGACCCCCTGCCCTAAAATTGACCTGTAAGCCAAATTAGTAATTGCGTTGCGGAGAATCAAGAGGAAGGAAGCTTTGAGGAAAGAACAGCACACCAGTACCTCAAGAAACAGAAACATATGATCAAAGAGGGAGAGTTGGTACTGGTCTTTAATCACCGCTAGTCTGACCTGGACGAAAAGAAAATACCCAAGTTCTGTTTTTTTGTATGATGCCCCTTACGGATTGGAGAAGGTCCTAAGTGACCTATCATATATTGTTATAGACCTTTGGCTGGTACTGAGGTACAGATATAAAACATGAGAAACGTTAAGCCACTCATTAGTCAAGTCCTGCCCTAATATTTGTATTGCTAAGTATATAATTTTACAAGTTGTTGCAAAGCAGTTAGTAAGGTCATATGAGTCTGCAACATGATATGGTTGCAAATTTGAGCTGTCAACCTAATTGACTTATGGTCTGGTGATAATATGGGTATTGTGCTCTGTTTGTTTAAGATTTAAATACATAAAATCTAGGAGTGACATTTGATAGATCTCTTACTTTCAAGTATCACTGCATGATCTGTGAGATAAAAGTTTCCATTAGAAACAATCTTCTGCGCAAACTGGCTGGAGCACAATGGAGTAGCCAGCCTGAAACTATATGAACTTGTGCAGTGGCATTATGCTATTCTGCAGCAGAGTATGCGTTTTCTGTTTGGTATAATTCAACACATGTCAAACTGGTGGACATAACTCCCAACGACACCTGTAGAATCATAACATGTTGCTTGAAATCCGCTCCAATCGAATGGCTTTGCTGCCTCGCTGGAATACCACCGATTCCTTTTCGAAGAGAAATGGCTGCGAATGAGGAAAATAAGACAGTGGAGTAGGAGAGAGCCCATCATCTGTATGGGCATGAAATGCACCCACAACAAGTGAAGTTAAGGGGGAGTTTCCTTAGGACATCGACGGCACTTAGAATCATTGCTGAAAAAGCTAGGTTGCAACTGTGGAAGGCTACGATCTACCTCTCCCCTGGCTGGAAAAGAGTTTCTGAGACTTTCTGTACTGGGTATGATGAGGAATGGATGACTTGGAAGTCCCTGAATAGACCGGAGTTGTCAGATTAAATGTTAATTTGGCCAGACGGGGCTGCACTGATGAAGGTGATGTTCATTGTGTCTTTGGAGAAGACCAGACCATTCATCATATGCTTCAGTGCCGACTCTGTCGACCTTCCTGTACAGAAGATGAACTTCATTAAGCAACAGAAAATGCATTGGCAATGGCCATGCTTTGTAATTTAATGTGAAATAATGTAATGTTGTCACAACTGCGTGGAATACGTATGTTCTTGATACGAGAAATAAATAAAAATAAAATGGAGTATTGTCACTGGAAGCTCTGCTAGCTGAAGCAAGAGAGAGAGAGAGAGAGAGAGAGAGAGAGAGAGAGAGAGAGAGAGAGAGGGGGAGAGAGAGAGAGAGAAAACCTCTGTTACCGAAGTTGCGGAAACCGCTAAAAATGGCATGTGTCTGGGAGGGGGGAGAGCACAGGAGCACCGGAGGGTGTCCGCAAGGTGCTCGGTAACTAGCAAGATTGGAAACAGCATGAGGCTCTCTCACGCCAGAAGACACCTTTCAGTTGACTGCCAGCACGCATTTGTGCGTAACTGTCGCAATAACGAAAGTACCGCCACCCTCCCCAAACTCAAGTACTATCGATCTGTGTTTCTGAAGTGCTCTGCTGACAAGGGAAACTTTTCATCACACCCCCTTTAGATTTAGTGTTAAGATGGTCAGGTGGATAGCTCGTCAAAAACTAAAACAGATCAAGCATAAAAACAGGAAGAAATTGTACTGAACTGTGAAAAAAAGCAAAATAGAAACAGTGAACGGTTCAAGCTTAACAAATGCAACAAATCCAACGGTGTTGGACTACAAAGCGGAAGAGCCATGTTCAAAATACTCTCGTGCCATTTATAAATATTTCTTGTTTTTATGAACTGTTCGTCTGGTCACTGAAATGTTTGTTCTCTTTCTGTAGTCTTGGCAGTTGTCATACTATACATTTGTTATAGACTATGAGTCATGCGGTAAGAATAAATTACCGTCGCAAGTAAATGTGATGAGAGATAGCACATAGACGTCTCACATAAAAGAAAACGACAGGTAAACGGGTGTGAACTACGTTACAACACAGGAATTCAGGAGTAAAAACTTTCAAAATGGAACACAACTTCAAGAGCTTTCATATCGAAACTGTGTGTAGTGAAACTGTTGAATTCATTTGTTGCAGCTTATGTGACAGACTATTATGTTTTCATAATTTCCTTGGGAGTGATCACATTTACTTTCAAACGAATACCTAAATCGGGCAAGGAGGCATGTCTCATTCTCACCAGGTGTACAAATTAGGTGCGTCGATAAGAGATGCCTATCATATGACACACGTATTGTCCTTGGTGCCGTGTATGACACACAAGACGTGTTATCCTGTGGGGGATTCGGTTGACTTGTCGCCCTGTGATCAAAGGTTTGCGGTTCCCATTTGAAAGCCACCTCCTTTTGGCTGCTAATAAAGTAGTTGTGCAAAATCAACTTTCATTATAGGTCCCTTCCTCACACCTCGCTGTTGTAAGCGGACGTTACACTACGACACCGACACAAATTTGAATACAGCGGAAAGAAAAAAATTGGCGCAATGGAGCTTCAAACACGGCTCGCCCTCTTAGCAATCCAGCAGCGTGACCATTCAACCTAGGCGGCGCTGCTCTTCCACACTGCTCTATATTGCACTTCTCCTTGGACCATTCATTGCTTCTATTTTGCTTTTTTCTTCGCGGTTCAGTACACCGTTCTCCTGTTTTCATGCTTGATCTGTGGTCAGTTTCTGACGGGTTATGTACTGGGCTATCTACCACTAAATCTGAGGGGGTGCGATTGGAAGTTTCCCCTATGAGTAGGATAACTCTAGTTGATTCGTATAGCCAGCAGAAATCAAACACACACATTTCTGACACGCACTAAGGAACGCAGCGTAGTAAATTTATTCACTGCGCGACAATAGCTACAAACATGAAAAAGTGTAGAGGAAATTAGGACTACTCCAAACATAAGAAGTTTGAGATATTATAAGGAATGGTACATAAACGAACCAGAACACGTGAGTTAGAAGGTAGGAAGGCATGAAATTAAAGACGATTATGGAATAAGCGGGGTCCAACATAGTAAGTTCACCGTCTGACCAGACCTTGGGAGAAGAAATGCCACAATCATTGCCGGTTAAAATGTGGTAAATACTCACCGGAAGCTCCACTACAGTTCGACGGTCAAGTGTATGATGTCTGTTTTCATTTCCAGTTCAGCGAGACACTCTCATAATTCCAGGAAAGGATAATATGTGGAGAAGTAAAGGCAATCCCGTATATCCAAGGCATTCGGTCTGATAAATCCCGCTCAAACAGAACAGTCTAAGAAGTAACACTTAGCTATCGATGTAAGAGAGAAAAAGAGGAAAGGAAGAGAAGAAAGAATTAAGAAGTATTCGTCGAAAAGAGAAAGAAATGTAAACTCGTTTTGGAGACGTATACAGCAGCTGTCCAATCCAGTCCCGTTACAAAGAAAGAGAGTTGAATGAAATTAGAACCACATTTTCAATCACAGAGTTATATTTCTTAACCCAGTTATGAGATCAGAGGTAGTAGGCAACGGCACAAAATCAATTAATTAAGAAGTCAATGAACTTAATTTGCTTGTTTACACAGGGTATTTCAAAACTACACCGACAAACTTCGAGGAGATGTAGAAGGTGTCTTGAGGAACAAAATGAGATGAACCCATGTCCGGAAACGTCATCCAACGACGGTACAAGGAGTCGTAGTTACATTGTAAAAGGTAAACAACATGTGAAACAAACGTTAAAAACTAAATGTTCGACTGTGATCGAGACTGTTTTCTTCACTTGTTTAACTTAGTTTATCAGTTCACTGGTATTCACAATGCTTCCACCACTTAAGAATTAACTAAAATTATGGTAGGCGCTAAAAGTGCCTGCCTCCAGCGTAGCAGCATGCCCGATATGTGTCTATGAAGATTGACTGCCGCATTCGCTCAAAGATACCGGACTCGGTGCGAACAGTCTCTCACGCAACATGCAGCCTCGTCACTAGATCTTCCGCTGACCCCATAGGGATTTCGTGCACCACTTTCTTCAGATGGCTTCACAGGAAGAAGTCCAGCTCGTTGAGATCAGATGACCGAGGCGGCCACGTTACAGGGACACCTCAGCCAATCCAGCGACCCCAAACATCCTTCCCATCTGAGTTCTGGCAGTCCGACTGTAGTGTGTGGGTGCCCCATCCCACTTATGTCGACGGACTGCAAGTGGCACCTCCACTAATTTCGGAAGCACTGCCTGGATGAACACTGTGTAGCTGTCGCCTGTGAGTCTAGGAGGAAGCATGCTACGGGCCGTCAAGTAATCGTGGGCAGTGCCAGCCCATATAATGGTGGTGAACTTTTCCTGATAACCTCGTTCGTGGGTGGCGTGGGGATTCGCCTCCGCTAGCACATGGCAACTGTGGGTGTTGAACACACCCTCACGGATGAAGGACCCCCTGTCAGTGAACAACCGCATACGCAAGGTAATACGGCTTCCTGGCGCAAAGCTGTGGGAATCCTGCCTGAACGCCACACGCGGAGCAAAATCGTGGGCCAACAGCATCTGTTTCTTCTGAAGACTGAATGGAGGCCTTCCATTCTCATGCAGCACCTGCCAAGCCGCTGAGTGTGAGTTTTGTGTTACGTGTGCCACAGCCCGGGTGCTTTCGGATGGGTCTGCGTCGAACCTTTCTAGTACATCCGCCGCAAATAGTGGCACGCGTACACTTCGCGCGCAGCATCTGCCGTATCGATGCTCTGTGAAACCACCAGTTTCACCCAGACGTCGATGAAGGGACGCAAACGTAGAGTGATGTGGCTGATGCTTATTGGGACGTCGTTGACCATAGATGAGTAACACTCCGCACACATAGCGGCATGCCTCACCATAGAAGGATTGCATGTCGCGCTGCTCGGCCCAGGCGAACGTCTCCACGATGCGGCACCCAAGCACGCGACAAACTATTGACTGAGCGCTGTGTTCCTACTGCATACGTCTGTGGTTCCCCTCTGGCGCTGTCTCTATTAGTGATATCTACAGTGTTTTCTGATAGTCGTGCCCGCGTTCAGCACCGTCTAACATCCAGATTGCTGAAGGGCACATTGTGAGACGTTCTGCCCGCGGTCTGTTCGCGTACAATGCCACGGCTGCTGCCTAGCGGCAGGCGCCGGCGCATGTAACTTAGACGCTCTGTACCATCGTTGGATGACGTTTCTGGACACGAGTTCCTATCCTCATGTTGTTCCCCAAGAACATACTACAGCTCCTTGAAGTCTGTCTGTTTAATTTGGAAACATCCTGTATGTTAGAATCAGTTCTCTCCAGCCATCTAAAACCACTGATAGCTTGCCTAAGTAGAGGACTACCGAATGGCGGGGGTGATGCAGTTTTCATGAAATACACAAAATGGCGAAATTTGACAAATTTCAGGGGCTGTTACTTTCAAATTCAAGCCACGGCACCTGTGGCATGTAGAGACACTGACCCAGCCCGCTGTCAGAGAACTGGTGCCATCACAGATTCACCACCCTGAACGTTGAAAGCCCAACTAATCCATTGTTTGAAAGCCGCAGCAGCCGTCGTCATTGCCACCCCAGTCAAGTTGGCTACAAGTAAATTTTTCTGTCAGAGGAAGCACATTGCTGTGCTGTGTCCGAAGAAGGAAACTGCTGAGAGATGATCTCTCAGCCTCGATTTGTTGTAGTTCTTAGTAGCCATCACTTACTAACCAGCAATAGCGTGGTACCAATAGCAATTTTTGCGATACATATGCTTGGCTTCCACCAACCATATTGGAAGTGACTATGTGTTGTTGCACTCAGCTTCGGTCAAGACATTCGTGGTAGAACGCCCGTAGCTATTTCGTCCATTATTAAGATGCAAATACGGAATTTTGTCCACGAGAGCTGTAAGCTCTATCTTTGAGCCCCTATCTGTGTACTTGCATTAGGCGATTATGGCTAATTCATCTTCTTTTTTCTGATAAATACTCTCTCGATGGTCTAGACAAGTTATAACTGTTTCTCATGTGATTCTCTTTCTTTTTATGTACATTTCGTTTGGACCACAGCTAGCTTGCGGATATCCGTACAGTAAAAAATTGTGAGCTGGCAAAGTCCCACTTTTGTGATAGGATGACTTCGCACTCCTTGTTTCATTAAAAATATAACTTCCACAGTACTTACTGGTCTTTAGTTTACTCCAGTTTCCTTCATTAATCAAGTTAATTATCCCAGCAAGAGAATTCCCTTCCGAAAGAAAAGTTGTCTGGTATCTCCTTGGTCTAGGGAGCAGAAGCTTATTTGGTCAGGTCATTTTAATCTGAATGTAGAGGAAATGGTGACATGCAGAACTCCTCTCTTCTTTCGGTTCAATTCACAATATCTTCAACACCATTTCAAGCGTCACTTAACATTGACCACTGATGTGTGTGGAGATTCTCGACCACTCCATGCCATTATTTTTAACTCGTGCACAGTCATTGTGGTAACTGGACTGTCGGTAGACTTACATTATGTGCAAATTTCCATCCTGATCTCGGATCCGATTCATTTCTATTCTTTAATCTAATTTGCAGTGTGCTACGAGGTATTTTAAAATATTGTTGTAAGCCGATAAACGTGTAGCAACAGCTTATTTCACCTTTTTCAAAAATCCAGAGCTTCTCGTAGTTTCCTCTGTATTCCACATATATTTTTAACCATCTGAAACATAAAAAATATGAATCATCGTAGGACAATGATGGTCAGTTTATAGGTTGAATGTCATTACCTGAATACATGGTTTCATTCAACAACTCTGTGATGCAAAGTAGGGTTTACCTTGATGCTGTGTAATCAATGGTGTGTCAGCAGAATCAGTGAAACATGCATTTAATTGTGAAGTATGCTGTGGATTTGCTTATAACAACCACGCTGACTCTCAAGATCCAAACAAAAAGTGACAAGATAGCTCGTACCATGCTTCTTAAATTCAGAAGACTGCTACTTCCGGGCTGCATTCACCGCCATGAATGACAGTCAGTTGACAGGATGACCAACATTATTCAGGGAAAAAATATTTTTTTCCGAGACGTTAGTACTTTATCTTTTTTTCACGGTGCTCTTTGTAATCTCATATCAACATATGATACATCATCTTGATGGAGTCATTTTCTCTGCAATTCTCTGTGCAATGTCTGGGTGCCTCACTCATATGGATTTCCTACGGTTTGTATATCATATAAATAAATGTAGATGTTTTGAAAATAATTCAACGTGATTATTTTTCCTTTCTAGCTGAGGGCATCTGGGAATTTTAATTTTGCCTTTTATTTCTTGAATTACGCTATTGTTAAAGAGTGACACATCTTCTTGGGCGTACATTAACAATTCCTTTCCTGCACTTTCTTGTGTAATTTCCGGATGGAATGTAAAGTTTTCTGTTTTATCAGTTGAATGGTTGGTACATGTTATTTTGTTGGTTTGAAACTCTGCAAACAGCCAAATGGGAATGGATTCTTTCATGTATTTGTCGACCACAATATCATCGCACCTGGGAGTGAGGGCGCTTATGTCGGCTTATTGTGAGCTGTTATCGTGATTTTCAGGAGGACACGCAGAAATAGTTGATAGTACATCTTCAACTGATCTGAAAGCATTCACAATGTGATGCGTTTTCCTTAGTCACCACTGGACTTGTTTTACTGTAATGCCACGGCATGTTTTCGATAATAGCCACGGGAGGCCAAGTGCAGTAATATGATGGTTGGGTACTATCCTTTAACATAATGAATGACTATGGATGCGTTAATTTCTTTGAGAACTCAACGCATGGCAACTTTCCATTCCTATTTACGGTAAATGCTGATTTTTTATTTCCAAGTCGTATCCAAATTTTTTTTATAAACTGTTTTTAAAGTAATATGTAAGCCTTACTTGCATATCTGCAATACTTCTTGTTTTTCGATCAGCAGTTTATATCATTAGGTTACGGCAATTGTTTACGTCATATACGCTAGTTTCCGTTTTGTCAGATTCATTTCCAGTTTTCTTATGCATATGCATAATACATTTTCTGCACTTAGAGGAACAAATTTCTTATAAGAGTGCTTTAAGCCTGTGCAATATATTTATTCTTTTTTAAAATCGTAAATGAAAACAGTAAACTGTTAAATGGTTAAACTGTTAAATGGTGATCGGTCATATAGCAAACAGTTAAATTGTTAAATGGTTAAAAGTTAAAAGATTGAACATAAATGGGTGTGTGATTAAATGGTAAATGGAAATGTAAGTTGAGACTTACCGATGGCAGCAAGTCGGATGATGGTAGTGGTAGTGGTGATGATGAGGCAGATGTGGAAATATTGTACATAATAGTATTCAGTGGTATTCACCAGCTGAGTCAACAATCAGTTGGGAGGGGGATGCCCAAGAATCGGCAAGTAGCGAGGCACGGGATTCCCAGGGATTTCTTGTGTCGTGTGAAACGCCACCAGTTTCCAGGCGTTTTCAGACAGGTAAAAAAGCGTTCACTACATGTGAGCATTGGTACAATTAGAGAGATTTGCTTGTAATCTGTTCAGTTTTTGATTGTGCAACGCAGCTGTCAACATGCCCCTCAGTTCCACGAGACAAAAGATTAGCTCAAAAGTCAGGTGTTGGAATACCGACGCAATCTGCAGTAAACTGGCGTTGCTACGGTTTTCTGTACTGGAAAATGTATTTCAATCCGTTTCTCAATCACTACATACACAGAGGTCACGAGAGTCATGGGATACGTCCTAATTTCGTGGCGGACCGCCTTTTCCCGGCGTTGTGCAGCAGCTCGACGTGGCATTGACTCAACAACTCGTTGGAAGTACCGTCCAGAGATATTGAGACATGCTGCCTTGTAGCCGATCATAATTGCGGAAGTGTTGCCGGTGCAGGATTTTGTGCACTAACTGCTCTCTCGATAACATCCCACAAAAGTTCGATGGGATTCAGGTCGGGCGATCTGGATGGCCATATCATTCGCTCGAAATGCCCAGAATGTTCTTCAAACCAATCGCGAACTATTGTGGCTCTCTGACACTGCGCACTCTCGTCCATTAAAATTCTGTCGTTATTTGGGAACATGAAGTCCATGAATGGCTGCAAACGGTCTCTAAGCAGCCGAGCATAATCATTTCCAGTCAATGATCGATTCAGTAGGAGAGGACCCAGTCTGTTTCATGTAAACACAGTCCACACCGTTATGGATGCTTGCATAGTGCCTTGCTGGCGACGTGGGCCCATAGCTTCGTGGAGTCTGCGTCACACTCGAGCTTTACCATCAGCTCTTACGAACTGAAATCGGGACTCATCTGATCAGGCCATGGTTTCCAGTCGCCAACAGTCCACCCGGTATGGTCACAGGCCTAGGAGAGGTGCTGCAGGCAATGTCGTCTGTTAGCAAAGGGCCTTGCGGCAGTCGTCTGCTGCCATAGCCTGTTAACACCGAATTTCACCTCACTGTTCTAACGGATACGTTCGTCGTACGTCCGGCATTGATTTATGTGATTATTTTTCGCAGAACTGCTTGTTTGTTAGCACTGAGAACTCTACGCAAACGCCTCTGCTCTCGGTTGTTAAGTGAAGGCCATGGGCCACTGAGTTGTCCGTGATGAGAGATAATGCATGAAATTTCGTATTCTCGCCACACTCTTAATACTGAGGTCTCAGAATTCTGAATTCCCTAACGATTTCCAAAATGGAATACCCATGCGTCTAGCTCCAACTGCCATACCGCATTCAGTCTGTTAATTCCCTTCGTGCAGTCGTAGTCACGTAGGAAAGTTTTGCACATTAAGTACCTGGGTAAAAAGACAGCTGTGGCAATGCACCGCCCTTTTATAAATTATGTAAGCATAACTACCGCCATCTGTAAATGTACATATCGCTATCCCATGACTTTCGTCACCTCAGTGTAGTATGATGGAGCTATACTTTCTTAAAAAATATACCCAACATGAAGGAAATGAAACTAAAAAAAAGACTGTGTGTTTATGAAAGGAATAGGTGGAGACTTTGGAGACGGAGAAGGATAAAATAAGTATGTTGTGGGAGTTGACGGAGTTGCAGAAGAGTCACATAAGAAAATCATAGTAGAGACAGGGAGTTAACTGACAGCATCATTTTTTGTTGAACCAACAGAAAGAGCAGGTTATACTCCGTATTGCATCACATTTGATCCCATAGCAAAAGTGTGAATGATTGGTGGTTCACAGGTAGATGTCATAGGATATGATATATTAATTCACAATCTAAGACAACCAAGAATGGAGTATTAGATAATTTATTATTTAAAATTAAACCTCCTAAACAGAGTAACACAATAAAAAAATCTTTAAAATTATGGTAAAAACTACCTGTATCCTTATTGAGAGATGGGAGGGAACGCAATTTTAGACCCCTATTCAGCTGTCTCATGTTGGATACAAAAAAATTTCGCCTTGTTTTATCACTGTAGAAGATACTATTAAACTTTCCATCAACCCTATTTATCAAGCACTAATAGACTAGGATAGTTATTTCGAAAGAAGACAGACCAAGAATAAGACGTTAAAGCCAAAGAAGACATGCATTTATGAAAGCAGAAGGTGAAGATACTGGAGAAAAGAAGGATGCTTATGATGAGGAAGAAGAAGAAGATTACAGTAATTTCCCCAATTGGAATATGATCTTCTACGACCCTCCAGTAGATATCGATTGCAATGACGCGAATGAATTGGTACAGTGATTAGTTTTCTTGATAGCTTAGAAAGCGGTGAACAATAATTCACACGGTAACGAATTAGTATCTACTGAAGAGAAACTTTGAGAACCATCGATTACTGCATGAAGTTGCGGAAAATAAAGTGGAAGACTAAGTGGTTAGTTGCATATGTGAACACTGAATATTACCTAGAGAATTAGAGTGCATGGGTATGTAATGATAAACTTAACCCCCGAGTGAAATGCTAGCTGATTGAACCAAGACAGAGTAGGACAGTGAGCGAATAAGTTCTACCTTACCGGAGGTTTCTGTCCTCAACAAAATGTATTTGAATTTTCACCATATGAAATTTACTGTTTCTATAATACATATAAATAATCATATAAATGTGGGAACATATTCTCTGCGCACATACATACGTACATACATACATACATAGAAACAGTAAATTTCATATGATGAAAATTCAAATGCATTTTGTTGAGGACAGAAACCTCTGGTAAGGTAGAACTTATTCGCTCATATATATATACAAGGTGAGTCACCTAACGTTACCGCTGGATATATTTCGTAAACCACATCAAATACTGACGAACCGATTCCACAGACCGAACGTGACGAGAGGGGCTAGTGTAATTGTTTAATACAAACCATACAAAAATGCACGGAAGTATGTTTTTTTTACACAAACCTACGTTTTTTTAAATGGAACCGCGTTAGTTTTGTTAGCACATCTGAACATATAAACAAGTACGTAATCAGTGCCGTTTGTTGCATTGTAAAATGTTAATTACATCCGGAGATATTGTAACCTAAAGTTGACGCTTGAGTACCACTCCTCCGCTGTTCGATCGTGTGTATCGGAGAGCACCGAATTACGTAGGGATCCAAAGGGAACGGTGATGGACCTTAGGTACAGAAGAGACTGGAACAGCACATTACGTCCACATGCTAACACCTTTTTATTGGTCTTTTTCACTGACGCACATGTACATTACCATGAGGGGTGAGGTACACGTACACACGTGGTTTCCGTTTTCAATTACGGAGTGGAATAGAGTGTGTCCCGACATGTCAGGCCAATAGATGTTCAATGTGGTGGCCATCATTTGCTGCACACAATTGCAATCTCTGGCGTAATGAATGTCGTACACGCCGCAGTACATCTGGTGTAATGTCGCCGCATGCTGCCACAATACGTTGTTTCATATCCTCTGGGGTTGTAGGCACATCATGGTACACATTCTCCTTTAACGTACCCCACAGAAAGAACTCCAGAGGTGTAAGATCAGGAGAACGGGCTGGCCAATTTATGAGTCCTCCACGTCCTATGAAACGCCCGTCGAACATCCTGTCAAGGGTCAGCCTAGTGTTAATTGCGGAATGTGCAGGTGCACCATCATGCTGATACCATATACGTCGA
Organism: Schistocerca nitens; assembly: GCF_023898315.1. NCBI lineage: Eukaryota > Metazoa > Arthropoda > Insecta > Orthoptera > Acrididae > Schistocerca > Schistocerca nitens. The sequence goes on from NC_064619.1 coordinate 374,734,713, forward strand.
CGCGTTTCCAGTGGGACATTTTCGAGCAACGTTGCAGATCATTCTGTAGAAACGCGATGTATGTTGCAGTGCTCTCCGATACACACGATCGAACAGCGGAGGAGTGGTACTCAAGCGTCAACTTTAGGTTACAATATCTCCAGATGTAATTAACATTTTACAATGCAACAAACGGCACTGATTACGTATTTGTTTATATGTTCAGATGTGCTAACAAAACTAACGCGGTTCCATTTAACAAACATAGGTTTGTGTTAAAAAACATACTTCCGTGCATTTTTGTATGGTTTGTATTAAACAATTACACTAGCCCCTCTCGTCACGTTCGGTCTGTGGAATCGGTTCGTCAGTATTTGATGTGGTTTACGAAATATATCCAGCGGTAACGTTAGGTGACTCACTCTATATATATATATATATATATATATATATATATATATATATATATATACTCCTGGAAATTGAAATAAGAACACCGTGAATTCATTGTCCCAGGAAGGGGAAACTTTATTGACACATTCCTGGGGTCAGATACATCACATGATCACACTGACAGAACCACAGGCACATAGACACAGGCAACAGAGCATGCACAATGTCGGCACTAGTACAGTGTATATCCACCTTTCGCAGCAATGCAGGCTGCTATTCACCCATGGAGACGATCGTAGAGATGCTGGATGTAGTCCTGTGGAACGGCTTGCCATGCCATTTCCACCTGGCGCCTCAGTTGGACCAGCGTTCGTGCTGGACGTGCAGACCGCGTGAGACGACGCTTCATCCAGTCCCAAACATGCTCAATGGGGGACAGATCCGGAGATCTTGCTGGCCAGGATAGTTGACTTACACCTTCTAGAGCACGTTGGGTGGCACGGGATACATGCGGACGTGCATTGTCCTGTTGGAACAGCAAGTTCCCTTGCCGGTCTAGGAATGGTAGAACGATGGGTTCGATGACGGTTTGGATGTACCGTGCACTCTTCAGTGTCCCCTCGACGATCACCAGTGGTGTACGGCCAGTGTAGGAGATCGCTCCCCACACCATGATGCCGGGTGTTGGCCCTGTGTGCCTCGGTCGTATGCAGTCCTGATTGTGGCGCTCACCTGCACGGCGCCAAACACGCATACGACCATCATTGGCACCAAGGCAGAAGCGACTCTCATCGCTGAAGACGACACGTCTCCATTCGTCCCTCCATTCACGCCTGTCGCGACACCACTGGAGGCGGGCTGCACGATGTTGGGGCGTGAGCGGAAGACGGCCTAACGGTGTGCGGGACCGTAGCCCAGATTCATGGAGACGGTTGCGAATGGTCCTCGCCGATACCCCAGGAGCAACAGTGTCCCTAATTTGCTGGGAAGTGGCGGTGCGGTCCCCTACGGCACTGCGTAAGATCCTACGGTCTTGGCGTGCATCCGTGCGTCGCTGCGGTCCGGTCCCAGGTCGACGGGCACGTGCACCTTCCGCCGACCACTGGCGACAACATCGATGTACTGTGGAGACCTCACGCCCCACGTGTTGAGCAATTCTGCGGTACGTCCACCCGGCCTCCCGCATGCCCAGTATACGCCCTCGCTCAAAGTCCGTCAACTGCACATACGGTTCACGTCCACGCTGTCGCGGCATGCTACCAGTGTTAAAGACTGCGATGGAGCTCCGTATGCCACGGCAAACTGGCTGACACTGACGGCGGCGGTGCACAAATGCTGCGCAGCTAGCGCCATTCGACGGCCAACACCGCGGTTCCTGGTGTGTCCGCTGTGCCGTGCGTGTGATCATTGCTTGTACAGCCCTCTCGCAGTGTCCGGAGCAAGTATGGTGGGTCTGACACACCGGTGTCAATGTGTTCTTTTTTCCATTTATATATATATATACACACACATCGAAACAGGAAAAATAAATCCAATAAACATGCATCCGGAAACGCATACTTTCTTGGATAAGCGCAATAGACATGGGCCCAGAAATGCATACTTTCCGAGCGAGCGAGATGGAGCAGTGGTTAGCACATTGGACTTGCATTCGGGAGGACGACGGTTCAAGTTCGCGCCCGGCTCTTCTGGTTTAGGTCTTCCGTGATTTCCTTAAATCGCTTCAGGCAAATACCAGGATAGTTCCTTTGAAAGGGCACGGCCGACTTCCTTCCCCATCCTGACCTAATCTGATGGGAGCGATGACCTCGTTATTTGGCCCCCTTCAACCAATCAATCAACCATACTCTCTGCGATAACCGCGTGTTTACAGGAAATGTTCAACGTGGCGTCTATTCACGACAATGCCCCCCCCCCCCCCTGCCCTCAGGCGTAATAAATGACGCACCCTTTGAAGTGTACCCGGGTGGTTTTGTACCTACTGGCACGCATTGTAGATGCGACCCCGTTGTGTCCGCACATTGTTGATTGGCGTGGCGTATACTAATTCCTCATAAGAAAAAGTCTAGGGGATTCAGGTCTGGGGAATGAACAGGTCAAGGTGTGGCCCCTCTCGACCGATCCAGCGGTCCTGAAATGTCTGCGTCGTATGTTTGCGCACATTGTGACGCAAGTGTGCTGGTGCGCCGTCAGGCATGAACCACATTTGCATTTGTTACAGCAATGGTACACCCTCCAGCAAGGCGGGCAATACATTAGTAAGAAAGTCCAGGTAATGCGGCATATTTAACCTTTGTGGAAGCAGGTACGGCCCTACTAATCTGTCGCCAAGTACGCCTGCCTATGCGTTGATTGAGAATCGGTGTTGAATCGCTCTTTCCTGAGCTACTTGGGGATTTATATCTGCCCGTACATTGTGGTTATGGAAATTCACAACACCATCTCTTGTGAACGCTGCCTCATCGGTAAATAAAATCTTGGATGTGAACAGTGGATCTGCGGCACACTTCTGGAACAGACATTGACAGAACTGCTGTCTGCCATGATGATCCAGTGGTTTTAGGGCCTGAACGTGGTGTAGATGATGTGGGTACAGCAATTGCTCATTATGAGCCGCCCCCCCCCCCGCCCCCGTCAGCCTCACCGGCAAATAAGAGAGTGAGACACACCTTCTACCGCTGCTAATTGTCGCACACTAGTCCCTGCGGTGTAAATGTCTGCCGAACACCTTATCAGAGAGCACTCTGCGCTGCGGATATTTTTCAGCGTAGAGGGTTCGGGCTCACAGGCTACGTCCATTTGCTAGACCATAGCAGAGTATCATAACCGCCATTTCACTTTTCGAATATTAGGTTACCATTGCTAACAAGTGCTGGAAGAGAGAAAATGTGGATGTACTACACCATTTGTACGTACAAACAGCGCAGTAACAATAAGCATATAAACGAAACCGCGGTTGGAAGAAGGTACAACACCATGATACGCAGACCTGCACAATAAGGCACACAAACACGACGAAAACTAACGTATCCTACAACACGACTTGAACCACAGAACTGGTTGCAGACCACCTAATAGTAGGCAGGGTCTGTGAGAAAGACATCAGAACACCCTGCCGACACATTTGACAGAGCGCCAACGCAACAACTGTGCTAATATCCGCAACCAAGCGTCTCGCAGCCTTCCTGTAAATACGTGTTTATCTCGGAAAGTATGCGTTTCGAGACTCATGTTTATTGGACTTATTTTTCTTATTTCGATCAGTAGCACCATTGGGTGTACGTGTAGGAAATTCAGAGATAAATATGTCACGCAATGTTACGCCATTATGTTTGACTTTCAAGTGTAGGTTACAGATATAATAGGTAAAGCGGGTCCTTGGTGCCTATTCAGGTGCAGGTTGTTTAATTTTTTTACTGCTTGTCTTCGAACTTGGATCATTTTTACACATCTGATTGCCTACTTTTAATACTGCACTCTGATTGCCTGGCGAGGTGGGAGTAGCCGTTACGAGCCACAGCTAGGCTAGTGCCACCATCTTGGATTTTTTTTCCTTAATTGGAAAGAATAATGTTAGCTGTCGAGAGGTGTAACAGCTGAAGTGAGAGACAGGCATATTTTCATTTATTAAAATCTCTGTAATATAGTTCAGATTTGATTGACCGTTGTAACAGCGATCCTCAAATGTAAGGTATCATGTTCTTTATTCAGACCTTTTCATTAACAGTTTTCTTTTGATAACTTAGTATTATATAATGTAGACGAAGCATTTCATGCAACTTTGGTGCGGCAACGGCGGCGAGGGAAGTCTTTCGGCTTGGCTATAGTCGAGTGCTCGGAAGTGTGTCGAGTGAGCACGCGGCTAGCAGCGGCTGCACAATTTGGTGTATGCAAGGCCGCATAACGTGTCATTTGCGGACCGATTATTTAACATTAATGCACCACTGCCCTGCGAGCAATGCAGAGCACAATGTGTACATAGGGAGTAATTTTCGTCAAGTGATTTATATAAAGTTTTATGAACAAGTATTAACTTGTTAACTGTGTGAACTGTTTTATGTATGAACTGCACTTTAACTATTATTATTTCGCTTATAAACGGCTTATGGCTTTGCCTCCTAATTCATGCCGTTTAATTAAAACTTTTGGCATCCGTGAACTGAATTTGACTTTCCTGTTTGTGTCACTGAGTGCCTTAAGTCACTCACTACTAAGTTTCTTTCAGCATCCCATCAAGAGAGCCGAACTCCACGACCAACGAGCTACTACTGTGAAGGGACATGGTCAGAAGACGCCATGTTGGTGATTAATTAGATATTTTTGGGTTCTGCCTGATGCTATAGAATTCAGCTATGGCCCCTCACATGCTCCGCATTAAAAGTACAAAAATGGATAGCCGCGTGTAATCTGTAATACAGAGAAGGGAGTATGCAGGACGCTGCCTGTGATGAACATTGACTCCTGTTTCCATTAGGTTGCAAACGTTACACCACACCATTAACAGTACTCCACCGAGCGAGGTGGCGCAGTGGTTAGACACTGGACTCGCATTCGGGAGGACGACGGTTCAATCCCGCGTCCGGCCATCCTGACTTAGGTTTTCCGTGATTTCCCTAAATCGCTCCAGGCAAATTCCGGGATGGTTCCTTTGAAAGGGCACGGCCGACTTCCTTCCCTAATCTGATGAGACCGATGACCTCGCTGTCTGGTCTCATTCCCCAAAACCAACCAACCAGCCAACAGTACTCCCTGTTGTTTTGATCCGCCGCGAGAAACATGAACATGTGCTTGAATGCCCATAGATACTGTACTTACTACATTCTCGAACGAATTATGTCTCACTTTCACTGTACAGGGTGTTAGGGCTACAAGTGCAGATTAGATTAGATTAGATTAGATTAGTACTTGTTCCATAGCTCATGAATACGACACTTCATAATGATGTGGAACGTGTCAGGTTAATAAAAGGTGTCTATATAAGATACGTTCGTGTTGCAGTGGAACCTGAAGGGAAGTATTATGTAAAGCATGCGAACTGTTAATGGTCAAAACAAACAAAATTATGAGAGAAAAAACCGTATTGTTACAGTATCTACTGAAGATGCTTTAAAATAAATCGACATGCGTCTGGTCTTAATAAGACTTTTATTACAGTTGCTAAAGTTGTTAATGCAACTTGTATATGTAGAACTGCGGAAAAAAGAGACCAAAAAACAAAGAAGGCAACACTGAAGGGACTTGCTGCAGCGACGAAGATTCTTTATTTTGCTATCACACTATCTCAAATCTTTTCAGTTCATTAGATGTTGTAGGTACCAGAGATTAAATGCCCCCCCCCCCCCCCCCGGAATGTCACATACCAGACAAGTGTAACCCCAAATGTTTGTGCGTGGTAGAGTAATTATGGGATACGCGTACGTGGAAACTGTGTTTGCGCAGCAATCGCCGCCACAGTGTAACTGAGGCGGAATAAGGGGAACCAGCCCGCATTCACCGAAGTAGATGGAAAACCGCCTTAAAAACCACCCACAGGCTGGCCGACACACCGGGCCTCGACACTAAACCTCCGTGCGGATTCAAGCCGGGGCCGTTCGGTAAGCAGCGCACATTTACCCTAAAGGTTTGGGGTGTCCTAAATTGACAGTGAGCTACGGAACAGCAGCCACTGTCGGATAATTTCTGCTGTCTGTTTGCTTAAAATAGGAATCTTCCACTATTTCCAAGCACTAAGCGATGTTTTGGCTGTAGGCCCTATGTTCTCATACCTGGGGAGTTCCACATCTCTTGTTTACATGCACTATGTACATTAGAGAGAGAGACAAGCGTCGTTGTACCACGTCGTCACAACTTTTACGCTTTGGAAATATTGCATTTTCATGTCGTATTCAGTGTTTGACTATTTCCTTGCCGAAATAGTTTAATCGTTATCGAAATGATAACATTTCCTCGCATCTGCAAACAGAAACTTCCCTCAAATGAAGCAATTAAACTCACTTGGTCCTTGGAAAACTGATACTTGTAGCTTGTTCATACTGTATCTTTTAATACTACCCAGAAATTGTTTTGTCGCTCATCATTCATTATTCATTAGCTATCTGGAGTACTGGGCATCACATCTGAATTGAGGGAGTCCTCCACTTTTGCAGGAAGCCGATCGTTTGCTTCTGGGTGGACATCAGAGCCTCGATAAATTTGAAGAAGGACGTTATTACACAAGGCTGTATTCTAAATTAGTTTATTCTGTACCACTGGCTTTGAGCATGGCCCATTCTCAAGTACATCTGTAAAAAAACGTGTGTTGCTATAGCTTTCTACCAGCATACTACAATCAGCATAGTGAACGCATTATTGTGGCCAAGATAGACACGAAGCCCACGCCTACTACAGTAGTACAAGTTTATATGCCAACTAGCTCTGCAGATGACGAAGAAATTCAAGAAATGTATGGTGAAGTCAAAGAAATTATTCAGATAGTGAAGGGAGACGAAAATTTAATAGTCATGGGTGACTGGAATTCGGTACTAGGAAAAGGGAGAGAAGGAAACGTAGTAGGTGAATATGGATTGGGGCTAAGAAATGAAAGAGGAAGCCGCTTGGTATACTTTTGCACAGAGCACAACTTAATCATAGCTAACACTTGGTTCAAGAATCATGAAAGAAGGTTGTATACATGGAAGAACCCTGCAGATACTGACAGGTTTCAGATAGATTATATAATGGTAAGACAGAGATTTAGGAACCAGGTTTTAAATTGTAAGACATTTCCAGGGGAAGATGTGGACTCTGACCACAATCTATTGGTTATGTACCGTAGATTAAAACTGAAGAAACTGCAAAAAGGTAGGAATTTAAGGAGATGGGACCTGGATAAACTGACTAAACCAGAGGTTACACAGAGTTTCAGGGAGAGCATAAGGGAACAATTGACAGGAATGGGGGAAAGAAATAGAGTAGAAGAAGAATGGGTAGCTTTGAGGGATGAAGTAGTGAAGGCAGCAGAGGACCAAGTAGGTAAAAAGGTAAGGGATAGTAGAAATCCTTGGGTAACAGAAGAAATATTGAATTTAATTGATGAAAGGAGAAAATATAAAAATGTAGTAAATGAAGCAGACAAAAAGGAATACAAACGTCTCAAAAATGAGATCGACAGGAAGTGCAAAATGCCTAAGCAGGGATGGCTGGAGGACAAATGTAAGGTTGTAGAGACTTATCTCACTAGGGTAAGATAGATACTGCCTACAGGAAAATTAAAGAGACCTTTGGAGAAAAGAGAACCACTTGTATGAATATCAAGAGCTCAGATGGAAACCCAGTTCTAAGCAAAGAAGGGAAAGCAGAAAGATGGAAGGAGTACATAGAGGGTCTATACAAGGGCGATGTACTTGAGGACAATATTATGGAAATGGAAGAGGATGTAGATGAAGATGAAATGGGAGATACGATACTGCGTGAAGAGTTTGACAGAGCACTGAAAGACCTGAGTCGAAACAAGGCCCGGGGAGTAGACAACATTCCATTAGAACTACTGACGGCCTTGGGAGAGCCAGTCCTGACGAAACTCTACCATCTGGTGAGCAAGATGTATGAGACAGGCGAAATACCCTCAGACTTCAAGAAGAATATAATAATTCCAATCCCAAAGAAAGCAGGTGTTGACAGATGTGAAAATTACTGAACAATCAGTTTAATAAGCCACAGCTGCAAAATACTAACGCGAATTCTTTACAGACGAATGGAAAAACTAGTAGAAGCCGACCTCGGGGAAGATCAGTTAGGATTCCGTAGAAATATTGGAACACGTGAGGCAATACTGACCCTACGACTTACCTTAGAAGCTATATAAAGGAAAGGCAAACCTATGTTTCTAGCATTTGTAGACTTAGAGAAAGCGTTTGACAATGTTGACTGGAATACGCTCTTTCAAATTCTGGAGGTGGCAGGGGTAAAATACAGGGAGCGACAGGTTATTTACAATTTGTACAGAAACCAGATGGCAGTTATAAGAGTTGAGAGACATGAAAGGGAAGCAGTGGTTGGTAAGGGAGTGAGACGGGATTGTAGCCTATCCCCTATGTTATTCAATCTTTATATTGAGCAAGCAGTGAAGGAAACAAAATTAAAATTCGGAGTAGGTATTAAAATCAATGAAGAAGTAATAAAAACTTTGAGGTTTTTCGATGACATTGTAATTCTGTCAGAGACAGCAAAGGACTTGAAAGAGCAGTTGAACGGAATGGATAGTGTTTTGAAAGGAGGATATAAGATGAACATCAACAGAAGCAAATCGAGGATAATGGAATGTAGTCGAATTAAGTCGGGTGATGCTGAGGGAATTAGATTAGGAAATGAGACACTTAAGGTAGTAAAGGAGTTTTGCTATTTTGCTATTTTGGTCGAAGTAGAGAGGATATAAAATGTTGACTGGAAATGGCAAGGAAAGCGTTTCCGAAGAAGAGAAATTTGTTAACATCGAATATAGATGTAAGTGTCAGGAAGTGATTTCTGAAAGTATTTGTATGGAGTGTGGCCATGTATGGACGTGAAACATGGACGATAAATAGTTTGGACAAGAAGAGAATAGAAGTTTTCGAAATGTGGTGCTACAGAAGAATGCTGAAGATGAGATGGGTAGATCACATAACTAATGAGGAGGTATTGAATAGGATTGGGGAGAAGAGAAGTTTGTGGCACAACTTGACTAGAAGAAGGGATCGGTTGGTAGGACATGTTCTGAGGCATCAAGGGATCACCAATTTAGTATTGGAGGGCAGCGTGGAAGGTAAAAATCGTAGAGGGAGACCAAGAGATGAATACACTAAGCAGATTCAAAAGGATGTAGTTTGCAGTAGGTACTGGGAGATGAAGAAACTTGCACAGGATAAAGTAGCATGGAGAGCTGCATCAAACCAGTCTCAGGACTGAAGACCACAACAACCGATAAAAACTGAATATTTTCTTCTGTCCACAGTGGCTGCGTTTGCGTTTAACAGCAGTCATGCTACTATTGTTATTGTGACCCACTGTGTGTTTCAGCGTTGTATTATGTGCCACGCAGCCTGGGTTGAAGTGTCTGTGGATTATTAAATGTGGTATGATGCACAACACGTGTAGCACTGTCTATTAACTAACATGGCATCATGTTAACATTACGCGGAGTCGAATCTAGGCTGTTGACATCAGTATTTAGTACCTGCTATGTAGAGGTTTCTCCCATCAGCACAAAATAACAAACGATGTTCTTCGGTCTAATCTACGTCCTGGAAAAGTTGAGCTCTTTCATTTTTAGTGCCAAAAACACATACATTGCCATGTTGGTAGTCAGTTGATACTGAATATTTAAAATGTAATAATACAGACATATACAAGATAAAATTTAAAGAGTCTGAATTACAAAAGCGTAATCACAGACTGATAGCGGTTAATGCTAACAAGATAAAACTAATAAAATTACCTGTTCACATTTCATGTTCTTAGAAAGTACTCTTTATTTCGTCCTCTAAGTTCTGATGAAGGATAATGTTAAACAAAGCGTAAATTTTTTAGTTTCACATGTTTATAAAGTATTTTGTTTACACGAACACTGACTCCAACGACTGAGGAAAAAGCTCTCGTCACTGATCCACATAAAAGTTACAGAGAAAGTGCTTTGTCTCAGATGTGGGTGGACGGATCTCATTACGCCAATCGAAACAGCCAGTTCACATAAATCATTTATTTTCTTTGGTGTCACTAGGGAACGTTTTACCGCAGAGATGATAGCCCACATCATCAGAATGTTCATCGGTTTTTCACACATTGGAAACATCCTGTTCTGAATCTCTTGAAGACTGTTACAAGGTTATTTTTCTCGGAAGAACAGTTTTTACGGAGTTTCCTTGACTCTGCTGGTTTCAGCTAAGCAGCAAGTGTCATATTGCCGTTAGCTGTCGTCTTTACCACTTGAAGCTTCCTCGTTGTTCCATGCCTCGTCTCCTTACAACCATCGTCCAGCTCTAGCTGTCACCTTTTGCGAGGTGCCGGGGCTAGCAGTGATTTAACACTAAATTCTTCTCGAATCTTCATATGGAAATGATGCTCCAAGCCCCCCCTTTTCTAACTCCGACTTTTGCTGTTGCACATGGATTAAGAAGAAACGTGAACTGACTGTAATCGACCCTGCAAGTGGAGTAGAAAAGAGTTTGGCACCTACAATAATTTAATTTGATAAATAAGTTAAATAAAGAAAAGTTTCATTAACGTAGTGAGAAATGATAGGGTTGCTCTACCAATTAACAGAATGAAAGTTCTGTCCAATATAACAATATGATTTATTATGACTAAACTCAAAATAATAAACAAAACACAGGAAACATTTACAATACATCAAATTGGCTCAAATTGGATACTCGAATAAATGCTGTGAAGGTGAAGTTGTCCCTAAACTAGATTGTAACATTTATGACGAAGTGGTATGTGGAGCCAATTCCTTGCAACTCAAATCTTAAGAGAAACACATAGCCAACCCAACATTAATTGCTGCTACAGTAGTGATAACTCAGACAATGAACACCCAAGACAGAACAAAGTTAGAAAAGACGAACAGGCGCGCTCTGCTGATCTCTGATTATCACCTAGCAAAATTGTCTGCTTTGCCGGTGCTGCGTACGTACTTTACCAAGCTGTCTTCTTAACTGTTAGGACACGATCTGGCGTACCGGAGGCGATGGCTGGTTGCTTCGACTCCCGTCGTGGTGAGATAATGTCGTGAGTATAGCCCGAAACAAATTATCCTGGTCTGGTTGTTCCAGACTAAAGACTTCCTAGCAATACAAATGTGCCTCTGAGGGAGACGAAGAAGGCTCGCCACACAATAACTGACGGTACAGTGATTGATTTTAACAAGCGAAGTCACACAGTAACTCCGATACAGTCAACTTAAGCCAAAACTGCTCAAGACACACAACATAGGCCGCTTGAACGCAGAACGCTCAATTGCCAACTGTACTCGGAAAGTTACGTTGAAGTCGAAACTTCAGCAACTTCGTCAAACAGTTACAATTAAATAAAAGTATATTAGACAGCCAACGGAAGGCAGGCTGTCCAGAGCAGCGAGAGCTCAGTCTTGTAACCAACTCCGACCGAAAGAGCCGACTCTCTCAAGAGCACCCGTACAAGCCGAACACAGAACATTCTCGCCCCCACGACAGTGGCCGTGGTTAAACGTTCCAATCAGCAACTCGAAAACTGGCGGAAAATTCCACTCTATTGCCGACGCAGTACTATTCCACCAATGGAGATACTTGGCGCCAATTTCTGCGCCGATTTTGCTACGTCACGGAGCTATTCCCTGAGCAAGCCAATCACAGTTATGATTTTGCAGAAAACGCGGGAATTTGCCCGCCAAGACTGCCTGGGAACACAAGTCATTCCCACGCCTCGCTGGTAGCGCGCCAGAAACGGTTTTCACTAAGTTTCTGCGAAGTAACGGAATCTCTAGCCCAGCCACCCCTTCCGGCACATTTGGGCGTGTCGCTCCCGCTCTTATGTCAATGTCGGCTTCTGGAAAGCATTCACTCGACTCCCTCACACCCGTCAGCTTAACCCTTTCAAGCTCAGCGGAACTCGCCTGTCACCGGACCACCCGGGTGACGAGAGACGCTGTGTGGGAAGTCCGCGTGTGAAGGAATAGAAACTTTTCACCGCATGCAATTAGAGAGGAAAATCGAATTACTCAGAGTAAGATATAAATATGAGAGGGGGCTTCTGCCACCTCTCATAGCCCATACGCAATTTTAGATTGTAATTGGTGAGCGGTTGGCTCGCTTGGGAGCAAGGGCAGAGTTGGCAGAACCTCTTCTCCCGACAGCAGGACGGTGGTTTGCAGCGCCGTTATCTTGATACTATTTGATGAAGTCCCATACATGTTATGTCTTCCAATAACTGTGGCAGCAGCGTGTCTTAGGAACTCGAGATACTTGAGTGTGTTTAGGTTCCCTTCATGATAGAGGCATCAGTAGTGCAGGTCTTAAAAAAAAGATGCACCAAACGTTGAGCGTCATTTTTATTCATTTCCTTGAGTCAGCGCGGATTTTCAGTTGATGATTAGCGCATATTGCGAAGACTGACTTGTCCATAGTGTGTAAACGGTGCTCCTCCCTTAAACAAAACTTTGCATACATGTGTTGCATAACTTTGCACTTTTTGCAGACAACATTCGAAGAACTGTAACCAATCTCGGAAGTCATTACCATGAAGCTGTGGATGCAGCGAAATGTGAAGAGGATGAAATGCAATGGAATGTAGAGTTCGCAGAACACTCGTTTGGTTGATGCCTTCTGCACTTTTGCGATGCCTCTTAGTGACACTGGCGTTGTGTGATACTGCTGCTAGAATGTTAGTTCCATTTCTTTCATCAGTTCTTTTTCCTTGACGTATTTTATTCTTCGAACTTACAGTTTCTATATTTTTTTAAAAAATTTTGGAAAGAAAGACCGTGAGTTCTTTGCACGACCTGGGTACTCTTCAGCATACAACCTCACCGCTGCTCTAATAGTTTAGCGACATTCGCCATACACGGTATTCAATTTTTTGGCCGTCGTATACGTTGTGAATGTCTCAATGGTTTTACGAGCAAGTTATCTGACTGCTAGAACAGCAGAACATAGACTGATGGGCTTTGAGCACACAGATAAAGCCCTGAGTTAGGCGTTTTCTTACATTTGGTGTAATAGGCAGACGTTTGAGGAACCTCTTCTCCTGGCGGCTGGACGGTGGTCTGCTGAGCTGTTACCTTGATACTGTTTCAAGTTCCATGCATGTTATGCCACTGAAGTTCTCTTAGAAGCCTCTTTCAAATAACATAGAAAAAAATATATAGTAGTCTACCATTACGAAAAGAAAAGGTCACTCTCGTAATTCGGCGCTATAAACGATAAAAATTACTCGCAAACGTCAGGAAATTCGCCATATTGTTCGCTATAACTTGGCGAAAACCGGCCCTCGATATATTAATTCATTCTGAATGTATTTGGGGTGGACTGTCTTAGCTGCCTCACCCTGTATAAAGTGCAATGTTTGCATGCAAAAGTCAGTTAAATACGAGTACAAAAGCAAATGTTCACGTGCAGTACGCTGTCTGGACACGGAGCGTCTCAGCCTCGACCAATGCTGAGCGCACGGGCCACAGTTTAGCGCTGGCGAGGATTTAGCGGAACGGAGAGGCGCTGGTACCTGGCGGAGAGGGCGTGGCCGAGGGAGGCGCGCGCCGGCGCGCTGGACCAATGGCGGGAGGCTGCGCCCCGCCCCTCGCGCGCCGCCGACGCCGCCGCCGCCCGGCCGGCCACACCTGATCTGGCGGCCGCGGCCAGATTGCCAGATTACGCGGCCGTGGCGCTGCCCGACGCCATTGGCGGCAGATCGCACTCCGCAGATAGCAATACCTGGCCTGGGCAAGGTCGACCTCAGTCAGGCCTCGGTGTCCGTCGTGCGAGCGCTAGTTGCCACTGCAAGACACTGAAATAAATGGAGAAGTTCTTCGAAAGCCTCTCGTATAGTTTGATCCGTATGTGCGGCATTCGTTTTGCACGTTTATGTACCTTAGTCCTGACGCGAAGTGAAGCCTTTCCTGTCACGCATGACTTATGACAAAGAGCCGGCGTTGGTATCGCCGAAATTTTTTTCTTATGTTGGTACAAGTTATACAATAATGTAAGTCTCGTGTGACTACTTGAGCTCCAATCTTGTTTATTATGCTTTTAAAGGTCACATTGTCTATGTTTCAACCACTAATCTGTTTCATAATTAAAGCGGCAAATTTTGTTCTCTGATCTGTTACTATACGTAGATGAGCTGGTGATCCATCACTCAAACCAGAAACGTAACAGCAACCAAAACAGCCTGTGGGAAGCTGTGGCCCTGAACCATAGAAGGTCAACTGGATTTCGTTGGCCGGAAAGCTTACATTCAGTGTTTTCTGAAGTGTTAAGTAGTTTAGTAACACCGATATTTTCTTGACAAACGAGAAAAAAGGGAGAAAAAACGTTAGTAGATCACTGGGGTGCGATAACTGAAGGTGTCTTCCTCTGCAGGTTTATGCTCTAAAGCTCCCTAGCCACCATGGAAGATATTCCCTGATGACGCAACACATGTCTTATCGTTCTGTCCCTCCTCCTCATTTCTTACCTTGTCAGTCTACTAAATTTCAGCATCCTTCTACCACATCTCAACAGCTTCGACTATCTTCTTTTTCAGTTTTCTTGAAATACATGATTCACATCCAGGCAATGCCATGTCCAAAACGTATATTCATAAATCACCTCCTTAAATTTGGACAATGTTGGGTACCAGTCGACTTCTTTTGGTCAGGAATGCCCTTTTCGCCTGTGCTAGTCTGCTTTTTATGTCCTCCTTGCTTTGTCAATCACGCATTATTTTGCTTCCAAGGTAGCACAGTTCCTTCATGTCTTTTACATTGTAGTCCACAATTTTTACGGTAAGTTCCTTGCTACTCTCATTTCTGGTACTTCTCATTACTTTAGACTTTATTCGGTTTACCCTCAATCCACAGCCCATGCTTCATTTAACGCGACCTGTTATTCAGTCTCGTTTTACTGAGGGTAGCATTGTCTTCAGCGTATTCTTCTACCCTGAATTTTAACCCTAGGGTCTCCCTTTCATTGCCGTCAAAGCTTTTTCGCTGTACAGATTGAACAGTAATGGAGAACGACTGCGTTCCTGTCTTATACCCACTCTAATCCGAGCACTTCCTTCTTGATCTTCCTTTCCTATTGTTTTTATTTATTCTTATACATACTGTATATTTCTCATTTTTCGCTTACAAGTTCTCTGGTGCTACCGCACCAAAAATATTGGAATATACTGTCAGGTCTTGACATCAAGAAAGATTGATAACTCGCATTAATTACAGCGAAATATTGTAGTCTCTGGATATGTGACTGAGGATTCACAATGGGAAACAGTTACATCATACAATTAAAAGGGGGAAACCTGCGTCAAACCGAAGGTTGGTTTTGACACCACAGTGCTTTGCTAGGCATCGTCCTACTGAAGGTGATACGCGTTGCCTTCCTATGACCTATGAACTCGACCAATTATAGTGGGACTCACAGTTTAATGTGAACTCCGAACTACCATGCAGCTGAATGTTTCCCACTTCAACGGACGGAGGAAGAAATCGTAAATGACGTAAAAATCTTAAGATTGACCGGCGACGAAATCCAAGGTCTTAGAATTCATAGAGTGGTACTTTACTTCTCAGCCAACGAGGGCACTTACATGATTATAATTAAATGAGGCGATCTCACACACTCAATCATTGGTAAACTAAATGACAGTCTTCGATTCATTGGTAAGATTCTAAGAACTTCTTATTTCCTAACGCATATCGTCGGCCGGAGTGGCCGAGCGGTTCTAGGCGCTTCAGTCTGGAACCGCGTGACCGCTACGGTCGCAGGTTCGAATCCTGCCTCGGGCATGGATGTGTATGGTGTCCTTAGGTTAGTTAGGTTTAAGTAGTTCTAAGTTCTAGGGGACTGATGACCTCAGAGGTTAAGTCCCATAGTGCTCAGAGCCATTTGAACCTAACGCATATCGCCTCTCTTGTAGTGTCTGCCACTGGAATCGATGAATATCTCGCTCTCACTGTGACAAGAGTTATTAATCTTCTTTGCATCGCCTCTGTCTTGTTTATTTACCGTACCTGCCAAGGATCTCAGAATGGCAGGTAATACTCAATCCCTGAAGAAATGAGTTGTAGGCTGCGTCTTTTCTAGGTAAGTTGTGTGTGCCATTATCTATATCACAAACACTTTTATGTGATCCTATCACTTTAAATTACTCCAAACGTCCACTCACATATATTTGACAACTATGTTTGTTAACAGTAATGATTTGTCAGACGTATAACGTACTATAATGAGATCTTCCTACCTACTATGCACTATACCACGGCCGGCAGCGGCGCATTCTGAATACGCTGGCAGAGGTACGGCCTGTCTCAGCTTAGTTCGATCCTTCTCTGAAACATCCAGTACAGCGCGTCATTTCATTTAGTATTACGATGTGGCACGTTCGGTCGGTACAGCTCTGTTCATTTCGGCAGAATCGTGGTGCCAGCGCTGTTTACCTTCGCTATTTGTTTCTGATTTGTAGGATGGTCGCAGGTCCAGTGGCTGTTTGTACCAACTGAGGCACCTTAGCGAACTATCGTCACAAGCTTTGAAAATTAATTGGAATTGCAAATAAGTCTCAAACTGATATTCACACGGGTATCGACGGAAAAGTCAAAATTGTGAACTTTAGTGGCCGATGAATGAAAGTTTGGTGCTGAAGCGTAGTTTCACCGCACGGCTGGCAAGGACAGTAAACAGGGAACATGTCGATATCAGGGCATAAAGTCTTACGAATTTCATTCCGTGTACTCAATTGGATACTAACTCTGCCTTATAGACAGGCGTGTGGACACTACACGCCGATGTCATCATTTGACAGAGGAGCTATAGTTATGCTCAAAAATACCGGTAGGAGTAATCGGGGAACTGCTCGACGTTTGAACAGGAGCGATGTCACTATTCGACGATGTTGGCAACGACGGGTAAAGTATGGCCGAACACAGCGGTAAGGAGAAAGCCGTCGACCTAAAGATACGACAGAACGTGAGGCCCGAGCAATCGTCAGAGAGGAACTCAGAGCCCTGGGTTCACCATTGTCATCGATCCGACGTGCAAGTGGTGCTTCAGTGACCACAATAAGAAGCGGCTCACAGAGAGGGGGATCAGCTCATGGCGCCCCTTGCGCCGACCATTGAACTCTGTACACCAAAAAGCCCATTTTCAGTGGTGTCGGGCCTGCAATACGATTGACTGGAGTAGAACTGTCTTTAGTGATAAATTCTGCTTGTAACTGAGCCACGATGGCCAACGAAGATGTATCTGGAGAGCCCACGGGCAGTGGTGGGATGCCAACCCGACTGTCGCCCGCCATACTGCCCGACAACCAGTAGTAGTGGTTTGGGGTGCCATTTCGTCTCATAGCAGGACCCGTTTGTCATCAACGGCACCCTTATAGCACGACGGTACGTCGATAATATACTACACCCCGTTTTGTTGCCCTTCATGGCAAGCCGTCCTGGGCTTACATTTCAGCAAGATAATGCCCTCCCGCAAACGGCGAGAGTTGCTACTGCTTGTCTTCGTGCCTGCCACACCATACTTTGGCCAGAAAGGTCGCCGGATCTCTCCCCAGTTGAGAACGTTTGGAGCATTATGTGCACAGCCCTCCAACCAGCTCGGTATTTTGATGATCTAACTCGCAAATTGGACAGAATTTGGCACTATGTCCCCCAGGAGTACGTCGAACAACTGTGCCAACCAGTGCCAAACCGCATAACTGTTTGCATAAGGGCCAAAGGGGGACCAACGCATTATTGACTTGCAAGATTTGTGGAGCTGTTTCTCTCGAATAAATCATCCAGTTTTTCTGAAACTGTTCATTTGTTCGTCTGTATGTGTAGGTCAGTTGTAGCTATTTTCGTCTAATTCTGGTAATTCCTTCGTTGTGCGTTGTTGTCGTATGATCGACTTGTACTAAAAATCTGCTATGAAGCGATGTTACAACACCATACAAGAAGAATTTAAAATTTTAGTTATAAATGAAAGAGCAAAAAATTACATAGATGGGATTCATTGCTCTGCACATCGAGAGGCAATTTTTGGTAAATTTGCAGGCATGGAGCACATGGAGATATTGGTTGTACGAATAGCACAATTTCTAAAGGCGCACACGTTATTCCTATGTCAGTTGCATCACTTTTCGAGAGCTCTGAATGAAGAGTACCGAGACTGTACGTACTATTGCAAATTACGTTGATTATGGTAAGGGGCATGCCTGTAACGATTTTTCGATTTAATAACCGCTGTTGCTGAATCTATGAAGCAAGTAGGAGTGCAGGAATGAAAATTACA
This sequence comes from Schistocerca nitens, assembly GCF_023898315.1. Classification (NCBI taxonomy): domain Eukaryota; kingdom Metazoa; phylum Arthropoda; class Insecta; order Orthoptera; family Acrididae; genus Schistocerca; species Schistocerca nitens. The sequence continues at coordinate 374,753,045 of NC_064619.1, forward strand.
ATCTGCGAAATTAATTACAGACCTTTATTTTAAGTTGACTTGACTGCACACTGCCCACAGTAAGGCTTTGCAAGGTTTGAAACAACGTATTTCTGTTTTGATTGGGATGCAGTTAAAAAGAAAACCTCATTGAAGGGACAAATTCTGACAAACACAGTACAGTTCCCTAAATTCGCTGATGTTAAAGAAAACACTAGATATGAAGAATTCATTGTGGCCTTGAAAGCATTACAAGGATGTTTTTCTAAACGTTTTGAAGACGCTGTCAATGTTACATCTGTTTTCGAACTGTTATCGAAACTATTTGCACCACTGAGGAGGACTGATCTGCAATGTAATTCCTCTTCTAAAGAGAAATCATTGTACGTTAAAATTGTCCAGGACGTCAACACGTCTCCTTAATGAAATTTCAAAAATGCTACGATATTTCGATCAACGTAAGTTGAAACATCCCCTTTTAATAATTTTACAAGACTGTGCTTAAACTGACACACAATATTTTTTTGCGCAACGCAATCTGACTTTCAAAATTCCCTACAAAAGAATGGCCCTGACTAACATTAAACTATACCTTTCACAGATCACTTACCTCACAAAAATCTTCGCTGCTCAAGCTACTGCAATACAGCGAGCGCCACTACTGCCAGCTAAATAAAAGATAAAACTATGGAAGGCACTAACTACTGATAGGGATAGTTAGCAAATGAAAGATATTAGTAGAGAACAAACAATGTATTTACCTTGATATCATCATATATATAGCAGTTCATGACAAATTACAAAACTCCGCCATCTCTCTTCCCACATCCACCACTGCTGGCGGCTCACCTCCAACTGCCCAACGCTACGCGCTGTTCACAGCCAGCTGCCTAACACTACAATGGCGAGTATTACAACAATGCAAAGCAGCCACAGACTGCACACAGCACAGCCAGTGATTTTCATACAGAGGTGGCGTTACCAATAAAAAACTTAAACAGCCTACTTACATAGCCCCCATGCTCCCCACAAAAAATTTTACAAATTTTTTTGGGCACTGGCCAATACATATTTGTTAAAATTTTTCATAATCGTAATTACAATAACAAAGAAATCAAATGCACACACTCATTGATACAATGTTGGTCAAAAGCTAAAATTTTCTCACAGTCCATAAAGACAGTCCTGATCATTCATCACATTGCAGTGTTTTTCTCAAAGTCTGAGCAGTAAAAGAAAATGCATACGGAAGTAGTGGATTTCCATGCAGTCTTGAAGAAGTATCGTTGTCCTTCCAACGGAAAGACAGTGCTGACTCTCGACATGCAGACAGGTCATGGTCCACAACAGAGCAAACCCACAGCGGAGTCAGTCGAAGTTTTGAAGAGTATTGGTGGGTAGGTCATCACAGAGCAGACCCACTGTAGTCCTGGTAGAGATTACGGTATTGGTGGGCCACCAAAGATGCAGACCCACTGTAGTCCTTGTAGAGATTACGGTATTGGTGGGCCACCAAAGATGCAGACCCACTGTAGTCCTTGTAGAGATGGCCAGCAGCCATCTGTTGTGACTGTGCAGGTGCACAATCACCATTGAAGAGTCTTGCGGCTAATATAGCAAGTCCATAAACCACCACTTGTCCACTCACAAAGTTTTTGGAATTGTCCTTAGAACCACCAAAGCTGTTATCCAGTCCCTTGCTGAATTATTAACACATGTGCAAACACTAACAGTCCCTACTTGTCACATATTGTCCATATAGTATGACCAACAGAAACGTGTGCAGTGAAATGGAACTTACAAGTTACTTAATTTGATGAACTGCTGTCAGTTACAATTTTATAACATGAGAGTACAATTACAAAGGTACAAAATACATCATTAAAGAACATAACAATACAGATAACATTTGTAGTACAGGCTTTACAACACAATAGAAATAAACATATACATCAATGTTACAGGAATTATGACATAAGTTAATACATAAAAGATCAGAATAATTATTGAAACATCAACTTCCCACATGAGCATTAAAACAAAACAGAATAAATAATATCTAAGCATATTTACAAGTTAAATAACATATTATTAATACCAATTATATTTGAGGATAACAGTATTCCTCATCATAGTGAATAGTATTAGAAAAAAAATTCTATGAAACTACACAGAGACAGGAAGAAAACAAATACACAAGGGTACACAAACACATAGAGGGATAACACAAAAGGAAAGGACAGGGTTTGTTTTACTGCAGTATTTTGCAAACAAAACTTTCTTTACTTCTCGGAGATCTCCCTTCGTTCCTCATTATTTCAAAAAAGTCCTATCAATACCTGCTTTCTCTACTCTGTTCATATTTCTTTCAAAATAATTACGGATCATTGTACAATACTCATTTTGTCCCAAAACGTTTTCATATACCTTCAATGCATTTCTTTCCATTCATCACAACTAGTTTCTTATATAGTCTACCCCCTCTTAAGCTAACTTAAATCTACTGAGCTCAGATATATATACCAAGGGACGAGGCAATGCAGCATCACATAAAACAATTAATATAAACAGCAATGAAAAAAAACGCAGATTTGCGAAGCAAGCAGCATGAAGAAATTAGCAAAGCAATTGTAATATTACAACTAATCTAAGGCAATGTGCAGCAAACAATAAAAATAAATCATTAGTAAAACGGGCTTAACAGAATAATACAAAGTCAAATTCAATAACACTATGCCTGGCAAACATCATAACTTATACCTAAACATGACATAGCTCAAGCAGAAAAAATATTACAGTAAAAATGGCCGTGTTTAAAACTTACGTCACATCTTAACACTAGAGTGATGCATCACAAAAAACTTACTGTACGAAAAAAAATTACCAAGTAGTTGAAAAGAAAATTATGTATGCAGTTCCTGTTATTAGTCCCTTCTTATTGTTCTTTCCATTCCAAGAGCTCCTTTTTCGAAGACTGTGGGTCATAAAATAATTATTTAATAGATCTGTTGACAGAAAGTGTTCACATTAGCAAATGAAAAAATTTTTTTAATAAAACCCATGCTGCAACACAGCTGGAAACTAGATATCAAATGAAATTAGCAACTATGAAAGGCAAAGCATAAAAATATCATTCAATAGTCATGTGACATTTCATAAGTTAGTAGAAATTCTCACAACTCTCGTAGAAAGACGCTTGTCGTAATCAGGTGTGCAGATGTAAAAATATTTCTCGTCATTTCATTAGGCATTTCAGTAAATATTATAAATTACGAGCTCCACAGTATGCTTTCAACAAGGAAATGTCAATAGTGAGGATAATGGCCTCCCCCTTTTTTTTTTTTTTTCTACCTGTGCTTCGGGAAAGGCACACCCTAATGGCTTGTTCTCCAGGTGTCTGACACAGCTGTGTGCCCACAACGCACATGCAGGTGGTCACTTAACTTTCTTACGGAAATGTTTACGACAGCAGTTTCCGCTACAGTGACAGTCTCATATAAAAATTTCAGAGGTCGAGAATTTACGTTGCAAATGTGTAGAAACAAAATCCTATGAATATAACAGTGTCCAAGAAATTTTCGCCGTCATTGTGATACATTCACGCATTTACACACATTTCATAACTCTTAAAGTACGATTCTTGGTTTCCAACATCCTTTTTCACAAGTCAAGAGTCCCTAACTTCTATCCATTATTCATATACATATAAACACGTAATCACATTCCTTATATAGCATCAGCTTATTGATCATAAACATACCTCAACAGCATAATACACATCGTCGTCGTAAAAATAACATCATAACATCTCAGTCAATTCTCAAAATCGTCGTAGCTTCCTCCAATAATTTCAAAACCTAAAAAAATTCTCTGCTCATTTCAATAGTGTCATCTACCTCAAACGTACTTTAAATATTATGATCCCATACCAAATATATCATTCAAAGCTCTCATAATATCACAATGGGTCCGCAAAAATATGAACAGTTCACAAAGTACAGACAAAATACAATTTCATAAGTGTGAAGTTACCCAACTGTGTAATTGCGTAAACATGTGTCACTGATGTAGTAAAAAAAATGTTTATCTCTGTCAAATAATCAGATAGCTGTGTAATTATGTGTTAGAGAAATATGGTACCGATGTGTAAAGTTGTGTAAGCAAATACCATATTAGCTAGGGCTCCTTGTGCGTGCCAAACACATGGTACACAAAGTAAGCGTGTACCCCCCTGAGGTTAAATGTAATTATACCTAACTATCCCTATCAGTAGTTAGTGCCTTCCATAGTTTGAATCTTTTATTTAGCTGGCATTAGTGGCGCTCGCTGTATTGCAGTAGCTTGAGCAGCGAAGATTTTTGTGAGGTAAGTGATTTGTGAAAGGTATAGTTTAATGTTAGTCAGGGCCATTCTTTTGTAGGGAATTTTGAAAGTCAGATTGCATTGCGCTAAAAATATTGTGTGTCAGGTTAAGCACAGTCGAGTATAAATTGTTTTACAGGGGAAGTTTCAAAGTGCGTGAAAGACCTTTTCTCGATTATGAAACTAAATAAGTCTCGATTAAACGGCAACCAAAGTGCGAAAATCTGTGAAATCGTCTTCGTCTATCGACAAGCCGTCACTCGGTATCAGATAAAAATTATGTTATGTCTTGGACGTCCCAAACATAAATAACGCCGAAGACTTCTTTTGTTTGTGATCAATGTTGTTGAGAAACATAAAACCACCTCATATGCATGGGACAGGTTTGTCAAATAAAGACGGCGCGTTTGCAGTTTCCCACTCCTCAAGCTCAGACAGTATGCCGTAACGGTGGGGAAGTGTGTAGCTAGACTCAGTGGTACAGCACTGGTTGCAGGGCACGGCTCGCCAGCCGATTTCTGGATTTTACTATTACCCGCTTCTTCTACAAGAGTGCCCCCCCTTATATCCTCTGCCAGGCACTGGAGTACACACATCGTGTGAACAGAAAACCATCAGATCAGTGAATATGTGTGGTACCTGGCCTCATGCACCGATAGCTGGGTATAACCATTCAGCTTGCACAGGGATCTGAAGATGACCCTAATGCACTGTCGAATCTGGTCACATAATTAATACATTTTATAAAAAATATGGATGTTGGTATTCCTTATTTCTACAAGTTTATGACCAGCCACACTGTCCCGTTCACTTCAATGTTGGATCATCTGAAACTTAAGGTACAATCAGTGTGAGTTGTTCTCATAGTGTAGTCGATAGTGCTCGAGACTGCTCCACTTATGGCTTGGGTAAGAACGTTACTAACGACTCACGTCCAACTTTTGTATAACTCTTCTGCTTAGTTTTAGGAGACCAAATGAATAACAAGTTTGGCGGTACTGTTTCTGGCAAGCCACTTGAATCTGCGCGCACAGTGGCCTGATTCACTAACTTCAGTGTGAATTAAATGTTGCAGTATACCAAATTATTTCTCAGACTCTTTGTGACGCCCCCCCCCCTCTTCTCTCTATGTATATATGGTGAAGAAAAACTGTGTCACGATATTTTAACCCTGGATAGCTGATGCCAGTAGGAACCAAAATTACTAACGTTGTGTAGGTCGACAACGCACAATTTTTAAACTACGGACACTTGGCGCCACACGCTCCGATTGCCCGCTGGATTGCCCTGTTGCCGGATTCTCTGGGCAACGCATGACCGTGAATGCTTTGCCTGCCGGAGATCACGATGTATCCAAGGCGAGGGACGTTTCTATGTGTGAACCGACAACCATAGCGCTGCCCGTCAACCGACGAACGTGTGTGTGTGAGAGAGAGAGAGAGAGAGAGAGAGAGAGAGAGAGAGTGAGATTGAACTAGTTAAATAAAAATCGTTGTACGAAAAACTGGTACATTGAAAGAAGATGTACATTGCTATGATGGTTCCACATTGTCGCTGAAAAAGTGTACTATGATGTATATAAAACTGTCTCGTTGCATACCATAGCGAGAGATTGTGGACCATAACGCAGTTTCAGACATGATACAGAATCGTCCTGTAACGCACTCTTGGCGCAAACCCGAAGCTTTAGGAATGACGGGCTTGCTAGGAAGTCTTTAGTCCAATCACAAAGTTAACCGTAATCTAAAGACCCCTTTCAAACGCACACACACACACACACACACACACACACACACACACACACACACAATATATCCTATTAGATGCACGTTTGACACTGCACATCACTAGGTTGAAGCTTGAACTGCATTTTACAAAAGAAATTTCTATATCACCTTAAGTTTTAGCGTCTTCAGCGATAGTCAGATTTGTTGTAGGGAGCGATGATCGCTGTCTAAAATACATTTTCACATGGTGTTGTTCCAGCTACGGAGTTATATTAGTACTACTATTACCTCAGTTCTGGAAACACTATGATCATTGCCCTGTACAAAAGACACCGCCTCAGATTTTGCAGAGGTTAACCCACTGTACTCGTGCTTACAAGAACTGGCTATCGGATGCCCGTCCAGGCACCCTGACTAAGATTTCCCATTGCATCCCTATATCTCTGAAGGTAAATTTAAGGGCCGGTTTCTTTGAAAATTCTACGGCCGATTTCTTCCATAATCTTCTCCAATCTGAGCTTGCGTCCAGTTTCTAGTGAGCTCGTTGTTGGCTAAAAGTAAATACTAATCTTCCTTCGTTTTCATCTTAAGACTCAGGAACAGTCTTGGTTGAACTGACATAACAGAAAGTGATAAACAACATTTTGGCTACAGACGTCTACAATGTCGACTGTACTGATTACATGAAACGTGTACGTGAGACGTCAGACGTCCCATGTGGGTGTGCATGAGACCAACACACCATTTATTCTCCAGGCAGCTGCGCAGCATTGAGACCGAACGAGACCCTTTTGCTACCTCACAGGACAGAGCACGACACTCGTCCTTATGGCAGTATCTGCGTAGAAAGTTATATTTACAGCTGTACAACACTTAAAGTAATCGGACGATATACTTGTCCGTCACACACGCAAGGCCCTGAACTACACTCCTGGAAATGGAAAAAAGAACACATTGACACCGGTGTGTCAGACCCACCATACTTGCTCCGGACACTGCGAGAGGGCTGTACAAGCAATGATCACACGCACGGCACAGCGGACACACCAGGAACCGCGGTGTTGGCCGTCGAATGGCGCTAGCTGCGCAGCATTTGTGCACCGCCGCCGTCAGTGTCAGCCAGTTTGCCGTGGCATACGGAGCTCCATCGCAGTCTTTAACACTGGTAGCATGCCGCGACAGCGTGGACGTGAACCGTATGTGCAGTTGACGGACTTTGAGCGAGGGCCTATACTGGGCATGCGGGAGGCCGGGTGGACGTACCGCCGAATTGCTCAACACGTGGGGCGTGAGGTCTCCACAGTACATCGATGTTGTCGCCAGTGGTCGGCGGAAGGTGCACGTGCCCGTCGACCTGGGACCGGACCGCAGCGACGCACGGATGCACGCCAAGACCGTAGGATCCTACGCAGTGCCGTAGGGGACCGCACCGCCACTTCCCAGCAAATTAGGGACACTGTTGCTCCTGGGGTATCGGCGAGGACCATTCGCAACCGTCTCCATGAAGCTGGGCTACGGTCCCGCACACCGTTAGGCCGTCTTCCGCTCACGCCCCAACATCGTGCAGCCCGCCTCCAGTGGTGTCGCGACAGGCGTGAATGGAGGGACGAATGGAGACGTGTCGTCTTCAGCGATGAGAGTCGCTTCTGCCTTGGTGCCAATGATGGTCGTATGCGTGTTTGGCGCCGTGCAGGTGAGCGCCACAATCAGGACTGCATACGACCGAGGCACACAGGGCCAACACCCGGCATCATGGTGTGGGGAGCGATCTCCTACACTGGCCTTACACCACTGGTGATCGTCGAGGGGACACTGAATAGTGCACGGTACATCCAAACCGTCATCGAACCCATCGTTCTACCATTCCTAGACCGGCAAGGGAACTTGCTGTTCCAACAGGACAATGCACGTCCGCATGTATCCCGTGCCACCCAACGTGCTCTAGAAGGTGTAAGTCAACTACCCTGGCCAGCAAGATCTCCGGATCTGTCCCCCATTGAGCATGTTTGGGACTGGATGAAGCGTCGTCTCACGCGGTCTGCACGTCCAGCACGAACGCTGGTCCAACTGAGGCGCCAGGTGGAAATGGCATGGCAAGCCGTTCCACAGGACTACATCCAGCATCTCTACGATCGTCTCCATGGGAGAATAGCAGCCTGCATTGCTGCGAAAGGTGGATATACACTGTACTAGTGCCGACATTGTGCATGCTCTGTTGCCTGTGTCTATGTGCCTGTGGTTCTGTCAGTGTGACTGTCAGTGTGATCATGTGATGTATCTGACCCCAGGAATGTGTCAATAAAGTTTCCCCTTCCTGGGACAATGAATTCACGGTGTTCTTATTTCAATTTCCAGGAGTGTATGTGTGATACTCCTCCCACCCGGTTCCTGCTCCAAATTATTGCAGAGTCTGCAAAGCCGGTCTTATCTGCTGTATGTTGTGCCAATGTCTGTGGAAAATTTGTATTTGCGTGTCACCTGCGGGCGGCCCTAGTGCATGTTTTGTTGATTCGTATTATACCAAACCCACATGTTGCAGGTTCACTAAATTTCATTCAGCCATAGAATTCAGAGATTTACAGCTGACACAAACTTAAGGTGATTTATAATCCCCTGAAATACTGTAATTAATTACGTGTGCTTATTGAACCACTTTCTCGTTGTACCAGTCTTCACACTTACGATATCTCAATAAAAGCATCAAAAGTAAAATACTCGTCTAAAAAATCTTTGGAGATGAACTACCAACGGAGTAAACAAAACTAATCTCCGAGGAGCTGGGTTGTAGGGTCTTACAAAACGATATTATGTGGGATAACAATGGAATCTGCAAATGATATCTTCATAGAGGCTAATGGAAACTGTAGAACGCAGATACAGCAAAAGTGTAACGCATCTCTATCCATGGCTCGGCAGTGAAGCGGAAAAAAGAAAGCATTCAGGATCGCCGCAAAAAAAAAAAAAAAAAAAAAGTCTGTATGCTGCTCAAGGGAAAGTTTTCAAACACTAGGAATTCTTATACTAGAATAGTTCGTGTTGTCATTAGTAGGAAAGCCGTAAACCGATATTTTGGGGTATACTTAGATGGTGGTAACATATACAGGCTGGTTATAATTAAACTTTCGCTACTTGAGGGGGCTGCCATTGTGGGAACATTTGTAAGAAATGTGGAAGCGAAATAACCACTGAAAGAAAATGATCTTAATTTCCACATGACAGCGTAACATATGTTAACTGCGGACTATGTTTATCTTCCAGGTCACAAACGTTGCTCAGTGTGGTGGATAACTGCGTTCACGACATCCTGGAACCGCGCTAGAGGTACCATTTCACAATTACTCACAGCATTTTTCGAAGGGTGGGCTATGGAACATTCAGCTGTCGTGACACAACTCGTGCACTTCTTGAAAATCGCACTTGCGTCCAGCGTTCTCAGCCATGGCAATAGTACCTTCTTCAACAATTTGTGACACAATAGACGGTCGGCCTCTCCCAGGGGCAATTCCTAAATCTCCACTTAATTCGAACTTCAGGATCACGTTCTTCAAGGCCGGTACGGGAAGAGGACCTATCCGTATTCCTTTAATGGCGAACAGCAGAAACACTATTGCTGTTGTTTTAATAAAGCAGCTTTACGAGTAAAGCCTTACTCATCTTGTCCAGACCCATGTTGTCTGTCAGTAACTGTAATGTACACTGGTGTAGGTGTTTCAACCCTATGTCATCGTGCACATACTGGCACCTAACGGCAAGTCGTGACACTAACACTACCAACAACGCAAATCCTGCAGCGCAGTCTCAATGTAAGTCCTACAAAGTTGGGTAGGCTACCCATACTGTAAATAATTTTCCGTCTACAGTTGGTCAAGTAGCGAAAATTTAATTATGACCACCATGCACAATGCCCACATTTCTGAAATGAAGAAGTCTCTAAGCTCCTGCACAAAATAACCACTACTGCAAAAAAAGAAATTACATTACGCCCGTATCTCTCTAAACTTCAGCGTGATGCCGTAATCCGGCCGAAGTGGCTGAGCGGTTCTAGGCGCTTCAGTCTGGAACCGCGTGACCGCTACGGTCGCAGGTTCGAATCCTGCATCGGGCATGGATGTGTGTGGTGTCCTTAGGTTAGTTAGGTTTAAGTAGTTCTAAGTTCTAGGGAACTGATGACCTCAGAAGTTAAGTCCCATAGTGCTCAGAGCCATTTGAACCATTTGATGCCGTAATCACCTCCACACTCAGTTTCAGTGCAAGTGTGTGGGCGTTCTAACTTTCACAAGTGAGACCTGTTGTGATGCTCCAAAGGATGCAGCGCAACATACTGGTAAGAGTCCGTGGTGGACTCCGGACAACGTTGGTAGAATGACTCTTAGTGTTATCTGGAAGGTATTCTGTCGACCGACGGATCAGGAGAAGTGGTGCCGAATATTAGTTCAGAGAAGGCAATTTTGAAAAAGTTATGGAAATAACCGGTAAACTAATAACGAAAAAGATGGATAGCTGACGAATGGCAACGAGTGTGGGACGTTACCAGAAGGAAGAATGATTAGGCTTTGACGCCCCGTCGACATCGAAGTTATTAGAGACGGAGCCCAAGCTCGGAAGGAGAATCGACCGTGCGTTTTCAAAGGATTTGGCATTTGCCTGGAGTGATTTAGGGAAATCACACAAAACCTAAATCTAAATGAACGGACGCGGAGTTGAACCGTCTTCCGCTCGAATGCTAGTCCACTGTAATTGTCACTATGTCACTCTGCTCGGCGTTACCAATAGGCCTTTCAGGAGGAAGAGTGTGTAAGGTACTGAAAAATGTATTCCGTATCTTGAGCGATGGTATTACGAGCCAAAACGAGACCAAAATGTCCAGTAAACACGGACTCGAAAACGCATACATTAAGAGCTATGGGCACTTCTTCATCTTCGCTTCTGTGAATCACATCTCTTCTGATGCAAACTGTTCGATATTATGAGCGACCTACAGAATGCAGTAAACAAAATAGGACACATTCCTCTGTTATCGTCCATGGATACAGAATGGAGTAAACCTGTGTTGGTCTTGTTACTGTAAATCATATTCACAGTTCTCCGTAAGTGCAGTGCATACGTTAGTTCTAATGGAACAAGCCTGTTTTTTGATAAGGTTGTGAATTGCTTTTAGTCTGTAGTTTTATCTTTGCACTTAGCAGCATAATGGAAGGGTATTATTCCACACGATAAATGGTAGTACGATCTCCTATTACAGTCTGACGAATGGAGGCAACAGCCTGGAGCCCGTATTCTGCATGCTGAAAAATATCTATCAGATGGTCTGCTGTTTCACAGTAACATGATAATGTGTTCTCATTTGTTTACTACATTCCGTAGGCTGCTCGTAATAGCAAAGAGCTTGCAATAGAAGAGTATGTTTTACAGTGGTGAAGATCGAAAGTGGTCATAGCTTAGAAAGTATGTATCTTAGAGCTCATGTTTGCTAGACACTTTTTCCTTGTTTTTCTCCATACTATTACCTCCGAAAATATGGAATAACCATGTTTTTACGATCCTATATAGCTTTCAACCAGACGTTAGGGAACGTGGGGAAATAAGTCACCTGATTCCTTCGAAGCGGTTCATCCGCTTGTTGACAGTGTAACCTTCCCGTAAAAATAATAAAAAAATGATGTGTAACCATCCCGAACAAAAAATAAAAAATAAAAATAATTAAATTTGGATAATTAAACTCTAACGTATGAAAACTGATAAATCTTAACTCATAAAAAACATAAATTTTGATGTAAGCAGCGCTACGCCATGGCCCTGTGAAATCAATCAGAATCTGTCCCTTACCTCGTGATTGTGTCGCCAGATAACGCTATTTATATATCTGCTCGTAAATGGCACAGCTTAGCGCAATGCTGGCCTATCTACTAATACTGCATAACATTTGTCTGAGATCTGAATTACGAGAAAAACTGACTTTACTTAGTGACACAGCTGCACAGCTGGTCGTCTGATTACTAAAGAGCACATGACTATGATCTGACAAAAATTCTCTGGTCCCAGCAGAGGTTCGAGTCCTCCCTCGGGCATGGGTGTGTGTGTTTGTCCTTACGATAATTTAGGTTAAGTAGTGTGTAAGCTTAGGGACTGATGACCTTAGCAGTTAAGTCCCATAAGATTTCACACACATTTGAACATTTTGAACAAAAATTCTGGAATATTTTAATTTAGATAATTGACTGGATCGGGACTGGCAATGACTTAAGGAGAAATTATACTTTTACAGTTGACTGGTAAAAACCATTATATTCTCAATTTTTTTTATGTTATTGATAAAGATCTAGAATCCATTATACGGGAAAATTGAATATATTACAAATCTGGGTCAACTTGTGCTGACGAATCACAAAAGAAGACATTGAAACAAATTCATATTAACATCTCAGAGAAGTGACTTAACTACGCTCATGCCAATAAAAATAATAAAATTTACTTTACAATAGATGGTTGACTTAATTACACTGTTGATTTTTCATTATATTAATAATTATTCATTTGTTCATCATCATCTCATTTCATGGTATCATTTATCTCTGCGGCTGATCGCAATTATTATTCAGTCCCAAATAATAAAATTTTACAATTTGTTCTGCACTGTAACTTTAACAGCTACTAACTATAAACGGCGCTGTACCAGCGACAGACTACAACTACACTGTAGCAGCGAGCGACTGCAACTGCAGCAGACTGCTCTGACCTGCGACTCTATTGCAGCTCTCTTTTGACAGGAGCAAAGACATTTTATGTCTCAGGCGGCGCATCTGAATTGTCGTTCTAGCAAGTGAGCAAGACACCGAGATTACATTTGCTCCAGCAGGGTGGTGAACCCTTTACAACGGGACACGGACCTTATCCAGTTTATATATTCAGTATAAGAAGCAACGACAGACGTGATCGTTCAGAAACAGAAACACTTCAACATGTAGTGATGGAGTGCCTCGATCAAAATTCCGCAGGTGAAGCACAGATAAAAAGTTTGAGAGGTTGTACTTGAACTACGAAAATATTTTAACCATCAAAGGGAAGACAGCAAAAAGCTCGGTAATTTCTGACAGCATTTCATTACTGTAGACCCAACATCATAAGAGACAGCGCAAAGGAGAGCCTATTGGTGTCATAACTTGGCACGGAGCGGAACATGTTCTCAGGATGTACCATGAATCACGACTCCCGATTTGCGGAAGAGTACCAACTGGTTCAGGCTTGGTGCGAACGCCAGCAGAGGAATCACGTCAACAAAGTCTACAGTGCTGGACAAAACAGAGGACCTCAGTCACATCCAATGAGTGAAACCCTACGTGCCAAATCAGGAAGATCAGAGTGAACATTTCTCAGAATGAACGAGGCCAGCCGAGTGCCAGCTATGCTGCAGCACTCCGGATACTAAGTCATGGATTGCGGTTGGTGGATTGCCTTTCATCGAATGCAGGTAGAACAATAACGTTATGAACACTATGAACATTATCCTACTATCTTCCGTATGTTTTTTTCTTAATACTGCCGCTATTCTCTTTTCATTACTTTTAACATTTATTTTAATTAAATAGTAACTTGTTACTCTCAATCTCATTCTCTCCATCCCTCTATCTTTCGTCATTTCTGCATCGCTTTCTTTTCGCTTATTCTTTTTCCTCTTTGTAGCTAGTCTAGTAGTGCAATATGGTGTTCGGTTTTGGAACTTACAGGAAACAATTTTATTAATGTACATCGGATTGTAACGGTAACAATAATAAATGTGTAGAACGGCCTTAAGTTGCTTCTAGCTTGCAGTTCATTTATAAAAGGAACAACTAATAAATAAATAAAATGATGAAGGACTCCTTATAAGGAAATAGAAATTAAAATTCAGTATTCAGTGTACGTGAGCAAAGATAAGCAGAAAGAGAGGACAACTCCTAGGTAGTCGTCTAGACGGCGAAACACTCACTGTCAGTTGACGAAATCAGAGGTTTTGGAATTGTCATTAACGTGTCCAAAGATAGTAGTGAGAGTTACTGAGAATAACTGCGGGTCAGAATTAGTTTTCCCCGGAAAAAGTAACAATTTGCACCATTATTGTACAGGTTTAAAAGGCCATTCTTGGATGATTACGAAATGAAGATAATGTATATATTGAAGCTACTGGATTGGTAGTATTCAGGAAAGAGCTTGATGATGTTACAGACGTGCAAGTGTGGAAGTAGTCGTCTAGTAGTAGTAGTAGTAATAGCAGTAGTAGCAGCCTAATAAGTCAGTTAATAGGAGGACATAAGCAAGTGGAAAAGAATCGGAGAGAATAACCATTCCTGAGCGCCTCCCTTTTATGTAATAATTTACCAACAGCCGTATGTATTGTAGAAATTTATTTTATTTTATGAACTTCTATGTGCTACCAGTTTCGGTATTACATTGATGCCATCTTCAGGCCCCACTCGTCATAGTCGCAAAATCGCTGTACACGGAAGGAGCCATATAACTGGATCCGTGAATCAATCGTCCTGCAACAGCCACGATCCATAATGGATCAACGAAGATTCGTGAGCGCATTTACAGTCCTGAACTTTTTTAACGAACACATCCTTCGTACATCGAGAGAGAAGAAGCTGTACTTTGAAGAGACCATTAGTATGGCATCAGTTAATTTCATTGCGAGTAAAAAGAGAGAGACGTAATAACTACACTGTGTAATTCACATCCATCTTCTGTCATGACCTCAGATTGTAAACTGAAGGTATCAAACGCTAGGCTACCAGGAAGTGCGCTGTTAAAACAAAAGAATAAATAAATAAATAGTGGTGTTTGGTCAGTTGAAAGACAGAGATTAAGACAATAATGCAAAACACTACAAAGTGACAAGACAACCACTTCTCTCTGGGACTGAGTGCACCCGTATATTAGAGGTTCGCTGGAACGAGGACAACGGACATAAATTAAAGTTGCTCCGAACAATCAAGATTAAATTTATGATAACATTAAAGACCATTGTCATTTTATTTGGGCTTGCAGGAGACTTATTTGAGATCGCATTTGGTGGTCTTGTATATTCTCCTCTTTGAAATTGTGCTAATAGCCACAGCACGTCTGTGCCAGCCTGGCTTTAAAACACGAGAAAGTGTTAAACAGTCACAATTCTAACAACTATTACTGCCCTCTAACTATCGGTTTGCACTCAGATAAAGCACATGCTCAACAGCTAGACTCGAAACGTATCTCTGCTTAACCTCAGACAGGTTGTACGCATTGTCCTTGACAAACAACGAAAAAATTTCGAAGTAACAGCTCCAAAAGCAATGTTCAGAATGCCAAATCGGGAACAAAATACGTCTACTTCTACTGCAATAAACATCCATTTCTTCGAGCAGCACGTTCAGTAGCTAAGTATTACTTCATCGCACATACAAGACTATCGCCTAATATACTGCTGATTGTTAAAATTACAACACCAGGGAGTACCGCGAATAACGAAATGTTATGCGTGCGTGTACAGTGTAGTAAGAAAATAGGAGATTAAGTCTGTAGGTAATTTTGGGGTATGCAGGGCGCGGGATGTAGTACGGAGATCTGTCTCCTCTGGCAGTAACAATGATTTTAATTTGACTGTAAATCGAGTCAAACTGGTCTTACATGAAGGTATGTGTATGCCATTCCACGCTGCTTCAACTTTACGCCAGAATTCATTAATCGTGGCGACTGGCGAGTGGTGGCATGCTAGTCTCTGAGCAACCCAGGGCCCAATGTTTTCACTGTGAGGGAGTTAGGGGAACATGTTGGCCAAGGTAGTAGTCGACCACCGTCTGTATCTAGGTATATCAAGAGAGCACTGCCAACATACGTTCTTGCGTTATCTTGTTGAAAGACAACGTTACGGAGATCTCGAAGATGAGGCACAGTCATCGGCCTTGATCCGTCAGGAATGTAAGGCCTGCTGTCCAATTTATCGGTAATTCGATTCAGAGCTCTTCTTGGTGTGCACCCAGTGGCATCGCAAACCGCCACGTAAAGTGAGTGAGCCGTAAGAGAATGGCTAATGCAATCTGGCAACGTCGTTATCCTCTAAGCCCCCACATACGGATGCATTCATCGTGATGCCATACATAGAACTGGGACTCTTTTGAAAAGACAGTGTGGTGTCCTCTGTTCAGTGTTGTCACTGGGCGCACCACTGTCGGCGTGCCTCTCTATGCTCTCTCTTCAAGGGAAACCACGACAGTTGTCCCGTTGCTGGCAGCCCGTCGTGCTCCAGACATCGTTTCACTGACCATATGCACACTTGTCATCCTGCAACAAGTTCATTTCCTTAGTCAAGGTATGTGTTGTGGCTGTATGATCCTACACGGCGAAGGAAAAATGTGTCTGTTCCTTCGGGCATAGTAGCACGGGGCCCCTGAGAGCTTGTTGCATGGTTCTGACTATGGCCGTCATGAATCCATCGATTCCACGTTCTCATGACAGTCATGAGATACCGACCAACGCGAGCAGCGAGATGAACGCAACGATAAACCGCAGTCTCTGTAGACAATTATCCTGCCGTTATCGAATTCCGAGGCTTGTTAATAGGCTTTTTTACACCAACTATAAAACGCTCTTCCCACAAATAACAAAAATTCAAATGAAATTTCTGAATGAGATCCACGTTGCGTAATATTTCATTATGTATAGAGAAAGTAGATGGCGTTGCTCCTACGTCCTTTGTGTGGTTGCATAACCCAGCATGTGTATGCTTCATGCCAATTTGACGTTTATTACATGCTGCCCTGATGGTGTTACTATTTTACTGTCGAGCACTGTGGTAACACGTATATGTCCCCAGTAAGCTATCCCTCGACTTTGAAATTCACAACTACCGGAGCGCTACGACTGCAGCAAAACTGTAATAATAAAGTCAAATTCATTTACCAAAATTATGAAATCCATCTACAAAACTCGAAATTATCGATAACTCTTCGTGTCCTGTTTGTACTGGACCTATCCTTCTTATCTCCACGAGCGTGCGCGACATGCTCTTAGATTTCTTCAGTTTTGAGCAACTCTAGAAATTTGTTAAACGTTTATGTTCTCTATCCGATCAGCGCTGTAGCAGCAGTGAAAGTAATTGGCAGACTAATGACTAAATAAGCTCCCGGTTTCGGGAAGCAGTTCGAATACCCAGCGCAATGAAAATATTTGCGATAGCCATAATGTACGAAGATTTGTAGGAAATCCCCTCTATCCCCTTCAATCTGCCGTCGAAGAAAGTATGCCAGACCCTGGGCACTTGGGAACCCGCCTTCCGGAATGCTGCCATCCCACAGAGGCTCCCACCTGACTGGACGACTACGCCGGTCTGTTGCACTTGACGTAAAACCCATAAAATTGCTCTCTTTGTAAAATACATGACGGAAAGTTACTCCTCCGACAACCCATCCCTACCGACATGGAAAATATACGCCACAGTCTTAAGGCGAAATATATGTATGATATCATAGAGGGAATGTCGCTGAAGTGTTCCCCTTGAGAGTTTCATTCGTATATATTTTTTGCCTATTATTTTTCAAAAGCTTAAGATGCAACTAAAGCTTTTCATTTTGGGTATAGTGCTACAAATGATATCAGATTTAAGTGTTTTCATATTTATGGATAAAGTCGCAGGTTATTTCAGTCACAGTACAAAATATTACTTAGAGGAAGTTGAAAAAAATTCAGTGAAAAAAAAAAATCTTGCAGGGAAGCATTTACAAACTCGACGTCCGTATTAACACTTAGATGTCCTAATAAAGATGTACGTGATGCGTTTCGCTCTGTTTCGAGGTATTCTGCATGAATATAGATCTTATCGCTTATATGTTCCTTTTTTTTAACTGCACTAAATTCGTCATACGAATCTGCGCATTTTCGTATCGTCTCTTGTTATTCGAGAGACCGTTTGTTGTAACTTATCTTGTGAAAATTTTTCTGTTATGATTTATCATTTCAGACTTCTCTGCAAACTTTATGACTACGTAGTTCAGTTTTATTTGCGCCTACTTACCGAAACTATCATAAAAAAAGCGGTGCAGTTTGCTTCTAGGGGTGCCTCACTGAGAGTTTCAGTAATTCAAATCCTGTGTAACACCAGTCACCCCAAAAAGCTTATCCTATGATGTAGCTCAATCGATGACTTCCCCTATAATATAGTTTATCCGTTTGATTAGTTACATAATTACTTGCTCAAGTTGTCAGCCCCTCCCACACGACCTGATTCTCTACTTCATGCTTCTGTGTAGTCAACAGAACGACTATTAAACTACAGGGTGTCCAACTCAGACCTCCATAATTTCAAGGACCCAGGAGAGAAAAACCACAGTAGATACGACAACGAAAAATGCACCACATTGTAGAGCATCTCAAAGAATTTATATTACCGCTTCAGAAGTGCCAAGTATCGTCGCCAGAGTGCAGCATGGTCGCATGAAGTGAAAATGGCTACTCCACAGCAGCGCGCGCTGGCAGTAGTGTGGTTTGCAGAAACAAAATCGCCGATTAGTGTGCAAAGAAGTTATCGTCGTGGGTATGAATGAGATCCATCTGATGTGAAAACAATTAAGGAATAGTACAGAAAGTTTCTGGCAACAGGAAGTGTTCTGAAACATTCTGGCAGTGCACGTTACGGAGTTTCAGAAGAGACAGTGGAGGACAACAGACAAACGTTTCTCAGAAGCCCATGTTAAGTCAACTCGTCAAGCATTCAGGCAATGTGATGTACCTCGACCAACACTGCATCGTGTAGTTCACCAGCGTCTACGTATGTGTGCTTACAAAGTGCAAATTCTGCAACATCTGACGCCAAACGACAAACCACACCGACAACAATTTGCTGTGGATATCGTACAGCGTATTTATATGGACGCCAGCTTCCTGGAAAGATCTTTATTCTCAGATAAGGCAATCTTTCATCTATCAGGAAGGGTTAAAAGGCATATTGTTCGGATTTGGGGTTCGCAAAATCCGCACGTTGTCATTGAACATGTTCGTGATAGCCCTAAAGTAAACGTCTGGTGCGGGCTAATGCATGACAACATTGTTGGACTGTTCTTCTTTGCGGAAAGAACAGTGAATGGGTCAGTGTATCTGGACATGTTGGAGCAGTTTGTGTACTCTCAGATACAAGACTTGCAACCCAACATAATTTTTCAACAAGATGGAGCTCCGCCGCATTGGTCAACGGCTTTTCGCAAGTTCCTGGATAGGAAATTTCCCAATCGTTGGATCGGACACGGAGGACCCATTGCCTGGCCACCACGTTCGCCCGACATTACGCCGCTTGATTTCTTCATGCGGGGATTCGTGAAGGACCACGTATATGCGATCAAAGTGGACGATATTCCTACATAGCAACATCGTATCACTAATGTGATTGCAACGGTAACAGAGGAATGTTACAAAGAACTTAGCAAGAAACTGAATATAGACTCGATATTCTTCGTGCTACAAATGGTTCACGTGTAGAGCTGTATTGATGATAAATAATTAAATTCCTTGAGATGCTCTACAAAGTGGTGCATTTTTCATTGTCATAACTACTGTAGGTTTTTTTTCCTGGGTCTTCGAAATCGGGGAGGTTTGGGAGGGATACCCTGTATTATGATCTGCCTTTAATAGGACGAAAGACTTATTGAGGTAGGGGGCAGGAAGGGAGATTAAATAATAGTTCTTCGCCTTTTTTAGTAATTACATACAGTGAGCTCCAAAATTTCGCTTTGACATTATCTGGCAGAAAGACTCAACAGTGCTTCCAAATTGTATCTGTCTTAGTGAAAACACATCCACTGGAGAGCACATGGTGACTAAGTTGACATCGGAGGTCGCTTCTTGTCTCTTAGACATCATTCCAGTTCCATGTCGTGCAAGAGATCCTCTTTTACAGTTCTTGCGCCGTAGGAACTGAGAGTTTATGACAACACAACGATCTTTCTGTCTTCTTCCGCTTTTGTAATTATGTCGTGTGCCATCTTGATTTGTCTGCATTAAATTATTCGCCTAGAGTATTCCTTCGTAAGCTCATTTACGAGATTACATATCACGCCATTCAGAATGTCAAAGGTCGCCGTATCTCCCAGTGTCTCGTAGCCATAGCTGTACTGCTTTTACGAAATAGAAGTACCCGTGCTCCGTTTATGATACTGTCTAAAATGATGTGATCAGACACAGTTGCCATAAAATATTGATATCATACGGAATATCTTTTTTCCTCATTAGCTCATGAAGGTTTGAGTTAGGTGCTGTGACCCGATACGACATTACTTATCTGAGAAATTCGTAATCAATACGTTTTCTGGTACAGACCAATTCAAACCATCGGCTCCCACATGTATGTAAAAATAATCTGTTTTGTCATTAGTTTACCGTTAAATTTGGTAAAATAGGCTAATTATGAAAAATATGGCGGTTTCCTCTCTGTCCTTTACTCAAGCTTGCTCAGTCTTCGCCACACATCCCGAAATTTAATACGGGATATGTCATCTTTTTTCTTTTGTGACACCGTACCCTCTCGCAGCCGCAGAATAAAATGACCAATCTTATATTAAATGTTTAATGTTGAATATGTGGGTTTAGAAGTAAGCACATTAGCCAGAATTCAGCCAACAACTTCAGGAGGTTTTTAAACGGTTACTAGGTTCCGTAATGGACCGGTTCAAAAGGACGCTCTACTTCTTGAAATAGAGAACGAAAAGTAAAATATGTTAGTGTCAGAATACAGTGGTAACGGCTTTTGAATGTGTGTGGTTCGTTTATTTTAGTTATTGTGTTACGTCTCTTGAACGTGAGTGGTTCGTTTATTTTGGTTATTATGTTATATGTTAGGTTTTGGCCTCTTTTTACCACATGTGACGCCTAATTTAAGCAAAGCATATTGTAGTGTCTGTGTGTGCTACCAGAGCATGTTAAAACTTGTGACGTCAGTATGAACTCAGCCTGTTCAGTATCGAAGTGCTGATGGGGTCTCATTCTTTCGAGATGTCGTAATCGTGCTGATAGAATCAAACACAACAGTGATAATTGAATCAACGACATATTCCGCGCAACATGGAAATTGCTCTTTTCCGTAAATAACTGAGACATTTTTATTGTATGTAGACTATATATTTATCCTGTTGTCTCTAATTGCAGTGTAGCCTTCATCTTTATTTCTGTTTTGAACTGTTCTAAATTGTTTTTTACTGTAGGGCATCAAAGCTGAAAACAGTTCGTAATGTAAGCGCAGGCCACCCATCAGAAAATTTGGAGATTTGTGGTAAGCTTTTATGGGTCCAAACTACTGAGATCATTCGTCCCTAGACTTACACACTACTTAATCTAACTTAAACTAACTTACGCCAAGGGCAACACACATACACCCATGCCCGAGGGAGGACTCTAACCTGCGACGGGGGTAGCCGCGCGGGCCATGACAAGCCGCCCAAGACCGGGCGGCTACCGCGGGCGGCCAGCCATCAGAAGGTGAACTAAATATTACAAATCGGAAATATTATATAATAATAGAAATTTTTAAAATATTATACTAATTTACTTGTTTTAGCTGTTATAAAATCGGAATTCACAAAGCATCGTCTAATGAAAAAATAGGTACAAAATGTACTGTACTAGCGGATGCCATACAGGATCTAATGTAACAACTCTTTGCTCTGAAATTTTTGCAGAACACTTTGCGTAATTAGGCTTGTTGTTACCTTACATTACACATACTCACAACAGAGATCGGCCTACCACAGTTTAGCCGGCCGCGGTGGTCTAGCGGTTCTAGGCGCTGCAGTTCGGAACCGCGGGACTGCTACGGTCGCAGGTTCGAATCCTGCCTCGGGCATGGATGTGTGTGATGTACTTAGGTTAGTTAGGTTTAAGTAGTTCTAAGTTCTAGGGGACTGATGACCTAAGATGTTAAGTCCCATAGTGCTCAGAGCCATTTGAACCATTTGAACCTACCACAGTCGTCGCCATTATCAGCAAGCCTGTTTGTTTCGTACAATGAACTCAAGGATGTTGAAATGTGTAACTTCACCGCTTATCATTAGCTTTAGTCTGATACGTTGGCTATGGTATAATCGTCTGCCGAGGATAATTAAACAAGTGATTAGAATTTACATCCACTTGGACATAATTTAATGTAAATTTAGTCCCCTTCAAAATTATCACAAATGTGTGACAGCGATACTTGGTCATTAAATACACACACACACACACATACACACACACACGAGCGCGCACGCGAAAAATTACTATGAACAGCTCTGACAACTTTCAAATAAATGCTAGAGATATCGTGTTAAACCGCGCAGCAGTTAGTGACAACAGATTCGTTCTAGCATTCCTAAGAAATCTGATGCATTTCATTCATTTAAAAATTTATATAGCCTCGTATTACTGATTGTGAGCTGTGGACGTACAAAACGACAACGAACCTGTTACTGGAACTGAAGTGATTTTCTGTTATTATTTTGCAAATTATTTGATATTAACAATTTGGTACTTCGTAGCCAGACAGAATTCAAATATAGTGCGTTGGCCAACCAAGCTAAGTGACGATGCTGGCTTTCTGATTTCAACTATTTTAAAGTTCAGTGAGGAGATGAACAGGTGTCCATCCCAAGTATTCTCTAATTTTTTTTGTTTCTGAACGATTCGACATGTGTGATGCAAATTTACAAAAGTCGTGGCAGTGACTTAAAAAGAATGGTGACAGTTTCACTAACATGGAGTCAAATGTTCAAATGTATGTAAATTGCTAAGGGACCAAACTGCTTAGGTCATCAGTCCCTAGAGCTACACACTACTTAAACTAATTTATGGTAAGAACAATACACACACCCATGCCCGAGGAAGGACTCAAACCTCCGGCAGGAATGGCATCGCAGTCCGTGAGGTGACTCCTCAAACCGCACGGCTACTCCGCGCGGCAATATGTAGTCAGTATTGACGTTATAACAACTGTCTTCGTTTACTGTCCAACTGATGAACCCACGTTCTCGTCCTTTAATACGAGTAGTAGGTGCATTTGACATCGTGTTCTACTTTATTGTAGACCAATTAACTCAGTATTTACGTCTGGAACGGTTCTTCAGCCAGCACTGATAAAGCAGTGTTCAAAAATGGTTCAAAAGGCTCTGAGCACTATGGGACTTAACATCTGTGGTCATCAGTCCCCTAGAACTTAGAACTACTTAAACCTAACTAACCTAAGGACATCACACACATCCATGCCCGAGGCAGGATTCGAACCTGCGACCGAAGCAGTCACGCGGTTCCGGACTGAGCGCCTAGAACCGCTAGACCACCGCGGCCGGCAATAAAGCAGTGTTAACGCATGTGTTGTTAGTGGCACATCTTCAGCACAGTGTGCCGAGCGAGTCTTTTCACTACTCATGAGTTTACATAATCTCCAGTTTCAACAAATATACTGTCGAATTACAGTTATTTTGTTTTATTGCTCATTCAAACACACACGCTTATTTACTACAACTGTTTTCTCAAATATTAGGCTGTAATAAATTTCTGGTATTAGAGAAACATTTTCCAGGGGTCACTATTGTTACTCTATATGGGGTACATGATAAATGTTCATGAACTACTTGTGTTAATAGATTTTCAAAGCAAAAAACTATTCAATAACAAAAACATTAATGTTTAGGCCTCGTGTTGTTTCATTATACGAGCTGTCTCTCCTTCCATTTTAGCATACTTTCTGTTCGATCTCTCAACATAGCGGGGAAATCGTGAAGTCCGTATCGTAGGTATCGTAGTACACATAGTGCACTACTGATCCCCCCACCCCCACCCCCCTTGCTCTGTTCACGAATGGTGCAGAACACCAAGTCTCTGTATGAGTTCGATTTGCTTGAGTTTCTCGTCAAGCGTCGTGAGGTACATGCGAGAGGATGCAATGCCTGCTTGAATCTTCTTTGAAACGTGCTGTTGGAATTTTAACAATATATCTTGCTCTTGTGCGTTGCATCTCTCTTCCAGCGTCTGCTGCTGGAAGTAGATGACCAGCCATGTGACGCTCTCGCACTGAGCGAACGAACCCGCGACCAAACTGGTTGCTGTTCGTCTCCGACGCCTGTGTTAATCTTGCTTGGTATGACCGGCAGTTCTTAAGAATCGGCCTCCATAACTATTTCGTAAGCCATCTGTGACAAGGCTGCTGTTCTTACTTACTTGTTTATCAGTTTGAATCTGCCTTTCCTATGGCCATTGTTATGTTGCACTTTCGCCGTTTTGCACGAAATACGTCCCATTCCTTACGCTGAACATCAACTGGCAGAACCTGTTGAATCCATGAAGATAACCCTGCATTATGCTTCAATTTTCTAGTGCAGCGACTTCCTGATGTACACATCGTCGTCCACAAAACGACTCAGAGCTTTGCACATTATTCATTGGGTCATTTGTAAGAGGGACTTTTTTTCAAGATCCTATCGGTCGCGAAATGGAAACTACAGTAAAAATAAAATAATGTTTTATCTGCTACATTTAGTAACATCATCCATCCGCTTCTCTACGTAGTCACCGCGCGAAGTGGCGCAGTAATTAGCACATTGGACTCGTATTCGGGAGGTCTATGGTCCAAACCCGCGTCCGGCCATCCTGAGTTAGGTGTTCCACGATTTCCCTAAATCGCATCAGGGAAAGGCCGGGATGGTTCCTTTGAAAGGTCATGACCGATTTCCTTCCTCATCCTTCCCTAATCCGAACTTGTGCTTCGCCTCTAATGACCTTGTTGTCGACGGGACGTTAAACACTGATCTCCTCCTTCCTCCTCTACATACTCGTCGTAGTGTGCGGTTCATGTGAGCGGAGAGATAAAAATCGAAGCGAGCCAAGTCCGGACTCTATGGTGGGTGATCATTCATCCCACACTTCCCTTCGGAAACGCTGCAGGAGCGCTTTTGCTGCTACTGCAGTAGAGGTTTCGTTGCACCTGCAATGTGCGACAGAGCATTGTTATGAAGAACAAATACTGATGACAACATTCGTGTTCGGATGTTCTAATTTGCTCTTCGTAGACGATTTTCTAGAATCGTCATTTCTACTCTCTGAACAAGATCATTAACTGATACTCGTTTCCTTCCCTGACCGCCTTCATTATGACAGTCCGTACGTCCTGCTTCAAGGTTCGTGCACTCTGGTATCACGCTTGACGGGTACGTTATGTGGGATGCATGAAATCAGGCAGAGCCCCTCAGGACGAACAAAGAGAATGGCAGCACGTACTTCACAACTGACGACAGACTATTGTTGTGGGCATCTTTATGTGCCCACTGTGCACTCAGAACTGAACAGTTCATCGTTACGCGATCGGCAGGAACATTAGTGGCACGGCACAACACATCTGTGCGAAACTTTATCTGATTTTCACCTTGGTTTTAATTTCGCTATTTGGAAAAAAATTTGCCCTCATATATAACGTACATAGTAACTAAGCCGTGCGTGGCTCGTGTTCCCGCCATCATGTGTTTTACACCCTGCTTTTAACGTACTTCCATCTCACAACGTTAATTTAAATTACTGCTGTCACTGAGTTGCTGCTTTGCCTCACAGGGAGCGGCGTTAGAAGCGCGTATCGATATATCCCCTCTCGTAGTATCTTTGCTCGACTGCTATTACTTCCCGCTCGTTGTCTGTTGTAAGTTAGTTGGTCGCAGTTCGGGTTGCGAGTTCGAGTCTGCTACTCAGTGGGAACGCGTCTGGAGCGCAGTCCGGACCTGCCAGTCGGGGAGTTGCAATGCGGTGCTAGTGCAGTCGGGTTGGAGCAGCAGTGAGCTCAGCACCGACATGGTTCGCCCGACCATTGCCGCCGCGCGTCACTTGAGCCGGGCCACGGTCTTGGTGGATCGTCGGTCGGTCGTCCTACCGGACGACGCATTTGGGCTCGTCGATCGTTCATGAGTTGGCTGTGGGTGTGTGCATCGGTCAGTCGGGTTGGAGCTGATGGATCTGCGTCGACATGCCTCGCCCGGATCTCGCATCACTTGAGCCGGGCCACGGTCTTGGTGGATCGTCGGTCCCTACCGGACGACGCGTTTTGGCTTACCGATCGTTCACGAGTCGGCTGTGTGTGTGTGTGTGTGTGTGTGTGTGTGTGTGTGTGTGTGTGTGTGTGTGTGTGTGTGTGTGTGTGTGTGCGCGGGGGCATCGACTCCCGACTTGTCTTCGCGTGTGTTTAGTTACTGTTTGGTATCGTTCAGGTCTTCGTGCAAGTGTGTGTCAGCTTGTGCGTGTAGTTTCTGTGATTTTAATTGACAAGTCATTTTAAATGTTGTCGGCGTACTAGCTCTGAGAGGTCGGTCGTCTCATCGGGCGACGTGTAACTGGTTCTCCGAGCGCTTTTGGGCCCCTTCAATTAACATCTTGTGGAACTTGGGTCGGTCCTTTCCTGGATGTCGTTTAGCCAGTGGGCGTGTTTCCTCTGCATGGTTGGGTCCAAGCCAGTATTTCCGCCGTCGTGCGTCTGGAAGTGAATGGGTGGCGCACCATCAGTGCAGTCGCGACGGAGCAGCAGTCGCGGACAGACCGGCAAGCAGTCGGTTGGTTGGTGCGGACCAGGGAGGATCCCCGTGCGGTGCAGTGGGCTGGGTCCGCTGCCGGTCCCTGCGCAGTGTCGGACCGTGTGTGCAGCTGTCCGATCGCTACGAGCTTCGTGGCTCACCGACCCAGAACGTCAAGTTCGCATATACCGGTTGGTGACAAGCAAGTCGTTTTGTCGGTCAGTCCGTGGCTCTCCCTTGGTTGGGTCCCGACGGATCGGGTGTAGTTGGGCTCACCATCTCTCTCGCCTAAGTGAACGAGGGCAGATCGACCTCTCTGGAGGCTTCTGAGTGCCACCGGTGTTTAATTATCTGTTGACAGCTACTTTAAATTCAAGGCTTATGGTTACTTTTTATTTTCTTAAAATTTTGCAAAATTAATTTTTAAATTTATCTTTCAAGCTTAAACATTGCGGCCTTCTTCCTTTAAAAGATTATTGTAATATATTTTAAAATTTTGAAACTTAATTGTGGCCCTCAGCCATTTCCATTTTGCATATGTTTACTGATTTTTTTATTGTTTTGTTGCTATCTTAATTTGATTTTTTTATCTTGTTGATTTGTTAAGATTTCTTGTTTGGAGGCCTTCAGCCGTGAAAGAGTTGCATTCGGTAAAGGTCCGGCTACGTACAGCTTTGGTTGTAAAGGTTATTAAATTACAATAAATGACAATTAGGAGAAACTGAGCTCAACCTTTGGCCCTTACCTGTTTTGCCCAGCGGGTTTAGCGGGCGTATCAGTAACGGTCCTGCAATAGTCTCTGTGGCTCGAAGCTACTTTCAGATCGGACAGTTTTCCCCATAGAGCATGACACACTAAATCCTATTGGCTAGTAAGTCATCACTCCAGGCATAAAGCTCCCATGACATTCCATAATCTCGTATTTTGTTTAGTAGGCGGCAATGTAGGATCTTTCGGATGTCGAGGAACGCAGCATCAACCCGGAAGTCGCTAATTACGGCCGGTTGAATCTCATGGGCGAAAAAAGAACAAAATCGCTGTTTCTGGAAGCCACGGTCATCCCAGCAGATGAGAGTTTTGATGTTCAGAACATCTCACGCCTGTATGTTCACTATGTTAGAGTTCTTGGTGGAAACAGGAATGACATGCACAGTCGAAACAGCTAGCTAATAGAGACACGGCCAGTACCGCCTCGTGGCGACGACCAGGAGTAATGTGACAGCGCTAAGCACGCGGAGCGAGATGGCCGCAAGCCGCACGCTGGAGGCGCGGCGCGCGCGGAATTGCGTGCCGAGTAGCGGGCGTCCGCGCGGCAGCTCGTTAGCGGAACGGCGTGAGGCCGAGCAGGTGTTGCGGAGCCGGCAGATACGCGCCGTTCCTCAGCGCCGGCGATTACTCAGCGCGCCCGCTTCTAATGAAGCGAGAGGTCGGAGCAGCTGCTATCGGCCAGGGCAGGGCGGGTCCGCGCGCCGCACACCCACTCGCGTCTCCCCGTCTGCACGGCATCTCACATCACACTCTCCCCATCAGCGTGCGGTTCCTGTTTCCCTCGACACCCGCCATTCGTCCAGCCCACGCAAAGTACGTCCTGTTGCTTTTCACAATACATATACACTTCCCTCCATAAGTTTGGAAACACCAAGTATTATGGGCAACGGAAAGGAAATACATTCCAAAATTGCATTACATTGCTTTCTAAATGGTTATTAAGCTCAAACAGTACATAGGCAAATGCAACTATTACATTTTAGATTCCTCAAAATAGTTACCCTTTGATTTAATCGGTGCCTTGCATAGTCTTGGCATGCGGTGCGTCAATTTTGCCAGGACTTCAGATGGAATTATCTCCATTATTGCTGCAGGACCTCCCACTAGTGTGCCCGACTCATGATACCTCGTTTTCAGAATCTTCTGTTAGACTCATCCCATAGTAGCTCGATTGGGTTATAATCAGGGGACAGGGGGGGAGGCCATTTCATTTTTTTCAAAATTTTCTGAAGCTCTAGAGGCTTCACATAGTTCTGATACAAGTGGGATGTATGCTTCGGGTTATCATGCTGCGAGGCAAACTCTTTCCCTATCAGACGCAAACCAGATGTCTTGGCATGTCTCTGGACAAAGCCATGATAATCATATTGGTTTATCTTTCCATTTATGCGACTATATTAATTCTAAAAGATCCCCACACCATCGCAGAACCCTCTCCATGCTTCGCAGATGGAATTATGCACTCAGAATTCAAACGTTCATGGGGTAAACTGTGTACCAATTGACGGTGTTTACTTCCAGATATTTCGAACTTGGATTCATTAGTGAATAAGACTCTTTCCTATTCCCCTGCTGTCCTATGTTCGTGTGTCGTAGCTCACTGAAGCCTTTTCTTTTTGTTAACAGACCGCAACAATGGTTTTCTTGTTCCTACACAATCCTGGAGATTGTTTTCTGCCAGGTGCCGTCTCCCTGTTTACTCTCACTGGTGTCTCCCTAGTTGTGTTTAGTTTAGTAGTCTATTCACGGACAGTTTTGAAACTATTACGTTTACTCGTCACTAACAATACGTTTCCTGTCATTCTGATATTACTCTGGTTTCTCCTGGATGAGGGCGACCATCATGCCAGCCTGTATCTCGATTCCGGAGTATGGTCTTGTCAACTGTTCTGATTCTAATCTTCAGTTTCTTTGATATTTATCTAACGCTATTGCCTTCTTGGTGCAAAGTGATTGTCTTTATCTGTGAATCATAAGGACTCGTCAAGGTGTGGTCATTTTCAATTACTTTCCCTGCGTGTACTGCCTTCTTATACTGTGACGAACGTAGCTGTGCACAGTCGTGTCATCTGCTGGCGCCACCTCCCCTGTTTAGTAGAACGGCTTGAACAGGTAAAGTCACTTCATATAAAATTGTACAATACTAACGTGTACCAGTAGATGTAAGTATATGTAAGTACAATAATTCTGTACAATAATGTGTCAGTATTAATCATTATTTGAGCATATTGTTCTGTACTCTAACTCGTAACTCACACAGATCACTCCCATCTTGATACAATGTAATACTCAGCATTGTGTATCCAAACTTAAGGAGTGTAGTATAAATGACCTTTCCACTTTTCATATTATATATACAGGATGTTTCAAAGTCTTAGCACCAGTCGTCTACGGGTAATTGATCACGTCATGAGGAACAACTTTTTTTAGAGAAAAATTTTTCGTTGACACTTCGGGCGATACTACGCGTCTTTTATTTTTGTTTATGCCCTGAGAGGTGATAGTGTAGGCACTATGCATTTGGCAAGTGGCAGATCATTTTCGACAGCCCCTCTCAATTTACTAATTTGCATTTAATTTTCAGTCAGGCTCCAGATCTCGGCTGATATACATCTACAGAGTGGCAAGTTAAGTGTTTACCATTTTCTGTGTTTTCCTCGTAGCATATTTATTACGTTTCGTGCGTGTTTATCGTTTTAAGATGTTCAATCACCGGTTTTTGTAAGGATGATTTCATTCGGTCTCTAGCGCAATAGTTGCTCACTGAACAGCGTCAGCGTCCTTTGGTGACGCATCAGGAGGGTAGCAAGTTGCATATCTATGATTCTGTCTGCTTTCGTAGTTTACTTCTTCCGTTAGTCTTCCTAGGATGGTCAGGATGTGACCATGCTGAGTGCGGATGCAGAAGGAGCTGGCCACAGTTCGCGAACAGCTGAATGCGTTTTTGGCTACAGTCAGTCACCTACAGACTGCCGTCTTGGGGTGTAGCGATGGCGGAGATTCTGGCTGCTCACATAATAGTTATACCTCACATAGAGAAATAACTGAAAGACTTCAAAGCAAATAAATCACCAGGTCCAGATGGAATCCCAATTCATTCTACAAAGAATACTCTACAGCACATGCCCCTTACCTAGCTTGCACTTATCACAGATCTCTCGCCCAGTACAACACAGAGTCCATTATATGGGGGGTTCAGAGGCCAATCTGTGTAAGTCAGTCCACAATGAAACTGAAGATAATTAGATGTTTTCAAAATATAACACAGAAAAATACAGGTGATTCATACAATGATAAGACTTTTTTTTTATTGAAATCTTGAGAGATTGCAGAGCACTCTCTTTTCATAGTGTCATGCTGCTTAATGTTCATGGGGAAGGTGATCTTTATTACTTGGTTGCTATGTTTTATATGATCTGACTTCATTCATATGATGAAATGGTTGGCAATAGTTAACACTGTTGCTTGTGTGCTCTAGTGAAGGCATAGCGGTAGGCTTTACCTGTGTTTGAAGGCAGAGGGTGCCGAGTTACTAGACCGCAGTAAAAGCGACCGGTGGCTGAGAGCCGAGGGGAGCTTTCTTCTGTGGAAGCTCGTGAAAACGTTTGCTGACAGCCATGTCCCCCAGTCTCATTGTGCAGACACATTGGGTGGATGCTGGTCGATCAGTGGCTGCATCCAGGTAGGCTGACTAGCGCCGAGGAGTCGCTGCAGTTGTGAGCAGCGCATCGTAAGATCTGATGGCCGGCAATAAAGCAGAGTATGGGCCCTTCTTAGCTAGAAAGCAGATGAGACGGCTGAGAGTTTCTGCGTGTTCTGGGGGACAGGGCAATGGCGCCCAGGTGTCCAGACTCTGCTACAAAACATATTTGTGAAGGCAAAAGGCTTTTAACGAGTTTATGGCCGTTGCTTGGAAAGTTCGAAATTGACAAAACAGGGCTGTGATTCCATCCAAGTCATGCTTTTAGCAAAGACACGGCGTAAATGCATGGGGAAAAGGGCGCGAAGCTGAATCTTTTCTCCTTTTCTCCCAATTAATTTTTAAAGTCGCTTGTTGGTCAAATCTATGTGTGCAGAGCAGGGGGGCAGTCTCCGACCTTCGAATGCTGAGCTCCAGCTCGTGATTGGCTTGTGCTAAAGTGGGTGCAGTGTAATCAGGCAAATGTGCTAGGCTACCAAGATGCAGAGGAAAGCTGTAATGAAAGAGAAACTCACTCTTGTACTGGCTCTTCGTTAGTAAAAAACGGCAGGACTTTACTGAAAGGGCGAGACTTACGTCGTTTGCTAGTGTGCCACTTAGAGCCTGTGCCAAACACCATCTGAATCGTCAGAGGTACTGCTTCTTGAATCATGCACAGGAGTTATGGGTGAGTGTATTTATTTGTTTTGAGTTGGTCGTCTAAACGTTTGACATATTCTGTCATCCATAGTCGTGTCACGGAGTCAAATTGGTTTGGCAGACCAGCAAACGGGTCCACCTGCACACTGGAATCCACCAGGGTTTGAGAGACCGCATACTTGCATATTTCCGGGAGCTCGCCGTCAATTACAGATAGCTGCTGTCAGTGACTGCAGTCGGCGAGCGCGTCGTGCTGCGCCGCCCTCACCTGCAGAAGGGTAAAGTATTCGCTGTTATGGCGTATGACTCCAATATACTCTTCTCAGCACCCTGTTCTTTGGAACAGTAGAGTATAGATGCTTGATAGTAGCGTAGTTTTTGGGCCATACCACGGATTCACATTTATGAAGTCAGATAAAGCGATTGGTTCAGGTTAGGGTGGTGCGCTGATCCCCAGCTGATCACTTTATTAACTATAGACTGCATATTATTGAAAGCGTTTGTCAGATAAAAATGTTTGTGTGCCATGTCATTAGCCATCTTTTGTCATATGATGTTAAGAATGAATAAATCAATTGTTATTTAGACCACAACTCCTCCCAGTGTTCTTATTCACATTACCTTTGCCATTTATTAAAGTCTTGGTTGCAATTGAGAGAGCCTGGAAGCTTGCAACGTAATACAACAACTCACCTATTATGAGGATACAGAAGAAAAAACTTAAATAATTTACAACATAACTATAATTTAACACAAAAACCGTGACTTATGGTCACTGTCCACTGCACGTGTTGATGAACTGAATCTATATATTCATCACTATCGCTCCCATACTCCCAGGATTCTTGTTTTCTTTTGTTTTCGAGGATGATGCACGAGTGCTTTAGTTTATTGAAGGTAACCAGCGATAAAATTAGTGGTAATGTGGAGGTATATATTGCAAAAGTTCCAAAACATGCTTTTTTCAGCTCTTTAACAGGTCAACCATCTGGATACAGGTGATCTTGAACAATATTGATCAAATGAGGACGCCTTCCTTTTGAACTTGATGTAATGTTGATCTCATAAAATGCAATATCTTCCAGCAATGTTTCTTTGTAGAAAATAGAAAAGCTCTTTGCAGTATCTTAGCCATTTCATTTTCAACCAGTTTACTTTAACCCCTTCAATATTGGTTTTCCTATTGGAAATTGCAGCTTCCAAGTTTTTGGTTGAAAGAAACTCTTCTCGCTTCAGCACTGTTACCAGAAATGGAGTTTTGCGTTTGGCAATTGTTACCAATAAAATCCAATCTCTTGGACCAAAAATAAATTCTTTCTGTTATGCTTTGGATTCTATAACGCCAAAATCTGCATCATTTAGGAGGTAACTGTCTCTTGATACCATAAATTTGTGGTTAATGTTCTCAGTTGCCTTCCCTGGATCTTGCAAAAGTTTTGCAACGGTAAGCTTAGTTTGATACTCGTGTTATGACCTCTGCAAGAATCTGAATACATGATAATATGACGATGAGATGAGGCATGTTGTTTAAGATGTTTAACAAGACATACTCCAATTTCCTGTGATCTTAGAGATCCTTCTGTCTCATCCCACATGTACATGTAACCATTAGAGTCATTGAAACTGTTCACTCCTAGGTTATATACATACATATTTAGTTTGTAATAGGCAACAGATGTGGGAAGTTTTGGGAAAGGTAAGGCTTTTTCCAAATCAAAAGTAAAAACGTAAACATCTTCTCCAGCAAGCAACTTGTCTGAATTCAAAGAATCTCTTGCTTGTTGGGTTCGCTGAAGATGAAGTCCTTCTGTAATCTTCGCCTCATCCTTTTTTGTATCATCGTTCTTAAAAGTAAGAATGTTCGCAGGGAATCGCATAGCTGGCATGTATCTTTGGACTGGGGTTTAAAATGTAAATTGAAATTAGTAGAAAGCACTTGATAATACATCGGCACCATCCCGTGCACATTTCTCCACTAAAGGTTGCACAACTTTCTGATATTCAGACCAGACTGCAAATATCTCCGATTTGGCGCATCAGAGAGGATATAATGACTTTTATAGGACAGAAACGATTCGATGTGTTCTTTCACTTTTGTCACATCGATTTCATTTGTTGGCGACCTATGGCCTCTTTTATCAGTACATGTGGATGGTTCTGTACTACCCTATATTTTATAAAGACGAGCGTCACTAACTTGAAATGTGTCCATTAAAAACTTTTAACACACACTAACTGATATCACTGTTGTTGTCAAGTAATATGTCAGAGTTTCCGATATTGGTGCCTTTGATGAGTTTCTTGGACGACGTTGCTTCACCTTGATGTCGTGGATCAGTCCGCGAAGACAGACGCTCTGCTTTGCATTATCGCCCAATTTGTAAAAGGATTCGAGCAATGATTTACTGCCGGCCGCGGTGGTCTAGCGGTTCTGGCGTTGCAGTCCGGAACCGCGGGACTGCTACGGTCGCAGGTTCGAATCCTGCCTCGGGCATGGGTGTGTGTGATGTCCTTAGGTTGGTTAGGTTTAAGTAGTTTACGTTCTAGGGGACTTATGACCTAAGATGTTGAGTCCCATAGTGCTCAGAGCCATTTGAACCATTTTTTGAATGATTTACTAAATCAAAACACTTTCGTGAACATTTTACAGTTTACATTTTTAAAGGATTTCGCAGGAATATTTTTCCCACTTCTGTTCACATAAGCTTTCCCAGAACTTCTTTTGGCAGAACTCACTACCCTTTTCCATGAATATTGCTTGCTCTTCCGTTTTCTTCCTTTCTGTATCATCACATTTTAGTTTTCATTGTTTTTATCATGGTTGTATAACTGGCGATCATCTTCAGTGACATCTACAAATAAATAAAATATTTAGGAAGTCCTTCAATGTAACTCACCAAACAGTTCACAATTTAAAAAAAAATTCCAATACACGTGTTCAGCAATGCTTGTAATGTAACGCTAAGGTTGGAAGGTTGCAGTATCAATAACGAGATAAAGAATACACTAGTTCTGGGAGAAAAGCCTTTTCTGTGTGGTCACATGAACTTACGACACATTTTAGAGTTTAGAATGTGCATATCTGAATCGGACGAATTGTTATCATTGTCTGTTACATATTCAGAACGGCTATTTGAAAACGGCGTATTTCCAACGAGTGGAGAGGACATACTGATCTAAAAATCACTTATTGTGTAACAGTTGCAGATTGCTAAGTCCAACAGTATGTCAGTATGTATATTGAGCAAGCAGTAAAGGAAACAAAAGAAAAGTTCGGAGTAGGTATTAAAGTCCATGGAGAAGAAATAAAAACGTTGAGGTTCGCCGATAACATTGTAATTCTGTCAGAGACAGCAAAGGACTTGGAAGAGCAGTTGAACGGAATGGGGAATGGACAGTGTCTTGAAAGGAGGATATAAGATGAACATCAACAAAAGCAAAACGAGGATAATGGAATGTAGTCGAGTTTACTCGGGTGATGCTGAGGGAATTAGATTAGGAAATGAGACACTTAAAGTAGTAAAGGTGTTTTGCTATTTGGGGAGCAAAATAACTGATGATGGTCGAAGTAGAGAGGATATAAAATGTAGACTGGCAATGGGAAGGAAAGCGTTTCTGAAGAAAAGAAATTTGTTAACATCGAGTATAGATTTAACTGTCAGGAAGTCGTTTCTGAAAGTATTTGTATGGAGTGTAGCCATGTATGGAAGTGAAACATGGACGATAAATAGTTTAGACAAGGAGAGAATAGAAGCTTTCGAAATGTGGTGCTACAGAAGAATGCTGAAGATTAGATGGGTAGATCACATAACTAATGAGGAGGTATTGAATAGAATTGGGGAGAAGAGAAGTTTGTGGCACAACTTGACAAGAAGAAGGGACCGGTTGGTAGTACATGTTCTGAGGCATCAAGGGATCACCAATATAGTATTGGAGGGCAGCGTAGAGGGGGGCCAAGAGATGAATACATTAAGCAGATTCAGAAGGATGTAGGTTGCAGTAAGTACTGGGAGATGAAGAAGCTTGCACAGGATAGAGTAGCATGGAGAGCTGCATCAAACCAGTCTCAGGACTGAAAACAACAACAACAACAACAACAACAGTATGTCAAGAGAAACAAACCGGTGTTGCAAACTGATTTACATTAAATGACTTCGGAACATTTCGGTTGATTTACTGTGTGGTCTTTACATGCGCTGCCATCTAGCGTAAGAAATGTCAAATTGTGACTTACTCGTCTCGGCAACTGAAAGATTGAATACTTAGGAATCTGTTACGACATATGTCACTTGCAGAAAAATGATGACTTAGACTGATCGGCTTCTGAGCTCTCCATATAAGGAGAGTAAAAGGACGGAGCCCCAAATTTATAAACCAATGTCCCTAAATTCGGTTTGCTGCAGAATCCTTGAACTTATTCTCAGTTCGAATATAACAAACTTTCTTGAGCTGAGAAGTTATATCCACGAATCAGCGTGGTTTAGAAAGCATCGCTCGTGCGAAACTCAGCTTGCCCTTTTCTCACATGATATACTGCGAACTATGGATAAAGGGCAACAGCCAGATGCCATATTTCTAGATTTCCGGAAAGCATTTGATATGGTGCCCCACTGCAGACTGTTAACGAAGGAACGAGATTATGGAATAACTTCACAGATATGTGAGTGGCTCGAAGATATCTTAAGCAATAGAACCCATTACGTTATCTTCGACAGCGAGTGTCCATCAGAGACAACGGTAACGCCAGGAGTGCGCGAGGAAATTGTGATAGGACCGCTATCGTTATCTATGTACGTAATGCTTTGGCAGACAAGAGTGGGCAGCAATCTGTGGTTGTTTTCTGATGATGCTATGGTGCACGTTAAGGTGTCGAAGATAAGTGACTGTAGGAAGATACGAGACGACTTAGATGAAATTTCTGATTGGTGTGATGAATGGCAGTTAGCTCTAAATCTGGAAAAATGTAAATTAGTGCGGATGGGTAGGGAGAACAAACTTCTAATCTTCACATACAGTGTTAATAGTGTCCTGCATGACAGTGGCAAGCCGTTTAAATATCTGTGCTTAACGTTGCAAAGCGATGTGAAATGGAACGAGCATGTGAGAACTGTGGCACGGAAGGCGAATGGTCGACTTAGGTTCATCGGAAGAATTTTAGAAAAGAGTGGTTTATCTGTAAAGGAGACCGCATAGAGGACACTGGTGCGACCTATTCTTGAGTACTGCTCGAGTGTTTTTGAAGGAAGACATTGAAGCAACACAGAGGCAGGCTGCAAGATTTGTTACCGGCGACTTCAAGCAAAACTAAGTCTTGGGAGATGCTACGGGAACTCAAATCGGAATCCTTGGAGGGAAGGCGACGTTCTGTCCGACAGAGACTATTGTGAAAATTTAGAGAACTGGCATTCGAATATGACTGCAAAACGATTGCACTGCTGTCAACTCACATTGCACGTAAGGTCTACGAACATAAGATACGAGAAGATAGGGCTCATACAGACGCATATAAACAATCGTTTTTCCCTCGCACTGTTTGCGAGTGGAACAGGAAAGGAAATGACTAGTAGTGGTACGGGGTACCCTCCGCCACACACACAGTACGGTGGCTTGCGGAGTATCTATGTAGATGTAGATGCAGATTTCATTCGATATATCAACTTGAATGACCACAGCGTGAAAGTATTGAGAGTTCAGATTAACTACTCTTTTATTTTCTTTCTCATTATACCTTCATATATACTACAGTTATTACCTTCACATTACTTAACTCCGCTATGAGGAGAGAAATACGACATGGGATTCTGCACGCAAGCGTCTTGGGAATCCTTGGGTGCCCACTGCTATGCCAACGACGGAACCTATTCTTTGTGGTGGTCAACACTAATCCTCTTAAAATGGTCAGCCCGCTCGGAGGCCAGCAGTAACATGGATACGGGACTGTCTGTGAGTAACACAGCTCTACGGCTGAGAGTTCCGTTAAGAAGGAACTGTTTCCACTGGCCTGGGGAATGGGTTTCTGGATCATGCGATAACATCTTTCAAGCAATTATTTGGAACCACAGCCCAAATTTTCCGTTTACTTGTTACTCGTGTGGTCTGGCGCACACAGGACGTTCCGCAGTGCGTGAGAATACAGTTTCAGTGCTCTTTCCACTTGCTCTTGCCTGTGGACTAGCCTGCCCAGATGTTGCAAATGGGAACGAAAGTTACTATTACAATTCTGTTATTGGAAGGGCGTTCGCGCTATGCTCTGCAATTGGCTGTAGCGGCAGGGAGAAAGCGCCTCTATAAAGTTTAGGAAGGAAGTTTAAATTCAGGAGGATTCAGATTTCATTCAGTGAATTCCCTGTTACTCTACGCCTGTTCTAGAGCCGGTGCCGGACTTGCGCTAGGTTTGGAATTCTGCCACTTAGCCGATTTTCGATGGTGAGTCGTGAAGGCATAGTGTCCATTAGCCCTGCTGCCGTGAACATTACGTGACTGTTCGATAAGACTACACCGCGATGATACCAATTCTGGGGTATAGTTTGATTGGGTCAAGTAGACATATTTCACGTTTTCGGATTGTCTGAGACACGTAAGAGGCAGGGGAATCGTTCACACAGAGTCTCACACTCTTCTTTCACAGTGTAGTTATTCAGTTGGTCATTCACGTTGTCGCGTAATGTATAAGCAACTCGCGGTCTTTCGATCATGTTTCGTAACAGTCTTTCGCTCTTTCGTATCTGATTTCTTTCGGTTTTGTCTGATTTTCCCCATTTTTATTTTCGTCTTTCCTCTGTTTGTTATTTTCTTTTAACAATTCTGTCTATTTCTGTAAACTCAAGTGGAATTTCATACAGTATTACGTCTCACCTTCAGTGAAATGACGGTATTTCCAGCGATATCTCACTGATGCCGACCTCAAATGTTATTCTTTTTGTGACTGTAGGCTTTCCCGGCGTAAACTATTGATGAAGGTTTCTCGGGTCTCCACGCGGCTCTAGACCCGAGAAATCTTCATCGTTATTATTTTTGTTTTACAATGAAACCAGTGGCAGTTGTGTTTTCAGTGATCATTTGTCCTGGACTAGCGTTAATAAATTACACTTTTACCACATCAATCTGTACCATTCAGTAGCTGGAAGTTTCATCTTGGCGAATATCAGAAGCAAGTTATCTCAGCCACAAGCTGATGTGTTACGGTCACAGTAAAAGTAGCAAGGGTGTTATCCAGTGCGCAAACAATGTGAAACCGCACAGTAATCATCAGCTTCGTGGGGACGCCCTTTTTCATTGAATCTGGGATGGCAGCGACTATTAGAAGCTATCTTGTCTCTTCGCGAGATACCTCGTAAGGAAGCCGAGGTGTGATAGCTCTCAGCCAGCGCCGGGCGTAGCTTCACCATTCTTTTACACACTCACACAACCCCTGTCTTCTCGTACAGAGCGCATGCATTGTGTGTTACCTATTAAACAGTCATCTGCTCTGCATGAAAGGGAGGAGGCCAAGCAGAATTCAAGTTCTTCATTCGCTTCTAAAATACCTTTCTCTAATTAAAGATACTCATTATTAAGGTTTTCATGTGGAAAATCACCCTTAAGAATTTACTGGGAGAAGTATGCAATGCAGGACAGCTGGTTAGTAAACCGTGCGCTTTCAGTAAAATGTAGTCGTCCAAGAGCCGGCGAATTAAAAATAGAAACTCCTAGCATCGCTAGGAAGCGTCACGGAACATTTAGTTTCTAACAGTAGTTGTTCCTCATGATGTGATCTATCGGCCCTAAACGTTCGCTGCAAAGGCTCTGTAAAAACCCCGTATACCGCTGGAACTTTCGTGGGGGTTTTCGTGGATGATGCTGTTGTATACAGAAACATCGCAACGCTAGAAAATTATATCGACATTGAGGAAGACCTGCAGGGAATCGACACTTGTTACAACGTTTGGTAGTTGACCCTTAATGTAAACAAATGTAGCGTATCGCGCATAAATATGCAGAAGTATCTGGGAGTATACAGAATGAGGAATATAAAGTGAAACGATAACATAAAGCTAATCACAGATAAGACCAAAGCCGGACTGAGATTCATTGGAAGGATCCTCAAGAAGTTGAATTGTGAATGTACTAACTGATTGCCACTCGTGGAAGGAGAAAAACGTCTTCCTGCTACAGTTCGTTAATAATGGTCACTGCACGCTATGATAGTTAAATAAGCAGATGCTGTGACAGTGCGCGCTATAGCAAAAATGTAGAACACAGCAAGAAATAGCAAATAAGATTTACTAAGAGTATTTCAGAAAATGGTACTCAACTTTGCTACACTTTGGTGTGTAGCACTTGATGTTGTAACCCTAATATAATGACATCTAAAATATTGTTAACTTTTGTGTCTCTTTGCCGTCTATAATTCTGTATCACAGACAGTAATATTCGTAGACACACTCCTGCTGGTCATAGCTCTCTGTGAATAGCGATTTTTGCTTCAGAAGGTAGTCTTCAGAGTGTCTGAAGTAACTCAAGCACTGATGTAAATTGTCCAACTGCTGGTAAGGAATTGTGAGTGTCCATGGTACATCGTATTTTGGTACTTGTCGGTGGAAGATTTTCCATATCCGCCAGTACATCGTGGAGGTGAATTAGTCCGCATTTAACAGCGTTCCCTATTGCTTGTCCCCACTATCGTCATATGTACGAAGCTCTGGAGAAAATAGCGCAGAAGCAGGAGGAGGTCCATTTTTGTGAGTGCCATCTGAAGGCTGCTGCACTGAGCAGAGATGCCAGGCGAATGGATGTGCAAGTGTGGTGGCAGCCTCGTGCGGTATTTGTGGTGCGCCCCTCTTGCTTGGTGCACAGTGGTAGTCAATTTACGAAGAAGATTACAACGGTAATTGAATTTTACTCTTCAGTCTGGGCTCCATACCAGATATAGGATTGATAGAGGAAATAGAGAAAATCCGGTGCGTTTACTTACAGGTTCATTTAGTCAGGCGTGGCAGACACTACAACAAAGGCATTCTGCATCACAGTACGTTTTACAGTTAAAATTATCAATGCATACGTTCGTAGAAGAGACAACTAATATGTTGCACCCTCCTAATCACACACCGTAAAAAGACCATGATGGTAAAATTAGAGAGATTCGGCCTCACTACGGAGACACGGCAACAAACGCTCTTCCTGGGCACAATTCAGGACTGGAACTCGAAAGGGGGAAAGTGCACAAGGTACTCTACGCAAATACTATAAAGTAGCTTGTGGATCATAGATGTAGAAAGAGATGCAGAATTCCCATTTTATGAGGTGATTGTGATTAAGAGAAAACAACAAACATGGACCCATTACCTCATATTGGAAATGCTAATTTTCAAGGCAGATAACTGTCTTTTCTGAAAAAGGTAAGAGTATCGATTCAGAGAGCTGTTTCCGTGAAAAGGCCGACCAAATTCCGAAAATATAAGTCTTGAGATAAGTAAAAGATTCATGAAGCATTATGTTTGAGACACAACTCTGTTCTGATCCAAAATGTGGACTAGGTGTGGAAGACAGAAATAAAACGATTAGGAGCGTTCGATATATAGTGTCATTGGAGATCAGATGGGTTCATGGAGTAAAGAATCAAGCCTAAAACTAGGCAAATAATACCGACCATAATAAATCTGATGAATGGTCGCGCACATACGAGTATTACGTGCAGCAGGATCAGAATGGTTTCAGTGCTTACAGATCTCATTGCAGGTCGCGATGACGATGCACGGTGTTTGGCAGGGTAGAGGGTACGTAGAGCCAGGTGGATGACCTTCCTTCAATTGTAGAATCAGTGAGAAAACAATGGCCTATTTGAAACTACCTGGCAGATTAAAACTGTGTGCCCAACCGAGACTCGAACTCGGGACCTTTGCCTTTCGCGGGCAAGTGCTCTACCATCTGAGCTACCGAAGCACGACTCACGCCCGGTACTCACAGCTTTACTTCTGCCAGGATCTCGTCTCCTACCTTCCAAACTTTACAGAAGCTCTCCTGCGAACCTTGCAGAACTGCACTCCTGAAAGAAAGGATATAGCGGAGACATGGTTTAGCCACAGCCTGGGGGATGTTTCCAGAATGAGATTTTCACTCTTCAGAGGAGTGTGCGCTGATATGAAACTACCTGTCAGATTAAAACTGTGTGCCCAACCGAGACTCGAACTCGGGACCTTTGCCTTTCGCGGGCAAGTGCTCTACCATCTGAGCTACCGAAGCACGACTCACGCCCGGTACTCACAGCTTTACTTCTGCCAGTATCTCGTCTCCTACCTTCGCAGGAGAGCTTCTGTAAAGTTTGGATCGTACAGCAGTTGAAACGACGTTCTGATGCGGTCACTGGCAAGTGGCGCACACTGCCCCCGGATGGTACCGTGTGGTTAGTTCTGCACGCGGTCTGAACAGGAGGCCGCTCACAGTCAGCAATCTTAGCAGGCGGCAGCGGTGACGTAGCGTCGTCGACACCTTGGCGAATGTAGTGCCACGTAACGCTCAGGCAGGCGGTAGGCTCGCAGCGACAGCTAGCACTACAGTAAGTTGGTTACGCTGTTTGCGCATATGCGCGACTCAGAGCAGGAAACACGAGCGCAGAGGCGAGCTGAGAACCAGCGTATGATGCAGCGGCAGTTCCCCACGGGTGATGAGTGTCGGGGGTACTTCTCCGAGCTGGCTGCATACGATGACAAGATATTGCATAGCCGAGGTGGGCAGTGTTTGTGGTCGTTCGACCTTGCCCTGTTTTGACAGGACATCGTTTCTGAGCACGCAAATTCCAGAACCGGCACAGTTCCAGGCTTGGTCATGGCGTTATCCGGTCAGCACTGCGATGGTGTGGCTCGTGTACTGACCTGTGTTAACAGTGATCTAGCACCACCACCACCAACAACAACAACAGCAGGGGATGCACTTACGGTAACTAGCCTCGCTTTACGGCCATAGAGGAGAGCTCCGTCACGTCAGCTCGGCCTCTCTCCAGCTTCTTGCACCAGAATGCAGTGACAGCTTTCTGTTTGCTTGGTCATAAGTTAAGGCCGCCAAGCTGAAAGGCATTCACGCAACATACGAAACATTTAAGATATTTAAAAGAGAAAATATATAGCTTTGACAAAACTGAAACTTTACGATTGTATTTGCTTATATTTTGACATTGAATAACAATTTTCACACTTAATATTATTCTTCTCTGCGTCAAGCACAGCGAAAGTCTTACGTACCATTTTTCGTTTTCCAATTTTCCCAGCCGTTCCTCGTGGAAACGAATGTATCGATGACCGCCTTTCGATATTTCATAATGCTTGCCTTTTGTTGTGCTACCCTCGTATGACTTCGTTGAACCCAAAGTTTGTGTCTCATTTGTAGCAAAATATTAAAATTTTAAAAACTGTAAACGACTGACTTATTGTTCATTTTCGAATATTTCGATTTTTATTCAAGAAATAATCCTTCCATGATCTTTAGTCGATGATAATATTTTCACAACTATCTCTGTACAACGTATTTACGCCACAGGAGTAAATAAGGCCTTGGCACAAAATATCCGTCATCCCTCTAAAACAGCACGCTAGCCATCTTATAGCCCTGTACATGGTGTAGAGCTCGTACTAGATGGCCATGTGACCCTCCAGTGCTAACCTAAGCCATTTCAGTGACGTGGTGTATGTGCCACCGACTGTCTGCAACCGTAACGTGTGTCGACGTAGACAAGTGATCCTATGGTAGTAAAGATTTATCATGTTTGGACGTACTCATCGCCACCCCATTACTGACTGATTTGTTGTGTATCAGCATGGACCGTTCAACGTGGCTATACCGATTGGTACATCTCTCGCAGCCAGTGGCACAGCATAAAAACAATGGTGATAAAAATCCTAACTGACACTCTACATGTAGTATTACTGTGTATTGCAGCACTTTAAATAAATTCATAAAATAATAATAATCCGTAAGCCACTGTGCAGTGAATGTCGAAGGGTACACCATAATTATACGGTTTCAAACCCAGCAGGAATTGCTGAAGTGACTGAATGCAGGTCAGTTTCACTGAGTTTCGAGGTGAACATTTCGAAGAAAATGCTTACAGTAGACATTTGGGTAGAGTATTTCGCAAAAGGCCATTGCACGTAGCGGCACATAGAAGCTACACATCTTGAGTTGACCTACAGTGCCCCCACCGCACGGAGGGACGAATATCAGTCACGATGGTGCCAATGGGTGATGGAGATGAGGGGAGAGATCAGGATGTTCCAGAGAAAGGTAGCTGCAAAGTTAACAAATCCGCTATAGAAGCATCTGTGCTACGTAATACACAGGGTCGGTGGCTAGCTGGCTGCTGAGGTCTGCTGTCTGGCT
The DNA here is from genome assembly GCF_023898315.1 of Schistocerca nitens. NCBI lineage: Eukaryota > Metazoa > Arthropoda > Insecta > Orthoptera > Acrididae > Schistocerca > Schistocerca nitens. The sequence goes on from NC_064619.1 coordinate 374,797,087, forward strand.
GTTTGTGTGGTCCAAAAGGCTGATGCGGCATCTCTGCCATGCGCCAGCGGCCTCGTTATGCAAGCTGGCGGCGAGGCTTCCACGCCATTGGCGTGTACACTTGAAGATGTCTTATCTACTGTGGCCATGGATGGCGCTTCAGCTGCGTCGCGGTGGGGGAAGCCCATCTCGATGAGGCGTTCATCTTGTGATGGTGGAAAACGGCTGGTGTGCGTGGGGTATGACACGCTGCCTCCTGGTCAGGAGTCAGACGTGCTGCATGAGTGGACCTGGGACGATCTGCTGCTCTGTGGCACTGATTCTGGGAGTGAACTAGCATGTAGAGCTGTTGCCCCACCGGTGACTATGGCTGGCAGTTTCATGTGGTGACATCAGCCAACACAGCCTCCTCGTCATGACAGAACTCTGGGACTGAGGAACTTTGTTACAAAATGTTCAGAATTTGTAGTGAGCAGTGGCACATTCGTTGTGCATATACGCTGTTACTAATCATGTACCTTGAAACATCATTTACACTGTCAGTGTGGAAATCTGCCTTGCTCCTTGCTGAATGAATTTGTGCAGAACCTTTGAGCCCACTGTTTTGCCAAGTTAACCTGCGGCTCAGCATAGTGGCAGCCTTGTTCAATTACGAGTGCCGCGTGGGGTAGCTGTGCTGTCTGAGGCGCCTTGTCACGGTTCGCGCAGCTCCCCCCATTGGAGGTTCGAGTCCTCCCTCGGGCATGGGTGTGTGTGTGTGTGTGTTGTCCGTAGCGTAAGTTAGTTTAGGTTACTTTAGTGTGTAAACCTAGGGACCGATGACCTCAGCAGTTTGGTTCCATAGTCCTTACCACAAATTTCCAAATTTGCAATTACGAGTGTTTTACTAACAATGTCCCATACTCACCTCACAGTAATACCCCCAGTAATTGTGGGTGCGCTACATTATCCCCCTCTATGAACAATAGCCAGTCTCTGAGCCGACATTAAAACCATTTTCATATTATGCTACATCTTCATACAAAATACAGAGAAAATTTATAAGCAGAACAGCTGGCGGCTTGCTCACATGGGTTATACCGCATCAGATCTTATTTACCATTATTACTTCACTTATGAGTCTGTTTGTCACATTTGTTTTGCGTTTTTGGCAATTTTAACCTTTATGAATTGTCCTGTTGCCTCCTTTTTGTCTTGACCCAACATTTCCATCTGTACAAAGTAGCAACAAGTCAAGGAATACTTTAAGGAATTGGTTTAAAAATTTCATTTCAACAGCCACATTCATATCACTCCAAGTTGTCTCCCAGAGCAATTTCAGCTGTGCCTACACGACACAAGCTGCCTGCCTTTCAGAACTGAGGCAGTTCTGACCGACTAAAGCTGTTGAAAAGAGAAGCCCTCAGCCCTCAGCTGAAACCATTGGTTTAGCCAACAGCGTACATGGGAGGCAGGCCACGTGTGTGGACTCTGGAGGGTTCTGCAGGGCAGTACACAGTTGCTTCTCTCTCTTGTGATTCCCACCTCAAGTAAAACATGACCAGACACAAACAGTGCTGAATGTGAAACTCCTCCCCTCACGTTGCACACTTTATTTAGTTTGTTTGATCTCCTAGAATGGCTTACACATGGTACCTTCCTACCCTAGGTGTACCCCAGGTATCCTGTAAATTGACATACATTCTCTTTCTTTGAGCTAATTTCCTGTTCTGTCATTTAATATCAGCCATGAATGCTCACCTGAAAAGGCGTTACCGCTTGACAACCTGTACATCGTTGTCGGAAGCAGGATGCAACAACCTCCCACTCTTCGCACCTGAACACATCTTTTTCCACATTCATATTACTAGGCAACACTATCACTCTCTCTTATGGTTTAGAGATCCAGTCTACTGGAATCTGGACTATCGGTGATTTATGCTGACTGTAGGCTCTCTAACTCTGTTGTGTGTGGCTTTCATTCTTTTGAGACAGTCACAGTGGCACTTCGTATTACAGCTCTCAAAATCACTGCCACGTGTCTCCTAATCGTGGCTGGTAGTTGGATGGTTGGCCCTGCTGTATTGTATGTAGGCCCAATGATTAATAACTGCCGGCCGCGGTGGTCTCGCGGTTCTAGGCGCGCAGTCCGGAACCGTGCGAATCCTGCCAAGGGCATGGATGTGTGTGATGTCCTTAGGTTAGTTAGGTTTAAGTAGTTCTAAGTTCTAGGGGACTGATAACCACAGCAGTTGAGTCCCATAGTGCTCAGAGCCATTTGATTAATAACTCATTTCCTTTAAGTTCAATCCATCTGGCCACCGTGAGCTTCTGCTTCTTGTAACAACTCGATACTACAACTGTGTCATCATAAATGGGGTAAATCCACTGTAAACATGCTTGCTGTAAATGCAGCCAGCAGTCCACAGTATCCCTTGGATGATCTAGTCCTTTGTTCTGACAGAGAATAACTGTCCCGCCTATGCGATCTTGCATTATGCTGGTCAGACACACTGTGACCTGTTTCTGACAGTATTGTAACTCGTCCTTCGTCATTGTGGCATGCCTGCTACCATCTTCGGAAATTAATAATACCTCATGGTTCATCACCTGCATGAACTTGCATGAACTCCACACTTCACTGGCTACGTGTAAACGGCATAACACTTAAACTGTGCATGTCTTCCTGTTACTGGGAGTCGAATTAGAATATAAAATTGTGCTCAGTGAGCTTTTACTTCTATTGATGCTATGTGGTATTAGAAATGTAAGTTTTGACTACGGGATTGCGTAATCATGCTTAACGTAGGCAGCAGCTCTCCTTGCTTTCTGTAAGCCTGACAAGTACCGTTAAGGTGACAGAAGATTAGCACTCAGTTGTCCATGTGGTGTATGGCTTCTTGCAAGTTTGACACTACCCCTTGTTCGTTTCATACACTATCCGCTGATGTTTGTTAGTGCCTTGTCACTACATGTCCCTTGTCGAATAATGCTTACAGCACTCCCAAATTCCCCATCATTGTGTCCTCCGATGCCCTGGCATAGCCTATTATTCTGCATGTCACTTTTCATATAAATTGTTTGTTGTTAAGCACTTCACTTGCCAAATTCACTATCTTTGTAGCATAAAACTTTCTACCACCTTGCTAATTTTTTTACTATGCCCACAGTTTCGTTTAAATCTCTATTACCACCCTCATCCGCTGTTCCAACTAGAGTTTCAAAATTTTACCCCCAACAACTAGCCATCTTCGCTTCCGCCATGTATCTAGCTCAACTTCCACTGCCTGTCTGATTTCTTGTAGTTGCTTGTAGGATCTATGCAGTTTACCACACTCCCTTGACATGTTCTTGAGCACCCCCCCCCCCCCCCCCCATCCAATCTTGTCACTTCGCCGCAGTATGTTGAATACTTCCAAATTCCTCACCTCATTCCACATTTCCCTTGCGTTAAAAACCAATGTCAGCGTCTACTGATCGCTCGTAACTATCGCATCCTCTTGCCTTGAGAACATCACTCCTCCTTCCAGATGCTGGTCCTCCAAAGCCTCTGCCGCAATTGAGATGAGCAAACGCAAAACTGTTATGACTCTCAATCCTTCCATTCATGTCCTCGACTTATTGCAACCTGAGGACCCTACCTCCCCCTTCAGAAGGTTGCTGCCATTAGCAAGCCCATTCAAATATAAAAAAATTACCAGAAAAAATCTTTACACTAATATAACTTACTCACTACAATCCTTTACATAAGCAGAAATACGAGGGTCATTCCGAAAGTAATGCCTCCTATTTTTTTGTGGTGGCTTTGGATGTCTGCGCCAGATGTCGTCGGTGTAGTGTTAATGCTTCAGCCTTCATCTTTCATTTGCATGTTGTTTCGTTATTCTGCTGTTGTTGGTGATAGCAGAGGAGTGTTCCAAAATGGAGTCTGATGTGGATGTGCGTATAAAACAACAATATGTGATTGAATTACAATGGACGTGAGCAGTGTGAGGGGATGCATACGGCTTTTTCAAGGTGATGAAAAGGGCGTGCATGACAAGCCATGGCCCGGTAGACCCTGCACAATTGTCATCCCTCGCTATGAAGAGCGTCTTGATCAACTCATTCGTGCAGATCGGCGTATAACGACCAGAAAATTGTGTGAAAAGCTGAATGTCGGCTGTAATGTCTTGGAAACAATGTTGAAACATCTTGGTTACTGCAAAGTCTGTGCGAGGTGGGTCTCGCAGATACTTACAGAGTAACAAAAAACTCATCGAATCGAAATTTGTTGGGACCTGCTGGACCAATGTGAAGCTGAAGATGACAATTTTCAGAATAGTATCGTCACCGGAGATGAGGCGTGATGTCACCACTATGCGCCGGAATCCAAAAGACCGTCCATGGAATGGTGACATGCCAATTGTCCGTCAAAAAAGATTTTCAAGAGACAGCCGTCTGCAGGCAAAGTGATGTGCACAGTCTTCTGGGATAGCCAGGTTGTGTTTTTTTGGAGCCTGGAGAAACCGTCAATTCAGCACGTTACAAGATGACACTCACTGAGCTGAAAGTCCATATTTCTAGGGTAAGGCCAGAGAAGAAGACCAACTTTCACCTGCAACATGATAACGCCAGGCCCTACCCCAGTTTTGCGACCATGCAACATTGCAAAATTCGGCTGGATTGTCTTACCACATCCACCCTACAATCCCGATTCAGCGCCTTAAGACTTCCATGTCTTTGGACCTCTGAAAGATGGACTACATGGCGAACATTTTCAAGACTCGTATGCTCTTGTCAAAGCTGTAAGGATGTGGTTAGCCTAAGCTGGTTCCGATGTTTACAAGCACCTCATGCAGGCTCTGGTCATCGTTGGCAAAAGTGCATAACCAATGTGGAAAAATGGCAGTCTGTAGCTGAAATGTTGCTTTATTTAGCTGTGCTGTTGTGATTTATGCATCTCCTGCAGTTTACATAAATAAAAATAGGCGGCATTACTTTCGAAAATTCGTGACTAACAGCACTCATTTTCTCGATGTCAATACATATGGCATTCCTTACGCAGGCTCCAACTTGTCTCTTCCTCTGATTCCTTCACCTCGCGTTCTTCTCTGGCTCTGCCCTTAAAACTTATGGAATCGATTCCGGGCTACCTCGAAAAGGTCATAGGCGTCAGACGTCCACTACTGCCATTCTTCTTGGATACCAAGGCTTCACGTTGACCAGTGAAGTAGTCTTGACCACCGAGTAGTATGCTTGATAAGTTGCGATGAAAGTCTTTATCTTTCCTTTCGGCGTTTAAGACTGGAGAACATCACCCATTGCTCTTCATTATACTGTTATAAACTTGTACATTTCGCTGATTGTTCCTGGTTCTCTAACGCCTTCATACTCTCCTTCTATACTCGTTCACGGACTGACACGCCAACTTTTTGTATCTTTGCCTTTACGAAATCACATGGTGATGAAATTTTCTGATCGTACATTACCTCATATGGGGATAACCTAGTATTAGTGTGCACTTCTGAATTATTTGCTGAAACGACATACCTGAAATACGTATCCCAGTCACTGTGCATTCACAAAGTGACTTGACATTTTCCCAACCGCTGTTTGTACCTGCTCCATTCTGTCATAGGCGTGTGAAAGAAGGCGACTAGTTCTTAACTTCTCAATCTGCAAAACTGACACAGCTCGTTCAGTAAGTATGACATGAATTATTACCCTGGTCTATAATTATCGTACATGGCACTCCAAAACTCAACAGTAAGCTCTTAGCCATTGCTTGTGTGACTGCCACTGCGTGGTGGTTCAGCGTAGAAACCATCTCCACATATTGAGAAAAGTGATGCATTATTGCTAGTACGAGTCAGTTTCCTGCTGGTGTACAATTGAACTGTTCAAATACAGCGATTCCAAACATTTCAAATGGTTTTGATGCTTTGGTAGCCTATGCGATGGTATTTACCTACAATTCAAGTCTTCCTGCAGCGCACTCTGTGTGCAATTCCTCGCGTATTGATCCACGTTCACTATCCTTCCACTCTATCAGTATCTCTTGGCCACTCTCCAATTTGTTGCACTGCACCCTCCATTACCAGATGACCCCTAACCTCCCCTCCTTGCACAACAGTCTGTCACATGTGACAAATTGTGATTGTGTCCTGTACTGTTTATAGTCACCGTCAGCGCTCTGTGCTACGTGCGATTCAGCAAGACCATAACCCAGAACTTTCAACACTCCTACCTTCGTGCTTAATGCACCTGTATTTCCATCCTCCTTCCCTGGCTTGTGTACAACTCTGTGATCTTATGAGCCTGTTGTACTGGCCCTTCAGTTCCAATAACCTACAAAGCTGCGTGCTCGGTCACTACTCGAAATTTTTTCCTGTAAAGATAACATCTACAATACATGACACTATAAATGAGGCTCAACATTTCTTTCTCGGTCACTGAATAGTTCTCCTTCGCCACTTTTAGCTGTCTCGACATGTAGCTCTTTACAGTTAATATCCAGCTTAAGACACACCCCAAAGCAGGATTAGATGCATCACACAAAATAATAAACTCCATCTGAAAGTCTGCAAAACTACACTTGTTTGATGTCAAAACTCTCTTTAATTCTTCAAACGCACCCTGACACTCTTCTGTCCATATGAATTTCATGCCTTATCTTAGTAACTGCATAAGTGGTTGTGCTACGTCAGTAAATACTTCCACGAATTTTCTATAATAATTTGAGATCCTCAAAAAAGATGGCAGTTTCTTAATAGAATTAGGCACTGGGAACTGTCGTACAGCTTGCACTTTTCTCAGGTCTGCCCATACTCCTTCTGTAGTAATTACATGGCCTAAATACCCTACCTCTTCTAATGCAAAATGGCACTTCTCTGTGTTCAGCACCAGACCTACAGACCTCAATCTCTTAAACACTTCCTTCAGGAGTTGTCTCTTCTGCTCTATGGCTTTTGGGAATATGATGATATTGTCTAGGTAAACTAGACACTGGTGTGGTTCCAAACTTCTCAATACACCGTCCAATACCCTGTGAAATGTTGCAGGCGCATTTTTCAATCCAAACAGCATTCTTTTGAACTGATAGTATCCTCATGGTACCGAAAATGCTGTCTTCGGGAACAACTTCCAATTGATGGTAACCAGTCCTTAAATCCATAGTCAAAAGGTATTGGCTTTGTCCCGCGTTGTTGATGGTCTGAGTAATGTTGGGGATGAGGTGTGTACCTGTTCACGTGACAGTTTCTGTACCTCATGGACTACTAGTCTACTCTATTAACTTGTCAGCTAACTGCTGCTTAATGAAACCTTCCATAATCGGCTGCAACTATCTAGGTAACTGATATGTGTTCCAAAACACCAGTGATCTTGTCCTGTTAAGTTTTGGTGTTGACTCATTGCCACAGGCATTGTAGGCATCTGACTCTGTAGGAAAAAATCTACAAATTCGAGCAACAATTCTTCCATCCACTTTCTCTTTACTCCATTTAAATGTGCCCACATTCCTCATGCGCCACACATCCTCATCCAGAATGTCCAAACTTCATATTAACATCCCCTTCCTTAACTAGACTTCCTTGGCGCCAAATCTATCTATTTTTATGGGTACCATCCTCCTGCCATTCCCCTTTTGTATGCGTATAGCAATTCTTTTAACAAAAAAATTTGGTGGACCTAGTATATTGTTCTCTTCCTGATGCTGTACAACACAAAACATACCACTGGTAGATCTGGCTTCACATTCAACCAAAGCGACATCCTTGTGCCAGCTGGCACACAGTCATGTGACTTAAGCCCTAGTGCAATCGTACAATGTTGTCCATTATGCTAGACAGCCCTCAGGACAGTTCTACACTCGCAACAGCTTCCCCTAGCTGGAATGTCATTCCACTAGTTTTTACTGTATGTTTCTGAAGGTCAGTTGATATAAAAACTCTGATCCCAGAATCATGCTGTAGCCCACACATTCGTGAGTTACAACCTCTACACATTGATTAAACTGTAACGCCCCTATACGAAAATCTACGTCTACAGACCCCAATGGTCTTACATCATTATCCCAAACTTCACCTAACCAATAGTGCGGTGGGTTATATAGCTTCTGAGCCACTAAGTCTCTACTGACAACTAACACAGGTGCTCCTGTGCCCAACAAAACCTTTTACTCTTTACCTCTTACAACGTTCATTACTGCACATTCCACCTCTGCATGCATATTTGTTGCATCGAATTTTAATGAGAATTCTTTTAGGTGGACTTCGTATTGCCCCTTGCATTTGATGGCTGCTTACCATCTCCTCGTTTACCCCTATGTCTATTAAAAAAACTCTGCTAGTAATACCTTCCATTTTCTTTATTTTCCTGTGGTTGGTGACACTGCTTCTGTAAACGCCCCACCCGTCCACATCTGTTGCATCTAAAGTTTACAGAAATTTCTATCCTATACTCCTGATGACAGGCCAATTCCTTCGCATTCGACTGCTAGCAAATCCTGCATTCTGCACCCTTTTTGACATGTCTGATGGCAACCCCAGCACCAAGTGCCCTCTGCTCAGCTGCTTGCAACAAAACTGCATTTATGCATCACTCTGCCCCATCTTGTATGTGTGTTCATTAACTTACCGTACACTGTGCACGAAATCTTACACAGTTTAGCCCATACCTCTTCACAATAGAGCTTAATTGCTACCAAAAATAACTTACACTATTCTGGTTTTTGCATCTTTACAAAAGTCCCTTCTCCAGATGCACGATACACGCTAGTTGTCTACTGTATTTGAGGAGTGCAGAGATCGTTTCACCTCTAAACTTACTTGGATCTGCGTTATAGGATAACAGAGAGTGGAGAGGTTGATCGATTGAGAAAGAGCTGTAACGAGGCACGATTTAAAGGTTGACTAATTCATTCTAGAGAAGGAAAAGTTGGTGCAGGTTAATTTTTTCTTCCCAGTGTTCCATCCGGATGCATGAGTCACGTGACATAGTCTGCGTTCTACTCGTATACAGCTACGTGTTCTGTATGTTTAAAGCAGTTTCTACTTGCGATCGTTAGCGGTAAACCTCTCGCTCATCAGAGGGCTTCCATCTCATGTGTGATGAAACTTGACACATTCCTCTAAACGAATTTTGATTTTATGCGATCCCCTGTCGCATGTAGGGTGTAAAATCGAGACTTCTGGGTCAAAACTAACTTAGCCGAAGAGCTTGTGATGCGCTACAATCTCTGTGTACACATTTTACCGACTGATGTGCTGTTCACAGATCTAGTGACGGAATGGCTTGTAATTTTCACATGTCGAACGCTGCTGCTATGCGTTTATCTGTTTCCTTGTAGGATGTATCCCCCGCTACTACCATTCATTTTATATATATATATATATATATATATATATATATATATATATATATATATAGATCTGATGCAGGCATGTTATAATTTCTGAACCGTGATCGTATGTGAACAGTGGGCACTATACGTCTCCGAAAAGCTATATTGTGCTCGTATCATGCAACGGAAATGTTTCACGATTGGATAAGATAATTCATCATAGAGAAACGGGGAAGAAGGATGTGTGTCTGATAGGTCGGAAAGGTATGCAATCTAACATTATAGCCAGTTTTTAAGTGCAGAACGTTGTAGTCTTAAGAGTGTGTGTGTTTATGTTCTCTCTCTTAGGAATACCTTCCACGTGCCGATCGTAGGCTCTAGAACAATACTTTAGAGTTGATAGCTTGGTTGATTTACGTAAAAGTGCGTTGAGCTCCATCCATCTGGGGCTCCATTGCATATAAAAATCAATCATTTGTTGTTCTTCTGAACTGTCTGCTATTATATGACTGCACTTTGGAATCTGTTACTATACATCGATAAGGGATGCTAAGCTCCTCGACATGGTCGCGTATCTACATCTACATCCATACTCCGCAAGCCACCTGACGGTGTGTGGCGGAGGGTACCCTGAGTACCTCTATCGGTTCTCCCTTCTATTCCAGTCTCGTATCGTTCGTGGAAAGAAGGATTGTCGGTATGCGTATCGAGAAATCTCATGCACTTGGACGGGTTAGGACTCGGAAAGCTCAATTCATTCACGAGACATGGAGTGTAGAGGTCTTCTTATGGTCGGTTGCAGATTAATTCGGTAACTGTGCTGCAGGGCTGGTTGATCAGCGACCCTAAGACGGCGAGAATGCTCTGTGACTCCCATACGCTGAGAGATAGATCGTAAATTAAACGCTATGCTCGAGGTGATAGAAATATGTAGAGCGCTGTGATGATTTATGTGTTCGAGAATTAAGAGTTAATGGACATACTGCTCAGTCATCTGTCGATGTTCGCAATGATACTCGCTACGTGGAGAGGGCATGGTTTAGGTATGATACTGAAATTGGGGGAAACATGCTGTCACATCATTGGCCGGTACTGAACTTAGTGTAAAATTCTTCGCGCTATCAAGTCTGTTGCTTAATATTACAGTACATAGACGGTGTCTTTCCCATCACGTCTGCGCATTGGTTACCACATAATGACTGAGTGACATCGCTTGTTTGAGTTGGGGAAGAAGTTTTGTTGATGGGTGACAACTTCTGGGGGTTGCTAGCAGCTAAAAAGCGACCGCGTACATGAGTGCAAAATTAGGAATAACTCGAAATGGAACGCCGAGCCATCATCTATTCCGTCACGGTGACGTATGAGTTTAAATGTAGGTCATGAATCACTTTCGGACAGTAATTTGGAAACTCACCACAACGCTGCCAAACTCTTCTAGTTTCCTTACGTTGTAAGTATGTTTTATTCAAAAATGATCCAGTGTTATGCTATCCGCCGTAAGAATATGATTTACACCGTGTGATGTCTAGTTTTCTGTGAGTGGTCGTAGATCAGAGCGTCTTAATGTCAGTTTAGAATCTGACGCAGACCTCGAAGTCGTGGCAGAAAACGAAATGTTTGGCAATGTGCAAAAACGTGTTAGAAAACAGTTTTTGAATCATGACCAGAGGGAGCGTCTCATACGATAATTCGCTTAGAGTATAGGTGATGAAAGTTTAAAGTGGTCTCTGTGGTGTTAGTACATTTAGTATGATCGTCTCCACATAGGCAGCTGCGGTTTGAGGTGTCGGAGTTGGTGAACCGTTAGGAATGTCTGGATGGCTGCACACTACGCTATTCTGGGGAAGCATTGTAAAATGTCTTTCTTCGCGCTGGAGGCTCACCGTAGCTATACGTCATTGCACCCGCATCGACACCTAGGTGACTTGTAAATAGGATGAGCTTTATAGTTCGTAATTTTTCTATGTTGGGGTGGGTAAAGAATAACGAAGACAGCATGTTGTGGGTCTGTAGTACTTCTATCTAGTTTGGGTACACACCACATTACGCGCATTTCCACTGAATGCTCAAAACACGGTCCTGTTTCTACACAGGTTGCAGAAGGTGTTGGATATGTCTTTCTCCGGCTTAAATCGGAACTAGCACTTGTGGAAAGCTGTAGAAGTGGGTGCGACTGGAGAATGTGTAGGGTGTGATTAAAAGGAGGTTGTAATTTCACTGTAGCAGACAGATTCGAGGAAGGCGACTCGTTTAGAGATATGAGAGTGCGTGAAATATGATTGACTTGTGGGTGTGAGCCTATGCAAGTAAATGTTTGAATGGACGTAATTTCTAATATGTAGCGTAAGGCTAGAGATCTGAGAAGTTAGTTTATATTTTTCTTCTTAGGACCTCAATCAGCACCTCATCTACTACTATTGTCTGTCATCGCCTATAACTCAGCGGATATATCGCGGAACGTCTGATATGATCTTGAGACAGAATGCGTTGGAAAAACTAATGAATTATGTAGTTGCATGCGGTGTGATGGAGTCGCAAATAGCGCTTGCCTACCACGTTCCTTAGCCGAATTACTTTCCAAGTTCATTGAGTTTATCACGAGGTTGCATCGTTGACTATTAATACACACATTTATACGATCACCGTGGCGGTATTTGTCCGGAAAACACCATCTCATTCAGAGTTAATGTCGTACCTCGATTCGTAAAACGGTTATAGGTTTTAACATGGGTACTTGGGTGCACCTGTAGAACGGAGGGCTGTTGTGAGAGTAACATGCAGTAGTTGTTGGGGTCGGTATTTTTTCTTTAACATGTGCTCGATTACGTCTGTGACACGGTGGTATGACTCGCAGGTAGAACGTAAGAGACTTGCACATGCATTGTTGATTTTCGGTCAGTATTATTTGGTGTCGTATGCAACCGTTATTGAGGAGGTAATATTATAGTTTGTATTAGTGCTGGGTGTGTGTGATATGTTCACATTTGAGCATCAGGTTTATAAAATATATCTGTTTGTGGAAAGGAAATGTCTATGTGCTGTTGTAGGGAGGGTATGGATTTAACTTGGAGTACTGTGATAGTGAAGGGTGGTAAGGAAGGTACAGGTATTTCCAGAGCCACAGTGGTCAACAGAGTGTATTTCCGATACTTCGCTCATTGCTGAATACCGTTCAATTGAGACCGCGATCGTAAGATTTAATTCTAAGTATAATGATAGAAGATATATGTGAGGGGTTTTATAGAATGTGTCCGTGCATGCAAAGTCTGTGGTGGTATTAATCCGCCTTCCCGTGTTAATGGTAACAGTCTTTTGAGTGCAGAGGCCTGTTGGAGTGTAGGAATGCATCAGCGTTAACTTTACCATCTTCTAGACGACCGAATAGCGAACTAATACTTAATATGTGCTGGGCGGCTTTCGTGATCAAGTGTAACTTTGAGAAGATGGTGCGTTTGCGGTGGAGCGTTATTCCCTCCCATGTAAATTGTTCTGTCGACTGCTTCTGCACATTTGGTGCCTTTATTTAGTTGACGGTAGATCGATTGCGATGTGTTGGACACACGTTTTCCTGTTCTCTAGACGTTGGAAAGACCGTAGTTCGTTTGTAAAGAATATTGCTCATCTGGAATCTGTTACATCACCTGCTCCGGTATTCGAGAGTGCAAATGTCACTTTAGTCTATTTGTTTCTAGTTAGTCAATCGTTTACAGCACGCTGCACCTCACTAAAGTTTGGTGTTTGTGGATAAATAATTTACAGTCTATATCTTGTGCATTATGTTGCGGTAGCGATCGGAGCCTACTGCTGTGTGCTTGATATCGAGAAGTACGGCGAAAATTGTATAATATTATGCCGAAAATGTGGTTGTTCTTGTAATATCTGCAGAAATGCGAGCAAAAAGTGGAAACAGTAACGCGTTTGTGCCAAGGGGAAACGAGCCTGTCTTTCACATCAGTTCTGAGAGAGTGACTTCGGTTCACTGATGCAAACGGAATGATTTGGTATGATGGGGGATATGAATTGCATGTTTACTAGATCGAGACAGTGCTCGGTGATATAATCCTGGTTAGAGATTGGTTTGCCGCTCCAATATTCTTGCGAGTATTGTATGTATTTGATGACCTGTGGTGGTGGTGCTGCTGCTGCTGCTGTCTCTAATTGTTTAAATAAAGACTGGTGTGTGATTTCGACAGTTGACGATTAGCAAGCATGTTTGCTGGGTCTTTTACATCGATTATTATTTAGACAATTTAAGAGTTGTTTGGCTCTCTCGACATAAATGTATTGCAGTATTTACGAGTGGTTCGCATGTCTGTAGGCTGTGCAATGCGTTATTTTTGATGGTTTACAATTAGCAAGCGTGTGTGTAGAGCCTTATACATGAGTTATGAATGAGTAGTTTGCAGGCCTGTATGCTGTGGGACATGTCAGAGCGTGTATTCTGTAATAAATATACTCCATCCCTAAATAAACTGCTCCAAAATAAAGTACACTCCTTCCTCTCTCCATCAGCCTAGTGCAGGCTGAGTCCTTTTACCACCCGCCCCTAGGAAGAGGCGGCAGTTTGGTGACTTAGGTTAGTATCTGTGGTGAGCTTCGTTTGCAGCAATTTTCTTAAGTTGGTAGCGAAAGCCCAAGTGACCTTTCTTTACTGCCAGAATTCAGACTTGGCGCTGGTTCCTAGGAGGAGGTGGCGGGTGGGTGGCTGTGGTTAGTATTTGTATCCTTCTCTCCCACAATTTTCTTAGGTTGGTAGCTAAAGGTGTGACGCATTATAATGTTGGAATTTGAACTTCCCGCCGTTTTTCTGGGTGAGGGGGACGTGGCACTTTCCTGCCAAAATTCGAAATTCCCGCCGAAATCCGCCATCTTGGATGACGTCACGGCCGCCATCTTGGATGACGTCATCGCCGCCATCTTGACTAATGGTACTTTGGAATGGTACGCAGGTTGTTCCAATACTAGTGGCCCTTGCAGGCCGCGCGCGGTGTGAGGGTGCCGACGTGGTGTAAACTCGGAGCCCGCAAATAATTTCGGCTCTCCGTATAAGCAAAACCCATACTAATAAAGATGCAGAATATCCAACGGCCCTAGATAAAAGAGAAACCAGGCGAGAAAGTACGTATAAAAACTGACTCTGTAGATATACACCGAAGAGATAAAGAAACTGATACACTTGCCTAATATCGTGTAGAGCCCCGACAAGCACGCAGTAGTACCGCAACACGACGTGCCATGGACTCGAGTAATGTCTGAAGTAGTGCTGAAGGGAATTGACGCCATGAATCCTCCAGGGCTCTCCATAAATCCGTAAGAGTGCGAAGGGTGGAGATCTTTTCTAAACAGCACATTGCAAGGCATCCGAGATATGCTCCATAATGTTCATGTCTGAGGAGTTTGGTGGCCATGCGGAAGTGTTTAAAATCAGAGGAGTGTTCCTGAAGCCACTCCGTAGCTATCCTGGACGTGTGGGGTGTCGCATTATCTTCCTGGATTTACCCAAGTCCGTCGGGAAGCACAATGGGCGTGAGTGGATGCAGGTGGTCATTCAAGATGCTCACGTACATGTCACCTATCAGAGTGGTATCTAGACGTATCTGGGGTCCCATACCATTCCAGCTGCGCATGCCCCACACCATTACAGAGTCTCCACCAGCTTAAACGATGCCCTGCTAATATGCAGGATTCAAGAGGCTGTCTCCATACTCGTACACGTCCATCCGCTCGATACAATTTGAAACGAGACCAGGCAACATGTTTCCAGTCATCAACAGTACAATGTCGGTGTCGACGGGCCCAAGCGAGACGTAAATCTTTGTGTCGTGCAGTCATCAGAGGGACACGAAAGGGCCTTCGGCTCCCAAAGCCCATATTTATGATGTTTCGTTGAATGTTTCGCACGCTGACACTTGTTGATGGCCCACCACTGAAATCTGTAGCAATTTGCGCAAACGTTGCATTTCTGTCACGTTGAAAGATTCTCTTCAGTCGTCGTTGGTCCCTTTCTTGCAGGCTCTTTTTCCGGCCGCATCGATGTCGGAGATTTCATGTTTTACCGGATTCCTGATATTCAATGTACACTCGTGAAATGGTCGCACAGGAAAATCCCCACTTAATCGCTACCTCGGAGATGCTGTATCCCATCGCTGGTGCAGCAACTATTATACCACGTTCAAACTCACTTAAATCTTGATAACCTGCCATTGCAGCAGCAGTAACCGATCTAACAACTGCGCCAGACGCTTGTTGTCTTATATGGGCGTTGCCGGCAGTAGCGCCGTATTGTACCTGTTTACATATCTCTGTATTTTATTACATATGCCTAAATCAGTTTCTTTGGCGATTCAGTGTAATACACTGTTCAAAAAACTTAGGGGAACACGTCAGTGAACGTCCAGTATGTTAAGTCTGCTTTTATACAGGTGGTACTTGTGGTCTAATTGCATGGCTCAAGATCTTCGCTTTCAGTGCATGCAACACTAAAAGCATTCGCTGTCTATTGGGTGTGCCATGCAGTACAGCATCATGTGACTCCTCAGGACGACGTGAGTGCCAGTGTCCCAGTGTTTCCTAGTGAGGTTCACATGGAAAGAGGCATCCACTACTAACATTTTAAAACTCTGGTGAGAAGAGAAAATACAAGTGGGCTAGATGGCTCAAGATCGATACCTTTTCTTTTATATACGCTCCAAGACAAGACTTACCATCGGCTCCTCGATGTGCCGAGTGCGGTGTTGCAATGGTAGCCAGTGTGTATTTTAACGACTTCCTGCCCCATATTTTACCCTTCGCACATAAAAACACCCTTCAGAGACCTACTGAGATAAACACGCAAAGATAACCATAGCTAGAGATGGCCCCTCTCAGTAAGTAACTGTACACTAGCATTAGTAGTGATAATCAATGAGTAAAATATTAAACACATCCAAAAAATGAATCAAAGGTTTTATACTACTGAAAGCAAGCACTAGGTATGGAGTAACCAGAGTCTTTATTACCCGAATAATCATAACGCACAACACAAACGAGTAATTAAAAATACAATGGTTGAGAATGAACTCTGTACTTAAAAAACATCACAAGGAATTATAGCAATGGAAAATAGCCCCTTACTGTACGCGGATAGAAATTTTTGACAACGCAGCCTGACTGTAAATAGGATTCAGAAGTTGACTATGAACCGAAGAAATGACCTAGCTATAATTGTCTGCTTAATTTAAAACTGGTGTAAATAAGCTCTCTACAGACAGTGAAGTAACATTTGACTTTCCCTAAAAGCAAAGCCGTCTGGAAGAAATGGTGCTGCGGCAGACACTTACTTTTTATCTGTCTTAACAGTGGCGGTGACTACCGTCGCACGCCGCGCCCAGATGCAAACTAAGAAGATGGGGTCCTGCGCCCGTCTGAATCAAACTTCCTCGTTCGGCTTCTCGCACCCTTCTTCTAACACACTTCCCTGTTTAGCGCACTGCGCCGTTCTGACCTTTCTACGTCTACATCTACATGACTACTCTGGAATTCACATTTAAGTGCTTGGCAGAGGGTTCGTCGAACCACAATCATACTATCTCTCTACCATTCCACTCCCGAACAGCGCGCGGGAAAAACGAACACCTAAACCTTTCTGTTCGAGCTCTGATTTCTCTTATTTTATTTTGATGATCATTCCTACCTATGTAGGTTGGGCTCAACAAAATATTTTCGCATTCGGAAGAGAAAGTTGGTGACTGAAATTTCGTAAATAGATCTCGCCGCGACGAAAAACGTCTTTGCTTTAATGACTTCCATCCCAACTCGCGTATTATATCTGCCACACTCTCTCCCCTATTACGTGATAATACAAAACGAGCTGCCCTTTTTTGCATCCTTTCGATGTCCTCCGTCAATCCCACCTGGTAAGGATCCCACACCGCGCAGCAATATTCTAACAGAGGACGAACGAGTGTAGTGTAAGCTGTCTCTTTAGTGGACTTGTTGCATCTTCTAAGTGTCCTGCCAATGAAACGCAACCTTTGGCTCGCCTTCCCCACAATATTATCTATGTGGTCTTTCCAACTCAAGTTGTTCGTAATTTTAACACCCAGGTACT
This sequence comes from Schistocerca nitens, assembly GCF_023898315.1. Taxonomy (NCBI): domain Eukaryota; kingdom Metazoa; phylum Arthropoda; class Insecta; order Orthoptera; family Acrididae; genus Schistocerca; species Schistocerca nitens. The sequence continues at coordinate 374,814,459 of NC_064619.1, forward strand.
TAGTTGAATTGACAGCCTTGACAATCAAGTAATCGAATTCCAACGGATTTCTTTTGGAACTCATGTGGATCACCTCACACTTTTCGTTATTTAGCGTCAACTGCCACCTGCCACACCATACAGCAATCTTTTCTAAATCGCTTTGCAACTGATACTGGTCTTCGGTTGACCTTACTAGACGGTAAATTACAGCATCATCTGCGAACAACCTAAGAGAAATGCTCAGATTGTCACCCAGGTCATTTATATAGATCAGGAACAGCAGAGGTCCCAGGACGCTTCCCTGGGGAACACCTGATATCACTTCAGTTTTACTCGATGATTTGCCGTCTATTACTACGAACTGCGACCTTCCTGACAGGAAAACACGCATCCAGTCGCACAACTGAGACGATACCCCATAGGCCCGCAGCTTGATTAGAAGTCGCTTGTGAGGAACGGTGTCAAAAGCTTTCCGGAAATCCAGAAATACGTAATCAACCTGAGATCCCCTGTCGATAGCGGCCATTACTTCGTGTGAATAAAGAGCTAGCTGCGTTGCACAAGAACGATGTTTTCTGAAACCATGCTGATTACGTATCAATAGATCGTTCCCTTCGAGGTGATTCATAATGTTTGAATACAGTATATGCTCCAAAATCCTAGTGCAAACCGACGTCATTGATATAGGTCTGTAGTTCGATGGCTTACTTCTACTACCGTTCTTAAACACTGGTGCGACCTGCGCAGTTTTCTAATCTGTAGGTACAGATCTAGTGGTGAGCGAGCGGTTGTATATGATTGCTAAGTAGGGAGCTATTGTATCAGCGTAATCTGAAAGGAACCTAATCGGTATACAAACTGGACCTGAAGACTTTCCCGTATCAAGCGATTTGAGTTGCTTCGCAACCCATAAGGTATCTACTTCTAAGAAACTCATGCTAGCAGCTGTTCGTGTTTCAAATTCTGGAATATTCCATTCGTCTTCCCTGGTGAAGGAATTTCGGAAAACTGCGTTCAATAACTCCGCTTTAGCGGCACAGTCGTCGGTGACAGTACCAGCGGCACTGCGCAGCGAAGGTATTGACTGCGTCTTGCTGCTTGTGTACTTTACATACGACCAGAATTTCTTCGGATTTTCTACGAAATTTCGAGACAACGCACCGCACCTGTCTGTCTATCTGCGACGGCAAAGCGCCGCTCCATCAGACACTAACCGAAAAGGCCTTCAGCAAGTCGGAGTGAATACGTGCTTTTTGAGAACCAATTCAATCGTCTTACACCAACTCATACACGTACACTCTCTCCATCGTCTGTGCGACAGAACGGCAGCCAATCGGATCTTTGCCCGCAAAAACAAGGCAGCTCTACGATTACTTCTGATATCAACAATCGTACAGCCAATCAAAGTGGGTTTCACCATTTTCGGCGGGAAACACTTCTTGCTGGCGTGGGAGATGGACTGCTTAATGCACACTAATCAAAGTCATCCTTTTATTAAAATGCTTTGTTATTAACCTTCTGTCAGGACATGTTAACTGATTAATAAATTCGTAGAAAAAATACCACAAATAAAGTCTGAGAAGTGAAGTGGAGCCCGTCTGAAAGAACAGCCACCTTTCACAACTTTCAAACAATGTTTAAATTGTTGTGTGGGGAGTGTCATACGTAACTGATACACAACATGGCATGTATGAGCAGCAGTTTTCAAAACATGTGTATCCTCTGATAAACAAAAATAGTAATGTGTAAATGGATGGGAAACCTTTGTTGGTTAAAACGAAGTATTTATACTACTCCAGAATCAACACACTTTCTTCAGGGAGATGATCATCCATTCACAGTCACGCTTACAAGGTGATTGTGGTTAGATGACAGGGTTTGATGTTGCTCATAAATACTGGTCTACTCAAGCGTCATAGTCTTCTTCATCGATACAAATATGTACTTTCACAGCCAGCAGAAAACTCATTCATACTGTTACCAAAGTCAGTTTACAATATCTGTTGAACCTCAAGAGTTTTCATGTCCATGCATACAAACTGAAATTCCAAGTGAGTTCAATAAACACAATAACCAGACACCCTACAACTTAATAAATGGCAACAACAACCACATATACTACCATTCATACATCCTGTCATCATATCTAGTTCTAAGTTTACATGTCAAATAAAATAGTGTTTCTGTGTAAGGCAAAGATGGGAATCATTGACATTTGACGTACAGTATAGTATTTCTGGACTATACTTTTCAAATAACTGATAGTCACATGTGTTGGGTAAAGTTAAACAAATTGAGCAATTATGAAGGAAAAAACACAAGTGATTCTTGATGATGGATAAAAACTTACGTAACGAAGAACTGTTATCTCAAATTTATTAGTTGATCGGGTGATGAATGGACAGAATGTGTCTGTGAGAGGTGTCGTTATTGTACAAATATCATGTAAAATTTTTTTTGTCGGTAGTGTAAGTGAATGTAAATAAGCATTAATATCAGGAAAGAACACGTGTAAATGAGAAGACAGAGCAAACTTTGAAACATAGATATATGTTATGGAAAATAGAAACTCTAAACAATGAGATTAATTTGTTTGCAAAAACAAACAATATTTTTTGACCCATGAAGCAACAGTATTTTGTGAAAAGTCACTTCTTGTTTGTCGAAGCACTGGTGTTGATTTCTTTTAAACTGAAATTTTTCAATGACATACATACACAGAGTAACGCTTCAGTGATCCATCCACGCAAGAACGCAGAACTGGGTGGAACCTGCAGTGAAAATGTATGTGAGGTAATTCGATGCTGGTGTGGAGAGTGTCTGGGCAGAGACGTCTCACAGAAGTGATGTGGTTGTGAGCAGATGTGACATCCTCCCGTACTGTCAACATGTAAAACCAGCAGGTCCACGAAGTTCTCATTGTCGTTTCAAAGTCACAATTGTTGTGGCAGTTGTAGGGTTGGTTTAGCAAGGTATCTGTGGATCTCTGTGCTCCCATCTAATTGCTTGTTGACAGATTAATGTGGATTTGCTTAATGCAGAGATGGATGTTTTGTAGAAAATGGAGTAGCTGATTGCTGTCCAGTGGCGATACGGAGAATTATATTAAGATTGAGCCCGTTTGTACTGGTGATCAGAAGAAATGTCCTCTGTGAGGAACAAGTGGGTATGGCAGAAAAATTAGAAATCACGCATGGCTTCAAGTGTACATAGTCTGTGTTTAACTTAGTTTCAAGCTCAGAAATCATGAAGATTGAATAGGAGATAGACAGGGTCAAAGGTTAGTGTGAGGCAATCCCATGCATCGTTGGATAAGAGCCACTAACATACCAAGCCATTCTGAAACCCTTTCCTGTTGGCACTGTGTTACTGCCTCTGGGGAGACACCCCCTTCCATTTTACCCATCTTCTGTACTCCCAGGTAACTCACGGCATGTATGTGCCCCTAAGCCTTATGACTGCTAGCTGTTCGCCTCCATTCGCCAAGGAAGGTGAACAACCCTGACATCAGTCTGCTGGCAGTGGAGCACACCCCAGTGATAGTGCCTCAAGGACTCCCGCTGCTAACCAACGGTCCGTATGCATCCACTCTAAACACCATATGCACAGTACTCAGACTGCCCTTAGTCATGGGTTTACAATTTTTGAATACAGTAATTGTTACATCAAGCACAATGCTGACCATTTACGATATAACTATGACAATATTTTTTGTTTTTAATTGATAGAATTATAACAATAAATTCTAGTCATATAAGATGTATAAATGAGCACAAAAGAGATTACAGGCATTTGACTGGGTTTGAGATAATTTAATGGGGTGTTACTGTGGTTCTGTGCCCGCCCCCCCTGTAGCTGAGTGGTCAGCTCGACAGAATGTCAATCCTAAGGGCCCAGGTTCAATTCCCAGCTGGGTCAGAGATTTTCTCTGCTCAGGGACTGGGTGTTGTGTTGTTCTACTCATCATCATTTCATCCCCATCCTCGCCAAAACGGCGTTAAATCAAAAGCCTTGCACCCGGCGAACGGTCTACCCGACGGGAGGCCCTAGTCGCACATTTGCATTTACTGTGGTTGTGTGAGAAGTTAATTAGTATGCAATACACTAAACCATCACCAAGTACGCTTCCATACTATAAGTGTAAATGGGGCATGGCATAATGTAAACTACCATGCTGTACAATACTGATTATTCCTACGTCTAACTGATCCTTCATCATAAAAAAGAGGCAAATGTGGAAACTGAACATGTATAAGGTAGCAAAACAGTTTAAAAAGTTTAATTAGTGCTCTGAAATTAAGATAATGAGATGGACTTGGTGGGACTGAGATGAATAAAGTACCAAGTGACCTGTGAACAAAGACTTCACATACATGGTCTGGCTTCGTTCTTTCTGCAACAAAATGAATATGCATTACTAACATATCCTCATGCGTCCAGTGTCAGAGTAACTTACTCGTTGGTGACATACGCCCACTCCATCGCAACAAGGATTCTGCTCCTGATGATATAAAACTTCATCACATGATTTTCATACTTGTGTCACTGTTAGCAATTAGGTCATGGTACACAACTGCATCTTTTTCTCAAACTCAAAATGATCATTTAACAGGGTAATATAGATTTCCTAACACAAGAATATCCTCTTTTCTATGACGAATGAGGAGAGTACAGTTAAGAGATACAGCCATCGTAAAGTTATCCTTCATTTTATTACTTGTGGTGTTTCTACTAATGACACTGTTGATGTCTTCAGTGTATATGCGCAAAAGAACCAGTCTACCATGATTCACTGAACAAAATTGTCGAATGTCATACACATGTATGATGACACGGGGCTAAAATGCAGCTCGCGATTAAAAGGGGAACCCAGTCGCCTCAGTGATGGCCCATATACACCAAATGATTTCGTCAGACACCCTCCTGTGCTTGGAGAGAGACAAAAACAAAACTCCAACAAAAAAATGGCAAATACACACTCCCGCCTGGCCAAAGCTCAAACTCTACGAAGGAAAAATGTTTTGTCCTTAAGTGAGAGGAAATGGATTTGTCCACCACACACACAAAATTCCAGAATTAATTCTTAAGTGACCAGATAGTGCACCTCATTTGATCTTTACAAAGAACTTGTTGCTGAGGGCTTATTTTCCCACATTACTGAAAATATCTAAGAGACCCACTTTCAACAGGATATAGCACAAAACACAGAATCTTTATCTTCATCTCAGAATCCTACTTTCAGGAAAATACACAAAATATACTCATCACACCGACATTAAAGTAAGGAGCTAGCTACATAAACCACATTATCATCTTGAATACACCAGTGGTAAATCCATGACCTCAAAATTATGGCCTGAGATTACGTAACATTATCATAAATATAGACAATATATAGAAAATATAGACAAGTGTAATGTGCTGCGAATACACAGAAAGATAGATCCTTTATCATTTGGCTACAAAATAGCAGGTCAGCAACTTGAACCAGTTAATACCATGAACTATCTGGGAGTACGCATTAGGAGTGATTTAAAATGGAATGATCATATAATGTTGATCGTCGGTAAAGCAGATGCCAGACTGAGATTCATTGGAAGAATCCTAAGGAAATGCAATTCGAAAACAAAGGAAGTAGGTTACAGTACGCTTGTTCGCCCACTGCTTGAATACTGCTCAGCAGTGTGGGATCCGTACCAGATAGGGTTGATAGAAGATATAGAGAAGATCCAACGGAGAGCAGCGCGCTTCGTTACAGGATCATTTAGTAATCGCGAAAGCGTTACGGAGATGATAGATAAACTCCAGTGGAAGACTCTGCAGGAGAGACGCTCAGTAGCTTGGTACGGGCTTTTGTCAAAGTTTCGAGAACATACCTTCACCGAAGAGTCAAGCAGTATATTGCTCCCTCCTACGTATATCTCGCGAAGAGACCATGAGGATAAAATCAGAGAGATTAGAGCCCACACAGAGGCATACCGACTATCCTTCTTTCCACGAACAATACGAGACTGGAATAGAAGGGAGAACCGATAGAGGTACTCAAGGTACCCTCCGCCACACACCGTCAGGTGGCTTGCGGAGTATGGATGTAGATGTAGATGTAGAATATAACAGCTGAAGCTAATAGTGCTACTGTGTACAGTAATTTACAAACACATCCAGTTATCCTATGTAGGATTGTATATGGCATATGTGGTGGAGATCCAGAGATTTCTTTGATTTGGTAGATTCTAGCTGCACAGGATTTGGGTGAACCATCATTCTGACCTATATTGGTTCCTTGTAAATGGTAAAGAATTTTTGACATATCTCTTTCTGTTTACTGGACAATCTGAATGACTTCACGAGTACTTTCTGCCCCACATGGAATTCTCGTACGCACACCTTTCTATTATATATTTCTTTCTGCTTTCATATGGCTTCTCGAAATTTCTGAAGTGACTGATTAGCTAATCTCTCCTGCTTAACCCTCATACACGGTGGGAGATCGATAACGTCACGGAACAGATCAGTGGGCTGGCAGTTCCGTAGTACAGTGAGCGGAACAAGCAACATTCCACCATGATGGATCATATTCATGATATCTTGAAAATTTTTGATGAATCTGTTTCTTTGCACAATAAATTCTGTAAAGGTTACCCATATCCTTCATAATGTGCCCTTAGGGAATAGAAGCAGGGAGCCCTGGTGAGATGCACAACAGTTGTAACTTGTGTCTCTGTAACGTCGTTTTGACCCTCTCAGACCGATGCTGAGGACTGTTGTCGGAGATTATTTACTCAACGTGTCCTGCCTTTGGAAGGAGTCAGTGCAGAGCGCACTTCAGACAGTCAGGTCCGTTGCTATCATCAGTGGCGTTAGTGTCACAAATTTAGATGTAATTTCGATGAACATCAAAATATAACAGTATCCTCTTCTAGTACGTGGAGGTTGCCGCTATTTATCACAACAGGTCAGGTATTCTGGGGTATAACGGAGATTGCATGGGTAATGTGATGTTTGCTCTTCTGGCAGACACTGCGCACATGCAGTATTCTCCTCACTCTTTCTTCCATATTTATGAAATAACGTTACTTCCTTAGCTTGAGATAACATTTCTGCAACCCAGAGTGTGTGTAGCACAGATGAGTATGCCATATCACTCCACTGATAACATATTTTGGTATGGAGAGGCACCATAACGAGTCATCTGGGCTGTTTCAGTGGAACAGTATTCCCTTCCAAAGCAAATAATACTGGCAAATGACAGCTTGCATAGTACTCTTACAGTGTTGTTTGATCTTTAAAAGTCCCAGGTCCTTATCTATTTCCCTACTGACGCCCTTGAGTGAGATTGTTACATAATTTTCAAAAGCAACTTGGTGCATATCCAGTAAGCTATTGTGCTTTTGTTCTAGGTCCTCACTTAGTCTTTGGTTAATCCAGTGGGTGAGCGTGACAAAGCATTAGCTATGGCGTCGGTTTTGCCTGGTACGTAGGTAATGTTGAACTGGTACTCTTGAAGAAAGAGTGCACACCTTGTCAGCCTTTGTTTTTTAATATGGCGGTCTGTTGGAATTCCAGTTCCGTGTGGTCCATAAAAACTCTGGTCTTTTTCCCAAACAGCAGGAATCTGAACTTGTCCAAGGTCCATACAACTGCTAATGCCAGAAGCGTTCAGTGATTGAGTAATTCTTTTCACTCTTGGTTGGAGCATGATTTCCAAATGCTATCGTCTTGTGGACCTTGTTTCCATCCTTTATATATTATTACAAATCGTAACCCCCAAACCTGTATATGCAGCAAGGATGAGGGTAACTGTTTAAACTTTATAGGTCACTGGAATTTTTTATTTCTGCCATTTTAAATTGTGCTGTTGGATGACAAGTGATATGATAATTAAGCAGGCTGAACCAGGAGGTCCACCGTCTTGTATTGTAATGTCATAGGTCTGAGGAAAACCCATGAAATCTGACAACCATACAGGTTTGCTCAGTATCCTCACGTCTGTCCTCTTGGATTTCCCACGAATGATTGCCCATCTTGCTTTTCTTACTTTTTTTTCTCTGCATTTCTATGCTTAGGGCAAGTAGACTATGAGCTGTCATTTAAGACGACTGTGAAAACACTGTAGCACAACTGGACTATATTGAATTTCCTGAAAATTTTTGAGTTTCCTGCCACTTGATACATAGAGCTATTTACCTGTGATGTCAGATGGCTGGGGGGAGGGAGGAGTATGAGTATGGGGGGATATTTGACAACATGGTGTGGTGACATCATTAATGATGTTATCAGACATCTGGAAACAATGCAGCCTGGCCCAAAACAGACACAGCTGCACTACCGTCAGTGATTCAAATTCCTATCTTCCCATCCACATTTTGTATTTCCATCATTTCTCTAAAACGCTTAATGCGATGTCGGTATGGTTTCTTCGTGGGCTCATAGACAATTTCCTTCATCTTTTCGCAGTCTGAACTTGTGTTCTGTTTCTAATGATCTCATCGTCGATAGAACGTTAAACATTATACTCATACATTCTTCCTTAATTGTATGTGCTGCTTTATACGACTTATTGTGTGAAGAATGAATATTCGAGCTTGTTTGTTGTGTTGAGCGTTGTACTTCTCAGTGCTCTGCAGTGCTAACAGTGTTTTTAATGGCATCATAGGGTGGCCTTTCGGTCCCATTAGATACTAGTAAAATATAAGTCATTCCAGAAATCCACGTTTCGGAGCAAGCAAAATGTAACTGTGTTTTAGAAGTTGCACAAAAAGTTATTCAGGAATAACAGATCAAATGCGACGAAACCATGCGATGCTCATTGTGAGACTACGGGATTATTACGTTCGTCTGTACTTCGTCGCACTCTGGGCGGTTAAGCCAACGTCTACAGTCACTGTGAAACACAACGCTGCACTTTCGTACCCAACGCTCGCTGAAGCACCTCCATGGTTTGCAATACTGGAGGACTGATGGTGCTGTATGTGCCTAAATAGCGAATGCCAAGTCTCAAACTCAGCCTGAACTGGCTGTGTGCCTTGAGTGCCGCCACTTACCACCACTTTGGGGGCACGTATAATCTTAGCCTGCTGAACAACTATAGATCCCTAAAACTGTCAACAGCTAAATATGTACAGGCTATGAGCTTGCTTCAATTGTGTACTGCAGACATTGGCTTTATTCCCTAGGTTAGGCTGCTTCTAAATCAAAAAAAGAATCGCTCATGGATACTAGTTGTAATGTATCACCTTTCTTCTCCAGTATGGGTTTTGTTCTTTTAAATTTGATCATGAGAGTAAAAATGCTATTGCGGAAAGGATACATCACATTGCCTTTAAGAAACGAAAACCCGTAATTATGAAATTGGCAAGAAGGTGCTGGTTTTCTTAGTGTTTTCTTACGACATAAAATGATTTTTACTCTCATGCAAGAATTAGCTTCAGACCAAGCAGTCTGTTACACAACCGAAATTTTTATTTAAAATGTTGCAGCCAGTTGCTTTTTATTCGGTTTCCAAGTGTTGTTGAATGAGTAAACTGAAAAATAATATGTTCAATAACGAACTAATCATGTATAAATAACCAGTAAACTGACTTGTTCCACATAATTTTGGCAAAAAGAAAAATGTTCAGATGATCTTTGAAACGAACTAACAAACATCTAGATTATTAGAAATGTACCTATGTCTCACATCTTAATAGTGTGGGAAAGCATCCAATCACAGTATTGTTGAAAGTAATAGTCTTAGTAGTGGTAGTAGTATTTTTGTTTATCTGCATATCACTGTGATCTTTGATAAGGATATTGGAAACATATTGGTATTAACATTTGAGAACAACAACAGTAACGTAATTCATACAGACAGGTACTTACAGACGATGTAACAGATAATCGTCCATAGCCTTAAAGCAGATACCATCCCAGAATTTGAATGAAGCTGTTTAGGGAACAGAAGGAAACCTAAATAAAGATGGCTGGATGCAAATTGGAACCGCCAGCCTCCAAAATACTCAGCCAGTTTCTTTAAATAATGCTACCATATTCGGTTTATCCCTAGTGTACAACATTGTTTTGCAAACAAGTTATTTAATAACGTAGAGGCTAGTGCTACACTGTTCATTCATCACTTACTCAAAGTCGCTACAGATATTAGACAGTCTATACACACATCGTTGCATGATTTCACCCTACATATACCACCATCTGATGTCAGGATCATAGCAATTACGCTTCATTTCCATTTGCTAGCCCGAAAAACTAAGTCAGCATCCCTCTATAATGACTGAGTGTTGAGCTAGGAAACAGGATAATGTGTTATTATCATACATTACATAGCTTTGGGAGTAGATTTCCCATAAAATGAAACAAAAGGAAACAACCTACTGTTAAACTGTTATGTGAATGATAGATGTTTTATTACCGATAACGATATTTATTTGTGTTACATTTGTTACGAAACGCCTACTCTGTGTTATCTAAACAATCTTTCACTCTGTAGGATGTATTGGTTAGCAAGTGCTTTTTAACTGCCTTTCTAAATGAGTTTGATTTAGTAATCTCTTTAATCTCCTTGGAAAATTTATTGTACAGGGATATTCCTCAGTAGAAAACGGTATTTTGAGTTTATGTTAAGTATTTGTTGGCAAATTTAAGTTCATTCTAGATCTTGTTCCAGGCTCATGGATAGACCTGTTTGTGTAGTAATTACTTATGTCCCTTTAGATGTATACAACTGACTGGTAGATGTCTCACATGATGTAGTTAAGATCGTCAAAGTTTTGAAGAGATCTTTACAATGAACTCGACTAATGTTTCTGGTTATTACTCTAATGGCCATTTCTGTAGTTTGAAAACTGCGTTCATATTTTGTGCATTTGTTTCCCAGAAAAGAATTACGTAGCGAAGAACTGAGTGCACATATGAATAGCATGTATTAAAAGACACTGGCTGTTACACACTAATGATATCACTCTAAACCTTAACATGGTGATGACTGATGACATTCTGTTTGCAAGTATTTTTGTGTTTTCATATCACTTCAACTGAGAATCAATATTCATTCTTAGAAATTTTGTGTTTGTTATGCAATCTGTAGCACTGCCATCTACATTTAATTGAAGAGTGTCATTTTGCCTCTTCAAACTAAACTTGATGACCCTTGTTTTCTTTATGTTTAGCATCAGTTTATTGCACATTGACCAATTGTAAACCTCCTTGAGGGTTTCATTTGCTTTCTCTGCAATGTGTTCCCTTGTTTTATGAGTGACTATAATATTTCTGTTATTAGCAAAGATATTTTCCCCATGACCAATACTACAGGGAAAACCATTGATGCATATCAGGAACAGTGTTGCTCCTAATATGCTATCCTGAGAAATATCAATACTAATTTATTTTAAAACTATCAGCATCGCTGCGAAGGTTCAGTGACCGTGCCAGAATTATATTGGAACAAATAAGCCCTCGGTCACAAATATGACCGAGGGCTTATTTGCTCTAATCTAATTTATTGTGTTTTGCCAAGCGTTTAAACTTATTTGAGGTATGTATTAACTTTCAGATGGTTCAAATGGCTCTGAGCACTATGGGACTTAACATCTGAGGTCATCAGTCAGTTAGAACTTAGAACTACTTAAACTTAACTAACCTAAGGACATCATACACATCCATGCCCGAGGCAGGATTCGAACCTGCGGCCGTAGCGGTCGCGCGCTTCCAGACTGCAGCGTCTAGAACCGCTCGGCCACTGCGGCCGGCTGTATTAGCTTTGCTTTTTGCTCTGTGTGCGAAGTATGAGTGGAACCAGTCATTAGCTACATGTCTTATTCCTAAGCTTCTAGCTTATGTAGTAAAATCTTGTATTCAGCAGCATCAAAAGCCTTAGAAAGATCTACACTACTGGCCATTAAATATGCTACACCACGAAGATGAAGTGCTACAGACGCGAAATTTAACCGACAGGAAGAAGATGCTGTGATATGCAAATGATTAGCTTTTCATAGCATTCACACAAGGTTGGCGCCCATGGCGACACCTACAACGTGCTGACAACCGATTTCTCATACACAAACAGCAGTTGACCGGCGTTGCCTGGTGAAACGTGTTGTGATGCCTCGTGTAAGGAGGAGAAATGCGTACCATCACGTTTCCGACTTTGATAAAGGTCGGATTGTAGCCTATCGCGATTGTGGTTTATCGTATCGCGACATTGCTGCTCGCGTTGGTCGAGATCCAATGACTGTTAGCAGAATATGGAATCGTTGGGTTCAGGAGGGTAATACGGAACGCCGTGCTGGATCCCAACGGCCTCGTATCACCAGCAGTCGAGATGACAGGCATCTTTCCCGCAAGGCTGTAACGGATCGCGCAGCCACGTCGCGATCCCTGAGTCAACAGATGGGGACGTTTGCAAGACAACAACCATCTGCACGAACAGTTCGACGACGTTTGCAGCAGCATGGACTATCAGCTCGGAGACCATGGCTGCGGTTACCTTTGACGCTGCATCACAGACAGGAACGCCTGCGATGATGTACTCAACGACGAACCTGGGTGCACGAATGGTAAAACGTCATTTTTTCGGATGAATCCAGGTTCTGTTTACAGCATCATGATGGTCGCATCCGTGTTTGGCGAAATCGCGGTGAACGCACATTGGAAGCGTGTATTCGTCATCGCCATACTGGCGTATCACCCGGCGTGATGGTATGGGGTGCCGTTGGTTACACGGTCGGTCACCTCTTGTTTGCATTGACGGCACTTTGAACAGTGGACGTTACATTTCAGATGTGTTACAACCCGTGGCTCTACCCTTCATTCGATCCCTGCGAAACCGTACATTTCAACAGGATAATGCACGACCACATGTTGCAGGTCCTGTACGGTCCTTTCTGGATACAGAAAATGTTCGAATGTTGCCCTGTCCAGCACATTCTCCAGATCTCTCACCAATTGAAAACGTCTGGTCAATGGTGGCCGAGCAACTGGCTCGTCACAATACGCCAGTCAGTACTCTTAATGAACTGTGGTATCGTGTTGAAGGTGGATGGGCAGCTGTACCTGTACACGCCATTCAAGCTCTGTTTGACTCAATGCTCAAGCGTATCAAGGCCGTTATTACGGCCAGAGGTGGTTGTTCTGGGTTCTGCTTTCTCAAAATCTATGCACCCAAATTGCGTGAAAATGTAATCACATGTCAGTTCTAGTACAATATATTTGTCCAATGAATACCCGTTTATCATCTGCATTTCTTCTTCGTGTAGCAATGTTAATGGCCAGTAGTGTAAAAATGTGTTTGCGACACACCCATCTTTCTCAAGAACATAACCTACCACTTTTTTAAGTTCTACTATGGCTAAGTCTCTGCTCCAGCAACCTCAAAACCTACTTGTGGTTCACTCAGAAGGCTGTATTTATTGAAGTGAGTCATAGTTGATTCCATGAGTATTACCTCTGACAATGACGAGAGCAGGGAAATTAGCCACAATTTTTCTATGATTTCTGAATTACTTTTGTTTATCAAAGGTAGAGTTCTTGCCTGGTCCAAACGCGGTGGAGATTTCCCACATGTGAATGACATTTATTATGTTGTTGAGCTTGTATACTCTGTATTCATTGTTTTGGCACACACACTGGGGTTTCATCTAAGCCTACTGATTTTTGTTTATTAGTTTTTGTACAGTTTTACTGACTTTATGCTCTGTGATTGGTAGTAACGTCATTGTACTCAGTGCATAAATATTTACGTGTGTATGTTAATTAATTAAATATCTGCAGGTGTTTATTAGGTTTTGTGTGTTTGTGTTGTAATTTCACTACAATAATTGAAAAATGCTCATTCTCATAGTTTGCTAGCTTGTGTGGACCATTTATTACTTTATCTCCCTCCCTCATCATGTTATTGTTCCTATGTTTGCCTCTCTCTGTTCCCTATTTAATGAGATCCTAGAGCACTTTGCTTGTATTATCTGCATTGCATATTATTTTGTCATTAAACGACTTTTTTCACAAGTCAATACCTTCAGATAAACCTTTTTGTACCTATGATGGGAATTTAAGAGTGACTATTATTGAACTATATGAAATATGTGGTCATAACTTCGGAATAGTTTGCGTTACGGCGTTCAAGCTGCACGGTTGGTCGCGGGGAACGTTGGGAATTAGTATGCGCATGCATGATTTGGTTTAGCGATGAAGCCCTCTTTCATATGGATGGGTTCGTCAGTAACCAGAATAGGCGCATTTTGGGAACTAGGACTCCTAATTTCGCGATCGAGAAGTCTCTTTACCCTCAATAGGTGACAGTTTGGTGTGCAATGTCCAGTCATAGAATAATAATTGCGATATTCCTTGATGGCAAGGTGATTACCGAACGGTACGTGAAGATTTTAGAAGACGATTTAATCCTCATTTTCCAAAGCGACCCTGTTTTCGACAAGATGTAAGACGGAGCTCGATCCCCATCTAAGTAGGAGGCGTTTGGTGTCGTGGAGGAGCACTCTGGGGACCGCATTCTGGCTCTGGGGTACCCAGAGGCCAATGGCATGGGCCTCGATTGGCCGCCATATTTTCCACATCTGAACACAAGCTCTCCTTTTTGTGGGACTGTATTAAAGCCAAGGAGTACAGCAATAGCACCAAAACCATTTCTGAGCTGAAAACAGCCATTCAGGAGGTCATCGACAGCATCGATGTTCCGACACTTTAGCAGGTCATGCAAAATTTCGCTACTCGTCTGCGCCAATGATGCAGGCATATCGAATATGTCATACACTAAATCCGAAAATCTGTAGTGACGTTTACATGTTCAATAAAGGGTGCGCATGCCATAGTTTGTAACTAATTCACGTTTTTTTTTTTCATGTAGTTCAATAATTGCCACCCTGTAAAATCTCTGGCTCGTTATGACTCTTTTTCATGGATCCGAGGTACTTACGACTTTTGGTGTGATGAGTGCGAGTTTGGCTGAATTCCTGTTTTCTTTCCACAATTCAAGGTACCTGACTGCAACTTCATATTTGTACTTTTGCTACAGAGATATGCTACGTTAAAATATCAAAATTATATTTTAAAATATATCGATCAGTCTCTAACAGTAGATCAGTGAGTACAGCTGTTAGCTTATCAGCATTCATTTACACAAATGTGACCAGATAATAGATTACAAGAGACGGTACTCTTTTGCCGCTAATTCCTTTCTAACGGTAGAGAGGGGTGATGTGTGACATAAGATGTTAATTATAGTTAATCATTACTATTTTGGGTAAAGGAGTGCTTTGTAAAAGTCACCTACACTTGCTGCAACTTGGCTGAGATGTTCTTTCCGAGAATGAAATCATAATTTCTGTTTCCGTTCCAAGTTGTTTAAATGTTATTAGCGTAGGTTAGAGCGGAGGAACAAGGTGGATGTCTTCAAGGTGAAGTGCAGTTACTTAGCACACCAGCGGAGGAAGGCGTGTCGCTGAAAGCTGGTTCTTCTCAGATGCGTTTACTCAGATGACTGTGACACTTGAAGCTTTGCAAGCCAGCTATTGTTAGTTCTGTCAAGTAAGTGTACTGGATGTTGCGAAACCAGAATAACGATTTGTCATGTAGGGCGTGACCCATAAAGAAATGAACGAGTAAAGACTCGATTTCTCGAAGACAGATAGACTACGTATAGACTACGGCGTAATTAAATTACAGATGAGATAGGAAGACATCAACATAAAACGCACATACACAATCACAGACATAGATATATTCGTACACAGATACCTACATACGAAAATTTAATTTTTGACCGCGATAATGTTCAACAGTTCCCAGATTTAAATGAGAGAGTTCCCAATTCCCCGTTTCGGACGTAGGATTTCAGGAGGTTTCTCTCGGACACAAGGCGAATGCCAAAACTGGAAATACCCTCTAAGACATCCGCAATTACGACCAATTCTGCACCGCTGCTAGCTTATTGAGATATGTGCCTAAAAAGAAAAATGGTCTGGAAAAAACTGAGTTCTACAACAGCCTTGAAAACACGCTTTACAGAGTTCTTGCCGCGTCAGGTTTGTAATCTCGAGATTTTGATTTCTTTGGTCGTCATCGTCAGGAGATATTTTGGTAGGCCGTTAGACACTTTGTCAGATTATGTCATGGAAACGTCACGGAATCATGCAAATTCCATATGAGATTAGGTCGATACCTGTCACTGAAGAACACTGCTAGCGATGCTGATTTCGTTAGATGACGGATAGATCACTTATTTCTCTGTTGCATTTTAGCATCAAGCGCCCGTTTCCACGCGCGAATGCTCCTCTAAGGGTGGAGCCGCAGTCCCGGTTAAAGTTATTTATTACACGTTTCCATGTCAACGGCTTTTTAATGACAGAATCCCAGAACATAGATGCGTGGGATAATACTTCAATTTCATCAAACATAATCGTATGTATCTCCCTGAGGCTATGTTCGGCAACAGCAGATTTGTTGAAATCGTGATGTTTTATGTGGCGACGGTGCTCTGTGCGTCGTTCTGAAATCGTTTCTATTGTTTGGTCACTGTAACTGCTGCCACATTCACACTGATTGATGAAACGAAAATATCATCCCATGCTACTACCTTCTATAATTCTACGGTCAAAGAAACCGTTGAAATCAGAATCTCTAACAACAGCATTAACTAGGACAGCGGCTACATCCTTAGTGGTGTATGGAAACGGGTAGTTGATGCTGAAAGAGAAATAAATGAATCATACACCATTTAACTAATCAGCATCGCTACCAATTTTGTTCAGTCACTGGAACCGATGTAATTTTTGGTGGTGAATGAAGGTTCTATGACTGCGTGACGCCTCCATGACATAATTTGGCCATATTAAGTACCTAACTGCCCACTGAAATCTGATGTCTCGGCGATGACGACAGAGGAAGTCTTCGAAAGCTCGAGACTCACAAATCTGCAACGACAAGAGCTCCGTGGAGCCTTTATTCAAGACTGTCATCGCGAAAAACTACATTGTCTTTCTATAACGGCCTACTCAACTCTCATGAGTAGTGAATGAAAGGTGAAAAAAAAAGACGTTAACAAGGACAGTTATACACAGCTATAGAGGATTTCGGCTATAAACAGTGACAAGAAACTAGACTGTTGCTTTGAGCAACTGCGCAGTGAGATTCCTATAGAATTTCATACGTAAGATATTTCAAGTTAACCCATAATCTTTTTTAACTACGTTGGTTTTCAAACGTTTCTAGAGTAACGACATGTTTTTAAAATCGTAAATTCTGTCCAAGATTTATTCTTAAAATGAGTCTGTGGGTACTTAACATTGTTTACTTGCTATCTGAGTCAACCTAACGTTATTTAGAGTTGACTTTCCACTGTTTACTTGCTGGGCGAATTAAATAATTTGTATTGAATACAAACTGAAAAGGTCCAATTTTTTCAGTTTATAATACATTTACATTAACAATTTTTACAATAGTAAGGTATAACAACGTCAAAAATTAATCTATAATCCAATACAGTATGAAATTAATTTTTTGTCATCATACCACAGTAGGTAAACAATGTTAAGGATGACCATAAACGTTTCTGCTATTACCCTGTTATGCAAATTCGCTAAAATAATGGTAAGAGACACAATACTGTCTGGTTGTTTAAATAATTATTCACATTTATTGATTAGAAACAACTTTTGAAGCGTATTTGATTTCAGAAACATATTTAGGATTTTTATCTGAGTCCTAGTTATCCACATAATCCTCTGATTTATATAAATCGTCCATGAGAAACATTTTTCTGGTACTAACGCCGCGTAAGTTTGCTACTAATGGCAGGCAGATTTTTGGCAGTTACTACTGTTTAGATTCACAAGTCCTGGCAAAGTTGCGGTTAGTAAGGATCTGAAATTACAGATAGAAATGTGATTTGCGGGTTTATCATCTAACTATCAACTAATATGAATAAAGCACATCACATGCTCTATTTTACATGCAATCGATATCTTCATATATCATATATCGTTATAAAGGAGTCGATATCCAGCTTGAACGAGAGCACCTTTGGCAGCCACATTTAGGAGCAAACGGGTAAATAGTGCGTTCGGGATAGTCGGGTGATTACTGGGAGGAGGTTCGATCTGTCAACACGTTTTGACGTTCGAACCCAGTCTTGCGGACCGAGGTAAAATTTGTCAGTACTAGTGTAGAAATTCTGAGAAAATAGGAGTAATTTATAGCGAAAGACAGGTAATAAACAATGTGTACGAGAACCAAGGGGGAAAGAAGAATGGAAGGTGGAAGACGGGAGCCGGCCTCTGTAGCCGAGCGGTTCTAGGCGCTTCAGTCCGGAACCGCGCTGCTGCTACGGTCGCAGGTTCGAATCCTGCCTCGGGCAAGAATGTGTGGGCTGTCCTTAGGTTAGTTAGGTTTAAGTAGTTCTAAGTCTAGGGGACTGATGACCTCATGTGTCAAGTCCCATAGTGCTTAGAGCCATTTGAACCATTTGTAAGACGGGAATGCAGTTTTCCACGCCCACCGTTCGTTCTATACACCGAAGAAGCAACGATGGAAATAAAAGAAAAGTTCTAGAGTGGAATTAAAATTCGGGGTGAAAGGACATCCATGATTAAATTCGCTGACGACGTTGCTATTCTCCAAAAATGGTTCAAATGGCTCTGAGCACTATGGGACTTAACATCTGAGGTCATCAGTCCCCTAGAACTTAGAACTACTTAAACCTAACTAACCAAATGACATCACACACATCCATGTCCGAGGCAGGATTCGAACCTGCGACCGTAGCAGCCGCGCGGTTCCGGACTGAAGCACCTAGAACCGCTTGGCCACCGCGGCCGGCCGCTATTCTCTGTGAATATGAAGAAGCGTTACAGGCTCTGTTGAACTTAATGAACAATCTAATTAGTTCACAGTATGGATTCAGAGTAAAATGGAGAAAAAGCAAGGTAATGAGATGTAGCAGAAATGAGAATAGCGAGAAATGTAGCATCAAACTTGAGGATCAGGAAGCATGAAAAAGAATTGTGCTACCTTGGAAGAAAAATAACCCATGACGGATGGAGCAAGGAGAACGAAAGCAGACTAGCACTGGAAAATATGGCATTCCTGGCAAACAGACGTCGACTGATATCAAATATAGGCCTCAGTTTAAGGAAGAAATTTCTGAAAATGAGCGTTTGGAGCACGGCATTGTATGGTAGTGAATCACTGACTGTCAGAGGATCGGAACAGAAAAGAATCGAAGCGTTTGAAATGTGGTGCTACAGTAGAATGTTGAAAATGAAATTGACTTATAGGATAAGGAATGAGGAGATTTTCCCCAGAAATTGTGAAGGAAGGAACATATGGAAAACACTGACAAGTGGAAGGGACTGGCTGATAGAACATCTGTTAAGACATCAGGAAGTAACGCGCTAGACAGAGATTTGAATATACCCAACAAATAATTGAGGACATAGGTTGCAAGTGCTATTGTGAGATGAAGAGGTTAGCGCATGTAATGGACCGCATTAAACCGACCACAAGGCTTACGGATGACACAGTCGACGGACGCCAAATTTCTATCACCTTCACGGTGCTGTACTACGCACTGCGCGTCCAATTATTATTGAAAGTTTGCTCGCCGCATTACATGAGACATTTCAGCCTGGCTTCCCGCGTCACAACACGTGAGTGGTGCAGCGTATTTGCCGGCAGAGCAGGTGCAGCAGGCGAGGCGAGAGCAGGCAGCAGTGCTGTGACCGGAGCGTGCCGGCGGGCGGCGTCGCTATCTGCACGCGCGGGCCGCCACAGATACAGCACGCGCGCCGCGGCTGCGGCGGACCCAGCCGGCAGCTCACGGCTACCAGCTCACAGCCTCGTGACACACTAGAGCATCCCGCCACCGTTCCCAAGTCAAATCGGCGAAAACACCAAACACAACGAAAAACTCACATGAAGAAGCTCGTGACGCGTCGTCAAACTTAAGAATTCGGAACAGCCTCTATGCGAAATACACCCACCCACACACCCACCCACCCACACACACACACACACACACACACACACACACACACACACACACACACACACACACAGACTTCCTCAGGTGTTACGAAAAGCCCGAAACAGGTCGTTCAGATATCAGGTTGGAAGGGACGTCAAGTTAGCGACGGGCACGTAAAACTGTACCAAATAAACCATTGCTCTGTGAGTACAGAGGGACCCAGTCTCTGTCTGCAGCGTTTTTGTCCAAGAGTCAGCCTCCCCTGACTGTCTCCTCATAGGTTAGTATCTCACATTTTGATAGACGGGCTCCGAGTGTCTGGCCGCCGAGCGCTTGTTTATAACATTCACAACACGATTTAAACAACCGTCCAGTTCCTTACATTGTTACAAACGCTAGACCTTCTACTTAAACGAGCTGAGGTAGCGCAGCAATTAAGGCAGGGGACAGTGTTGTACCTAGAGGTTAGTGTACCTAGGAGCACGTTCTGTTTTTCGGTCGGTAATAAATTCTGGTGACTGATTTTAGAATCACCATAGATAGCCATAAGCAGTTGCTGACATTTTTTCCAGTTTTTGTTTTCGTTATAGATTTGACTGTGTTTAGTGGAGCTTTCGTGCGATATATTATATTAAAGCTATAGAGTGTGGAAAAACAATTTAACCTAAAATGTTGGGCAGAAACATCAAACAGAGGGATTCGAGTGCAGGAACTGGGGGACCCAATTGCCTATTTTCGGCGACACAGGAACGTAACTGAAATCTGACATATGGACGTCTTTATTCGAACTGAAATGCAATTCACTAAAAATGTGTACGTAAACAGAATGTTTAAACTAGTCAGTCATAATGATGAGACAAAGATATACTTTAAGCATCACACACACGTGTATTGTACTTAGCTGCCGTACCATACAGCTCTTCTTTAGGAATGAAAGTAATCACGTGTCCATCTTTCATGTATCATGTATGTCCTAAAACGGAAAAGTAAATGAAGAATGGGTACACTCTTGTACACATACTTGCTATCACTTAATTAACATAAGTTCATCGTAGCAAATGTTCAAGATGACCACCGTTTTCACGCTGCCATAGGACAGTAAATATTCAGCTGCGACCCCCACGCCCTATACTCAACTTTCCTCGTCTGGTGCTGTGTTTCTGCCTACACTTTTGATCATATTGTTCTTCCACGTCCTGAATTTCGAATATAATTCTTGATTCTTTTAGAAATAAAACTGTATTGTAAGTAAAATGATATACAAGGTGGTCCATTGATCGTGACCGGGCCAAATATCTCACGAAATAAGCGTCAAACGAAAAAACTACAAAGAACGAAACATGTCTAGCTTGAAGGGGGAAACCAGATGGCGCTATGGTTGGCCCGCTAGATGGCGCTGCCATAGGTCAAACGGATAGCAACTGCGTTTTTTAAAATATGAACCCCCATTTTTTAATTACATATTCGTGTAGTAATTAAAGAAATATGAATGTTTTAGTTGGACCACTTTTTTCGCTTTGTGATAGATGGCGCTGTAATAGTCACAAACGTATAAGTACGTGGTATCACGTAACATTCCGCCAAGGCGGACGGTATTTACTTCGTTATACATTACCCATGTTAAAATGGACAGTTTACCAATTGCGGAAAAGGTCGATATCGTGTTGATGTATGGCTATTGTGATCAAAATGCCCAACGGGCGTGTGCTATGTATGCTGCTCGGTATCCTGGACGACATCATCCAAGTGTCCGGAGCGTTCGCCGGATAGTTACGTTATTGAAGGAAACAGGAGGTGTTCAACCACATGTGAAACGTCAACCACGACCTGCAACAAATGATGATGCCCAAGTAGGCGTTTTATCTGCTGTCGTGGCTAATCCGCATATCAGTAGCAGTCAAATTGCGCGAGAATCGGGAATCTCAAAAACGTCGGTGTTGATAATGCTACATCAACATCGATTGCACGCGTACCATATTTCTGTGCATCAGAAACTGCATGGCGACGACTTTGAACGTCGTGTACAGTTCTGCCACTGGGCACAAGAGAAATTACGGGACGATGACAGACTTTTTGCACGCGTTCTATTTAGCGACGAAGCGTCATTCACCAACAGCGGTAACGTAAACCGGCATAATATGCACTGTTGGGCAACGGAAAATCTACGATGGATGCGACAAGTGGAACATCAACGACCTTGGCGGGTTAATGTATGGTGCGGCATTACGGGAGGAAGGATAATTGGCCCCCATTTTATCGATGGCAATCTAAATGGTGCAATGTATGCTGATTTCCTACGTAATGTTCTACCGATGTTACTACATGATGTTTCACTGCATGACAGAATGGCGATGTACTTCCAACATGATGGATGTCCGGCACATAGCTCGCGTGCGGTTGAAGCGGTATTGAATAGCATGTTTCATGACAGGTGGATTGGTCGTCGAAGCACCGTACCATGGCCCGCACGTTCACCGGATCTAACGTCCCCGGATTTCTTTCTGTGGAGAACGCTGAAGAATATTTGCTATCGGGATCCACCGACAACGCCTGAAAACATGCGTCAGCGCATTTTCAATGCATGTGCGAACATTACGGAAGGCGAACTACTCGCTGTTGAGAGGAATGTCGTTACACGTATTGCCAAATGCATTGAGGTTGACGGACATAATTTTGAGCATTTATTGCATTAATGTTGTATTTACAGGTAACCACGCTGTAACAGCATGCGTTCACAAAGGTACATGTATTACATTGGAACAACCGAAATGAAATGTTCAAACGTACTACGTTCTGTATTTTAATTTAAAAAACCTACCTGTTACCAACTGTTCGTTTAAAATTGTGAGCCATATGTTTGTGACTATTACAGCGTCATCTATCACAAAGCGAAAAAAGTGGTCCAACTAAAACATTCATATATCTTTCCCTACACGAATATGTAATAAAAAATGGGGATTCCTTGTTGTGGCGTAACAAGCTAGTCACGCCACACTGAGGAGGAAGCCGAAAGGCACGCGTACACACACGCCGACTGGCGTCAAGTCTGGAACAGGATAAGTTATGACTGCTATAAAGAAAATACGTAGTTTTGGAATATACTTAACTTTTAATGCTTCCTTTGGTACATCTCTCTTGACTATACAAATGAGACTCGTAAGATACATGCACTGTGACAATTGGCGCCTTGCTAAGTCGTAGCCATTAACTTAGCTGAAGGCTATTCTGTCTCTCGGCAAATGAGAGCAAAGGCTTCGTCCGTATAGTCGCTAGCAACGTCGTCGTACAACTGGGCGAGTTCTCGTACGTCTCTCGAGACCTGCCGTGTGGTGGCGCTCGGTCTGCGATCACACAGTGGCGACACGCGGGTCCGACATGTACTAATGGACCGCGGCCGATTTAAGCTACCACCTAGCAAGTGTGGTGTCTGGCAGTGACACCACATTCCTATTTTAAAAAATGCAGTTGATATCCGTTTGACCTATGGCAGCGCCATCTAGCGGGCCAACCATAGCGCCATCTGGTTTCCCCCTTCAAGCTAGACAAGTTTCGTACTTTGTAGTTTTTTCGTTTGACGCTTATTTCGTGAGATATTGGGCCCGGTCACGATCAATGGACCACCCTGTATATTTTAGAACTTTTTATACGAAATGTGGACAGTTAAACCATAGCTCGTCAGTCGCGCATCATCTTGTACATTGAGACAGGAGGAGATCTTTTGTCATGGAACATGTGATGGTTACAAATGAACTGAAATTCTTTGATGTCTTAACACGTTGCAAGGCATTCCAGATGTTCTCAATAATGTTCATGTCTGTGGAGCTTGGTGGCCAGCGGTGGGGTTTAAGCTCAGAAGAGTCTTCCTGGAGCCACTCTGTAGCAATACTGGACGTGTGGGGTATTACATTGCCCTGCTGGAATTGCCCAAGTCCGTGGAATGCTCAATGGACATGAATGGATGCAGGTGATCAGACAGAATGCTTACGTACGTGTCACCTGTCAGAGCCGTATGTAGACGTATCAGGGGTTCCATATCACGCTGCACACTCCCCACTCCATTACACAGCCTCCACCAGGTTGAACAGTTCCCTGCTGACATGCAGGGTCCACGGATTCATTAGGTTGTCTCCATACCCACACACGTCCTATCCGCTCGATACAATTTGAAACGAGTCTCGACCGACCAGGCAACATGTTTCCAGTCATCATCAGTCCAATGTCGTTGACCGACCCAGGCGAGGCGTGATGCTTTGTGCCGTGTACAGTCAGGGTACACGAGTGGGCCTTCGGCTCCGAAAGCCCATATCGATGATGTTTCGTTGAATGGTTCGCAGGCTGACACTTGTTGATCGCACAGCATTGAAATCTGCAGCATTTTGCCGAAGGGTTACACTTACGTCACGTTGAACGTTTCTCTTCAGTCGCCGTTGGTCCCGTTCTTGCAGGATCTTTTTGCGGCCACAGCGATTTCGGAGATTTGATGTTTTACCAGATTCCTGATATTCACGGTACACTCGTGAAACGGTGGTACAGGAAAATCCCCACTTAATCGCTACCTTGGAGATGCTGTGTTCCATCGCTCGTGCGCTGACTATGACATCACGTTGAAACTCACTTAAATCTTGATAACCTGCCATTGTAGTGGCAGTAACCGATCTAACAACTGCGTCAGATACTTGCATGCCTACACCAGTTTCTCTGGGGCTTCAGGGTGTTTCAAAATGTATTAATTTACAGCTGGGTTTCGATAGTAATTCTCCTTAATTTTATTTCACTTGCTGATTATTGGCGTGTAGTAGACTAATAATGTAACAGACAGACGGTTAAATACAGTACTGAAAACATTTTCTCGATTACAGCGCTTTTCAATTTTAATAGGATATTATTTCCTAGGTAAATCCATGTTGTACCTTGCAATACGTTTTCACATTTGGAAAATCCGCAATTTTCTGCAGTAATTCTTGTAACTTCATAAAAAGACTGCAATAGGTAAAAAGTGAATGCCATCATTTAATAATGGAATAGGAAAATATAGGAATCTTGTGTCGCGGGTCTGACTAGACGTGAAAGTCTGAGAAGTGGCCTAAGGTAGAACACTCCCCTATTGGTCTCTAATTCAGGAAGCACGGTGCCCACCAATTTAAATGGAGTTCCTAACATACCTCGGTCGATTACAAAAATGATACCGGTATTAGGCAGCAGCTTCCTTCCCTTACCCTTCACCAAATGAAAATAAACTGGTACTATTACTGCCTTGTAATGCTAGTGATTAAGCGAATGTTTTCATCTATCTTTGCTTCATCTGTTTCCCCATCTGTCACAAGATGCGGTATGCCTGATAAATTGTCTTTATTAGTGATAACTTGATATGTACACTAAGTACGTTAGTGAAAATTTCGACTTAAAAATGTCAAGTAGCAAGTCACATGAGTGGTCGTCTTGATTACCACTGAAGCTGATATAAGCAAGAACATTAATTTTTTGTCTGTTGTCATTGTTTGAATTTGTGAACGCAGTGCCAGTGATACACTCTTTGACGCTTTCAACGGAAAAGAACTATGCCAAGTTATCTTTCCATCCATTCCATACCATTTAATTTCATTGTTAGATATTTAAGATAATTCTCATTTATTGTTCCTTCTCAGTTGCACACCTTTTCACTTCGTTTACATGTTTCGATCACTCTGGATCATCTTCAGATCTAAGTAATTATGTCAGCAACCCGTCTTGTCTACTCAGAACAACATATCAGAATACTACTGGTATACAGTTGGTGAACTGTAATACGATTATGTCCTCTATAGCGTCATTGTTAATTTGTGCTATTTTACTGCCGGCCGGAGTGGCCGAGTGGTTCTAGGCGCTACTGTCTGGAACCGCGCGACCGCTACGGTCGTAGGCTCGGACATGGATGTGTGTGATGTCCTTAGGTTATTAAGGTTTAAGTAGTTCTAAGTTCTAGGGGACTGATGACCTCAGAAGTTAAGTCCCATAGTGCTCAGAGCCATTTGAACCATTTGCTATTTTACTATCGATGTGGTAACTACACATGTTATCGGGTCCTTGAAAAATTGGTCTTCTGTTTAACAGCTGCCTCGTTCCATTTTAAGATAACTTTCTTCATATACAAAGCATCATTTTACATTTTCCTCAATACCTTTATTCAATAGTTACCATTTTTGTTCGTAAAATAGACTGCAGTTTCCATGATACTGAAGTTATTATTTAATTTAAAATGTATTTCCATGTAATGACTTAAATTCACGTTATTTACGTTTTTCAGTTTCTCCTTTACGCATCCATTTCATTCAAACATTTTATCTTCTATTTCTGTTGATATTACTAGTCTATGATACTTGATATTCTAAGTGGTTTAGGGCTCTCATATACTGTAAAATTTCGTTACTGTGTTGGTACATGTGGTTCATAATAAAACCAACAAACTGCAGGGACGAGCTCATGACTGGAAATGGAGGAAAAAAGTTTCTATGAACATGTGTCCGAATGGCATCGCTGCCACGAAAGATGGTGCGGACGAATGACAGTTCCTTTCCACACGTGCCCTTAATTACTTGTATGTTGCAGGCTGTGCGGTTAACGCAGCGTACTGTAAGCAGCAAAATGATCCGGTATTCATGTCGGGAACAATCCGAAATGGTGTTTGTGTACGGCCAAGCAGATGAAAACGGTCGAGAGATAGCATATATATACCAAAACAAGTTCCCTAACAGATACCAAGCACATCACACATTGAAAGCCCGTTTTGAGTCCTTTCACACAGAGAACGTGCATGGAGGTGGCGAACTGTGCGTACACCAAATTTGGAGGACCATGTTCTACAGTATATTGAGATAACCCTAGTACAAGGTCCAGGCAAGTGGCCCACGAACATGATGTAAGTACGATTATGCGTATCCTGCATGACAACCGCTACCGTCCGTAACACCTGCAACGAGTGAAAGGATTAGCAGCAGCGTATTTACTTCTACGAGGACGATTTTGTCGATGGATTTTACACCAGACCATCACAATTATGAGGTTTCTGTCATCAGTCCTCTTTACCGATGAAGCAGCCTTTACCACAACAGGCTTTATCAGTCTGCATAACTGTCATCTGTGGGCTACAGACACGGCACGTGGTCGGAGGAACTTTCATTCGTCAGCGCCATCTATCGTGACAACGAAGCATTTCCGGACACATGTTCACAGCACCTTCTTCCCTCCATTTCCTGTCAGGAATCCGTCCCTGCAATTTGTCGGTTTTAATAATGGTTCAAATGGCTCTAAGCACTATGGGACTTAACATCTGAGGTCATCAGTCCCTTAGACTTAGAACTACTTAAACCTAACTTACCTAAGGACATCTCACACATCCATGCTCGAGGCAGGATTCGAACCTACGACCGCAGAAGCCGCTCGGTGCCGTACTGAAGCGCCTAGAACCGCTCGACCACAGCGGCCGGCTTTTAATAATGTTCTCCCTGTATATAATTTACACAGACGTAAATGTTAGCCTTTTAACAAAGGCTCATCGACATAACATTAAACCTTAAATTCTTGCTCGTTTCATTTTAGTTTTTCTTTTTCAAGTTCTGTTAATGTTTGTAATAAAGAACTGCTTTATATGTTTACTGAGTTGCAGTTGTGATGGTTAAAGAGTACAACATGTAATTTTGATTTTTCCAGATATACCGATTCAGAGACACATTTTATTCTCTTCATTCTAAGAACAAGTATATTAAAAAAAAGCAGTGTGTTTAGCAAATACCTAGTAAGACTTAACATTTAAAGTAGTAACTGTCATATAGTGGGTAACTATGAGTCATCTTCAGACATAACGTATGCAGATCGAAGACCATAGTAAACTTCAGGGAGGGGACGGACACCAATGTTGCTGCAACAGTACTGTTCATTTGTAAACACACAGTGAGGAGATAGGGTTGCATACGTACTTAGTTATTGCTGTTAATTTGATGTCATCTTTGCCAATTCTATACAATTTTTGCGTAAAAGTTCACCAGATTTTTAGGATTTCACATTTAAGACCGGTTCTCCACATTTATAGTGTACAATCGTATTGTTTCTCTTGGATTTCTGATTGCAGTTGTTTAAGAGTTATGGAAATCCTAACCACAATATGAAAGGTTGAGGTGCCACGACTGTCACGTCCTCTTGTGTAGCTTATACACATCACATAGTAATTGAGCCCAATCGTAAGCAGGATTACCGTAGGCCAGCTCACATGGTTTGGTGACGAATTGTTATTTCACACTTTTACGGCAACAAATCTCGTTACACTCTTTTTATTGTTTTTCCTTTTTGGAGCTAGCTGAATCTGGCGTTTCGGATCTCAGTATTAAATCTCCATGTACAGAGTTTGAGTAAGTGTGAAATTAATTGGTTTTCTTGTTTACGAGTTGACAGAAAGAGAACTTTATGGCATTTATTTACATTACATATTATTCTAAGTAAACGAGTTATCCTTCTGTCTGTAGCATTACATTTAAGCAACAGACACGAGGTATAATCACGTGTTAATGGCAAAGATAGGTTGGAGTATAAGGAAGGGAGGTGTAAAAAATGAAGAGTGAGAGACAGAAAGAGAAGAGAAGGCTGAAATAGTATGGTACGGGAGAGGAAGGGAAGAGAGACAAGGGAAAAAGGGATTAGAATTGTGAGAGAGCGATTCACAGAGAGAGCGGAGTGAGTGATTTGAGAGGAGATGTAGAGATAGAGAGACCGACAGACCTCGAGACGGAGAGAAACAGAGAGAGTTAAGAGCGGTAGAAAATTCATAGAGACTGATCAAAAATAGTTTGAGGGAGCTATGAAATTGAGAAGAGGATGAGACGGATCCATCTTAGATGGCGTATGGGTGGATCGTCAGTGATTAGAACGTTAACAGAGGTGCTAATTTGCATTTGATTGCCTACTGAGTTTGTTATGATGTAACAATCTTCTATGAGCGCCATGTATATGGACATGGTCATGTGCACATGTTGCTTCTTGATTTTAAATGTTTTGTTTATGACAAACCTTTATATTATGTGCTACATTTTATCGAGATGACAACTTGGCGTGACGTCCTACTCAAAATGAACACATTTTATAACAAATTTTTGAAAGTATTTACTAGGAAATGTAGAGCTCCTTTTCCGTTTCTTGTAATGCTTAACTGAAACATATTTTACAAATCACGTCATAACTCATGACACGAGATATATTCCATGTATGTGCACTATGTTACAGACGTGAAGACGAATGCAAAATTTGTCGAAGCATATTTTTTGAAATAAAGAAGTATTTATGTGATCTTGGCCTTAGATACGTTTTACTATTTACTGACTTCTTTGGGCGTGGTGCTAGCGCTGTATAATGGATATTAAGGTCTCGTTTGGTACCTCAACTGCACTGCTTGCCAGTTTACACTTGGTTTCCATAGATTGTAAATATTTTTCTAATCTTGTAATTTGATTAAAGTGTTGGTCGCTCACATGCTTCGATTTTATATTTGAAAGTTTAATACTGAAAGTCACTATTTATTGTTTGATTTTCAAATAGTTCAAATGGCTCTGAGCACTATGGGACTTAACATCTATGGTCATCAGTACCCTAGAACTTAGAACTACTTAAACCTAACTAACCTAAGGACATCACACAACACCCAGTCATCGTTTGATTTTCGATGTGTATTTAGTGCATGGCTGATTTATCTCAGATATGAAGATGATGACTTTGAAACGCGTCATGAATACGGAATGAAAAAGATTTGCGATTAAGACATTCCCAAATATCAATGAGCGACAGTCTACAATGATCGTTAAACGCAGTTGGTAGTTTAAGCGCAGTTGGTAGTTTACTTCCTGTGTCACTAAACTCCTAGGACAACATGTAAAGTTTTACAATGGCAAACATTCGTTGGAGCATGCTGTTGTTTTTCATTTTGATACATTTCGAAGAATTTCCTGATTCCGCATATTCACCGTTCCGAAGACTCCAGCAATCCCGACTACTGTACACCTCACACTGAAAAAGGTTTCCTTGTTTGGTCGCGGAAGAACTTTAAAGAATGCTCGACGCTTGTCAGAGACAGTCTGCCTCCCACCGCCGGGGCAGAATGTAGGTCTAACCCGTTAGCTACACAATGCTTCACGTCACTTCCAAGATTAGAAAAATTTGTTTATAGCCTATCGTAAAATCTTAAATTCACGTCTGAAATATTTACAAACCGCATCAACCTTAGTCATCACCCTGAGCTTATAGGGAATCCATAGCCGGTCTTATTTATTTAATTTTATCCTCAGTATGTGTAAATAATGTTTTACGTATCACTTGTGGAATTTCTGTTTACCTAAGCTTTCTCTTCTCTTCTTTTTCTTCGGCCTTTATCCCGCATTACTTGGGATCAACCTATTTCCTCTTGATTTGGCGTTATTTGGCAGGGCTGCGAAATACACTTCCTGTCACTATGTTTGCCTAAGCGTCCTGTCCTAGTTAATTTCAGCTACCCATAGAGACTTGAGCTTTAGTGTATTAGTTTTATGTTATAGCGGTCAACAATTTTAGATAATGATGAATGTAGTGTACATGTCTTCCCTGAAATGTCCAAAGTATTTATGTATAATTAGCGTCCGAGCCTAAAAATTTGATTGGCGTTAATCACTAAATACCTAGTAAAATCACACTGTACAGCATTTCCGAGAATAGGAAAATATCGTTAGACAAGGAGTAAACAAATGCAGATGAAAATAAACCACATAAAGTCACGTGCGTACTAATGAAGGGTACCTTCATCTAGAATCCTACAGGAAACTTACAGAACATTCTAATTTCGAATTCTTGCATTTACTGTGTAGTGTGGTTAACAGACTTCTCAGGAAGATGGGTTCAGATCCCCTCCAGTCACCCTAATTTTAATTTCCGTTGTTCCCTACAACCACTCAAGGAGAGTGCATTGGAAAAGTGCACCGTCTTCTTCCTTCCTTATGTGTACCAAGTCAGAGCTTCAGGTCCGTTTGTAATTCTCTCGTCGGTGGAGGGACGTAAAACTCGAACGTACTTTCTTTTTTATAGCTGTTGTGTATACAGGGTGTTACAAAAAGGTGCGGCCAAACTTTCAGGGAACATTCTTCACACACAAAGAAAGAAAATATGTTATGTGGACATGTGTCCGGAAACGCTTACTTTCCATTTTAGAGCTCATTTTATTACTTCTCTTCAAATCACATTAATCATGGACTGGAAACAACACAGCAACAGAACGTACCAGCGTGACTTCAAACACTTTGTTACAGGAAATGTTCAAAATTACCTCCGTTAGCGAGGATACATACATCCACCCTCCGTCGCATGGAATCCCTGATGCGCTGATGCAGCATTTGATACCGGGGTTGCGTAGACAAGAGCTTTCAAATGCCCCCATAAATGAAAGTCAAGAGGGTTGAGATCAGGAGAGCGTGGAGGCCATGGAATTGGTCCGCCTCTACCAATCCATCGGTCACCGAATCTGTTGTTGAGAAGCGTACGAACACTTCGACTGAAATGTGCAGGAGCTCCATCGTGCATGAACCACATGTTGTGTCGTACTTGTAAAGGCACATGTTCTAGCAGCACAGGTAGAGTATCCCGTATGAAATCATGATAACGTGCTCCATTGAGCATTTGTGGAAGAACATGGGGCCCAATCAATACATCACCAACAATGCCTGCCCAAACGTTCACACAAAATCTGTGTTGATGACGTGATTGCACAATTGAGTGCGGATTCTCGTCAGCCCACACATGTTGATTGTGAAAATTTACAGTTTGATCACTTTGGAATGAAGCCTCATCCGTAAAGAGAACATTTGCACTGAAATGAGGATTGACACATTGTTGGATGAACCATTCGCAGAAGTGTACCCGTGGAGGCCAATCAGCTGCTGATAGTGCCTGCACACGCTGTAAGTGGTACGGAAACAACTGGTTCTCCCGTAGCACTCTCCATACAGTGACGTGGTCAACGTTACCTTGTACAGCATCAACTTCTCTGACGCTGACATTAGGGTTATCGTCAACTGCACGAAGAATTGCCTCGTCCATTGCAGGTGTCCTCGTCGTTCTAGGTCTTCCCCAGTCGCGAATCATAGGCTGGAATGTTCCGTGCTCCCTAAGACGCCGATCAATTGCTTAGAACGTCTTCCTGTCGGGACACCTTCGTTCTGGAAATCTGTCTCGATACAAATACACCGCGCCACGGCTATTGCCCCGTGCTAATCCATACATCAAATGGGCATCTGTCAACTCCGCATTTGTAAACACTGCGTTGACTGCAAAACCACGTTCGTGATGAACACTAACCTGTTGATGCTACGCACTGATGTGCTTGATGCTAGTACTGTAGAGCAATGAGTCGCATGTCAACACAAGCACCGAAGTCAACATTACCTTCCTTCAGTTGGGCCAACTGGCGGTGAATCGAGGAAGTACAGTACATACTGACGAAACTAAAATGAGCTCTAACATGGAAACTAAGCGTTTCCGGACACATGTCCACATAACATCTTTTCTTTATTTGTGTGTAATGAATGTTTCCTGAAAGTTTGCCCGTACCTTTTTGTAACACCCTGTATATCTTGAAAGCCACCTTCTATCTGACAGAGTTTGAAAGTTTCCTGTTTAACTGAATTTTCATTTTTGCCTCCAATATTTTGCTTTCTAAAACCGCGACTTTATCTTTGCAAAGTTCTATTCGATCATTCTGTGATCAGGTTCGATTAGTCGAGCGAAGCTCTATGTGTCATCACCGAAGAATGTTACTATTTTTGGAATGCCCTTAGGCCAATGGCAAACATTTACGGATGTCTAGCGATGAGGCCATATAATTCGAATTGGTACACGACATACTGTTCTGCCTCTGTTCTTGGCTTATCCAGATCCTGTTCCTGACTTCGGTATGCTGCCGTTGGAGTGTTGCAATGATGAAGACTGTGAGTGAGACTTTTACAGTTACTTGCGTGATGACTGATAGGCAATGTGTAGTTTATTTCAATCATGTGTTCTAAATATTCGCATATTTATCTTGCAATTAATCCAAGGACAGAGCTTAAAGTGAATTATAACGTCAAATGATATCTTTGCGTGTGTCGACACGAAGGCTCATAGATTGTTCACTTTTTCTAAATGGAAGCTGATTTATCGGAGCGATTAATAGGCGGTCGGTAAGGCCTGGCACGAAGTCGGCGTTCCAAACCTCCCAAAGGTGTTCTGTAGGATTCAAGTCAAGAGTCTGTGCAGGGCAACCCATTGCAGAGATATTATTGTCGTGTAAGCACTCCGCCACAGGCCGTGCATTATCAACAGCTGCTCGATCGTGCTGAAAAATGCAGTCTCCATCCCCGAATTGCTCTTCAACAGTGGGGCGCTAGAAGGTGCTTAAAACATCAATGTAGGCCTATGCTATGATAGTACCACGCAAAACAACAAAGGGTGCAAGCCCCCTTCATGAAAAACACGTCCACACTATAACACCACCGCCTCCGAATTTTACTATACACGCTGGCAGATGGCGTTCAACGAGCATTCGCCATCGCCACACCCTGCCATCGCATCGCCACATTGTGAACCGTGATTCCACATTCCACACAACGTTTTTGCGCTGTTTATCGTCCAATGCTTACGCTCCTTACACCAAGCGAGGCCTCGTTTGACATTTACCGGCGTGATGTGTGGCTTATGAGCAGCTGCTCGACCATGAATTCCAAGTTTTCACACTTCCCGACTTTCATAGTACTTGCAGTGGATCCTGATGCACTTTGGAATTCCTATGTGATGGTCTGAATAGATGCCTGGCTATTACACATGACGACTCTCTTCAACTGTCGGTGGTCTCTGTCAGTCAACAGACGAGGTCAGCCTGTACGATTTTTGTGCTGTACGTGTTCTTCACGTTTCCATTTCACTATCACATCGGAAACAGTGGACCTAGGGATGTTTACGAGTGTGGAAATCTCGTGTACACACGTATGACACAAATGACACCCAATCACCTGACCACATTCGAAGTCAGTGAGTTCCGCGTAGCCCTCCATTCGGCTCTCTCACGATGTCTAATGACTACTGAGGTCGCTGATATGGAGTACCTGGCAGTAGGTGGTAGCACAATGCACCCAATTTGAAAAACGTGTGTTTTTCGGGGTGCCCGGATACTTTTGATCACACAGGGTATGAATCACAAAAATACAAAATCTCGAAGTACATAGGACTGAAACAAGGGTGCTGAACATCAGGTTACGTTCCATTAGGAAAGTAGGTGCACTCAGCGACTTTGGCTGGCTCTGAGCACTATGGGACTCAACTGCTGAGGTCATTAGTCCCCTAGAACTTAGAACTAGTTAAACCTAACTAACCTAAGGACATCACAAACATCCATGCCCGAGGCAGGATTCGAACCTGCGACCGTAGCGGTCTTGCGGTTCCAGACTGCAGCGCCTTTAACCGCACGGCCACTTCGGCCGGCCTCAGCGACTTTAATGCGATTTATACAGGGCGAATCACCTAAAGTTACCGCTGGATATATTTCGTAAACCACATCAAATACTGACGAACCGATTCCACATACCGAACGTGAGGAGAGGGGCTAGTGTAATTGTTTAATACAAACCATACAAAAATGCATGGAAGTATGTTTTTTAACACAAACCTACGTTTTTTAAATGGAACCACGTTAGTTTTGTTAGCACATCTGAACATATAAACAAATACGTAATCAGTGCCGTTTGTTGCATTGTAAAATGTTAATTACAGCCGGAGATATTGTAACCTAAAGTTGACGCTTGAAACCTCCGACATTCAGTTGCGTGTTGTAACAAACACGGGCCACGGTCGGCGAGCAGCATCTGCAGGGACATGTTTACGATGACGACCGTGTTTAAGAGTGTGGCTGTACTGCACTGTTGTGGTTTGGTCTAGCTGTCGCAGTGTCCGCATGTAGCGCTTGCTGCTATTGTTATTCTGCATTCGTCTCCGCACGCAGACCAACTGTAGTACACCAGACGTCTGTGATAGTGTAGTGTTGTAGGAACTGTGACCATGGTGTATTCGAACTCTGAAAAGGCGGAGATGATACTCATCTATGGCGAGTGTCGACGAAGTGCAGCTGAAGCCTGCAGGGTGTATGCAGAACGGTACCCAGACAGAGAGCATCCCACGTGCCGCACATTGCAAAACATCTACCGCCAACTGTATGCAACAGGTATGGGCGTAGCACGCAAACGGGTCCGTAACAGGCCCGTCACAGGAGAAGCGGGTGGAGTTGGTGTGTTAGCTGCTGTTGCCATGGACCCACACATGAGTACACGGGACATTGCGAGAGCCGGTGGACTGAGTCAAAGTAGTGTCATGCGCATACTGCATCGTCACCGCTTTCACCCGTTTCATGTGTCGCTACATCAGCAATTACATGGTGATGACTTTAATCATCGAGTGCAATTCTGTCAATGGGCATTAACAGAGAATGCGTTACAGTTCTACCTGTTTACCGATGAAGCGGGTTTCACAAACCACGGGGCAGTGAATCTACGGAACATGCATTACTGGTCCGTGGACAATCCTCGCTGGCTCAGACAGGTAGAGCGACAGAGGCCGTGGACTGTAAATGTATGGTGCGGAATCATTGGCGACCACCTCATTGGTCCTCGCTTCATTGCAGGGGCCCAAACAGCTGCAACATACATCGCGTTTCTACAGAATGATCTGCCAACGTTGCTCGAAAATGTCCCACTGGAAACGCGTCGACGTATGTGGTATCAGCATCATGGTGCACCTGCACATTCCACAATTAACACTAGGCTGACCCTTGACAGGATGTTCGACGGGCGTTTCATAGGACGTGGAGGACGCATAAATTGGCCAGCCCATTCTCCTGATCTTACACCTCTGGACTTCTTTCTGTGGGGTACGTTAAAGGAGAATGTGTACCGTGATGTGCCTACAACGCCAGAGGATATGAAACAACGTATTGCGGCAGCCTGCGGCGACATTACACCAGATGTACTGCGCCGTGTACGACATTCATTACGCCAGAGATTGCAATTGTGTGCAGCAAATGATGGCCACCACATTGAACATCTTTTGGCCTGACATGTCGGGACACAAACGGAAACCACGTGTGTACGTGTACCTCACCCCTCATGGTAATGTACATGCGCGTCAGTGAAAAAGACCAATAAAAAGCTGTTAGCATGTGGACGTAATGTGCTGTTCCAGTCTCTTCTGTACCTAAGGTCCATCACCGTTCCCTTTGGATTCCTACGTAATTCGGTGCTCTCCGATACACACGATCGAACAGCGGAGGAGTGGTACTCAAGCGTCAACTTTAGATTACAATATCTCCGGATGTAATTAACATTTTACAATGGAACAAACGGCACTGATTACGTATTTGTTTATATGTTCAGATGTGCTAACAAAACTAACGGGGTTCCATTTAAAACGTAGGTTTGTGTTAAAAAACATACTTCCATGCATTTTTTTATGGTTTGTATTAACCAATTACACTAGCCCCTCTCCTTACGTTCGGTCTGTGGAATCGATTCGTCAGTATTTGATGTGGTTTACGAAATATATCCAGCGGTAATGTTAGGTGACTCACCCTATATAAGGTACAGAGCGCAGCAATCGGTCGTTCTTTTGTTTTGCAGGTTTTATTAAGCAAATACAGATTTCGGCTAGTGCCTAGCCATTATCACTGTTAAAAAATACAACAAATACATAGTCCGGTGATACAATAAAATGTTACAACTCATGGCATAACCTATATGGCTTATATATTACATTACATACCACTATTTTCTAATCTGGTTGGATGTTAGTTCCCTTTAGTTCGGGCGTCAGTCACAGTTCTTTGAATACTACTGTATAAAGAACGTAGGTTGTGTGGAGAACACATCGATTAGTTGTATGGTGCCCTCTATAAGAACTATGTATATAACATTTTAAAGAGCCCGCCTCGGTAGCTGAGTGGTCAGTGAGACGGAATGTCATGCCCTGGGGCTTGGGTTCGATTCCCGGCTGAGTCAGAGATTTTATCCGCTCTCGGATTGGGTGTTGTGTTGTCTTAATCATCATCTCATTCTCATTGACACGCAAGTCGCCGAAGTGGCGACAACTCAAAAGACTTCCACCTGGCAAATAGTCTGCCTGACGGGAGGCCCTAGCCACACGACATTTATTTATTTACATTTAAGGGAAGTAAAAAAAAACTTCAAATTTGCATGGGAATTACATACAATAAAACATAAGTAAAATTCTTTACATTGCTGTCCGACTTGTTTCACATTTGCCAGTAAATATAGAAAATATAAGAAAATTTCCAGGTTCACTCCTTGTGAGACAGTTGTTTTATTCTTTAAACACATATGTAGCGTCAGATGTGTAAAACCTTTTTTAAATTTATTTATAAAACACAAGGATGCACATGCCATATGCAACTGTTAGAATTGATGCGATTTAAATATTTTTGTCTTTGTATCATTTTTTCTCTTTATTTAAACATCATGACAGGTATGTTATACCTCTTATTTACTGACTGGTTCATAGCTGGCGCCAAATGTATGCCAGATAGATGGTTCGTGTGACTTGGCATTCCGTTACAGATGTAGAGAGTACTAGTCTCTGTGTCACTTCAAATAGGTTTTACTTAATAAGACAATAAAACAAATACACTTAATTGCTGTTATCAAAAAGCTAATGTACCATGGAGGAAGTTCTGTAGGTTCAGTATTATACTAAAGGCTGCTGCATATTGGCAAGATGGCAGGAGCTACTTCCATCTAGAGGGTTGGATCCCCTCCTTCGAAAGCGACATATTGCAGAACCTGGGCTACCCTCAGGGTGGAATCTCCGTCTTTGAAGCTTTGTTGTTGCTGCTGCTGCTGTAGTAGTAGTAGTAGTAGTAGTTGTTGCTGTTGTTGTTTCTGTCTGTCCGTCCGTCCGCCAGAGCTGTCGCCCGGTGCTCGCTGCTGCTGATGCTGCTGCTGCTGTAGCCGCCCGCCCGCCCGAGGATTCTGGGCCGCCACCTTCTTGCCGACATCGTCCAGCCGCTGCCCAGAGGGATTCACCGGCCCGCTTTCATCACCTGCCGGAGGGGTTGCCTCCCCCTTGTGCTGCCGGCTCCTTCGCCGCAGCCGCCGCCTCTCGTTTTCCCCCGTCGTGTCTTCGCCCTCCTCTCACACGCCGCCACCATGCTCCACCCCACCACCTCTATCATTTTCACCTCCCACTTCGCTGCTCCAACCATCATCACATGTTGCTCATCCGCCACCCCAATTCCCGTCCTTCTCTCCCTCCATGTCCACCCCACTCCTGCGCCGTTTCCGGCTGTAACTATCCCCAACTCTCCCTGCCCAGTCGCTGTCGACCCATCGCTATCTGCAGACTTGCCACCGCTCCCTCCACCACCTCCGACAGCCCCCAAGCCAGCACGGATTTCGGCTCGCCGCTTCACAGTCTCTGTGCCACCCACGCCCCCTCCCGCTGCGCCATCGGCTCCTCAGGGGGTACTGCCCCCCGCCATCTCCCCCTGCAACCCATCCCCCAGCCCCCTCTCCACCATGCCCTGTCCGCAAATCCAAATGCCCTAATGTTGACCCTTCCCCTGCAATCTCCACAAAGAAAACCCCTGATCCCTCACCCCCAACCACACCCCGTCCTCTCCCCATAAGCCTCAACCCCCCGATGTTCGCCAACCTTTACTGTCGTGATCACAAAGCTTAGCCCCGCAGTCACGGAGGCTGAGGTGTTGGCAGAACTCAACTCCCCACCCATCATCGAAATCCGCTCGGCCCATCGCATCTTTAATGATGCCGGGCCAACTTATCTAATGCAGATATTCACCAAATCCTCCTCCCTCCTCCATTGACTGCCTCCTTATCGAGGGAGCCCTCATATACAATCGCCGTCACAAAGTGGACCACTTCCGATCCCCAGTCCAATCCTACTACTGCCAACACTGCCTCAAGTACAATGAACAAGTTACCTCCGCCTGCAAGGACGCCCCCATCTGTCCCCACTGGAAAGCTTCACACTTCTTAAAGAACTGCCCCAACCTCACCTCTCCCCCCTCCTGCAGCACCTGTAATGAACCCCATCCTACCTACTCCTCAAAGTGTAAAGCCAAACCTCTTCCAATCACCCCTGATCTCAGCTTCCCTGTCCATCCCATTGATGACCCCATCCACCCCAACAACTCGCTCCACCCTCCCCCTACTGCACAGGACATCATTCATTTCATCATCATTGTGCTCCAAAACATCCACCCCTTCCAGCACTCCCACACCCTTTTCCAAATCGCCCTCGCTGCCTATTTAATCTTACCACCTATGCCACCTATTCCCACAACTAGGCACACTTCACCTTCACCCCCCCCTCACCACCCTCATCTAACTCTCCCCTCCCATGGCGCGACAACACTGCAGTATCCTGTACCACAATATCCGCTCCCTGCCCACCCACAAACTCCTCTTCCTCCCCCAGAACACCCGACCTGAATCCAACACCACTCCCAATGTGATCTTTGCCTCTCCCAACCTCCTTGGGCGCATCACTACAGATGACCTCATTGGCAGTGAGCATGCTACCATT
This sequence comes from Schistocerca nitens, assembly GCF_023898315.1. Lineage (NCBI taxonomy): Eukaryota > Metazoa > Arthropoda > Insecta > Orthoptera > Acrididae > Schistocerca > Schistocerca nitens. Next base: position 374,854,030 of record NC_064619.1, read on the forward strand.
CTCCTCACTCTCTCTAAAGGTAGCCATACCCTCCCCCCCCCCCCCCCACTCCTCGCCCTGGCATCCCTCCTAAACTTGTCCATGATTACTCCCATGCCAACTGGGATGCCTACTGGGACTCCATTCACACCCAGGTCGAAGGCCACGACCTTAACCTCCAATCTCCTGATGACATCTCCCGCACTGCTGCCTTCCTGCACCAGACCTTGTCTGAGGCCGTCGCCACCTATATCCCCACCAAAGCCACCCACCCTCACTGCCCAGCCCTGTCCCCACAGGCTGTTCTTCTCATTTGTGAATCCCACCGCCTCTACCACTCTTTTTTCCACACTCATGACTGGGACACACTCACCCACCACCGGCAGTTACAATGACACATCCGCAACCCACTTACTGCGAAGAAACGCCGCACATGGTGACAGACATGTACACAACTCAACAGCATGCTCCCAATAAACTCTTCCAAGTATTGGTCTGCTTTCCACTGCCTTTTGGGAAACGCCCCACCCCCCAGTACCCTCTCCTCCTTGATGACTGTCCCTTTCCTGACAACCCCAGTAATGCCAGCCACTTTGCTTGTCACCTATCTGATGTTTTTTCCATCCTAGATGATCCCCACTTTGATTATTCCCTCTTCGACCATACAAATACCTCTGTTCCTCCCCTTGCTCCTAGCTTCCAGTACTTTGGCCACACACCACCATCTGAACTTAACACTCCCATCACTACACAGGACATCAGCGTCACACTCTGCACTAAACGCAACACTGCTCCTGGCCGTGACCAAGTTACCTACCACCACCTCAAATACTGCCCTCCCTCCTTCCTTGCAGACCTTGCCACCCTCTACAACCTCATCCTTGCCACCGACTTCTACTCTGACCTGTGGAAAACCTTCCATATCCTGATGTTCTCCAAACCCAACAAGCGTCCATCTGATGCCTCTTCCTATTGCCCTATATGTCTCACCTCAGTGTTCAGCAAGCTCTTGGAATCCATCCTTACCCAGTGCATCCATCACCACCTCCATTGAAACTACCTCTTCCCCAACACCCAATGTGGATTTCGACTTTCCTTCTCTGCCAATAACCAACTCCTATGCCTCACTCATCTCCTCTCCCTCCAGCTTAACTCCCGTTGCTCCGCCATTTTTGTCTTCCTCGACCTCAAAAAGGGCTATGATTGTGTCCATCATCCCAGTCTCCTGTTTAAACTCCAGACCTATGCCCTTCCTGTCAACTACGTCTGTCTGATTGCCTCCTTCCTCTCCCGCCGCCCCTCCTACGTTACCATCCATAACGCCGATTCCCGCACCTTCTACCCTTCTGCAGGTGTGCCCCAGGGCTCTGTCCCCCTCTCCTCTACCTCCTGTACACAGCAGATATGCCGCAACCCCCTCTCCATACACTTCCTGCAGTATGCCAATGAGATTACATTCCTTGGACTTGCTCCTACCCTCCAATGATCCCAACGCCTTCTACAGAATCACCTTGACGTTTTTGCTGCATGGTGTAACCAGTGGCTCCTGAAAATCAATCCTTCCAAGAACCAGGCACTAATCATAGGTCATACCACTTGCTCCGTCCGGCTCCTTGATTTCTCCCTTACCATCTGTGCCTGTCCTGTCCACCACTCCCCCACCCTCACCTATCTTGGCCTCACCATTGACCATCACCTCACCTGGATCCCTCAATCTCTGCTCTATCCAATCCAAAGACCACAACCACCTCCAACTCCTCAAACTCCTCTCTGGCTGGAAATGGGGCCTGAACCCCTCTACCATCCTCCACACCTACAAATCCTTAATCCATCCCATCCTCTGTTATGCCAGTCCCACATGGATATCCACCCCCCCCCCCCCCGAAATTCTATATATCCCTCCAGATCCTCAAGCGCCATGCACTCTGCCTCACCTTCTGTATACACCTCCTGTCCCCCACGGGGATCCTCTACTACCTGATTCCTTTCCCCCATCTGCTCCTATTCTTCGAACATATCTACATACTCTACACCTCCTGCCACCTTGATCCCCCTCATCCCCTGGCTGCTCCTCTCCTCTCCAACCCCTGCCCTCTGTCATGCCTTCACTGTGTGTCCCCCCTACTCTCCATCTTTACACCCTTCATCTCTTTTCCCAAGGTGGCTTCCATCAACTTCCCCTCTCGGATGATGCCCTCTCTCCCTCCATTTATCCCTCCTATCAACTCTGATCCTCACCTCCCCCTCCTTTCATCTGTCCTTTCCCCGGGCAACCTCTTCTCCCTTCTTTTTTTCCCTGCCTACCCTCTCTCTGCCTCCTTTCTCCCCCAAGTCCTTTTGCATTCCCCTCCTCTGCCTTTCCCCCCTCCCTCTCGTGTCTGCCCAGCCCCCCCTTATCTATGACTCATCTTCCTTCGTCAGCCTCTTCCCCCCCTTCCCCCACTTCGTTTTTCCTCTCCTTCCCCCTTTTCTTTCCCATCATCTGTCCAGGTTCCCCCCATCTGCCCTCAGCTGTGGTATGCCATATTTGTGCCAACGTTATAGTGCAGTGTTCAAGTGAGTGTTCAGTGTTGTGCATCTTTCCAAAGTATTGCAAACAGAAATCATGCTGTCGCTGGGTGTGATTTTTATATCTTTTGCAAACAGAAACCGGACTGTTGCCGTGTTTTTTAATTGCCTGTCTATAATTTTACCTGTCTGCTTCCTGTATGCTTTATTCACATCCCCAAGCCTTTGTTTTATTTTTTTTAAGTTCCACAATTTTCCGCCATTTAACCATTTAAGTCACCAATTGTATCACCTTCTGTTATTATTTATTATCCTCATTTTTTTTAAAACAAATTCTGTAGGCTGAAGAGCAGCATACCAAGCTGCTGCCAGCCCGCTCCCTTTGGAGGGAATCTCAATAAAGAAAGAAAAAAAAGGCTATTCATTCCTTCGTATCAACCCCTCCAAGACGCAGGCGATCATTATTAGCTGCACCACCCACTCCTTCCGTCTCCATGATTTAATCTAATCATTCATGGCCATCCTATCCACCTCACTCCTACCCTCTAATACCTTGGCATCACCCTTGACTGCCACCTCACTTGGACTCCCCATCTCCTTACCATCCAATATGAATCACACAACAGACTCTGCCTCCTGAAACTTCTGTCCAGCCAGACATGAGGACTGCATCCTTCCACCATCCTTCACACCTACAAATCCTTGCTCCACCCTATCCTCTGCTTTGACAGCATTGCTTGGATTTCCACCCCTCCCAGGTTCTATAATGCCCTCCAAATCCTTGCTGGCCGGGGTGGCCTAGCAGTTCTAGGCGCTACAGTCTGGAACCGCGAGACCGCTACGGTCGCAGGTTTGCATCCTGCCTTGGGCATGGATGTGTGTGATGTCCTTAGGTTAGTTCGGTTTAAGTAGTTCTAAGTTATAGGGGACTGATGAGCTTAGCAGTTAAGTCCCATAGTGCTCAGAGCCATTTGAACCATTTGAACCTCCAAATCCATGAGCGCCACTATCTCCACCTCGTCTTCCGTATCTGCATTCCGTCCCCCTTGCACATCCTCTACAACCTCATGCCCTTTCCTTCCCTTACCTTCTCCTTTTCCTTGAACACATCTGCACTCTGTATATTGGCCTCTGACTCGATCGCCCCCACCACTTGATGACCCCCTTCCTCTCCACTCCCAGCCCATTGCCACGCCTTTACCGTTGTGTCCAACCCTCTCTCCATCTCCACACCTTCCACATCCTTTCCCAACACAACTTCCAGCACCTACCCCTCCTGGATGATGAACGTCACCCTGATATCTACCCCTCCGACCAACTCTAAACTTACCTTCCTCCTACCTCCTCCTCAGGACTCCCTCTCCTCCCCTTCCTTTCTCCTGAGTGGCTTTCTCCCTCCTACACCCCCTCCCTCTCCAATGCTCCCCTTCAGTGTCTCTGCACTCTTTCCGGCCTTGTCTTCCCTCTTCATCTTTCAATCTGCCCATCTCCTGCCTCTTGCTTTTTTAAGCGTCTTTCTCTGTGTGAATTTTATACTGTAGCGAACTTCTACTTTGTTTGACTCCAGTGGTTTTAAGTACGCAACGAACTGCCGGCTGTGTTCTTTTAACTTTATGTCGACTTTTTAATTGTCCCCGAATGTCCCCACATTTGTGTGTGTTTTAACTCCCATCATCTTCATTTACTGTATTTTTATGTCCTCATTTTTACCCACATTTTTTATGTAAGAGTTCCCCTTATATTTTTGTTTAAGCCATTTGGCTGAAAGGCGGTGGACTGTGCCACTTCCAGCCCTCATCTGCTCATATGGGGCAGGGGAATGAAATTATAGTAGAGGAAAAAAGAAAAAGGACCTACTTCATTCCCCTTGGCTCAAACCTTACACTGTTTCCTAGCAACAAGCTTTCAAACAATTCCCAGAACAGTGCATTTTTCATAACTATCTGATTATTAATCAGGTTTCTGTTGGCATTCTTGTGATGGTAGAAGATCTCCAGCTCTTCTAGGAGGTCGAGGAACCAGCCCTTCTCGCATTTATGCAGCAATCTCATATTAGATGTCAAAGTCGGAACCCTGTGTTTCGTTGTAAGTAAATAAGCAGCCATACTCGATTTCTCTGTGGTATCTTTTTTGCCCAACGTGACGTGTTCCCCAAACCTAATTTCCAGCCTCCTTTCTGTTTAGTCAACATAACAGGCCCTACAGTCTGGGCAATCAATTTTATAAACTCCAGAAGCATGAAATATTTTCTTTGCAACTACAGAGTGTTGCAAAATACATCCTAAGTTATTTTTGGTTCCAAAAGACACTGTCACATTGTAATTTCCAAAGATAGCTACAATCCTTGTACTAATTTTTCCATAGTAAGGTAAACTAACAAACTTAGTATTTTCTTTAGAAACCATATTATTGTAAAGCTGCATCCTATTTTTGTATTTATTAGCTATGTTCTTATATATAGTATCTACAAAGACATGGGGATGGTTATTCACTTTTGCAGTGTGCCTTATGCCTGATAAAACCTGCAAAATAAAGGGTAACTGATTGCTGCGCTCTATAATTTTATAAAGTGTTTTGAAGTCTCCTGCAACACAAAGGTGCCCCGTTTGAATGAAATATTGCATGCAAAGAAGAAAACACTTTGTCTGCTGAAGGCAGCCTGTGGTATCACTAATTCTGCCCAAGTCAGCTCATTTGCAATAAGCTCTGGTCGCACCGTCTACTAACGTGAAAAAATGACAAACGGGGCCCATTACGATTGAAGATAAAAGTCACAAGACTGAGTGTGACATCAGGAGGAAAGTAATTCATGAGAATTTTAAATTAATTTATCTTATTAATCAATAAATAAGCATGAAAGTTTATGAACAGTAGATACAAATATCCTCCCAGGGACCATATGGATATACAACATCGCACTTTCACGAAAATAGAAAATTTGCCACATACGCTTTCAAGTTCCTGTAGTTATCTGAACTTAACAAACAGTCAGTAAGTAGACCGATGTTAACCCTACAGGCGGAGACCACGGAAAAAGTGACGCTAACAGAACTTGAAACTCTGTTCCAAACAACTCGATTAACTAACATGATTTCGCACCCATAGTATAGCTTACAGATAACCTTTTCACCATACAATTTCTTAACCTGAGGAGAGCATGGAATATACAGTATAATGTTTTAACCATGTGAATGACGCACAACTCGTGTAAATACTCATAATATGAAATATGTTTCTAACAAACGACTTTCAATCTCGGTAAGCACTGGAGCTTTTCAGTGCATTTTGAGAGGAAGAACAGAAAATGGCCAGAGACAATGCACACAATTGCTAGAATAGGTGTGAGAAATACACTTAATGAAACTATACCACAACGTTCTGTTAGGTTTATAATATACTGCAGTTGCAGTAGCTGGACACATGAATTACGCTTGATTCGACCAGGAGTGGCTGAAACAAACTTGCAATGGTATATAATAGTGATCCGTACAGGAGCATTAAACACAGTCACCACTGATTCCCCACATCTTGCGGTTTCACACAAGCGATTTGATAACATGGAAACAAGTTGCGTATTATTCACTGAAGATCAGGAGCTTCATTTGAAATACTTGAGAACGACTGTGGGTCACGTCAGACAACAGACGTAGGATAATTAAGGTCTTAAAACATAAGGTGGATTCTAAATATGAATCACCTTCAGCGCCGCCAAGGCCTGATACTGTTCACAACACAACACAGCACACACTTCAACACAGGAACGTTACATGGAATTCCAGTTATGAATTATAATAATTAATAGTTGATTGTATGGTAATTACATTCTATTTTCAGAGTTAGATCATAGGCTTTATTGTACCAGAAAATAAGAATAAATGTGTGTGAATAATGATTACTTATAAAGATGATAAGTATTTGGCAACTGAGCCTGATGGGAAATAAAGGAAAGTTACTGATATTTGACAAGAAAGAGATTGAGGAGATCAATGTAATTGATGAATGTGTCTCACGAACGGCTACTCCTGTGGTGTACTTGACCGTTCGCACAACGATGTAAACATCTTTAGAGTTACATCCTTGAAAATCAAAGGAAGGTTGTCTCGTCAGTGGTATGTGAAGCATAGTGGCTGTGAAATTATTGTGCGTAAGAACTACATTATAAGCTAGTGCAGCGATTGCGCTGTGTGGCACATATTAATATGAAAAACTTCTTGCATCTCTGCAAACTGTGGAGAAAAACAGACAAGGTTGCTGAAAGCGCTAACTCCTTACAGACAGAGTGCATCTCCTAATGTTTAATTTTATGTCCATAGGTGGAGGCACCTTTCGATGTGAGCACTACTTTAATAACAGTTCTGTCAAAGTTTCAAGACATAGTGTGTAAACCCCGCACAACTACCCTGATTTAAGTTTCCCCAACTCATTTAAAGCAAACAAGGGAATGATTTCTTTGGAAACACACAACCAATTTCCTTCCCCCAGTACATGTCCAATTCGAGCTTGTGGTCTGACTATACTGAACTCGTCATCGTCGACGAGACGTTAAATCTTAATCTTTCTCTTAGGTCAAATGTTTGAGCAGAGTGAAAACAAGACATCCTAGAAATTACACAAGGATTCTTATGCGAATTTTCATAGCCAAACAAAGAATGACAAATGGACAAACGGTGTAACAAATTGATCAGCGGGAGGTCTAGCTTTGCAAAGAAAGGTAAGAAAAACGTAATTAGTGATTTTAGGAAAAATTACATACTAATTTTTTCTTCGAAGTTTCGTAGCCAAACTAAGTGTGAGAACTGGATAAATGAGATTAAAGTTGACAAGTGGGAGGTCTATTCTTATGATTATTTATATGTACTACTGCCCATTAAAATTGCTACTCCAAGAAGAAATGCAGATGATAAACGGGTATTCAATGGACAAATATATTATACTAGAACTGACATGTGATTACATTTTCACGCAATTTGGGTGCATAGATCCTGAGAAATCAGTACCCAGAACAACCACCTCTGGCCGTAATAACGGCCTTGATACGCTTGGGCATTGAGTCAAACAGAGCTTGGATGGCGTGTACAGGTACAGCTGCCCATCCACCTTCAACACGATACCACAGTTCATCAAGAGTAGTGACTGGCGTATTGTGACGAGCCAGTTGCTCGGCCACCATTGTCCAGATGTTTTCAGTTGGTGAGAGATCTGGAAAATGTGCTGGCCAGGGCAGCAGTCGAACATTTTCTGTATCCAGCCCGTACAAGACGTGCAACATGCGGTCGTGCATTATCCTGTTGAAATGTAGGGTTTCGCAGGGATCGAATGAAGGGTAGAGCCACGGGTCGTAACACATCTGAAATGTAAAGTCCACTGTTCAAAGTGCCGTCAATGCGAACAAGAGGTTACCGAGACGTGTAACCAATTGCACCCCATACCATCACGCCGGGTGATGCGCCAGTATGGCGATGACGAATACACGCTTCCAATATGCGTTCACTGCGATGTCGCCAAACACGGATGCGACCATCATGATGCTGTAAACAGAACCTGGATTCATCCGAAAAAAATGACGTTTTGCCATTCGTGCAACCAGGTTCGTCGTTGAGTACACCATCGCAGGCGCTCCTGTCTGTGATGCAGCGTCAAGGGTAACCGTAGCCATGGTCTCAGAACTGATAGTCCATGCTGCTGCAAACGTCGTCGAACTGTTCGTGCAGATGGTTATTGTCTTGCAAACGTCACCATCTGTTGATTCAGGGATCGCGACGTGACTACACGATCCGTTACAGTCATGTGGATAAGATGCCTGTCATCTCGACTGCTAGTGATACGAGGCCGTTGGGATCCAGCATGACGTTGCGTATTACCCTCCTGAACCAACCGATTCCATATTCTGCTAACAGTCATTGGATCTCGACCAACGCGAGCAGCAATGTCGCTATACGATAAATCGGAATCGCGATAGGCTACAATCGGACCTTTATCACAGTCGGAAACGAGATGGTACGCATTTCTCCTCCTTACACGAGGCATCACAACAACGTTTCACCAGGCAACGCCGGTCAACAGCTGTTTGTGTATGAGAAATCGGTTGGAAACTTTCCTCATGTCAGCACGTTGTAGGTGTCGCCACAGGCACCAAAATTGTGTGAATGCTCTGAAAAGCTAATCATTTGCATATCACAGCATCATCTTCCTGTCGGTTAAATATCGCGTCTGTAGCATTTCATCTTCGTGGTGTAGCAATTTTAATGTCCAATAGTATATATAAAGTCTGACTTCTAGAAAGGAATCAGGATAATTAAGAATTACTTAATTAGTGATCTCAGAGAAAATGAATTATTTCACTATCAGCTGCTGCTAGCGGTGTAAATGAAGAGACAAAACAAAATCAAGTCATAGCATAAATTGAAACTTGTCTGCTTTTTCTTGATATATATGTTTTTAATAATAGAATACCGATCGATATTTTGATGAAAATTGGAAAACAAAAAACAATTTGGAAAAAAAAGGTCAAACGTTTTGTGATATGATTTGTCTAAAAGCAATAAATAGATTAGGCAATCACCTGACGAGCCTTTCAATGAAACTCGAAGTCATGTGCAGCAATTGAGGGGCCCACTGATTCAATATTTAACTTAGAATCCTAGAATTTTAAAGAGTACCAAAGGGTGTTTGTCTGGTGGAATTTCCCTCAGTGGCCTCATTCATCGCTGACGTATATCTTAGCTGCTCAAGATACATTTGACCCTTTTTTTAAATCTTCTGTACTCCTTCGTATCGCGCTCCGTCACAAGTTCTACATGAAAAAGAAAAAAAAATGGAAAGCTGTTGTCATCCCGAGGGTTTGTCTTAGTGTCTAAGAGATTTATCGGTCATGGTGCTACTGGATACAGTCCTCCCACCCATGAACTGGCCCTCGTGAGACGAGGAGTAGCAAGGTGCCTCTGCGGATAGCACAGCACACTGGACTCCTGTTCGGGAGTAGCAGGGTTCTAATACGCCTACAGCTATGTTGATTTATCAAACAACTTTGTAGGTGGGGCAACCACAGGTATGAGTATTCCTCTTGGGTATTGATAACCGCTTCAGCTGTATTTGGCCGTTTATTACTGTGTCACTACCAGTTTTGTGGCCTATGTTCACCTGGAAATGTGGCTTTTAGCGCCACGAAACCGGTAGTGACACAATAATAAAGGACCAAATACAGCTGAAGCGGTTATTAATACCTATGTTGATTTAGGTTTCTTAAATTACTTATAACGAATATATTGTGAGAACTGGAAATTTGTGTCACATCGGGACTCTAACATGGATTTTCACAATCAATCACTGTAGCCATTGACCTAACTGAGCTCGTCTCCAGGACTGCCAGATTTTTTTTTTGTCACTGATGATGTTTCGACCTACTGAGAATGGGCAACTGCATCTTCATTGATTCCATCCACAGCGACCGCATTCATTTCGTTTCATCGAGTTTAATTTAATTCATGTATTACTTGTGACATTACTGTCACGTCTCACTATGTGATGTTAATTCATTTCTACAACCTTTATTTTGCATTTACGGTTGTGGGCATTAGAAATGCGTGCTGGGAGAGAAAATTTGACATTATGCTGGTGGTTCAGGTGCGTCTCGGGTGTCCTTTGTCAACAGAGGAACATTTGAGAAATTTCATTACGTCAACAACGCCTCCTTGGAGGTTGGGAAACCTCGGCTTAAGTCAGGCTATATACACTGAACAGCCAAAGAAACTGGTACACCTGCCTAATATCACGCAGGGCCCACGCGAGCACGCAGAAGTGCCACAACATGACGTAGCATGGACTCGACTAATATCTGAAGTAGTGCGCTGGAGGGAACTGACACCATGAATCCTGCAGGGCTATCCATAAATCTGCAAGTGTACGAAGGGTGGAGATCTCTTTTGAACAGTCCGTTGCAAGGCATCCCAGACATGCTCAATAACGTTGATGTCTGGGGAGTTTGGTGGCCAGCGGATGTGTTTAAACTCAGGGGAGTATTCCTGGAGACACTCTGTAGCAATTCTGGACGTGTGGGGTGTCGCATTGTTTTGCTGGAACTGCCCAAGTCCGTCGGAATGCAAGATGGACACGAATGGATGCAGGTGATCAGACACGATGCTTACGTACGTGTCATTTGTCAGAGTCGTATCTAGACATATAAGGGGTCCCATATCACTCAAACTGCACACGCTCCACACCATTACAGAGCCTCCACCAGCTTGAACAGTCCCCTGCTGACAAGCTCGGTCCACGGATTCATCATGTTGTCTGCGTACCCGTATACCTCCATCCGCTCGATACAATTTGAAACGAGTCTCGACCGACCAGGTAACATGTTTCCAGTCATCAGCAGTCCAGCGTCGGTGTTGATGGGCCCAAGCGAGGCGTAAAGCTTTGTGTCACCCAGTCATCAAGAGTACATAAGGGGGCCTTCATCTCCGAAAGCTCATATGTATGATGTATCGTTGAACGGTTCGCATGCTGACACCCGTTAATGGCCCAACATTGAAATCTGCAGCAATCTGCGAAAGAGTTTGCACCCTGTCACATTGAACGATTCTCCTTAGTCGTCTTTGGTCATATTCTTTCAGGATCTTTTCCTGGCTGCAGCGATGTCGGGGGTTTGATGTTTTACCGGATTCCTGATATTCACGGTGCACTCGTGAAATTGTCGTACCGCAAAATCCCCACATCGCTATCTCGGAGATGCTGGGTCCCATCGCTCGTGCGCCGATTATAACATCACGTTCAAACTCAGTTATGTCTTGATAATATGCCATTATAGCAGCAGTAACTGATCTAACAACTGCTTCAGACACTTGATGTCTTATATAGGCGTTGCCGACCGCAGCACCGTACTCGGCCCGTTTACATATATCTGTATTTGGATACGCATGCCTGTACCAGTTTCTTTGGCGCTTCAGCGTATAACCCGCTCCGCCGCTATTTGGTGTACCCGTTCGGCACCGGTCTGCGTGCTGGACAGTGAATTCTGCATCCGCCTTGTCACCCTCTGAAGATGAATCGAGTACGACAATTTTCCTCTTCTACGCTGACTTCAGAGGCGGAGACACAGCGGCACCGCTAGACTAGTGTCGGAGTGTCGACTCCGTTTTCACTCGAAAAATTTGTTGCCCAATGAGATTGTCTCGTGCCACCTGGCGAAGAGCGCGGTCTTGCCAACCAATGAGACTAACACTGCTTTTGTACGGCGCCTCCTCGTGACGCTAAAATGAGCATTTGATGCGCCAAGGGGGGAAAGTTCGCAGTACTTCCCTCGATATTTTGTAAATTTTGTACATTTTTCGTCTGTCATGTTGACAATAGCATGGAGTCGTCCTCTACCCATAGAATTTTGGAAACGATGGAACTTAGGTAGGAATAAAGAATTTTTTGGGCATTCGGAGACGGATACTGACTGCCATCTGCAGTTATTTTGCTCGCTCTGCCTATTTTGAGCAGAGGTAAGTTTTCACATCCACACTAGCGCAATCCGGAATCTGAGCAGCTGGCTTCTCATACTTATGGGTTGTGCAACCTGAACTGCTGACTTAATTCCAGTTTGTATTTGGTTCTTTATTCTTCTATCAGCGGGATGCACAAATAATGATATCCTGTTGCTTCAGTCTACGTACAGCCTTTCTTGCACACAGTTCCTTTCGTAGAGTTAGTCTTGCTTTTTGTTAACCTAATGCGCATTTCAATTAATCTTGTTTCTGCGAAAACTTTTGATTAAATTTTGTGGAATTTAAGTGTAAATAAAATTCTGTTAAAGGCAGACTTGACTTCCATAACAAGATCTTTAACTTGTCCTACAATTTTCTGGTCAGGCGATCCAAAGTGGTATAAATACAGTGTTATATAAAGCCAATTCTTTGCTGTGTCGGCGTTGGCTTTTGCGTACAGTGGCCAGATTAGACGATAGGATATTGATGTTCCACATTCTCCAACAGGAAGTAGGTTGAGCACACACGCCGGCCAGGGTGGCCGAGCGGTTCTAGGCGCTACAGTCTGGAACCGCGCGACCGCTACGGTCGCAGGTTCGAATCCTGCCTCGGGTATGGATGTGTCTGATGTCCTTAGGTTAGTTAGTTTTAATTAGTTCTAAGTTCTAGGTGACTGATGACCTTAGAAGTTAAGTCCCATAGTGCTCAGAGCCATTTTTTGAGCACACACGATGCGAATGATTACAGACGAGCTCCTTTCAGAAATTTGCTACTCACTTGACCAATGCATCTGTTGAGCGCGAATGTACTTCCTTTGAAAAAGATTGGGCCGATTTCCCCACCCGCTTCCAAGCCGTGGTTGTGCTATGTCTCTAATCACCTCGTCGTCGAAGATTTCGTATTAGGTTGATTCACAGTTTAACGTAAATCCTAATCACAGTGCAGTTTGTAATTTTTCACATATACAGAAGCCTGATAATGGTGAATGTGTCATTAAATGGCCTGTAGGTCTCAAACCCAGAAACTTTATATCTGCAGTCTGACACTTGCCCCCAAGCCCACCAAGCACGTACGGAAGGCGAAAGCAAAACCTATGAATGACTGAACCACGAAAGTTCAACACCTATTGATGATTGTTTGTCTTTCCAGTAATTTCTTACGTTACCTCCATTTCATTTGTGTCCATGTACTTGCATTGGGAATTTGCGTCATGCTGATTCCATATTACCAGTGTTTCAGTTTACCTAATTATTTGTATCATATACTTACAAACTGAAATTTAAAAATTTAAACTGATACATCAAAACCGATTTTGCTTGTAAATAAAAACTTCTGTAATGATATCTGTCTGGCCAGTACATCATTTACCGAGACACTTTTTATATAGGTGTAAATCTTGATGCTCCTATTTGCAGTGTCGGAGTACTTTCTCTCATACTGACTGATGACAATAATGCACATGAATTTTGTAGCATTTGTTAACTTCAATTTCTAGGGTCCTGAATACATTCGGCTGCGACGAATGATCGTCTGCGGACGGCAACGTCGTTGTGTTGGAGTACGCATCGGTTTGCCGTTACTGGACCATCACGACCCCACTGGCTAGCGTAACGGGTAAAACGCGAAGCATAGGTCTTGCACAAACGGACGATGTCCTTGGTGGGTGCTTCCCCGTTTGCTGTACACCTAATGGGAAGCAGGATAAGATAGTCGACCGCCAGATAATGGCACTCGTCAGTTACTCCTGCTGCTGCGAGAGAATTCCTTGACTCTTTTTCCCCGTACATACTTTCACGGGATGTGTAATACCCGTTCAGTGGCCGTAAAGCTACCCACAAGGCAACAGAAACGCTGTGCAAAGAAATCGATCGCTGTATTATCTCAACACGTGAGGTTTCCCTACATGCTATGCTGGATATAATAACCAAGCGCCTGAAAATATGCAATAAAATCCTAAAGAAATACTTTTCAATGGCACGCTTAGAGAATTGCAATGTGTATCTGCATACACGTATAGTTGCAGATACATTAATTTCAGTGTATTTATAGAGTGGATCAGGCTTATGGCATACTATATTTCAAGCATTTTACAGTCCAACTTACCTGTGAAGAACCACAATATGACTGACAAAAGCAAACTGAATGTTCATTCATGTGCCAGGATCACCTATGTGTCCATACGAAAGATACATGTTACCGTCGACATATAAAATGCAATTTGCCAAAATGCCATTCAGAGCTAGGTTGTATTACTGTTCTCTTGGAAACCGTTGACAAGCAGCTTTAGATATATAGCCGTGCTGAAACGGTGCTCTCAATTAGTGTATACCTGACTGAATATATATTTAGTTACCTCTAAAAGTAAAAGAAAGTTTCAGCTTACTGTTTCTTCTTCACTGCACCTGTCTTTCTGCAACAGAATTCATGATAATTGAGTCTATCGAGTGAGATACCCTTGTGGTAAAATACCGAACTTGTAATTAGAAGCGAATCAGGTAGCATAATGGTAAAACACAGAACTCTTACTCGGACGGACGCGGCTTCAAATCCCCATGTGACCATCCAGATTTATGTTAACCAAGATTTACCTGGACCTCTTACAGCAAATGCGATAACGATTCCTTTTAATGAACTCGGTCTATTTCCTTCCCCAGTCAGAGCTTGTGCTCCAGGTCTAATGACCTCGTCATCGACAGGACGTTAAACATAATTTTCTTTCTTCCTTTTTTCCTCAAGTTTATAGTTTACCTTATTTAGTCGAAAATTGACATTTTGAGACCGTCGTTGTGTACAAAATAATAATATTTATTTAGTGAGCGTCGTTACCGGTTTCGAACCCACAGGTTTATCTTCAGACGTCTGTTTACATTTACATTACATTTGTTGTTGTCTACATTCGTTTTCGACTGTTTCCCTCTCGTAGAGAGCGTTTCTTCGGGAAATGGCGCCCTATAAATACCGATGTGAGGAACTGCCTATTTCAGTGTAGTGCCTAGTAAGGAAGGAAAACAGTGTAAACAAATCTCTGAGATAGAACTGGACTCGTTTTTTGTTGCTTGTGTCCAAATTCCTGCATCATTATGTTACTCTGTTGCCTGCATGTGTTCATGGAATAATAACAACATATAAAAGATTTTTCTGATTCATGACTGTGCAAGGAGTCTAGGGCACCACAGACATACACCGAACTGTTTTTGCAGCATGGGAGACTACATACGAAGATGACGAACTCACAAATAAAACAGTGCAAAAGAATTTCTCTCTCAGAATGTTACCAATTTACATTGATACGACAGAAGAAAATTGACATTGAATAATCTTTTTATTACATGCTATTGATACTGAATGAGCGCTGATTGCAAGTAAAATAAACAAATAAAGAAACCAGGTTGTTATAAAATGTTGGTGAAATACAGGGATATGTGCATGTTTGAACATAAACACAGATTTTAGCCAAGTCCGCAGGTTGCGCCCTTGTATTTGACCACGAGGGCATCTATGCAATGTCCTCAGTGCGTTGCAAGTATCAGTCGTGGTGTTCAGAACAGTGTTCTGTGTGCTCACGAGTGCATTATGCCGCATCTAAATGATTTCGAACGTGGGCAAATTGTTGGTGCTCGTACGGTGTGTGCTTTCGTATCCAAGGTAGCCGAAGTGTTCGGTGTTTCAAGAGGAACGGTGTCGAACTTTATACCGCACACAGGGAAAGCAGAAAAACACCATCCACAAGGTCACAACGTGGACAAAATTGTGCGCCGAGTGATCATAAAGGACGATCATCGGAGATGTTTCTGACGCAGAATGAGAGGACGACCGCTGGAAAAACCACTGTAGAACTGAATGTCACACTCGCGAATCCTGTCAGCATTAAAACAACACGAAGGGATGAGCTTCATAAGCAGGGCAAATGCACGTAAAAGGAAAATGTAGGTCCGAAGTCATCAAATTTGGACCATGGAGCAGTAGAAGGACAACATTTGGTCGGATGAGTTTTGCTGCACACTGTTTACAAGACGACAGGGTGCCTGTTCACACAGCTCACATCGTCTAGGACTGGTTTTGGGAGCATGAGGATGAATTATTACATCTTCCCTGGCCACCGCAGTCACCTATCCTTGATGTTATGCAGCCTTTCTTTACTACGTTGGAGAGAAAGGTGTATGATCACTATCCACCTCCATGATCGTTACCTGAATTTGCCACTGTTTTGCAGGAAGCATGGTATAAGATTCCCTTAAAAACCATACGAGACCTATATTTGTCAATTCCGAGACGACTGGAAGCTGTTTTGAATGCTAAGGGGTTTCCTACACCGTATTAAGCACGGCAATGTGATATGCTTGTGGTGTTCCAATATTTTTTGTCCACCCCCTGTAGGTATTATGTGTATCTTATCATATGGAAAGGGAACAAAATAAGTGATAAGAAACAACTGTACATAAATAAATATTACTGCGGTGAACTTTACATTATCATGTGAAAGCTAGTTCGAAGTTTACGTTAATTTTATTATTCTGTTCATGTATGACTAAACTTGTTGTTATGTTTTATTGTAGTATTTAATGTTAGATTAACATCTGCATCTTGTTATTGTCAAATGGAGTATTGGTTATTTGTGTTTCAAACTGAAGAGCAGGTAAATGAGATTTTGTAGAAAGGCTGCATTGGCTAACTCAATCTGTTCATCGCGGAGATGATGCGTTGTTATGCTTTGACGTGTGTACATTTCGATGTCTTAGAGTAGACTCGTGAGGCTACCCTTCTCAGCATGGTGCAATATTTGAATGTTGTCTTCGGTGCTTTTTTCTCCACCTCTGTTGAGGGTTGTATGATTTGCAATTGTGTGTTCAAAACTTCTCCCAGTTTGTCCTATGTAGTAAGAGGAGAAATTTTGGTAACTGTGTTCGTATATGCCTGATCTTCTTCATGGGAAATTATTATTCCCTAAGCTATGAATGGCTTGTTGCTGAAGTTTATTGCTTGTGTGGAACATTATCTTTATGATGTGTTCTTAAACAAATTGCTTACTTTATAGAATACACTCCCTACAAGAGGAAGTGCAACATAGTCTCTGTTGCTTTGTACTGTCTTTTGTGTTAACTGCAGAGAGTCTGATAAGAAATTTTGTCTGATATTCTTTTGACTTTTTTGTAGTTTATCTCTCATTAAAGGCTTGAAAGCATGGATTTAATTATGTTCAATTCTTTTCGCTGTTAAACTAGCTCAAGTGGAATTTTATGAAGGCAGTTCAATACAGACTTAAAATATACCATCTTGTGACAGTTTCGATAGAAAGATGAGTTGTGGATGAACCCATCAGTGGCTGTTTTTCTGTAAACGATATTTATGGTTTTGTTGGAGATATCTAAATCTAAGAAGGTAATTCTGTTGTTGATCTCGAACTCAACAGTGAATTTAATGTTTCTGTGCATGTGTCTCAGATTTGTTGGTATTGTGTCAGTTTCCCCACTGGTGCCAGCGAAAGAATAATTGTCTTATCCACGTACCCTTTACACTAGACGATTTTGCTGTTCATGTGACTGCTAGCGGTGAAAAATGTTTATTCTAATTGGTTTATGTACGAATATACTCGTACATGAGCTAATATACATAAGTGAATATTCTGTTCGTATATTCTCTTTTTAAAACTAAAGTAATTTTATGGCAGTATTAATGTAAGTTATTAAATGAGTTCACAGTACTCCGCCATGCTCAGTTTCTTGTTTTTAAGTGTATTATTTATAAATTTTCAAAACTTTAATCAGTGTTAAGAAGAGTTAGTAGTTTGTTGTTTAATCTGTGTGAAGGGCTGTTCCTTGAATTTAGAGTGAGCCTGGTAAGACAACTTTACTTATATATTTTTCGCTGCGACTCGAGATGCAGTGCAGTGAGAGTCAAAGGTATGCAGTCATGTGGTTTCCCATTTAATTAGGAGGCAGTTATAACTCTGAAGATCCTTCTTAATTCTGATCTCGAATTTACAAGTTGCATCATAGACCTGTTCACTTAGAGCTACTGAAAAATTTGATTGTCTTGTCAACATAGTCATTTACATACTTTATGGCTACACGGTTACATTTATCAGCCTTGATTGTTAGAACTTTACTGTTAGAAAGTTTGGAATTCACACAGTTTAGAGTCTTTTGGTAACTTCTTTTACATAAATTGTTATTTTTAAGTGCTCTGAACGCTATTTCATTACTTTCCCAGAAAATTAACTTTGCAACATGACGTTCAAACATAGTGTATGCAGTAAGGCTTTTGAAAGTACTGACATTAAATTTTGACTCTTTGTTGCGATTTAGGTCCTTAACTATTAGGCAAGTTTATTCGTTATAAAACTGATGTCAGTTACAGTAATAACTCTTTCATGAAACTGATGTGACTGTCAATTTTTTTCTTTTTTTTGCAGTGAAATTACCTTTTGTCAAAGCTGGAAACTTTGTATCATGATTAAACAATATTTTCAGTTGTTCTCTGTGAGTAACATCATCAATGAGCTCTAATAATAGGACAGCTGTAGCGTGGAAAAGCAATACACAAGTGGGAAGTGTAGACTGAGCAGTTACTTATTAAGGTCTTCTGTTTTGTACTGCATTGTTGTATCTGTCTTCAGCCACATGATTTCACATTTTGCTTTATCTATTGTAGAGATATTGTTAGCACCATTCATCTTCTCTTTTGTGTAGTTTGGTATCACTTATGCAGATAGACATTAATTGTTATATTTTATATTGAGCTTAGACTTTGTAAGGTTCAGTTTTATTTTTTAAAAACGTGAACATTTCGCAGCGCCTGGTGAGGTACTCTCATATTTTGAGACCATAGCTGTATATAAAATACTAGTTTATTCTTGAAGAGAAGGAAACATGAACCACCCACTGTTCGCAATGCTGTTTACTTACATAAATAATGCCGTTACGTGGTTGGTCTTCAGACGGATGTTCACGTTTATAGCACATTTTTTGTTGTTTACATTAGTTGTTGGCTGTTTTCTCCACTTGCAGCGAAAGTTCCTTGCGATGGTGGTTTTACAAATAGCACTGAACGTTAATAATGTGAGTTCGCAGTAGTTTCTCTAATGACCGTGATAATTATCCATTTAATTTACGATTATTGTCTGCCAAAGTTCTACTCTAATTGCGTTGTGATTTGCTTCTGATGATGTTAGTGTTTGTTAGTTATGAACCTACAATAACAATGATAACAGCAACTGACAACTGCAGACACAACTAATACAACGAATTAGTCAGGTATCGCGAAAGTTGTTGTCTATTAATGTTCCCAAAGTAGAATCACAACTACATTGTTCTCCTGACATGCATATATCTAACTAGCGTATCTGGTTTAGAATTTGGAGATGCAAGTCTTAATTTTTTTGCGCTGGTTACACGGACAAAAATGTAAAGTAATAATTATGAGAATAAATGCTGCTGTTACATTATGAAGCCAGTCATGAACTATGTACCTCATCTACATCCATACTGCTTACCTTCTCGATCCGAGAAAGGTTCAAGATAACATGAAACATATTCGTCCTGACATCAAGTATTTGTTAGATAATTCCACTGTTCAGTATTTTTTACAACCTCTACGTCTACATCTGCATCTATACTCTGCAAATCACTGTGTGGTGCATAGCAGAGGGTATGTCCCATTGTATAAGTTATTAGGGTATCTTCCCTTTCCATTCACGTATGGAGCGCGGGAAGACTGATTGTTTGAATCCGTTTGTGAGTGCAATGATTATTCTACTCTTAACCTCACGATCCCTATGTGAGCGGTACGTAGGATGCTGTAGTGGATTCCTGTCGTCATCATTTAAAGCCGGTTCTTGAAACTTTGTCATTTAATATACAATATATGAACAGTAACGCTCCCAACACATTTCCCTGGGCCACGCCCTAAGTTACTTCTACATATGACGATGACTCTCCATCCAAGATAACAGGCTGCGTCCTCCCTACCGGAACGTTCTGAATTCAGTCACACATTTCACTTAATACCCCATATGATCGTACTTTTGACAATAAACGTAAGTGTGGTACTGAGTCAAATGCCTTTCGGGAATCCTTAAATATGGCATTAACTTAATTGCCTTGATCCAAAGCTTTCAATATGTCATGTGAGGAAAGTGCGAGTTTGGTTTCATACGATCGATGTTTTCGAAATCCATACTATTCGACACTGAGGAGGTCATTCTGTTCAAGATACCTAATTAAGATTGAACTCAGAATATGTGCTAATATTCTACGATAAATCACTGTCAAAGATACTGGACCTTAGTTTTGTAGATCATTGCTAGTACCGAGATGTGACACTACTGATTTTTTATCTACTTTTCTGAACGTATACACCTTTCTGCTTGTTTCACACTACTGGCCATTAAAATTGCTACTCCAAGAAGAAATGCAGATGATAAACGGGTATTCAATGGACAAATATATTATACTAGAACTGACATGTGATTACATTTTCACGCAATTTGGGTGCATAGATCATGAGAAATCAGTACCCAGAACAACCACCTTTGGCCGTAATAACGGCCTTGATACGCCTGGCATTGAATCACACTGAGCTTGGATGGCGTGTACAGGTACAGCTGCCCATCCACCTTCAACACGATACCACAGTTCATCAAGAGTAGTGACTGGCGTATTGTGACGAGCCAGTTGCTCGGCCACCATTGACCAGACGTTTTCAGTTGGTGAGATATCTGAAGAATGTGCTGGCCAGGGCAGCAGTCGAACATTTTCTCTATCCAGGAAGGCCCGTACAGGACCTGCAACGTGCGGTCGTGCATTATCCTGCTGAAATGTAGGGTTTCGCAGGGATCGAATGAAGGGTAGAGCCATGGGTTGTAACACATCTGAAATGTAACGTCCACTGTTCAAAGTGCTGTCAATGTGAACAAGAGGTGACCGAGACGTGTAACCAATTGCACCCCATACCATCACGCCGGGTGATACGCCAGTATGGCGATAACGAATACACGCTTCCAATGTGCGTTCACTGCGATGTCGCCAAACACGGATGCGACCATCATGATGCTGTAAACAGAACCTGGATTCATCCGAAAAAATGACGTTTTGCCATTCGTGCAACCAGGTTCGTCGTTGAGTACACCATCGCAGTCGCTCCTGTCTGTGATGCAGCGTCAAGGGTAACCGCAGCCATGGTCTCCGAGCTGATAGTCCATACCACTGCAAACGTCGTCGAACTGTTCGTGCAGATGGTTATTGTCTTGCAAACGTCACCATCTGTTCATTCACGGATTGAGACGTGGCTGCAAGATCCGTTACAGCCATGCGGATAAGATGCCTGTCATCTCGGCTGCCAGTGATACGAGGCCTTTGGGATCCAGCACGGCGTTCCGTATTATCCTCCTGAACCCACATATTCCATATTCTGCTAACAGTCATTGGATCTCGACCAACGCGAGCAGCAATGTCGTGATACGATAACCCGCAATCGCGATAAGCAACAATCTGACGTTTATCAAAGTCGGAAACGAGATGGTCCGCATTTCTCCTCCTTACACGATGCATCGCAACAACGTTTCACCAGGCAACGCCGGTCAACTGCTGTTTGTGAATGAGAAATCCGTTGGAAACTTTCCTCTTGTCAGCACGTTGTAGGTGTCGCCACCGGCGCCAACCTTGTGTGAATGCTCTGAAAAGCTAATCATTTGCATATCACAGCATCTTCTTCCTGTCGGTTAAATTTCGCAATTTCGCGTCTGTAGCACGTCATCTTCGTGGTGTAGCAATTTTAATGGCCAGTAGTGTAGTTGTCCTTTGTACTTCAGTACTCAATTTTGCCACAACCACTGATACCAGTTTCGTTGCGGACGTCCTCAAAGAGGTCAGGTATATTTGTTGCCAGTAGTACAACGTATGTCAATCTTGAGTGGGGTTTGTAACTACCTGTTTTGGGTAGTTTTCAGAAAAGGCATTTGTAAAGCTTCACAGAATGTTTTATCACACTCACCATTACTAAAATGTAGACTATCACGGCCGGAAATATCATGTCCATTATAATTATCCGGACTGTTATGCCGTGGTCGGTTGATGAATTTTGTCTCAATTCCCAACGTTTCGTCTCCGACTGCGGGAGACATCTTGAAGGGGGTCCGTAGGTCGATGGAAGGTCCAACACACCCATTGGCTCGCTACTGACTGCCGCTAAATTCCGTGTCCGCGCGCTCCCGCGCCGCGGCGTGGCGTCACGTGTTTTGAAAACGTCAGTGCAATTGGCCGCTGTCCGTCGCCGTCGATCGCCGTTGCCATCACCCAGTAGTGGACGGGTGGTACACATCTTGTTTAACACCGGCATCCATATACCGTTTAATTTCACGCCCTCCTCCTTTCGGTTGAAATTATTGGGGTGTTTAGCGATTTAGATTGCCTCGCTCAAGAGCATTTCGTAGTATCCGCTTGTGGCCGGTAGTACTTGCGTCTCCTCGAAACGAATATTGTGGTTCCCTGGCTGGAAAGCATGCTCCGCAACAGCTGATCGTTCCGTTTCTCCTCTTCTACAATTCCCCTTGTGCTCTTCCAAACGTTTAGAAACAGTTCTTTTAGTGGTAGCCACATAAACATCACCACAGCTGCATGGGATCCTATACACTCCAGCTTTTTCCAAAGGTTTGCGAGCGTCCTTGGCAGGATTAAGGTATTCCTGAATCTTCCTGGTGGACTTGTAAATTACGGTAATATTCCGCTTCGTCAATATCCTCCCTATTCTTTCCGTTGCATTTTTAACAAACGGCAGGAAAACCTTAGATTTTGCAGTAGCCTGTACGTCAGTATGATTTCTGCGCGGTTGCCTCAACGCACGTTTTATTTCGGCGTACGAATATCCGTTCTTCATCAGTGCATTGTGGAGATGTTCCATCTCAGCGTCGAGCAACTCAGGTTCACAAATATTTCTAGCTCTGTCCGCTAACGTCTTGAAAACACTCCGCTTCTTTTGTGGGTGATGGTTCGAATCCCGGTGCAAATAACGGTCCGTGTGCGTGGGTTTGCGGTATACTGAGTGGCCCAAACTACCATTTTCGTTTCTAAAAACAAGCACATCGAGGAAATGTAATTTGCCGTCTACCTCCTTTTCCATTGTAAACTGAATTCTCGAGTTTATACTGTTTAGAGATAATAGAAATATGCGTTAGAAAGTGTAGAATACTACGGTTTATGTAAGATTTCAACGACTCGTTTTCCTTTTTTGGAGACATTGTACTTATTGGATGGAATAAGCTGAGTGGTATGTGACATTCTATGAAGTGACTGCTCTATATATCATCTAAGGATTGGCTCTGGCAGTTAATGTTGCCCAATAGCGTACACATCTCGGCGGTACATAAACTAAAATTGGAACTATACAAAGATTATTAGCAAGGATGACACGCAAAATCGTGGGTATAAAAAGGTTAGCGCCTCTGCCTTCGGTGCGGAAGGACCCGGATTCGAGTCCCGGTACATCCCCAGTTTTCTTTATTGAGGTAGGGAGGCCTGCAACGGCGCCTTGTCAGCCTCGTGATGCCGAATGAAGAGCTGCTTGAAAAAGAAGCAGCGGTACCATGAGGACTCATCTTCTGGCTGGCGACATGCTGTCCCACCATCACAGGTCGCACCTCGTACTGCCTTACTGCTGTCGGTTAGTCACAACAGTCCTAAGGTCTAATCCTTGAGTAATGTAGAAGTGTTACACGTTTTGCACTCATGTTACCTCTGTGTAAAATGAGGTTTTGAATATAGAAAGACTTTGAATGTTTGCAGGAGTGGTGGATGAGGGGAGAACTGTCTCTCTTCGAGAACACCGCCAGTTGTCCATGTGAGCAGTTTTTCTGCAGCAAGTCTACGTTTTGTTCCGTGTCTCCCTTTACTCAAACAATCGCATTCAATTGTTGGCGTACACAACATCTGAGTGGAGATTATATATATATATATATATATATATATATATATATATATATATATATATATATATATATATATATATATAGAGAGAGAGAGAGAGAGAGAGAGAGAGAGAGATATGCAATATTGTTGAGACACCGGCTTTATTATTAGGCCGAAAATGTGTGCTTTTCTTATTGCTGTGTCGTAAGCATCGAAGTTCTTGTTAACCGTTTGAAACACTAGCACTGTGATAATGAGGTGTTCTAGGTACATTAGTACCGCTTGTCTGCAAGCGAATATCGAGCGCTCGCCTTGGACCACCTGTTTCCGCTGACAAGTGGCGTCGCCCTCTCGTTCGCAGTATATCAGCAGAAACGTCACAAGCGTCAGGGAAGCTGAAACCGGTAGTTGCGAGAAGGCGAGAGAGGTGGGCCCCAGCGGAGGCGTGGATGAGCCATCGGCAGCCGTCGGTGGCGGGGGCGGCGGCGGCGGCGCGGACGCGGGTGGGGGGTGGGAGAAGCGGCCGCGGTGGTGGGGGCAGGCGGGCGCGGCGCGCGGCCGGCCGACGCGCCAGTAGCTGCCCGGCCGCCGCGCAGTGCGCTTCGCTTCGCGTGCCGCCGACCAGCCGCGGGAGCTAGCCAGCAGCAGCGTGTCGAGCGACGAGCCGACGCCGAGGCCGGCCACTGCACGAGCCATGCCGATGCCGGCCCCGGCCGCAGCCTAGGCGCTACGTCTCACCAGGCGCCGACATGTCGCGGCGCAAGCAGAGCAACCCCAAGCCGCTCAAACGTAAGTAGCCGCCGGGGGACACCGTCGCGAGTGCAGTGCGTCACCGCGGTGTGTACCTGTGCTCAGACGACTCGACACGTGACAGCTACTACGCCAGGATACGAGTATCCAGTCCAGTTCTCGCACCGAAGCATCTCCGGCAGCCGACGTTTCATTCCAAAGTCTGTGCACCGCACTCCGTACACGCTTCACCACCTCACTGCCGTTTTCATTATCAGGCTCTTTATCTTGGCGGTATTGGGTACGTAACTATCTGCTCAGCTCTTTGCAAAAATTAAATTTCCGATTATGGTCAAGTGTGCAGTGTATAGCGAATTCAGTCTCACTGTCCAGTTACCCTGATGGGATACGTATGTGTTGACAAATTGCCCTCCTGATTCACCATCCTTGTACCGTCTCAACGTGTGAACTTTAATCTTCATTCTTCAGAATGTTACAATGAGTCATTCAGTGCGAGAGTGCACAAGTTACAAGCTGGCAGCTTACGCACTGGACGTTTCCACCCGCCGAGATTTGATTTCAACACCAGTGCGTCGCAAGCCGACCGAACATCGGCTAGTATTTCAGTTATTCAGTGTGTTTGTTACATAATTGCCTATACTTGTTGCCTGATTTCATCAGTGCGGGACGAATTTCTAAGTTTTGGCGCTTACATTGCTGTTATTTCTCTATCAACCAGGAAAGAATGAGTAAGTGCTGCAGAAAAAAATTCGTGCATCCTTTATTACACGGTATGACGAAACGTAGGATTCACGGACTGTACAGAATTGAAACTGATAATCATGTGTACCATCACTGACCAGACTGAGCTGTATGACTGTTGGAACAGGACGCTGCTGACGTCGCCTGTCACAGCTGATATTGCCTCTGGCAGAGAAGACTGTCGTCACGAACTTCAGAGAGCAACAACACAATCCGGTGATTACGCGTTTTTAATATATTTTTGCTGTGCTGTGATGCAGATTATTCACAAGACAGGGACCGGTATGTCTGTCGTAGGTTTGTAATTTGCGGAGCAGAGAAGTGAATTCGCCACTGCGGTTGACAGCCGATACGACACACACGCACACACGTCAGGCGACCGCAAGCCGTCCACCCGGAAGACGCGAATCACGTGGCGTCGTGTGACACGCGCCGCGGCCGGCGCGGCGGTTTTATAACAGCCGCGCAGTCCGCCAGAAAGCTGACCCCGCCAGCGGCAGCGTGCGTTCAGCAGGTCTGCGTCGCGACCGCTGCTCAGGTGTGCTACAGTTCCCTGCACACGCACTGCATGGCTTAAACTACATTTTGAATCGCTTTGGGCACAAGCATGACGCGTGTTGGACACTACTGATTATTATTTGCCTTAAAAGTGAATTTTTCAGCGGGATGTCAGTATGCTGAAATTTTACAGGCTGAATTACTTTGTACAAAACAGTTCTTGGCGGTTCCCAACTTATCTGTTATTTGTCAGTCTTTGTTTGTCAGAGGCATTCCGAGTAACCGTTGCAGCATTGTGAGATGGTCTTGAGATGCAATTCAGAAATCAGCAAAACGAGAAACTTTTGTATCACTTTTATATTATCGTAGGCAAAAATGTGTCAGGTTAGTGTACTCCTGCATATAATTATTAGCTAGTAGATGCTTATATGTTCACACAATGATTTTTTAGCAGTTATTGTGTTGGTGGTAGAAATGATCTTGTTTGACAAGTAATAGTGCAGGTTAAGCAGTGTCCAATTAACTTACTGCAATAGTTATTTCTCGCTTCAAGCTCCTAAAGTGACAGACTTGCGATGAAGAGTGGATTTACGGGCAGTTCAAAGATAAGGCAAGAAAAGTATTAGTGAAATACAGCGTAAGTTCTGTGTCTTTTGTTTAGCCTGTCAACAATCCACCACGCAAGCGGTAGTGTTCTAAATATGAATGAACTTCTAATGTATCTGAAGGCAATCACGAATTGCGTAATTCAGTATTGAAGAGGACCATCGCCACATTTAGAAATTTAGGTAATTATTTCCTTTGCCTTAATAGTCCAACATCTGATCTAAAAGTCTTATTTTATTTACTTTGACGTCTCAGAAAACCACACCTTTTTTATTGTAAAATGAAGCAACTGTTTAGGAACTGCGAATTTTGCCATGATGATTTAGTGTTGATCCATCCATCGTGTAGGCATTTCCCGTTTCTGATTGCAGCATTTTATCGCTTTTCTTCTATAGGACAACTCAATCTCATTTACTCTTCCGCAGTGATGTAACTTATTTCTCCTCCATAATCAGTTTTTCATTTCCGTTACGGAGAAAAGTTTCATACTTACTACACTCCATCTCTTTTCATATTTGCGAGACAGTCCCTGTTGCTCGTAATACTATTAGCTTACACACAAGTATTACAATTCGTTCTCCTACTTTATTTGTTTACGTTTCGTTTTAGCAGAGGTTTTAACGGTCAAACACCGTACCTCACAAGTGTGACTTGTAACAATGACTGGCAGCACAATAGAACGGTAGCTGGGAGAAAGGCAGACAGTTTCAATGAGAGGGCCACGAGGCAACAACACCCAACGGGCGAAACAGTTTTGTCCGTCGGTTGCAAATGTCTATGAAATTCGCGAAGGCTTTCGTTTTCTGCTGTCCCTTCATTTGAGAGTACCCCTACAATCTACTGGCCTGAAAGGCAGTTGGAGAATGTGTACCTCTGATTTCGTGTACCTGAACATCCACTTTTCATGATTATTTTCTTGTTCTGAAGATGTAATTTGTGGTCCCATTGAAGGTCATTGTGCGCGAAAATAGTATTTTGTATCCATAATGTTCTTCACATGATATTTGATTCTGTACTAAAAGAAGTGTAAAAATTTTAACGAAACTACAGTTTTCTTTTATCATACAAGTAGCAACTTATTTAACATAGTGTTTATGATTCTATGTTGGTGTGTCTTACTGCATACGACTCTGACGCGGTCAGGAGACGGGTTTTCTGACATCCAGGTTACACTACATACCCAGGTTACACTACATATATATACTACTACAGCTCGAAAGACTTTCAGGGCCTAAATTTATTCTCTGTTCCGGTAAGAAAACGACAAATCTGATCTGTTTAAGATTGAATTTATAACGAGACACTCAGGTTGTTGTTCAAGCTGGTCAAGTAACTCACGTAGGCTCTTGACTTTCAGTAGACGTCTGAGTCACGAAGTAGGAGAGAGTGTTCAGGGAGGACATGAATAAGGTACACCTCACATATAAAAGCTTCCTGGTTAAGTTTACACATGCCGTACAACAAGTAGCAATCACTGTTAACAATTTTGCGATTCTGTTTTCGTGACACTCCACTGTGTACTACCCAGAAACGTTCCACTCCTTCTCTCATTCTTACATGACAATGTCGGAGACAGCGCTCAGTCGACGAGGCAATAGTAACTGCGATTCAGCACATTTGTGATGTTGCATTTGACTGAAACCGATTTAAACTCATTAACATTTCGATATCAGCGTTGTCTTGATTATCATTTTCGACCTCGCGTGTTTTCCTCGTGCTCGTAACAGTATACGAAAGGTTATCAACTGAATGATTCATTTCTCAGAAATGTATAACAAGTGATTCGTTTTTTGCTCACTTAACTGTATCTGTATTGGCAAGCCTTGGAATATGTTGCAAATAAGATTCGTAACGGTATAGCAAAATTTTTTCTGAAGGCAAAAACGCCTACAATTTTGTTGGAAATGTTAATGAGCTCGTACTTCATTTTCACAAATACATGAAACAGCTAGCCGTACCCTTAATAAAAGTTGTTTTGATTAAGTTAAAATTGTATGTGGAAGATGCCGGTATCTTTTTTCCTGGGAAATCGGATGTTGCTTCCTGAAAGCTTTCGCTTCTCTTGCTATAACCTTTAGATATGCAAATGGTCGATAGGTATTCATGTTGAAGTTTTTCTTCTAAAAAACAGTCAATGTTTCATTCGTATTTGCTTAAGTATTATAATATGTACCAGTGTTAATTTGTCCCTATAATGATAAAGGCAGACAGCAACACGAGCAACCAAATATGCTGTTAAGGTCTATGTTTTTTAAAAATTGCCAGTGAATCATTACCATAATCCCACTTATACATATTTGTTTTTCCAATTTTATGTATCGTTTACAGTAAAATAAAGGAAACTTTTGCAACACCACCGAAACATGTATGGGAAATTGTAAACGCTAGGTCATAATCTTTCACTGGGAGGAATACTCAAATACATTTTATGGTGACTAGGTGTCTAACATTCATGAATCGTTGTATTATGAACTATTACTGAATGGGAAGACGATCGTTGTATTAAAAATTCCAAGGTGATGAAAACCGGGGACGTGGACATTGTTATGTACTAGTTATCTTACCGAGCAGTTACTGTGTGGCATAAGGTTCTGAATTTTCTTTGTTTCCTCGATTCGTTCGGAACATAGAGGGACGGGTGGCGTTTCCGAACAACGCAAGAGGCGCGATGTTTGGAAAAGTACGAGGCCCAAGCGCAACGCCTGGGGAGGGGCGTTATCGAAAGCCAGCCGTCTGCGCGCCGGAATCTGCCGGCCTATCTATTTTAATGGGCAGATATGTAAACGGTCTGGGTAATCAGAGGAAGCACTCAGGCGAGCGTCGGATCATTAGGGGCGGGCAGGCTTCTTTACTCAGGCCGTGCTATCGCCGGCCGCGACGATAAAAGCCGCGCCTGGAAGCCCGCGGCCAGCCAACTCCGCTCTGTCTCAATCCTCTTCCAGCCGGCCCAGCATCAACATGCTCTCGCCATGTCCCTGCCTGCTAGCTCTGAAAAATCTTACAGGTTTCCTGTTACAAAAATCAGTTGTAGAATTGTACTTACAGGAGTAACAGCAACGTGACATTCTCCCTCTGTAGGTCCAGAAACACGAGTAACCATAATGGTGAGATATTTCAGTACGATTTGTAACATAATGATATGGACAGACTTCTAGGAAACGTTCCTCACACACAGAGGAAAAAATATGTTAGTGCAAATCGGTCAGGAAACGCTTTATTTCCAAGTTACAGGTCATTTTCTACTTCTATTTGTAATCAATCATGGGAAACCCATAGGCAAATAAAGTATCAACACAGTCTGAATAGCTCTCCTAAAAAATGTTCAAAATGCCCTCCGTTAGCAAGGATACTTGGACGAACTCGTCCTCGCATCGAATCCATGATGTGTTCATGTATCCCTGGAGATTTGCGTATTGCTTCACAGCCTTCCACAATACAGGCACGGAGACAGTAGATCTTGTAGCAGTGTGTATGGCGTCCGTTAAAAGGAGATAATTATATCTATGAGGAGCATCTGACTAAATCCAAGCACGGTTCGACAGACACAATAACTCGTATTATGCAAGTATACAATCAGTATTTTATAGATGTTCTGCCGGCCGGAGTGGCCGTGCGGTTCTAGGCTCTACAGTCTGGAACCGAGCGACCGCCTGCGGTCGCAGGTTCGAATCCTGCCTCGGGCATGGATGTGTGTGATGTCCTTAGGTTAGTTAGGTTTAATTAGTTCTAAATTCTAGGCGACTGATGACCTCAGACGTTAAGTCGCATAGTGCTCAGAGCCATTTGAACCATAGATGTTCTGGTGTGGTTCGATTAACAAACAAACTCTGTAGGATACTAACAGCCAGTTCAAATTTTCAAATGTGTGTGAAATCTTATGGGACTTAACTGCTAAGGTCATCAGTCCCTAAGCTTACACACTACTTAACCTAAATTATCCTAAGGACAAACACACACAGACCCATGCCCGAGGGAGGACTCGAACCTCCTCCGGGACCAGCCGCACAGTCCAAGACTGCAGCGCATGAGACCGCTGGGCTAATCCCGCGCGGCTAACAGCCAGTTCCCATCCTTATGCATCAGAATAAAAAATTAAATCACACAACAGTTACTCATACATGGACTGAGAACGTCACACCAACTGAAAAAAAATAGAAAGGAACTCGGCAGGCGCAGCTTCGTCGTTCGGCAGCGTGAGTTACCTTATTTTTATAAAACTGACCGTAACACATAACTGTGACTCCTCATAGGCGTCGTACTGAGGCAGTAAAAGTTAGTGAACCACACTAACATTAATCACAAAATATTTATTGATTATTACTGTAGATAAATCGTGAGATGGGAGAGTTAGCCTGCCCAAGGTAAAGAAATCAGAGAATTCAAGTAATCTTCTGGTTTATTGTAATAATTACTACAACAAACCCTCGCACAAATTTACACGAAGCGTAGCGTCTGCTACACTTAATGCAGTTGCATTTAGCTCGATTCCTGTATCGGGAATCTTAAGAAAATACACGAATACTCCCAATCTGTTTGGTGAATGAAAACGGTTTACTAACACCCGAGCGAGGTTTAAAAGTTGGGGGCAAACATTACCAGTGCTGAATGTTGAGCTCCGCCTAATCGTCACTCTGCTACGTGGTTCATCAGAAAACCTAACCAGTCGCGCTGCCTTAGATGTAGGCCTAGCTGTTAGAAAAGGACAGCAGTAAAATCGCTCGCTGAGCAGAATACACAGAGGACTAACATGTGCTTGTCAAAATTAATTCAGAAAACATACCTTGCTCTCTCAAAACTAATACTGCAGCCACGCTCAGTACCAATGCCAATATCATGCACAGCTTGTCGGATACAAACAACTGCCAATCGGCCTTTTCCGGCTAAAGCACTGCCTGCTCGCACCAACACACACTAAAACGCAGTTCACGTTTAAAGCTGCTCAGCGCCGACTAAATCATAATAACATGCACTGTACTACACGGCAAGCCCACTTACAACTCGGCACATGTGACAATAACACGCTAACTGCCTCACTATAGCTGCGTCCAAAAAAAAATGGTTCAAATGGCTCTGAGCACTATGGGACTCAACTGCTGAGGTCATTAGTCCCCTAGAACTTAGAACTAGTTAAACCTAACTAACCTAAGGACATCACAAACAACCATGCCCGAGGCAGGATTCGAACCTGCGACCGTAGCGGTTTTGCGGTTCCAGACTGCAGCGCCTTTAACCGCACGGCCACTTCGGCCGGCGAGCTGCGTCCATATAATTGACTCTTTACAACTGCCACCTTGCAACAACCTCCCTTCCTTCCTTCAGATACAACGCACTCACACGGCCCCACCAAGCCCTAGGCTTTCATTGGATGAGATACTCACTCCAAAGATCGCCAGTGAAACCTAAATACTTCCCATATATCTGAGGGATATCGGAATCGACCAGCGAGCGGTCGAAGAATATATCAAAACACTCTCCCATAATCGATATGCAGAATACGCAATCGAAATGAAGGATGGTTGGATGAACACACACCTTTCACGAGATCCATACACGAAAGCTTTCAAATGCCCCCAACAAATAAAAGTCTAGTGTGTTTAGTCGGGAGACCGTGCAGGCCAAGAAATTGGTCCATCTGTATCTATGCGCCTGTCTGTCTAGTATTTAGAAGCCTACAGTGTCAACACAGTTGGTAAATTGAGTCACATGTCACCATTACCTTCGTTCAATTGGAAGAGCAAACACTGAGGATGAATCTAGGAACTACAATTTACTGTACATTCTGACCAAACGTATCCATCAGGATATTTTGATCATTTAATGCTGGTAGATTCTGTTTGTGTGTGTTTCCCATGATTAATTTGATTGTGAAGGGAAGTAGAAAATGAGGTCTTACATGGACATAAAACGTTTCCGGACCCATGTCCGTGTATAACATATTTTCTTCCTCTATGTGCTAAAACATTTTCTCAAAGTTTGGCCAGACCTTTCTGTTACATACTGTACAATCGTTATTACCTCACACGCGTCTTCCGTTATTGTAACTAGTGGCGCTTCTCACAGAGGCTTCTTTCGGCAGCGAGCTTCACACTTCGTCAATAGATGGAAACGTTATTCCAATATTCTACTGATCGCGTAGAGCTCGCTAGATACCCTGCGAGTAAAAGGAGAGTTACCCCGATATAAACACGGTAGACAAACTGTAACATATTGTTGTGTTGGCAGAAGAGCCAACACCGTGTTACTTAGAGGAGGCCGAAATGCACGCGTTTTAGCTCACGCAGCTGGCGTGAGGTGGGAAGGACTATACTGACGTGAGGTCTGGAACATGACAAGGAATTAGAATTCAGGAAGCGGACGTAATTAGTTTGATACTTAACTTTAAGCCATTAATGATGAACGTCGCTCTTGACGGTACATGATTCACAATATTATCTGTTCAGAATACATTCATAGTTACTGAATATGGCGCCTTGCTAGGTCGTAGCAAATGAGGTAGCTGAAGGCTATGCTAAACTGTCGTCTCGGCAAATGAGAGCGTATGTAGACAGTGAACCATCGCTAGCAAAGTCGGCTGTACAACTGAGGCGAGTGCTAGGCAGTCTCTCTACACTAGACCTGGCGTGTGACGGCGCTCGGTCTGCAATCACTGATAGTGGCGACACGCGGGTCCGACGATACTAACGGACCGCGGCCGATTTAAAGGCTACCACCTAGCAAGTGTGGTGTCTGGCGGTG
Organism: Schistocerca nitens; assembly: GCF_023898315.1. Classification (NCBI taxonomy): domain Eukaryota; kingdom Metazoa; phylum Arthropoda; class Insecta; order Orthoptera; family Acrididae; genus Schistocerca; species Schistocerca nitens. Next base: position 374,887,214 of record NC_064619.1, read on the forward strand.
ACACCACACATATCTTCCGCCAAGACGTCCAGCAAACCTCCAGAACGTTCTAGAAATTTGTGCCTATTATTCAAGTGCTGTGTTAAGAAAATGCAAACGCTCATAACACTTCAAATTTTATTTAACTCTTTGAACTTTTCGTATTTTCAAATGCTAGAAACAATTCATCTTCAGATCTACCGTGTTTCAGACTATCTCGTCCATTTAGAAGCTATATAGTATCCATATATATATATATATAAAAAGGTGTAGACATAATGCTGAGTCTATTTAGCTCCTTAATCAGCAAGTTACTTTGTAACACGAATAAATGCGTGTAAATCCAAAACCAGTAATATTTGGATCCAAACAAATTTCTTTGCTATCACAGGCTTATAAAAATTTACCAAAAATTTTGAAGTTTTCCACTGCGTCTGTTTTTTACTTTATCACATGTTGCACGGTTGACCAATTTAGGCTTTACAGGCTATCTTCAAACGCAGTGTCAATATATTATGCAATTATTCGACTGACACCTACTGCGCTTGAAAATGACCAATTGTGCAAGACGTAATAAAATGAATACTTATCAAAAACAGTCAAGGTGGGAAACATGAAAATGACTTAACAAATGTACAGCTGCAATGCCCCACACAAAAAAAGTTATAAGAAGTTGTTATTGAAATGTTCTTCACGGTTCTCACAAAAACGTCTAGCTTTTGTAAAATTGGTGCAAGACCACTAGTGCCAATCTTGTTCTGAGCGATGGCAACAAGTTTCGAACGTTGGTTCCCATAATTTCGATACTCTCTAGACAATGCAGTCAAGAGGAGGCACAGGACAAGAGCGCCAATCTCAATATATATAAAATTGTAAACAGAAACAATTCTCACTCTGAAATTTTGTAAGCTGCCGTTGTAATCACAAACATGCTATGTTTGAATATTTTTGTCAACAATAGTCGCAATATATGATTAACGAATCGGTAACGTGAGTTAAGTCCATGCGCATTGAGATATAGTGGAATGGATCACATAGATGTGGTTGAAGGTAAATCAAATTCTAGGCTTCGATTCGTTGCCAGGATAATGAATACCGCAGTTGTTTTTATAAAAGGTATTGTTTATAAAACACGCTTACGCCCATTGTTGCACTATGCTCAAGTGAGTTAGCTCGGTATCAGGTTGGTATAACTGAGAACGTGGGGCGTATAGGAAGATGGGCTGTGAGAATAGTTAGAGGAAGTTTAACTGGCGTGGAAGTGTAACAAAGGCGTTGAAATCTCTGTACTGTCAGATACTCAAAGAAAGGCAGTTAATATCTAATACCAACCACTTTGAAAATTTTAATAAGCGATTTTGATATCAGAATTCATGAATCTTAATCCTTCTACACATCTCCACCGTAGTGACTGTTAATATAAAGTAAGACTAACGAAACTGTAACTGAGGAATTTAAACATACGTTGTCTTCTTATGTCATCAGTGAATGAATTAGGAGGAAACCTTATTGTATACTAGAAACCTCTCTGCCACATGCACAGCAGTGATTTCCAGATCTACAGGTGCGTGTGTGGATAAGAAATGGGAAGAAAATGAGTTGTACTAGTAGCAGGCTTTGATACTTCAAAGACTGAAAAGACACTGTTGCGATTATACAATGCTGAGTATGCACAATTGTGTGAATTCGGTATCAGGTTGGTATAATTAAGAACGTGGGGCGTATGTGCTATGAGAATACTCAGAGGAAGTTTGACTGGCGTGGAAAAGACAAATAACTATGTAATAGTTAGTTATTTTAATGGAAAAGATAACATATTTTAACGTCCTGTCCGAATAAAGAATTATGTTCAACTAATGCCCGGTACTCGATAGCAGTTTACGTCGGTAAAGTACAAAAAATAATGATTTAAACTACAGCTGTTTCTCATGTTTTGTGTAAATAGTTAACAAGTGATGTTTTGTAAATGTTCAAGAACAGATTTCTGAAATTAGTTATAAAATTCCAATAGCGACTTTCACATTGTCAACTTCTCACATCTACAGGGAGAGCGGAACCTCATGTTCTGTCATGCAACTCACCTAAACTTTTCCACGTTTCGATTTTAGACATGAAATGTAAGCTAAAACATTTTTGACTCCTGTATTTACTGCATACAGTACACATCATCCTGTAAAACTGCCAATCAGAGAGACCAACCAATAATTTTACTCAACTGTATTCAGGAAGCTCTCGCATCCAGTAATGGAAAAAACGGGAAGGAAGGAAGATCAGCGTTTAGCGTCACGTCTACAGCACACTGATTACAGTCGGAGCCCAAACTCAGATTACGGAAAGATGAGTAAGAAAATAGGCCACGGCCTTTTCAGTGGAACCATCCCGGTATTTTCCTGGAGCGATTTCGAAAAATCGCAAAAATCTAAACCAGGATAGCAAGATGGGTATTGAACTGTTGTACTCACAACTGCGAATCCAATGTGCTAACCACTGAGCCAATGGAAACAGTTCAGCAGCAACATTTTAGCAAACTGGTGGGTATTAATCACATGGTGGTTCTGACGTAATTCTATTTCACTCACTGCTCCTTTCATAAATCCGAAATCGATTGCGACCAGTCGATCTATTCGAAGTCAATTACTTCAGGACAAAATTTCTTTGTGATCTGTAACTTAAAATTTTACGTGACAGAATTTGGTGCTGATGTAAGCTAACTTAAAATTGCTTGAAATTATCCGACGCTTTCGATATCGGTCTTTTTTTCTTTTATTTACTTTGTCGACTTGCTTTGTGCAATTCATTTTGTTGTACTTAGTTTCTCTTTTATAAATTGGTACTGACATGTACTAAAGTCAGAGTCACCTCTTATTCACAGTGGCATAATACGTTTTGTTGGGTATAGCTTCCAACAACTAATTCTGCAAAGCCTGTTATGGGAATACTGCACTAATTAATTTTTACACTTCTTTTTAGAAAAGCCCTTTGAATCAAATAAGGTATTTCAATCGAAGCATCTCACAATACCTAGATTGTAATAACTAGTTTTTCTTACAAATAGATGTTTTAATTACTGTTAATTAATTAAACTATTAATAAAAGTACATCGATATCTCCTATAATACTTTGTCTAGACAAAATCTAATTTCAGTTTCGTAATCCTCTGATCAAACGGAATCGTTTGATATACGTAACAATGACATTCCGTACAATTTTTATTTTGACATTTTTCTAGCGAATGTTATTTTTGTATATTTTTACTGTTTAGCTCTTGGGGGAGAGTGGGGGAAATACACGCACCTAAGGAAAAATCGATGTGAACCATTCGTTACGTCATTAAAACCTGCGAAAATAAGTACATACCATAAAATGGACATTTCTCCATATATTCCAATCGTCTGTAAATTGTTATATACAGTACCTTAATTTTGAACATTAAAATGAAAAAAAAGTGCAAATGCGTGGTATTTTCCACACCTGAGGGTGATGATACGATAAAAGTACTGGTAATAACACGTAAAACAAACATACCATACAAATGTACAATAATTGCTATTTTTATTTGCTTATTAGTTACTACAAATAGTAAACAGTATATTTAAGAACGAAATAATGTAATTCTACAAACATCTCTTATAATTTTCGTTTTTTACATTTTTATTTATGTGAAAAGACTTCATTTTCTCATACAGCAAAGATCGCACTTGTAACCTTTTGGAGTGTTCCAGCCACTACATTCTTCATGACTCCATCCGCTACAATAAATACATCGGTACCATAGTTCTCCATTTTTCCCAAACTCTCCACAAACTAAACAGACATCTTCTGAAATCGCCAATGGATCAATATCATCCATTTCATCGTCATCACAAATGTTCTGCAAGTCCAGATTTAGGTCATCCTCGCTGCTACTTTCACCTTCTTGGTGATGTTTCTTCTTGTATAAAGTCTGTTTCTTCTTTGAGACTTTTTTAAGTTGCAGATTTCTGCACTTACCTGCTTTATCCTTAAGATTTCTTTTTTTGTTTCCTTCAGCTTTTTTTTTCATGGCTTATACAGTAACGTGCTTGACACATGCACTTTTAGTTGATGTTGTTGTGACCTCTTCTAGGCCTACTAGAAGTGGAACATCTTCTGCTGAAGATCCAGGAATCTGTTCTTGACGCCTTTTGGGGATATGCGGCTCGTTTGTAGATGCAACCACTTCATTTCCATTTGTTGCATTCAGAACCTCTTCATCTTCAAGGACAACATCTCTGAAGATCTCACATTGTTGTAAGTCGTCATGCTGAAATTTGTTTGGATTGAAAGGGCAAATCCCACATGCCTTAAACCCTGACTGCCCTTTGTCCATGGTAGCGACCTTAATATATGCCGTATTAAAAAGTTCTGCTAACTCATATGGTGTAATTTTTTGATAAACCTGTGACTTCATATACATGTCACATTCACGGTTGAAGGCTGATTTCAAAGAGGAAAAGAATGTAACATCTAGTGGTTGAAGCTTGTCAGAAGTGTGTGGAGATATGGTTACCATGACAATAGAATGTTTTTTACAAAATTCAAAAATATCAAGTGAAATGTGGCTGCTGTGACTATCTAAAATCAGCAGCACAGGGTCATCAATAGCTGATTTAAACATTGTTCTGAAAATGTTGGATCCATTCGAAAAATAATGACTCATTGGACCAGCCATTGACGGAACAACCATATATTGCTCCAACTGGTCCACCTTTACTTAAGAGATTTGACATCCTCTTCCCGGGGAAGATAAATATAGGGCGGATGTAGGTACCAGCAGCACTGAAACAACATATCACAGTCACATTTTCCCCCTTTCCCAAGACGTGGCCCCACCTATTTGTTTAACACCTTTAGGAGCCAAATTCTGTCAGGCTTTTGTACAGTATTTATGCCCGTTTCATCGACGTTGAACACTCGCCCCTCTTTAAATTTATATTTTTCAAAGACACGTTCTAAATTTTTAAAATATGTATTAACCTCTTCTTCATTAAATGACTGTATTCTGTTAATGCTAGTTGCTTCAGGTTTTCTCATGCTAATATGCTAATACTTGGGTTTCTTTTTAAAAATAGAGCTATCCAATCCTTTCCAGCTAACCTAGATGACTTATCAAAATTGTTTGCAATGTTGTTAGCCTCTGCATACTCAAATGCAATCTTTCGGAGATGGATGCATGTAATGCCATAGAACAGCTTGGCCATTGTAATAAAATGATCCCTAATCTCAATTTCCTATTCTGTCGAAAATGTTGGGTTTCTTGCAAGTTTTGGGCCCTCGGTATTTTTAACCTTCATTCTCGTTCGCAGTGTAGCTTCATGAGTCCCGAAAGCTCTTGATACTTCTCTTATTTTTCTTCCAGATTTGATGGCGTCAAGAGCCTTACAAAGTTCCTCTTGCATCCATTTTGCTTTCCGGGTTTTTCTTTTATAATACCTACCCATCTGAAATTTAAAAAAAAAACCCTCGTTAGTATTGAAAACATAACCTGCAAGGGGGAATACCACGCACTTCAACAGCTGCGTGGCATTACCCCACCGTAAGTTCGATGACTAACCTAAGCATAACTCGGCACCGAATTCAAATAGCGGGACAAATCTAAGATAAAATTAAAGGTTTCATCTGGGGTTAGCAGTTGATACGCAAGAATTACATTAAAGCAACTTATAGTAGCACTTACCTTGCAAAATACAGCTGGCTAAAATTACATCAGACTCGCCGAAAATAAACAATATTTCACTGCTCCAACAATGCCACTGAAAAATGGCTGGCGTAAGCTGCATAGTAGTTGTTACTCCTGCCGGCAGGGTGTAGCACCAACTGGGAACAGCTTGCGCCATTCAAACCGCATAAATCAGCCTGCGTGGGATTACCCACATGCATGTAATTCCCCCACCTTCCCCTACACTCTCTTTCTACCCGATTCAATCAGTATATTATAAACGAGTTTCACATGTGAACAGAACTGGCTATTTGTGAAAGACTGCCAATTTCGCATTCTTTCGAGTGCAATGAATTATCTTTGTAATTGGCCGTGTGTATAGTTTAAAGTTATAACAAAAGCAAACTGATTCATAAGACAGGTCATAGGGAATGACATCTCAAGCCACCAATATAAAAGCATCGGACTCAGCTGAAAGAAGGCAGTCGTGGACAGTCATGAGGTTGTTCTGAGAATCTTGGCACGCTGTCGACAGTTGTAGCTCAGCAGGGTAGACTATGGGTGTAACAAGCAGGAGCTCTGACAGTTCCAGATATTTTTTTAAGATGGTGATGCTCCACAGCTCGTAAAAATTTGAAAAACGACATGATCTACTGCAGGAGCTGCTGATAAAATTTCTGTATTCAACTACCAGTTTCGGTCCACGGACTACCAACAGGTTCATAAAAACATGTACAACAACATACTAAGCGATATAAGCGATATAAAAGTGTCAATATGTAGAATGCCTTCACCTTTAGTGTTAATGCTGACTGTTGATACAGCGCGAATGGGTGCACTGTTCCGGTCCGCAGCTCGTGGTCGTGCGGTAGCGTTCTCGCTTCCCACGCCCGGGTTCCCGGGTTCGATTAAACCATAGATGTTAAGTCCCATAGTGCTCAGAGCAATTTTTTTTGCACTGTTCGGACATTTTATGACTGACGATATAATTCTGTTACGATGTGTCAACAGTGACGAAGTCATGAATTTTGTTATCTACTGTCACTGGTCATACATCCGTTAGTATGATGTTGTAAATGTTTTTATGAATCTGATGATGATCTGTACATCGAAACTGGAGGATCAATAAAGAAATTTTATCAGCAGCTCTTGGCGATAATCATGACTCTCTGACAGTTACAGATGTGCTTGTTTTCATTGTGGCGCTGCATTGGTTTTGAAACGCCGATGCAATGCACTGATGCACTGTTTTTGTACTGAACATTAATAAACAAACATAACTCAACGTTTTTGTTGGTTATTTATGAAGTCAAGATCATCACAAACATAAAAATGGATCTGTGGACCAGTAATCCTGGACAACCAATAAAGACAAAATAAGTGTACATCCACGGGAGTTGTGGATTTGCGATTCTACGTTATTAATTGGGGCTCATTTTAAGGCAATTTCAGACAAACTACAATTAGATCTCATTTGGTTTGCTGTAATGACACCGCAGACGGAAATTTTGGTTTCTGGTGACGTCTGTGAAGTTGAAATCTGCGGTTGGCATCCAAACTAATCTCTTCTATTAATTTATAGAAATTTCTATTAATGCCACTCTGGAACTTCATAACAACGTCTAATCTTACAACGTTTCCAGAAAATTAAGATCAAGTATCGCGCGTGAAAAAGCCTCTGCCTAACGTATGAGGCATATCACGCCTCTACCTCTTCTCAATTTCTGTACCCCTGCTGGTAGAAACGGATCGATTCATATTTTTTCCCCTATACAGCCGGCCGCGGTGGTCTCGCGGTTCTAGGCGCGCAGTCCGGAACCGTGCGACTGCTACGGTCGCAGGTTCGAATCCTGCCTCGGGCATGGATGTGTGTGATGTCCTTAGGTTAGTTAGGTTTAAGTAGTTCTAAGTTCTAGGGGACTGATGACCACAGCAGTTGAGTCCCATAGTGCTCAGAGCCATTCGCCATTCCCCTATACATTTCAACGTATTTAGCTGTAAACCGGGTCACAAGTGAATGCGACTATTAACACAAGGCGACGAAAAGTAGCGTTATCTACTTTAGGAGATCGTTTTCATAATTTCCTTAAAGAAAACCTAGAGGCACACAACGAGATAGCTGACTCAGAGGACTTCCCAAGCGATTGCCTTCCGTCGGGGAAGAGACTGATACTCGTTTATCTGTCCGTTCTTGTTAGGGAAGTGTTGTGGAAAACTTGAAACATGGCTTGTGAAGACAGCTAGTGTTACTACGGCCTAAATGAGTTGCCATACAAGAAATTGGGCCGTGTGAATCTTCCTTGAGGGTTGCAATGTTGGAAATTGATAGTTACTTACGGAAAGAAGCAGATTTGTTCGTCGAATCATAGCAGAGAAAAGGAGCTCCAAAATATGCCTATAGGCCCAAACGATCATCATTAGACTCAAATATTTTATTTTAGGATCTATCTTGGAGGAAGCTGCATCTAAGTACGCCACGAAAGAGCTTGTCTGTGAAATAAGCAGCGACGTCAGATAAATCAGACAGCAATTCTTATGAATTTTACGTAGCTTTAGAAAAGATGAGAAGACATTTTTCTTTACTATTTGTTTTGTAAAAGTTTGATTGGTACTACTAAACTTTCATTTGTTAATCGTGGTTCAATAAAATGAATTAGTAAATAAATGTGCAGCTACAGAAAATATTCTGACACCTAACTACTAGTAAACAGATAAATCCTATATTTGTAATATGTTTTGTTATATCTTGCAGAAATTAAGTTTTTTCGTAGGAATTTTGTATAACCACCAGTAAAACGAAACACACGTCATCCGGAGTATACATATTCCCAGGATTCAATCTCTAACGTATTTAAAAGGGTCATTAGTGGTAGGACATCTAACACAAAGTAATAGGTAGCGCAAATTAAAACAGCTCTCGACAATATAAATCAAAAGGCCTATTTCCAGAATGAAGGTCCAAAAGTCCTGTTGTTTCTCATTGCTAGTTGGTCAAATCGCATGTTTTGGACTCTACACACTCCATGAAATTGCAGATTAAGTTAGTCCAATGAAGCAAGAAAATATCCATAGAACGCAACTAGTTGTCACACTTTCAGGTGTGTAAAATCTCCACAAAAGGAACTCAATGTGATCTTTCTTTCCTTCAGCATACTCGTACATACACTAATTATTAATACAGTGATTGAGAAAGGAGCACAATGGGCGAAGAATTTGGCGATACACATAACTCAATCGTAAGAGTGATAACTATTTGCGTGGAATAATCATTTGCCCTCTATGACTGAAAACGACACAATATTAATTTGGTTAAATTTCTATATGTGTACAGATAATGGAATTCCTTTAAAAATGCGTTAAGAATTTTTCCTTTTTTACGGAGAAGTCTACCTTGGTACAAGCTACACCAGTATCGTTAAATATCTTCACATGTTCTGTTTTTGGGATATGCCTGTGTCAAAAGTTGGATACCGAATTGTTTCGAAAACCCTCAGATTCAGAACTGGTACAGAATACTCCCTTCAAAGCATGGTAAGAATGTGCGGGCGCTGGCTCTTTCTATTGCCACTCGCGTAACGTAAGATACACAATGAGCGTCAAGTTTGCTCGTCTTAATACCTCCTGGCCTAGAATGGCTTTATTACTCGTTTTAGAGAAGTAATAAGAATGTATTCAAAATAAGGCTGAGTAATTGAGTAAAATAACTGTATATGATTTTTTTGGCTTGCCTTTGTAACCTCGGAGCCTACGTATTTTCTAGTGTTAATCAGTGATCTGCGAGGAAGTTAGCATATAGACTGCGTCGTGAGAACTATGGTAAAATGTAACCAAATGTGCAATTGATCCCCCCTGATTGCCACATCCACATCACATCTGTCTTTCACTGATGGCTCTAGATAACTCTTCCGAAAAGTAATAATTTATGGCTAATACAAAATCAGTCATCCTCGCGCCTATTTAAAAATTAGTTGTTCATACAGCAACAGCGCAACGTTAATTTCTAGGAGTGTAGATTACGCACTCGGTTATTCTAGAGGAATAAAAACAGCTAAAGTTTCTAGTACCGTTCCTCGCAGAGGACTCACGAGGTGTGAATTGAAAACGAGCTCCATGTTTTCGCGAGTGTTGAAGGGACAATATGGCTCTGTGTCTGTGGAGCATGTAATTTTATAGCTAGTGAAACTGAAAAGCCAGTCGTGCATGTACATATAATCATTCACCAGAATTTTCATGAACGAGAGTTGGAAATCTGGTAGACAGTGCGTTAATGCTATTCAGTTAACCAGAGCCCTGTCTTATTTGGAAGATTTCTAATGAATGGTCCCGCGCTGGTACAGTAATAACTGTTGGAATAGTATTGTACCCTGCTTGACAAAAAAAATGAAACACCTACAAGGTTGGATGTCAATGTAACTTCATACATGTAAATACCATCGGCCGGTATGTAAATGTATAAGAGTTGCAATTCTCTGTGAGAAGTAGAACTGCCACCAGAGTGCGTTAGTACTGTCCATGTTCAATGCTGTAGCTAGGCCAGGTAAGTAAACATTGGCCATGAACAGCGCCAGATGTTGCGTGATCACTGTGGAAGACATGGAAATGCAGCGTACTAGTATGAGAGAGCGTTATTAGTACCGGACAGAGTTTGAAAGTGGCCTAATTGTGGCTCTTCATTTGGCCGGCTGGTCGAATCGTGCAATATCCAGATTTATGGGGCATTCAGATGTGACAGTGGCCCAATGTTGGACAGCATGGGAACGCGGAGCTCGCGTACTCGTCGTCATGGTTTCTGCGGACCACAGAGAGGACTGCAGTGTTGTGCACCAAACATGTCGTAAACATATCATCCCTGCACCTGCCATACGAGAACAAGCAACGGACTCCCTGCAACTTTCTGCATCACACTACACTGTTGGTGAGAGATTATCAGCAGGCGGACTGGAGAATTACCGCCACACATGGAAGCTGCCGATAACACCAAAACACAGACGGCTGCCATTGAATGGTGCCGTGACTGGGAAGGATGGTTTGTTGACGAGTAACATCGAAGTAAATATCCGCGAAATAGTGAAGTAACTTAAATCACTTAATAAAAGCAAGTCTTCTGGTCCAGACTGTATACCAATCAGGTTCCCTTCAGAGTATGCTGATGCAATAGCTCCATACTTAACAATCACATGCAACCGTTCGCACGGCGAAAGATCCGTACCAAAAGACTGGAAAGTTGCACAGGTCCCACCAATATTCAATAAAGGTAGTGGGAGTAATCCACTGAATTACAGGCCCATACTATTAACGTCGATGTGCAGCAGGTTTTTAGAACATACGTGTATTGTGTTCGAACATTATGAACTACCTCGAAGAAAACGGTCTGTTGACACACAGTCAACACGGATTTATAAAACATCGTTCTTGTGAAATACAACTAGTTCTTTGCTCGCACGAAGCGCTGAGTGCTATTGACAAGGGATTCCGTATTTCTGGATTTGCGGATGGCTTTTGACACTGCTCCACACAAGCGGCTTGTAGTGGTTCAAATGGCTCTGAGCACTATGGGACTCAACTGCTGTGGTTATCTGTCCCCTAGAACTTAGAACTACTTAAACCTAACTAACATAAGGACATCACACACATCCATGCCCGAGGCAGGATTCGAACCTGCGACCGTAGCAGTCACACGGTTCCGGACTGCGCGCCTAGAACCGCGAGACCACCGCGGCCGGCTGCGGCTTGTAGTGAAATTGTGTGCTTATGGAATATACTCTCAGTTACGTGACTGGATTCGTGATTTCCTGTCAGAGAGGTCACAGTACGTAGTAATTGACGGAAAGTCACCGAGTAAAACAAGTGATTTCTGGCGTTCCTCAAGGTAATTTTATACGCCCTTTGTTGTTTCTTATGTATATAAATGATTTTGAGAACAGTCTCAGCATCCCTCTTAAGTTGTTTGCAGTTGACGCTGTCGTTTATCGACTAATTAAGTCATCAGAAGATCAAAACAAATTGCAGAACGATTTAGAAAAGATATCTGTATGGTGCGAATTTGGCAATTGATCCTAAATAACGAAAAGTGTGAGGTCATCCACATGAGTGCTAAAAGGAATCCGTTAAACTTCGGTTACATGATAAGTCAGTCAAATGCAAAGGCCGTAAATTCAACTAAATACCTAAGAATTATAATTACGAACAACTTAAATTGGAAAGAACACACAGAAAATGCTGTGGGGAAGGCTTATGAAAGACTGCGTTTTATTGGCAGGACACTTAGAAAATGTAACAGATCTACTAAGGAGACTGCCTACACTACACTTGTGCGTCCTCTTTTAGAATACTGCTGCGTGGTGTGGGATCCTTATCAGATAGGATTGACGGAGTACAGCGAAAAAGGTCAAAGAAGGGCAGAACGTTTTTCACTATCGCGAAATAGGGGAGAGAGTGTCACTGAAATGATACAGGATTTGGTATGGACACCATTAAAACAAAGGCCTTTTTCGTTGCGGCGGAAGCTTCAAAAATGGTTCAAATGGCTCTGAGCACTATGGGACTTAACATCTGTGGTCATCAGTCCCCTAGAACTTAGAACTACGTAAACCTAACTAACCTAAGGACATCACACACATCCATGCCCGAGGCAGGATTCGAACCTGCGGCCGTAGCAGTCGCGCGGTTCCGGACTGAGCGCCTTAACCGCGAGACCACCGCGGCCGGCCCGGAAGCTTCTCACGAAATTCCAATCACCAACTTTATTCTCCGAATGCGAAAATATTTTGTTGGCACCAACCTACATAGGGGGAAACGATCACCATGATAAATCAGAACTCGTATTGAAAGATATAGGTGTTCGTTCTTTCCGGGTGCTATTCAAGATTGGAACAATAGAGAATTGTGAAAGTGCTTTGATGAACTCTGCCCCGCACATAAATGTGATTTGCAGAGTATCCATGTAGATGTAGCTGTAGATTAATCGCGTCGCATTGTTTTCAGCGATTAATCACGATTATGCACTACCCCGAATGACCTTGTTATCGAGTACGGTGGTGACCTGGGGAGAGGTCCCGTTCTTCCAATGTTTGCTGCGTTACTCATGGTATCATGATGTAGGGAGTCTTAGAATATGTTTTCAGGTCACGGTTAGCAATGCTGAGGGAACTCTCATGGCACACTGGTACCTCACGGACATCCTGTGTCGCCGTGTGCTGCCTCTCATGCCACAGTACCTTGGTGGCATTTTTCAACAGGACAATGCTCATCCACACATTTGACGCGTCTCTATAAATCATCTGCTTAAAGGTGATGTATTCCCGCTAGCAAGACACCGAGATCTGACCCCGATAGAACATGTGCGGTAACAGCCCGGACGTCAATTTCGTCCCGATGCCAGTACCTAGGATATCAAAGACCAGCTGCAGCTATTGTGGGCCAGCTTCACAGGAGAGGATACAAAGGGTTTATTACACAATTCCCAACCGGATCAGTGCATACATTCAGGCCAGAGGGAGTGCAACATGATACTGATTTTATAATCACTGAATAACATCACATACTCTCTCACCCCGTGAAGATTTACTTCGTTTCCTCTCCCTTTCCGAGTGCTTCACATTTCTGACAGGTGTGTGCACCATACCTCTGTATAGGTAGCCTAGTACCTCAATTTCGTATAATGTATTTTATGCGACCAAATCTACTATTATGAAATTCATTACAAGTTAACTCTGTGAAATTTACGAATTGGGAGGCCTCGATTGCACTAAGATGATGCTGTGGTATCATCTCTCTACAGAAACAGCAGGTAGTGACGCTGACTATTCCTGCCAAGTTCAGTAACAAATCACTTCAACCGTCTTAACATTCGTATGTTAGTCCACCACTATAGATTTAGAAGCACCTATACCTTCTTAACATTCAACCGACTGCTGAAGAAGTTTCACTTGTTGTATCGACACTAGGAAAACGCATATCTGTGGAAGGTTTAGGTGTTTTGAAAGGGATTAGTTCGCTAAAATAATGTCAGAACGTATAGGAAAAATTTCAGATTATTAGGTGTCTGTGAATAGTGCCCTTCTTGCATGTGTAATGGCAAAGCATTTCCTTGTCGTGTTTCAGAAACGTACTTTTTTTATATTTGTAGTCACAGAGCGGTTTTTACGGGGGCGGAACTCTCGCACCATTTCAGTCGGAGCCTCGGAGTTGTTCCGGTTGAATATGGTGCGAGGGGATTTCAGACAGCCTGCCTCTGTTTCCCGAGGTAGCGTCGCTTCCTCGAATCTCACCTATAGAGCTAGGCATCTGTTTCACTTTAGATACATTTAGATACGCTAAAGACACTCATGATGTACTTTCAATCTGACGAAAGGTCGCTATGGACTCACACAATACCAAGGGAGTTGTATCATGACCTTATTAACCACTGAGATCCATGTGTCAATGATGTTTCGTGGTTCCAGAACGAGACTTTTCTACTGCTGTCTATGTATTCCCCATGAGTTAGTACATTCGTTCATTAATAACTATCATTGCGGACATAAAGAAATTACACATTAATAAAATAAAAATACTACGACACTACTTTCCGAGCAGGATAAATCAAGTGAACGTCGAATGTGATAATACGCCTTACCTGCACGGACTCTGATTTCATTGTACCTCCACTGAATATTCGGAAGGCCAATACACAATTAATCGAGTATCTCCCATCTTGCTGAAGCGGTTTATTGCTAAGCAAAGCATAAATCCCGAGTGGATTTTAAATTCATTTTTACTGCATAATTTCTCCGCAGACCCACGTAATTTTTTTCAATTCATTTACGTAAAATTATCTTCAGAAATGATCAAGTGCATTCTTTCCCCTCCGTACCGCAAGACTTCGTAATTTTTTGGCCCGTCATCATCACAATAATGTTTGTGGCATATTTTTAAGTGATTGTGGAGATTAGACGTTCCTCCACCAGTGTCGCGGGACTGCGGCGCAAGATAGGCCTAATTTGTATTTGGTCCTCTTCTCGTTCAAAAAATTACCACACATCCGATCTCCGGCTTGGTCATACCTAAAAAAATATGTTTTCCGGTTGCAGATGTAAAACACTTATCCTAGAAGAATCCACGAAGGTGTAGAAGCTTCAACTTGTCTATAGGACACGCAAAGTATTTTAGAACACATCTATCGATATTCGTCCGCTATCTTTCGTCAGATGACCGCCTCGTTCGTTTCCTCGTCGCCTTCTATAAGAGCACCGCAGATAATCAACAGAAACACACTATTGGAAAGCTCCGATTTATTCGGCCGTCAATCGGACCCCCTAACGAACTCCTGTATAGTCCAATCAAAGGACTGCCCCCTCCGTTTGCTCCGGCCGGATTGCCATGGTGGAAGGAGAGATAAGTGCAGGGAGTAAAGTACTCAAATCTCCGAGTTATTCGCCCGTTGACGAAATCCGCTGACCCGCGCCGCTATTTTTTTTATCCTCTTTAGAGAGATGACGCTGCATGGACAACGATCATTTAATTGTGATCATACCTTGGCGTTCCAAGATTATCTATTAAATATTGTGCTACATATTTTAAGCAAAATTTACATATGCTTGCACTTATTACTCCTTCACGACAAAACTAATGTGTATCTTCTAGTGATTTAATTGTTTAGTATGACATTACAAAAATAAAAGTATGTGTTGCAACCCTTAATCGTTGGCAGTGCTTGAGCCTCTGACAGTGATTTGTGTATGCTGAATGATGCCAAGCCGCAGTGTGATGCGGAGTCCACGTTAAGCAGCAGATCTTCCACAACGGGCTGGTTAACTAAGTCAAAGTCAAAGTTGGAGAAGGCAAGGGCGTACCATCTCTAATAGCAAAATGCGCTGTCAGCGCTGCAGGGTACAAACCAGCCTTCGGGTCGAGGCCAGCCTTATCTTATCGTATGCTACAAGAGTGTTAATGCATGAATATTGAACACGGCTTGTCAGTAGAACGTTTGTAAGAAGGTTACATCCTAGACGTTGTCTAAGAATTCTGAACTTCTTAGCTGCGTATTGCCAGGAGTGGTTTATATGATGGAGCAACCAATCGGTACAGAGGTAAGTAGGAGAGAGACACAGAAAGAATGAAAGAACGATACAGAAGCGAGAATATGTGTTGGGAATAAGGACAGCGAACGTGTGCACGTTCCTTGTACTGCTGATACCTATAGTTTTACACAGCTGACACCTTACGCCCAACTTACTGGAAAAATCTTGGAAAGGACAATGCTGCTTCCCCTAGGTCCACAATAAGGTCTAGCTAAACATCAGTTATTTGCTGAAACTGTGTTCGCCGAACAATCCCAACATATTTTCAGTGTTTACAGAAACAGTACGATTTTAACATATCTTCAGTGTTTACAAAAACAGTACGATTTTAACTATTATGGACCAGTCTTTTTTCAGTTCTTGGCCCCTAAGACGTCCACAGCCGTGTGCTTTGATTTATTACCTGTGCTGTGTCCTGTCAGTACCCTGTGCAAGTTTGACATTTCTACGTAACACCTTGACACATGTGCA
This sequence comes from Schistocerca nitens, assembly GCF_023898315.1. Lineage (NCBI taxonomy): Eukaryota > Metazoa > Arthropoda > Insecta > Orthoptera > Acrididae > Schistocerca > Schistocerca nitens. The sequence continues at coordinate 374,903,402 of NC_064619.1, forward strand.
TTTCCCTGTAGTGTTGCAGTTCCGCAGAAAAGCACGAAGCAAAACAATTCACACCTCAGGTAACACAGAAAGCTATAAATCGTGTGGATACTTGAAACGGACAGTTTTTACGTAGCCTTTGTTTCGAACTCAGCAAATGCGACGACAGCTTACAACTGTACTACAAATGCAGTGTCCATTCGGTAATATAAAGTGAAAATGTTCCCCTTTGATTTCTTGTAACGAATTTGTAGAAGAGAAATAGCAGTCAGGCGATTTCTGAAAATAATTTCCTTAAGCTCTTCAATGAATTTTTAAACCAGACACTAGCAGTAAATGCTTGTTGCCGTATCGCATCAAGTATGATATGAAGTCACTACGCTGTGGGCGTTTTATGGGTTGGTGAATCATAGTGCAGAGCGTGGTGTTCCACTGCGAGTGTGTGGGTTTGAGGAATAAATATTATCTACAGGAATATTTAATGCGTATACAGGAAACTGTGTGTCACACATTGCTACGTGTTTCCGTTTCTCATGGACACGGCTGAGAATCCACTAACTGTGAATGAAAATCAGTCAACTCGATAAAAAAAAAAAACTTTTGCCTTTAGGTCTAAAGCTTCGCCGACGACTAGGTCACAGAACCATGTTGACGTGCGTTTTAATCGATATAGGAGATGCACGAAAACTTAAATGTGACTTACCGGACGGGGATCTGAACACTGGTCCTCCAGAATGCGATACCAGTGCCTTAATCACACATCGTACTTATGTCAGAAGACTCTGCATGATCTAATGAATGACGGAGAATCCACTTATATTGAACCAGCTGTACTGGAGTGATTTCATGACTGAGAAAATATTTTTGGACTGGCTTAAATAGTGTCCTTACTTATACTTCATTGATCTTTAAACAAGCGTTTTGTGGACAAAGTTTCTGTAAGAATATGTTGCCACGTCCAAGAAAACCTATCGCTATACCTCACACGAGCATCTGTACTAATTACCGAGCGAGGTGGCGCAATTGTTAGCACACCGGACTCGCATGCGGGAGGACGTTTCAGATCCGCGTGCAGCCATCAAGCTTTAGGTTTCCTTTGAGTGCCCTAAATTGGTTGAGCAAACGCCGGGATAGTTCCTTTGAAAGAGCACGGCCGATTTCCCTCCCCATCTTTTCTATACGGGCTTGTGCACCGTCTCTAATAATCTCCATATCGACGGGACGTTAAACTTTCATCTTCCTTCCTTTCATCTGTATTAGTTATAGAACGAATTGTGCACGCGGAATATTTCACATTGTTCCCTTAGTCGCTTACTACGGAAATTGATATTTCGTTGTTTTCACCTGAGCTGATGAAGACGAATGTTTCTGGACTACAGTGTAATTGTGGAAACGAAAGAAAGAAATAGGCTGAGTCCTAGTGCTCAAATATGGTCTAATACTCCCAACTGCACCAAATCTATCGCAGAGCTTAACGTCCCCATCTTTGGGTCACTATCTAAGGATATGTCACTTGCCGAGATCGCATATAGGACGGCTGAGAGTTTAGAGGCATAAATCAGGTCTTCGTTGCACAGTCCGGAGATCAGTAACCGTAAACCCCTAGTTTCTTTCATTGTCAGCAAAATTCTGTATTTGAAAATTTTCCGCTTCGCCAGAATTCGAGTGGATTACTTTCACATCGAGCACCATCACTTTGGTTGATCGTGTTCACCTAGCTTGCGAGTATTTTGCCGGAAAGGATCGATATCAAACAATGAGCAAACTTTGTCTGCGTCATTACGTACCAACAGACATCCGGTATTTTTAAGTGTGTCATTTACATGAGAGATTGCGGCCTATGTAGCTTTAAAACCACATATTGCTTTGTACGTATCGCATGATCTAATATTTTAGGGTTGAACTTTTTCGATGTTTTGTGTACATCTATTATAATTCTAGTTTACAGGCAAAAATTGTAGCTGCGAGTACGGACAACGGAAAGGAGTCCTTGCTTATTTGCTCCGAGTCTTACGTTAGTATCATTTGTCTGTATCCCGGACAAACATGCGTGTTGTTGCTGTCAAGTCTGTGCCTGTATCAGTGTCAGGGGTCCGAGATAGCCAGGCTTCCAACAGATAACTTGTTGCCGACTGCTGGAGATTTGTTTTCCAAGTGTTTTCCTGGAAAAAAGAACGTAATTTCCGGGACACGTGTTTCCACCATGACACGGCGATGGCCATTATCAAAATCATTATTGCGAGGGTAGAACGACGGCCTGTCTCACGAAAATTGACAAACAAAATGGCTTTAAGCACTATGGGACTTAACATCTGAGGTCATCAGTCCCCTAGACTTAGAACTACTTAAACCTAACTAACCTAAGGACATCACACACATCCATGCCCGAGGCAGGATTCGAACCTGCGACCGTAGCAGCAGCGCGGTTCCGAACTGAAGCGCCTAAAACCGCTCGGCCACACCGGCCGGCAACTTGACAAACAGAACGTATTTTTGAAGCTAGAAATTGACATATAAATAGTGTTAAATAATATCAAGTAAACAAAAATTGAAGGATTTTTGGACAGACTGGAGGAAGAAAATGGAGTGGAGTCAAATCAGGCGAACGTATAGACCAACTAATACTGCATTCCCGTCCCTTCCAGTGATCAGGAAGGAATTGATGTAGCGCTTCCCTAGCCACCAGCAGATACTGAGCTAGCACCCACCATTAGGGTACAACATTAATATGTGTACTGTATTTCGCTGGTTCTCTTTCTACGGGACCCAGAATATTTCTGTAAGAAACTACCTCTCGTTAATGTCTCTTCAGCAAAGGACCAACTGCGCAGGCTCCATTGATTCCATAGCAGACGTTCACCGTCAACTGCATCACCTACATCTACATCACACACCGCAAGCCACCCAGTGGTGTGTGGCGAAGGGTACCTTTTCTACAGTTTACTAGGCCTACCAATACTGTTCCACTCGCGAATAGCGCGTGACAAGAAAGATTTTCGGTAAGCCTCTGTATTGGCTGTAATTTATCGAATTTTCTTGTCATGGTCATTACCCGAGCATATGTGGAGATGAACTAATATGTTGTCCGACTCTTCCCGGAAAGTGCCCTCTCGAAATTTCAATAGTAAATCTCTCCGCGATGCACAAAGCCTCTCTTGTAACGTCTACCAGTAAAGTTTGTTGAGCATCTCCTTAACGCTCTCGTGAAGACTAAACGATGGTATATACTGTTTCCAGCGGTTTGTCATCAATACTGTAGCTAAATAGCAGTGGATTTCCTTTCCTATGTATCGGCAATATATTACATTTATTTACGTTCAGGGTCTACTGCCAGAGCCTGCACCATTCATCAATTCTCTGGAAGTCATTCTTCAAATCGTTCTATCTTCGGGGTTTTTTACTTTGTTATAGACAACCGCATCGTCTGCGAACAGCCTTAGAGAGCTTTCTGTACTAACCATTTACATATATTGTAAATAGTAACGGTCCTATCACAATTCCTTGGGGTACTCCGGAAATTACCTTTACATCTGTCGACTTTGTTCCGTTAAGAGCGACGTGTCGAGCTCTGTCTACAACGAAGTCGTGATTCCAGTCGCAAATGTATTCCGATACTCGATAAGCTCATACTTTTTTCTCTAAACAGCAGTGCGAGACGGTGTCGAATTCTTTCCTCAAGTCAAGGAAAACGGCATCAAACATGTTCGATAAGTCTACAACAGATTGACATCAACGATATAGGTCTATAATCGTGTGCATTTGTCCTACGGCCATTCTTAAAAACTGAAATGTAATCTTTGTGGAATCTTATAGGTATCTCATCTGGTCCTGACGTCTTTCCACTACTAAGCGATCGTAGTTGTTTTTCTATTCCGCGATCGGTTATCTCAATATCTGCAATTTTGGCGTTGAGAGGAGGGACCGTGTTACGTTTTTCCGCGGTGAAACAGTTTCGGAAGACCAAATTATTTCGACATTCTCTCTGTTATCATCCGTTTCGGTGTCAGTATGCTGAGTGAATGAGTAGATGATTTTGACGCACTTACTGATTTTACATACAACCCAAACCTATTAGGGTTTTTATTCAGCTCGGTTGACAAAGTTTTACTTTGAAAGTCATTGACCGCTACTCTCGTTGCTCTCCTTCCGGTCATTTCCGCTTCGTTCAGCTTTTGTTTGTCAGATAAGTTTTTACTTCTCTTGAATCTGAGATGAAGTTCTCTTTGTTTACGTACCAGGTTTTTAGCACGGCAATTGAACCATGGTGGGTCTTTGCCATCCTTTAAGACCTTACTCGGAAAATTCTTGTCTAGGGCATATTGCACGATTCCTTTGAATTTTTTCCATTCGTTTTCCATATCTTTGACCTCATCACCGAATATCTGATGCTGACTGCTCCCGTACCCTGAAATTTGTATCCTGCCACCCTTGCTAATCAAAAATTTCTTCCCACCTTTCTTAACATTTTTTGTCAGATCCGTCGACACAGATGCTATCACAGCCTTATAACCACTGACACGCTACTCTGTGTTAACTGATTCGAAAGCTCAGGTCAGTTTGTTGCCAAGAGGTCTAACACGTTACCCTCAAGAGTTGATTCTCTATCTGCTCAAAGAAAATTTCAGATAAGACATCCAGAACAGTGTCACACGGATCCCTGTCTCAGGCACCAGTTTTGCCAGCATGACACTCCCAATCTATACCTGGCAAACTGAAGTCACCCCCTACTAAAACAGCAAGATCCGCAAAATTCCTAACGATATTCTCCAAGTTCTGTCTGAAGCGCTCTACCACTAGGGTTCCTCATGTTTACGCTGCGTCAGCCAGCGAGGATTCTCAGCAATACAATAATGCATATTTGTTACATTCAGCTTTCCGTATTTTTTAAAGGTTGATTCACTGGTAAAGTGACTTCTTTGAAGAAAGAACCTGTTGTCCTTATGTCGCACCAGACACGGCCACAGAATTTTATGTCTCTTCTGCAAAGATTCGACCACGGCTGGCCTGAATTACGCCATTTCAGCGGCACTTACAGTTTCTCTGGAGCTAAAATGCGGATTACGTATTGCAGATGCCAGAACATCCATTTCGTTCGCAGTTTCTGTGGTGCTAAAATGTGGACAATTTCTATGGAGCTAAAATGTGCAACATCTACTGTATATACGAGAATGTCTATTTCGTTCTCTCCGTTCGTTGCAGTCTTGCCGTTCGCTTTCTACAAAACATTATTGTGTACTTCCCGTAACAATTTTTTGCATATTCGCCGAATCGTCATTCTTTTTGTACAAAGTACACCATCTGTCAGATAAGCTCTGTGTGTACAATTCATCTGTCCTCTTCGCACCCAATTTATGACTGTAAGATCCATTTTTAAAGTAAATAGCACTTAATACACGTAAACTACACAGAATAAAAAGCTGCATTTCCTCTGTGCCCCTTTTATCGCGGCTAAGTGAACTTTTTCCTTATTCTATATTATATATTGCCTTACTTTGGTAAGAAACCACAAAGTTCCGCATAAGATGTTAGTATCTGAGACGGAATCGCATGTATTAAAACAAAAAATGTTTCAGATGGCTCTGAGCACTATGGGACTTAACTTCTGAGGTCATTAGTCCCTAGAACTTAGAACTACTTAAACCTAACTAACCTAAGGACATCACACACATCCATGCCCGAGGCAGGATTCGAACCTGCGACTGTAGTGCCTAGAACCGCTCGACCACTCCGGCCGCCTGTATTTAAACAATACAGTATATTACTACGGTAGAGGTGATATTGCTTTGTTTATTTGCTTATAACCACGTGGCATACTTGCTTAGCATATACGGGTTGAACGTGAACTATACCGACAGATGTGCACAACATGCATTGTGTGACCTGTTTGGAAACAACCTTGAATCGTTCACTCATGGTACTTGCTATTTAGTATAGAAATAGCCACTTAAGTATTCCCATTCAGGCTTGCATTCAGTACGCGGGGTGGAGAGTGGGCTGTTGGTACCACCAACCGCATATCGAAGTATATGAGTGATCAGCCTAAGCGTTACGACTACCTCACTCCCGCTTTCAAGTGGACAGTTGGAGACACGATTCGAACTGAAAACTAAAGTTAAGTAAAAAAAAATGTATTTCGCAGCTTCGTAAAATAAGGAACCTGCTCTTTTAGGGACATAGACTAAGTGCAGATTGGATGCACCCGCGGACTGAATGAGTATACGGAAACGATGCATCCTTCCGGACGTTCGCCTTCTATTAACATAAAATAAAAATTCGCGAGCAGGCCATGTAGACTACTGACAGGTACAGCCGCCACTTCTCATTCAAGTAGTTCCTAAAGTGGTATCTGGAGACTGAGTGAACATGGTTCCAGTACTCCAGAAAAGGAAAAGGCCTGGCAATACCGGTAATGGAATCCCGGACCTCCATATGTCACTCAGACACGCTGGGCGCTCAGTTATGAAAATTTATCTGAAAGCGGATAAGTCGTGGTGAGTTGCTAGTAGAGGAAGAGCGTCGAACGTCCATCCATCAGGCATGAATCTGAACAGCAAACGATTTTCCAGTTGCAAGCAGACTGTGACGAAACTGACAGCGTAGTGCAATACAGGGCAAGGTGAAAATATTTTGGAGAACATCGTTCATCTCGATTAGATTCCCGCAGCAAAAGACACACGATTTTTCCTCAGACTCAGAATTTATATACGCTTTTAGATCATGAGCATTTTGTAGGGCAGCGATTGCACAGTGTAATGTAAAGTAGTCTGTGTGGCATGACGAATCTCCCAGCGAGCCTCTCAGTCATGACGTAACGCTTACTTGCCGAACAGTGTTTAGTCAGAGCCAACATACTACGATATTCTCGATTAAGATGTCGCCACAAAACGTCGCAATTTAATGTGGAAAAAGTGATTTTATTTATAGATAAATAAAACGTCAGTTGCCAGAATTCACTCTTTCATCATGGAATTAGGAACATCAGTCTACTTCACAAATAGGCTATTTCTTTTCCGTTGTGGTCAGAACAATTTGTATGTTTACTTCTATTCATCCTATTTCATTGGACAACTCATGGGGGCGTAAGTTGGCGCGTGTTACCTATTTGCAGCTGTGGTTAAGAAGAGGTAAACGTATCTAAGAACCTGGAAGTTCCACTTAAAGAGACTGCAGCTTTGGCTGTGTGTCATATTGAAATAGTGCCGCAAAGTTGCTGACCCTTCAACATCCCAGCATGCTGAAAATCTGTCTGCTTTCTGTCTACCAAGACCAGGCATACTTCTCCCACTTGGAAAATACCACTATATCATACAAAGAGTAGCGTTGTGCCTCAATTGGTAATTTTCGATCAAGATTGCTAGTAGGCTAAAGAACTTTTTTTTTTTTTTTTTTTTTGCTGCTTCACTTTAACAATAGAAGAATTGCGCCTTTCCACGAACTGTTTGCGTCTTATACTTGCTGAAGGAGTAAGAAAAATTTTAAATTTGTCTTCCATGTGTTCGCGGCATAAATTTTCGTAAATGGTTTGCTTTTAAGCAGTCCGTTGACACAGGTAGTAGTAGGGGTCACATATTACTCTTTGCTTTTTGTTTCATACTTACAAAAGACCCTTTCTGTGTTATATGTTCACTCCCTAGAACAGACCAGCAATTATTTACAGCGTCTTCTTGATTTCAATCTAAACACTGAAGAGATTTATTTATAACGTTAATTAATCCACGATAACTTGAGGAATCTGAAACTGTTTAGAATTATAATAGCGAAAACCAGTGCTGTAACAGTCACAAATCCTCCGAATGAAAAATTTACTGAACAACAATACATTTCGGCCTTTTGTCCACCATGCATTACTTACGAGACATGCTTATTGTGTATCATGTGGAGAGCTCGCTCTTTTCCTGAATGAACAACCGCATTCTGATGACTGGAATCAGGATTAATCAGAGAGCTGACTAATCGCCAGCGCTGAGGAGATGCCTGTGTGTGACTTCGCGCATTAATTAGAATCGTCCATGATGACACTAGCTCACCGCGACTGCCTGTCGCCTTATGATGTACCAGAACATATGATTTATCTAGGCCTCACGCTGAAGTGTTGTCAGCTCCTTCCACAACACCCTAATTTTGATTGTGACGCGATGACACAGAAACATTGAGTTTGATGTCGGATAAGAAATCATAGAGCTCGTCCTTCAAGTTATCGAATTGATACCCTGATTTGCGCTCTAATGTGTTGCCCTTCACCCTGGCGGCTTTCACGCACAAAGACTCCGAGAGTATTGCGGAGGACATGATCAGTCGTCGTTTAGGGCTTAACACGTGGTCGTGTGAGTCTTAAAAGTATGCCTTTCGGCACATTTCGGATAAGGAGCTGTTGATGAATGGGCGAGTCAGTGAACATTGCGTTACATCTTGATGGAAGCTCTACGTGCGATGCATTTCTTTCAACAGTATTTCTTTAATCGACGAAATAGCTCTTCTAGTATTCTTCGCTCAGTGAGGAAAAAACTCCAGCAACATCAAGCACTCCATCACTGTGAAGACTGCTGGCTGCTGCTGGCGATTGCTCCACGAAAAGGCCCTGAGTTCGCTACGTCTTGGCGTGGCGAGTTTGTTCCTGTGCCCTCTTACTGAAGCGCATGCTCTCCTGCTAATCGATCCAGTCTCTGAGAGACCATTGTTTCTATGCTAATGTGCTTTCATTATTCTTTTCCTTTTATGAGTATTACCCCAGAGATATGACTTATTGCTTGCGGACTGTCAGCTCTCAAGAGTGCAAGAGGTTTCTCTCGAAGTTGTTGCTTGTAGCAGGTATCCGATTGATCCTAATAAGTATGTATGGATCTCGCTGCAGTCCTTACTGCGTCCGAGAAAGAGACAGGTTTGCCGAAATGTATATCAACGCTACTGCTTGAGATCCAGGGAGTAGTGGTAGTAACGTCTAATGTAGGACGATCGTTGATGTATCAAATATCCTTTGTGAAAAATAAATTCAGCAGCAAGACTACATTCTATGAGAATATTTATACTGATAAGGATTAATTTATTCATAGCTGTGAAGCAAATGACCAGTTTCGACCCCCTGGTAATTCTCATGAATAAATAATCAACTTGGAAATGTAAAAAAATGCAATGTACCTGTGCAGGATGTGAACAAATACCCCGAAAAGCAACATTACATGCGTTGTAGATGATGCAATATCATCAAGTGGTGTAATCACACACACTTTGAAGGCACTCACCAAGATATTTTGTTCTGAACCTACTTCATCATAAGAGTAAGTGAGGGGATTGTTAAATTGTGCAGCAGATACAGGGAATACAAAGAATTCATGCGATAGACTTTGTAGAAAATGCTTGTTCAGCACGTGCATTGTGAAACGTACAATGGTCAGTTAAGGGAGGATTCATCTGGGGCTCCCCGGCGCATGTATTGTGGGCAGTGCCACAAAAGCAGTGGTTTACGTTAGTGTTTTTTGTAAGCACTCTCCACATAACTGATGTATTCCAAACCGCACATGAATTCCAGAGAGACACTCGTCTGCGTTGCAGAGCCAGATTTGTTCCACAGCGATAAGAGGAATATGGCTATCAGCTACAACAGACAACCCTCGTGCCAAATTTTGTGCATTTTTTGTATTGATACACATTTAAAATGTGATCCAGAGTCAGATGAGAACTTGAAAAATTATTTTTTGTAATCTGCAAGTACAAAATGACCTTCGCAGCAAGCTGTAAGGGTCGTCGTCAGAATCATCAGGCTGGTCTTACTCTGGTTCTTAATTTCATGACGGCTCATATATGTGCATTGATGTTTCAGTGGGCCACGAGTGTAATACAGTTCCTAAGATTCAAGGACATCGGATAATTTTTTATTTCATCCTTCTCAGTTGCGCTGATATAAAATTTTTACTGCAGTTGTTACCTGTTTCGGGCTGATAGCCCATTTTCAAACCACACACTTTGTTATAAGCCGTACTTAGTCACACAGTATCGTGCCAAAAGGCATGAATAGCTTCTGTACAGAAAGGTATGCTGTGGAAAACAAGTACTCTCATTGATATTAGCCTGTGTGTTTGTTGCGCCTGACTGACACACTTTCGTTCTGTCACTCAGGTACAACAGACACATAAGCTAAAATCAGTGAGAGTACTTGTTGTCCACAGCATACCTTCCTGTACAGAAGCTATTCATGCCTTTTGGCACGATACTGTGTGACTAAGTACGACTTATAACAAAGAGTGTGGTTTGAAAATGGGCTATCAGCCCGAAACAGGTAACAACTGCAGTAAAAATTTTATATCAGCGCAACTGAGAAGGATGAAATAAAATAACTAGTTTTCTCAGTACTGAACAGTTACGGACCTACGAACCCGTGGCAGAATACCTCCAATAACCTAAGACTCGAGTTTTCATGTCTTTTATCGTGATGATTTCCTCTGGAAATACTTTTTTTATATGGAAAATGTCAGACTGTACCTTAGTTAGGACTCTACAATAATTATACAGGGAGTTTGATAACTTCTCTTGCAGACTTCTAGAGGTTGTAGAGGTGACTTAGTAGATGAGGATTTGATAAGGAACCCATGTCTGGAACTGTGTCTTTTGGACATAAAATAAGTTTGAAGATCGGATCATTTGCAAATCTCCCACCTCATTCATGAACACGACAGAGACGATGAGCTATGACCTAAGTCCCCTACAGGAGGCTATGGCATGGGCAGTGCCTCGAGCACTCGTCATCGGCATATCTTCTGCGTTACGAAGTAAGTCCTCATTCACTCCGAGAGTGTAAACTTATTTTATATCCAAACGGTACACTTCCTGACATTGGTTGCTTACAAAAACTTCATCTACTAAGTCCCCTCTGCAACCCCTCGAAGCATTAACAGAAACGGTGAAAAGGTCTGTACTGAAAGTGTAGGTGTGCCTAGGTAATTTGTTTCACAGATGGGAGCAAGGGAAGGACATGCCATCGAACAGGAGAGTAGTGTCCAAAGCAAACAATGTAAGCAGCTCTACAAGCCAGATGTCGTGGCAGTCTAAGCCGCCCCCTCCCGTCGGAGGTTCGAATCTTCCCTCAGGCACGGGTGTGAGTGTTGTCCTTAGTGTTAGGTTGGTTTAAGTAGTGTGTAAGACTAAGGACCGATGACCTCAGCAGTTTGGTCCCTTAGGAATTCACACATATTTGAACATGTAAACATCTAAGCCGCCAATGTCGTCATGCCTAAGTCAGTCACTACGCGGTCCAGACACATTAACATGACCACCACCTATGTTCGACGTCAGCTTGCTATAACCGCACTCATACTGCAGGTGGCAACACTAGTAGTGGAGAATATACAAAGCGTGTCGGGTGGAGGGACACGGAAAACTGCAGTCGTTGTCATAATGAGGAAACGGAGCGACTTACCTGACGTCCAAAAGGGCATGATCAGTGGCTTTCGGGACAACAATGGAAACGGCTAAGTTTGTAAACTGTTCATGTGACACCGCGGTTAAAGTATACCGTGCTTGGGAAAATGACGCTATCCAACAATGGCGCCTCGGCAGTCTGTCGTGCATCATGGGCTATAGATCACACGCATCAATAGCGGTTGCGGGGATGTGTTCAGGCGACTGTCGAGCGGCTGACCTCCCAGATGAACCAAGGGGCTTCCTACAGTCCTCCTCAACAACCATTCAGCAAACACTGGTGCAGCAGGTTCCTTGTTCATACTCCCATGCTGACTGCTGTTTATTGACAATGAAGGTTGGAATTTGCGCGCAAGTACTGCAACTGGACGTCCACTAAATGCCGACTGTTGGACTTTTTAAATGAATCACGTCTTAAGCTGCGTCGGACAGATGGCCAATGGCGTTTTACGGTACGAACCTTGGGGACCATGTGCACCCCTACGTGCAGTTTGTTTATCATCGGCTCGATGGCATTACCAGAAGCACAATGCAACGTCCGACGCCGCTCGCAGTGTACGAGCGTACTTCGAAGGGTATCAGGATGAGTTTACTGTACGTCAGTGGGCATCAAACGCCCTGATTTAAATCCAATCGAGAATCTGTGGGAACACCTCGATCGGGCAGTTTGAGCCATGCGTCCTCAACCGTGAAATCTAGCGCAGGTGGCCATGGAACTGGAGTTGACATAGTTCAGCATCTCTGTCAGTATCTTCCAGAGTCTCACTGACTATCTTCCACACATCTCGCAGCGGTCTGCACTGCAAAAGGTGGTTTTTCAGGCTTTTGAAAGGTGGTCACATTAATGTGCCTTGACAGTGCATTACTGAACGAAGACTAGCGGGTCATGAGAGATCCATGTGATGGGGTAGACTCCTGCCTAGAGTCTGCGACGGTAAACTGGAGGGGAAGTTGGTCAACATCACGATCCCACTACGTGTTGCTACTTGGAACGACATGCGCATGGGTTTGTTGGATTATGTGAGTACCAGCGGAATGATTACGCAGGGAATTTGCATTCTGATGTTATATCTGAGGCCGCCTTCAGTTACGGATGGATATGGGTTCAATTGTCGTTAGCTCTCAGGTTTCTTCGAGATGTGGGGGTCTGGAACGGAGTCCACTCGGCCTCGTGGATCAGAATGAGGAGCTTCTTGGATAGAGAAGCAGCGGCATGAAAACGATTCATTTATTGGCAGTAACGGCTGGAGGATCGGCGTCATGCTGATCGGGTGTTCCTCGATCATAGATTGCTCCTCCTCCTGCCTTGTAGGCAACGGTCGACCAGTCCGAACAGGCCTAGGGTCTAATCCGTTCGTGGTATTTACATTTTACGATTATCTTATTACTAAGCAGTAATCCAATGAGTTATCTGAATTGAAGGAAAGCCTCAATCAAGGGAAGACTGTTCTGAACATTACACAGAGATATAGATTTATTATTTGAAAAGAAGAGGAATGCTGATCTTTAGAGCGTGCATTGAGTGACACATGTGTTACAGCCTGGACAGAGAGGGCACTAGAGACTCGGACGGCGTAACGGTGTCAGAGCAGCCGGCGGCCATTAAAACCGGCCACAGACGGCGGCTCCCATTAATGTGGGAATGCCCGGCCCCGTGTCACCTTGCTTCCTCCTCTCCTGTGTCTGGTCACAAGGCCGGTTTACCTCGCCACTGTGGCAGACATCTTGCGAACGTAATGCGTAGTTCGCTAGAAAGGATGCGGGAGAGGGGAAGGTCGTTCAGGGTGACCAAGAAGGGAAAGACAGGAAACAGAAGTTATCAGCTGAAGTATAGACCCACATCACTGGCGTCGATTTCCAGTAGGATCTTACACCATATATTATGATTTAACATTATGAAATACCCGAAGAAAACAAACTGCTGACACATAAAAAGTACGAATTCAGGAAATGCCGTTCTTGTGAAACTCAGCTGGCTCTTATTCGCACGAAATTATGAGTGCTGTCCATAGGGGATCTAAAGATGATTCCATATTCCCTGGAAGCTTTTGACGCCGTTTCGCACAAGCAGCTTCTAAACTGCGTGCCTGTTGAGTATCGTCTCAGATGTGTAATTGGATTCGTGATTTGCTGTCAGAAAGGTCGCAGATGGTAAGTCACCTACTGAAACAGTAGTGCTATCTGAGGTTTCTATAGTAAGCTTTAAAGACCCTCTCTTGTTCTTAATCTATTTGCACGATCTAGGAGACAATGTGAACAAGACTTCCTCATATTGTTTGCAAGTGATGTTGTCGTAGTCATCAGTAGATCAAAGCAAACTGCATAGAGATTTAGCCCCTGTATCTGTACGTTTGGAAAGCGGCAGTTGAAGCTAAAAGTGTGAGATCCTCTACATGAATACTAAAGAAAAATACGTTAAATATCGGTTACTTGATAAATTATATGAATTTAAAAGTTGTCGATTCAGTTCAGTACCTAGGGGTTACAATTACGAACAACTTTAATTAGTTCCATTACACAGAAAACGTATTTGGGAAGGCGAAGTAAACACTGTGTTTTAGTGGCAGATCGAAGACACACCAAATCTACTAAAGAGAATGCCTGTATTACGCTAGTCCGGAAAAGTTCAAAGAATGACAAATCTTTTTGTAAATTGCGAAACGGGGCAGAAAGTGTCGCAGATATGATACATGAGTTAGGGTGCACACATTAAAACAAAGGGATTCTTCATTGCGCCGATATCTTTTTGCTAAATTTCAATGACCATCATAATAATATAAGAAAAATCAGAGCTCGGGCAGAAAGATTGAGGTGTTCACTTTTCCCACGTACTTTTCAAGACTGGGAGGGTCGAGAAATAGCCTGAACGTGCTTCTCTGAACTCTTTGCCGAAGACTTAAGCGTGAATTGCAGATTGGCTCTGTAAATGCAGTTGTAGATGTACAGTATATTTAAATTGGTGACAAAACTGGAGACTGGTAGGTTCGATTAACTAATGCAGTTCAGTTGCATAAATTTGTTAGTGCTGGTTTGGTTCCTTGCATTGTGACCTTTCAGTGTTGTGTGATAAGAATAATGATTTAGTTCTTGACACGCTGATATGTATGTGTCAACTGTATTGTCGTGTACTCCAAAATGAGAGGGGGGCAGAGAAAAGTTAAGATCCGGTAATGGCTGCTGGTCCTTAACACACTTCCAGATAAAAAAAAAAAAACTTTAACGCCCTCAGCTATTGTCTTCATTGGAAGCGGGTTCAAAATGATTCAAATGGCTCTGAGCACTATGGGACTTAACGTCTGAGGTGATCAGTCCCCTAGGACTTAGAACTACTTAAACCTAACTAACCTAAGGACATCACACACATCCATGCCCGAGGCAGGATTCGAACCTGCGACCGTTGCGGTCGCTCGGTGCCAGACTGAAGCGCCTAGAACCGCTCGGCCATGACGGCCGGCTTTGAAGCGGGGTATAAAATGTACATACTGAGGGATTGCATTGTTAATCATTCATTCTTCATGGTCATTGGCTATCACATGACGCTCAGGAGACCTGTCTGTGCAAACTCTGTTTCCATTCTACAGGTAGTAACTGTGCTGAGTTCATCGCTGAACAGTGTTTACAACATTCATGTTAAGGCGCAACTATGTCCCACCGACGAGTACGTACTCCTGTTGAACAGCTTCAGCCATTTGAACGGGTTCGATTGGTGGGCTTACGGGAAGCTGGATGGACGTATCGACAGACTGCCGCACATGCTGGCACAGTGTATCGGTGGTATGTCACTGCTTTCAATCTGCGTAGCAGGTTCTGTACGTCCGCATATAGAAACGCATGTTAAGACGGATGCAGTGTGCAAGGAGCTGTGACCCACCGAACATCATCCAGGTACGGAATCCGGACACATGTTACACTTGCTGTGCCATCAAGGACCACTGGGAACCGTTTGCTTGCAGAACTGAGGTCACGTGCTCTTGGCCAAACTACCTCTGAAAACACGACACAGCCAAGCGTGGATACTCTGGTGTCGTGAAGGAGTTGAGTGGGGAGCCGAATGGCGCTCTGTTGTCTTCAGTGACGAGAGTAGATTCCATCTGTATGCGAGTGATGGACGTACACGCGCATGGCGTAGACCTTGTGAGCTGTCTGTTCCAGAATGTATTCGACCTCGACACGCAAGTACCATCCCAGGCTTTGTGATGTGGTGGGCCATCAGTTACAACTTTCGGTCGCATTTGGTGTTTGTGCAGGGTAAAGTAATCAATATCCGCTACATTGCACAGCTTGCCACTCCCATGCTACTGCCGTATTTGGACAGGAAGATGATGTCCTTTTCAAGTAGGGCAGTGCACGTCGACATACGGCTGCTACTATGCAACGTGCTCTTCGTGACGTACAACTGCCCTGCCTAGCAAGATCACCAGACCTCTCGCCAATTGAACACGTAAAAGAGAACGTTCTTGTTTTCCAGAGCCTGCAAGAACTACTGCCTAAGAGCACCAAAATGCACAAGATGTTGGGGACTGTCTATCGTAGGATGACCTTCAGCACCTTTATGATCGTTTGCGTGCGAGAATACACGCCTGTTTTGCAGAGGGGGTTACTCTGTGTATTTATGCGACAGTTTGGGCAACCTTTATCGTGACTGTATGTTTCAGTTGCTGTGAATTTGTTATCATATACTCCTACAACGATGGATTAGCTCTAACCTCACTTACGAGTAAAATGATTTCGGTGTTCAGGGTGCTGTATTCTTTTTTTATGGCAGTGCAGGACCGAGGGGGCCGCCGAGCTTAACCTACCCAGCGAAGATACGGCGTTACGTAGCCTCGATGAGTCACTGCGGAGGTATTTCGGTTCTAACTAATGACGTTGGTACAGCGTGGGTCAAGTAAAAGTGGTACGGACGAGTGGATACGACTGGACGTCAATCTATGCACGTAACCAAACTAACACCAACTTCCAACAGGATGGGGCAACTGCCCATAAAGCCGACCGAACGTTGGAGCACATTTACACAGTCTTCAGGCCTGACAGAGTTGTTAGCAGAGGTGAGTCTCTCTGTGGCCCTAGCTAGCCACCCAGGTCACCTGATCTGTCAGTGTGCGATTACTTTGTGTGGAGAGCCTTCAAAGTCAAATGTGTATCCCTACAATCCTCGTAGTCTTCAAGAACTGCAGCAGAACATATCGGATGAGGGTGCAGCAAGTCCAGCAGTCCAGCTTCGACCCGCCTTCAGCAACTTGCTGACAAGAACCCAAAAGTGCCAAGAAATGAATGGTGGTCATTTTTAACACCTGCTAAAGTCAGGTTAGTACTGTATCTCCTTTTCTCTGTTGTGTTTGTTTGTACCCTGTAACACTGTTGTCTGGGCCACTTTTATGTGCCCCATCCTGTATACGTATGGTGACCTGATACTGGACAATACGCACTTTTCCTCATTTCCAACCAAATACTGGAGGCGAAAGTTTGTTCCGCCACCTGATTTCAAAGCAAGTCGCGGGTCACAACATTAGGGAGCGTTCGCGACCTAGGCTACGGGGAGGTGCTTGCAGCTGTTTCGCACAGTGACCCCTCCTGGGTTTTAGCTTTCTTGATGCGTTGACGGAGATTGTAACGAGTTTATCGTTGCACAAAAGCCCATGATGTGTTCGAAAAAACATGTAATTAGGAACGGGAAATTTTGTCCGTCGGTGTTCTGAATCGCAAATAACGAGATAAATTTGGAAATAGTAACTTTTTTCCTCCATTTAATTGCTTGTTTCAATTCATTGACTCCTCGGAAAACTGTCACGCGTTAGCGCTTATGCATGACTTTATCTACCCAGCAAGCTCTGCAAAAAATGTTTCAAATGGCTATGAGCACTATGGAACTTAACATCTGTGGTCATCAGTTCCCTAGAACTTAGAACTACTTAAACCTAACTAACCTAAGGACATCACACACATCCATGCCCGAGGCAGAATTCGAACCTGCGACCGTAGCGGTCACGCGGTTCCAGACTGAAGCGCCTAGAACCGCACCGCCACACCGGCCGGCTAAAGCTCTGCACTTCTTCACGAAATGTCGCTTCTATTTGTATCATTCCCTCCCCATATATCTGTAAGCTATAGGAGCTGTAAGCTGTAGGAGATCGACTACGTTGCATGTTGTCAACGTTTAAAGTTATTTCCATACATTACCATAGATTAAAGAACCGCTTTCATCGCAGCCAAAAACCGTTTCGCGATCAGTTTTGCGCAGTCTTTTGTATTTTTCTCGAGAAAAAAACTGTGCTCGAATTGGTAGATTACAGCCTTTCCAGAGCGTGCTACGTTCATTTTTTTTTTAAATACACTGTACGACACATGTGCATTTCACAGGACCGTGACCATTTTCTGACACATAGTAGTCATCTTCAGACTGTCAATAGCTAAAAAGAGAAGAGAAAGAATCATTATATAATCTGTAAAATCTACCAAGTAACTATTTATTTAATGATAAAAAAGAATAAAATTATTCCTTAGAAGTCCCTGTTATTGGTCGTCCAAGATAAATCTATAAAATCTGCCAAGTAATTATCTATATAATGATAAAAAGGTATAAAACTGTTCCTCAGAAGTGCAACACAGTGTTGCCTGTTACCGGTTTCACCAACACTGCTCCTCTTCCGATACGTACTAACGACGGAGCTGCCTCTATGTGAGCAGTCGCCGAGTCCAGCCGTTTATTTAGTGCTTGTGCCAGCTGAATGACTTTTCCAGCCCACAGTTTGTCAAAGACATTCAAATCGTAGCTACCACAATTCCTTCTGCATGCTTAATCCGCCCTATGATTTCTCTGTATTGGCCCTCTACATGACTACGACTTCATAATATTCGCTGTATACGCTTTCTAGTGAGCTGCGAAGTGGCTGTAGGCACCATTTAGCGGCAGAACAAGTTCTGAACGAAGGAACAGTGAGTTTCTCACTGGCAGTAACTGATACAAAACCACCTCCAGCTTAATAGCTTTGTTTGTTGGAGAGGAAGAATGGCATGGCGGGCTTAATTTCCTGTTCTTTTATTTGGTGGATCGTTTGTAACAAGATTTAGTTCCTCTTGGCGTGTTAAAGAGAAACAATACGTTATTCTCCCCATTATCTGCAGCTTACAGAACAAAGAAAATGCGTGCTATCACAATCTCTAAAGCATGAAACCTTTACTTCATCAACAGCTTGAGTTCCAGTCCGTTCTACTGCACAACGAGCAAAGGCCGCGCAGTACGAAGTCTTTCCATTGAATGACATCTCGTTTACTAAGGATGTCAATATTATTGTGTTGAAACGTATAAAATTTATGGAACACTTTACTAAACTAGTAAAAATACTAGTATGAAGAGGTAACGAAAATTTTAGTTCCTTAGTACAGTGGCTATGAATTAACACGAGTGATAGTGAGTCGTATCTTTGATGAGCAACGTAACTGTTACTTGTAAGGTTTCCAGTGATCGCAAAGAACTGGCTGATGGCGAAAAGTTCTTTCTTGACGTGTAGGACTGTAACAGTGTTTGAGCACAGCATGTTCTGTTGACATTTTAGGCGGAGACGCGATAATACGCGTTCCTTCGACAGAAGGTCGTCACACGAAAAAGAAGAGGCTGCAGTTTGAGTTGGAAGAGTTAAACAAGCAAAATTTTGATCGATTTATTCTTATGCCTTCGTATGTCGAAATCTACGACTGTGAAGGAGATGCCTCAAACGAAGAAATTTAAGGAACACACAATTCCATAATGTTGTGTTTGTAGAAGCGAATAATCAATACTCTTGCGACGGTTATAGGGATTTCTAGCCAATGTTGAATCAGATAATGAGCAGGCGCAATTGGAAGAGTGGACAGAAAGGATTTAAAACTTTTGCGTGTGTCCCTAAAATCAACCTCTGATCGCTAAATCTGTTCTTGAGACATTACAAGCTGATATATTGACAGGTCAATATTAAGCTTCATAAAGAAGAGTTTTATAGTACGTCCTCCCAAAATATCGAAAGCAAAGAGCTTGCAGTACAAGAGATCGACTGTCAAAGGTATCAGAACGATTTTCGCTTACTACTATCGTTTCCGGACCAGGTTCCCTTACCTCAAGTTGATACAGTTACCGTTCTCCATCATACCTGAAAGCTAGTAACATCATCACGAAATCACTCTTTATTTCAATATGTTCTACTGTCATAACAGTGTAAGTGACTGGAATGGAGTTAGTGAACATCATTCAACTTTCCGTTACCATGTTATGATGAAACTGGACGGCTGTTGGCTCATGGAAGTCCTAAGGTGCCGTACATTACGCTTGTCATCTGTTCCATTAAAATTTTGATTGGAATGTATTCAAGCTGATTATTGGCTACCTTTCGCTGCACATTGACTGCTCTGTGTCTGTTTATAGATTTCCAGCAACTAGCAGATGTTTTCGCCTCTAATAATTACTGCATCACTTTAGACCCATGGATTTTAAACTAGTATCTAAAAATGAAGTGACAATAGTTCATTCACAAGGGACATATTGCCAGTCTGTCGTTGTTCCAGACTTAAAAGTCACATATTTTTCTCTGCTGATCTCTTGTAGCGGTTATACGAAGTCGAATATCATTTCGCTTAATTCAGATTAAAGCGTCTTGTTATGTACATTTCATGACCTTCGCAAACTGTATATTGTATGATTCGCTTAATATTTTTATAGATTACACTTACAATAGTCCACTTTATTATTCTCAGACTTTCTGTAAACTCGCTATGATTTCATCTAAATACTAATTAACACTTCATTGACAGCTATGCAAAATAGCTCTGCTCAGGTGGACAAGGACGGAGGAAGTAATCAGATGCTGTCATGCTAAAGAACAACAGAACATGGTCATTCGCTACGCCACGGAAAATCGAAGAAGAACATCCTAGACAATGATTTACACGCAGTTCCTCCCGAGAACTAGTCATTTTCTGCTTGTATATTATTTAACTCTATAACAACAGCCTGTCAACCAGTCGTTTCTTCAGCGCCGCTCAATTAACAATACAGCTTAAATGCGACACAACTTTTGCAGAGGTTGTTGTTCCTAAATATGCTGAAATTGGTTAGAGTGAGTGTCGTTACATCGGTTCAACTAAAAACTACACTTGCAGTAGCTGGAAGCAATCTTGGAATTCCGAGCCAGGATACTACACGGGCTGGACCGGGAATTGACTCAAATTTCTGTTTATCTGTTGCCTCGATCTTACACGTGAAACTTCTTCCTCCTATTTCTTTTTCTTTTTCGTCTCCTCCTCCTCCTCTTCCCATTTCTGTTTTCCCATCTGGTCATCCTCCTACTTCTTTTTTTTCACCTCCTCTTTATGCCCCATTTCTCCTCTGTTAGCGACTTATGACATCAGACATGTTTCGACTGCTCATAGCTTGTGAATGTGTCCCGACATTAAGAGCAACCAGGTGACTAGCCCCTAAACACTCTCTTCCGGTCCGACTTTGTAGTGATCATTTGTGTTCGCTTTTTAAAATGCCTTTTCCATACAAGGCAATCTGTAAGATTTCTCTTATGTTGTACTGGTGGCTAATTTTTCTGTGTAGCCGCAGAGCTCCAACGGCCATCACATTTAGGATTTATTGACTTTCGAATTAAAACTCAAGTGACAACATATTAAAACTCGAAGCATTTAACTAAATCGCCACATAAAATAATAATAACCCTCTGAAAGAAGAAAATAGTTTCGCAATTAATTTATTAATAAATCGTTTAATAAAATGAAAGTTACTATACGGTAGTACCATCTACTGGATGGTATCCTGAAGGAAGTCCTAATACTGGATTTAGTTCCTCCCCACCTCTGTGGCCACACAGGTAAACTGGCGTTGCCTTTGAAGTAACGTTTGTGTGCTTTTTTATTTTGCTGTATCATTCATCTCAACAGATAATTAAGGTTGAACGTGCATGCTAGATTCCAAAGTATTCAAAAAGTTGCTAGTTTTTCTTAAAAAATAAATATTAGTTTTCGTAAAATCTGTTCGTTATTGCTTTCGTTCCTTTTATACTTCTGAAAATTCAGAGTTGTTGCAGTCTTCGGCTGTATACGGTTTAAATAATTAGCAAGACTCAATGCCTTCTGATTTCATTAAAAGAAATAAGGTTACTCTGAGGTACGTACGTACGTTGTATTATAGTTTACAACACATTTATCACAATAGATGGAGTTGGATACAGAACGTTTGCTCAAGCCTAGTACTGAAACTTGAAAAATATTATCTAATGCGTAATTTTTGCCCAACATTTTGTCGACTCAAGTGAACCACACCCGAAAATTGACACGAAAAGGATATATTGAAATTGTCAGACAGGATTTAATAATCTGAATAGGTGAGTTTATTATCTGCTAACATAATATAAAGCTCTCCCTGAACACAGTTCAAACTGGAGACCTTTCCACTATCTTGAATCCTTATGCCACGGCCGCTGTGCACTTTTGACGTGTCTACAGTACTGGAACTCAAGTTATTGGAAAAAATACCAGAAGATTCCAATTTGAGATTATTTCCACATTTATTCTTGATCCATAACTGTAAAACATAACAAAATTAATGAATGTAATTGCCTTGAAGGAACTTCATATTACTGATTGCATAACCTGCGCTGCAACTACCATATAGCAATAACTGCTCATTATTGAGGAACCCTCTCGAAATTCATCGCCGAACGGTTCTAGGCGCTACAGTCTGGAACCGCCCGACCGCTACGGTCGCAGGTTCGAATCCTGCCTCGGGCATGGATGTGTGTGATGTCCTTAGGTTAGTTAGGTTTAAGTAGTTCTAAGTTCTAGGGAACTGATGACCTCAGAAGTTAAGGTCCATAGTGCTCAGAGCCATTTGAACCATTTTTTTTTTGAAATTCATCCTCGGCACTTATAAATCAGAACCTTTCAAAACTAAGCTCGTGGAGTAAAATGTAATTATTTCTCAAATGTTCAAAATAACCAAAGCAGGACCATTCAAGTAATACTACAAAAGGAAAATCAACTGTGTCCTTTTTCAAAGTATCTTGGCGTTTGACTTAAGCTATTTAGAGATTTCGTGGAAAAGCTAAATCTGGACAGCCGAAGGGATTTGACTACATGTCCGCCGAATGTGAGCTCAATTTCTTACCAAAGTCTCGAATTGTGTTGTGAATATTGTCCACGCTGACATCTCCTGTGAGACAGTTAGGATAACATAATTATCTGCAACTGCTGTCTTATGTTAAACTACTGTTGACAACATGGCCGCATTGTGACATCTTAATCTATCCATAAATGTTGTTGGAGTACATGATTGTGTAACAGCCAGCTAAATATTGATATGACTTGCGAACTTGAGAATTTTCTAAAATGATCTCCCATTATTAATTGAGGGACAGAGGATGTTCGGACTCATGTATATTTGCATAATTTTCCTCTTCTTTTGGTGAACCAAGCACTCCCAACATTTGTAAAAGTATTTCCACCACGTCCTGTTTATAGAACGTGTAGGTACAGGTACCCAGAGGAAATTACAATCCTTGCATTATCACTGAAAGTCACAACAATTATCCAACAGGCACTGAATGTATATTTTCTTTCATTTTTTTTACTATTAAAAAAGTGATTGCTGAATATAGTCGTGGTCTGTATCTACTGAAGATGATGAGTGTTAAGGAACTGCAAAACTTTGATGACCAGGGAGATGGAGGCAAAAACTCACTGTGTTGTACTCAACAATGGCTCATTATAGGTACTCGAGCTCGCTTACATTGCAAAGATTTCCATATACCGGATACAACACATTTTGCACGAAGTTTTGATTACAAAGAAGGTTTCCACTCAGTGCGACTTCCTCTAACCATGGGGCAAAATCGCCACTAGCGCTCAGACCTGTTTAACGCAGAGTACTAAAGAAAGCAAAAATCTGTTCCATTTCCAGAAAGTGTAATGACTGTTTTTGTGGAATCATTATGTTGTGATCCTCACAGACCACATTCACGACGGCAAAAATCATCTCCGCTTGAGAGTTCTAGCCAACTGTTTGCTGCTGTTAGGACCAAACGTCCACGTCCTGCAAAGCGGAAAACTATCCTCCATGACGATAGAACTCTGATACACAGGAGTCTGATCAAAAGCAATTCTTCGTTGGGGAAGGATAAAAATCTTAATTGATTTGGTGATGTTGTCTAACGCAAACATTGCGAAATAAATTACCAAAATGCACCTCAATTACTGATAGTAATAATTGCCATAAATAGGGACATTTCAGTTAAATTCAATATGTTCACGCCTTTTTCGTGGCAGTATCACAAAAAATGAATTTACAAATAATCCACTTTATCAAATAAACGCCAGTAGCATGCAATAAACTTGTTAGGAACAAGTTTCGCCATTTCACCTATGCGTTCTTGGCACTCTCGCTAGCTCCGGACTTATGTTACCATATTCTAGTGAACTGTAGCGAAGCATTTACGAATTTCTTATCCATTTACTACAGAGGATAGAACTGACAATGTCAGAAACAAAATACATTAATATTAAATATCGATTAAGGATTCGTCAAAGCATGACGGAGCGATACGGAGACAAGGATTCGAGAGTGAAGATTCAGCCAGAGTCCTGTTTGTTGTAAACAGACGAACTTGAAAATCAAGTGGAGGTTGGTAGAACTCCAATTTTTTATAGATAGCTTACAAGCTATTCACATAAATATTTAACCAAGGTAGTCCAACAGTGACAGTTTACGGAACCTGGTAACTAAACGTGGGTTCCATAAATTGTCACTCGTGACCTGTGCGAATAGTTCAATGATATCGCCTTCCCACACCCGATGTGGTGTGGTAAATAAATTAATTCACAGTGGCAGAGTCTGCCCATTCCTTGTATCACTGCATATCTCTCCCATCTCGATAAAGCACCCTCACACTGGTCACTGATCTTGCGTTTCTTGGTCACGCAGAAAACTTTCTGCACGTGCCACGCAACTGACAGTTACAGCGCCCGTTACACCAGTCTCCTTTCCTTTGAGGTGCTGAGCGCGGCCTGTCTGCACCCTAGCTGCGTACTTTGTGTATCAGCAAAAGTGCAGACTGGCCGGCTGAGCCAGCGCCTTGCTAGGTGGCGCGTGGGGGCAGAGACGACCTCGCAGACGCGCCGCGGTGTTGCGGGTGGAGGCTGTGGCGGCGTGAGGAGGCGGGGCCGCCCCTCCCCTCCCAGGCGGCCATCCCTACCACCTGCGCCGCGCGGCGGTTCTGCCTCGTGCCTCTGCACTCGCTCGACGACCAAAACAAATGTCTCGCGCTACTCCCTACTGGGCTGCAGCGTATTGAGACATCAAGGGAAACGAAATCGAACACGATTTGGCTGTATGGGGCATTCGTGATGGAGAAACTGGTCATTGTGGTATCCTGTACCGATTTCCTACATATAAGGAGCAGCGGAACAGCCGACAGAAGGAGTCCTCAACAAGAAAGAGAAAAGCCAGCTCGAAAATGTACATCGCTCTGGCAGTGCATCACTGGTGTGACCACCGACAATCCTCAGCGAACTCCACAAAAGCCATCATGCGCTTACTTCAGTCGCGAACTTAGCAGGAAACATATATCGCGCGTCGATCTTATACGATTCCCACTGTACGCATTTTTAATGAGAGGGACACTAATAATATATTCTTAGGCAGCATAAAATGACGTGATCTCAGGTACCCAGTATTTAAAAAATAACTTCTATTCGCAGTGTTCTAAGCTTCTAAATACACTCCTGGAAATTGAAATAAGAACACCGTGAATTCATTGTCCCAGGAAGGGGAAACTTTATTGACACATTCCTGGGGTCAGATATATCACATGATCACAGTGACAGAACCACAGGCACATAGACACAGGCAACAGAGCATGCACAATGTCGGCGCTAGTACAGTGTATATCCACCTTTCGCAGCAATGCAGGCTGCTGTTCTCCCATGGAGACGATCGTAGAGATGCTGGATGTAGTCCTGTGGAACGGCTTGCCATGCCATTTCCACCTGGCGCCTCAGTTGGACCAGCGTTCCTGCTGGACGTGCAGACCGCGTGAGACGACGCTTCATCCAGTCCAAAACATGCTCAATGGGGGACAGATCCGGAGATCTTCCTGGCCAGGGTAGTTGACTTACACCTTCTAGAGCACGTTGGGTGGCACGGGATACATGCGGACGTGCATTGTCCTGTTGGAACAGCAAGTTCCCTTGCCGGTCTAGGAATGGTAGAACGATGGGTTCGATGACGGTTTGGATGTACCGTGCACTATTCAGTGTCCCCTCGACGATCACCAGTGGTGTACGGCCAGTGTAGCAGATCGCTCCCCACACCATGATGCCGGGTGTTGGCCCTGTGTGCCTCGGTCGTATGCAGTCCTGATTGTGGCGCTCACCTGCACGGCGCCAAACACGCATACGACCATCATTGGCACCAAGGCAGAAGCGACTCTCATCGCTGAAGACGACACGTCTCCATTCGTCCCTCCATTCACGCCTGTCGCGACACCACTGGAGGCGGGCTGCACGATGTTGGGGCGTGAGCGGAAGACGGCCTAACGGTGTGCGGGACCGTAGCCCAGCTTCATGGAGACGGTTGCGAATGGTCCTCGCCGATACCCCAGGAGCAACAGTGTCCCTAATTTGCTGGGAAGTGGCGGTGCGGTCCCCTACGGCACTGCGTAGGATCCTACGGTCTTGGCGTGCATCCGTGCGTCGCTGCGGTCCGGTCCCAGGTCGACGGGCACGTGCACCTTCCGTCGACCACTGGCGACAACATCGCTGTACTGTGGAGACCTCACGCCCCACGTGTTGAGCAATTCGGCGGTACGTCCACCCGGCCTCCCGCATGCCCACTATACGCCCTCGCTCAAAGTCCGTCAACTGCACATACGGTTCACGTCCACGCTGTCGCGGCATGCTACCAGTGTTAAAGACTGCGATGGAGCTCCGTATGCCACGGCAAACTGGCTGACACGGACGGCGGCGGTGCACAAATGCTGCGCAGCTAGCGCCATTCGACGGCCAACACCGCGGTTCCTGGTGTGTCCGCTGTGCCGTGCGTGTGATCATTGCTTGTACAGCCCTCTCGCAGTGTCCGGAGCACGTATGGTGGGTCTGACACACCGGTGTCAATGTGTTCTTTTTTCCATTTCCAGGAGTGTATTTCAAGACGTGATTATTAATCACAATACAGCTGCTGCGAGGACACATTCTTTATTGCCGTGAATACATTCTGTCTGAAGATCAGATTCAGGCGAATAATATAATACAGAGTGGAGAAAACAACCTGATAATAAGAGCAGAGGAGGGTTGCAGACTCCCAAATGAGCAATGTGATGTATACAGCCTGCACTGCAGCACTAGCCGGCCAGTGTGACCGCGCGGTTCTAGGCGCTTCAGTCCGAAACCATGCTGGTGCTACGGTCGCAGATTCGAATCGTGCCTCGGGCATTGATGCGTATGCTGTCCTTAGGGCCGTGCGGGATTAGCCGAGCGGTCTAAAGGCTCTGCAAGCATGGACTGTGCGGCTGATCCCGGCGGAGGTTCGAGACCTCCCTCGGGCATGGGTGTGTGTGTTCGTCCTTAGGATAATTTAGGTTAAGTAGTGTGTAAGCTTAGGGACTGATGACCTTAGCAGAAGTCCCATAAGATTTCACACACATTTGAACATTTGATGTCCTTAGGTTAATTAGGTTTAAGTAGTTCTAAGTCTAGGGGACTGATGACCTCAGATGTTAAGTCCCATAGTGGTCAGAGCCATTTGAACCATCTGCACTACAACACTCTGAATATTGTCACTTTAATTATAACCACCCTGTATTTACTTTCTCTGGCTTTAAGAACGTGCCAGGTAAAGAAGAAGGTGGAACGCTGGTAGGACGGAAGCTCTGTCCACACCACACAGGTGGGTGCTGCCTTCACTTACTCGTACTAAGTGTGTATCGTAGCTGCTTATCTAGCTCAAACTCAAGGGCGGAATTTTTCCATTTGTAGCGCCTCACTACACTGTCGATGGAAAATAAAGACGCTCAATGGAAGACACGTAGTGCTCATGCAAGCAAATACTACGCCTGTCCTACACTTGACAGAGTTGTATAACAAACAATTTGTACTGAAATAAAAACTTCGACTTCAACGAGTGTCACTTTTGAAACAAAACGCCTTGCTCAAATATGATTGAGGTAAGACCTAAAGTCTGTATTCTACAAGGTTTTCGTTCCCAAAGGTTTACAATCACAAGTCATCACGCAATAGCTGTAATTTACGAGTAAGTTTTTATAGTTCTTCAGCGGACGATTAAATACTTTTAACACCTAATCTGCTAGGAGTGATATCTTACGAAATGAATAGAGGAGATAAAAAGAATTGAATAACAATTTTGGGCATTTCATACGGGAAAGTGTTTCGCATTGGTAAATGCCATATCCAAGGGGGGAGACGCAAGCCTCGAAGGAATGCTTGTGGAGAATAACAATATGGATCTCTTACAATGGTACATAGTTTCTTGGAGTCTTGTGTGACAGTTTGAGGAAGACACTGGGGCATGCTGAAAGGTAATGCTCCGAATTTTTTATGTGAAAAATCTTAAAGCTTTTTAAATAAGACAAAGCAATTAACTTTTTACCCCCCCCCCCCCACTCTTCCGCTAGAGAGCTTCGAATTGTAGCGTGTAATATGGTAGTGTGTAAAGTAAATATTTTGGTACGTGGGAAACAGCGTGCTGTGTTTGAGTTTCGAATTGGAATAGTTCGTCCACACATGGACCACCATCTTCTCGAACATGACAATGTCAGACTATACATGAGCGCTGCGACATCTGCAACAGTTCGACCCTTTAGATGCACAATCATCGATCATCCTCCATGCAGTGTAAACTTGGCCCCATTCGTTTTTATCTGTTCCCAAAGCATACAGAAATCTTCGAGGAATTCACTTTGATTGTGATGAAGCGGGTAATCAGAGGTGAAATTGTGGCTCCATCAACAAAGTCAGTGGCCGAGCGGTTCTAGGCGATTCAGTCTGGAACCGCGCGACCGCTACGGTCGCAGGTTCGAATCCTGCCTCGGGCATGGATATGTGTGATGTCCTTAGGTTAGTTAGGTTTAAGTAGTTCTAAGTTCTAGGGGACTGATGACCTCAGATGTTAAGTCCCATAGTGCTCAGAGCCATTTGAACCAACGAAGTCAAACATTCTGTAGTGACGGTATCAACAAACCGCCCTCTCGTTGGCAGAAATGTGTTCGTCGACAGGGTGACTATGTTGAGAAATAAATGCGTAGACATCAATAAGAATTGTGTAGAACGTTAATAACGTTTGTTTTATTCAGTAAGATTTAAGAGTTTTTGCTTAAAAAATTCAGATTCATTACTTTTCAGCACACCCTCATACAAGTGAATTTGCCCCATTAACTATAACTGGCATTAGCGATTTATGAATTCTCACAGTGCAAGTTCCCAAGTAGACGCTCTGCTGGAAGACCGCTTTCCAAGATATGAAGGATGGAAAATTAGGGTTTAATGTGCAGTCGAAAGCGAGGTAATCAGAAGCGGAGGCACATTCTCTGATTTAGAATGGAAAGGAAATATACCATCCTTTTGCACTTTTGCTTTAAGCGATTTAAGGCCAACCTGTAAGTCTAAATTTGGGTGATGGACGAAAATTAAAAAAACTGTCTTTTTGAATTCAAGATACAAGTAGTACATTTTGTAACAATAATTCCCTTGACTACGCGTCTCGTTTCCATAATTTCAAATTTTGGGGAAGGAACCAGTCGTTGCCTAATGAATGAACAATATCTGAATACGCTCAAAATGAAAATTTGAACAGCTTAAATCAGGATTTGAAGGCCATGTGTGCCTTCTTGCTGGTAATATTGAACTGAAATGATCGATTATGCCGTTAATTTAGCGTGTATCCCTTTTTAGTTTTCACATATAACACTAATTCTGAGACGTTTGCTTTTTGGATCTTTCTTATAAGCTAATGTGATTTTTTTATATCATCTTCCCATAAGTAAAAAGATTAGACACCAAGTAGTAATTCAGTTGGACACATAAGGGTAAGCAATTAGCTGTGGGTTGCAGTCTATCAAAATTAAAGTGACTTGAGGGAATGATAGGACATTAAAATGAGGGCAACTGAACCATTGCTAACTACGCGTTGGACACTGAGTGCAATTCCATGCTTTGAGTCTGTGGTTACCTGCATTATAAATAGCTAGCCGCTAGCTGATACCATAGTGTTTGCGCAGGAAACATGTGTTGAGTACAAGCTTTGTTATCCTGTATGGAATTCACAGGAAAAACGTTGATACTCTCTCTTCACGTTCGACAAAGTTAACGCGAAAGGACCATATCTCTTCGGTGAATATTGTTAAAAAAATATTAACACACTCTAAGCAACCCTTCCCCTTTTCGCAGAGAAATCGGTTAATTGCTTACGGAAGGCTATGGCTTATGGACTGAAGGACCTGGTATAGTGGCATCCCGCTTCGACATATGTCGTTTCTGTGCACCACTGCAGATTTTCAGTCAAACAGCCGCGCGGGGTAGCCGTTCGATCTAAGGCGGCTTGTCACGGTTCGCGCGGCTCCTTCCGTCGGAGGTTCGAGTCTTACCTCGGGCATGGGTGTGTGTGTTGTCCTTACTGTGAGTTAGTTTAAGTTAGATTAAGTAGTGTGTAAGACTAGGGACCGATAAACTCAGCAGTTTGGTCCCATAGTACCTTACCCCAAATTTAGAAAAAAATTTTCAATCAAGCACTTCCGTTTTCTAAGATTTTAGTGTCGGCATTGATGTCAAACAGCAACAAAAATGGTTTGTGGTGAATAAACGGTTTGTGCTACAAGCTTAGCACTGGGGAACTCTTAGACATCCGATTGATCAGCAACTAAAAGTAAGACTGCTTGCCCAGGGTTCTGGCGAATCTCGTGTGATATCTACAAATACTCGTTATTACAGTGACGCAAGATTGACGGCAACGCTCTCTTGTTCCACAATCAAAAAGGGAGCAAGACAGAGACAGACAGATCTAAAGATGGAGTCAGAGAGAGAGAGTTAAAAACAGAGAGAGAGTCTGAAAGAGAGAGAAAAGAAAGGGGAGATATAACGGAAAATAACGCATTCACTTTCCACAAAGGATCTCTGTAATACTCAATTTCGCTCTGCCCCTGGCGTTATTTCCCAGCATTGCTTTTAATGCAGATCAATTGAGACACACTGCTGAATTCTTATGGAGGACGCAAAACGATTGGTTACGCCATTGTTCAGGGTACCAGAAAATTGCTGAAAATTCTTTAGGCTTTCTATTCCGGTTTGTGAAATGATGTACGAGTAGGAAGTGTGTCACAAGTATGCAACAACTGAGTGTCATTCTTGGTAGTCAAGAATTTAAATTGTGCAAAATAAATAATTGCGGAAGAAAATACAAATCAAGGTTGAGAATATATTTATCTTACACCAGTAATTGAAATAGATCTGTTAAGAAACATGGAAATAATGAGCAGGTGATTAGCGCCTAGGGAAAAGTTTGGTAATTAACTCTGTACATAAACACCTATAATTCGCCTAAATAGTCACGGCATCGTTCATTTGGAGGGAGAGCGTTACGCAGATCCTCAACAAGCTGCAGAGGCGGGTGCTACAAGAGACGCCTTCTGCTTCACGGGGAGGCTTACTGTTGAGGTTTCGAGAGGCTGCGATCCGAGAAGAGTTGGGCAACATATTATTTCCTCCCACTCTCGTTCCGGGGAATGATGGTTGGTTGGTTGTTTTGGGGAAGGAGACCAGACAGCGAGGTCATCGGTCTCATCGGATTAGGGAAGGACGGGGAAGGAAGTCGCCCGTGCCCTTTGAAAGGAACCATCCCGGCATTTGCCTGGAGCGATTTAGGGAAATCACGGAATACCTAAATCAGGATGTCCGGGGGAATGATGACAATGAGAAAATTGGAGAAACCAGATGTCGTACGGGGCTTTACCGACAACATATGTTCCACGCGACATTCGGGTAAAGAACAGAAAAGGGAAGAAAAATATAGTGGCACCAGAGATACTCTCCGTACACATGGTAAAGTGGCTCGCGGTTTATAAATGAGTTTCCAAACTAAAAAAATTAGAGACAATTTAAAAAAGTGATTGTTACAGCAGAGATAGAACGTTCACGTACTTTGACGTTATCCAGAGTACATACATCTTTATATACACTGAAGCGCTAAGGAAACTGGTGTAGGAATACGTATTCAAATACAGAGATACGTAAACAGGCAGAATACGGCACTGCGGTCGGCAACGCCTTTATAAGACAACAAGTGTCTGGCGCAGTTGTTAGATAGGTTACTGCTGCTACAATGGCAGAGTATCAAGATTTAAATGAGTTTGAACGTGGTGTTATAGTTGACGCACGAGCGATGGGACACAGAATCTCCGAGATAATGATGAAGTGGGGATTTTCTCGTACGACCATTTCACGAATGTACCGTGAATATCAGGAAACCGTTAAAGAACGAAATCTCCGACATCGCTGCGGCCGGAAAAAGATCCTGAAGAACGGGACCAACGACGACAGAATCGTTCAACGTCACAGAAGTGCAACCCTTCCGCAAATTTCTGCAGATTTCAATGCTTGGCCATCAACAAGTGTCAGCTTGCGAACCATTCAACGAAACATCACCGATATGGGCTTTCGGAACCGAAGGCCACTTGTGTACACTTGATGACGGCACGGCACAAAGCTTTACACCTCGCCTGGGCCCGTCAACACCGACATTGGACTGTTGATCACTAGAAACATGTTGCCTGGCCGGACGAGTCTCGTTTGTAATTGTATCGAGCGGATATGGACGTGTACGGGTGTGGAGACAACCTCATGAATCCATGCACCCTGCATGTCAGCAGGAGTCTGTTGAAGCTGGTGGTGGCTCTGTAATGACGTGGGGCGTGTGCAGCTGGAGTGATATGGGACCCCTGATAACTCTCGATACGACTCTGACAAGTGACACGTTCGTCAGCATCCTGTCTGATCACCTGCATCCATTCATGTCCATTGTACATTGCGACGGACTTGGGCAATTCCAGCACGACAATGCGACACCCCATGTGTCCAGAATGACTACAGAGTGTCTCCAGCAACACTCTTCTGAGTTTAAACACATCCGCTGGCCACCAAACTCCACAGACATGAACATTATTGACCATATCTGGAATGCCTTGAAACGTGCTGTTCAGAAGGGTTCTCCACCCCCTCGTACTTTTACGGATTTATGGACGGCCCTGCAGGATTCATGGTGTCAATTCCCTCCAGCAGTACGTCAGACATTAGTCGAGCCCATGCCACGTCGTGTTGCGGCACTTCTGCACGATATTAGGCAGATTTACCAGTTTCTTTGTCTCTTGAGTCTATAAACGCATTCAAATCTTCATAAGGTGATAGTACTCACTTTGTTTCTGTCTGATCACAGTCCTATTATCTACAACATAATGTAAAATGGTTTCTAGCATCAAATATTATCTGTCATTGTTTTTAGATTTGAATTTTCTATTCTCTCGGTCAGAAAACATGCATTTAGTAAACAATTAATATTTTTTCTGATTTATAATACATTTACGAATTTATATACATTTTTACCTGTATTTAATCATTATTGTTATTATTATTATTATTATTATTAGACACAACTTGGTAACCAATCAAACTTCAGAAACGTTAAAAACACGGCCTGTTGTATAAAGACAGAGAGTAAGGGTAAAGGAATCAACAAACTAAAATAAAGTAGTATAGATGTAGGTGGAGAATCCGAAATCATTTGATTGTCGTGATCGTCAGTGTTCGAGCACCGACTGGGATCAGTCATAAAATTTATGTAGCTGGCAATTCTTGTCTGGAGCGATTCAGGGTGGCACGATAACATGAATCTGGCAGTGCAAAGAGTTGAGCCTGCTGGTCTAATGGTGTTCGTCAGGATTACAAGGGAGCCTCCCCATCGCACCCCCCTCAGATTTAGTTATAAGTTGGCACTGTGGATAGGCATTGAAAAACTGAACACAGATCAATCGAGAAACCAGGAAGAAGTTGTGTGGAACTATGAAAAAAATATGCAAAATATACAAACTGAGTAGTCCATGTGCAAGATAGGCAACATTAAGGACACTGTGAGCTCAGGAGCGCCGTGGTCTCGTGGTTAGACTGAGCAGTTGCGGAGCGAGAGGTCCTTGGTTCAAGTCTTCCTTTGAGTTAAAAGTTTACTTTTTTTTTTTAAGTTATCATCTGTCCGTTCGTTCATTGACGTCTCTGTTCACTGCAATAAGTTTAGTGTCTGTGTTTTGCGACCGCACAGCAAAACCGTGCGATTAGTAGATGAAAGGACGTGCCTCTCCAATAGGAACTGAAAACATTTGATCGCAAGGTCATAGGTCAACCGATTCCTCCACAGGAAAATACATCTGATATATTCTATACGACACTGGTGACGGCATGTGCGTTATATGACAGGAATATGTTGTCGACCCACCTAACTTGTACACTTGGCGAATGGGTAAAAAGATCCTTCTACCTTGCCCAATACTACGGCGCAGTTACCTCGCATCGGACGGACGGACGGACAGATAACAATTGTCTGAAAATAAAAAATTAAACTTTTCACTCGAGGGAAGACTTGAGCCAAGGACCTCTAGTTTTGCAGCTGCTCACTCTAACCACGAGACCACGGCGATCCTGAGCTCACATTATCCTTCATGTTGCTTATCTTGTGCATGGACTACTCAGTTTGTATATTTTCCTTATTTTTTTCATAATTCCACACAACTTCTTCCTGTTTTCTCGATTGACCTGTGTTCAGTTTTTCAAGGCCTATCCACTGTGCCAACTTATAACTAAATCTGAGGGGGGTGCGATGGGGAGGTTCCCTTGTTAGCAGCCGAGCGGGTCGGGCATGCTATGTGTTTCCGCCTGTAGCGCGAGCACGCGCGCCTTTTTACTTTCTCCGTTCGAGACTAACATGACACCGTAGCGCGACCAGATCATGGCGAGTCAGAGCAGGAAATCGACATTGAAATTCACGTTTAGTAACGACTTAGCTGGGTGAAAAGCGCTGGAAGTCTAACGCCTTTTAAAGGAGGAGATCCATATCTCGGCTGCCAACATCGTAGGCATCCACGTTTCGATCGTAAGTAATACGGTCTGATTGAAACTCATTAACGACGCTACATGTGGCAAGGTTCTTCGAAAGGCAAAGCAAGGACTCCGCTTCCGCCACGCGCACGCAAATGTTGGCGGCGTTGACGCTGACTATTCTGGATTGGGTCCACGGACTATGAGCATATTCCAGCTATTCTTCGAACTCCCTTTGGCGGGCGTTGTGGCGAGTCTCCGCTCCTACGGCACAGTACAAGAACACATGGCAGAAAAGCAAACCCAATTTAAGACGTTTTCAGTCCTCAACGTAGTGCACAAAAGGCGAATTGAACTCCAACTACACGTACCATCATACCTCCAGAGAGGAGAAAAGGTGTTCCCGAGGGGGCAAAGGAGGCCACCTACGTTCCGAGTGCCTCCAGCGTCGGATAGCAAAATTTACATCACATGGCGTGATATCTCCAGCGAGGCCGACGATGCTCGGCGGCCGACACGACGTCTCCGCCAATCCGACGTTACTGTAATGGAACAAGCCGCCGCAGACCGACGTGCACTGTGCCGGAGTTGCTGCATGTAACTTCACGTAACTAGCCCTGTTACTAGTAGACACAACCCCGACCCAATAAAAGAAGAAACTGAGAAAAAAATTTAAATAGTATTAAGAATTAAGATTTTCAATGTGAGGGAACGCAGGAGTAACTCTCTCGCTTTACAAAAGCTCAATTTCTGGGGAACTGCAATTGAGCACACAAACGGCAGATATTTGAATAGATTGTTGTCGATGTCGTTTTTAAATACCTTTCCGTTGTGTATTGTTATGTTAAGGCCAATAGCAAAGACTTTTAATAGGTAGTTCCTCCTATAATGGTTTGAATACACTATCGGAACAATGCGCTTGCGTATCGCATACTGTCCATTAAAACCAAAGATTAAATATCATAAAGTGATCGAAATTAATCTGAAATTATTTTGTCTTAACACGTACGTAAGATGTAGTGCTGTAGAACTGTTTCTATAAGAAATAATTTCATTTTTTACTCGTAACCTTTTACAGTAGCCAAGAATCACTACTACCAGTACACATGTCAGACTACTCTTTCACGTAAGTCACAGACCTTAAATGCACTCATTTCCCTATTGGGCTTCTGGTAAAATCACAGTAAAGGATGACATACTTTTGCTATCTTCACTAAAAATCTAAAATATGTATCACATATATGAATTTTTACAGATACAGTCAGTGATCTATTTTGTTTCTATGGCAACGTCGATAATATAAACAGTCTCTATCTTTATGTTAAGAAACTACGTTCGTAAACTTTCAACTTTAGAACGAAAAAAAAACCAGTCCTTTGTATTTTCTGTATTTTTAAATAGACAACTGACTCTTACATCCTTTTAAACCCCAGCTATAGCCCTAATTATTCTATTATGGTTTTATTAATCAAATGATCTTGAAGTGAAAAGTCTTAATCTCGAAAATACTTTGGATTACCTTTCTTGTGTCCATTTATCATTGAAGAATCTCTGTCTTTGAGAGCTGTTTTCTACTTGTTAATATGCCACAATTTAAGATCTCGCTTGTTTCTATCATAATGAATGATTTCTCTCAAACAGCAATTATTTAATAACATTGAGCTAAATGGGAATGCGGGGACTAGGTTTTGACTTTTAAACAAAATATCAATTTACCTCCTTCTCTTTACTAACTACATTCAGAGACAAACGAGTGATAGAGTGACAAACAAAACTAAGTCTCCAATCTAAGCGAAATTAAGTAATTCAAAATAATCAAGCAAAATCCTAGCTGCCACCACCATTTGTAACTCAATTCTGAGCCACTTCAGATGTTAGCGATCCGCGATCCCAATAACAGAAGCTCAATGAAAATGTCTCTCGTCACTATTACATCTACATCTATCTACATCTACGTGATTACTCTGGTATTCACAATAAAGTCCCTGGCAGAGGGTTCAATGAACCACCTTCAAGCTGTCTCTCTGCCGTTCCACTCTCGAACGGCACGCGGGAAAAATGAGTGCTTAAGTTTTCCTGTGCGAGCCCTGATTTCTCTTATTTTATCGTGATGATCGTTTCTCCCTATGTAGGTGGGTACCAACAGAATGTTTTCGTAGTCGGAGGAGAAAACTGATGATTGAAATGTCATTAGAGAATATCCCGTCGCAACGAAAAATGCCTTTGTTTTAATGATTGCCACTCCAATTCACGTATCATGTCTGTGACACTATCTCCCCTATTTCGCGATAATACAAAACGAGCTGCCCTTCATTGTCATCCGTCAGCCCCACCTGTATTAGCTACAGGTATAGTGGTTGTAGTGGAATTCCGCTTAAATATGGTTCAACTATAGTCTGGACCAACACGGAACGTTGCTATCGCTCTCTGAGTGGGGTAAACTTTATCAAAATTAAAATAAAAAAAAAATAGAAACCACAGATCTGGGCGTACCGCTAACAATATTCAAATCTCTACAACAATCGAGAACTCCGCTGGACAATAAAATACACTCCTGGAAATTGAAATAAGAACACCGTGAATTCATTGTCCCAGGAAGGGGAAACTTTATTGACACATTCCTGGGGTCAGATACATCACATGATCACACTGACAGAACCACAGGCACATAGACATAGGCGACAGAGCATGCACAATGTCGGCACTAGTACAGTGTATATCCACCTTTCGCAGCAATGCAGGCTGCTGTTCTCCCATGGAGACGATCGTAGAGATGCTGGATGTAGTCCTGTGGAACGGCTTGCCATGCCATTTCCACCTGGCACCTCAGTTGGACCAGCGTTCGTGCTGGACGTGCAGACCGCGTGAGACGACGCTTCATCCAGTCCCAAACATGCTCAATGGGGGACAGATCCGGAGATCTTGCTGGCCAGGGTAGTTGACTTACACCTTCTAGAGCACGTTGGGTGGCACGGGATACATGCGGACGTGCATTGTCCTGTTGGAACAGCACGTTCCCTTGCCGGTCTAGGAATGGTAGAACGATGGGTTCGATGACGGTTTGGATGTACCGTGCACTATTCAGTTTCCCCTCGACGATCACCAGTGGTGTACGGTCAGTGTAGGAGATCGCTCCCCACACCATGATGCCGGGTGTTGGCTCTGTGTGCCTCGGTCGTATGCAGTCCTGATTGTGGCGCTCACCTGCACGGCGCCAAACACGCATACGACCATC
This sequence comes from Schistocerca nitens, assembly GCF_023898315.1. Taxonomy (NCBI): domain Eukaryota; kingdom Metazoa; phylum Arthropoda; class Insecta; order Orthoptera; family Acrididae; genus Schistocerca; species Schistocerca nitens. The sequence continues at coordinate 374,941,143 of NC_064619.1, forward strand.
ATTGGCACCAAGGCAGAAGCGACTCTCATCGCTGAAGACGACACGTCTCCATTCGTCCCTCCATTGACGCCTGTCGCGACACCACTGGAGGCGGGCTGCACGATGTTGGGGCGTGAGCGGAAGACGGCCTAACGGTGTGCGGGACCGTAGCCCAGCTTCATGGAGACGGTTGCGAATGGTCCTCGCCGATACCCCAGGAGCAACAGTGTCCCTAATTTGCTGGGAAGTGGCGGTGCGGCCCCTACGGCACTGCGTAGGATCCTACGGTCTTGGCGTGCATCCGTGCGTCGCTGCGGTCCGGTCCCAGGTCGACGGGCACGTGCACCTTCCGCCGACCACTGGCGACAACATCGATGTACTGTGGAGACCTCACGCCCCACGTGTTGAGCAATTCGGCGGTACGTCCACCCGGCCTCCCGCATGCCCGCTATACGCCCTCGCTCAAAGTCCGTCAACTGCACATACGGTTCACGTCCACGCTGTCGCGGCATGCTACCAGTGTTAAAGACTGCGATGGAGCTCCGTATGCCACGGCAAACTGGCTGACACTGACGGCGGCGGTGCACAAATGCTGCGCAGCTAGCGCCATTCGACGGCCAACACCGCGGTTCCTGGTGTGTCCGCTGTGCCGTGCGTGTGATCATTGCTTGTACAGCCCTCTCGCAGTGTCCGGAGCAAGTATGGTGGGTCTGACACACCGGTGTCAATGTGTTCTTTTTTCCATTTCCAGGAGTGTAATTCCGTATCCACAAAATCATATTCACATACCACCTCAAATAGCAAATCCATCCAACACATTCTCGGCCGTTGCTCTGTGCCTCATAGAACGCCTTCTTCCACATTTACAATTAATCGCAGCACCCACTTAATAGGCGTGCTACAAATACTTCATAACCGGAACCCCAACTCGAATAGCTTCTGTCAAGTCGCTGAAATCAAACAGTGCTTCTTCGATTCACGATTCAAAATCCTCAGAAAACTCGTAACCGTGTTACAAAACTTAAACCCACACTCAGCTAATTGAAGAATGCGTCACGGCGATAATTCTTCAAAATAAATCGAGAAACGCAATAAAATTAAATTACTTCCAGTTTTTGATATCCAGTTCCATGCCCGTTGCTGCACTCTCTCATCGAAGTACACGCACTTTCACTCATACTTCTAAAATTGCGGAAACTTACCTGCACCATACATCGACACAGCGGTCCTATTAATTAATATCACTAGCTAACCGCATCAGCTGAAGTTAGCGAACAAACAGCAACTTAACATACGGGCCTTCCGATCCTCTAGACACAAACTTAGTTCCTCGTAAGTGTTTCTCACTGCTCCTCGATAGTAACTCAACTTCCCTTGGGCATAAAACCATAAATGAACCCTTTCGTTGACAAAAGTATGGTGCCACCATTATTCCTTAACAATTACCTGGGCTGACAGATGATCTTTTTGCCGCCACTTCCCGAACATACTGTACAAGGTATTCGATTATCTGTACAAATACACAAGACATACATTACGTACAGAAAGTTCCTTTTCCTATATTTTATATGTTTAGTGTCGTTTCAGTAAAATGAAATGAACCCTAAAGAATGACATCGCCAAAACGTGCGAAATCATTCTGTCCCAGCATAGACACCTGTCCGGTCAGTCAGCCAGCCTGGCCAGTGCCAGAACTCTGCACACTCCAGTCGATAACACCAAATACTGCGGGCTCGCAAACATAAGACGGCAATCGATCCATTTATAGTACCAACTGAAGTCTGCGTGCTGTCAAGACGTGAATCAATGCCGTCGTCCGACACAGAAGGCCACTCACGAATACAGCGTTCACCAAAACGCTGAAAGCGACGCCTCAGGACCGTAACAGAACACGGCAGCTCCCACTCACCGGATGAAGAAGAACTGATCTGACACGACACCAACCACAAGGCTGACACCACTGATATCGACTCCGACTCCGTCCCACCGGAACTGATGGCAGGGCGGGCGGCGTCCAACTGCAAATACTCTACAGCGAACAGTGATCAGCAGGAGGGTTCCAGTGCAGACTGTGAAGCAGCTCGGTCTCGTTCAGTCAACCACTACAATCTTATGGAACCCAGACTTCTGTGGCCACATCGTGGTCTGGTGACGTCGTTGGACTCTGATGGGGACCCACTGAAATGTCGCCGGACATCCAGTCTGAAATACCCTGGAAGGGTCGCGGTCGGCGGGGTATGATGTCACTCGCGATGTTCTCTTCTCTCCATCATCACTATGCATAACACTGCCCAACCACTGTGCCGCTCGGCTTACCTCTTGGCCACGATGGAAATCAATATGGTTGCTACCCTGTCAAGATTTAACTCCTGAGAGAAACAACACGAGCCACAGGAGTCGACGGTTATTACGGATGATGGTGTGCCAGAGCCTGCTCTGGGACTTGAACCAGCTGCAATGTGTGGAATACCTGAACTTCTACGTGGTGTCAAAACCCAATCGCCGCGCGGGTTAGCCGCGTGATCTGAGGCATCTTTCTGCGGACGGTTCCACTGAGCGTGGAGGAAACAAATTACCCATCTGTCCATTGGCCACGAGTGTGTAAAAAGATACACCACTTCTTATTGCCCACCACCGTGAGCGCGGCATGGTATCAAGTCACCAACAAAAAATGTGCGACAAGACACCGGCTCCACGTTATTGGATTAACGGGCGCTCCCTTCCACTTTGCCATGACTGTCACCTCCTGGACATCGATGAATATCGCTTCACGTGCATGTCGACTGACGCAGATCATCTTAGCTTGTTATCTCCACGTCACATCTGACATGACTGAACCTTGGACTCTCCTGTGACTAGATGACTGTTGCTTTCCCCCCGAAAAATACAATGCAATTACATGGTTCAAAGAACTGGTGGTACCTGCAAAACGCTCACAACGCCCTCGAGCGCACACCGAGATGCCGCACGCTCTTCACAAGTTATTTACGCACTTAACTCCACCAGTTGCGGATTGGCCAGCTCCGTCTGGTGACCCGCACAGCGTCACATTGAAGAAAGAAAGTCCTGAATTGTAAGCAGTGAGAAAGAAAAGATATTGGCTGATTCGTGGAAAGCTGCATTCATTGAGGCATTAGCAAAGCAGAATGAGTTTGTTGTAGACATTATTACATGGCATTGCTGGAGATAGGAAACGCTGATGGCAGTGGACAAAAAACATCCAGCTTTTTAACTGAAGTTTCACAAGCTATCAACATTTTTTTACACATTTATTAATTACAGTCAGGTAAAGAAACTGTAGAACACTAGATCCTATCACCTTTGAAGATTTTTCGAAATAATTAGGAGCAACAGCTGAAGAGGGATAGTTCACATTTTTTAATGGTGGGTTAAAAGTAACGATGCCAAGTTGGGGTAGCTTTCAGTTTTGTTTCATTTTATTTTGAAGGTGACACTTAGACAAGTAAATAGCCGACATTTATATGGCGGTCAAGGCATTAGACTACCAAGCCGCTGGTTCGCGTTCTATTCTTCGTCTTGACATTTTATTAAAAAAAAAAGTTAAGTGCGAGCATGGAGAGCAAAACAAGATCGCAGGATCGAAACCTAGTCAGACACTTGAATTTTTCACTCTGCCCTTACGCTAGCATTCACCAATGACTGATGTGAAGATAGTCCTGGAACGACTTGTGGTTCAAATCCCATATTAAAATGTAGGTTCCGTTTTGCCGATAGGATTACTGTAAAGAAGACCGCTTCTACTCATCATCGACTTAGTCCAAATGTTTGGTACTTGCAGGTCTTGGGTACATGCATGTCATGGTCAGAAATGAAAATGAGAGAAAAGCGAGATCCAGATGGTCAAGCGTTTAGAGAGTGCAATTCTGCGATGTCTGTTTTTTCGTCAGGTAAAGAAATTGATAGAAAAGCTTCAAACCTGCTCTTATCTCATCGAGAGAGAAAAATAAATCGCTTTCCGAGAAGATTGCATAAAAATACATTCCACTGTTTATCGCTAGCTATCCTAGCCAATATTTGGCGAAATAATGTTTGGGTACCAAACTGTGCGGTGACAGAGAAGCTTTTCTGAATGCAAATCATTTCTTTGTACAGAAATTTTAAAACAATAATGTAACTGAAAAAATACGGTGTTTATAATGCGTGCGAGATCGCAAGAAAATTAGTGCATCACGGTGTTTTTACAATAAAAATCACCCCAGCACGTGTAAATCATCAACTCTAAAATAGGAAAAATATCTGATTTTATATACGAAGTTCAAATGTACGTCTTACAATCCTTCCATGGAAATTTATTTACAATTGCAAATTATCCTTTTTCTTTCCTTTTCATGCGCTTTATCAGAAATATTAATAAATAAAATATATTGTGCACTATTTGGGTTTGTTTTCATTATACGTAACCTAAAAGTTTAAAATAAAAGAGTTTCAGAATAGGGGCTCGATATCACGACCCTCATATTACCGTTCTCTACGCTTCTCGCTGCACCAAACGCTGCCTTGAGACTATGCTAACATAAATGGCGCATGATTCGCCGGATGCGCGCCGAAAATGCTGTTTCTTTTTTTTTTCCTTTCTGAACGCTTGGCCATCTGTAATTCCCACTTCTGTCACTTTCATTCCTGGCAGAGCCATGTATATATCATAAATGTGGACGAAGTCGGTGAGGATGAGTAGGTGCGGTCCCTTTATTTGGTAGGTTAAGTGCGCTCATGTCGCCGAAGTGGTATCCGGCTGGAAGAAACTGCAAAGAGGAAGCTACCAGACAATCGTGTCATACTAATTTACCTTTTAGTAGTGAGGCAGATATCAGTCTCAGGTTATTTGGAAGAATCCTGAAGAACTGTAAGCGATGATGCAAGCGTCCTCATTCGTGTGTAGATTACAAGTCCGTCGTTGGACCAATCCTTGAATGTTGCTCGTCAGTCTAGGACCTTTAGCAAGTCTGAGTGGCGGAAGATAGAGAAAACGGATGACAGTGTCCCAGAAATGCTCAGCAAACCGCAGAGATACTTTCCAAAGGAGGTCAACTGCATCATGGTCACTCTTACTTGCAAAATCCCGAAAGTCAAATATCGTACTGCTTCCTCTACCATACTTCTCACGTAATGCCCACGATACAAGAATGAGACCAATGGAGAGATGACGAAACTCTTTCTTCCTGCATACGGTCCGCAAATGGAAGAGGAAAGGAGTAAGATAAAACTGGTGCACTAGTAGCCACCGCCACACACCATACTGTAGCTTACCGAGTGCAGATGTAAATGACGAAGACTGTTAGGATTCACGAATGTATTGAGCAGATACATTCACAGCTTTGTTCATTTATTTGACCGTTCTTCATTCGTTCTACGATCGTGGATGCCAGAGCCACGCATTTCGCAAATATTTGGGAATTTTTATTCAGTTTGAAATGAACAACATGAGTTATCTCTCTTAAATAATCAGCAGAGTGTTCCCAAAAAATGTAGTACTGAGTTTCAGTACAAAATGTTATCATTACCATCACGAAGCCTTTGTATACCAGTTTGTTTACGTCGTTATTCTGTGTGCTGGTGGACTCGTCCGTGAAGGCAGATACCATCTGTCCGCTGCTAGGAACACTTTGGAGGCTAGAGCGTTTTCGGGTTGTCGATTAGCTTATCCGATATTGTGTTTTCCTGGAAGTCGTTAAAGGCTCTGCGTAATGTTCCGGATATCTCGCGGCACATCTCATTTGCTTCTCTCGATAAACCGAGACCTTCACTCTTGAGGCGATAGGGGTTTACCTCATTGTTTGTTGTATGCTCGTCAGGATTGCACACGATCGAAATTCTTTGTCTATTTCCTGTTTCATTATAATACATCATATTGCGTTTTGACATAAAGTAACCATGTCAGTAGGGAGTATACAGGTTAGTAGAGTGATTTTAAAGAAATTAAAGTAGTTTTAGACAGTCTTTTCCTGGGGGTTCACCAGAGCGTTTATTGGATTGTTATTGTAATTTCCATTACTGCTATTAAGAATTATTACAATTGCTGAAATTGCTAAAATATTAATGTGGTAGACTGAACTGCTTCAACTACGATTAATCTGGTACCTTTAAATATTTTGATATTATTTCTTCGTAATGTCTAAGAACTTGAAAAATGTCAATATAATACAATGAATTCAATAACATTCGCATTGGCACCCTTCTAACTAGGTTTCGCTATAATAATTGGCTCTGTACGAAAATTTCTAACAGACATGACAATTTCGCTTTTGTAGGAGTCAATATTTTGATGTGTCAGCTGTGGACAGCAGATTTTTACATCATTTATGTTTCTTTATTGAGTCCAACAGAGAATGTTATTATAAAACATATTCTACTGATTTCAGTCGTGTGATGCCTGGCTATTCGTGCATTGTTGCCAGGAATGTTCTTGCTGTGATAACATTTCATCCTGGTAATGGCGACTTCAGCGATGTTGCCAAGATACACACAAGTACAAGTAGTTGCTCCGACGAAGTAAGACAGTTTCTTATGCCTTATGATCTAGGGAGTCTCCTGATACTATAGGATACTTACGCAGTTTCGCCTTTTTAGTTAAATTTTCGAGAAATTTCATTGATGTATGAGAACTTTTGCAATTTTTCATGATGTGACATGGCCCCGTCCCATATTCTGTTCTAAATAACATTGCGACACACAGGTTTGCTGTCTAGAATGCAATAGGTTCCTAAAGAATTTCTGTGGTGTCCTTTAATAAGTAATATATTCGATAAAAATATAGGTCTCTGATGACAACAAAGGGAAAGCAATCGACGTGGGACCCGTTTAATATTACCAACATTTTCTAGAGAACATTATTGCGCAATTGATGTCCAGGTGAATACTATACACCTAAATTAGGACTTAAGGTCAAGATATAATACTGATGAAGAACTCTCAAGCAAAATTTGAAGGAATGCTGTTTTTCAAAGCACTATATGCGTGTGTATCGTCTTACCACCTGATGCGACACGTAGTGCATGGCATGAATCAGCCAGTAGTCTTGTCAAAGATATGCTTGTTTTCTAGTTCCATTTTGTTTCTGTCATTTCGCTGCGGGTAGCGCATACGTTTCCCACACTACATATGAGCGTAGAGTGTAGTATAGGAGCCGGCCGCCGTGGGCGAGCTGTTCTAGGCGCTTCAATCCGGAACCGCGCTGCTGCTACGGTCGCAGGTTCGAATCCTGCCTCGGGCATGTGTGTGTGTGATGTCCTTAGGTTAGTTAGGTTTACGTGGTTCTAAGGCTAGGGGACTGATGACCTCAGATGTTAGCCGGCCGCGGTGGTCTAGCGGTTCTAGGCGCTCAGTCCGGAACCGCGCGACTGCTACGGTCGCAGGTTCGAATCCTGCCTCGGGCATGGATGTGTGTGATGTCCTTAGGTTAGTTAGGTTTAAGTAGTTCTAAGTTCTAGGGGACCAGTGACCACAGATATTAAGTCCCATAATGCTCAGAGCCATTTGAACCATTTTGAACCTCAGATGTTAAGTCCCATAGTTCTGAGCCATTTTTGATAGTGTAAGAGTTGCATTTGATTATCAGTTCATTTTCCATAAAGTATGTTATGGCATCCTTATCAGGCAGGGATCTGACTTATTTCCCTGCTAATCCTCTTCGTTTCGTGGAAGACTGTACCTGATTTGCACCGAAGGACGCACGCCTGGGACGAGACATATCAACCACGTTGTCTAGCTCTCGGCCAGCTTTCGCCGGATATGCGTCACTGTCCTTCTAGCTGTCTCTCGGTCTCAGCCATAAATAGAGCTCTGGTTCCGCGTGGCGGAGCCAAGTAAGGTGCAGTCGTCGCTCATCATTAGCTGACCACATGGTTATGTGTCACTCACTTTCACGCGGATGGGTTCTCGCCGATTATGACTCAACATACGTATGACCCCTTCTAGCGGCTAAGGGGACATGGGGCGGGGCCAACGAGATAAACGAGCTCTGCGATGTGCGTCGCAGCACGTGACACTACAGGTCTTGCGAGTTCCAGCCATCGTCTCCGGAGAGGAGCGAGTTACTAAGTCGGACGAGTTTAATAATTCTTAACTGCCCATTTAAATACTCTTCCATGCAAGATGTCGGTATCACGTGACCAGGTTTAAGACCTTCAGTGGGTACTGTTTCATTGATATATTGATTTTCCCGGGGCTCTGGATGGAGCCCAGCATTCGAGATGTGTGTCAGGCAAGTCGTCACATGTTCGTTGCTGGGGTCTGGTATTTCTCTTGGGCCTCGCATCGTGGTTAGCTACGTCACAACGCTGCACGAGGTGTAGTAGAAGAGCATCGAGCGTGCGCACACTGCGACTTGCGGCCTACACGCACTTATGTTGAGCCCCGTGTGGCTATGCAACCCGAGCAGGCCCCGTCCACTACTCACAAGGGAAACTCCCCATCGCACCCCCCTCAGATTTAGTTATAAGTTGCCACAGTGGATAGGCCTCGAAGAATTGGTCACAGATCAATTGCGAAAACAGGAAGAAGTTGTGTGGAACTGTGAAAAAATAAGCAAAATATACAAACTGAGTAGTTCAATGCAGGATAGGCAACATTAAGGACAGTGGGTGCGCAGGAGAGCCGTGGTCTCGTGGTAACGTGAGCAGCTGCGGAGCGGAAGGTCCTTGGTTCAAACCTTCCATCGAGTGAAAAGTTTAATTTTTTATTTTCAGTTTATGTGACAAACTCTTATGTTTTCATCACTTTTTTGGGAGTGATTATCACATCCACAAGAAAACCTAAATCGGGCAAGGTAGAAGAATCTTTTTACCCATTCGCCAAGTGTACAAGTTAGGTGGGTCGGGAACATATTCCTGTCATGTGACTCACATGGCGTCACCAGTGTCGTATAGAATATATCAGACGTGTTTTCCTGTGGAGGAATCGGTTCACCTATGACCTTGCGATCAAATGTTTTCGGTTCCCATTGGAGAGGCACGTCCTTTCGCCTACTAATCGCACGGTCTTGCGATGCGGTCGCAAAACACAGACACTAAACTTATAACAGTGAACAGAGATGTCAATGAACGAACGGACAGATAATAACTATGCAAAAATAAAGAAAGTAAAATTTTCAGTCGAGGGAAGATTTGAACCAAGGACCTCTCGTTCCGCAGCTGCTCACGCTACCACGGGACCATGGCGCTCCTATGCCCCCAATGTCAATTATGGGGCTTATCTGGCCCATGAACTACTCAGTTTGTATATTTTGCATATTTTTTCATAGTTCCACACAACTTGTTCCTGTTTTCTCATTTGATCTGTGTTCAGTTTATCAAGGCCTATCGACTATGCCAACTTATAACTAAATCTGAGGGGGGTGCGATGGGGAGGTTCCCTTGTCAGGGTAATGTCGGTCATCTTCGGCAACTTCACCAAACTGTGCGATGTTTATTCGCACAGCGCAGCCAAATGACCGTCATCTGAATAAGGCAAGCGTCTGCAGCGTTCTAATCATAATTCCTAAACGTGCGTTGTAACTGGGAAAATGAAAGCAGCTTATATTTAACGTTGAGAATGCCGTTTAAAGTGACATTAGAAATAGTGTCTAATGCTCTGCAAATGATATGGTAAATCCAGCTTGCACATGCACGGACTGTTGCCTACAGTCGGCAACGGGCATGAAACAGTGGCTACCCGTCTTGGCAGCTGAGCACTAACTGATTGATACCGCCTGGTCACGTTGGCCTTTTCTTTCCTTTCTGGTTCTGTGTATTACCTTATGTAGGAATGCTTCATCATCATCATCTACACCATCATCATCATCATCATCATCATCATCTGGTGTTACAGTGTACCGCCTACTTCGCTCCATAGCAGAACTTTTAAAACAATAAACATGAATTTCATCCACGTTGGATCTTGTGAACTCTGCAGCCGTTAATGATAGTGTGTAATGCTGCAACCAGCCACAAATACTTTTTAAATGTTTTACTTTAATGCCGTAACCGGTTTCCGGCTATCATGCCCATCTTCAGATGGCGAATATTTTTAGTTACACAGATGTTTTCACCTACAACATGTCGTGTGCTACCACTCTGCACAAGAATACCCTGAGTATTTAGTGCCACTTTATAATTTAAAATCGACCTGGAAAACTACATGGACCACAACAAAACAAATCGACATGTAGTGGAACTTATGTCAGTGAACACAACTATTTTGCACCACATATAAATAAATGCGAGCGCTTTAGTGTATTTTTTATTAATGAAACATATTATAAAGTGGCACTAAATACTCAAATATTCTTCTGCAGTGTGGGAGCAGACGACCTGCTGTTGGTCAAAATATATGTGTAAGTGGAAATATTCGCCATCTGAAGATGGGCGTGGTAGCCCGAAACCGGTCATGGTACTGAAATAAAACATTTAAAAAGTATCTGTGCTGTTTGTGTCATTCAACAACTAATAAACAGTAAGAATAATAATAATTCATGCGCCTAAACTTGCTCAAGTAGTGTCAACTCGAATAAAATAATTTGAAATTTAGGCTGCATCCTTCAGTAGCACTGATAAATTGTAAAACAAAAAGATACGTTTTGAACTTCTTCGCCGTCGTCCTCTTCAGAGCGACGAAACTGTTCGATTTCTTATAAATACCGTCGTCCTTCAACAGCCGATGTCTCTTTTCTTGAGTGTCCTTGGACTATCCAAAGTCATACTTTAGAGCGCTGGCTGAACTGAACATTATAGCCTGCGCCTAGCAGTTGACAGGCAACCAATAGTGAGTCGTCAGCTTGCATCGAAGGACAGCGTTTTCGTTTTGCAAGATGTCAGTGCCACGCGATATTTCTGGTGTGACCTTTTGTTTACAGTACTGAACTTGTGTCTTGAGGAGCTGCGTGGTTAGATGGTAAACACACGGGTCCCGGAGCACTGGGATCACTGCCGGCACGATTTCAGCCATATGCAGCCATCTTCTCTGTTCGTGCGGTTTGGGCTTTTATTTTGCTCAGTATACTCTCTTACTTTCCGCTGCTGCATCCATGGCTGCCGCGGAAGGATACGGGTTTCATGAAAGTTGATATGTCAGCCATAGTACAGGCGATGGCCGGCAATTGGCGACATGCTCCACATTCATAATAACAATAACAGTAACAGCAATATGGTCTTTTCTAACGTCACTCTGTATTGTTCGTCTTCCGAAGAAAGGTACAGCAACGCACTTTTTTCGCTGGCTGTGAAATGATATATCCTTTAAGGATGGGATCTTCTTGCCGTGCATCCACAGCTGCTGCAGAAGCATATGGGTTTCTTGAAAGTCCATATGTCAACCACAGTCCAGGTGATGTTTGATTCTTGGTGATGTGCTGTATTGCTTCATATTCAGAACAATAAAAATTGTAACAAAAGTTCCTAGTGGACGCTACACGATTTTTTGTCATCCATCATTGTTCCGTGGTGTTCGTCTTCCGATGAAAGCTAGAGTCATATAGTTTTTCCTCTGGCGGAAATTTGCTGTGTCATTTAAGAATGGGGTCTCCTAGCGCTCATTTACGTGTTAGAGACAAATGGGTAACTGCCTGTCGAAAATTTATACCATGTGACGAATCCAACACGATGGAGATTTCTGCTTCTGGAAAGCCTTTGGACACTTAGAACAGAGCAATGTTGAAGAAAACCACATATGGCACATGTCTCTTCTCAAACGACAGAACTGATCATAGGTATCAAAATCATCTTACAGAGCTAAGTTTCTTGTGCTCGTGTCTTGATAATTCATGATTTAAGATCATCTGAACAGACAAGAATAGACCGTTATTTTCTTGAATTTCCAATGATTCTTATATACTGTAGGTACGCGAACGATACATATTTTCACACTGCGGGTTACGTCGATCTTGACAGTTCACGTGGTACATGTATGAGAAATCTTAGTGTGACGGCCAAATTAATCTTTTGTTTTAAGATGATTTAAATTTTAGTCCCGACAGCGATGGGTTAACCATCTGAGTTAAGAATCCTTCATACCATTTTGCCACCACGTTTGAGCGACACTCGTTCTGAGTTATCGGCTTTTGTGCTGACAGTATGTTGTTCATCTATAATATCTTTAACCGTCGACAGTGCTGCAAATTACTGAAAGTTAATTGTACTTAATTTTTACAGCTCATTGCACACAATTATTAGAGGCATTTTATACATTTAGTGCTTCACAGCTGTTATGTAAAGTATATATAAAGTAATTTACATTCACCAAAGCTGCTATTGCAGCCTTTAAACCGCTACCACTTACAATCTTCCGAGTATCGTCAGGCAGTACAAGTATACCTCACTGTATTACGTAACAAGTAGCTATGACCTGGTAGTAACTATGAAATCATAGCTACTGTTATATAATGTAACGTATGCTTCCTTTAATATAATGTAATGCGATTTTTATTGTAAATCAAAATTTTCTGTTTTACGAGATGATTTTACTTTAAAAACATTTTCTGAGTGAGAAAGTAAGGGCTACTGATAAATCAGGCGCAGCTACATTTGTACTGACGTAGACTGATGTGCTGTTTGTATTCAGTATCTCGTGGCAACTTTGGTTTAGTTCGAAAAATATTTCTTGTGTCTTGTTCTGTTTGCGCCCACAAATGGGTTTCCCATTGGCGAGTTACTGGAGTAAATCTTCAGTCTTCACGAAGGTTTAATGGAGCGGTGTGATTTGTTTTTAGTCAAGTGGACTCCCTAGAATGGGACGAAACAAATGTGACCGTTACTAGTGGGCACACCTTCCATGATTTCTGTCTTCGCGGTGAAATGTATAATGTGATTTGTCTGGTGCGTCATTCAGTAAGGCGAAGCAGATACCATCACCTGCGTATTTGAGGCCTTCTAGTGAGACTACTACATTTATAGTTCCATTTTCTCCTGAAAGTGACGTATGCACCTGTGCCTCCCGAAGTTTATCAGTGGAAATAAGTTCCTCGTGTGTGTCTTCTATTGTATCCTACAACTTCTCACGTTTTACGCACGTTGAAAGGGAAGTTCTTTGTACGCAGTGCGGCTCAGGTAAATAAGGATGTCTGAAAGGCAACAGTGCCTATTCGGATGGAACCATCATGAAATCATCTACGAGTAAAGTACAACAGTTTGACGTATTAACACGAGTTCTATAAAGTTATTAACTCTGCACCACCCTAGTTGCAGATGTACAAATTCGTTATAGATCATCCGTATAAATGACGGACGTATCGCCTGTTGGCTCTTGTCTCGGGTTCTTTGGCCGACGTTTGTTTAACAATTTTGATAACGTTCGGCCAGCACGAGTGGTTAGCATTGTCAAGGGTTCACACTCCTTACTGTGCATGACCAGCAAAGGAGGGTGAACTTTTGACACTTCCGGATGCTCGTGGTGGCAGAACGTCATCAAAATAGTTAAGTAAGCGTCGACCGAAGAATCCTAGACAGAAGCCAACAGGTGATACGTCAACAAGGGGCAGCCTCAACAATGTTGCTTAATCGACTGCTGATGAATTAATTCATGAGCTCATACTGTGCATTTATTTATTATATCTAGAACTCTAATACCACGAACGAACAGAAGGAAGTGTCTTCTGAGCAAGAGACTTTCGATTTCGACGTTCAAATAGATTTAAAACTGTTCCTGTGTTTACTTTTGGAGAGTGCTGTGATAAATAAAAAATAAAAATAATTACAGGAGATATGGCCATTAATATTATAGTGTTTTGTATTTGAGACGTAAAAAATGAGAAAATAAAACTTCCCGAAATATCAAAACGGTGCGCCAGTCCAGTGCTCGAACGTGGAATCTTGTTTTTGGCAGGCTGTGCAGGAAAGCTGAGAGCTGCTAAGACGTTCGTGAAGTGGGAGACAGATACTGACAAAGCTGAAACTGTGAATCAGACCTGGGTAGCTCAGTCGGTAAGAGCACAGTCCACGAAATGCACAATTTTAATCTACGAGGAAATTTCAAAAAGTTCAAATGGCTCTGAGCACTATGGGACTTAACAGCTGAGGTCATCAGTCCCCTAGAACTTAGAACTAATTAAACCTAACTAACCTAAGGACATCACACACATCCATGCCCGAGGCAGGATTCGAACCTGCGACCGTAGCGGTCGCGCGGTTCCAGACTGTAGCGAGGAAATCTTTTATTTGTGACTATGAACGCACTAATCGTGCACGACTTCAGGTGACATCCCTGATCTAAATGATCGAAGACCTCTATTCGTCACATGCTTTCTGATTACATCTTCTGCCTTGATTGTCGTATTCGTTCCTCCTCGCAGAACGATGCAAGCCGTAAGTGTAAGTTTCCTTGCAAAATTGTACGCGTGCCACGTGACTTTGGTATTTTATACCATGAAACATCATTTTACAGTACGCCTACGTTATGTGTTTGAAGATAAAGGTAATGAAGTTTGACTGCACTGAGGACTTTGGTACACGATGGTACGAGATTGTGTAGTGGTTGAAATGGCAATCTAGGTACCTGTGGTAGAATATGTCTTATCGACCTCTTTAATATGGATTTGATATAGACCCGATAGCACCAGTATTCCTTCTAGCGTTTCGTAATGTAATCCTCCATTTATTCAGTTAATTTTTTAAATATTTTTTGATGCACAGTTATTCAGACCCGTCCGGCAAGTTCCTCTCCATTTGTTCCACAGCACAAATTTCCCAGCACATATTTTCCTTCCAACAGCAATTCTGCCGACCGTGGTGTCGTAAAATTTTAAGATAGCAGATGGGACAGGAGGTATCTACGTCCAGTTACCCCGATTTGATGTCGCTGATTTTTCTGATTCATTTTAAGTCAACACTGCGCCGATTTCTCCAGTTGGTCACTGTTAGGCCTGTCTCGTCCTTCTCAATCGAAACTGCTTCACTACATTTATGATTAATTCGCAGTACATTCTTACGTCTTTTTCTTCATGTAATGCTGTGCTCCAGCTGTATAATCTCACGAACACCCGCCTCAGTTTCGTGTCAGCATGTGATGGAAGATTCAGATAAAATCTGCTCAAAAACAGAAAAAAGTTTGCGCCATCCGCATCACTTGCTTGGTTTGTGTTTCTTTGACTGGAAATCTCTTTCGCGATATTTCTATGATACAGGAAATGGCTGATACGACTAGCTATGTAATATAGGTACATTCACTGCACAATTCAGGAGAACAATTTGTTCAGCCGTGACCTGGACAATATGATTTGCATACACAGGCATGAGTTGCGGTCTTTCCGAGCTTGGACCGTGGACGCATTGTCATTTTACTGCTAGAAGATTTGTCAGTACCGTAAGTTGCCCGCCGAATTGTCGTATGCGTGCCACAGCGACATTCAAGATCTTCCTCTTAGCAGTCGCGTGTGGTGAAGAACACTAGCTGACGACTGCTACTACAAATTAAGTCAATTAAGTATCACGAGTAGAAAGCAACGACACTGCATTTCTGGAGGCAGCTGAGTGGGCAGTAAGCAGCTATCTCCACACTATCACTTTGGCCTCTAGGTGTACATTATGAATAACAATACAAATGCCACAGCACTGCGATGTCCAAAGAAGGAGGGCAACCTGGATGGTCTCTTCGCCAACGAGTGGAGGATTAGTCTGAAGTCTGAAGTGGACCGTAGAAGAGTGGGGAGGCTTCCAGGTACCAAAGGAAGTGGCAAGTACAGCGGGTTTCATCGTCTTATATTCTTGTTTGGCTTTTGCGTAAGAGGCCATGCTTTGTAACATTTATTTCTTGAATTCTTCGTTCTTCAGCGAATACTGGCCACTCTCGCATCCAGACAGGTCGGCTTCCAGGGCAGTTGTTTCAGACAGCTGGGGACAGACAGTCGGTGCTTATCTTCAGAGGTGTGGGAGGTTATGCCCTCATCGATGACGAGGCTAACAGACAGCCGGGCCAGTCAAGTTTTGGGCCAGTGACATGTACACCTGTCATCGTTATCGAGAGCAGCTTGAGGACTGTGCAGTACCGGGGTAGTATCGTCCAAATAACTGTCCAGCATTACTGTCAACATCTCTGCGATGAGTTTATATTCCAAGACTACAATGCACGGCCGGCCGGGGTGGCAGAGCGGTTCTAGGCGCTTCAGTCTGGAACCGCGCGACCGCTACGATCGCAGGTTCGAATCCTGCCTCGGACATGGATGTGGATGTCCTTAGGTTAGTTAGGTTTAAGTAGTTCTAAGTTCTAGGGGACTGATGACCTCAGCAGTTAAGTCCCATAGTGCTCAGAGCCATTTGAACCATTTACAATGCACGATCACACATCGCCAGCCGCGAGAACACGTTCCTCCGGGAGACAGCTATCAACGGAGTGGAATCGCCTGCGGTATCTGTTGATGTGAACCCGATTGTGGATACTACACACCGATAGAAACATGAAGTGCGTTGCCGCAGGAGTCTTCCAGAGGCACTAAATCACCTCAGATCGGGACACCTTCAAAGAGTGGCACAGTAACATATCGACTACCTTGTGGACATCGTGTTAAGGAGAACGCGCAATCCGGAGTCACATTGTGCTCAGTGTAATCCGCCAGCATATCTGTATTTCACAGATGTACAAGGGCACGTTCGAACAGCCTGCTGTTATTTTAGTCTTGTTTTTTTCCCGCAATAGAATTATTTTTTAGTTTGATGAGGCTTGTTGTTTCAATGCCTACTCGCGTGATTTCAAGCCCTCTCATGTTCGCAGATATGAAGGTGACGCAAAACTTGTTTTGAGCGACTTGTATTTACGTGAAAATTACAAACGTCCTAGTGAGACCGTGAACATGTTTCGAAATTGTGTTCCTGAACGTGATTTGTGCCATGTGCTATGGACGATCGTTGAAGGGAAGAGGCTACACATGTACTGTAAATAGCAACGCACTTGACAACTTTTAGACACGAATATAGCGAGGAAGGGGGGGCTAGTCTATCGCGAACGGCGCGCTTTCAGTGAGGGTGAGTGTTCTGTGGACTGCTGATCGGCCCCGAGTGTCAGTCGCGGAGCTGAATGAGGCCGGCGTGCCGCGGCGTATCGCGGCTGACGTCGCGACGCCGGCGCCCAGTGCTCCGGCGGCGGCGGCGGCGATAAGCGGTGCGCAAGAAGGGTCGCCGTGTCACTCAGCGGCTATCTGGCGCGTGTTTTCACCGCAGACCATTGTCTGGCGGCGCGCCGCGGCACGGCCGCCCTTATCTGCAGCAGGTGGCGCTCGCAGCACACTCGCGGCGCCGGCGCCGGCGCGCCCCCGCCGTGTGCCGGCAGCCAGGGCGGCTCCTATCTGCCTCCGGGGCACCGCGCCGTCCGGTCCACGCGCCGCTACTTGCTGCCACCTCCCGCGGACACTCGCCTTGTTAACCGCCGACCCTCAACTGAATCAATACCGCCGCTCTGCGCCGCAACACCGACGCTTGTTGGCCGGTCTGGAGAGTCATTTTCACATATGTCACTTCATCGTTGTTGTAATAATAATAATGGTTTATGAACTAGGACATAATTTTGATTTGTAGGATGCTGCTGCAAAAAATAAGGTGGAATTAGATGTAGCATGAATCACCTAAAACTTGTACCTCCCTCAATCCCCCCCCCCTTCTCTCTCTCTCTTTCATTCCACACACACACACACACACACACACACACACACACACACACATAGAGTCTAAGCCCTCCCCCAGCAGACACACAACAAAACCCTTTCACCGAATGTACAAAATCAGCACCACGCTCACAGTCATCAGAAACATAACGATGAACAAATCAACAGCGACGACAACATAATGTCCCTCTACGAGTATGGTGAAACACATGTTTTCTCATATCTTGTATTTGTGAAAAAAAGTGTGAAAACACGTGAAACTGAAGTACAAAAATGTGTTGGAAACTATATAATTACAGTAGAAAAAGAAAATACACCAGAGATGCACAAATGGAAGGGAAAAGCAAGCTCAGCACATACACAAACGTTATTCACAAAAAAGTATTTTCAAAAATAAGCAGTTTCTTTACGACTGCTTTCCAGATGACTTACTGTCGAACGATAAAAGGCGTAAAAACGAGTCAACCTGTAGTAATGAACTTTTTACATATGTAGTTCTAGGTGAGCAACAGATATAAATAAAATGCACTTATCAAAGTTTTAAACCCTAAAACAGGAAAATAACCATGAACTTTGTTTGATATTTTGCATTGTGTTTTGCAGAACCCAAATTTGCACCCCTTTTATTTCGTCACGGTTCACAATATCTGCACGGAAAATGGTAACAGGCAACGTGCGCGTAATTTTACTCTACTCTCAACTCTTCTATGAACCGACATATTGAAGCAAATATTTTTAACGCGATAATGTACTTTTTGACGAGATTCGAATGTTCTTGAAAATACAAGACCCGTGATATAACGATTATTAATTTTGACTTTGAAACTTTTCGCAAAAAATTTGCAAAATGTGTTAAAATTGAATGGTTAAGTGTCTGGAATCGGTTATTGCGGTCTAAATATCCCGAATTTGCTTCTCATTCTAGGCTCCACCTTTGTATCGTGCCTTTCGTCTTTAATTTTTTTTTTTTTGTTTTGTAGCAAAAACTGTTCACTTAAGCATGAGCATGTACAAAAGACTGAAATAGTTTTCCGTAGCGTCTCGTGATGCGCTTGAAGTCAGTAAATAGTTTCATTTACAACAATCATGATGATCTCCTATGAATGTCGTATGAAGTAGGCCATAGTAATACAGGCCTACATACAATGACGGAGCATGAAGTAAATAGCCCACTTGGCCAAGTTTACAGTGCAACGGGCGATTCTGGCGTTTGCCTTTTAGGATAAGGACATTCCTCGGCTACTATTTTCGAAAAGTTTCAACGCCAACATTAACGAGTATTTTCAACAGTTTCCGAGTGCCATTGAAATGAAATGTCGTGTGGCTAGGGCCTCCCGTCGGGTAGACCGTTCGCCTGGTGCAGGTCTTTCGAGTTGACGCCACTTCGGCGACCTGCGCGTCGGTGGGGATGAAATGATGATGATTAGGACAACACAACACCCAGTCCCTGAGCGGAGAAAATCTCCGACGCAACCGGGAATCGAATCCGGGCCCTTAGGATTGACATTCTGTCACGCTGACCACTCAGCTACCGGGGGCGGACCGAGTGCCATTAAAAATAGTACACTTGCAATGTCTCTGTTCGTCCAAGAGTTAGCATTCTACTATACGTCCAAAAACATCGTTTCGTAGCCTCGAAATGTTCACCAACTAAAATGGTTGCCAATATTAGGTGATTCATCAAGTGTACCGGACGACAGTCACTAGTTTTACATTTACTGCTAGCGAAACCGGCAACTCTCCCCCCCCTCCCCCCCCCCCACCATGCCCTCTCGGTGCACATCCTCCTCCCCCTCTCTTTGTCTAGCTCCTCCCGCTCCCCTCCCTCTCTGTTCATCACCTCTTCCCCTCTCTCTTTCCATATACTCCTCCCTTCTCTCCTCTCTCCTTCTCCTCTCACCTCTCTGTCCATCTTCTCCTTCTTCCTTTCATCTCCTTTGTACCCCCTCTCTGTGACGTTGAGTCTTGTGTATTGTTATTGAAATTCCGATTCCGTAATGGTATTCTAATCATAAGCCGATAAGCCAACTTTCCTGCCTTGTGTGGAAACCGACTGCAAGGAAAAACCGGCACACTGCTGTGTGTGTGTCTTGTTTTCATTCTTGCAATCAGTTTTAACTACAATGGCTATGCATTTAAACCATTAGACAAATTTTTTCTCTCATATATATTACTTACATGCAATATGTCGGTTCATTCAAGAGTTAGCATGCCACTATACGTCCAAAAACCTCGTTTCGTATCTTTGAAATGTTCACCTCACCATTTTATATACGTATATATGTTGGTCAACATTTCAGCGTGACGAAACGAGGGTTTGGGACGTATAGTAGTTAGCTAACTCTTGGATGAACCGAGATATTGCAAGTATAAATAACAAATATGAGAGAAACAATCTGTCTAGTGGTTTAAACGCCCAACTATTGCGGTTAAAACTGGTTGTTAGAAAGAAAACAAACCATACATTTTCACAGCAGAGCACAACACAGCTTTTTCATTTTCGCAGTCTATTTCAACAGAAAAAATGTACATTGATTTCTCTTTATATATTACGTATCTATTCGTGATTTTTGGTAACAACTTTTCCCCTTTATATGTTACATGTCTACTTGTATATCATATATATTAAAAATATATAGCCTGTGCCCGTTCGATTGTTTATTAAGGTAACGTGTAAGTATCTGAAGTAAGTCGGTAGAGTACATTTCTAGTTTTTTGGTACCAACGTTCAGCAGCGACTTTTCTTTATATAGTAGTACAGATTACTGATTTCAGTCGCGATGTATAGTCATCTTCAGATCAGGTTGCAGCATAACAAGCCTCGTAACACAAAGATGGATTTATTGTCATACTCACACTCGTGCGCTTCTTTGCTATCGGGCTTATTATACTGCAACACAAATCCGGAGATGAATGAAAAGCATTCCCTAAAACTGCAGTTGTCAAAATAAAACCAATCAACGGCGTTCAGTACAACAGGTCGTTAGCCTCTTGATGTAGTCACTTCTGAAACTGCCTTTTGCGTTTTATTTCCAAAATTACACCAATGGCATAACAGAATATCCTACGTGTAAATATGTATCTATTGCTTGTGTTTTACGGCTTAAGTAGATAGTCTGCACATTCGCAGCTGTGCTTCGAACTTACTTAAATCATCTACATATGCACTGGCTGTTTTCTTGGTCTAGTAGTACACAACTACATTCCATCAGGTATGATGTCACAAAGTTTCCATTCAGATGAAGTTTTCATACCCTATGGTACACTACAGTCTATCATAATTTCATTTTTTGTAGTTACTTTGAATGACATAAGGCTGTAGTGAGTATAGCGTTATTCTTCGAATGAAATTATGAGTCATTTTCCTCCTCTCCCGTTTAGGGATAGTGAAAATGCTTCCGTTCAAGTAGACTCCCCAGGACGTTTCATGTTCAGGTCCCACTTCTCACAAAAGAGTAAAAACACTAATTGTATGTGTTGTGTACCAGATACACCGGAAGCTTAGTTTTGAAGCTCCTGTTTACTTTACCAAACTCATTTAAGGACACTTTTACTCTTAAGTCTGGTTCTTTTATGACCATCCAGTTATCATCGTCAACTACCGTGCGTACAAAAATTCGTCATTTGTATAACTTCATTTTTTAATTTGTACCATTTTCATTTCAATATGTAAATTACCCACTATTTTAGCCACACTGTAATTTATTTTAAGACCTAATTGCTAAGTTCTTCAGTTTCTTCGTTAAAGTTTATGTACGCCAGAGGCAAACAGTATGAAGTCATCCGAAAAACGAAGCTTATTCAGGTATTTCTACAACGTTCTTTCAGTTTAAGGATTTGAAAACTTCCTCTAGGACTGCTGTCAATAGCTTCCGTGACTCGTTTTTGAGTTTGATATATCTCACTATCCTGCTGAAGTGTAAAGGAAGCTGTAACATTGATGTAAGTATCAGTGGTATGTTTATCCTTCAGTATGCTAAAATATATTGGATTGATGGTAAATTTCTCAAGGACTGCTAGCACAGATTTCTTTGAACCCCTGCGATAAGCTTTCTCAAACTTTATGAATCCCTAGATGAGTGCTAATGCACACTCACTGCTGCAGTATGTATTTCCGTTTACGAGTTGCGTGTGGGCTATTGTGCTGCATCCATCTCTTGTTCCTGTTTTCTCCACATTTTGATCGTTTTCAAACTTTTCTCACATTCTCTCGAGTAGGTGTATTTAATTCAGCATAATCTATCATGTTCCTGTCATCCTCTGCTTGAAATTCTCGCTTTGTTTTTAAGAGCTGCCTTGTGCCGTGTGCTGTATCCTTTCTTTTGCTTTCTTCGAACCTGCAATGACTTTTACTTTTGCATAAAAGCCTTTGTTACATAGTTGTCTACTTTGTCTCTCTAAGTAAAATCATCACGTTCTAAGATGCTCTGTTTGTTGCTTCATTTAATGTTGCGCACATCGCTATTTCGAGGTTTAGATTCACGTATATTTTTTAAACATTTTTTCAGTTTTCATCCGTGTGGACAATGTTGAAAGTTGGTTGTATCTGTTTAAAAATTTATGAAAACTTGTTGTTATTTCCCGAGATGCAGATAACACCCAGTTTTAGATAAAGTTTCCGCACACTTTTTTTTCTTTCAGATCTTGCAGTAACTTATGTTTCATTTATAGGTCAATGAATTTATATCGTTTCTTGTATACAGTTTGCAAACGCATAGATGCCTGAAAGCCAGAAATTGCTAACGGAATACCGCAAAGCTGAATACTACATCACTACCTCCTGAACATTTCACCTGTTAGTTATATTCTCATAAAGAAAAAAATACTGAAATACGTTCGTTCCACTATTTTTTAAGGATTCGCAAATCACAGGTAAGTAAATGCATACGAGGAAATACTCGCAGTAAAAGGAACTGCAAGAACGAAACGATAGTTGGAAGATTCTAAAAAAACGCTGGGAGCTAAGTGTATCTGCGAAGGAAATAATGAAACGACTGATGTATCTGAAATCTGGTTTCTATCGCAACTTTTTAATATATAGATTCCTTCTTCAGTATTTACCTATGATGTGATAGTTTCAAATCACACTTTAGTGTCACAGTCACAGATCAGGTACAGTTCTGTAGTGCTAAACATTTACATTTAATCATTTACGTAATCTGTGGTACAAAGTTCATTTTAGTGTCCTGTACGCTTCTTACTGTCAGAGCGTGCACAAACTTTTGTAGAAATCCTGGAAAAAGAGTTGTAACTGGAGATGTTTTACGATCCGGGAACATACGACTGCAGCATACACCCAAGGCATTTTAGCACCTATCTGACACTTTATTGAAAATCTCAAAGGGCATAAACATTACGTTGGGTAGTTTGGTGAACCAGAGACATCTAAGAACAGAATGGTACGCTGGTGAACAGGTTGTCGTCCAGCACAATGAGCCTGAACCATATGCGGCGGTGTACAAGCTTCATAACATCCAAATAGAGGTTAAACTTTTGAGCAAATACTAACGCAATAGTGATAAGTGAAACAACGGAATTACGAAAAAACTTTCATCGCTGGATCATCGTCGTGTCAAAGATTACACGTTAACTTTCTCGAGCATGACATTCTGTGACGATGACAAATGTAGTATAAATAGCCTGTATTGGAGAACATGCAATCCAATTGAAACTATGTAGGGTGAGGGCAGTTCATAATCTGTTTAATGGATCAGAGTGCTGAGCTCAAGGTAACATGCAGGAGTTGGACAAAAATATTGAAACTCAAAAATACAACACATTACCACGTCTAATACGGCTTAGGATACCCGTTGGCGTTGAAAACAGCTTGCAGTAGTCTCACAGTGGACAAATATAGGTCCTGTATGGTTTTAGGGGAATCTTATACCATTCTTCCAGCAAAATAGTGGCAGGTTCAGGTAACGATGATGGAGATGGATAGCGATCACGTACCCTTCTCTCCACAATGGACCCCAAAGGCTCGATAATACTGAGATCTGGTGACCGGTGACCAGGGGATACGCGACATTCGTCCTTGTACTCACAAAATCAGTCCTGGACGATGCGAGCTGCGTGAACAGGGGGCCGGTCGTCTTGCTACACAGCATCACCACTGAGAAACAAACATTGTACCATGGGATGGACCTAATCAGCCAAACTGGTTACATAATCCTTGGTAGTAATGCGATCTTGCAGAACAACCATGGGGCTCATGGAATACCACTATGCGGCTGCCCATATCATCAAAGACCCCTCACCATGTTTCTCTCTTGGAGGTAAATTCGGCCGAATGTTGGAAACAGCGAGAAACAAGAACCATCTGACCAAATTACGTTCCTTCATTGCTCCATAGTCCAGGTTTTACCGCTTCGGCAACACCTCTTCCTGCTCGGGCATTTGCTTAACTGATGAGCCTTACAATTCACTTTTTATGGACGTCCCTTCTTGTTGTTTTGATGCTGATAGGGTTCATAGGGCAACATTTACTTGTGCAAGAAGTTCTGAAACAGTCGTTCACTATGAAACGTCCCCTTCGAAAAATGAATGAATTACTGTGCTGGTAAACCCCTTACGTTATTTGATTTTCAAACAGCTGAACAAAACTGAACGTACTAAGACATTTATCTCTTTTACTTATTCTGTTCATCACTAAACTGACACACAATATTTTTAGCGCAACGCAATCTGACTTTCAATAATCCCTACAAAAGAATGGCCCTGACTAACAATAACCTATACCTTTCATGAATCACTTACCTCACAAAAATCTTCGTTACTCGAACTACTGCAATACAGCGAGCGCCAATACTGCCAGCTAAATAAAAGATTCAAACTACTGAAGGCACTAACTACTGATAGGCATAGTTAGTAAATGAAAGATTTTGATAGAGAACAAACAATGTATTTACCTTAATAATGTTCAAAAGTGATCATATATATATCAGTTCATGATATCCAGTGTTACAAATTTACTCTTTCTGATAGACACACGTCCAGATCGTCCGCTCTCAACATTCTGCCATCTCTCTCCCCACATCCTCCACTGCTAGCGGCTCACCTTCAACTGCGCAACGCTACGCGCTGTTCACATCCAACTGCCCAACACTACAATAGCGAATATTTCAACAATGCTAACGAGCCACAGACTGTAGACAGCACAGTCAGTGATTTTCATACAGAGGGCTACGTGGTGTTACCAAAATAAAAACCTAAACAGCCTACTTACATAGCCCCCATGCTCCCCACAATAAAATTTACGAATTGTTTTGGGCAGTGGCCAATACAGATTTGAATTTTTTTTATAATTACAATAACAAAGAAATCAAATGCACACACTTATTGATATACTGTTGGTCCAAAGCAAAGATTTTCTCACAGTCCATAAATACAGTCCTAATCGTTCATCACAGTAAAATTGCAGTGTTTTTCTCAAAGTCTGTGCAGTAAAAGAAAATGCACACGGAAGTAGTGAATTTCCATGCAGTCTTGAAGAAGTAGTGTAGTCCTTCCAACAGAAAGACAGTGCTAACTCTTGACATGCAGACAGATAATGGGCCACAACAGAGCAAACCCATCGCAGAGTCAGTCTAAGTTTTGAAGAATATTGATAGGTAGGTGATCATACAGCAGACCCACTGTAGTCCTGGTAGAGATTACGGTATTGGTGGGCCACCAGAGGTGCAGGCCCACTGCAGTCCTTGTAGAAATAATGGCATTGGTGGGCCATCAAAGATGCAGACCCACTGTAGTCCTTGTAGAGATAATGGTAATGGTGGGTCATCAAAGGTGCAGACCCACTGCAGTCCTTGTAGAAACTGCCAGCAGCCATCTGTTGCGACTGTGCAGGTGCACAATCACCATCGAAGAGTCTTGTGGACAATATAGCAAGTCCATAAACCACCACTTGTGCACTCACAAAGTTTTTGAAATTGTCCTTAGAACCAGCAATACTGTTAACCAATCCCTTGCTGAATTATTAACACATGTGCAAACACTAACAGTCCCAACTTCTCACATATTGTGCATTTACTATGACCAACAGATATGTGTGCACTGAAATGAAACTTAATTTGAATTTTTGTGAGGTAAGTGATTCATGAAAGGTATAGGTTATTGTTAGTCAGGGCCATTCTTTTGTAGGGATTATTGAAAGTCAGATTGCGTTGCGCTAAAAATATTGTGTGTCCGTTTAGTGATGATCAGAATAAGTAAAGAGAGAAATGTCTGAGTACGTTCAGTTTTGCTCAGCTGTTTGAAAATCAAATAACGTAAGGGGTTTACCAGCACAGTAATTCATTAATTTTTCTAAGGGGACGTTTAAACTATGTGTCGTTATAATTATCTTCAATGACCGTCTGCGATGATCACTCAACACACACTTTAGTCCGCGTTGTAGCTCGCCCGATTTCCTCCCGTACAGTATAAATCTTCGATGCGATGCCTTTGGAAACGTCAAACCCTTCGGTTACCTTGGTTATGGAAGCACCTATTATACGATCATCAACAATCTGCCCACGTTCGAATTCACTTAAGTCCGACATAATTTACTTACGACTACACAAAACATATTTGTGAACACGACTGACGATTGTAACGTGTTGAGGACATTGTACAGGGGCCGTTCGTGCTCAGATACAAGAGCGCAACTTGCAGGCCTCTGCAGCGTCTACATTTATGTTCAAGCATACATTTCTCGCGGTGTCGCCGTATTTTTGTCCAATCCGTGTATCTTAAGCAAGTACTACCCATTCAAAACATTTTAAAAATGGATTAAACACAATCATGACCGCAATAAAATATTTGTTTACAATACTTACTGGTTTCCGATAGAATATGACGATCTTCAGGCGGCTACGGTGAACGGAGCAGCTGTTGTGACTCCACGGACGTTTACCCCACGAGAAATGTTCTCAAAAATTATTAAAATATTGATTGCAGCAAACCAAATAAATCGTGATTTTCCGCATACAGCTAGAACCAGGTGCTTTACAAGTATGAGAAAATAAGGCTTTGAACTAAATTAAAGTCTGTCAACGCAGCAGACAAGGGCGCACTCCTACTTTACAGTATCTCAGGAAGGTGATTAGTGGTAAGCCTGAGGGCTGGCTTGTCCTACACACTTTCGAATATCACGCGGAAAAAGTGAACGGCAAATTTTATCACGAGGGATATCTCTGCCTATTTAGGTGGTAGTCGACAAAAATTTTTGGCATTCAGAAGTAGAAAGATCGCGCTGTAACGAAAAACGCCTTTGTTTTAATGATTTGCACCCCCAGCTCTGTTACCACATCGATGACACTACCAACTACATTTCGAGATAATATAAAACAACTGCCATTCTTCGTACATTTTGGATGTCCTGCGTCATTCGTATCTTACAAGGAGCCAATACCGCACAGCAGTACTCTAGGAAAGGATGGACGAGATAGACTGTTATTAGATTTGTTGCAATTTCTTTGTTTTATTTTTCAGTTCGAAATGGTTCATATGGCTCTGAGCCCTATGCGACTTAACTTTTGAGGTCATCGGTCGCCTAGAACTTACAAAGGAACCTCCCCATCGCACCCCCCTCGGATTTAGTTATAAGTTGGCACAGTGGATAGGCCTTGAAAAACTGAACACAGATCAATCGAGAAAACAGGAAGAAGTTGTGTGGAACTATGAAAAAAATAAGCAAAATGTACAAACTGAGTAGTCCATGCGCAACATAGGCAACATCAAGGAGATCGCAAGTTCAGGAGTGCCGTGGTCCCGTGGTTAGCGGGAGCAGCTGCGAAACGAGAGGTCCTTGGTTCAAGTCTTCTCTGGAGAGAAAAGTTTAATTTTTTATTTTCAGACAATTATTATCTGTCCGTCCGTCTGTCCGTCCAATGCGAGGTAACTGCCCCGTAATATGGGGGCGCTACACCTAAACAAACATCGAAACACACGACGTCAGTCGATTACAGCGCACGGAAGAGAGAGTATTCCTGCTAACGAGGCTCCCTGGCTGGCAGTTGACTGTTCACTACTTTGGACGAGAGTGCATTAAATAGGTGAGATGTATTCCGTGGGCAATATGGATCCAGCAAATATAGCTCGCAACTTAAATAACAAGGTCAATGAATATTTTCCGAACCCATACTACGGTGCAGTTACCTCGCATCGGACGGACGGACAGATAATAACTGTCTGAAAATAAAAAAAATTAAACTTTTCACTCGATGGAAGACTTGAACCAAGGACCTCTCGGTCCACAGCTGCTCACGCTAACCACGGGACCACGGCGCTCCTAAGATTACACAACCCTTGATATGGCCTATCTTACGCATGGACTACTCAGTTCTATATTTTGGTTATTTTTTCATAGTTCCACACAACTTCTTCCTGTTTTTCTCGATTGATCTGTGTTCAGTTTTTCAAGGCCTATCCACTGTGCCAACTTATAACTAAATCAGAGGGGGGTGCGATGGGGAGGTTCCCTTGTTAGAACTAATTAAAGCTAACTAACCTAAGGACATCACACACATTCATGCCCGAGGCAAGATTCGAACCTTCGACCGTAGCGGATGCTCGGTTCCAGACTGTAGCGCCTAGAACCGCACGGCCACTCACGCCGGCCTTTTTTTTCAGTAAAAAGCATGTATGTTCACATATCATCTACTTTGTGATGGTTTCAATTCAAGATGGTTCAAATGGTTCAAATGGCTCTGAGCACTATGGGATTTAACATCTGAGGTCATCTGTCCTCTAGAACTTAGAACTGGACCTGACGGGATACCAATTCGATTCTACACAGAGTACGCGAAAGAACTTGCCCCCCTTCTAACAGCCGTGTACCGCAAGTCTCTAGAGGAACGGAGGGTTCCAAATGATTGGAAAAGAGCACAGGTAGTCCCAGTCTTCAAGAAGGGTCGTCGAGCAGATGCGCAAAACTATAGACCTATATCTCTGACGTCGATCTGTTGTAGAATTTTAGAACATGTTTTTTGCTCGAGTATCATGTCGTTTTTGGAAACCCAGAATCTACTATGTAGGAATCAACATGGATTCCGGAAACAGCGATCGTGTGAGACCCAACTCGCGTTATTTGTTCATGAGACCCAGAAAATATTAGATACAGGCTCCCAGGTAGATGCTATTTTTCTTGACTTCCGGAAGGCGTTCGATAACAGTTCCGCACTGTCGCCTGATAAACAAAGTAAGAGCCTACGGAATATCAGACCAGCTGTGTGGCTGGATTGAAGAGTTTTTAGCAAACAGAACACAGCATGTTGTTATCAATGGAGAGACATCTACAGACGTTAAAATAACCTCTGGCGTGCCACAGGGGAGTGTTATGGGACCATTGCTTTTCACAATATATATAAATGACCTAGTAGATAGTGTCGGAAGTTCCATGCGGCTTTTCGCGGATGATGCCTTAGTATACAGAGAAGTTGCAGCATTAGAAAATTGTAGCGAAATGCAGGAAGATCTGCAGCGGATAGGCACTTGGTGCAGGGAGTGGCAACTGTCCCTTAACATAGACAAATGTAATGTATTGCGAATACATAGAAAGAAGGATCCTTTATTGTATGATTATATGATAGCGGAACAAACACTGGTAGCAGTTACTTCTGTAAAATATCTGGGAGTATGCGTGCGG
This sequence comes from Schistocerca nitens, assembly GCF_023898315.1. NCBI lineage: Eukaryota > Metazoa > Arthropoda > Insecta > Orthoptera > Acrididae > Schistocerca > Schistocerca nitens. Next base: position 374,970,326 of record NC_064619.1, read on the forward strand.
AACGATTTGAAGTGGAATGATCATATAAAATTAATTGTTGGTAAGGCGGGTGCCAGGTTGAGATTCATTGGGAGAGTGCTTAGAAAATGTAGTCCATCAACAAAGGAGGTGGCTTACAAAACACTCGTTCGACCTATACTTGAGTATTGCTCATCAGTGTGGGATCCGTACCAGATCGGGTTGACGGAGGAGATAGAGAAGATCCAAAGAAGAGCGGCGCGTTTCGTCACAGGGTTATTTGGTAACCGTGATAGCGTTACGGAGATGTTTAGCAAACTCAAGTGGCAGACTCTGGAAGAGAGGCGCTCTGCATCGCGGTGTAGCTTGCTCGCCAGGTTTCGAGAGGGTGCGTTTCTGGATGAGGTATCGAGTATATTGCTTCCCCCTACTTATACCTCCCGAGGAGATCACGAATGTAAAATTAGAGAGATTAGAGCGCGCACGGAGGCTTTCAGACAGTCGTTCTTCCCGCGAACCATACGCGACTGGAACAGGAAAGGGAGGTAATGACAGTGGCACGTAAAGTGCCCTCCGCCACACACCGTTGGGTGGCTTGCGGAGTATGAATGTAGATGTAGATGTACTTAAACCTAACTAACCTAAGGACATCACACACATCCATGCCCGAGGCAGGATTCGAACCTGCGACCGTAGCGGTCGCGCGGTTCCGGACTGAGCGCCTAGAACCGCTCGGCCACTAGGGCCGGCTCAGTTCAAGTTGTTCATTATTTTAGTCCTTAGGTATTTAGTTGAATCGGTAACCTTTAAATATGTATATCTTCGAAAATTTGTGGTAAGTTCTATGGGACCAAACTACTGAGGTCATCCGTCCCTAAGCTTACACACTACTTAATTTAACTTAAACTAACTTACGCTAAGGAAGCACACACCCATGCCCGAGGGGGGACTCGAACCTCCGAAAAGGGGAAGCCTCGCGAACCGTGACAAGGCGCCCTAGACCGTGCGATTTAAATTTGTGTGACTTATAGTGCAACCGGTATTTAATGGAATGTTTTTAGTACTCATTTCAAGTACCTCACACTTTTTATTGTTCAGGGTCAATTGCCATTTTTCACGACATGAAGATATCTTTTATGAATCATTTTGTAATTAGTTTTGACGACTGAGCCATAAACGACAGCATCATCAGCAAAAAATATGCAGATGAAGAACAGCACACGGCCAACAACGCTTCCGAGGGAAATCTCAGATATGAATTCGGTTCAACGAAATTTATTCCCATCAGTTAACACGAACCGCGACCGTTGTGATAGGAAATCACGAATCCAGTCCATAGCTGAGACGGTGCCTCATAGGTAAGCAATTTGATTAGAAGCTACTTGTGAGGAACGGTGCCAAAATCCTTTTGGAAATACAGAAATATAGAAGTAACGTGAGATCATCCGTCGATATTTTCTCATTTTTAGAATTGATCATGGGTACAAAGCAGAAGCATGTAATCAATTTTAATAAATTAGCATGTGACCAAGACATTGGCTCATGTAGTCTAATCCAAAAAGCTTCCCCTGCGGGTCCAAACAGCATCATTTCGCAAACTGCAAAGTATTAGCAGTAACAGACGGGGGTGGGTTACAGTTCTTTCAATAACCCGGCGGTCTCTTGTATACTCTATCGTCTCCAGTTCGACCTGCTCGAAGATTAAAAGAAAATAAAGCAATAGAAGTCATGTGCTTGAATTACTGTCTATTCTTCGAAAGTTATTTGCGGAGTTCTCGCGTAGCTATATACGTACTCCGCAAGCCACCGCATAGTGCGTGGTGGAGGGTAGCCTATAGCGTTACTACTCATTCCCTTTCCCGTTCCACTCGGAAACAGAGCGAGGAAGTAACCACTATCTGTATGCGTCCGTATGAGCCATAATTCCTCATATTTTATCTTCGTAGTCCTTACAAAAATGTATGTCGATGTTAATAAAATCGCTCTGCAGTCAGCTTCAAATGCCGGTTCTCTAAATTTTCTCAGTAGTGTTCCCCGAAAAGAACGTTGCCTTTCCTTCAGGGATTCTCATTTGAGTTTCCGAATCATCTATGTAATATTTACGTGTTGTTAGAACCTACTGCTAACAAATCTAGCATGCCGCCTCTGAATTTCTTCTATATCTTCCTTTAATCCGAACTGTTGCGGGTCCCAGACTGTCGACCAGAGCTCAAGAACTGGTCGCACTATCGTTCTACACTCCTGGAAATGGAAAAAAAGAACACATTGACACCGGTGTGTCAGACCCACCATACTTGCTCCGGACACTGCGAGAGGGCTGTACAAGCAATGATCACACGCACGGCACAGCGGACACACCAGGAACCGCGGTGTTGGCCGTCGAATGGCGCTAGCTGCGCAGCATTTGTGCATCGCCGCCGTCAGTGTCAGCCAGTTTGCCGTGGCATACGGAGCTCCATCGCAGTCTTTAACACTGGTAGCATGCCGCGACAGCGTGGACGTGAACCGTATGTGCAGTTGACGGACTTTGAGCGAGGGCGTATAGTGGGCATGCGGGAGGTCGGGTGGACGTACCGCCGAATTGCTCAACACGTGGGGCGTGAGGTCTCCACAGTACGTCGATGTTGTCGCCAGTGGTCGGCGGAAGGTGCACGTGCCCGTCGACCTGGGACCGGACCGCAGCGACGCACGGATGCACGCCAAGACCGTAGGATCCTACGCAGTGCCGTAAGGGACCGCACCGCCACTTCCCAGCAAATTAGGACACTGTTGCTCCTGGGGTATCGGCGAGGACCATTCGCAACCGTCTCCATGAAGCTGGGCTACGGTCACGCACACCGTTAGGCCGTCTTCCGCTCACACCCCAACATCGTGCAGCCCGCCTCCAGTGGTGTCGCGACAGGCGTGAATGGAGGGACGAATGGAGACGTGTCGTCTTCAGCGATGAGAGTCGCTTCTGCCTTGGTGCCAATGATGGTCGTATGCGTGTTTGGCGCCGTGCAGGTGAGCGCCACAATCAGGACTGCATACGACCGAGGCACACAGGGCCAACACCCGGCATCATGGTGTGGGGAGCGATCTCCTACACTGGCCGTACACCACTGGTGATCGTCGAGGGGACACTGTATAGTGCACGGTACATCCAAACCGTCATCGAACCCATCGTTCTACCATTCCTAGACCGGCAAGGGAACTTGCTGTTCCAACAGGACAATGCACGTCCGCATGTATCCCGTGCCACCCAACGTGCTCTAGAAGGTGTAAGTCAACTACCCTGGCCAGCAAGATCTCCGGATCTGTCCCCCATTGAGCATGTTTGGGACTGGATGAAGCGTCGTCTCACGCGGTCTGCACGTCCAGCACGAACGCTGGTCCAACTGAGGCGCCAGGTGGAAATGGCATGGCAAGCCGTTCCACAGGACTACATCCAGCATCTCTACGATCGTCTCCATGGGAGAATAGCAGCCTGCATTGCTGCGAAAGGTGGATATACACTGTACTAGTGCCGACATTGTGCATGCTCTGTTGCCTGTGTCTATGTGCCTGTGGTTCTGTCAGTGTGATCATGTTATGTATCTGATCCCAGGAATGTGTCAATAAAGTTTCCCCTTCCTGGGACAATGAATTCACGGTGTTCTTATTTCGATTTCCAGGAGTGTATATGCGTTCTCTTTTACTGATGTATCACACTTTCCTAAAATTCTCTCAATTAACCGAAGTTGACTATTCGTCTTTTTTATCACAATCCTCACATGCTCGTTTCATTTCACATCGCTTTTCAGCGTTACGCCCAGATACTTAAACGATGTGACTGTGTCAAGAAGGACACTATTAATGCTGTATCCCAAAAACGGTGGGTTTGTTTTTTTCTACTTATCCACATTAACTTACATTTCTACGTTTAGAAATAGCTGCCATTCATTATACCAACTAGAAATTCTGTCTAAGTCATCTTGTATCCTTCTACAGTCACTCAACTTTGACACCTTCCCGTACACCGCATCATCATCAACAAACAACCTCAGAGTGGTTCTCACACTCTCCCCCAGATCATTTATGTATGCGAAAAATAATAGCTGTCCTATCACACTTCCATGGGGCACTTCTAACGATACCCGTGTCTCTGATGAACGCTCGCCGTCGTGGACAACATACTGAGTTATATTACTTAAGAAGTCTTCCAGCCACTCGTACATTCCTATTTATATTCCATATCCTCGTACCGTCCTATTCCATAATCTCGTTCATTCTTTAACAGTCTACAATGGGGCACCATGTCAAACGCGTTCCGTCGTCTAGAAAAATGGAATCTGCCTGTTGCTCTTGATCCATAGTTTGCAGTATATAATGTGAGAAAAGGACAAAGTGAGTTTCACAACGAGCGATGATTTCTTAAACTGTACTGATACGTGGATAAGCTTTTCGGTCTCTATGAAATTTATTGTGATCGAACTGAGAATATGTTCTAGAATTCTGCAGCAAACCGATATTAAGGATGTTGATCTGTAATTTTGCGGGTCGATTCTTTTACCCTTCTTAAATACAGCAATCACCTGCGCTTTATCCCAGTGACTTAGGACGTTGCGCAGGACGAGAGATTAGGGATACGCGGAAGCTAAGTAAGGGGCCAGTGTCGTAGAGTACTCTTTGTAAAACCAAACTGGGAGTTTATCCAGACTTGGTAATTTGTTGTTTTCAACTCTTTCAGTTGTTTCTCTTCCCCAAGGATGCTTATTAGTATGTCGTCCGTATGTAATAGTCAAACGACAGTACGATTCTCGTGAACAGTTTCTTAAACGCGAAATTTAAAATTTCTGCTTTCGTTTTGCTGTCTCCTACTGCCACACCAGACTGCTCAACGAGTGACTAAGTGGGAATCATTAGACACGCTTAGCAATTTTACATAGGACCAGAATTTTGTCGGGTTCTCGCCGAGATCTTTTCCTAAAGTGTGACGATAGTAGTCGTTATATGCTTTGCGCATTGATATTTTCATAGACGCACGAACCTCCACTAATCTTTGCCTGTTCTCTTTTGAACCGGAAGTGCAAAGCGTTTGCTTTCTCAGTATTATTCATATATCGCCGTTAAAGGACGGTGCGGCTTTGCCTTCATTAAGCCACTTACTAGGCACATACTTGTGAAGAGCACGATCCCTTCTCCGCCATTTATTTGCGGTCCCATCATTCCTCTGCCTCTCTTTTTGATGTCTTTTACGCAAATTCTCGTATTAATAGAGACAAGATGTTTAGTTTTACAGTTTTTTGGTTTATTTGTAGTGTAAGTAAAGAAAAAATGGAAAATAAAATAATAACCGCATAGCAGTTCGATACTACTACGCTGGGATTGCCGTTCTGTAGTCTTTCCACTGCACCAACCGCTACCTGGAAACAACGATAAAATAATTGGCAAATTCCGTGCCCGACTCGCGCCACAAATGCCTCTCTAAAGGCTTGCTCTTCTAGAGTTCCCACATTCCTTTCTGGCGAAGACCTACATATACCGTAAATTTGGAAGACATCAATGTTGACGAGTAGGCGCGTCCCCTTATTAGTAATGAAAGTGTGACGATCGGGCACTGGTTCTTTAGAGAACATTATCTGAGGCTGATTGGTAGTCAACTGAAACTGATGATCAGCGTGTTGTAATTATAGTTTATTGCAACTGCAATGAAGAATATTGCATTTTTAACATACTGTACGAATCACTGTGTCTTCTTCACCCGTCGATGTCAGATCTTAGAAGTGAACGTTCTTCTCAGAAGTTTCGCAGAGAGATAACATATTCGCGGAGGACGTACGTCAGGGTGACGCTCGACGTCGGCAACCGCAACCGCAATCGCGGTGGCAGCGGCAGCGGCAGACGAGGGCGCGCGGCGGCCGGCGCGGCCCGCGGGGTGCCGTTACGCCAGTCCCAAACGGGGCGGCCGCCGGCTAACGGCCCGCTAATGCGGCCACTGATAGCCGCCGGACAGCTGCAGCTCAGCGCTGCTCATCTCGCCTCACCAAATTCTCCCCGCCGCCTATCTCGCGCGCGCTCCCGGAATTCCACTAATTATTTTTTTTCCCTCCTGGGAGCGTCTGTCGCTGATAACATTCGCAAAACGTGCCTCGGACTACCGGACTATTGTACGGTGCACACGCTGCAGATGCGTCGCGCAAAAACGACAAGACGGTTATCGCTGGAATAAAAAGGGAAGGGGCTGGAGGTGCTCCTGCCGGTGCCGGCGCGGCGTACACGTACCCCAGCGGGGAAAGGGGTGGGGGCGGCGGCGGCGTGGCGGCCGGCCAACCTTATCGCCGGCCACAATGGACCAACCTATATTCGGGGCAAGATTTAGCACGGGAACGGCGCCGCGACAGATAGGCGGCCGCCACAATGGGCAGCTTTCATGGCCGGCGGTGGCTATCGCGCATCGCATCCTCCGGCGCTGGCCGCCGCCGCCGCCGCCGCGCCGCCGGCCTGCTGGAGGAACAGATAGGGGCGCGCACTTGCCGCCCCCGCCCGCACCCGCGCCAGATAGCAGCCGCGCTGACAACTGCCACCGCCTGTCGCCGGCGGCCGCCGTTCTTCCAGCGTTCGCGCTGTGTTGCCCGCCAGCCAGTGTTGATAAGCCGCTGCCTAAGGACCTCGCCTCTTTCAAAATATGTCAGCTGCGTAATTGCGTGTGAGTGGCCGTTACCTCGCCTTTCTGCCGTGAACTTTTTCCAACTCCGTATAAAATACATTTCGAGTTACATTTTTGTCACAGTCTACTAAACGCCATGTGTGTGTCCAAACCGTCCCCGTATGCTTAGGTTAAACGTTAAAACAATATGTACACTAAAGTTACAAAAGTCGTGGGACAGCGATATGCATATATACAGATGGCGGTAGTACCGCGTACGCAAGGTATAAAAGGGCAATGCATTGGCAGAGCTGTCATTTGAACTCACGTAATTCACGTGAAAAGGTTTCCGATGCGATTACGGCCGCACGTCGGGAATTAACAGAATTTGAAACCGAAATGATAGTTGGAGCTAGACGCATGGGACATTCTATTTCGTAGATTGCTAGGGAATTCAGTATTCCGAGATCCGCAGTGTCAACAGTGTGCCGAGAATACCGTATTTCAGGCATTACGTCTCACGACAGACAATGTAGTGGCCGACGACCTTCACTTAACGACAGAGAGTAGCGGCATTTGCGTAGAGTTATCAGTGCTAACAGACTAGCAAGACTGCGTGAAATAACCGCAGAAATCAATGTGGGACGTACGATGGACGTGTCCGTCAGGACAGAGTGGCGAAATTTGCCGTTAATGGACAATGACAGCAAACGACCGACGCGACTGTCTTTGCTAACGACATCGCCCGCAGCGCCTCCTCTCGGCTCGTAACCATATCGCTTGGGCTCTAGATGTCTGGAAAACCATGGCGTGGTCAGCTGAGTCCCGATTTCAGCTGGTAAGAGCTAACGATACGTTTCGAGTGGTGGCGCAGACCCCACGAAGCCATGGGCCCGAGCTCTCAACAGCGAACTGTGCAAGCTGGTAAGCTGGTGGTGCATCCATAATTGTTAGAAGAGAATTCTCGGAATTTCGAGCGACCGGCATGAATACCATAGAACATTTACGGAACATGATCGAGAGGTCAGTTCGTGTACAAAATCCTTCAACGGAAACACTTTCGCAATTATGGACTGTTATGGAGGCAATATCGCTCAGTGGTTCTGCCAGGCACTTCCAACGTCCTGTTGAGTCCATATCACGTTGAGTTGCTGCACTGCGCCGAACAAAGGAGGTTCGACACGATACTAGGAAGTGTCCCATGACTGTTATCACCTCAGTGTAAATTGGTCCTTAATGAAACGTACGTGGGTGACGTCAACTCCTACTCTGCATTAAGTCAACCGGATTTCAGTGGGGATTAATTTAATCTTTACCTCTGTTCTCGTTGATGTACTCCTCGTAGCAACAAATATCCGGCAGCGCTTTATTCTACGGTGGAGCTAAGATTAAAAAGTAAGAAAAAAAAAATCATCAGGAAGGTGTTCATATTGCTCGTTATAAATGATAAAAGCTTTTGATATGTCAGCTTATTTATTATTAGACGGTCCGCAGCCCAAACAAAATGTTAGTATACTGTGTAAAGCGTGAACAGTTAATTACTTCCGACCTCTACCATGACTTGAAACAAGCTAAGTGGGATTTTTTCAAATGCGTCTGGAAGGCCGCTCGACTTAATCAATATACACTAAATAAAAGTTGTTAATAATAGCAAATAGCCGCCTGACGACTTTCCGATGTACCACAGTCATCATCCTGGAGAAAATGAGTTATTTCCGGAATAATACCACTTGAGACTAATGCAATATGCTGTATCGAAAATACGTTGCCTCTGTGCTGTAAAGCACGTTTGGCAACTCCACCAGTGGCACCAATGAAGACAGTTGCGTCACGCATTTACTTCCTTCCTTCCCGCTGTTCACATTCTCACAGAGTAAGACTCAGTAGGTTATTGATGTTCGATACGCGTTGTTGGGTAGTGTTCTTGGATAATTGTGGAAGGCAAAACAAAAACGATGATTTGGATAGAATCAATCAAATATATTTACGTAGGTCCGCAACCAAGACGATCTCCGCACAGTCTACCTACTGCCTGACATACCCCACAGTAAGTCCCAATAAAAATCAGCGAAGAAAGAGTTATGAGGAAACTGCTTCGTTGCACATATGAAGAGTAAACTTCGCGCATGGCCAGTGAGTGTTTACAGCTCAACCAGTTTTTTTCCACAAATCTCAAAATAATTATAGTGGATAGGTTATTCAACTAGGAATTTTCAAGGTCATCTTAATACTGGAAGGAGTTACCCATAACGTTACACGATGAAGCCTGCATTTATAACTAATATCTGAGAATGCAAAGAATTCTAATTGTACGAACTTCATATGTGTGTGCTGCCACTTCTGGACGGCTGTGGTTTGATTGTTCAAAATGGTTCAAATGGCTCTGAGCACTATGGGACTTAACATCTGAGGTCATCAGTCCCCTAGAACTCAGAACTACTTAAACCTAACTAACCTAAGGATATCACACACATCCATGCCCGAGGCAGGATTCGAACCTGCGACCGTAGCGGTCGCCCCGCTCCAGACTGTAGCGCCTAGAACCGCACGGCCACTCATGTGGTTTGATTGTGTTTTCTTGCGGAAATATAGGCAAACGATAATAAATTACATAAAATATTGGTGCAGCCAGGAGGAGCATCAGTCCCTTTTCTCAATTTCATCACTCACATTAGGCAAACGTTTGAATGTCAAGTAATGTTACAAAATAATAATAAGCACACTGGTGGAGATTATAATACATTGTTTTTTAATCTTAAGACTTTCTAAGAGAATTTGTTTTACACGAAACTCACCTTAAATGAGGTCCTTTCATTAACACTACTACAGGTAGAATTGTGTATCTACACTATGTGATCAAAAGTATCCCGACACCTGGCTGAAAATGAATTACAAGTTCGTGGCACCCTCTATCGGGAATGCTGGCATTCAGTATAGTGTTGGCCCACCCTTAGCCTTGATGCCAGCTTCAACTCTCGCAGGCATACGTTCAATCAGGTGCTGGAAGGTTTCTTGGGGAATGGCATCCCACTCTTCACGGAGTGCTGCACTGAGGAGAGGTATCGATGTCGGTCGGTGAGGCCTGGCACAATGTCGGCGTTCCAAAACATCCCAAATGTATTTTGTAAGATTCAGGTCAGGACTTTGTGCAGGCCAGTCTGTTACAGAGATGTTATTGTCGTGTAACCACTCCGCCACTGGCCGTGCACTATAAACAGGTGCTCGATCGTGTTGAATGAATCAATCACCATCGCCGAATTGCTCTTCAACAGTTGAAAGCAAGAAGGTGCTTCAATCATCAATGTAGGCCTGTGCTGTGATAGTGCCACGCATAACAACAAGGGATACAAGCCCCCTCCACGAAAAACACGACCACACCATAACACCACCGCTTTAGAATTTTACTGATGGCACTACACACGCTGGCAGATGACGTTCACCGGGCATTCGCTATACCCACACCCTGCCATCGGATCGCCACATTGTGTACCGTGATTCGTCAGTCCACACAACATTTTTCCACTGTTCAAACGTCCAACAACATTTACGCTCCTTACGCCAAGCGAGGCCCCGTTTGGCATCTACCGGCGTGATGTGTGGCTTATGAGCAGCCGCTCGACCATGCAATCCAAGTTTTCTCACCTCCAGCCTAACTGTCATAGTACTTGCAGTGGATCCTGGTGCAGTTTGGAATTCCTTTGTGATGGTCTGGATAGGTGTCTGCCTATTACACATTACGACCCTCTTCAACTGTCGGCGGTCTCTATCAGTCAACAGACGATGTCGGCCTGTACGTTTTTGCGCTGTACGTGTCCCTTCACTGTTCCACTTCACAAGCACATCGGAAACAGTGGACCTAGAGTGTCGAAATCTCGCTTACAGACGTATAACACAAGTGGCACACACTCACCTGACCACGTTCGTGTCCGTGAGTTCCGCGGAGCGCCGCATTCTGCTCTCTCACGATGTCTAATGACTACTGAGATCGCTGATATGGAGTACCTGGCAGTAGGTGACAGCGCATTGCAAGTAGTACGAAAAACATATGTTTTGGGGGATGTCCGGATACTTTTGATAACATAGTGTAGCTGATCTCTACAGTATATGCACCAGCGTACCTGACACAACGATATATGCTTCTCTGTGTCTGTCTTCACGGCTTTCGTAGCATTTCAAGAATCATCCTCTTCGAAAGGCTTTGTCAACACTTCTGTGAATTTAATTTGTTTTGTACCGACATTGAGCCACATGGCTATTCCCCTTAATAAGTTGTGTGGTGGAAGGGCCTTGTGGTAACCACTTCAGTGGGGCAAGTCGCAGATTTTCTCTGGTCGGCGACTGGGTGTTGGTATTGTCCTCATCACTGCATCTCTTCTTCATTCAGGCGCAAGTCTCCAGAGTGGCGTCAAATAGAAAGACGTTGCTGAACTACGTCTCCAGCGACCTCTAAACTCTTCATCAAGGAACTCGCACACCTGAATAGCAAAGTGTGCTGGATCTCCATCCCGCTGTAGCGACTCAAGATCGAAGATTTCTTTTCCTTCGAGCTGATGTGTAAATCACGTTTACAGAATGTCCAAATAATAGTTTCCATTCATGTAACATTCAAAAAAGTACGGTCCGAACAGCAATCGTAATGTCATCCTGTTCCATTTCATACCATGAGGTGGATTCCTTTCCAACACTCGCGCATAACGGGAATTTTCCTTAGAGTAGAGAACCACATTCCTGCTGTGTGAACTGCGGTATGTCACATACTGAAACAGTTAGCTGTTGAGTGAGACACGTCAGCTGCAAGTTGACTGCGGCAGATGTTTCCTCTCGCTTTTTCGTATTCCACTGCAGTACCTGACTTTGACACTGCCTGAAACAAACGCACGTTTCTTGAAATCAAGCAAAGTTGCTTTACGGGGCACGTCCTTGCCAATGCAGGGATGCTAATAAAGCTATTTAGTCCTATAGTCTGGGAAAAGTTCAGTGGAACGGAGACACGTCGCACACCTTGTACAGTGCGTATATTTGACGTGCATCGCGTGGTTTACGCTTATTTGAGCGCACTTTGTGCTTCTGTCCGTATGAATACGCACACTTTATCCGCGGTGCAGGAGCTGTAGGCTCAATTTTATAAAAAAATGTACTTTGAGCGCAGTAAGGACACCATTGTGAATAATCATCATGGGAAAAAGCGAAGCGCTCCTATCGGATAAAATGCGTGCTGAATATCGACTATGACCGCACGGGAAAGCAACGTGACATATTACATTGTAGAAAAACAACTTTCTGTGTTCTATAAGTGCACTCTAAGAGGCCTGGCCCTGTGGCTGATGAGAATAGAAATCGAACGGCATCAGCCGGTATCGACTGATTCTTGGTCGCTACTAATTTTAACTAGCTCGAAAAACTTCGTTAAGGTCGTCGGCGTACATGAAAGCAGAAATGTTATTATGTAAATATATTTCAATAATCTTGTTTATAGATACGTTACACTCATTAAACACAGTGTTATCGTTAGCAGTGACCAGAAAGGAGTCAGTACCATTTAGTAGCATTTAATTTTTATTAATTCATCTACCTCACCGAAGGTCGTCTTGGACCACGTTTAGTAAATCATAGGGCAGCTACGTTCGTCTCGCAATAAAATTAGGTTTATGGGACTCCGAAGCAAACATAAATGCTTGTTTCAGTCCTACGTCCGAAAATCTCTACTGAGACTTCCTCATATTTAATACTCTATGTAATCCAATAACCCGCTACCACATTGTGTCATTGCTAATATTACTCTGATTACATTTCAAAAATATTGGCACTCGAAATGAATACTCTTGGCATCAAGTTATATCTATTGCATATCTGGCGTCTGCGGTCTGAACGCCGACGTGCCGGACATTAGTGACTCTCGATTGTCTCATGGTGTGTGAGGAAGAGCCACCGCAAAAGCTTCTACAGGTTATATCAGATGGTGTTCATGCATAGCAAACTCATTCTCACTTTCCACTGATACTCATTCTGCTAGGCAGGGTCACGCAAAGGCTTCTACAGAGCCCTGCAAAAGCTACAGGTTACGACAGATAGTGTTCATGCTTAGCAAACTCATTCTCACCTTCCACTGCTAGGCCATTAAGAAAGATGAAACTGCCCTTAAATCTAATTATTTCACATACATGAATACCTTTGCACTGCGGCATCCTGAGCATGAAAAGTATGGGACATTCGAACACTAAGAATATGTAATTTCGTGTTCTTTCAACAGAATCGCATTCACAAATCCGTGAAGGCCTTTTCTCTGTCCGTATAAACATGAAGGGTAGCGGACACACACGACCAGTAAGAAGTATCATCCCAAGCGTGTACTGGAAAAATGTTAAGTCTAATCTTTCGCCTACTCTAGAAATAACTTCGATATTTCTATGACCTGTATGAGAGGTTTTTCATTACATCTACAATATGCCTCATAGAGTACTCTTAATATCTCGTTTTCTAAATGAGGGTTGACTGATTATTTAATTTTGTCCAACTTCCCTTTCTTTAACCAGTAAGGTGCATCTTACTAAGTCAATGGACGTGGTACAAACACCACATATCATGTTTCAGTTGGAGTGGTCCCAAATGCCCCAAACCTTCGGAGGATTATAGTTCTTTGGAATGCTCTCACTGTCATGGCAGTTCTCACAGGGTTAAATCTGTACGCCCATCTAAAACACAAAAGCAGAAACACATGCGATGTGGCGCGGTGGTTAAGACATAGAGATCAGAAAACCCCTGATTAAAATTACTACCGGGTCATCCTGATTCTGGATTCAAACGTATGCCAAAAGTGCTGCTCCAACAAACCTGCCGCTGATTTTTAGTTCATTACGTTCCGTTTCCAATGAGGTCTGTCTTTTTGTGGGTACCGTTCCCTCACAAAAACATTTCCTAATGTCTTAATATAATGTCCTATCACCCTGTCGTTTCTTATTCCCAGTCGTTCTCATGTGTTTCTTTCTTCGCCGACTCTAGAGAGCCTCCTCATTCCTTATGTTATCTGTCTACCAGTTCTTAGCATCCTTCCATAGCAGCACATCTTAAACGGTTCGGTTCTCTTCCTTTCTGGTCTTCCCACAGAACCTGATTCACTTCCTTACTATACTGTGCTCCATACGCACATCTTTCAGCCAGAACATTACGACCATCGACCTACTACCGATATAAACCTGTCCAGATGATAGCAGCGATATCTGGTGTGGAATGGCTGCTAGTCAGACACACGCACGGTCCATGTAGTATCAATGATTGTACTGTCCATGTGTAGGCATGCGATCTATCACACTGCGATGGCCCAGAGGGTCGGCACGAGCATTTCGGAAGCAGCACGACTGGTCGGATGTTCGAGGAGTGCTGTGTTGAGTTTTTTCAACCCGTGGCGAAACCAAGGTGAAAGTACACGTCCAGGGTTCGTGGCATCGGGCGGCCACCCCTCATTAAAGGTGCCGGACGTCGTAGGCTGGGCATTCTGGTAAAACAAAACAGGTGGCGAACTGTGGGGGAATTAACATCAGACTTTAATGCTGGACAGAGTACAAGTGAGTCTGAACACACAGTGCACCGAACACTCCTAAAGACCGGCTTCCGCAGACGACGACCCACGTTTGTGCCAATGTTAACACCACGACATCGGCAACTACGACTGATATGAGCACGTGATCACCGGCACTGAATATTGGCGCAGTGGCAGAGCGTTGCGTGGTCTGACGAATCCCGGTACTTCTTTCATCATGCCGATGGGAGGGCGCGAATGCGTCGTCTTCCAAAGATCACCTCCTTGTCAACTGTAGTGAAGGACGGAGACATGCTGACGGCGGCTACGTTATACTCTGGAGAACATTCACGTGGACATCCACGGGTCCAGTGAAGCTCGTACAAGGCAGCATGGCAGCCAAGGAAGAAGCAACCAGTGTAGGTTGCAGACCACGTTTCCCGATGGCAGTGGCATTTTTCAACAGGACAGTGCGACATGTCACAAGGCCAGAAGTGTGATGCAGTGGTTCGAGGAACACAGCGGAGAGTTCCGATTGATGTGCTGGCTCACCAACTTGCCAGAACTGAACCCGATCAAACACACCTGGGATGTGATTGAACGTGGCGGCAGAGATCATCACCCCCCTACCCGGGATTTAATGTCTTTTTTTGGTACTCTTCATCACATTCATCTTTCTTTGGTTTCCTTTCAGTCCATGTTCTGTGCTGACTAGATTGCTCATCTCATTCAAGAGGATCTGTAACTCTTCCCCACTTTCACTGATTGCAATGTCATCAGCGGATCCTATCGCTGATATCTCTCCATTCCAAATTTTAATCCCACGCCTATACTACTTTTAAGTGAGTCATCGCTTTTCGATGAAATATAGGAATTAAATAGTGCAACCCTGTCTTACACCTCTTTTAATTGAAGCACTTATTTTTTGCTCTTTCCTATTTACAGGGCTTCAACTATGAGGGCATTCTCTTTGTTCAAGTTCCGATCGGTCGCAAAATTAAAACCACAGTGAAAATCCGATGTAGGGTGCAGTGACTCTAGTATGCCTGTCGATCCCGTCACGTTGCGCTTTTCACTTCTGAGCGCACCGTGAGCACGTAAAGATGACTAGAACGTTGGATTTTCTCGCCAAATGTGAAATGCGTGCTGTCATTCGACTTCTTCCGCCTGATCTCATGCTGCCCACATGACGTAACTGTATGGATGACAGCAAAATAGGCAATGGTGCAGGAACTTTAAAGCAGGACATACAGACGTTTAGAATGCAAGCTGTCAGGGAAGGAAGCGATAGTCAACAGACGATCTTGTTCATCGAGTTGATCAGGCGATTCGAGAAAATCGTCTGTGAAGGGCTGTTCAGTACAGGCGAAGAGGAATGTTGGTATCTGGGATTATGCTTCTTCATGAGAATGCTTGGCTGTAACAGAGACGCTCCTACAGCGTCTTTGATAGGGAGTGTTGTTTGATCATCAACTATACAGCCTATGATTTTTGTCTCCTTGCTCACGTGAACCGCTGGCTATCAGGACAACATTTTGACACAGACAACGAACTGCAGACCAGAGTAGAGAACTGGTGGAAAGCGCAGGCGCCTGCCTTCTATGACGAGGATATTGGAAAGTTCGTACATCGCTACGACACATATCTAAGTCTGGGCGACAACTATCTGGAGAAGTAGCCGGACAGAGTAGCTAAATACTGGAAATGGAACATTTTTACTTGTATAAGTTGTCGACACGTGACGTTAGGAGGTGATGAGAGGAGTCGCCCGCTTTAGTGCAGCTCGCCCGCGCGTTGTCCCTGGCGAGGCTTATCCGGAAGGCGCACGCACGGCCAGCGCTGGCGCGGCTTTCACGTGAGGGCCCCGGACGCGTTATCGCGCCGGAGGGGCGTCCACCAGATCGCCGCCCCAGATACCGCTTCCTACGCCTGCCCTGCGGCGCAGTCCAAGCCGCCGGCTGCACTCGTACTGCCGCTCGTACTCCTACGGTGCGTTGCAGTGCCGGTTTCAAACGCTAAGACGAGGCTGCCCGGTCTGCGGTGCTGCCCACTAAATTCAAGACGTTTTCCTCATGTCTGAACGGAGTATTCTACCGCCGTTTTAAGTTCTTGTAAAATATTTTACGATATGTTTCTATCGTGGTGACGGGCACCCTCATTGAGGCCGTCTGTAACTTTGGAACATTTTACGCAGTTAGAGGGTCGCACACCCACAAGACTTCAATTCAGATGTCTGTCTTATTGTTTATACTTCTCCCATATACACCAACTTCAGTGGAATGATGGGGCAGTATACTTCTAACTAGCTTCGCATACAAGTACACCGGGCAAAAAGTCACACCCAGGAGAGACCACTGTAATGCCGTGTAATACCACCTCTAGCCTTTATACGAGGGCTGACCAACAGAGATTGGTTTTTTTCTATAGCTTCCGTGATAGTTTCGTAACTGTACCAAGCACATTCGAAAATAGTTGTTTTTTATGTGTAATGTCCATAGGCGGCAGCAGTCTCGTATCAGTAGGTTGGTTGTAATGCTCTGTTTTGTAGAAGCTCTTTGCATTTCGCACACCAAACAATGGACGTGAGAGAAGCAATACGGTGCAATAAAATGGTGTGTTCGTTTAAGCCCTATAGTCACTGAAACTTACGAAAAGCTGCACGTGCAGCAAGCGTGCGCTGAAGATGCACTACCTCTTGCAGCAGTGTTTAGGTGGTTCAAGGACTTCAAAGACGGCTGACTTGTCTGTGTTAAGCAAGGTGGGCCTGCTCATTCGGCTTCTGCTGGACTGAAGCCAACAAAAGCAGCCGGCCGCGGTGACAGAGCGGTTCTAGGTGCTTCAGTCCAGAACCGCACAGCTGCTACGGTCGCAGGTTCGAATCCTGCCTCGGGCGTGGATGTGTGTGATGTACTCAGGTTAGTTAGGTGTAAGTAGTTCTAAATCTAGGGGACTGATGACCTCAGATGTTAAGTCCCATAGTGCTCAGAGCCATTTGAACCAACAAAAGCACAGCTACTGTGATTGCCCGCGAGTATCGACGGATAACAAAAAAATGGTTCAAATGGCTCTGAGCACTATGGGACTCAACCGCTGTGGTCATAAGTCCCCTAGAACTTAGAACTACTTAAACCTAACTAACCTAAGGACAGCACACAACACCCAGCCATCAGGAGGCAGAGAAAATCCCTGACCCCGCCGGGAATCGAACCCGGGAACCCGGGCGTGGGAAGCGAGAACGCTACCGCACGACCACGAGATGCGGGCGACGGATAACATTACGTAACCTTAGTGAAGTATTGAAAGGTTTGTATGGCAGTGTCATTACGATTATGCATGATCATCTTCATATGAATGATGTTTGTGTCCGTTAGGTGCCATATCTGCTGACTCTCGAACAAAAGTCTGTGCGAATGGAGATAAGCCGTGAGGTGTCTCTTTGCTGCTATGGCGGATGCTTTCCTGGAATCGATTATAACCGTTGATCAGTCAGGGCTGCATCTTTATGATCCAGCACAGCTAGGTTTTCCAGCATAAAAAAATAGACGAAACTTATTCCATTTGCTGGGTAAGTGGTGATGATCACTTTTTTAATGTCGTGGAATGATTAACTAACATGCAGATCACCCTCACGGTACTGTTACAGCAATATACTACACGCCACTATTGGCTAAACTGAAAAACCACATTCCAAGGAAACGACCGGGAATATCTTTGACTGGATGGCGACTTCATCATGAAAATGCGGGGCTTCGCGTGACAAATCAAGTCATGCAGTTTATCATCTACATCTACATCTACATTTATACTCCGCAAGCCACCCAATGGTGTGTGGCGGAGGGCACTTTACGTGCCACTGTCATTACCTCCCTTTCCTGTTCCAGTCGCGTATGGTTCGCGGGAAGAACGACTGTCTGAAGGCCTCCGTGCGCGCTCTCATGTCTCTAATTTTACATTAGTGATCTCCTCGGGAGGTATAAGTAGGGGGAAGCAATATATTCGATACCTCATCCAGAAACGCACCTTCTCGAAACCTGGCGAGCAAGCTACACCGCGATGCAGAGCGCCTCTCTTGCAGAGTCTGCCACTTGAGTTTATTAAACATCTCCGTAACGCTATCACAGTTACCAAAAAACCCTGTGACGAAACGCGCCGCTCTTCGTTGGATCTTCTCTATCTCCTCCGTCAACCCGATCTGGTACGGATCCCACACTGATGAGCAATACTCAAGTATAGGTCGAACGAGTGTTTTGTAAGCCACCTCCTTTGTTGATGGACTACATTTTCTAAGCACTCTCCCAATGAATCTCAACCTGGTACCCGCCTTACCAACAATTAATTTTATATGATCATTCCACTTCAAATCGTTCCGCACGCATACTCCCAGATATTTTACAGAAGTAACTGCTACCAGTGTTTGTTCCGCTATCATATAATCATACAATAAAGGATCCTTCTTTCTATGTATTAGCAATACATTACATTTGTCTATGTTAAGGGACAGTTGCCACTCCCTACACAAAGTGCCTATCCGCTGCAGATCTTTCTGCATTTCGCTACAATTTTCTAATGCTGCAACTTCTCTGTATACTACAGCATCATCCGCGAAAAGCCGCATGGAACTTCCGACACTATCTACTAGGTCATTTATATATATTGTGAAAAGCAATGGTCCCATAACACTCCCCTGTGGCACGCCAGAGGTTACTTTAACGTCTGTAGACGTCTCTCCATTGATAACAACATGCTGTGTTCTGTTTGCTAAAAACTCTTCAATCCAGCCACACAGCTGGTCTGATATTCCGTTGGCTCTTACTTTGTTTATCAGGCGACAGTGCGGAACTGTATCGAACGCCTTCTGGAAGTCAAGAAAAATAGCATCTACCTGGGAGCCTGTATCTAATATTTTCTGGGTCTCATGAACAAATAAAGCGAGTTGGGTCTCACACGATCGCTGTTTCCGGAATCCATGTTGATTCCTACATAGTAGATTCTGGGTTTCCAAAAACGACATGATACTCGAGCAAAAAACATGTTCTAAAATTCTACAACAGATCGACGTCAGAGATATAGGTCTATAGTTTTGCGCATCTGCTCGACGACCCTTATTGAAGACTGGGACTACCTGTGCTCTTTTCCAATCATTTGGAACCTTCCGTTCCTCTAGAGACTTGCGGTACACGGCTGTTAGAAGGGGGGCAAGTTCTTTCGCGTACTCTGTGTAGAATCGAATTGGTATCCCGTCAGGTCCAGTGGACTCTCCTCTGTTGAGTGATTCCAGTTGCTTTTCTATTCCTTGGACACTTATTTCGATGTCAGCCATTTTTTCGTTTGTGCGAGGATTTAGAGAAGGAACTGCAGTGCGGTCTTCCTCTGTGATGTGGCTCAGTTCTACATTAAACCTGTATACCAGATGCGTCTCACAGCTCCGATCTTGTACCCTGTGATTTTTTTATTCCCGTCACTAAAGGTAAAGCTTCCAGGTTGCTCTAAAGCAGTCCTCAAGAAAAGTGAGGCAGTTCTCAAGGATCTAACAAAGGATGGCGTGCACCATGTGTTCGAGGACTGGCAGGGACTCTATAAAAAGCGCATTCTAGTAGAAGGGGAGTAATTTTAAAAAAGATCATGTCGACAATGAACTGGAGTAATAAACATTTGCGAAAAAATCAGTCTCAGCCCTTGTTGAGTTGCCCTCGTAATAGCCTCTGTTTGAATAGGAACAGACTTCACAGGTTTCTTCGGGACTTCTATAACCCTCTAAAACCAAAATTGATAATTGAAACCCGTAGAGCTACCAAATTTCGGGGATGTTGATTGCTAGGTTTTATAGCTCCAGACATTTTCTGTAGAATTTACATCGAGTGAATACTGCATGTGCGATAAGGTGCCTATTGTTCGTCTAACAAGAAACTATGCATGCAGCCCCCTGAACATGGTTTTTGTCATCTTGAAATCCTGAATCATGAAGACGTAGAAGAAATGGCAAACTAGGAAACCGAGAAGGTTGAAAGTAACATACTGTTTCATGCTCACGGTAACCTGAATAAGTTGGCCCAATTCATGGCACGAGAAACATCCCCAAAACATCACAAAAGCACCTCTAGCTTGAACTGCAGCCTACACACAGTCTTCGTTAAACTTGTCGGTGGGCTGTCGGTGCATTCGATGCCTTTGATCATTTGAAAACAGGCAAAACCACGACTCATCAGACCATGCTACACGCCTCCAGTCTGCTACTGTGAAGATTCTGTGTTGTTTGGCTCCATGAAGTCCAGCTTAACACGCGGTTCTGAGCAGTGCGCTTTTGCGAGGTGCCACACTCAGAATGCTCATCCCATGTTGGTGTTCGCTCGGAAACTGGTTAAAATGGTCCTACACACACTGACAGCAGCAATTTCGGTCCGATTTGGGACCGATTGTCATTGACAATGCGTGTCACTGGCCCAGCCCCTGCCAGTCACATTTTATTACGATCCTTTATTACGTCGTGTCGACTGCTGTGAGCCGTACACTATTCCTTGTAGGCACGTTGGAAAGTCCGCATTGATAGACCAACAGATGGGGCAAGCATCATTCAAGTTGAAATCCTACACCAACACAAGGTAGCTCCTTTCTACCACTATGTCGTGTCCAGCGTCGCCCCACTGTACTGCGTTGATTCCATACAACGGCTATCACATGGACACCACTTCACTGCCATGACTTACATCGGTTGCGGAGGTTACATGACCGCCTGGTGCCAGTTCTACACCATCTGCAGCGCCTCAAAGCGGCCAGTGTATTTATTTAACGGCGTGAGTAATATTTTCTGGTGTCAGCTTATTTGGCGACACATGTCTTCGTACTACATGTTAAAACAATTTTGCGTTTTGTATATTCTTCTAATTTTGTTGTTTGCATGAAAAAGCGCTTCCCCCATGAACCATGGACCTTGCCGTTGGCGGGGAGGCTTGCGTGCCTCAGCGATACAGATGGCCGTACCGTAGGTGCAACCACAAAGGAGGGGTATCTGTTGAGAGGCCAGACAAACGTGTGGTTCCTGAAGAGGGGCAGCAGCCTTTTCAGTAGTTGCAGGGGCAACAGTCTGGATGATTGACTGATCTGGCCTTGTAACATTAACCAAAACGGCCTTGCTGTGCTGGTACTGCGAACGGCTGAAAGCAAGGGGAAACTACAGCCGTAATTTTTCCCGAGGACATGCAGCTTTACTGTATGATTAAATGATGATGGCATCCTCTTGGGTAAAATATTCCGGAGGTAAAATAGTCCCCCATTCGGATCTCCGGGCGGGGACTACTCAAGAGGACGTCGTTATCAGGAGAAAGAAAACTGGCGTTCTACGGATCGGAGCGTGGAATGTCAGATCCCTTAATCGGGCAGGTAGGTTAGAAAATTTAAAAAGGGAAATGGATAGGTTAAAGTTAGATATAGTGGGAATTAGTGAAGTTCGGTAGCAGGAGGAACAAGACTTTTGGTCAGGTGATTACAGGGTTATAAATACAAAATCAAATAGGGGTAATGCAGGAGTAGGTTTAATAATGAATAAAAAAATAGGAGTGCGGGTTAGCTACTACAAACAGCATAGTGAACGCATTATTGTGGCCAAGATAGACACAAAGCCCATGCCTACTACAGTAGTACAAGTTTATATGCCAACTAGCTCTGCAGATGATGAAGAAATTGGTGAAATGTATGACGAGATAAAAGAAATTATTCAGGTAGTGAAGGGAGACGAAAATTTAATAGTCATGGGTGACTGGAATTCGTCAGTAGGAAAAGGGACAGAAGGAAACATAGTAGGTGAATATGGATTGGGGGGAAGAAATGAAAGAGGAAGCCGCCTTGTAGAATTTTGCACAGAGCATAACTTAATCATAGCTAACACTTGGTTCAAGAATCATAAAAGAAGGTTATATACCTGGAAGAATCCTGGAGATACTAAAAGGTATCAGATAGATTATATAATGGTAAGACAGAGATTTAGGAACCAGGTTTTAAATTGTAAGACATTTCCAGGGGCAGATGTGGATTCTGACCACAATCTATTGGTTATGAACTGCAGATTGAAACTGAAGAAACTGCAAAAAGGTGGGCATTTAAGGAGATGGGACCTGGATAAACTGAAAGAACCAGAGGTTGTAGAGAGTTTCAGGGAGAGCATAAGGGAACAATTGACAGGAATGGGGGAAAGAAATACAGTAGAAGAAGAATGGGTAGCTCTGAGGGATGAAGTAGTGAAGGCAGCAGAGGATCAAGTAGGTAAAAAGACGAGGGCTCATAGAAATCCTTGGGTAACAGAAGAAATATTGAATTTAATTGATGAAAGGAGAAAATATAAAAATGCAGTAAATGAAGCAGGCAAAAGGGAATACAAACGTCTCAAAAATGAGATCGACAGAAAGTGCAAAATGGCTAAGCAGGGATGGCTAGAGGACAAATGTAAGGATGTAGAGGCTTGTCTCACTAGGGGTAAGATAGATACTGCCTACAGGAAAATTAAAGAGACCTTTGGAGAGAAGAGAACCACTTGTATGAATATCAAGAGCTCAGATGGCAACCCAGTTCTAAGCAAAGAAGGGAAGGCAGAAAGGTGGAAGGAGTATATAGAGGGTTTATACAAGGGCGATGTACTTGAGGACAATATTATGGAAATGGAAGAGGATGTAGATGAAGACGAAATGGGAGATAAGACACTGTGTGAAGAGTTTGACACAGAGCACTGAAAGACCTGAGTCGAAACAAGGCCCCGGGAGTAGACAACATTCCATTAGAACTACTGATGGCCTTGGGAGAGCCAGTCATGACAAAACTCTACCATCTGGTGAGCAAGATGTATGAGACAGGCGAAATACCCACAGACTTCAAGAAGAATATAATAATTCCAATACCAAAGAAAGCAGGTGTTGACAGATGTGAAAATTACCGAACTATCAGTTTAATAAGTCACAGCTGCAAAATACTAACGCGAATTCTTTACAGACGAATGGAAAAACTGGTAGAAGCGGACCTCGGGGAAGATCAGTTTGGATTCCGTAGAAATGTTGGAACACGTGAGGCAATACTAACCTTACGACTTATCTTAGAAGAAAGATTAAGAAAAGGCAAACCTACGTTTCTAGCATTTGTAGACTTAGAGAAAGCTTTTGACAACATTAACTGGAATACTCTCTTTCAAATTCTGAAGGTGGCAGGGGTAAAATACAGGGAGCGAAAAGCTATTTACAATTTGTACAGAAACCAGATGGCAGTTATAAGAGTCGAGGGGCATGAAAGGGAAGCAGTGGTTGGGAAAGGAGTGAGACAGGGTTGTAGCCTCTCCCCGATGTTATTCAATCTGTATATTGAGCAAGCAGTAAAGGAAACAAAAGAAAAATTCGGAGTAGGTATTAAAATTCATGGAGAAGAAGTAAAAACTTTGTGGTTCGCCGATGACATTGTAATTCTGTCAGCAAAGGACTTGGAAGAGCAGTTGAACGGAATGGACAGTGTCTTGAAAGGAGGATATAAGATGAACCTCAACAAAAGCAAAACGAGGATAATGGAATGTAGTCAAATTAAATCGGGTGATGCTGAGGGGATTAGATTAGGAAATGAGACACTTAAAGTAGTAAAGGAGTTTTGCTATTTAGGGAGTAAAATAACTGATGATGGTCGAAGTAGAGAGGATATAAAATGTAGACTGGCAATGGCAAGGAAATCGTTTCTGAAGAAGAGAAATTTGTTAACATCGTGTATAGATTTAAGTGTCAGGCAGTCGTTTCTGAAAGTATTTGTATGGAGTGTAGCCATGTATGGAAGTGAAACGTGGACGATAACCAGTTTGGACAAGAAGAGAATAGAAGCTTTCGAAATGTGGTGCTACAGAAGAATGCTGAAGATAAGGTGGGTAGATCACGTAACTAATGAGGAGGTATTGAATAGGATTGGGGAGAAGAGAAGTTTGTGGCACAACTTGACTAGAAGAAGGGATCGGTTGGTAGGACATGTTTTGAGGCATCAAGGGATCACAAATTTAGCATTGGAGGGCAGCGTGGAGGGTAAAAATCGTAGAGGGAGACCAAGAGATCAATACACTAAGCAGATTCAGAAGGATGTAGGTTGCAGTAGGTACTGGGAGATGAAGAAGCTTGCACAGGATAGAGTAGCATGGAGAGCTGCATCAAACCAGTCTCGGGACTGAAGACCACAACAACAACATGAAAAGCGGCAGTGATGCACGGCACATTAAATATTTTTCCTCACTGCAACTAAGCTTGCTGTTACGAAGCTTAACTGAAGACAATTAGACAAAAATGGTATTATTACTCTCTGCTGTCTATGAAGCAGAAGCAGACGTGAGTGTAATATGCATTGTATGCACTGAGGTCATAATGAAGGGAAGGGGGCTTTGAATTAGAGATCACAAGATAAGCAGTCTGATGAGGCGAAAGATCTACTTTCATGGTCCATAACGGCGGAGTTGCAAATACTGTGACAAAACTAGAAGCAGAAAAATAGGGCCCGCTAGTAGACTGAAGCAAAGCTAAAATAGTGATGAAATGAATTAAATATAATACACTGAAATGAAATGAATACTTCAGTGGGTTGAAATCAAAGGGAATACATGTCGCTCGAGTACCAAACCAGTGAAGCATGTTTCAACCATTGTAAAGATGTGTCAATTCACTTTTGGTGATGTGGTTGTGAAGTGAAAACGCGAAACAACTGCTACAGTTAAACCGAGACGAGGCAGGCCTCAAGTACTGCGGACAGGAACCGTCAGCATGGCGGAGGGTGGTCATAAAAAATCGCATGAAATGGGAGGAAGGAATCACTTGTGCGTTCCAAAGTAGTACCGGCAGTCCAGGCAACACAATGTACGTAGGGAGTTAAAAAGAATGAGACAATGATGGAGCTGCCCCTCACGAGCCACACATATCTGCAGCCAACGCTAGGCGAAGCTTGAGGTGGTGTATACAGCGACGTCACTCGACGGTGTGTGACTGGAGATGAGTTACTGGGAGTGATGAGCCACGTTATACCACGTGACAACCCAATGGAAGGATTTGAGTTCGGCGAATGGCTGGATGACGGTACCTGCCATCACGTGTAGTGCGAACAGGGAGGTATGGAGAGGGTGGGGTTACTGTATGTGGCTGTTTTTTGTGGCTAAGTTGTGGTCCCGTTATTCTGCTGAAGAAAACGCTGAACGCCGAAGGATATGAAAACATTTTACGGCAGTGTGTGCTGCAGAGAGTAGAGGTTCAATGTCATTAAACAGCATCTGTTAGGCCATGGTCTGTGGAAAATAAAATTCCTGAAATGGAATGACCTGGCCAGAGTCCTGACTTGAACCCGATCGAACACTCTTGGAATGAGTCCAAATTCAACTTCGTTCCAGACTCCAATGTCCAACAATCTAGTCTGGTTTCGGTTCTTGAGGAAGAATTGTCTGTCACTCCTTCGCAGACATTCAGACACCTCAGTGAAGGTGTTCCCAGCAGAATTTATGCTGTGTGCTACTAGCTGGCAACTCTTCAGTCCAGCCATAGAGTTAACCGATATTCGGTAGGCTCGTATTTTGTTCATTAGGCGGCCGTACGTAACTGTGTGAAACGGCTTTCGGAAGTCGAGGAACATGGCCTCAAACTAGGCGCTGTAAATAAAGCCTTCTGGAACTCGCGAGCGAACGATGTGAACTGCGTTTTGCAGTATCGTTATTTGCTGAAATGAACGAAATCTTATGGGACTTAACTGATAAGGTCATCAGTCGTTATTTGCTGAATTCACATTGTTACAGAGGATATTTTCAGTCTCGAGGAAGGTCACAATATGAGAGCAAAAACATGTTTCAGAGTTGTACAACATATTCACATCCGCGATGTAGTTGTGTGCATGTGTCTGACGGTCCTGCTTCTAAAATCAGAGTTGCAGATTAAAACACCCTGCTAAACCCGCAGGACAGGACAGGTAGTTGGAATTGTGGAAAGGAGACAAAATGAGCTGCTGTCAGTTACACTCGAACACATATAACTTTATTTATTTGACCAAACATTACAGTACAAATTCTTGAACTTAGTTATCGGCTGAATACAACACACTATCTTATGCCTTAAGGGCACAACCACTTTAATTTAAAAAAAAGTGGCTAAAAGCCATTAACTCAAAATTCAGACGCCAAAGAGAATATTTAGAGGGCAGAAGGCCTCACGTTAAGAAAGTTCTACAACTTGGCTGAAGGTCCAAAATCTAACACTTCAAAAGCAGCAACCTTAATTTGAAGACGGCTGAAGGCCCATGATTTAAGACTCAAGGTAAAAAGAAAAAAAAAACACACACACACACACAAGGCAGGAGGCTTTATCTTCTATTAGGCTGAAGGCTCCAAACAGTCTGATGCTCGAAAGACAAAGATCCTTAATTTAAAAACGGCTGAAGGCCCCATGACATAAAACTCAAGGTAAAATAAATTTAAACATCAAAGCCTTATCTTAAATTAGGCTGAAGGCCCCAAACTATCTAATACTTGACAAGCAAGGAACTTTTAATTTTAAAAAGGCTGAGGGCCCATGACTCAAAACACAACTAAAATAATTTTTAGTAGGTAGAAGGCCCAAGGCTTTGTGTATAAACAATATTTTAATCAGGCTGAATGCCCAAACAGTCTAACACTTGAAAAGCAAGGTACTTTAATTTTAAAGTGGCTGAACGCCCACTAACCACTAACCACTAAAAACAATTCAACTTTAATTCAAACCATCGGCTATGAGCCATACAAATACACATAACAGAAAATAAGAAAAGGCAGTGCAGCTAACGGCGCTCAGAAGTTTCGGGGGTCGGTCAGCATTTGAAGTACTAACGATCACTTAGGTGAGACAGGCAGTCGGCCCAACCATTCTCGATCCGACGACAACCCAACCAACAGACAGTCAACGGACCCACCGACAAGGTAACTTGCGCTCCACTTGACCAGCACACAACTGGGAGTTCAATGCAAAATGTAAATGGTGTGATGTCACCGCCAGACATCACACTTGCTAGGTGGTAGCCTTTAAATCGGCCGCGGTCCATTAGTATACGTCGGACCCGTGTGTCGCCACTGTCAGTGATCGCAGACCGAGCGCCGCCACACGGCAGGTCTAGAGAGACTTACTAGCACTCGCCCCAGTTGTACAGCCGACGTTCATAGCAGTGGTTCACTGACAAATTACGCTCTCATTTGCCGAGACGATAGTTAGCATAGCCTTCAGCTACGTCATTTGCTACGACCTAGCAAGGCGCCGTATTCAATTGATATTTATATTGTGAAGCATGTATCATCAAGAGCGATGTTCTACAACTATGGATTAAAGTTAAGTATTCAAGCCACTACGTTCTTTATTTATTAGACTCAACTCCTTTAATTGTTCCAGACCTCACGCCAGTCTGCGTGAGCTTAAACGCGTGTATTTCGGCCTCCTCTAGCAACACGGTGTTGGCTCTTCTGCCAACACTTCAAATGGCATGGACGCCCACAACCAAGCATACATTAAGCTGTCAAACTACACACCGTGCTGGACAGCGACAACATGGTGAGGAAAGGACACTGAATTTACGTCAACGGCTAGGGCAGGTAACCGGAACATTAACGGCCACAAGGTCACAAATTCCGCGGCTGCACTTCAATTGCAAATAACCAAATACAGTTAGACACCACCGGACAGTGGCTAAACCTTCACCAACTCGGAACACACACGTTGTTGCTCGCGGGAATGTCCCAACAACCAACAACGAGACGAGACGGCACAATGTGAACAGTCTTGACTTGCTGATAAATTAAATCTAAACTCAACTTTCGTGTCCAGGGTCGGTGAGCCACGGACCTCGCAGCAATGGGAACCGTCCCACACACCCTGACACTGTGTGGAGAGCGCCAGCGGGCCCTGCCAAACGACGCCCCGCAGAGATTTTCTCGCTTCTACACGCCAACCGACCGACTGCTCGCACGCAGCACAGCCGGAAACTATGTATAAGCACCAGACCTAAGATAGTACAAGGTGCCAATATCGATACACACCGCTGCCTCTCACGGAGAGAGCGAACAACAGCACAATCGCAATAACCGCGGGAAACCAAACACAGAAGAGGAACCAAGGTTTAAACCAACGCATAACATGAGCCCAGGACAGCCCACACGTTTTTCCAGGGACTTGGACCATTTCGTTACTTCAACGACCTGTGACAGAATACTAGTAGAAGAAAGTTCTTTCGGATGCTCTGTATAGATTCGTATATGTATCCCGTCAGGAATTTCGTTTGTCGATTATTTTTACTTGTTTCCCATCCTTTTTCTTCAGCGTACTCATCCAAAATCAGTTCCAAATGAATTTGTTATCTGTAGCTGGTAATAGTATGGAATAGTTATCCAACGATGACTGTAGAGTACCGTTAGAAAGAAGAAAAAAGTGACTGACTGTGCTGTCGGAGAATGTTCCCTCCCGCCGCGTGGCTCTGTGGAACGGCCTAGCGCACGGGCAGAGCCCCGAGGCAGCATGCAGAGCTCGGCGCTGCGGCCCGCGGCGGCCCCCGGGGCCTGGCTGCTGGCGTCCCTGGCCGAGCGTGAACCCGGGTCGTGAGAGAGCAGCCGGTGAAAGGGAGCGCCGCCGCCGCGTATTGTTGCATTAAGTGTAGCACGCGTGCCGCGTCCGCTCCGCTCCGGCTTTCGCAAGGCACGCTGCTCAGCAACGCCAAGCCGCAGCTAATCGTGAAACACCCCAAGTGTTCAGCCGTCATTGAATAATCATCGTTAGGTAAAGGTGTGAAGTCACACAACTACTACCATGTTTTAAAGAAAATTACTGGCGCAACTATATACGGAAGTTCAGTATGGAAAAATATAAACTATATGTAAACTAAAATGTCGTGAAAGACAGCCACAAGAGTAATCATTAACTGTTCCAATTAAAATCGTATAGGAGGCCTTAGAAATCATTTATTCTGAAGTCAAATTGTTTATTTAGCAAAATGTTCATGGTTGATCTTTTGGCGGCTGCAAATTTCTATTTCCCCCTGACAGCTTAAGTCAACTTTTAAGAATGTATCCATCTTTTATTTCATTTATTTACTTATTTATTTCATTAATAGTACAGAGTAACCCACCTCCTTGAAATGTAAGGTATGTCGGATGCTAACAAATCTAACAGCAGAGACCTCTTACTGTTACAGTCTTATTGGGATGCAGTTGTTAAAGTTATTTCAAGTAATAAAAATAACATAATATATAGAAATTTCTCTACGGTTGCAGAGAATTTAATGCCTTACGTTTGTTTAAGTGGTTGTATAAAATTTGTTTCTGCCTAGATGAGGAGAACACTATTTATGTAATGAAAACGTGAAAAAAAAAGAAGTGGTTGAAATAAGTTGCAATATGTAGGGGGAAGTGATATGCTACATTTAGATCTATAACATTGTCTAACCAGCTTGTTTCTTGATAACACCCTATTTCTACGTATTTCCGGTGAGAAGGTCTCCGTAGAACCTCGTGCTATTCTTATCTGAAATAGTGTGCGTTTATGTGTAGGTTTGATATGTTTGTGTGTATTGATATATTACTTAGAGTTTTGCATGTTATTCAGTAGTTGTTTGTTGGAACCTGTGCTGTGTTCTGTGTGATACCTTAGATACATACACAATTGCTGTTACACTGATCAAATGCGATTGAGCATATTATACATGAATACATGAATTTTAGCTTTATAAGAAGAATAAACTTATGGTTGTAAATTCATTAGTAGAAATAGAATGTAGTTCATGCTACTTGGGTGCAATATTGCTTACATAACTTAAGACATTATATGGTTTATACAGAAAATACATTTGATATATGAAATACATTGATTGTAACTTTATATAACGAAGAGACTAACACATTACTGCCATTAAGAATGTGTACGCACTCACCGACTGTGATATGATTTTCAAATGATAGAGCGCAGCAATCAGTTGTCCTTTTATTTCACGTTTTGTTCGGCAAATCAATATGTTGGCTATTCCCTAGCCATTATTAATGCACTATTTCATGATATCAATGCATGTCCTAGTACGTCAGCCTCCTGTTGCTCGGGCTTCTGTCACAGTGTCTTGCGAAGAGCCCATTTTACCTGTCGACGCTACCATAGTCCTCATGGTTACTACTGCTACAGCCTCTGTGTGCCACCATCTTGGAGGTTAGAGAACGTCAGTGGCAGTTGCCTATACGTCTTTATACCGTGTGATGGTCAAAGTTTTGAACAGCTCCTTTAAAAATTTAACACCAACCTGACAAAAGGTTTTTGAATTTGTTTGAGATCGTTCCATTAGAAATCGCATTTGCGCTGCTAAGTTTTCGTGATAGATTTTTGCAAATAGGCGTCAGAAAATTATAATTAGTGTTTTTTTTTTTAAATGTTATGTCTGCTGCCATTACAACGGATTTAGATCTTATACGAATAACGTAAGCACCGTAGGAGATGAGCGAGCTGTTATTCCGCTTACTGTTCCCCCTCCCCCTCTCTCTCCCTCTATTCCCGCCCGTCCCCTCTCTTCTCCCCTCCTCTTCCTTTCTGGCACCAGATTTCTCTCTCCTGGGATTTAAGGAGCGTAGTATTTACGGGTAATGGAGTTACCAAGAATCACCGCTCCTTGTTTTCCTAGTATACGGAACATGATACCAGTGGTAGGCCACTGCAGATAAATTCGTTATCGACAAAGGCGTGCTGTCCATTGCAGCGAACGCTAGTGACCTCGATTACTATCCTCAAACTCTGAAAATGATTCGTCAACGGCCAATATGTTGTTTGCCATTCGCAGCCGTAGTTTATTTCCATGACATTCTTCTGTGTTGCGACACGCTTTATTATTTGAAATGATGGCCCAACATTTCCGTCGCTATTGCAGGTAATACATGTCCTGCAGTTCCGGCCGGAACATTAATTCATGATTTATACTACGGTTACGTCCTTAGCGCTGAAAAAGTGTATGTGCTCTAGAGTACCTTGAAGTAGATTCGCGCTTTTAGCTTATTTATTGGACTTGTCTAGTGACAAAATATAAATGAAACACGGTTGCCTTATACCCCACCCTTTGGAACTGATAGTGTCGTTTCACCTCTCTAAATATACATCAAATTCTGAACTGGCTCGTCCATTATCGTAGTTAGATGCACTCGTACGCTGTTGTGAATGTCGAAGCATCATCTTCTTAACATTTCGTACAATTGCAGTGTGATGTGAGAAATTAGGAAATTATTATTTTTAGTACATGTGAGTATATTTTTTATAACGGCAACACTGGCGAACTATGTTGAAACATTGATCTCTTTTTTTACACCCCACTTAATGCCTTCACTTGAAAGCGATCACTGCGCCAACGCAATGCAGGCAAAATTATTTAACATTCGAATGTTGTGAGTATGATGCTGCAAGTATTAGAAAAGGGGCGGAGAGAGCGATAACATATACGCAGAGTAACTTGCCAATTACTTCCTAAGTTCTAAGGACTGCTGCAGTAAGTACCAACGGTTGCTCTCCCGTCACGGCTACGTGTCCCACATTCACCTCCCTCGCACACACAGCTCTTACGTAGCACATCTCATCATTTCGATGAGTAGTAGGATCACTGTACTAGAGTGAGTTAAGCTTTATCTCCGTTTGGTTCCTTCCCTCCCCTCCTTCTCCTCCTATTCCTCCTGCGCCTCCCTGCTATGCCCTCGAGTCGACTATTATTGTTTTTTCGCTTAAATAAAGGATGAGAAACTGTTTATTTGAAAACGAAATATTTAATGTTATTAAATGAGTTGATCATTTCAGAATGTCTTCTTGGTCCTGATGTTCTGTACTTTCTTATTCTTCCTCAGCGCTTGTCTCGAATGGTGACGCAGTCGTTGTTGTTTCAAAAGAAAAGGAAAATCGTGGTAGGCGCGAGAGTAAAAACTGATTTTAACAAATTGTGGAGTCGTGAAGTATGTGAAAAGTAAGATGGAATGAAGGTACAGAACCACCGCCCTTCAACTACTGGTTTCAAGAAGAACGGAGAACGACATAAGCGCGGCTCTTGGCGGAGCACCTGCTCTGAGAGGCGTGGAAAGTGGGACCGACGGCTGACTCGCCGTCCTCAATCAGTTCCCGCGACGTACTAGTCTCGGCGGCAGCTAAATGACGCCCATAAATCAACTACGGCGGCTACACTACACAGACCACCGGCCGACGCGACTTTCTTTGCCAAAGCGAGCGCCGCTTTATGTCCATAAACAGTGAGCCAACCTCTTCACTTCCAGTCCATCATCTCACTCGCACACTGGGTTCGATATGCGTCAGGAAGACGACGATGAGAACTGATACTGTAAGGTTCCAGCAGTTGCCCTTGTTGTTTTTATAATTAAAACACGAGGCTGCTAATGACGTCATTAGCCTCGACATCATTCCAAACTCAGAATGTTGTGATATCGCTCATTTGTGTGTGTGTGTGTGTTTACACATCTATGCGTACTATGTACATGTGACGGGTGAATCACAAAAACACCATTACTTGGCCCAGCCCATGAATCACTGCTGACATGTTTGTAATTTAACCCGGGATCTCGATGCAGTCTAGTAATCAGCAACTGTATTCCTCCAGCTTTCTTCCTTCTTGCCTGCCAAATGCAAGTTGAAATTTTTTTTCGGCAGCGGGATCCGAGGAGGCTAGCTTGCTATCGAGAGGTGGTACGTTACTGTTAAGTTAGCAACGTAGACTGTGGAGGAGCTTTGTAATATGATTATTTGAAATCGAAACTGCTACAATCCAAGAAATTTTAGGACAATACATCGTCTGTCAGAATTAAATATAGTGACTTATTTACCATTTCAAGCGCGCAGTATTACGACCACACAGATGAGAATTCAAATCAAATGTGTGTGAATTCCAAAGGGACCAAACTGCATAGGTCATCGTTCTCTAGACTTACACACTACTTAAACTAACTAATGCTAAGAACAACACACACACCCATGCCCGAGGGAGGACTCGAACCTCCGGCGGGAGTGGCCGGGCAGCCCTTGACAGGACGCCTTAAACCGCGCGGCCACTCCGCTCGGCATTTGAGAATTCATTGTATGTAACAATTTCTTTTTCTCACTCATCGAGGTGTTCAGGTGAATATTTCAGACTTTAAATAATAAATAAATTACTATATGTAGCTACAAAAATCGATATTTTTGTTTTTAAATATCAAGGATTGCAATATTTCTTTCTCGTAAAAATGTTGCAAAGTACCTCCGTATGTGTTCCTAAAGTACACTATGCAATAAAATTCACCAGCAAACTAACCTGTTCAAATCCTGCTACAAAGGAGTAACTCCACGATCATGAACAGACGGCCACGCGATGCTAGCGAAGAAATTTTCAGTATTAGCATTTGGCAGGCAAGGAGGAAGGAACCTGTGGGTAATCAGTTGCTGATCATTATGATCATTAAAATGCAATGAGATCCCTGATTAAATTCGAAACTTGTCCCCCGTGATACATGCAGGGGGGCCACGTGAAGCTGTTGGTGATGTATGGGGACATCAAGTACGGCTAGTACGGCTATATTCCTGCTGCTAGAACACAAAAGCGCGCGAGCGCACACATACACACACACACACACACACACACACACATACAGACAAAAACAAATACCGAAACTAATTGTACTAAAAAAAAAATGTATCTTCAAGTATGTGCCAACTGCATTAAGCGGCGTTGCATTTCGTGTTTCAGTTTTGTCTTAAGGCAATTAATTTACAAAGAAAAGTTTCTAGCAAGCCTGTATTGCAAACTTAAAATGAATTTCCCAAGATTATATTCCTTTCAGGGTATGCTGATGTCCGCCCCCCGGTAGCTGAGTGGTCAGCGCGACAGAATGTCAATCCTAAGGGCCGGGGTTCGATTCCCGGCTAGGTCGGAGATTTTCTCCGCTCAGGGACTGGGTGTTGTGTTGTCCTAATCATCGTCATTTCATCCCCCATCGACGGGCAAGTCGCCGAAGTGGCGTCAAATCGCAAGATTTGCAGCCGGCGAACGGTCTACCCGACGGGAGGCCCTAGTCACACGACATTTTAGGGTATGCTGATGTAATAGCTCCATACTTAATAACCAGAATATAACCACTCGCCCGACCCAAAGAGTGGATTTGCACAGGTCACACCAGTATTCAAGAAAGGCAATAGGAGTAATCCATTAAATTACAGGCCCACATCTATAACGTCCATATGCAGCAGGATTTTGTTCGAACATTATGAAATACCTTCTAAGAGAATGGTCTGTTGACAGACAGTCAACACGGATTTAGAAAACGTTGTTCTTGTGAAACACAACTAGCTCTTTACTCACACGAAGTGTTGACTGCCATTGACAAGGGATTTCAAATTGATTCCGTATTTCCAGAAGGCTTTTCACATTGTGGCTTGTAATCAAAATGCGTACTTATGAAATACCGAATCAGTATGCGACTGCTCTCGTGATATTCTCTCAGATAGGTCACAATTCATAGTAATTGACGGAAAGTCATCGACTCGAAGTGATTTCGGGAATTCCCCAAGGTAGAATTATAGGCCCTCTGCTGTTTCTTATCTATATGAACGATTTAGGAGACAATATGAGCAGCCGTCTTAGGTTGTTTGCAGATTATACTGTCGTTTGTCGTCTAGTAAAGTCATCAGAAGAACAAAATACAAAAGGTTTTAGAAACGATATCTGTATGATGCGAAAATTGACAAATGAAAAGTGTGACATCATCCACAAGAGTGCTAAAAGGAATCCGTTAAACTTCGGTTACACGATAATCAACCAAATCTAAAGGCCGTAAATTCAACTAAATACCTCGAAATTACAATTACGAACGATTTAAATTGGAAATAACACACAGAAAATGTTGTGAGAAACGCAAACCAAAGACGAATTTATTCGCAGTACTCTTGGAAGATGCAACAGATCTAATAGAGAGACTGCCCTCACTATTCTTGTCCGTCCTCTTTTGGAGTACTGCTGCGAGGTGTGGGACCCTTACCACACAAGATTAGTAGAGTAAGTCGAGAAAGTTCAAAAAAGAGTAGCACGTTTTGTATTGTCGAGAAATAGGGGAGATGGTGTCACGGACATGATACAGGATTTGGGGCGGACGTAATTAAAACGCAGGCGTTTCTCGCTGCGGCGGGTAATCTCACGAAATTTCTGTCACCAGCTGTTTCCTTCAAATGGGAAAAATGTTTTGTTGACATCGACCTACGTAGGAAGAAATGATCATCATAATAATGTAAGGGAAATCTGTGCTCGTACGGAAAGATACAGGTTTTTGTTTTTTTCTGGGCACTGTTAGAGTGTGGAATAATAGAGAATTATTGTGAAGGTAGTTCGATGAACCCTCTGTCAGGCACTTAAGTGCGATTTGCAGAGCATCCAAGTTTTTCTAGATCCATATGAAGATGATAAGCCCGTCCAGGAAGGAAATCAATGACGCTTTCTGCAGATCATTTAACTTTCTTTATTATATAATGATAACTCAATTTTCTCCTCCACATTCACTCCTAACAAAATAATATTGTGTTCATTTAACAAAAAAAAAAAAAATGGTTCAAATGGCTCTGAGCACTATGGGACTCAACTGCTGAGGTCATTAGTCCCCTAGAACTTAGAACTAGTTAAACCTAACTAACCTAAGGACATCACAAACATCCATGCCCGAGGCAGGATTCGAACCTGCGACCGTAGCGGTCTTGCGGTTCCAGACTGCAGCGCCTTTAACCGCACGGCCACTTCGGCCGGCCTTCATTTAACAACGCATACTTCTTTATGTGTAGGAAATATTGGCCGACATGTAAATATTTGTTTCTATCTGTAGCATTTCTGGCAGTATGATTCCAGCATGTTTTATGTATGAAGAGCTCTGCATATCAAGATACGTTTTTATACTGCATTTTTCAAAATTCTACTGCTTTGTGCAAGGTAAGCCTCTTGCACGAAGCACTTTAACGAGCACCAGGAGCAATAACCATGTCCTTTTAATTGTAGAACTTAAAAATGTATTAGCTGCTCTCAGAGGCAGTGGACTGATTTCTCAATACGCGCATCGCGTTCATTCCGTTACAGGACACGTGCTTATTTTCAATTCCAAGAAGTGGTTTCCTATCGAGTTGGTTATGAAACCACTTTTTACATTCCTCGCTTCATCGATTCCAGCTGCAGTTTCCTGGCTATATTCCCACCATCTTCGTTCTCCCCCTACATCTAGTCTGTTTCTACCGCATTTCCAGCCAACGTATCCACACAATTTTACTTTTACTAGTTCTTGACTTTCTGCTTCATTTGTTCTGCTGTTCGGTTAATAATCCAAACTTTTTCTTCTAACGAGACATAGGATCAACTAGTCTCCACTCTGAAATGACCTAGTTTTATCTAGCCATTAAAAAGCTCGTAAAAGAGTACAAAAATAAAATCTATGTTCACGTTCACAATAACTTTCGGAAAGTTTTCCAATATAAATATGTACTATGCTAACATGGACCTGTTTCATTTCGACTTCCTTTTAAATATAGCGTAACAGGGGTGAAACTCTGCTTTTACGGGTGAATTCGGCCTCAGCTTTAACACAGCTAACAACTTCTTTTTTTAAAAGTTTCACTATTATCAATTCTAAGTCGTGCATTGCACCAATCCCCTGTTTCGGAAACGCCGTGAATTACGAGGAACACCAGCTTCAACACTAATATGGTGAATGCCGGTGACAGATGGTAAGCTCGAAGTATTTCAAGGACCCCTCCCCCTTCTGCCCCCACCACCCTAGTCTCTCCGCCACTGAGCTGCAGATGATGATGCGACACCTTCTGTACTAAATCTTCCATATCTTCGCTTTTTCGATTTTCTTAAAAAGTTATTAATCGTACTAACGTTTCCATTTACATTCTTTACTGCTAATGCCATGCACTTGGCAGTGATTCGCAGAGTGTACATGTAGACGTAAGCTAATTTACAGTTAATGAAAATACTACAGAGGAAACCTCTCATAACGAGTGACGATACGAAACTGTCCACCTCGTACTGGACGACGTTGCAGCTGATCAAAAGTTTTTAATGAGGCCGGCCAGAAACAAAGATAAGAGTCCAGATTGAACACACTAGACGCCGTAAGGATTCGATCTGCGCTTCATAAGACAAAAGCAGCAGTCTAAACAAAGACTGCTCTTAACAAATTAACGCCACATTAGGCGACCTGCGTATCGATGACGATGAAATGGTGATAAGGAGAAAAGCTTCGATTCTGCTCGGAACTGGACCCGGAGCCGCTGCATTGGAGTCAGACGCACTCTCCACTCGGCTAAGGGAGCGGACCGCCATTTGAGAAACATTATGCGTCCTTTGACTGAAGTTGTGCTACACGTCTGGGGACCCTTGGCTTCTTCAACCATTTTCAAACATGCTTCTGGGTTTGTTGCAGCTCTTTTCCATTCCAGGATTCCCATACTGGTGAGATCCTCCGTTACAAAATCTCCATTTTCATCCAGTAGCATGGAACAAGCCTTTCATGGTTTTCTTTTGTATTATATACTCCGACATTCTCTCCACGTGTCATACACATCGTATACGTTTTGATTTCATATATATGATCGAGCCCATCGATAAAAAATATAACAGCCCGCCTTTACCAGCAGTTATGCTATCCGCCTGATAGCCCCCAGCTTTTTTCGAAGTACATAACCTTCCCCGACGGACACTGAAAGTTAATTCGAAAAGACGATGTTCTGTGGCTGAATTCAAGGTCTGAACTAAAATCACCCGTCGTCCCTGCACTTGTAATCTAGAAATGACAGTAATTTCCACCGACTGTAACTTATTTTTCACTTTAGTAGCGCACTACTCAGGGGTGGAACTGCCAGGAGTCGATTTTTGAGAAAGGACGAGTAACTGAAAGAACCGAGTGGTCGACGGCGGAAACAGTACACGAATACGAAAGGACAAACCGGGAGCAAACGCAGAACGCGAAAATCCAGAATCTTCAACAGCATACAAACGAAGCCAGGGCAGCAAGAGCGAGCAAGTAACCGTGTGCGGAAATAACGTTGGCGATCAGAAAGCTTCGGGAACGTCAACGCAACTGGACGTGGAGGGCGCGTAGACTTTGCTCCTAGCTTACGCCGCCGGAGGAACTCGCCGACTGACAGGAAGTCCAGGCCGTCCGCTGTGCGAACGCGATAGCGAACACCTCTGGATGTTCGGCGCTGGTGTGTCCTTATCGATCTAGGTGTACAAGTTCGGCGAGGATACTAAATTCGGTGTTAGCCAGTTCCAGATGGAACGTCATTTTCAAGCAGTAAACGACGTGTGTGACCAGCAACTACCGCCTGAAAATGCCATTCTAGCCATATCAGACCAACAGTGGAATATAAACATCAGATTCAGTCGAAAGTGGAAAATATCGTATCAGAAATTTTGTACGACTGTAGTATCTGTCCGAAGAAAAGTAAACTTTTAGTGCTCACGTTTTTTCACTGCTTTTCGACGTAGTGAATGTATCTCTAAAGGAAGTGAATGTTGGCGAGGGTAGGCACAGTGGCTGGCTGGCCCACCGCAGTGCGCCGCGGGGCGCCAGGCGGTGTCGTCGCGGCCGCGGCAGACCTGTTGCTGTGGCCGCAGCTGCGGCGGCTGCGGTCGTCGCGAACGAGGTCAGCGGGCGGTCGGGCGGCGACGCGGTCACCTGTCGGCGGCTCGCGGCTCGCGGCTCGCTCTCCGGGCCGAGCGTGTCGCCCAGGGCCCGCACTTGCGCAACGCCGGCTGGCCATCTGATATCGGCCCCGCCTAAACCTATCTGCATACAGACAACTTTCTGCCGCCGAGGGAACTAATAAGAAATACTCCCAGTTAAGCCCGAATAACGAGAGCTGCTCTTAAACTAACCTACTGGTAACGAGCTGCATTTGTACACCCAGATTCACTGCGTGACCGAGAACTGAATCTGGGTCAACCGGCTGGTGACGTAAAAATATGAATGAAAACGAGAAGGAAAGAGAGTGATTGCAGCGCTCGACGAATAGTCGTAGATCACTAGAAAATAGTATTGTTACTTCCTGTTGCCAGTTCAGAATGAGCCACACACTCTGATGCAACGCACCGTCCACCCGTACTACTGTGTCCTCGATAAGATAACGAGGGGTAATCGTAAAATTTTTGTAATGACCAGACGCAATTACAATCATTCGGTCATAAATGTGGATTCTTTTGTTGCTCTGGGAGATGGCTCATTGGAATTAAGGCATATAAAATATTAGATCATTTTTTTACTTGAACGATAAAAAGATAAACTCAGCTTGATACAATCCTATGCCAAGGGGTGCTTGATAATTTACAAATGTCATTGACTGTTAAAGCATCACTTGATGCACTAATTAACAAGCTTTGGTCTAGAAGTACACTGACCAACATTCACAAATGTACATTTTCTTCTCAGACATGAATAACTCTTAAGTCCTACTGCTTCAGCTAAGGTCAACGAACTGGGGCAAAGCGCTTTCATGCTTGGCGCTATATTGACTTCCGCGCGACGCTACTACTGTGCTGAGACGGAATGTCTTCATTAGCCTCTCCATTCGTTACTGCGGGATGAAGCGAGACATCGCTAATGTCTGTGGTATCAATGTGCGTTCCTGACTGTGCATGATAGCATAGTTTTATCTGCCACTTCGAAAATATATAGTTATATAATTAATCTTTTTTATTTATTAATATTTTATGAAGGTAATGTTGCGCAGCTTTAATGAACGTTAAGAACTGCATTACGCAATACACAGCTGTAACAGTAAATTTTATTAGATACGATCGATTCCAGTCTAGGATCAGACCATTATCAGCTTCAAATGGTTCAAATGGATCTGAGCACTATGGGACTTAACATCTTTGGTCATCAGTCCCCTAGAACTTAGAACTACTTAAACCTAACTAACCTAAGGACATCACACAACACCCAGGCATCACGAGGCAGAGAAAATCTCTGACCCCGCCGGGAATCGAACCCGGGAACCCGGGCGTGGGAGCAGCTTCAAAAACCAGCTCAGTTAGGTATTTACGCAACTGGAATAACAGATATTATATTTACATTCTTCCATCGTCTCCTTTAACTGTTTGAATAATCTATTTACAGGCCCATGTCTGCAATTCTCATACATATTGCAGTCTAGAGTACCACTGTACGCCGCTATAGGATCCAAAACAAAATGGTGCAGCCCGATGATGTGTGCTATTTCGTTTTGTCTCTTGTAGTTCCATGATTCGGTACTGTGGAGTTCGGCTTTCAGCAGTTACCAGGAATACATTGATGAACCTGCAAACACATTATTTTTCTAGATGATAATTAAAATTTTATGACCATCCCTCGCGAGCAACATCCCGGCCAAATGGAGAGCTGAATTGGACTGAAGAGATTCAGTAATTGATAGCTCAGTCTGATGGTGACTTCCGACAATGCTCTCTGATCTCACTTCTTCTGTCTCATCATTTACTGCAGAGTTATGCACATTGAACCAGATACTGAAGTACGACTTACAGGATGTGACAGGGGCAAGTTTTGTTATTAGAGAGAAAGCAACAGAGGAGATGGTAAATGATATTTTCCAAACAATTCTTAAGTGCTCATCTGAAAATGGACTTCCCTTAAATTTTGAAAAACACACAAACACACACACACGCACACACACACACTTTATTAGGTTCTGTACAACAGATAAGAGTCATACCAATAACTGATGTAACACATGAGCAGGAGGCAATAACTAGGGTAGAATGTTCCAAACTTCTGATTTTCTGATGAAAACTTGAACCGGAAGAAACATATTACTGAGCTTCTTAAACAGTCAAGTTCAGCTATCTTTTCTCTTCGTATAATTGCTTATCTTGGAAACAAACGTATCAACCTCCTGACAAATGATTCAAATGGCTCTGAGTGCTATGCGACTTAACTTCTGAGGTCATCAGTCGCCTAGAACTTAGAACTAATTAAACCTAACTAACGTAAGGACATCACACACATCCATGCCCGAGGCAGTATTGGAACCTGCGACCGTAGCGGTCGCTCGGTTCCAGACTGTAGCGCCTACAAGCGCGCGGCCACTGCGGCCGGCAACCTCCTGACACATTTTGCATATTTCCACTGAATAATTTGTTATGGAATAGTTTTCTGGGTAACTTATCACTTGGAAAGAAAGTACTGATTGCAAAAAAGCGAGCACTAAGAATGATATGTGGCGTTCACCCATGGTCGTCATGTAGGCGCCTCTTCAAGGAGGTAGGTATTTTAACTGCACCATCACAATAGGTACGTACGGTACATTCGCTAATGAAATTCGTCGTAAATAATCCGTCACAATTTGAGAAGAACAGTGACGTGCATAACTACAACACTAGAGGGAAAAATGAACTCTATCACCCATTGCTAAAACTGTCAGTGGCACAGAAACGAGTTCAATATGCAGCACCAGAAACTTTCGATCGTTTGCCCGATAAACTAAAATATCTGACAAGTAGAGAAGCAGGCCTTAAATCTAATTTAAAATCGTATCTTGTGGACAACTACTTCCATTCCACTGACTAATTTCTACTTAAAAACTATTAGTAAAAAATAGAAAAAAATGGTCAAATGTGGGGTAGTTGCATGAGTAGGACTAAAAGAATATGTGTTCGTTAATGTTAACACTAATCATGTATACAATTCCAGTAGACTGAATCGTTCCATATCGTTTCGATACAAGAACCATTTAAATGATCTGTGGAACATTTCAATAACTAACTAACTCAACAACACAGTTATTAGGATCCCACTGCATCCCTTTATTAGATCACAGCAACCTACAGTCAAATCTTATTTGTATGGAAATTAAATGCAGAAATGAAGAATAACAACCTTTTCGAGGAATGTGCTGTTAAAGTTAACGTTTATGATTGTTGAAACTATAATTGTCTATTTTGGGCACAAATGGACACGTTGCAAACGTGTTTGCACATTGAATACTTGAAAAGAGAGACAGCATTGGTCGTATATTTTTATTATCGCAGAATCGATTTTCTGTCACTGAGTGACCATCTTCAGTGCTGTATTATATAACTTAAATTAGTAAGCACTGGTGTCAAGCTTACGGCAATCATATCATTATGTATTATATAACTTAAATTAGTAAGCACTGGTGTCAAGCTTACGGCAATCATATCATTATGTGATTGCCGTAAGCTTGACACCAGTGCTTACTAATTTAAGTTATATAATACAGCACTGAAGATGGTCACTCAGTGACAGAAAATCGATTCTGCGATAGTAAAAATATACGACCAATGCTGTCTCTCTTTTCAAGTAACCCATTATCTGGTCGTAGTGCACAGGACACTATGGAGTCGCCAATCAATACATTGAATACTGTCTACTGACTCGTTCGAGAAAACTAAACTATTACAATTCTAAATCAAATCAGTTTCAATTGTCGTATGTTGTGTGAATACAGCATAAAATCATTTAAACGTTCGTATAAACAACAGTTACTGTAGCGATTTTCCCACCTAACCCTCCTGGCAGTAGCTGATTAATAACTGAAGTGTAATGATAGATTGTCACCTTATAGCGTATGGCAGTTCCCGTCCCCCTTCCACACACACACACACACACACACACACACACACACACACACACACACACGCGCGCTTCCCATACGGTGGCAGCATACCGTTGTTTCACACGATGCCTCGCCGTCTTGTAGAGTTCAGGCCATGAGGTACGCACCGTACTGGTTTCTGCGTGTCAACTGCCGCCAGTCTCGCGCCGCAAAGTCAACCACCTGCGGCTGCGGTCTCAATAATCCGATAAGGAACAGAGCAGCTGAAGCCGAAAGAAACGTAATATTGCAGGCCTCTCTTCTTGTCTGTTAGTTTCAGTATTCCTTTAAATAATGGCTGGCTGAACACAGGTTGCCGTACGCCGTTGAAGAATACTTCCCGTTTCACCACAGAGACTGAGAGGAGTAGGCAATGAGCAGGACGTTAAGGTCGATGATAGGTTAGCGTAGTACGTGTCCCATATGCATTCGGTAACGGTCAAATAAGGCCTGTGTAGGTCCTGAAGTGGAAATTATTGATACCCTCGTGGCAGCGTAGGCCTGCGTGTATTGGGAAGGAGTTGGGTGGTCGTCTTACCGCTCTACGTCAGAACTCCACGGTAGGGATTCAAAGCAACATTCTTATCGGATGTCTTTTGCTATCTGTTATATTCGGGACATGTGTATCAACGCGGTGTGGTAGCCCACAGTGGTTCAAATGGTTCAAATGGCTCTGAGCACTATGGGACTCAACTGCTGAGGTCATTAGTCCCCTAGAACTTAGAACTAGTTAAACCTAACTAACCTAAGGACATCACACACATCCATGCCCGAGGCAGGATTCGAACCTGCGACCGTAGCGGTCTCGCGGTTCCAGACTGCAGCGCAGCCCACAGTGGATTCAGATCAGTAGCCGGCCGCGGTGGTCTAGCGGTTCTAGGCGCGCAGTCCGGAACCGCGCGACTGCTACGGTCGCAGGTTCGAATCCTGCCTCGGGCATGGATGTGTGTGATGTCTTTAGGTTAGTCAGGTTTAAGTAGTTCTAAGTTCTAGGGGGCTGATGACCACAGATGTTAAGTCCCATAGTGCTCAGAGCCATTTGAACCATTTGATTCAGATCAGTATTTTAAAATTTTGTGGAGGTGGTTTCGAACACAAATGCGAATTAAACCACAAAAATCTAGCATATAATTGCGAAGTTGTAGATTTTTCTGAGTAACGGGCAAATATTTCCCATGAATCTTGCCCAACAGGTCGCTACGTAACTCACGAGTGTCGTGGTACAAATACAGTAGTTACCGAACGCCGAGGTAGACCCCGTTACACGAAATGGAACCACTTTAACTGGAATTTGTAACGCTTTCCTGAACGCACACTTCGTGTAGTTAACGAATAATTCGTCACTGAACTGTAGAACATTGCTCAAATCGTACCATTGTGTCAGGTGATATAACACTTTCCTGTAACGATTCTGCGACGACACACACTTACCCAGTGTTCAACAATGTCTGTTATATGCAGGCTAGCTCTACTTATTTTTTCAGTAACTGCGCATTTTTTGAAATCTGCCTAATTTAGGAAGATTACTGCACAACATTCTTAGTGATTGACCTGTTAGTGAGCGTTACGTGAACGATCAGGTAAAGACTGAGAGTACGTCTCCTTCAGAACAAAAGACATTCGTCAAGGGGCACTACTTCGTCCATCACGTTTCGGAGAGATTTTCTTTTCACGTTGTGCGCTGACAGCGTCTCTTTCGCTCCTGGAATGAAGTTTGGATGTGATATGTTGTGCAGGACTAATTCTCTACCTGTGACTTTATCTATATCGTCGAAGTATTTAAAAAAAATCTTATTGAGGGACATTAACATTGTGTACTGAAGTTATTAATATGTCCATGTTCCTCTAAGGACCGACGGAATATTCCATAAAATATTTTGAAGTTGTTGCCTGTTTAGATTGATTACAAAATTGTGTCTCGACGTAATAGTAGTAACAATAATACAGATATAGCATGTTCATGCCGGCGATGAGGATTGTGTTCCTCGCTATGAGGCGGCGCGCTTGTTCATGCTTCCTTGGATCTGGCGTAGCTGCTTTTCCTGTCTCTCGCCATGGGGCAGCGGTCGTATTTAAACACCCTACGCTATTGTTTTAACATACTGGCCACTTATTTTGAATATCCATTCTTTTAAAACAACGAGAGATCACATGAAATAGCTTTGCACAAGTTAATCACAAATTATGTGGAATGTCATTCGTTCAGAAAGCTCGCTCGTCGATTACACCCAAAATCGTACACTCATGAGTCAAAGTATTACGAC
The DNA here is from genome assembly GCF_023898315.1 of Schistocerca nitens. Lineage (NCBI taxonomy): Eukaryota > Metazoa > Arthropoda > Insecta > Orthoptera > Acrididae > Schistocerca > Schistocerca nitens. Next base: position 375,015,308 of record NC_064619.1, read on the forward strand.
CACCTGCTTAATAGCTTGTTTGTCCGTCTTTGGAACGAAATACATCTCTGATTCTGCGTATCATGCATCCGACAGTTTGTTGGTAGGTTCGTGGAGGTACGTGGCATTATGCATCTACGCACAAGCTATGTAATTCGCGTAAATAACGGGCCGCTGATTTGCGTATGTGGTGATGGCGCCCGATGCGACCCAGATAAGTTCCATAGAGTTTCAATCAGCCGAATATGGTCGCCGAGACATCAGCATGAGTTAATTATAATGCTCCTCAAACCACTGTAGCATTGTTCTGGCTCTGATTCCCGGACAGAAATATGCTGCTGAAAGATGACATCTCCGTCGAGGATGACATCAAGCATGAAGAGATACAGGTGCTTTCGCAACTGTGAGCGTGTCTTCGGTTATTACCACAGGTCCCATGCAAGCGCAGCAGAATGTCTCCCACACCATAACACTGCTCCCACCAGCTTGCGCGTCCGCAGCTCGTGGTCTAGTGGCTAGCGTTGCTGCCTCTGGATTACGGGGTCCCGGGTTCGATCCCCGGCCGGGTTGGGGATTTTCTCTGTCCGGGGACTGGGTGTTTGTGTTGTCCTCATCATTTCATTATCATCATCATCATCATTCGTGACAGTGGCTAGATTGGAATGTGTAAAAAAATTGGATTATGTAAAAATTGGGACTTTTGGGTGCTGATCACCGCACAGTTGAGCACCCCACAAACCAAACATCATCATCATGATCATCAGCCTGCGTCCCTGGCGTGCTGAACGTTTCGAGTCGCTGTTCACCTCGATGACGTCGTTTGTGGGGACGACCATAGACATAGTGTAGCAAAAATGTGATTCACCCGAAGATCCGACACGTTTCTAATGATCAACGGTCGAATCCCGATGGCCCTGTGCTCACTGCAATCGTAATTGACGATGTCGTTGGGTCAACATGTCAACACCTAGGGGTGGTCTGCTGCGGAGCTCCATGTTCAACATTGTACAATGAACAGTGTATTCCGAAATACTTGCTCGTCTACCAGCATTGTGCTCTTTCGGCAGAGATGACACAGATCACCGTCTCTCCTACTTCACAGAGCAAACACGTTCTGTGAAGAGTCGTGGAAGTCCAACCATTTAGAGCCTAGTGACAGTAAACTGCCCTTCTACCTCTTTCCGTTGATACTTACTACAGTAGCAAGTGAACATTTCGAGATTCTCGTTCACGGGCTCTGAGTAATAATAAACTGCCCTTTGTCAAAGCCCCTTATATCAATGGATTTCCCGATTTTCAGCCCATATCTTCACTAGGTTGATTCCCCGTCTGTGTCTGATCCTCTTATATACTTTTATTACAGCGTCGCGTGCCCACAACGCCACCAGGTGGCATCCATCGTCGCGATGGGCATTGGTCATAATTTTTTGGCTGATCAGTGTATTCATAACTGTTCGCTGCGCCTGGCTGATACGTAATACGTGAAACGTTAGTGCATTGCTGGTACCATAATTGGTAGAGACAAACGTTCATTCCGGCCTGAACGTGTTAATTATAAAAATTATTGGTTGAAGCCACAGGTTGATTACTCGTAGAAACGATTGAAACAGCAACAGTTATAGGCTCCATCTAGTGGGACGCCATTTACCATCCTGTTGAAACAAAACTCTTTCGTCTACCGATCCATGCCTAGCGATTGATGCTCTACCTGTGAATACATCACGCGCTAGAAATCCTCAGTAATATCTTGCATCAATAGAATACCATATCTATGTACATTATATACCCTCCGGAATAATTAAGGTACCACTATTACAAGAAAGCATACCGAATGTACGTCATCAACCTGAATGTTTTGTACTAGTGTACTCACCTCATTGACGACGGTTCAAAACCCGCGTCCGGCCTTCCTGATTTAGGTTTTCCGTGATTTCCCTAAATCGCTTCGGCAAATGCCGGGATGATTCCTTTGAAAGGGCACGGCTGACTTCCTTCCCGAATCCGATGGGACCGATGATATCGCTGTTGGTCCCCTCCCCCAAATCAACCCACCAACTGATTTCATGTCACAAAAGTACACGATTTACAGTACTTCTGCTCCAACTCAGAAACACTCCGAACAGCTCAAGAATCCCAATATAATAAGCATACACATCGCAGCGTGATTCCCCGTATGTCAACCGCCGCGTGCTGACTGGATTATCCAATAACAGGATCGTCCGCTAAGGCTCTATTGAGGAACGATGATTCACGAAAGATTCAGCGCTGTGACGTTTAGCTTCCGTCGCGGTTCTTCCGAGACCACTATTTTCGGGTTACTAGCAAGGCAATTGCAGAGGGCGCTTCCAAGTGTGGTACGCCGGTCGGAAGCAGGGCCGCACGCTTCTGACCACCGCCGGAGACACGCCACGAATAATAGAATGATTATCGCGCAGTGCTGCGGCCAGCGCCGCAGCGATTTATCTGCGAATGCGTGGATTAAGCGCAGCGAAGGTAATCGCGGGATCTCACGGGCTCTCACGCCGCGCGTGCGTGAAAAAAATCTCTGGCCAGCCGAACCGGGCGATATTTGCATGCGGCCCAGGCACGTAAATCACGTAGATAAGTGGCGCCGCATTACACACGTGACCGCGCGCCGGTGTATTTTAAATCTGTAATGCGGGTCGCCAGTGTGTGTATGTAATCTGCACATGCAGCTTGCTGGCTAACCCGGTTTACGTGTGCGGGTATGCAGCCGGTGGCACGCTCCGTGACACCAGACCACCGGCGCGGCACCGCCAAGACCGCACGGGGCTCCGCGACGCTCTGACGCTCCATTTCGCCGACACTAGGCACTGTGCTTCGTTCTGTGGGTCCCTTAGGCATACTTGCTTCCAGTATACCTCTCTGTGAAACACATGGTGTTCGCCAACTCGTACACTGTTGACCATTGCAATACCCCAAGAATAGCAAATAACGAAATTTTACTTATTGTGCGTATACATATAGTAGAAGGAATACATAATCTAATTTATAGGTGATTTGGGAGTATAACAGGTGCGAAGGTTAGTATACAGGGCTGCCAAGTCTGGCAACAACAACGGCGTAACCCGGCTGTGCATCGAGTGGAAGATACGCACTCTTTTCATGGTGCTTCAGCGCTATGCCAGCTTTCATCAACCGAAGTGTCTGGGGAGTGGCGGCATGTCAGATCTCTAAGCAACCGAAAACCAGATGTAGATGTCTTCAACGAGTGAGATATCTGCGACAGGGCAACAGTCCATGTGTCGAGGCAGGTCAGGACAGCACTGGCAACATGGTGTCTTGTGTTATCTTGCTGAAAGATAACACCACAGAGACCTCGAAGGTAGAGGTCAGCCAGCGGCCTTAACATGTTGGAAACGTTATACCTACTGTCCACAATAGCGGCTATGCGAACTAGAGGCGATCGCATTTTGTACCCAAGTGCCGACACCCCGTGCCGTCACGTCAATTGCTAGACTCGTATGACGATGAGGAATGGAATCTGGCAATGATCGTTTCCTCGAAGTCTCCTCTTTTGGCTACCTCCACCGTGATGCTTTACGCGGAACTGGGACACATCTCAAAAGATGACGTGGTGTAACTTACGTGTCCAGTATCGTCGTTGGGCGCACCATTGGCAGCGCGTCTCTCCCGAGGCCCACGAGAAAGACAGGCCGTGGCTCGTACGTCACAGCACGTGACACTACAGGTCTTTCGAGCGCCAGCAGTCGTCTCCGGCGGCGAGCGAGTAACTGTTTCGGACGAGTTTAATGATTCTTAGCTGCGCGTTTAAATACATGGAAGCTATCGATAGCACACGAAAAAGTTAATACATTTAGTAAGTAACTTTCCATTGCTGTGTGCCGTGCACGGGGGCGAGCATTCGCGAAGTATGGCGAGCAAACCAGCTAGTGTGACGTCACAAGTTCGTTGCGGGGCCGTATTTCTCGTAGGTCCCGATCTCTCCCTGCTGCCGCGCCGTGGGAAGCCACAACAATGGTCACCGTGCTGACAGTCCATGGTGCTGCAGGCATTATCGCACTGTCCCTGTGGATACTTGTCTTGCTGCAAAGAAGCTCATTCCCTAGCTCCAGGCTACGTGACTTTGCTACACGATCCTGCACACCCCTGCGAAACAGTGTCCTCTTCGACCTAGCCGCATCGGCCGTTGAGATCCTGTATGGCGTTGAGTGTAGCTCTCTTGAACACCTCGATTCAAAATTCACATGACGGTAGGGGGAACCCGACCAACGTGAGCAGTAATAATTCAGAACGATATCGTTAACACATATTGACACATGAACTACATACAGTGCGTCTGTGAACGGATGCTTCGTACATCTTGGACACTTCTAATAATTAATTAACTGTTCGTGTTATAGGAAAAATGTTTCTTTCATTTGGTTCTACACGAGCTTCAGATATATTACTCGTGTGTTGTTAATACTGCTCAAGTAACTATGATTATTGTAAAGTTGACCGATGTATTCGTGAACACTTTATTGTCGTCCTAAAAAGGTTGAGTACCTAGAATTACCCTTCTCATAAAAGACCTACGATATAATACCGTTTTACCTCAATCTCCCACACTTTTTGGTCTCCTTAGCTTTTAATACGTATACACTATCTGATCAAAACTATCCAGACACCCTTATGGAATACAGGTTTGATAACTAGATATCACGAGAGGCAGACCCGTCCGTATAAAAGGAAGGGGCGTGTATTGTCAGCAGGCAGACTGGGTCGATCAAGAACGTATCACTCTTGAGTTCCAAAGTGCTCCAGCTACACCAGCTAGCACATTATCTGTGTCAGGGAGTTAAAAATAATGGGTTACTATGGTCCAGCAGCTCCTCGTAAGGCACAGATGTCTGTCATCAATGCTAAACGACTCTTGAGGTGGTGTAAAGAGCGACGAAACAGGAGAGTGGAGGGCTGGAATAGAGTGATATGAAGCGACGAATCATGGTATACCATCTGGCAATCTGATGGAAGCGTTTCGGTTTCGCGAACGCCAGGAGAGCGTTACCCGCCATTGTATGTTGTGGCAACAGTGAAGTACGGAGGAGGTGGGGTTACGGTATGGAGCTCTTTTCCGCGGTTAGGGTGCGGTCCCCTTATTGCGCTTAAGAAAACGCTAAATGCTGGAAAATGTGAAACATTTTACAGCATTGTGTACTGCGAACAGTAGAGGAACAGTTAGTAGAAAATGATTGTTTATACCAGCGTCGCAATGCACTCTGTCATAACACAGCATATGCGAGGGAATGGTCTATGAACAATAACATTCCTGAAAGGAGACGCAAAGGAATTACAGACAAGTTTCCCTACTGGTCGTTCGCAGCCAATGTCTGTAATTTCTTTGTGTCTTAATTTATGATGGCTGCTTGATCAAAATTATGTCTGTTCTTTCTGACGTGTATGTCCGAAAGATCGGACACCATACACACATATATATTACTCAAATGCTCTATCCTCCCCAAGGACCTGAGCTGCACCTTTGGTATGAGTTGGAACGTCGACTTCGCCCCAGACCCCACGCCATCCAGATCACAGACTTCTCAGGTTTCCGCTCTTGAGGAAAAACGAATTGCTATTTCTCTACATACCTTCACACACACCGACCGAGGTGGCGCAGTGATTAGCACTCTGGACCCGCATTCGGGAGGACGACGGTTCAAACCCGCGTCCGGCCATCCTGGTTTAGGTTTTCTGTGATTGCCCTCAATCGCTTCAGGCACATGCCCGGATGGTTCCTTTGAAAGGGCACAGCCGACTTCCTTCTCCATCCTTCCCTAATTCGATGGGACCGATGACCTCGCTGTTTGCTCCCCTCTCTCCAGATCAACCAACCAACCTTCAGACAGGTCACTGAAAGTCTCCCCAATACAGTTCAAGCCTCATAAAGGAGGAGAGTGGACACTGGACACACCCCATATAACGGTCACTAATAGACGGCCGGGAACTTTTGATCAGAAAGTATATCTCAGTTTATCACCGACGCTCCAAGTAAAAACAATCCTGTATCTAACTAAATTGAAGCGTACACTTGATGCGCTTAGGTGATTCAAAGAAAAAAGTGAAGCACACATTCCATATTCACAAACAATGTGCTGATTAGCTATTTGATTAATTTAATTAATGGGTAAATAAGCGTTTTAAATTAATTAATGGGATAGATAAGTGTTCACTATAGAATTTCTAATATCTGGAAATAATAGTATGTATATAGCCTTAATTCCTCTTCCGTGTTAATCATTACATGGTCAGTTCGGCATGGTACATAACTTTAAAATAGATGGTGAATGCAAGTGAACTAATTTTTATTCGTCCTCTCTGTATCTATTATTGTTGCAGGAGGTACGTTATATTATAGTTTTTCGTTCCGAAACAAAGAAAAACGTAAAAACAGTTCGCTCCTCAAGTTTAGCACAGTAGCCACCACTGTATTGGCAGCGTTGGCCGTGCGTTTTGAACCTATGTTTTTGTGAATGGGTTCCTTGTACACTTTCACAAAGATTCCAGATCCAGTCTCTAATTTTCTTATTGCAGATTAAAAAAGGTTTTCTGGTCTCAAGTCCTACGGCCCAAGCGCTGCCGTGTCTAATGGCTCAGTATGTAAGCAGAAATAGATAGATCGTAAATACATAAATGTATCTGTGTATGTTCGTATGTCAGACATATGTAGAGGGACATACGGCTAAATGTGAAGGGGAAGGTCTCAATAATGACTGCGTCGATGATTACGTCTGTGATGGGAGTCGCACCAGGAAGCAAACATCAGTAGTTCAAGTGATACGAATTTTTCTCGTGAAAGATAATCTTCAGAGTTCAAATTGCGGCCCGGTACACAACTTTAATCTGTTGTGAAATTTGAGAGCTATTGAATTCTATTCCTTTTATGAGTTATTAAGTGAAAAATCATCGTTTCTTTTTGAAATAGCTCTTTAGGATTGCAGTAGATAACGAAGTTTGAAGTACTAAAATGTTTCAAAATAATCACTCCTTTGCCGCATACAGCGTACCGTAGCCGACGTCGGTAACCGTTGGTTAAATGTAAAAACATACTGTGTACTAACATTTGATATAAATGATCAGTGGCATGTAAAAAGATAATAATATCAATATATTCAGTACTAGAAGAATATAAGATTAATTATTTTACTTTTATTTAGTGATTCACCAACATTCACTTTTTTATTGCGAAGCGATGGATAATATACGTTTAATTGGTTCTATTTGATGCCAACCATAATCCGACATACCCAAGTTGTTCTTTTGCGAACTTTCGGTTGACTTATATTTTTCGTAGGTATTATCTGTGATTTTATTTAAAACAGTTACAGGTATTTAAAAACCCGCCATCCAAAACGTTTCAGTTCTATCATTTGACAATATGTACGAATATCTTTTAATGTTATTGAGGAACTTTTCACATCTTCATACTCTTGTAATTTGCCTACAGGTTTAAAGTTGCTTGTTGATGTTCATGTCGGTTGTTTCGGGGAACAATTTCTCCTCAGATCTTTTAAAACCGTTGTGTTTACAGAACATTCCGGACCCACAATCTCTCTTCGGGATCACGAATTATCTGCTCTTAAAAATTCCGCAGCGGCGCTGCACTGTTGCGTGCCTCTAGAAGGTAGAAATGGTGCTGTTCGCCAGCTCTTATCAGAATAATTTCCTACTAAATCCGATCTTCAGCCTTTACCTCACTTCTGCTGTGCATACCTAATGAATGAAGGTAAAAGAAAAAGTTACTTCCCTGTTTGGAAGAAAGATACTGGCGACGCATACAGCGAAGGAACCTCGAAGAGGTAACACGGAAGACTGTATATGTACAGTCCTGAGATTCAGCTTGCATCCTTTTTTTCTGTCGATGGACATTGAGAATATTTCAAAGCGTGCCATCAGGCATGGATGTCTTGATACTGGGTCTTTAAATTTTGCAATCACTGAAAATGCCTACTTCTAAACTTCCGTGCCAACTGTGTTTAATTTTAATTCTATGACGCACCTAAGAGCAATAGTTTGAGACTGAAAATTAGTTTTAGATCTGAATGGTAGTTCCAGTTTTAGATGCACGTAAGGGTGAAGGAGTGTCTAGGAAGAAGCACCTATCGGATAAAGTCACATGGACGTGTTTTTATGGTCGTAGGTATGTTGTTAAACCTTTAGGATATTTATCTTTTGACGTCGATTGCTAATGTACTGAGAGCCTACACCTAATTTATTTTACTGTCTATGCTTCAGCCCAAGTAGGCTGCTGTACCTGGTGATTAAGTGATCGACTCCTCTCTCCTTCACACAGCGGAAGTAGCTTACAGGCCTGTCTGAGGCAGTACTGACCCAGTAACAGACCCAGTCTCCAGGTCTGTACCAGATTTTTCATGAGATAGCCTTTTTTGTAAGATTTGACTCCAGTCTCGTCGGGATTTGGATGAAAAGTGGCCAGATTAGTGTAACAGCCAACTCCCAAGGTATGACACGGGAGATGTAATAAAATTAAAAAGTGGATTGTGATTACCAGAGTATAAAAACAATTATGAAGCTTTTTTCGTCAATATATAGTAGCTCGACAATAATCGTTGCTATAAGGTGGTATAAGTATTTTTAATAATCAGTTACTAAACTGATGTCATATTTTGAGCACTTTGTTGCCAATTCCTGTTCCCTGTTTCGAATCGAAATAGTTTAACTTCATGAGAAGCCGTCGTTGGTTGTTTGTTGTATCTTTTTAATGCAGTGGCCACTTCATTTACGAACAACGCTCAGTAATAAAAACTGGGAAGGAAATTTAAAAGTAAATTCCATGGAATGTTAGGTGGAAAACATATGAGGCTGCACCTCGCACGTCTGCAACATGGCGCTTCTAAAATCGTTCACAGTACCATAGATAATTATGCTTTTTCCGTTACTTCACACGCTGCTAGAGGCTGTTCGCCCATCACTTAGCCACGTCTGTCTTTCAGCTAAAGCAATTTATTTAGGGTTCATTTCTTTTGTGTGCAACACTTCCTAAACTAAAGTTTTTGTCTCCCTCCGAGATACTGGAATTCATTTCACTTAGTCATTATTTCTGTTCTTAGTCTGTATATATGTTTAGCAGTTTCTTGCAGAGTAGTAAGCGTGTTTTCTGCAAGAGACCTATTGCAGAACTGTAGAGGACTTTCTTCTTTTTATTCTTACTGACTCGAGTCCCTGGTAAATGAGACTCTCCTCTCGCTCTACTCCCACGTTCGAGTGTCATAAATTAGGTTTACTACTGGTTTAATATTCTTATTTGTTTTCTTCATTTGGATGGGTGGGAGTTTGTATTGTGACGTTGGGAAAAATGAAAGCCGCGAAACAACGGAGAAGGCTAACAGTTGAATGTGATTCTCAGAGATGACATCTTTTAGGAATTGCAGTAGATTCAAAATTCGACGATCTCTGAATTGCGAGCTCCACACTGTTTCAAGTCATCGTACAAGAATAGTGAATAATGGTACTGTAGTACTTGTTTTGATTAAGGTCGAGGAAGTGAAAATTACCATATGGGATACGGATTGTAGAGAGGGACGAGAGTGGGAAGAAATAAAGTGTCGAAAATGGCTTCAAAGCAGTATAAATCACATGATACTAATACAGAAACATATGCAAAAACACAAGTCAATCTCTTGGAACAGATAGCCAGTAGAGCAGTTCTACGAATATCTGCACAGAAAATAAAAATTTATTTGCTTGGATAAAATTAAATCAGAATTTTTACCACCAGATAATGATGAAATAGAAGAGGTCAAAAATTTCAACTGTTTACGAGATATAATTCAAGAAAATTGTGTTACAAACCCTGCCATAAATGGAAAGATACACAATAATTATTTAAATAAAAATAAATTTTTAATATAACATTTTCCAAATCGGTCTAAACAGTATGTAATAATTCCTTCTAGCCCAATACAGATACATAGTCCTGAAAATTTATGCTTTTGAATTTGTAATATCTCTAACGATATGTGTAAGGCTTTTAGCGAAAAACCTGGGAGGCATCCAATACATAATTGAAGACTAAATAATTGATCTCCAGTTATCTGTTCCAGGCGTCCTACGTGTTTCGATATTGATACAGCTATTAAAAGTTTTCAAGCAAAAATTTTCAGGACCATCTACATAGGGTTAGGAATCTGTATGGGGCTTTTATACCTTTCAGTATGATTTAAATACGTGTTATATTTTATATTTACGTACTTATTTTCTGCTGTTTAGTCTTTTGCGTGTGAAATACCTCAATAGATTTTAAACGTTTTGATGAGATTATATATTAGCTTTTGTCCCATGATTTTACCCCTGTACGTGTATGTCACATGTATAGCATCTCCCTTCCCCCTCCGCTCTGCTCGCCCATGCCCGTCCACTCTCATGCCACATGGACCACATTCCAACTACACATTTTGTTGGTCCTCCAGAGCAGTCGATATGTCAGGCGTTACCAACCTTTTCCAATACCATCCAGCCTCTATCGTAGACAGGGACCTACTAAAAACGTGTTAAAATGGATAGGGCATATGGTATAACAAAAGATATTGACAGTAAAAAGTGCATATCAAGAAATGTAGGTAAAAGAATTATTTCAACCAGAATGTGTCTATGCATGTGAGTTCATAGTACTAAATTATGAATTAGGCAGATTAGAAATTTTAGAGACAAGAACCATGACGAATATTTAAGTTGCAATAAAAAGCAAAGGAGCTGGGAAATGAAGAGGCCATGATGAAATCTATCGAAATGTAGAATAAAATGACAGAAACTATCGGCGAAATTCGACTGATACTGTTTAATATTTTTGCAGATTCAATGACAACAGGCTGACAAAAGAGATCTCTACGTACATCTGAAGGCCAGTTATTAAACAAGATTAGAAATACGACCACAACACAAGAGCACAAGAAGCGGCGGAAAGAGACACTTTCAGAATGAAATTGTTGAATGAAATTGTCGTAAAATTTATAATCCATGGCAGAAAGAGTAAGAGAACAGGCTGTTGAAAATATTAAAGAACATAGAAGAAAAAGAACAAATGAGAATAACTTGAACTTTTCAAGTGGTCCCTTGTTGGCCAAAACGGAGAAGGGAGCATGCGGGTAGGGAATGAGAGAGAAAGACTCAATTCTTCGTAACGGAACTATATGTTGTCGAAGCCTTGTAGAGTGGTCGTAAGGTGAATGAATATCGTACTAGAAACTATCAAGTCCTGGCCATGTCCTTATATTGTCTACAAGAAGAGCTTTGATTAGATAAGCCCCAGAACTAGGAACCAAGCACAATAGCAACAAGTAGACGAACACGTAAGTGACTGAAATGCTCTCGACGTCCGCCATTTTCTGCGGTGTTGTGAGCCACCGCATTATTGTGCGTGGCCCTCTCCTGGTTTTCTGAACATATCACGTACTTTATGCTGCTGGAACTCACTTTCGTTCTGAATATATAACGTGCTTTACGCTACTGGAACGCGCTTTCTGCGGTTTCGTCATTGGTGACGGACTTGGATGCAATAGGAGGCCCAATTGTTACAGTTCAACGCCCGTTCGACATCGAAGTCAGAGTACAGTACTCGACTGATGAATAACGAGACGGGGAATCGGATTTAGCTCTGTTTTGCGACCTATCCCAGCATTCTTGTCAAGTGATTTGTGAAATCCTTGAAAAATTCACGCCTCTCGAATACGAGCCTAGCGCCGTAACCGCTAAACTGTCCCACTCGGCAGGGCAGAGCGTCGGCAGTACGCGAGCAGAAATAAGAGCTGCGAGAGGTCGCGGCCATCGCGTCAGCCTCGCTCGTGCGCGGCTCGCCAGCGGCGCCGGGTAATGAAGTCGCGGCCGCTGGGCCGGCGGTGGGAACTGGCGCTGGCGCGGCTTAGCAATGCAAATCGCCGGCCGATGCCCGCCGCCAGATACCGCCAATAAACTGACACCCGCGGACCATCTCGGCGGCCTTTTTTGCGGCCGCTCGCTCTTTCCTCCCCCGCAACCGCAGCCGCGGCCGCAGCCGGTGCCGTGGGACGGTCACCGGCTATGACGCAGATAGAGATCTGCGGGGTGACGCGGCTGCGCTGCGGGAACCTCCCAGCACGCGGGCCGGCAGAAATGGAAATGGGCTGCGCGCTGCTTTAAATTCCGCGCTGATAAGCCTTGCATGTGTTAGCGCCGCTGTCGTGGTGCTCGCGACTGGAAACTGCGGTTCCTCCGCGGGTGAGCCGGCTTGCGGAACGCCCCGGGCTGTCCAGAGCGCGCGCCGCCGCGCCAGACACGCCCCGTGCGGCAGCCTCTCGCGGACGCCTTTACACACCGGCCGTTCTTGTGAAGATGCCCGGGGATTTGTCTCCACTCTCTTTCTCTCTCGCTACAGACCTTGTATTTGCCGTGTCCTTCCACCAAAAATTCGCGTTGAGAAGTGGATGAAATCTTTGAAATTCAACGAAGCTCCAACGGACCGATGGAATCGCTGTCAGCTCCCGTAAAGAATTTGCGGATGAATTAGCCCGCATGTTAGCCATAATTTGCCGTAGATCCATCAAACAAGAAAGCGTGCCCAGTGTTTGGAAGAAAGCACTTTTTACACTGGTCTACAAGAAAGGCAGCAGAAGTGATCCTCAAAACAACTGTCCACTGTCCTAGACATACATTTGTGTATAATCTAAGTACATCTTCTGAGCTCAAATGTGTTGTGTACAACTTCGTGCTACAGAGTAGTGCGATAACTGTCGTCGTAGGAAAGCTGGACACAACCAGAAACGATTAGTGAACAAGTTAACACAGTAAACAGATTTACTTAACTTGTATTTCTCCAAGTGAACGTAGACTGCTTACAAATATTGCGACAAGAAATAGAGTCCAGATCTCAATTTCAAAAAAGGAAGAGTCTCTCTGTACCAAGGAAGAATGATGATGTCGGTGCCACGACTAGGCGACATCTGTGTGTGACAGCAAGGATGCTCGAAGCACAGAGCTGTTGGAGTTGTGGCCCAGTGGGCGCGCACCATTGGGTCCGCCAAATCCCGCGCGACCCCTATCGGCGTCACGCGGAAACTTGCAATTCCGATGCTATGACGCCTGTGGGGTGGTATCGGTACGTGATATCACAAAATGCGATGAGGTGTCTCGAACAAAGTGACCTGCTCCTCGCACAACTAGTAAGGATTCAGAAACATCGATACTGTGGGACCCAGCTTGCGCTTCTCCCACATGACAACCTGAAAGTCATGGATCAAGGTAGTTGGATAGATTTCTTGACTTCCAAAACGCATTTCACGTAATGCCACACACTCACACATTATGGAAAATACCATCGTATAGGCTATCACGCGAAATTTGTGACGGAGTTCTTGGCAGGGAAGACGCAAGATGTTACCTTCGACGAAGAATCATCGACAGACGTTGAAGTAAATTGAGATGTGTCCCAAGAAATCGTTTGGGACCATTGCTGTTCATGTTATATAGCAATGACCTTGAAGAAAATATTAATAGTAACCTCACACTTTTCGCAGAATTAGCCGTTATCCCTAAGGAAATAATGTCTGAAGAAGATGGTTACAAATTTTCTGTTGGATCCTGATAAGACTCTAAAGTGATGGAAAGACTTGGTTCTTGCTTTAAATGTTCAAATGTTAAGAAATGTAAAACTCTGTATTTCATAAAAAAGAAAAAGGGGAAACTTATTATTCTATGACTACAATACCAACGAGTCACAATTGGAATCGGTCAATTCATACAAATATCTGGATGAAAGAACTGAAATGGAACCATCCCACAGGGTCAGCCGTAGGTAAAGAGGTGGCAGACTTCAGTTCATTGGTAGAATGCTAGGGAAATTCAATAAGTCTCCAAAGGAGACTGCTTACGATCACTCGTGTGATTCATCATAGGATACAGCGCAACTCTGTGGGACCTGTACCAAATAGGACTAATAGGGAACGTAAGGAAAGGGGGGTAGCACAAATATGCATACGCCGTTTCTTCGGTTTAGCATCTTTTCGTGCTAATTTTTAGCTTCACAATGCAACATTAGACTGCCGCCGAATAACAACAACCACCTAGGGGTAATCACAACGCAAAATCGACACTGATGATGTTAGTCCGATCCCGAAAGAAAACGTTATAGTTTAAATGGAAGTTTCGTACGAATCACAGCTTCTCTATTGAGGAAACGAAAACTAACGAGAATAATAACAACGTTGGTCTCCTTCAGAATACTAAGAACCATCTTACTATGCTATCCTCGCCCTAAGAGGTTTCAAGATTGACATCAAAATTTTTAGAACTGGCAAGTAACTTCAGGTTCAAATGGTTCAAATGGCTCTGAGCACTATGGGACTCAACTGCTGTGGTCATAAGTCCCCTAGAACTTAGAACTACTTAAACCTAACTAACCTAAGGACATCACACACATCCATGCCCGAGGCAGGATTCGAACCTGCGACCGTAGCAGTCGCACGGTTCCGGACTGCGCGCCTAGAACCGCGAGACCACCGCGGCCGGCAGTAACTTCAGGAAATTTACAGTCAGTCATCATAGTGTTTGTACATTTATTTATTTTTACCTCAGTGTTAGGCATTCTCATTGGTTGCACTTCTCTGTTGTGGGCTGCCTCTTGGCAGGACTTATCCTACTACAAGTTACCACCCCGTGTTCCAGAAATTTGGCTGACGTCATGGGTAACCCACTGATTAGTTAGGGAGCTCTTGAATTAATGCAAAGGAGGACATCCTAACCACAGCAGGAAAGGCTGAATCTAACGCGGAAATCTACCGTAAACGTCCTCTGCACGCCTCTCTCACAGGAAAAATTCACTTATTAACGACGGCAAATCACTCACCGCGTAGTACCACCACTCTCTCAATTGAGAACCTTTTGACAGCCCATCACTACAAGTCTGAAATAAGTCGCTACACAGTATTTATTGCAATGCTGGGTGAATGAATCATCGTTGAATTGAGCAGTAGATGGGAGAGTGTAAATTGCGTTTTGTGAACTACCGGGCTCTGTTCACCAACCACTCAAGAGCCATTTGACTGATGCCTTACGCAGGACAACACAAAAAGCACTAACACATGTTAGTTGCACACAGCGAGCAACTGATTACGCCAACGCGAGCAGCCCTAACAATATGTGTTGGCGCTGCATGTTTTTCTTTCTCCTGAGCAAAGAAAACTTCGTATCGTTTGTAACGATAGTTCAGGACTACCTAGGTGACTCCTTTGTTAGGAGAGGGAAAATTAGACATAAACACACCTGCAAATACAGAATCTCAAGCAAGAATTGTTTATTATTTTTGAACTTCGGAAACTGATTCAGGTATATTAATAGTCAATAATGTCTTAATTTAAAACCGGTATTATTCATGTCAGCTTTTTTCAAGCGTTCCGTCCACTTGGATTCAAGAGATACAGCTTTTCCTCTTGAAAGAAAAGAAAAAGAACTAATTTTGCTCTTGCAGGTACTTAATATAGTTCTTGTTGGAGCCGGGTCAGGCGAATGTGAAGTCATCTGAAGCTTAGGAACAACAGCATGCCTCTACATATCGGGTAAGAGTACCGCTCTACCGCACGACAACAATCGATCACGGAAGTTCATTTCAGCCGTGACTCCACTGTAGACACAGAGAGAGAGAGAGAGAGAGAGAGAAAGAAAGAAAGTGGGGTGGGGAGAGGAAGGGAGGGAGGACGAAAAGAGAGAGGGAGAGAGAGAGATTGCATGCATGTCCAGCACGATTTACATTCCAACAAACTGACGCGGCTAACTGCAGGAGAGGCCATTACTTTGTACTTTTACATGCGATTATACTGCAGTGGTATGTATGTGACCGTGACTGGTTTCACGACTAGGGCGAGTCTTGTTTGAAAATAAGGAAGCGAGAGTACGGAAGCTGCAGCAGCGCGCTTTTGCGTACATTCGTGATCGTACCACTACAAAAGAGCGTGCTTTTCATAAAAAAAAATTATCCCAGGTACGTTTGTCTTCTCTCGGTATTGCTCGTACAGCACTGCTTCCGCTTAGGAGAATTTCACTACCGCGCATAAATCTGACTTATTAACGAGCCACCAGAACTTGGGTGTAAGACCTCTGTAAGGATCGAAAAATAAAACCCCGTAGTACTAGCGATGGTAAGGACAAACAGTTAAAAATACAATTGAAAAGATTTCTCGAAATCAAAGCTTAGCATGTATTTCTGGAGAGACTTAACGTAGGAAGCAACATAAAACGTCGGTTGTGGCTCAAGTAATGTGACTGGGCAGTTGCTATTCAGGATATAAATGATATAAATAAATGAATTCCTTAGTATTTCCGCTGACTGTGCGAGGATAAGGTTTCTGCTGTACACGGAAAATATCGCGCCAGAGCTTTTGTGACACAGAGCATGATTTGCAAAAATCAGTCCCCTGCGAGGCAAGAGGCATCTCGCTATAAAAATAAACAAAAAGACACGTGCATGTACTCTTAGATAAGAGACCTGTAATGGTCTCGATCGTTCAGAATGATTACTTGAATGTGAAAGAACTATGTTAAAATGGTAAACGTTGAAAGCTTTGTGGCAAGGGACAACCTCTCTAGAAAGGATATAGCGTTAAAACGCCCGATCGATTCTTCCTCGAATACTTGCTTTTGGAAACCGTTTCAATTAAAAAAGTTCAAAGAAGAGTTTCACAGCTTGACAAGTTCAACACGCTGTTAGAAAACGTGCCAAGAATGCATAGTAAAGCAGTGAACCTTACATAACGATACTGAAATGAGGAGAACCTGTCATTATAAGGGATTGTAAGAATCTGTCACATTCCATCTGCATAGAAGGTGTTCGCAGATTCCTGTTACAGTTTCTAGGATTTGTAGAAGGGAGTGGGTACATAATCTTTTGAATAGAAATTCAGATCCGGAGACATATCGACGGTTTCAGTTCAGATATGTAACTCATCCACTTCTGCTTTAGAAACTGAATTAGGCATGACGAAGTTCAGTTATTAGGTGACAATTCGAAAGGAAAAATAACGAAACACCCATTTATCACTTGAGAATTTTTTTTTTGTATTAACCCTTAAACGTTATTTGTTTACATTATCCCAAAACAAAAAAAGAACCCAGCATTCTGCACGTACCGAACGTAATGTTTAATTGGGGTCCTATTCAAAATACAGAGTGTATCAAAAATAGTTATCCGATTTAAAAAAATCATAATTATTATGTTGAGATATGTGCGTGAACAACGTACTGTTGGAAAGAGTAAACTCTGGAGTTTTACATCGTTCCCGCCAGGCAGCAGCAGTGTGTTCCCACTTCAGTTCTGGTAAAAATGGTGTCGGGACAACAGAAAGCGTTTTGTATTCTACGTTTTGCGCAGTGGGGTCAGTAATAACTGTTCAGCGTGCCTTTCGTACTAGGTATGATGTGGATCCTCCTACAGCACAGAGCACTAGACGATGGCATGAACAATTCCGAGGAACAGTTGTTTGTGTAAAGGCAAATTGCCGGGCCGTCCCCGAGCGTCTGACACAGAAGTTGAACGCATCCGCCATAGTTTCACAACGAGTCCGCAGAAATCCGTTCGCCGTGCAGCTCGACAGCTCAACATGCCCCCGATGTCCGTCTGGCGTGTGTTGCGTCAGCGTTTACACATGAAACCACACAAAATTCAGCTACTGCAAGCTGTTCGTGAAGGTGACAAACAACAACGGGTGGAGTTCTACAATTTAGTTCTTGGCAAGATGGAGGATGACAGTTTTTTTCCGTGCTTAGTGTTTAGTGACGAGACAACATTCCCTTTAAATGGAAAGGTGAACCGTTATAATGTGAGAATATGGAGTACGGGACAACCGCATGAAGTTGTACAACATGAGCGGTGCTTTCCAAAATTTAATGTGTCTTGTGAAGTGTCACGGGAAAATTGTGTGGTCTATTTTTATTTGCCGAGAACACTGTTACAGGAAGCCCATAATGCAATATGCTTGAGAACTTTCTTTTCCCATAGTTGGAGACTGATTCGAACGACTTCGTTCACCAACAGGATGGGGCACCGCCACACTGGTATCTAGAAGTGCTGGAATTTTTAAATCAAAGAATTATTGAACGATGGATCGGTCGCACTGGAACAAACGATTCAGCGTTACTTTACTGCACCTCAAGGTCACCGGACCTGAGTTTATGTGATTATTTCTTGTAAGGGTTTATAAAAGACTTTATGTGCGTCCGTTATAACAGCAATGAATGAAGTGAGACATTGCATAACAGCAGCTGTGGAAGCTGTAACTCAAGACATGCCCGTTGCAGTGTGGGAACAGTTTTAACCCCGCATTGACATATGCCGCCCATCTCAAGGGGGACATATTGAACACCTATGAAAAGATATGAAAAAAAAAAAACTTTCTGAGTTTCCCGTTCATCAAAAGACAAAATTCATTGTATATGTTTATTAGTTTCAGAGATATAGACGTGCCAAATCGGATGATTCTTTTTGTTACACCCTATATTGTGTACTCACTCCGCCCTACAAGTCTTAGAAATTTGTACCGGTAATTTCCAAACACCCTTTCTATGTAGTGGATCACAATGCCGAGAAAATAATTATGTGGGATATACAAACGTAAATAGAACTGTTTTTCCGCACAGCAAGATTCAATGGAATAGATGGTAAGGGAAGAAACATATTCTCTCTCTTCACAGCTCCCCTGTTTTCCCTTCATATAGATAGATATTTGAGGAAATGGAAGTAAATGTAAAAGACGTAGATGTGAGTTCAAACCGTTCGCTTTCCAACAGAGCCTGCAGAAGTGAAGCGTCAAGTATATTGTTTCAAAGTAGCGTGTTTTGTTCCCCCCCCCTTACTGAGAAGTAAAGGAAAGTAAACGATAAGTCGATGGAATGCGAGGTGCAGCACGAGAGCGGAGGCACAAGGCGCGTGGTCACGGCACGGGCCGCGAGGCGCGACTGGCGCGCGGCTGTCATACGCCAGTAGGAACAGCGCCCGTTTCGTCAGCGTTTCTGCTCAAAGGTCAGCGGGTCCGGCGGAAAGCAAACCTGTTCTCGTCAGGAGAATAAAATGATGGCCAGCGGACGAGCGCCGCGAGTAAGTCTGCGGTCTACGGTCGCCTCCCCGTCTGCCGCTGGAATGTGAATGGGCCTTTGTCTCTGCCGCGCCTCCTCCCACCGGGACGAGCCCAACCCCAGCAGGCGCCCATTCGTAAACAAGCACACTGTCTACGCGGGGCGCGATATTTTTCTTTCCTTTAACGTTTTAAATGAGTACTGCACCATTCTCCTGGTGAAAATTCAGCAATGCAAGTTTACTACGAAAAGAAATTTGAAGTTGATCTGTATCTTCAAGTTGATCTGCTTTTAATTTACGAAGAATACCCTCCATATATCCTGTTAGTATCCTTCAGGAATGTACTCTTTAAAAGTATATACAGCGTCCGTCCAAAAAGTTTTGAGTCAGACTTTATTCTTGGCGTATAAGCGACGTCAGCCCAAATGTGCTTTGGACAAGTCGGTTGCGAGCGGGCCTGGTTATGAATTAGGCGTGCAGCCGTATTGTGTCAACCATAAATCACAAGGCATCAACACCTCTAAATAAAGCGTGCAAAACATTCTGCAGAATGTTTTGAAGAAGAGAAAAGTATGTGCAAGGTTTGTCCCACACCCTTTAATTCCCAAACAAAAACGATGACGTTCGGACGCCTGCCGCGACTTCACTGAAATACAAAACGCGGACAATTAATTCTTTTCTGGAAAAAATCACCATGGGTGACGAGACTTGGTGTTATGAATATGAACCTATCACAAAACGACAAAGTGCTTAAATTCACATGAAGAGCAGCGCTTTGACGACCTAACTGACATTCAAGCCAGTGCGGCGCGTGAGTTGAACAACATCCCAAACAAGGATTTTTCTTACAGTTTCACATCGTTTTCTGAATGTTTAGTGCGTTGCAATCGAGTGAGGGCACACTACGCAGAAGAGTTCAAGCACTGAAGTCACCTTTTTAACTTTCCTCTATTTTTATTAATCCAGTCTCGCAACTTTTTGGACTGACGGAGTATCATTATCGAGCAATTTACGTGGCAGCCATAGATTCCACACCGCACACTGCCAATACAAATAAATAGATTTCTAAATGGGATAAATCTGTTAATATCGAATATAAATTTAAGTGTTAAAAAGGTTTTTGGGAAGGCGTGTTACGTGTAGCTTTGCACGGGTGTGAAATGTGATCAATAAACACTTCATACGAGAACAGAATAGAAGCTCTGAAATACGATGCTACACAAGAATGGTGGACAATAAACAGTTGATGCAAGCTTTTGATATGCGGTGTTACAGGAAAATGCTGGACGATAAACAGCTCATACAAGAAGTGAAGGTTCTGAAATGCGCTAGTACAGAAGAATGCTGAAGATTAGGCGTGTAGGTAGGATAACTAATGAGGAGGTACTAAATCGCACTGGCAAGAAAAGAAATTTATAGCAGAACTTGACTAAAAGAAGGGATCGGGTGATATGATAGATCTTGAGGCAGCAAAAGAGGAAGAAAGAAAGGAAACAACGTTATGGTTTAACTTCCCGTCCATACTGATGTAATTAAAGAGGGAGCACAAGCTCTGATTATTTTCAGGAATGGGGAAGGAAATCGGCAGTGCCCTTTGACAGGAACCATCCCAGCATTTTCGTGGAGAAATTTAGTGGGGAATCAAGGGACCGTCAATTTGATAATGGTGTGAAATTTGGAGGGTAAAAACTCTAGCGGTAGAGAAAACCTGACAACAGTAAGCAGGTTCAAATGGATCTGGGTTGCAGGAGCTATGTAGAGCTGCTGAGATTTGCACAGGGTGGAACGGCGTGGCCAGATGCGTCAACCAAGTCTTCAGACTGGTGACAATGACAACGACGACAACAACAACAACAGCATAAACAACAACAAGTCCTAGCTGCAACTTAGTGGATATTTAATTTGTTTGTACCCCGTGTAATACGGGCTTCAGTGTAGCCCCTATATTAATTCCATGACATCCGGAAAACTGTAGAAAACGACTTCTGTCTTGATGCCGCGTTCCGTAACTCCGGAAAGTTATTCGATACAGTTTGCGCACTGTCAAAGAACAAAACGAGAGCTTACAAAGTATCAGATCTGCTTGTGACTGGATTCAAGAATTCTTAGAATATAAAACTCGGCACGTCCTTCTTATCGTCAGATGTACAAATAACTTCGGAACTACTCCAACAGAGAGTTTTTACGCCGTAACCGTTTGCGATGTATGTAAATGATATGGTAGATAACAGTGAAATCACCATGAGGTCTTCCGTAAACAACGCTGTTGTATTTAGGAAATGCAAGAACACTTGCAGAGGATCGACAAATGGGACTGATATTTGACTCTAGACGTAAATAAATGTAACACATTGAGCACAAAAAGAGCAGAAAGACCCGTTAGTGTTCGATTACACTATTGGCGACAAATCATGAAAACAACAACATCCGTAAGGTACACGAGTGATGTAAAATGGAATGACGATATAAACCTATCTGTAGGAATCACAACTCCCTGCTGGACTCATTGGAAGAATCAAAAGGAGATGTAATTCATCCGCGAAAGACGTGACTTACAAGATACTCGTTCCATCGATTATTACTAGCCGGTCTCACATCCTTACTTGGAAGGATTAACAGACGACATGGATAAAATACAAAGAAAAACACCGCGGTTCCTAACGGGATCGCTCGGTAAACGAGAGAGCGTTACGGTTTTGTTAATCAAATTCCAATGAGAGACACTACAAGACAGGCTTTACACATGGGGGCCGGTCTGCCGTTAAAATTCCTACAGCGTACGTACCGAGAAGAGTCAGGCAACCTAATGTTTCCTCGTACATCTCACGAAAAGACCATGCCAGGAAAATCAGAGTAATCAAAACTCATACCGAGTTTCACTGAAAGTTGTTTTTCCCACGCGATAAACACGACCGGAGCAAGAAATAATAGAGCTATCAGAAGTTTCCTCAACCACACATGAGGTGTCTTCTAGAGTGTGGATGTTTATATGGATATAGATGTACAATGTTATGTATCTTGGAAACTTTATTTTGCGCCTTGACGTTCATCAGTTCGCGTATGACATTTCTCAGCCGGAAATAACGAACCAGCCCGCCAATCTCGTAAATGGTTGTGTGACCATCCATAAAAACATATCCGACTGGACCTGTTAATTAGACCAAAGGTCTTTACTCCATCGCGCGGATTCTACATGGCTACAGCTCTCTTCCTGTTCTCATATGATAATAGTCGCCGACCGGAGTGGCCGTGCGGTTCTACGCGCTGAAGTCTGGAACCGAGCGACCGCTACGGTCGCAGGTTCGAATCATGCCTCGGGCACGGATGTGTGTGATGTCCTTAGGTTAGTTATGTTTAATTAGTTCTGAGTTCTAGGCGACTGATGACCTCAGAAGTTAAGTCGCATAGTGCCCAGAGCCATTTGAACCATTTTTGATAATAGTCTACGCGTTACCTTGTGCGATTGAATCTCTGATAAATCACATTTAAAGCGTAAAAATGACAATCTGGAATGTTTCCGCTGTTTTTCTATCTATTAGCAACTCCACTGATATAGCAAATATAGCTAAAGACGAAATTAGAAGATACTAGAAAGAGTATGCGAAGAGAGAAGTCGATGAGAAAGCCTCAACGAAATAGGGAGTATATTGGTGGAGTCATGTCAAGAAAACCAGAAATAAAGTGGCTTTGGAAGGAACGACATACGCCAAGATTAGAATTTGTTAACGGTAATCGAATATGTTGGGCTCAGTAGAGGTTGAAAGATTAGCGGAAGAAATTAAGTGATTGACTGAAAAAAATATAACTGAGCACATTGTGTTAGTAAAGTTTATAATAAGCGCGATGGCTGTGCATGTGCATAGCAGTAAAACTCAGAAACAGAATTAGGCGAAACTTTGCGAATGTTTGGGAACATGCAGCTCTTAACACCATACCATAAGACTGCGGAAGCAACATTTGCAGACTGGATGCACCATGAGAGCTCCTTGCCTCAATTTACTCATTTGCAACGTTCACAAATGAGAATGTCTTATTGTGTGTCCTTTAAGCTGTACCACAATAAGAGATAGGCTGTTCATTTAATGATGGCACTTCTTTTCTGAAAAGAAAGAACAAATCCATACTACAAGTTGCTCATGGGGTACTTTTAATATAAAAGCACGAAGATTGAAAAGAATAGGTATTCGCTTGTAAACTTTACGTTTGATAACGAAAATGATGGAGGTCGTACGGTACTTGAGGAGAACAACATGTTTGTCGTTAACACATTCTTCCAGATGAAAACAAATCGAAAATGGGCATGGCAAACGCCAAATGAAACCGAAAATAAAAATTATGTTTTACTACTGTTACTCGCCTTTTGGGGCATAATTTATATTTTTGTTTTTAACCACATATGTTTCATCCAGTTGTTTTAGGCATCTGCAGTACTCTAGTGAGTGCATAAAATAAAGAATTATTTTGTAATACTTAGTATTTCTTCACAGCAATTAAAGGTTAACTTAACATTCACATTATTTGTATGTAAATAATGTAGGCCTGATTTTGTGTACATCCATGGCCTCTCTGAGCCCCGTTTTGGGTTCAAACTTACACTTAATCACATGTCCCGATAATGCTGTTCATTGTAGTTGCTCGTATTGCTTAACTGAGGTGTCCTGGAAAACGTAGAGGGCGGATTGGATTGTAGCGACGGCCTTGTTATATGTGTCGCACAACTTTGTAGTTCAGCATAAGACATTTAGTGTGGATGAAAGCCTTTAAAATACTGTTGGTTAATCGGAGTGCACCTTGTGTTACTGTTTAGAGAGGATCGTAGCTCGTTCAGGTTCCGCCAATGTCACATGATCACTGTGACCAAGCTCTTCCCTCTTTATAGAATTATGTGTCGAATGAAGACTTTAGAGACAGATGAATATTGATCATTACAGCAGTTCTCTAAAGCAACCCAAAGAGAGTACAAGAAAGCTGCTTATAGCTATACGCTTTTGTCAGTCAATAGGAGTATTTTAATGCCTTTGGAGGCAAATTGTATAATGTACAAATTCACAACAGCTAAATAGGTTTACTAACAGCAATAACAGTCTAAGAAATTTTAGAATAGGATCTTGCTTTGCATGTTCAGTGACCCGTACTGATGGGATGGACTGTGTTATGATAAGGCTAAAATTAGCTGACAATTTCCTTCAAATTTTCCGCCGTTAGAGTCTACAGCTGACTTCGACAAAAGCTCGATGGTAAATGTGTGAGACGTGCCGTTTCCATTTCTCGTTTAACATGGCATGTAACAATAGCTGTGAGAGAAGACAAGTTACTCTCACACACTCACACCTATTTTTTCACATATGGAAAATTATTAAAGATTTAGTTGCAACCTAACACACCTTGAGCAACACTCTAGAAAGTTAACAGCCTGAGCGGACACTGCTAGAGCCTTGTAGGGTGCTAAAAACATGAGGTATTTTTATGATTCTTAGCTCGCAGATACGGCTTGTTGGGAGTTGAAAGCAATTGGCGGTGAGCCCATCCCTTAGTAAATCTTCCCAGACAGGCCCACAGCCGTACAGGGCAGACAGGACAGCCCTTCATTAAGATATGATTCCAGCAGAACAATGCCCAGCTACCTGCCATGGCGCAAACGGAAGCCTGGGCTTGGGCGACGGTCTGAAGGAACGCGTCTACACAGTTGAGTCATAAACCGAGCATTGTGTGCAGAGCGATGCGTAATAAAAATTAACAAGTTTTCGTGTTCACCGATAGTGCAAATAGGCCAGTGAACCACTTTCCCTGACTGCCTCGGTTGAATAAGAAAAACCCAGCGTCTGAGAAATGTTTGGAGATAGAATCTTTATTACACCTCATGGCTAGGACTAACAAGCTCCAAGGCACAGGCGATTTAGATAAAGGTCTTTGAGATTGTATCTATTTGCTTGGTGCTGTGAGAAGAGAGATGACTTTGGAAAAAATTATCCCTTCTCCCTCTGTAAAAACTTAAAAAAGCCAATAATTGGCGGTTTATTTTTTTATAGACGCTGGTTTCTTAACTCCTGCCATTGGTCCGACATGAGTTTGCACTGTTGCGTGGGAGGGGAAATTTAGAGCCTCTGGAGCCTGTGATTGGCTCAAGACGGCGTGAAGGCGGTGTCGTCCGTGTGCGGGAAAACGGATTTACTTTTTCTGGCGAGGTGCGAAGCACTTGGGTGCGGGACTTTGGTATGCTAGGCACTTCTGGTAGAAGCTCTGGCATGTGTGGCTGGTACTTGGGACCTGTCCTGAGGCTGACGTCACTTGCGAGTAGTTTAGACTGGGGATCCTGTGGTGTAGTTGTTACTGTAACGAAAGTGTGACTTCAAACGTCTCGGACTACTCGTTTGGCGAAGGCAAACTTATTCGTTTTTGGTTTACCAGTCTTGACGTTTGGCATCCTTGTGCACCCTGTCGTATAAGTGAGCCAAATTGGTCCTTGGCAAGACCAGCGAATGGGTGTGTCACACACTGAAATCTACCGTGATTTCAGGGCTCTGGTAGAGAGTAAATTGCGATCCATCTGCCTGATCGCTAGAGCATGAGATTTTTGCATTTCTTTCGTGGCCGCGATCAATTCACAGGAGCCGCCTCCACGTCTCACCTCCGCCGCACACATCTCGCCATTTGCAAGTCACGTTGCCGCACGAAGTACACAGGGTAACGTACTGCCGCTCCGGCATTGTCAGGGCGTACAGACCTCAGTCGCCACTTGCTCTCAGCTGCACCTATGTAGAGAAACTTCAATAGATTTGATCAATTAAAGTCTGCTCAGCTTCAGATCAATTCAGATTGCGTTATCCACATTTTAGGTCCAGAATACTTGACTCACTGACCACCTAGTTAAACTTCCGTTGCCAACCAGGATCCACCCAGTGGAGTAGTAATAACCTGTTAGCTGTTTAGGGTATTCAATCTGTAATTTGTTTAGCATAATTTACGTCTGGTTTGAAAAAATAAATGTTTTTAGAACACTGAAATTATGCCAACATTCTTAGTCATTTAAATAGTCCCACCGGGTTACCTTTCAGCCGGCATGGCAAATTTTCGGCTAAAATTTAATAGCAAACCTCATACTGTAACAATAACAGTATTTGATAAAAGAAATTAAATTTTTTCTGAAGTCACTTCTCGGTAATACAATAAATTGAAAGAGAACACTGAAATTTGTCTTTGATTGGTGCATTTGAATTAAGAGTATCTTATGAGCAGGCATAAAATATTAACTACATTACTTAAACCGAGAGTCCTCTGGTGACATGTAGATGACACTTTGGTAGTGTGGCCCCATGGTGAAGAAGAACTGTCACGCTTCTTGCAACATCTGAATGCAATCCGCAAGAACATCCAGATTACGATGGGAGTAGAGAAGGATGGTCGCTTTCCGTTTCTGGACGTCTTGGTTATTAGAAGAGTGGATGGGTCATTAGGGCATTCTGTCTACCGTAAGCCCATACATACGGACCTTTATCTGTAAGCGTCGAGTTGCCATCACCCTTCACAAACTACCGGCGTCCTTACAACATTGGTGCATCGGGCTCATGTTGTTTGTGATGGAGACGGTCTCACAAAGGAGTTGGAACATCTACAGTCGGCGTTCAAATATAATTGTTACTCTCCTCATCAGATTAGTACAGCTCTAAGGAGGAAGAAACTTGACCACCCACAACATCAAGAAAATAAGGAACTGTTTAAGTCCAGGGCGTTCCTTCCATGTGTCGGCAGCATTTCGTGTAAAGTAGGTAGGATCCTAAGGAAACGTCAAGTTAAAGTAATCTTCCTACGATCGGTGAAGATTAATGACCTTCTCGGTTCGGTAATGGACGATTTGGGTCTGCGGAAGGCCGGGATTTACAAAGTTCCCTGTCAGTGTGGCAAGTAGATATGCACAGTTCATGAAAGGTGAGTTGAACATGAGCGCCAATTCGCCTTTCGTAGCCCGGTAATCGGCCTTAGATGAACATGTATTACCACAGGACACTCTTTGGATTATTCTGTCCAAAAATCATGGTTCCGGCGAAATAATTTTGGAATTCAGTAATTAAAGAATCTGTGGAAATACGTGTAGCTCAAAATCTTATAAATCGGAACGACGGCTTTCAACTGTACAAGGCTTGATACCCAGTGATCTCTTTAATATCTTCTGAGAGAAAACATTTTATTCATAATAACACGTCTTGCGACATGTGACGTTTGTTTTTAGCGAGTCGAGCGCGCATTTCCACAGAGGGCGGACATTTAGTTTCACCTTTACGGATGCTGCTGCGGACCACGGGTGGAACAGTATTTGCAGGGGGCGTGGATTTCGACAGAGGAGGCTCCTGTGACGGACACCAATGCGCATGCGTTTCCGCGCCAATTTCTGCTATAAAGCCGACACTGTGAACTAGCAATCTCCAGTGACGGACACTCACCTGAAGATGGCTGGACGGTTGCCAATCGAAATATTGAGGCAAGAAGTCAACATGATCCGGCTGCAGTCCCAACACGTCATAGAATATTCAGTATGCCGGGAAAACTTCAAGAATGACATTAATAAAAACATTAAAATTAGAAGAAAGAAACAAGAGAAGAAATGAAAGAGTTGATATATTTAGGAACAAAAATTGCTCATGACTACTGAAGCAAGAGCCATGTCAGAAGCAAATTGATGCTGGCGAAGAAAGGTACCCGTAAATAAAAATGGTGTATTGGCATAAAATTTTGAAACTACGCTGAGAAAGAAACTGTACTACAGGAGAACAGAATTGTGCGGAAGGGAATAGTCACGTGGAAAACCCTGAGAAGAAGAAACTGAAAGATCTAAAATATCAAGATAAATAGAGATTTAATATTACTGAAGAATAAAGAGAAGTAATATTATGAATATCCTTTAACAGATGCTAAAGCATCCAATAAAAGTTAGCTGGAGAATGAAAAGCAATAGGGTCAAAAATGGTAGGAACAAATCGGTACTGGAAT
This sequence comes from Schistocerca nitens, assembly GCF_023898315.1. Lineage (NCBI taxonomy): Eukaryota > Metazoa > Arthropoda > Insecta > Orthoptera > Acrididae > Schistocerca > Schistocerca nitens. The sequence goes on from NC_064619.1 coordinate 375,043,347, forward strand.
ATAAATAGAGATTACCGAAATTATTGGGTTTAGCATTTATTCCCAGAAGAAATCATTATCGTTGCATACCAAGAAATGATCTGTGTTATCCGGCCAGTCGAAAGTGCTGAAACAATTAAGTTACTTGTCGTTATTTGTCCGCCTTGAATATCGTGGTTGGTTGCTTACTTGAATTACTGTCCAGCTAATGGTGTTGCTCTACGTAAAATGGTTTGTACTTTGTCATCTGCTTTTTGTTATTATTTCGTTAAATATAAAATAATAATAAAACAGGATGACTGAAGTCACCTACGAAGCAGAACCGCATTTCTGTTACTTCAGTAAGTTCATACCATTGATTCTGATTGGACGCATTTGCTGTAATTAAAGTCTTTTTTATATGTATTAGAATGATATTTGTTTGACCGTAACTGGTAATATGCCATTTGTGGAAAACTGTGATTTTTCATTTCTTCATTTAGTATTTCATGCCTCATGGGATGTCCATTTTCAGTAAACATAAGCTGATATTACCAGTTAAAGGAGACTGCCTATGAATTACACCTAAAGGCTATCTTTGCTGTTATTTCCCCTATGAGGCTGACTGCCTATCAGTCCAAATGCGAATAACGCTTCCGCACTGTACTTCCTTGCATCAGAGCACCGAATGCTACATGGAGCGCAGCTGAAACTACGTGCGACTGGGAATAATTCCTGTAAAAGTTATTGACAGCAAGCCAGCGCTCAATTATTTGGTGTTCATCATCTTCTGGTCTTAGATGTCATTGTTGTCACTGTTGTGCGTTTGTGTGTGTGTGTGTGTGTGTGTGTGTGTGAGAGAGAGAGAGAGAGAGAGAGAGAGAAAGAGAGCGCGCGCGCGCGCGAGAGAGAGAGAGAGAGAGAGAGACCGAGAGAGAGAGAGAGAGAGAGAGAGAGAGAGATTTTCGTGCGTTATCGTGAAGCGAGGTTGACCAAGAGAAAGGCTGTCGCAGGAGCGCCGTAGAAAGCTGTGCCTGTGTCACCGCGGCAGCACGCATTCTGTGTGTGGGGACAGGACCCGGTGCGGCAGGTCCCACGGAGCTGGCGAAAGTCGCCTCCTGTGCTCGTTACCCGCAAAAGGTCAGAACACTGCAGTCTGGTGCGGCTGCCAGAGCTTTCGCTGTCTGCTTACGATCGGTAGTGATTCACAGGTACTAAAAACACTAGAGAAGTTGATGTTTTAAACCGTACCGATGTAGAAACCTTTGCTTTGCGGGACATCACGAGCTTTCGATAAAACGGGGCTATGAAGAATACATCCACTACTGTAAATCCCTCAAATCTCTAATAGCAATCACAGGGCAATATTTTGTAAATACGGACTGCGGAAGACACACTGCCCGCTTCTTATCGACAAGCGGCAGGTTTCCAGCGTTGCGCCTGTCGTACATCAGATAGGCCACCCGCTCAACACTTTCTGTCCGGCAGCTGCACTCCGGCCGCTGTAGGACCACTGTTACCTCACTCCACCGAGGGCCTTCTGATGGATGACCTGTCGATGCGTGCTCGCCCGAATTGAGAGCCGGTTCTGACTACAGGGTGACAACAGGTACATTTTCGGCGCTGTGACTGCGGAGGACGTGTAACACTGACCAAACGCAGCTCGTGTGTCACCGTTACAGACACGGATTCTGTTTCAGAGGAGTGGGTTTCAGATCGTCATTCAGCTATTCTGCAGTAGCTTTCCCGTAGTGTCTGTACACTAATTTAAGTGAATTAAGGGACGAAATAATTCTTCAGAAAGATAATGGATGATATCGTCGCAGTACTTGTCCAGCTTAGCAAGTAATGACCTCTTGCACAAAGGAAAACAGATATATTTTTCCTAATAATTATCCGCCAAATGTTGATCTATTGATTAATTCAGACATATTCCGTAGTACTGCAGGACTTCAGAGCTATGTCGACTGTATCAACGGATCTGAGACACTATAAGTAAAATTTGAAGTCGAGGAAATAACGCATACTAGTTTCCTGCCAATGCTAGATTCGTATAACCCTGAAACTCTGTGCCACAATATTAATGACTGCCAGTACGATCGTGTGTATCTGCAAACTGATGTCCTGTTCCGAAGAGTCAAGCTACAACGTAGATTGTTTACTAATGCATTTACTTTCCTGTGGCCAGACGATTCTATTTTTCTTACACACTGATGGCTCTGAGTTCTTTGTTCAGACATGGCATTAGACGTGCACACTGTCTGGGTTCCGACCAGACGGTGAGGTATCTTGCCGCTGTACACACCCTAGTTCGATTCTTGGCGCCCGTCTGCCCATTTGTTGCTCGTTTGATTTTTGTAAAATGATATTTTGATCTCCACTGGAAGACGAGAAGCTTCGCTAGAACTGAGTGTCTGCTTCCAGCCCTCCCCCCCCCCCCTCCCGCCCCTCTCCAATTAGACACTCTCTATTAAGTTTTTAGATTTCACACTAATTTGGACTCTCTGACACAATACTAATGACCGCTATCACGATCTTGTGTATCTGGAAATTTTGAACTAAAAACGTGTGATTGATGAGAAAAAAACACTAGAAATACTGTAATAGAACACGAAATCATAAAACAGCATAATCCATAGAGAAACTGCAGAATATACGAGGGCAGCTGAAAAGTAATGTCCAAATTTTTTATGTGAAAACTTTTAAAGATTTTTAAACAAAACAAACTTTATTAACGTTCTACATCTTTATTCTTCATGTCTACATATTTATTTCTCAACATAGTCACCCTGGTGAAAAACGCGTTTGTCTCAAAGGGAGAGCAGTTTTTTGATACAGTCACTGTTGAATGGTGGACTTCGTTGACGGAGACACAGGCTCACCTCTGAATGCACCGCTTCATCACTTTCAAAGTGAAGTTCTCTAAGGTGTTCTTTAAGTTTTGGGAACAGATGGAAATCGGACGAGTCAAGTTGGGACTGTATGGAGGATGATTGATGACAGTGAACCCAAGGCGTCGGATTGCTGCAGATGTCGCAATGCTCGTGTGTGGTCTGACTTTGTCATGCTAAAGGAGAGGGTGTTCCGTGTGTGGACGAACTCTTGCAGTTCGTGCTTTAAGTTTTCTGAGGATCTCTCACGCACCGACATAATTACGTTACACACCGCCCCGTTGCACGCTACAAGTCAGAGCCCTGGTGCGGCAGATGGTTCCAACTTACGTCAGCGAAGCAGGAAGTCGCCCGAATAATATGCAAGACATCTGTCGATACTGAGAGCCGCATAAAAAATTCAGAAGCATTACTTTTCAGTACTCTCTCGTAGGGAACGTAAGCACAGTGGGACAATTAAGGCGGCATGTGACGAGCCTAGGTCCAATATGGATCTATATTTCGTTGCTGGTGAGGTGGAAAATGGAAAAGAAGTAGACCCGAACCCATCGGATCGTCTTGGTGTACTCACTGTGACATCGGCGGTCCAAAGTTGGATTTATGCAGGAGCTGACAACTCCTTTAAAAGTATATTTGATTTCAGTATACTATACACAATGGAGGTTTTCAAAAAAAATAATGGCAGCAGTTTTCGATACTTTTATTTATTTAGTGACTATTTCAAAGAGGCAAGTTCTGTCGGGCTTGGCTAAACGTGGATGAGCGGCCATCCGAGTCTGCCAAGAGTTGTTGCCAAGTGTGTGCACTCAGCCCTTGTGAGGCCAATCAAAGAGCTATTTGATTGAGAAGTAACGTCACCGGTCACGAAAACTGACAATGGGCGGAAGAAATGTGTGCTGATCACACGGCCCTCCATATTCGCATTCAGTGATGCCTATCGGCTGAGGATGACAGGGCGGTCGGTCGGTACCGTTGGGGCTTCAGAGGCCTGTTCGGACGGAGTCACAGTCAAAGAGGCAAGTTGCCGTTGTTTTGTTACAACTACTTCTGACATCTGACATATCACACTGGCTCTGAGTGCTGTGTATACCCTCTTTCTGTGGGCTCTAGATCGTCTTCCACAACGTTAGTAAGCTCTGCGCGACGTGTATCGGATTATATAGCTACGCAGAAGTTGACTTGCATGGAGCAATTCTTCTCTTACCATTTTACAGTGGCGATGACACTTCCAAGATATTCGTAAGTCACGCCGTTTGAATATTATTGGTAAGTGAAACACGCCTCTTTGCGTTTCGAATAGCAGTCTTTCGGAATACATTAGTACATACTAAGCTTAAACTAAATAGCGAGATTTCTGTTATGTGATATTCAGCGGACTGTTGATGGCGGGCCGGCCGCGGTGGTCTAGCGGTTCTAGGCGCTCAGTCCGGAGCCGCGCGACTGCTACGGTCGCAGGTTCGAATCCTGCCTCGGGCATGGATGTGTGTGATGTCCTTAGATTAGTTAGGTTTAAGTAGTTCTAAGTTCTAGGGGACTGATGACCATAGATGTTAAGTCCCATAGTGCTCGGAGCCATTTGAACCATTTTGAATTTGTTGATGGCGTTTTGCTCTTATTATTTGCATAGTATTTGTTACCTAACGGTTAGAAGGTAAACATGGACTGTCTGATGGAAACTCGAGTTTATAAAACAACACGTATGTTGTGGCAACGGTATTAGTTCAGAGCGTCGGCCTTCTTTGATCACCTACATGCTAACCTTCAGTTCCTCAGTTTCTTTCTGATGAGACACAGTTTTCTACACAAGCTTTATATACGTAAGTTTGATTGAAAAAATTCTTGGATTCGGTTCACTGTAAGGTTTGTCAACGCGTTTAAGCAAACGACAGCAAAGTCGTTGAAAAACAAGTGCTTTGACTTCGGACATTTGTCACTCGTGCACTGAGATGTATATTTTACTTCTGTATTTAGCATAGTCTTTATTTCCTTTAGTTAAAACTTCCGGGCTAAGAGGCAATGGTCGATATATAAAACTATTTGCTGATGTTTCTTGCCTTCTGCAGGGGACACTCGGAGAAAATTCGAGTGCCTGCATAAAAAGTTCTCGGTTTGGATAAAATCCCGAGCTTTTTATGCAAAGACTCCGTCGCGAAAGACTTCGTAGTCAGTTCGAGTGCTGTTTGTGTTAAACATTTAACGTGGTTTGTAATTGTTAGAGAAGTAATTAAAGAAGGGCATAATAGAATGTATTCTGAGTCCCTGTATACTGAAATTATAAGCTTCTAAACGAAAATAATCAACATTTATGTAAATTAGTTAGGACAATAAACGAAAAATAAGTTAGAATTGAGATTTAATTTTAAAAATAGTTTATGTTATCCTGAATGACAAAATTTAAAGCAATGAGTTCCCGATGACTGATTGCCAAAAGTGAGTATCTTTGGTTACTTCTTTCCTTTATCTGCCGCATTGGAGTTTTGTAATTCTTCTCTCGTTTTTGTTATAATCCACCACGTACCTCAGTAGGAACAGTAGGCTAATCATGTTGTGAGTAACATCTGTACATCTTTCCTCGTTATTTTGTTATGTCCTTCTTTAAAAATAGGACGGAGAAAACGAAACAAGAATCGCGTTTTTAGATTTCTGTCATTCTGGGTACGACTCATAACGAAGTTTCTTGTATCTGGCAGCATCAGAAGTATTCCAGCTTCTTGACTGCGTGCCCGTACGCTAGAAGCAAATAAGAAACGTTTCCGCCTTGACATCGGCCGCCTTCGTGTGGGTTGGACTCGGCTGCAGCCGCTGACAAGTGCTTAGCCGCTTGTCCTCGCACGCCTTGCTTGCTGCACGCACGGGCGGGGGCGCCCGCCACAGGGCAGCGCCGCCGTTTATGCACTTTCTGTGTTCGGCGCGCCAAGCACGCACGCCGCCACATCCGGCGAGTCGCAGGGCATCCGGCCTCCTAACAAACTGCCTTGCCTCTCCTTCTCGCGGCGGTTTGCTTGCTGCCACCACCACTGCTATTACTACATCGCTTGTTTTGTTTCTTAGCACTAGAACAGCCAACGGGACGTTTTTGTCCTATAGTAAATTTTTAACCCCTCTCCCTCTTCTGTGGAAGAGGATTCGTAACTTTTAATATTTCTCAGCCTAGTTCATTTTGAATTAAAAACTCAATGCTGGAAGATCCAAAGTTTTCGAGAGTAAATAATAAATAACTAATACCACCACCGCGACACTTTGTCCCATCGAATAGACACAGCGCTGCCGATTACAGCACATTGTTCTTAGACCTCAATGCGTCTGCTGCTGCAGTGTGCTTACAAAACTGTTCGTGCAGCATCTCTCACAGTGGTGCACGTGCTAAAAGGCGGCGTAATTCACGTAAAAATAATTCAGTAATTTGACTGTCAGTGCAGAGGCAGAAGCTCCTTATGGAATAAAGTCGGAAGTAATTCATACTAATATTAGAACTCCTGCGAGGCGAGGGCAGAAAACTGTTCTTAGGAACAATTATGGTCCTTATGTACACAATGAAGTGTTTTCTCAGTGATACTCGCTCCAGTGCTTTGTGTTTGTTTATTGAGAAACGAATTCTCAAACACATTCAAAAATGTAATGAAACAGAAACGTGTACAGTGTTGTGAGGTGAAGAATTGTTATTTCCATCAGAAGAGCTTGTTTTATTTCTTGCTATTCTGTACGTTAGGGGCTACGGTCGCAGGTTCGAATCCTGCCCCGGGCATGGATGTTTGTGATGTCGGAGAAACGGAGCTTCTTTCCTCAGAGATGTGGGGAATGCAGTTTTACAAATCTGTGACGTCACGCCATGGCTCCAGGGGAAATCACGAAGTTGTTCAGGCGATACACTAAAGGTAATTTTTATGTATCTTCTTGTCACGGTGCCAGTAGCCAACATCATGGTATGTAGCTAAACTTGTAACTTTCACGTGTCCTATCTGATGACGAGTCTGTAAAGGCTTGAAAGTTAATTTATGGAAATTAATGAATATTTAAAAAAAGGGGTTAGTTGCAGTTTTCTGGATTTATGGTCCATACACAGCGTGCGTCCTAGAACATCCGTAACGGATAATATTAATCTACTATAACATGTTTTTAATTGGTTTCAAGAGGTGAAGAGCTAAGAACTGCTGTTTAAGTAAGTGATACACTGAAGGTGTAGCTCGACACAGTTAATTTGTCGTAAGCAGTCTTATCATCCGTATCTGTCTCTTCTTATGTCATTAGCACCACAAGGAAACGTAAGCTCACAGCTGCTCATGTGTTTCGTCAATTAGCTAAATTCATGTACCTATGAGGTGTTGCATTCTGACTACTAATATTCAGCATCATTGTATCCGAGTTGTTCTTTGAGTATCAAACCCAACTTTCCGTACTGGATCAAATAAATTGTACTTGCCGTTGCGACGCTGATATGGTGATACTTTACTTAATCCTCGTATCTCGTGTAGAGCGTTGAGATTAGGTAGGATACCTCATATTGTTCTTTCTGCGAGCACGTGTCAAAGTGTTTTGTCTTTACCTCGATCCAGCTTGTAGACGACGTGTGAGGTGAATACCTGTCCTGTATGGATAGGGGTATGCATGATGGCATGGTCTGACGACGGACTATGCGTCACAGTGTTTTCTTTGAGTTGTTATGGTGAAATGTGTAATTTGAAACCTGAGGCTGGAAGAAGAGAGCTTTGCTGTTTAACTCAGTCATTGATGTGGTTTTTGGTGGTATTACTTCACCTCTCCTTGACGGCCAAATATTAATTACGAAATATTTGTATCGCTACCGGAATTCGAACCTGTTTCACTAGTTCAGGACCACTCCTATGGGCTATAGTCTGCGTTCTATAAAACAGTAGCATTCCAGGCTACAGCCTATAATTATTTTTACGAGCTTTCTCAGCGAATATAATTGGTCGTGACAACCTGCGTAGATGTTAATAGGAATACTTGTCAAGCGAGATAGTGTGACTGTTGTGAAACGTGAGTTTATTACGTTTAAGAAACAAATATTTCAGATAGAAGATAAAGCAATACTTTCCTGGTCTTGTATCCCACGTGAGAAGCACGAAGAGACGGGCGAATATGGAGACTTGGGTGGAAATTATTTTACCATCATGAATAGAACGTAAAGGAATGTGCTAATAATGATTCAAGGCACCTTTTCGTTTGCACGGAGTAGACTGAGATGAAACAATTCTTACATGTTACGTTACTCAGTTGTTGGGAGAGCTCTACAGGAAGCAGTGGGTCTACTCTCTGCCCACAGTGGAAGACAAGAAAGGCGCATTAAGCCAGCTAGTGGTAAGAAGTTGCCAGATCATATTTCTTCTAAAAACCAGAAGCCTGATATGTACGAACGTGTTTGTAATCATTAAAAGCCAATCCGAGAAAAAACATCGTGTAAAATTTGTGCCCACAGTCGTTGCAAACAAGTAACAAAGGAATGCGCTCTGATGTGGCGCGATGGATCAGTTGTTTGTGGGACGAGAAGTGGTGAATGGGTCAACAGCACACGCACGAAGCAGTCAGGCGAATTTTATAGGTAGTACGGAGGCATGAGGCAAGGACTCAGGGAAGAAAGGAGTGGCGTTACTTTATTCTTAATCGCCTTTGGTGTATCGATGGCTTGCCGATACTTCTGTCAGAGCTTGAGGCAAATGTGACTAGTAAATTGTTCTAACTGGCACCTTCAAGTTTCCGCCTTATTCTAAAATTTAAATAGAATTCTTGGATAAGTCTTCTCTAAAATCATGCACCGACGCTGGTGAGAACATCTCAGTGGCTGTGGATGGCCGTTCTAGATCAGGCCGCTGCAGCAGGGGCTGTATGTCCATACGTACTTGGGGAAGTCATAAGGTTTTAATTATCACCTCGAAAAAATCAAGCTGCCTACGTGAAGCTTGATGTTGGATCTTCTCTACAAATTTAATCTTCAATACAGCAGGTTTTTGACGACGATGGAGATTTTGATTGTAGAAGTCTGCATTTTAACCATTCAGGAAACGTTCCGCCTATAAAATCACCTCGTCATGATGGTGGAAACCCCTGTAAAGAAATGGTTTCTTCACCCATCGAAAAGAAGAAGTCACTGGATGTCGTGACGAAAGATTACGAGGAGGGGGAGGAGGAGGGCACAACTCGGTAGCCCAAAGCAACAGCATGTGTGACAGTGCAGAATGAGCAGGGGTGGTGGGGCAAAGACCCCTTACGAGCGTAGTCTGTTGCCCCCTTACCTTTCCCGATTTTGGTTGGGTATTCTCCTGCTTCGATGATGGCACATCCACGTGTTTCCATTGCTCAGTTTGCTTCGTTGTCTCGGGGTCATAGTGATGCAGCCAGCATTCGTCCATGGTGAATAGGCGGCTACAGAAGTCATCCGGATTTGTCTGACACAATTGCAACCTTTCCGTTGCTGTCTCGGTTGAGAGGGCCTATGGGTATGAGCTATCGTTGAACCCAGCGGGCTGCTACTTTTGTCACGTTCAGTATGTCATGCAGTATGATCAGAACTGATCCATCATTGATTTTTTTACCTTTCCACTATCGCAACGTTTTTGATAGGTTGGATTTCGAGCAGCAGGGCATCCACAACTCCTGCTATTCCCGTTACAAAAAATGGTTCAAATGTCTCTGAGCACTATGGGACTTAACATCTGTGGTCATCAGTCCCCTAGAAATTAGAACTACTTAAACCTAACTAATCTAAGGACATCACACACATCCATGCTCGAGGCAGGATTCGAACCTGCGACCGTAGCAGTCGCGCAGTTCCGGACTGAGCGCCTAGAACCGCTAGACCACCGCGGCCGGCTCCCGTTACATGGTCTGCCGCTTCTTTCTTCGTCATTTGACCTCACTGGAAGCGTTTGCGCCTATAACCCACTGTGTTATATGACTGTGCATTGGTGCTGCATACTTTCAAATTCAGCATGGATTTTGGTGCTTTTGTTTCATGAGCATTACACCGTGGTCCAAGGCATGTTTGTCTGCCGAACGTTTCGTCTTCCAGTACTGGGAACATCTTCATAGGTTATAACGGCAGAAAGGCGTTACTACAATTAACGGCAGAAAGCTGTTGCAATCTCAAACAAGCTCAGCAAACCGATCTGTTTATATGTACCCACACAACCGTCGGTTCGCGACGTCTCCAGACCGCTACCTAAGATCTCAAGAGTCACACAGACGTGATGGAGCTTGTACTGGGGAAGAGTCGTCGCTTTCATTATATTTAGCACTAAGGTTCACAACTTGTTTGATTTCATTATTAAACTTCTTTTTGTGCTTTTGATTTTCCATGGCCTCTGTGCATCCTAAACCATAGTTAAAAGCACAAAAACAACTTTGACAGAAAAGAAGAAGGATTTAAATTAGACAAGTGGCGGGCGTGAGTGTAAAAAACAACTCTTCCCCATTACAGCTTCGATAAAGTAAGGAGCGATCAAAGAGTTTTCGCTTGAGGGAGTTACTGCATCGTAAATGCAAGACAGCGCAACTGCGATGGGTGTATATAAGCACCGGCATGTAGGAAACGGATTAGTGTGGCATTCGTGTCTTTACGACGTGCGTGCGGTAAATGTGGAAGCGTGAAGTATGGCGGAGTTATTACCAAATCCGTCCAAACAGGACGAACGTGCTGTTATTCTCTTCTTGGCCGCCGAAGGACAAACACCGGGAAAATGTGTATGGGCGGCATGCCTGTCGAAAACCACCGACAAGGGGTGCTGCTGCTTGATGATAATGAACGTCCTCACGTCGCAAATTTGGCATCGCAAAAGTTACGCCAACTCAAGTGGGAGGCCCTCGAGTGCCCGTCCTTGGTCCTGATGTCTCCCACGCGATTATCACGCCTTCGGTCCCTTAAAAATGGCTTTAAGAGTCGGAGATTCCTATTGTGGCGGGACAAAAGTTTCTTGGTGCCGTCATGGACCCAGATTCGCTTTGTCAAGTATTAAATACGTAATGAATGGTTGTGAATGTATGTATGTTCTGTAACTGAAGTCTCTATGTGTTCAACTATTGTAGAAAAGCGAGCTTTCTGCCGCGCTTGACAGAACGAGAAGTTGTGGCAAAGTGTCTTCTCGCGCCGGCAGCAGTTGACATCAGCTGTCCAAGCCAGAGATATCATCAAATCGAGCTAGCCGCTATTCAATGAGACGAAGGTCGCCGAAGAAAATACATTTAATTGTTAAAAGCCCTGGAATTGTGAAGTGATTGTCTAAATTGGTTCCCCTATGGTTTTTCGGATTTATAAGTTCAGTTCTGATTTGAGTCTTGCTAGGGAACCCTACGCTAGAGCTGGTAGGTGCAAGAACTAATTAATTATCGTGTCTGTGAGTCACCGAGAAAGGCAATAGATCGCGGATATAGGTGGAGTCGTGACTAATAAATTTTCTGAGAATATCGTCAAGAAGTTTTATTGAATTATTGACTTAGTATTTGGTCGGCGTTGTAAATCAGAACTTAGTGTAACCTAGTTGTTAGACTTGTTTAGCAGTGTATGTGCTTCAATTTATATTGTTCCGCTAGAGAAACTGGGGTACACTAAAGTAATTGATGTGAGTTTATTTTTTCTACGATCGTATATGTGGAGGAACTGGTCAACTGACGCTGCAGTACAATGTGGATAAAGTTTATTAGTGATCATGTTGTGTAGGAAGTAACAGGCTACCGTGCTGTTGCAAATTTTGGTGAAACTGTGTTACATATTTGGGGAAGCTGATATTTGAATGTGGTAGTCAGTCACTGCGGTGGACTTAAGAGAACGATCCGTTGTATTCCTGGTGCTCAAAAGAATCTAGAAGTCGTTGTGATTTAAGTGGGTGGATGTTGTATTCACGCACGCTCTCAGGTAGTTGAGCGGTTGCAGTATTTGTGTGATTTTGGATGCCCACTCGAAGGAAGTATTAAGCTGTTTATGTTGGTGTATATTTTGAGTACGCACTACAGGATTAGTTCAAAATGGTTCAAATGGCACTGAGCACTATGGGACTTAACATCTGTGGTCATCAGTCCCCTAGAACTTAGAACTACTTAAACCTAACTAACCTAAGGACATCACACACATCCATGCCCGAGGCAGGATTCGAACCTGCGACCGTAGCAGTCGCGCGGTTCCGGACTGAGTGCCTAGAACCGCTAGACCACCGCGGCCGGCACAGGATTAGTGGCGTAATAATTTTGATTTTGTGTTCCATTGAGTTTAAATCTCAATTGGTGTCCTGTAAAACCAGGGATCAGGATCCACACGACCTATGTACAAGAGGACACAGTTGTTGTGTTCCATAATTTTGTTACCATAATCATTGAAGATAGACATCGTACCCTAGCGGAACCAATTAATATTTTTCGACGATATTCAGTCACATTGCTTGGTAGGGCGACGAGTGGCAAATTTAACTTAGGGACTGCTAGGGGGAACGCGACTGCCGACAGCTGAAGTGGATAAGCCTTGATTGCTGTACCAAAGTTAGTACACAAGTGGTGGTGGCACTCAGGATTTTTGATTGTGCTTTTGTTTTTTCTGTCCTGTCCAGATTTCTGTAAGGGTTAGATTTTTGAATGTCACTCGTTCACGTGAAACTTGTATGTGGGATACTAATTTGATTCCAATAAAGACCGCGCGGAGTGGTCGCGCGGTTGGAGGCGCCATGTTACGGATTGCGCGGCCCCTTCCGCCGGAATTTCGAGTCCTCCCTCGGGCATAGGTGTGTGTTGTTGTTAGCATAAGTCAGTTTAAGTACTGTGTAAGTCTAGGGACCGTTGACTTCAGCAGTTTGGTCCCTTAGGAATTCACACATTCCAATGAAGAAAAGTCAAACAATTTAGAGTTCGGAGTCCAATTTTACAGATGAAAGGATGGAATTCTCACTGAAAGATACGCAAGTGGCGTAAATAATAAAGATATACATTGACGCAAAGTAGTTAAAGCAGTCTTGTAAAGGTAAGGTAGTTATTCCAGATTTCAAAGAGATAGATTGAAAGAATTAATGTCTTAACTGAGATTTTATTACGATTTAAAATCCGTAATTAGAGAAAAAGGATTTAATCAGATTTAATTTAAGATACGGGAAATGTAATAATATCTCTATTATTTCAAGGATTCAAAGAGAAAGAAATAAGGAAATTGCTCAGTAAGAAATAACGTATACAGATCGTAAGAGAGTTAATAGTTTTGCAGAGACAGCTGTCGTTATATGGCTGGTTTGCAGTGAAATTATAACTTTGGTTGCCACGTTCGGAATCATCGTAAAAAGAAAGGGTTTACTAAATTTAACTGAACAAGGGTGTAGGAAATTGAGATTTACCGTAAGTAAGTGAAACGCTGATCACGGTAAATATTTTTACGCGTTTTCAGGTGATTTTGTTTTATAGTAGAGAGTGAAAGATTTTCCCGTAGTAAACTACTCCAACCGTTACCGTAAATAACCAGCGATAGCTATAGCTATAGCTATTGCTGTTTGGAGGTATGAAGTTGTTTGCTGTCATTAAGAGGTTTTAATCATTTAAACTGTGAATAATATCGCCGTAGTCGGCACATGTTACGGGTTGTAATGCTCGCAATTTTACTAAGAGTTGTTGAACTGTTGTAGTCTTGAAAGATCGCATTTATGTTTCAGATAACGTCCAGCGTACACAAGATTTAATCAAATCCGAATCGTTATAACGAGGAGTACCAATTCTAAAGTGTGTTGACCATTCACCACTTCAATGCATTGCAATACTATTGACGAGTGTAGTATTGACAGAGTGTGTATGATGTAATATAGGCATGCAACCTGTGTACTTCTGTTTTAGTCGGATGCGTAGTTTGTGCACAGTACTTATTAAATTCACACAATTAAACATCTTGCACTAAAATTTGACGATTTGCATTAGTACTAGAACGAGGTGTGTAGTCTTGAAGGCAGGGCTAATGTCAGTATACAAATTACAGTCGAGTCTCGCCTCGCCACTCTACGTAGATCAAAGTGGCATAACACAGTACACTCTCCGACAACCGACAAACAGCAGGCAGTTACGGTCTTCTTCACACATCAGGAAACGGCTGTGGGATGATAGCCTCAACGCTCACGGCGATTTTGTCTGACTGTCATAACACAGCTTCTGCGTTGTACGGCCTTCGGATAGAAACGCTTTAATCGCACGTAATACATTTCGGCGCGATATCGCGGTGTTAGGCAGAGGTATGAGGACGTCGCGAAAGGACCGCTGCGTGGCTTGCTGAGTTTGTTTGAGACTGATTTCTGAGTCGTTATAGCCTGTGAAGAAATCTCCAGCATTGGAAGACGAAACGTTAAGTAGAGAAATGTGCCTTGGTGCTCGGTCTAACGCACATGAAACGAAAATCACGAAAATCGAATATACCCACCGTGAAGGCGTGCACTGTATGGTCCAGCATGAATTGTTGCAGTGTTGTTCCCCTTCAAATGCAGACAACGGAATACCGCGCTACACTCTACTTTCTCAATGGATGGCACCGTCATGTGTTAGCTGCTAGCAGTGGCATATTACGATGTTGTGACAGAGGGATGTGAATGCTCCAAGAGCAAAACAAATATGTTGACAGGGTAACTATATTTTCTCGATGTGTTCATTAAAACTTTATGACTAAACTTTGTACTTGTTTCAAAGCCTTGGGGAGGCGGGGGGGGGGGGGGGGGGAGGTAGAAAATGGTATCGTTTTCAGTCGTTTACTACGGTTAAACACTCTCAGTTTTTCTTTTCTTTTATAAGAATGTTACCGCTCCAGCTGTGCATTCTCTTTGTACACACAAGCTGCTACAGCCTCTGTGACGTCATCACATACGTTACCAACAATATCTCCACCGCTCTCCCCGTTGGTCACACGACCGAAATTGAGGCTGTGCCGTACAGTCTCGTGACTGGATACAGATATATGAAAGGGCTGCTACGCGCTGGGTCGGCCGCGTGCTATACAGGCGGTGTAATTCGGCGTGCGGCGTCTCGGGCTCTGTGCTGTGGATGCTGGTAGCTGGGCGCGGCGCGGGTGCGACCGACTGTACGCGTTAATCGGGCAAGGGCAGGGCAGGGCCGGGAGATGGATGCGAGCGGGTGATAGCGGGCGGGGCGGTGGGGCGGCGGGGCGGCGCCGGCTGGCGGGCCGCGATAAGCGCCGGCTGCGCTGCGGGCTGCTGCCTCAATCTCTGCGCGATAAGGAACCTGCGCGCCCGGGCCCGGCCCGGCCCGGCCCGCCATCTTTACCGTACCGTCTGCACTCGCTCCCGCCGCCTCTCCGAGGGCGGCACAGCACGGCTCGCTGTGGGGAAAGCCATCGGAAGCAAGCAGCTGGCTGCAGCAACATATGTTTTAAAAAATACTCTGTTCACACTGAACACAACGCCCCAGTCCAAAACAACGCATTTAGATAACTCAACTCTAGCGATTGGTAGTCGCATCCAAATGTATTAAGCATCCGTATATCCATCTTCCGATAGTTCGTTGGACGATATCCGTTTCTGCATTTAGTGGGGATGATATCTTCAGCTTTGTTACAAGACCTACGTGCCTACGTCTTATTTCACACACATCAAAAAAAGTTTTGCATCAACCCGGTTCCCAGAACTCCTGAAGATAGACGTTGACTGTGGATATTGTATCACAGGCCCTTTGTCCAGAGATGTCACTAAACCTGCCCAAAGATGTAAACAACCATGCATGAGCAGCGATTATTAGACGGAAGGGGTCCGACAGCCGATCAGTTCCAGTCATTCCACCAGGAAGGAGGTACACGGCTCGTGTTGTCTGTAGTTCAACTGTGCCTAAACGGTCAATACCGCGGTTCGATCGCGTCGACATTGTTACTTTGTGCCAGGAAGGGCTCTCAATAAGGGAAGTGTCCAGGCGTCTCGAAGTGAACCAAAGCAATGTTGTTCAGACATGGTGGTAGATACAGAGATACAGGAACTGTCGATGACATGCTTCGCTCAGGCTGCCCAAGGGCTACTAGTGCAATGGATGTCCGCTACCTACGGATTATAGCTCGGAGGAACCCTGACAGCAACGCCACCATGTTGAATAATGCTTTTCGTGTAGCCACAGGACGTCTTGTTACCACTCAAACTGTGCGCAATGAGCTGCATAATGCGCAACCTCACTCACGACGTCCACGGCGAGGTCCAGTCTTGCAACCACGACACCATGCAGCGCGGTACACATGGGCCCAACAACACCGGTGCCGGCCGGCGTGGCCGAGCGGTTCTGGGCGCTTCAGTCTGGAACCGCGCGACCGCTGCGGTCGCAGGTTCGAATCCTGCCTCGGGCATGGATGTGTGTGATGTTCTTAGGTTAGTTAGGTTTAAGTAATTCTAAGTTCTAGGGAACTGATGACCTCAGATGTTAAGTCCCATAGTGCTCAGAGCCATTTGAACCATTTTTTTTCTCCACCGGTGAGTGTCGCATGTACCTTCAACCAGACAATCGTCGAAGACGTGTTTAGAGGCAACACGGTCAGGCTGAAAGCCTTAGACACACCGTCCAGCAAGTTGGAGGTCCCCTGCTATTTTGCGGTGGCATTATGTGGGGCCGACGTAAGCCACTGGTGATCATGAAATGCGCCGTAACGGCTGTACAATACGTGAATGCCATCCTCCGACCGGTAGTGCAACCATATCGGCAGCTAATTGGCGAGGCATTCGTCTTCATGGACGACAATTCGCGCCCCCATCGTGCACATCTTGTGAATGAATTCCTTAAGGATAACGACATCGCTCGACTAGAGTGGCCAGCATATTATCCAGACATGAACCCTATCGAACATGCCTGGAATAGATTGGAAAGGGCTGTTTATGGATGACCACTCTCAGGGATCTGCGCCGAATCGACGTTGAGGAGTGGGACAATCTGTCTTGATGAATTTGTGGATAGCATGCCACGACGAATACAGGCATGCATCAATGCAAGAGGACGTGCTACTGAGTATTATAGGTACCGGTGTGTACAGCAATCTGTACCACCACCTCTGAAGGTCTCGCTGTATGGTGGTACAATATGCAATGTGTGATTTTCATAGGCAATAAAAAGGGCGGAAGTTATGTTTATGTTGATCTCTAATACAACTTTCTGTACAGGTTCCGAAAGTCTCGGAACCGAGGTCACGAAAAACTTTTTTTGATGTGTGTATTTGCAATCGATAGGCCTATCTCTTTTACATTACACTGTCCTCAGGCAGCTATGCGTTCAAAAATGTTCAAATGTGTGTGAATTTCTAACGGACCAAACAGCTGAGGTCATCGGCCCCTAGACTTACACACTACTTAAACTAACTTCAACTACCTTATACTAAGAACAACACACACACACATGCCCGAGGGAGGACTCGAACCTCCGGCGGGAGGCACCGCGCAGTCCTTGACTTGGTGCCTCTAACAGCGCATCCAATCCGCGTGGCTCACTCTGTGTATCAGGTGATCTGGCAGATTTTTAAAATGTGTAGCTGAAGTATCTGCTAAGGTACGACATGAACCAACTTTTGTAGCGTGAAAATCACGGTTAAAATAAGAAAAGGGCCTTCCTTCTGAAGCAATCGACTAGCTGCAGATCCAGCACTTAGATTCGGTGTTTGATTTACGAAAAAAGAGAAGAATTCAATAGAACTGTATGACAGGTTTTGGTTACCATCACTCAGTGAGCATTCTGGCATCTAATGAAGAGCAGTATCTCCCCAACCCAGTTTGTGTGTTAAATTACCCGCCTCTTCCCATATAGATCTTTCTAGTTGTACTTAGGTTATAGCTTACTTCGTGTAATTCAAATTGTCGCATTTGATTTCTCTTTTAGAAATTCTCGTCAGCATTCTATCATTGTTGGAAGTCAGGATCGCATATTATTCGAAGTGATGTAATGGGTTTTGTGGATAGATGCCTTCCGTGAACTAATTCTGCATTGCCTGCTATGAGCGCACTGTTCAACTCACTTTTGGTTATTTTGTTCGAAAGCATTTTGAAGCAACTAAAGTATCACAGTCGATATACAAGGTCGAAATATCACGATACAGGGTATTAATTTCATTCGAAATACGTAGTGTTAATTAGCATTAATTAATCAAATATGAAATTCACGTCTAATGTCTGATTAAAATGCAATCTTTCGGTATGTATATGAGCTACATTCTGTTTGCTTTTGATTTAGATGTTTTTGTAGCGATTTTCGTTTTTATTTATTTTTAGCATTCCTATCCCCATGCCAACCCGATTCAATCAGTAAATTATAAACATAATTTGCATACAAAAAGAATCTATAGTATGTGAGGCTTCTCGAATTCTATATTGATACACTGAGACATACTGTAAATTGGCCTTCGTGTCACTTGAAATTTTGCAAATGATCAATAGACTCGAAAGAGAACTTTTTTGATGTTACAAGACTGGGGTTACAAGCAACCAGCACAATAAAAGAATGTTCCTCTGCTTAAGGTGAACATTTGTGGAGAGTTTTTAGTGAATTAGAACCGTTACTAAAAGTGATGGGTGCTACAGTTTAAGATTATCGAATTCTAATAAATAGTATGGTGACAACACTAACGACGACTTGTTGAAATTGAGCAGTAGGTCTTTTGCTTTGCACATTACAATCATCATGCAAAGTTTTTGTTTCTTTTTCCTGCCCTCCGAAGTGGCCAAGAGGTTCTAGGCGCTACAGTCTGGAACCGCGCGACCGCTACTGTCGCAGGTTCGAATCCTTCCTCGGGCATGGATGTATGTGATGTCCTTACGGTAGTTAGGTTTAAGTAGTTCTAAGTTCTAGGGGACTTATGGCCTTAGAAGTTAAGTCCCTTAGTGCACAGAGCCATTTGAACCATTTTTTTTTCTTTTTCCGATATTTCGTATCACCTCAGATATCTACGTAAGTTGATTATTTGAGAACCTTCCGATGGGGGTTCGCTCTTTTATACCGAACAACGAAAAATAAGTAGCTCACAAACCCACCCGAAAACTATTCGTGACTGGTTGGAACCACATCGGCAGTCCACACAGCGATAAGTGGCTGCAAGATATGAGAGGACTAAATTAGGTTGCCTGCACATCGATCAACACCTAAAAGACTGTAATTTCCATGTAGCTGCACTCCATATCAGTGTCACCGACAATCAAATGGCTCTGAGCGCTATGCGACTTAACTTCTGAGGTCATCAGTCGCCCAGAACTTAGAACCAATTAAACCTAACTAACCTAAGGACATCACACACATCCATGTCCGAGGCAGGATTCGAACCTGTGACCGTAGCGGTCGCTCGGCTCCAGACTGTAGCGCCTAGAACCGCACGGCCTCTCCGACCGGCACCGACAATCAAAAATAATAAAAAAATAAAAGAACACGAAGAACAATTGCCTACTGTTTTTCCGTCTCCGATTAGACGGAATGGACAACTTGGAAGTGATTGAATCGCCTGGGAAGTGGTGCTGCTAAACTGCCAAATATTGGCACAAGAGAGGATTACTTGAAAGTGATTGACATTACTTTCCAAATACAATGCACGGTTTACAATGCATAAAGGGAAATCCACTCATCATAGCGTAAGCACACCGATCCACTCATATGGGTACAAGTGCGAAAGAAGAAATTTTTTTTACTCAGTGCAAAATTAACAGAAACAAGGAACAAGTCCACACCTAACGTATATCACTACTGACGCGCCAAAACAAGATAGTGGAATAAGTAAATGCCTACCAGTGTCACATTGACATAAAATCTTGTCAGTGGTAAAGGGCAAAAATTGCTTATTGTATGTGAATCAGAACGAGACAAAGAAAACTGTATAACGTCACTGATCTTGCAAAAGCCTTAGATCGCCAGTGTCAGTTCACCATGTAATGCATTTCAGGTCACAAAAATATATGAAACGTACGTTAACGAGTCTAAGTAGTCAATATGTGAAGTTTAGAAGTTTACACTGTACCTGATGCAAGTTCATACTTGGTATTATGTCGCATTAGCAGGAAATTAATTCGTATTTAACTGCTTCTACTCTTCGCAAGTTACTTAACGATGTGCGGCTTAAGGCACAAATTAAAGAAGTGTGCCACAACGGAAATATAAATGCTAATCAGGCTAAATAGGGTTACAGCCATTTATACGCGAAGAGTGTTAACCAGGTGCTGAAAAACTGGTGTCACATTAGCGAAGAGCAAAGTTTACGTTCGTGACCAGGTTTTCCCCACGACGAATTAAATTTTTTTCTCTCTTCCCTTTCCTTTCTTCAATCGATCCACATGACATTTAGTATGACTCTCGTAACACATGAATACATTACCGCATCTTTGAAGAACAGGAGGTAGTACGCGGTCTGTCACAAATTCTCGGACAAAGTAACGCTGAAGTATAATAGGACTATACTTCCTTTTCGTTTAAATTTTTGAAAGATCTTATTATAAGAGATTGTCTTTTGTTGAAAATCCAAGCGTATCCTGACAAGAGGCTTCAACGAGAAGAACCTCTTCTATTACAGTGGGCTATGTGATTGTTGATAATCCTGAAAATTCAAAGAGGAAAGTGTACATGAATGGACGCGGAAAGTTTTGTGGTTTGATCCACCGTAGCTACGGAACGCGTGAATCAATTTTAGCCGATCTAGTTTCACTTTTGCCGTGGGATTGAGGCAAGAATAACTATCTAACACATGAAGATTTTCAGCGAAATTTGGTACAGGTATGACTTACCTACTAAAAGAAGAGTTACCATGAGTATGTGTGTGTTTTGTGTGTGTGTGGTTTTGAGAGAGAGAGAGAGAAAGAGAGAGAAAACCCACTTTTTGCAAAACGATGGTAGGCAATGACAACTCGTTAATTCCGGTAAGCAGTAACTCCAATATCAGAGAGAAATTTTAAAGGGTATGGATTTATCTAATTTGCAAATAACTATGCTTCTACTAGATACTTAAATATGTAGCAAATTTCTGTATTCATACGGGTTTCATTGTTTACCATCGATAATTGATCTTTGACAGAAAATTCTGTCTTATTTAAGTATAGCCGGTCGTATACGCATGCCCTTCAGCAGTTTCTTTCAAACATCAACCCTCGAAGTCAGACTGTCTTGCCCACTACAAACTAATTCCACACAGATAATAACTATTTATAAACGTCTTGTATTGAAAATTTACATATCTTTCTCGAGAAACATGTCTCCAATCAGTCTCAAATTGCTCTAAGGAGTATGGGACTTAACATTTTAGGTCATCAGTCCCCTAGGATTAGAACTACGTAAACCTAACTAAGCTAAGGACATCACGCAACATCCATGCCCGAGGCAGGATTCGAACCTGCGACCGTGGCAGCCCCATGGTTCCGGACTGGAGCGCCTATAACCGCTCGGTCGCAGCGGCAGGCCAATCAGTCTCACAAAACGACATTAGTCTTCCCTCGATTGCAGTCTTCAAACTGTGTCCCTCTTCTTTTAGTCTTGACCTCTATATTAATCTCTCTGGGCATAGGACCTAAATCACATAACATGGACGCTATCTAATCAGAAGTGCCCAGTCACCTCTTAGTGAGGTGCGCCCACCCTTCGCCTTTATGATGACGGCTTGAAGTCTTCTAGGAACACTGGCAGTGAGGTGTCTGAAAGTCTCTGCAGGGATGACAGACCATGCAGCCTCCAGAGCTGTTGCGAGGAAGGTAGTGACGTTGGACACTGGGGTCTGGAGCGAAGTCGACTTTCTATATCATCCCAAAGATATCCCATATGGCTCAGGTTGGGACTCTGGGCAAACCATTCCATTTCAGGAATGTTATTGTCCAGAAACTATACCTCATAGATGGTGCATTATCATGCTGAAACACTCCCTCCGGAGGTTCGAGTCCTCCTTCTGGCATGGGTTTGTGTGTTGTTCTTAACATAAGTTAGTTTAAGTAGTGTGTAAGTCTAGGGACTCCTGACCTAAGCAGTTTGGTCCGTTAGGAATTCACACACAACTCAACTTTCTTTCATGCTGAAACAAATCATCATCGTTTGTGAACTGTTTCTGTAGAGTACGCACGACACAGTGCTGTAAACTGTGTACGTTTTCTTAAGCGCAATAAGGAAATCGCACCCTAAGCACGATAAGCACCATCCTACCGTAACGCTTTCTGTTCCGTTCTTCACTGTTGGCACCACACACAACGGTAGGTAACGTTCTCCTGCACTCGCCAAACCCAAACGCTTCCATACAACACAGGGTGTACAGTGAATTTCGCGTCTAGTAATCCACAGTCCTGTGACGTCGCTCTTTGCACCATCTCAAGCGTCGACTACAGAAATGTGTGGCACGTGAGGAGCTGCTGGACCATTGCACCCCATTCTACTTAACTCCCTACGCACAATCCTTGTGCTACCTGGACCTCTGGTAGCACTTTGGGAAGCAAGAGTGATTTCTTACGCTGACTTAATGAGGTTTTCTTACAAACACTCTCCGTACTGCTCGACATCTACACCTACATCTACGTATATACTCCGCTAGCCTCCAAGCGGTGTGTGGAGGAGGGCACAATACGCGCCGAAATCATATTTCCCCCCGTCTGTTCCACTCGCGGATCGCGGAGGGAAAAACGACTCTCTGAACGCCTCAGTTCCAGCTCTAATTTCCCTTGTCTTTGAATGGTGATCATTGCGCGATTTGAAAGTTGGTGGTAATAATATATGCTCTACATCCTCGGCCGAGGTCGGATTTCGGAATTTAGTGAGCAGCCCCTTCCGCTTAGCACGCCGTCTATATGCAAGTGTGTCCCACTTCAAACTTTCTATGAGATTTGTAACGCCCTCACGATGGCTAAATGTACCAGTCACGAATCTTGCCGCTCTTCTTTGGACCTTCTCAGTCTCTTGAATCAGACCCAACTGGTAAGGGTGCCATACAGACGAACAGTACTCTAAGACTGGACGAACTAAAGTATTGTAAGCTATTTCCTTTGCTGAAGGACTGCATCGTCAATATTTGTGGTCTGCCTGATTTTGGTTTAGCTACGGTTGTGCCTTCTCGTCTCTCTCTTACAATCGTATCACCAACAGACGACTTGGGCAGCTTTAGAAGCACTGAAATATTCCTGATGGATTTGTTATTCAGGTGACACCCAAAGGCTAATCCACGTTTGAAGGCAATGAGCTCTGCTAACTGACCCACTCTGCTGTTACTGCTTTTCTACTGACGAAGCAATACTGCCCGCATCCTTTTGTACTGGTGGGACACCTCTCGTGGCATCTAGTGGTAAATTCCGCATTACATAGGCGTTTTTGGATACATTTGATCAGGTAGTGTAATAGGCAAGTGAAGAAAAATTCCGTCTCAATAGCGACATCTGAAGACGAGTGTGAGGCTCTGCAGACAGGTGCAGTGATGTGGCAAGTGGCCGGGAGCGCCGGGCCAGTGGCTGGAGGCCGGCGTCGCCAGCCGTGTGTGGAAGACACGGCGGGTCGGTCGTTGCTCCTGGGGACGCGCGTGCCGGCAGATGCCCGCGCTGATATCAAACGCGCCGACGCCGCTGCCGCTGCGGCCACACTCGCGGTCGCAGGCGCCTCGCTTCACCTCGCCTCAGCACGCGCCGCGCCGCGCCGCGCCGCGCCGGTAGCAGTCGGCCGCCGGCGCCACCTCTGCCCGAAGAATGCAACCAGCACACGAGGCTGTGGCGCCACAGACTGAGGAGGGCGACGCGAAAATTGTCGGCAACACAATGAAATGCCATTAATATCGGCGACTTTAAAAAAAAATTAAGGATCTCCGGAGGGATTGGACAATCCCTATTGTAAACTACGTAAAATTCATTCTTATAAAAGATACCTTCTCTCAGAAACTATTGGGAACAAAAATTTGAAAAAATATGATTTATAGGTTACAAGTTTCTAACCAACGTAACACAGAGATTATTAAGACAATTGATTAGTTTTAAGATGATAATTATTTTTGTAAACATTGGACATAAAACTGTCCATTTTTTATGTATCAGTGCTCTAACTCTTTTGAGATGTACAGTAAAGCCCTGTGTAAAATACTTCAGTGAGTATACACTGTAATTCTGAACAAATTCCGGCAAGTAGAAGCTGAGAAAAAGTGCACTTTATTATTCAAAAACACGATTTACAGGAAACAGCTATTAAAGCTGTCAATGCACCCCAGTGTGATGACTTGTCTGGATTCTCTTCCATCCAATCTTGCAATTTCCTTTTCCTGCTCGTCTGAGCTGTCTTGCTATTGTTTCAAGGTCTCTAACAGCTGATGTCCCAAGTCTTTCTTTATCTAAATTTAACATTTCTTTCACTGTGAAACGACCAACAGCTTGTAGCAGTCTTCCAGGACTTTACACCTTGGTACATTTCCTTCATTGAAAGTAGCCACTCCATCAACGACACCAAAATGCAGTCTACAGATTGACAGAGACACTGTCGGGGGAGCTATGGCCCAGATTGTGCTGCCCATGGACTCATTAGGATTCTCGGTGCAGCCGCTGAGACATTTCTTCAGTATTCTGTGCTTACCATATAATACTCTGCTATCTACTAATTTCTTTCCCTCGTATGCACTCTTCAATCGTCACATCCTCGTATCCATTAGTTTTTGTACATGACCTATTCACTACGGTAGGTATATTTTTTCCACGTGGCTTTCTCAGATGCTTTGAAGCCTTTTGAATCCCCATCTCCCAAATAATTGACCTCCGATATGGGTGATTCAAAAAACCAAAATTAAATCTGACAACTGTCAAAAGTATGTGGTCACATACATTTCTGGTTTAAATGAATGAATAAACCATAAATTAGGCAATAACATACACTGAAGAGCCAAAGAAATTGGTACTCCTGCCTAATTTCGTGTAGGGCATCAGCGAGCACGCAGAAGTGCCGTAATATGACGTGGTATGCACTCTACGAATGTCTGAAGTAGTGTTGGAGGGAATTGACACCATGAATCCTGAAGGTCTGTCCATACGTACGTGTCACCTGTCAGAGTCGTATTTAGACGTATCAGGGGTCCCATATCACTCAAGACACACATGCCCCACACCATTAAAGAGCCTCCACCAGATTGAAATGTCCCCTGCTGACATGCAGGGTCCATGGATTCATGAGGTAGTACACGTCCATCCCCTCGATGCGATTTGAAACGAGAGTCGTCAGACTAGTCAGACATTCAGTTTATCATGTAGCAGTAAATGAACGACATATCGTATTGGCCCGAACATAATCCACACTTTTCCCCAAAATTCGATGACGAAATAGTAGGGTGCTGCTTATCAGCGCGATCCCAAAAATACCGGTATATTCTCGAATCATAGAGGCTTCAGCTATAGCGTTCATTACTTTGTTCGAAACGAAGCAGCAATATCACTGTTGTTTGGATACTAATGTTCGTACATTAGGTAACCATGTAACCGTCTTACATTGGTGAAGCTTCACTTAGATAATGACCTTACTCTTGCCCATTGTTCCGCTATTTTTTTGTGACAAACTTGGTACAGTTTTTCTCTAACTAAAGAACCGAATTTAGTCTTCATCAATGACAGCCAATGTTAAAAAGAAAATGATCAACGAACTCCGAAATCCGTCACAGATGCTCGTTATGCGAGGAGTACATCTAATAGAGAAGCCTTCAAACAGAATGTTTAGGACGAATCTAGCGTTTAGCGTTTCCAGAAGGAAATCTTATAGATTCCCAAAAGCTGACAAATACCCTGAACGTGGAACTATAGCACTTTCTATTGTGCAAAATGAAGGGAAAGATGGGATACCTATAACTCGACAAATAATCCAGATAAAAGCATTGGAAACTATGAAGACCTTAAACATATGACAGATACCACTAAAAGGGAATATCTGTTAGTGTGGCACGTTTAGGTGCAGAAGCACTCTCTCTACCCGACCAAATACTTCACTAGTACAGACTTCCAGAAGAACCTACCGAGAAACTCGTCAGCGTCCAGAGACATGTGATCCAAATGCACCAGCAACGCTCTCAACGTCTACACAGATCGACATTACCGACGAGACGGTCGTCTTTTTGAACATGCCGAGCTACACGATAGTGAACTAGAAGGTTTCTCCGGAAACTAAAGCCATCAGTTCTATTCTGACGCTACTGATAGTCGGAACGCGGTCTACCTGTCCGGACAAATTGGTGGGGGTTTATGGCTTGCCAACGCGTCCAAATTCAGTTTCCTTAGAGCTCCTCGAGACTCAGGACGTGTCCCTACGCCAACTTCTGTTTCACTGTGCTGTTCAAGCTGTGATGCAGCTTTCACCTGAACAACGGTATACTGTCAAATTCTACGTAAAACTTGAAAAGTCTGCTTTCGACAGACATTTGGAAATAAATGTCTGTAAAAAGTCATATTTTTAGGTGGAACACGGCGGTTTTGAAAGTCTGGGATGACGTCGACGACGAAACTCTCTCTGTATGCCTTTTAACATTGAAAGCTGAAGACAGTGTGACTCGTATGCACGCAGCTTTCAAAATTGCTGAAAGAACGTTCGTGTGATCGCGGTGGCTGGATATACCCAGAAAAGGGTGAAAGAAAAAAAAGGGTCGCGCGTGTTAGACCACACATCGCTGGTTCTTGGAAGCTCTAACAAGACTATGCACCCAGCCGCACCGTCTTCCTGTTGAGGTACGCGGGAACGCTACTCCAACCCCCTTATAACCCCTACCTCGCTTCTGCAGACATTTCGTTCCCGTTTCAAGACTCCATTGAAAGGTCACCGGTTCAAGACCATCGACAACGTTAAAGCTGCGGTCATGCGTCTCTAAAAGGCATTCCAACCAAGGCCTTTCAGGAAGCTTACGACACTTAGAAATCTCACTGGCAAAAATGTATTGCCATAACAGGATCCTATATTGAAGAATATTGGTGCATTGTATCGCTCTGATCACTAAAATAGTTTTTACGGACTTTGTGATATTACATTCTGGACAAATAATGAATAAAGGGCCAGAAAGTGTCTTATTAAGAACAACTGGAAACGAAAAACGAAGAATTACCGTGATATTAGCACTTACTGCAGTGGAAGGAAATCTGCTACTGCCTATATTCGCAGATTTGGTGGGGTGTTCATTAGGGAAGGTACGCCTGAAGTAAAGAGTAAAGTTGCCGCAATGAACACGGACCTAGACGCTTTTCAGCTACGCCTGCATCAGTACTCTGCAAGCCACCTGACAGTGTCTGGCGAAGGGTACTTCTAGTACCACTAACTGATTTCCCCTTCCCTGTTCCACTGATGAACGGCGCATGAGATGAAAGAACGTCAGTAAACCTCTGTATTAGCTCCGATTTGTCCAATTTTCTCATCGTAATCATTTCGCCGGATTTATAACCGTTGTGTTGGCCGACCCTTCCCGGAAAGTACTCTCTCGAAATTTCAATAGTAAACCTTCCGGTGATGCACAACGCCTCTCTTGTAGCGTCTGCCGCTGGAGGTTGTTGAGCACTCTGTAACACTCCTGTGCATACTGAACGATCCCATGACGAAACATACCGCTTTTCGTTGGATCTTCTCTATTTCTTCTGTCAGTCCTACCTGATAAAGATCCCAGATTGATGAACAGTTCTCAAGACCGGTCGAACAACCGCCTTGTAAACCACTTCCTTCATGGAAGAGTTATATTTCTTTAAAATCATTCCTATGAATATTAGTCTGGCATCTGCCATTCCTAATATTTGTTTCATGTGATAATTCCACTTAAGATTGTTCTGGGTAGTTACTCGTAGATATTTTAAGGTAGATATTGTTTCGAGCAATTTGAATCAATAGTGTAGCTGTACGGAAGTGGACATTTTTTCTTGTGTACCCGCAATATGTTACTTTTATTTACATTCAGCGGTAACTGCCAGTTGCTGCAGCATTCATCAATCCTCTGCACGTCGTTTTACAAATCAGTGCTCTCTTCTGGTGCTGTTGCTTTCTTATAGACTACTGATTTGTCGATAAAATTTTACTTTCAACGTCACTGAACGCTTGCCTCACTGCTCTCCTTACGCTTATTTCCGCTTCGTTCATCTTCTGTTTGCCTGCTGGGCTTTGACTTCTCTTCAATCTGTGATGAATCTCTCTTTGTTTACGTAGCAGTACAGTATTAAAGCACGTTGGATCTGTCCCAGTTTTTAAGACCTAGCTCGGAACATATGTGTCCAACGCATGTTGAACGATGCTTCCGAGTTTGGATGTGAAATTAACCACCTTTCAGACGTCTAGTTTCCAACTTATTTCATTTAGCTACCAGTTTCGGCGATTTGCTACGCCATCTTCAAGCCCTTGACCGACGTGTAGGAAGATTCCACCTCGGTTCTGATCAAAACAGGGGCCAGCAATATTGGCATTAGTAGATTTCTGCTTGCTATAGCAATATCTTCAACCATCCTCTGCCGTCTGTTAGATGAACTTTGACTGATTATTGAACGAAACCATTTAAAGACTATTCCCGGAAAATTGGCTTTTAGAACTGGATAGAACACTAAGCCAGCTTGGCAAGATTAAAAAGCCGTCAGTCAACATTATATGTAATTGGATTCTCTCTTTATGGCGCATAATATCACCAGATTCTGTCACCAATGTAGTTACTGCATGTGCAGTGTCGTGGAAGCGAGCGAAGAGAAAGTGCGTTGGGAGGAGAGTGACAGTGATGAAACAAATACTGATGGTTAACAGTAACTTCAAAGAAGACGAGGATTAGAAGGCTGGTCTTTCTGTGTGATTTATGTACATTACAACATGAAACATTCGTGGCAAGACAACTATCGTGTTGGCCCATATTGAGTTCGCACCAGAGTATAAGCCGCATCCTTGATTGTACAGGGATGACCGGGCGAGGGGAGGGGGGGGGGGCAGAGAAAAAATCTGTGGAGAAAAATTTGTCACACATCACCCAGTTACGTAGTAGTTTTTCTTAACGTAGCTATTAAAGCACGGTGGATCTTTCCCATCCCGTAAGACCTTGCTCGGAACATACATGTCCAAGGCATATTGAACGATGCTTTCGAGTTTTTCCACTTATGCTCCACATCTTCGTCTTCAGCAATGAATATTTGCAAATGGATGATGTTACATAAATTTTCCATCAGTGAATTTCTCTGTTCCCTAACCCGCATCCCGCAGCCCCCCCCCCCCCCGCCCCACACACACACACAAAAATAAGGGTACAAGATATATTCGGGTGAATATGATAAATGTTAGTTTTACGCTAGATACACCTCAGACGAAATAAACTATATAAATAATTTGTAACTGATGATTATCTACATTTGGCAACATTTTGTTTTTTCGTATCTTTGTATCTTTCACAATAATTTAAATGGAAACTCACTTTGGTATGTAAAGTAGCTTAGTTTTCCAAAGTAGCCTCGGTGTGTGTCTGTTTCTTTGATCAGGATGACCTGCAATATATTGCCGTCATTAAATTATTTGTTTTCGATAGTTTACTGCCACGTAGTATTCAGAGTTGGTTAAGATTTGAAAGTGGTCTGCCCCTTCACATTGAGCAGTTAGTTGGGTGCCTGGAGTCAAGCGACATAGCAACACTATTGAAGATGATCTAAATGATCGACATCCCAAGAACTGCGACAGCTAATAGAAAGCCCAAAGGAGTCCAAAACATTCTGCACGATCGGCACTATAAGATGATTGAGATAGCTGACACCGTAAGCATATAAGAGGGAAGATAACGGTGCATTTTGCTGGAAGAGTTAACAGTAATATTACTTTGTGCTAAACGAGTCTGAATTTAACAAATAAAGTAATTTTTAAGCAACGTTTTACCGTGTGTGCCAGTTCTTTGTTGTAGATGGGACCTGGCTCTGTCATGCCGGGAACAAAAAATCAATCAAAGCTGTACATGTTGCGAGGTGACGATGGTCCCAAATTCTCGAAGTCGATTTCCTGAATCAGAAAGGATGTGCACTATGTTTACTTTGGTACAAGACGATTTAGTTTTACCAGTAACCTTGGGAATGATAAACCAACACGTGGCGTATATTCTATAACTCTTCTGGGGTAAGTGGATGCCAAAGCATGACCGAACATACACACTATTGAAAGTATCCACACATCCCAATATAATGCGGAACTGACCACTAGATGAGGCAAGAGGCGGACCCGCCAGTTAAAAATAGGCAGAGGGTACTGCGTTGTCCGTGAGAAAAAGTAACAGGAGGATATGTCGGTCAGGAGATGTCGCCGCCTTCAAACTTGGACTAGTCATTGATTGACACCTGGGTAACAGATCCCTCAAGTACATTTCAAACGTTCTAAAGCTCCCAAGTCGACTGTCAGCACAGTGATCGTCAAGTGGAAGCTGCTGAGTCAAGACCAGGCAGACTTCATGTACCAACGGACAGCAACCGTCGAGCATTGCGCGGGGTGGTTGTAAAAATCGTTCGAAATTAGTGGAAGGAATCATTCGCGTGTTCCAAAGTGCTACCAGCAGTACGGCTACCGTAATTACTGTGCGTAGAGAGTTAAATAGAAATAAACGCAATGGTCAAGCAGCGCCTCATAAGCCACACATTTCTGTAAACAATGCTAAGCTAGGCTTGAGGTGTTTATGATCGACGCCATTGGATAATGGATCACTGGAAACGAGTGATTCGGGGAGATGAATCACAATATACGCTATATTGTCAGCAGTGGAAAAACGAGGAAGTGGTGTTACGATACGGTGGTGTTTTTCCTTCTTAAGACGCGACCCCCTTATTGCTCTTAAGCAAACTCTAAATGCGGAAGGATATCAACACATTTTAAGGCGTTTACTGCGTACGGTTGAGGCAATCGTTTGTGGTCAATAACATTCTTTAAATGAACTGGGCAACCTGAACGCAATAGAAAATCTTTAGGGTGAGTTAAAACGTTGAGTTTGCTCCAGACCCTAGTATCCAACGTCAATACCATATATTGTTTCGCCTCTTGAGGAAGAATGGTCCGCTATTCCTTCACACGCATTCAGACACTTCACTGAAAGTGTCCTCAGCAGAATTCAAGCCGTTATAAAGGCGAGGGGTGGACACATCATATGTTAATATCCACTAGTAGGTGATACAATGTATGTTACTCTTCGTAAATGAAGATCTGACCACAGTAGAAGGTGTTGCTGATAAGTATTGTTCAGTGAAATTTGACATTTAAATAGATGTCGACATTGGCTGTGGATTCTTCTGGTACGCCTCGGTTTTATTAAATGAACATTTTATGCGAGCATATTGTAAATTTTCTCTGCTGTAATAATCAGTTGAATAGTCTGTTGTCAACATAAAATGAATAAACATATTTGGAACCCAGGTAATTCTGAAGAGGCACGTATAATTAGGTATTTGGGAGTTTAGTCTTCCGCAGTGACCATTCGTTATGTGACCGCATTGTTATATTATGCAAACCAGATTTTCGTCCAGTATTGCAAGTTGTCATCACCAGAGTGATAATTGTACTTAATATGACGGCGCGGTCACATATCCGGAAAACATTCACGGGAGATTATCGCTAGCTCCTTTTTCTTCTTTTTACAGCTTTCAGCATAATCGATATATAGACGTTAACAGCCTCATAATCGATATATGGATATTAACCCTCTGTTTCTTACTACGACGTATAAGAAAGATATAAACCGATGATTATGAAAGGTGATGGTTCTTACAAAGTCAAGTTTCCCAAGTGACCTGCAGATTAGCTATACAACTACCAGATAAGTTCATCTACACCACATAGTTATCACAGCATTATGCAGGTAACGGTATCCTCCAAAGTAGGTCGTCGCCTTGCCTGATGTCTTGCACAGAAGGCTTATTTCATTGGCGCTCAGATACCACCTGATTAGAAGGGAAAGTGAATTTTGCCTCTCGCAGTGGCCGCACGGTTTGAGGCGGCATGTCACGGATTGTACGGCCCCTCCCGCGGGAGGTTCGAGTCCTCCCTCGGGCATGGGTGTGTGTGTTGTTCTTAGCATAAGTTAATTTAAGTTAGTTTAAGAAGTGTGCAAGTGTAAAGACCGATGACCGCAGCAGTTTGGTCCTTTAGGAATTCAAACACATTTTTTTGAAGGTGAATTTGAAGTCGTTAAAGTATGTAAGATCGTGATGTACGTCAAAGGCCAGTGTTGATATTTATGTTCTGATAATGCTAGAGTGCCGGTATCACTCTTCCAAATGCAGGAGCTTTGATGTGCTCTGGGACATGAATGGGTAGGCATTACATGACCCAAAATGCTCCTGAGCTTACTCTCATTACGTCAACGCAAGTATTTTCATGCCACACGAGTGCACATTATACGCCACGCTGTGCATCAGCATCGGATACAAGATGCTAAAAATGTTGTCATGAGTCCCATAACACGCCTGTCTAATGCACCTTCAGTTTTTATTCCATTTCTTCGAGTTGAAATCTGTGCGGCAGTGTTTACTCTTTTACATTTTCAATGTAACTTCTCTTTTATGAAGAAGCGAACTGATGGAATAAGTTATATTCCGTTAATGTTATATAGTCTTGCGTTAATAACCTAATACTAAATAACGTAAGAATTTGTCAGATCTTAACTACGAATATAGCTGCCGGCGATAAATGCATCACATTTACCGAAGAGGTGATGAAAGAAAATAAGAAATTTTCCAGCTGAATGGGAAGATTCGTGTCCAGTACGTTTAGTTAGCACGAGTATGGTACAGACATTCAAGGAACACCAGTGGTAGATCGACGTAAACTGCGTTGTGGAAAGGTGAGACAAAAACAAGTTACTTCTTCCTTTCTCCTTCTAACCCGCAAACGTGTGTATCTCGCAAGGACCATGATTATTGAATTATTTAAAATGGTCCATGCTGTCACTTTCCACCCACTGGAATAGAAAAAGGGCAAAAGGAACCAGCAACCCGCTCCACGCCGAGGAAGCCTTAAAAACTTAAAGAGATGGGTAGAGAGAAAACAGGTCCGTTATCTCCGATGACCTATTCTCAAATACAGAACATCTTATCACAGTCTTTTGAAGATGCTTCGCTGTTTAATTTTTATAGTGTATCGTTAACGCTAGGGTTTTTCTTTTACCTTATCCAACTTGGTTACCAGAAGTGGCGTCGCCATCCGAGGAACCTAATTTATGAGGCTTCAACCGACACGACTGCAAACGTTGTCACTGTGTGCGTCTGTATTTATGCTAAAGCATCTACAGCTGTCTGTGAAACATTCATATTGATACTACCATGATCATGCGGCCAGACAATTGGTGCACCTCCGTTAAGGAAATAGTTCCGTTGAGTAGCAGAACACCTACTGAACACTACCATAGAAGCGTATTTCATTAGAGAAATTTTATGTGACTTACGCACTGATTTTTGTTTCTTTTGACTAAATGTTCATAGTCTGTAGAAGACGAAGTAACTGACTAAATTGTTGTCAAGATCTACATATGCAAATTGCCCCAAAAGTCTGTTAACATTTGAAAATGCACTAATTCACGAGTGCAAAAACCGGCCAACAGATGGCGCTGAACAGCAACGTGTAAGTGATGTCGCATGAGAATCGTATCTGCATGAGCTGTACTGAGAGAGGGAGTCAAATGCGCCACTAATCGCGCCATGTTGACTTTACCAGAAAAGGCACTGTTAGTGAAGCTTTATTATAAGAATGGAGAATCCGCTACTGCAGCTTTACGATCCTATCGCCCTAGGAAGGGTATTCAAGTAGGTAAAGGTCCTGTAACGTCACTGTGAAGAAAATGATTACGAAGCTCGAAGCTACGGGCTGCTTAGACAATCGGCTACGTACTGGGTAACCAGAAACAAGCGCTACTGCTGGTCGGACAGTTCAGGCAGAAATGGAGGCTTCAGCGGGTTCATCACAGCATGGTGAAGTTAGCACTCGTGAAGGTGCACTGACATTCCAAACACTATTGTTTGAAGAGCAGTGAGGCGTGCCGTCCGGTTCTATCCGTACAAAATCCAGCGTCGTCATGAACTGTTACCTACCGATTTTGCGATGCAGAGGGCATACGTGGTGTCGGCAATTCAAGAAAATGGGGAAGATGACGATTGGTTGTATAATGTGTTGAGGACCGACGAAGCCCATTTCACACTCTAAGGGTCTGTCAGCATCCACATCTGCAGAATTTGGCCACCGAAAACCCTAGCACGGTGGTGGAAACCACACTGTATGACGAGAAAGTCACGGTGTGGTGTATATTTACCATATTAGTCATGATCCGGCAGTTTTTCTTCGAGGATATACAGGGTGCTGGCTCTCAAACTGTCAGCATATTCGGTGCGAGGTACGCCGATGTGTTACAGAATCGCATCATCCCTAACCTCACTGACATACACCGCCTGGAAGGTATGGTTTCTAACCATACTTCTACGGGTTTGAAAGTTTTGTTGCGCACGTCACTTGGTGAGGATCGCATGCTGAGCCGCCACTTCGTCGTGCTTGACCTTCCAGGTCCCCAGACCTCAGTCCGTGTGATTATTGGATTACTTGAACTCGTAGGTCTATTGCGATAGTCCGACCTGATTAGAGAAGCTAAAAGACTACACCCGACGGCAGTTTTTCACCATAATTACTGATAGGCTGCACAATGCTGTTCACAACATTGTCCCTCAACTATAGGTATTCTGGAATGATGGCCGACATGTTTAGCATTTGTAAGAACATATTTGCTTACTGTTACGCTCATTATTGTTTTTGTCTCATATGAAGCGTCATCTGTTGGTCATTTTATGCTCTTTTTCGGTTTGAATAAAACACCATGTCATTTCAAACATGTGCATCGAGTTTTATATCTCTGCCTACATTATTTCGTGAAATATTGGATTTTCATATGTTATCGAACTTTTGGGTCATCCTGTACATCTAGATCCATACTCCATACGTCATTGTACAATGTATGGTGGAAGTTTTGATAAACCAACATCAAATTACTCCGTAATGAGCCAAGGGATGGATATGGAGTCCTATTGACAAATTACAAATCCACAATTAGCTTGTAAAAACTGTTAGTAGATATCTGGCCTGCAGGTCCCTAGCAAATCAGTTTTGATCACCGACATCGTTTTCGTTCAAAAAGGCTTAAGACTACTAAAAAGTTAAGATCCTGTACAAATGGTACCTTCTGAATTTTTCAGCAGAAGCATACATCAGAAGCTCAGACACCACCTACTTTTAAACTGTGTATTGTCGTGGCGGCTTGTGAATTTCTTTTGTAGCTGACGGCGAGCACGTTTTACTCTCGTTCATCACTGCTTACTAACTGGATAAGGCAAGCGTATTTAATGTGCGGAGAGTTGCGGTTAAGAATAGCGCTGACGAGAAGACCGGCTGGCGGATAGGAACGGTTTTTACAATGGGCACTAGTCGCTGGACGCGATCTGACTTGTCGAACCGCTTTCGAAGAGTGCAGCTGCGCCTCACACGCGTCCCAGAAAGCTGCGACAGCGTCTTGAGCTGCTTGCGAGAGGAAGCGAAGGAGGCTCTTCAGTAGAACAGAGGGGGAGCACCTGGCAGCGTTTGCTGATCTGTGCGCTGCTGCATAAACATTATCGCCACAGTCTCCGAAAACAGCTGTAGGGTACCAACAGTCTGTCTCAGACACCACGTCAGCTTCTCATTAAGTCACTGATGACACTCGTCTTATCACTTGGGCGACAGAAAAATATTGTTCGTGTTAGACAACCGAACAAACAACGGCTGAGAATCCAGGAGGTACGTACTGCCTGTCACGCGCTTCGTGTCATATTTTTCATGTTACTTAAACCAGTAACAAGTCCAAACCGATTATGGAATCGAAAATAAAAAAGCTGATTGTTCAGTATGTCGATAAGTATTTTTCGTTGTGGTTGTTGTTGTTTCTGTGGGATATAAAAAACAAAACTTAAGTTCCTGATATGCAAATCTCACAACGTCTGCTAGCTAAGAATGTCGACGGCTTTTTGCAACCGCAGCATTCTTTTTGTCGCCTTCCGCAACATGTAAAAAACTAGTACTGCATCTGTGTACTGATGCACTAATTCGGACTAATTCCAAAAATTACAGAGAATGCAGCATACATGTATAATCTTCCTGCACGAGAACTATAAGCTGCACACGAAGAGGACTCTTAACGACTCACTGCATCACTGTTGGTTGAGACATGGGAATTCTGTTTTTCATTTATTCAGCATATTTCAGGAGAAAAAATAAACGTACTGTCGCTTTTACTGCTCAGTATCCTTGGGGATTGAGCGGGCTCGTATCAGATTTACGAAATTCCATAGTTCAGTCCCAGGTCGGTTCCCTTATTTCTTTCTAGCCGTTAAGACATTACACACTTTTATCACTCCTTATTATGTAAAACGAAGGACCGTGCTTATGACTCCACGTTCAACGGCAGCTCGCAATACAATTGGCTGTTTGAGCCAATTCTCAGGCAGGAAGTCAAGGGCATACCACCAATAAAACATACCTAAGAAAGCAGAGTGGTGTTCAAAGTAACTTTCGAGTTGATTAAGGATTTAGACAATCATTTCCTCTCAGGGTGACCTCTTATGATATTTCTCGTATTGCTGCTGATAGAAGCAGACTGATCTCTACAAGGTCGTGATTTTGAGTCTGAACATTAACTCTGTTGCTGGTGATATTAAAAGCCACATTGCTACAGTGGGGTAAATGTATTGAACATTATTGCATAATAAACATCGAACAGATAAAATTTCTGTCATATATGGCAGTCACTGGCATTCAGTTGTTGTGATAAGTGACGTAAATAAGAATAGCAATAATCCCCACATGTTAGTGTCCATGTCCACTTTTAAATTATTACCGTGTATTCCTCTGTCGTATTCAAGCTTCGAGTGAGGGTAGGTGATATAAATGCCTCGCTAGGGATGTGTTGCCCCAGTCACTACTCGTAATAATTTGGCTGGAGAGGACGGTGAGATGTACGACAGCGCACTCTGACTTTATTCTATGGAATTTAAAATTGTAGAAATGAATTACTTTCACGAATCTAACTTCAAAAATGGTTCAAATGGCTCTGAGTACTATGGGACTCAACTGCTGTGGTCATAAGTCCACTAGAACTTAGAACTACTTAAACCTAACTAACCTAAGGACATCACACACATCCATGCCCGAGGCAGGATTCGAACCTGCGACCGTAGCGGTCGTGCGGTTCCAGACTGTAGCGCCTTTAACCGCTCGGCCACTCCGGCCGGCACGAATCTAACTAATTACGCACTGAAACCTAGACCATCTCACTTAAAGGAATACTAAACGTTTCGAATACATTTCAAGTTCTGTCAGGGTAATCGTGGACAGGCGAATGTGATTAACTGTGATCATTCTACGATCGTGTGACATTTGCATGCAATGAGGAAGGTTCAAAAATCGGGTGTATGGGTACCGCATGATCTAATTCAAAATCAAAAAAATCAGAGGGTAGCCATATGCGCATCTCTTCTTGCTCGTCATCAATTGGCTCTTGAACAAAACCGAACATTCCTAAACCTGTATCGTTACTGGTGGCGAGAAATTGTATCTTTATGCAAACGTAAGGCAAAGAAAGGAATAGATGAGCCCAAACAAAGCAGCAACTCGCCTTACAAAGACCTGCGCGCATCTGGTGGAACAGCGACGGTGTGCTGTTCTACGACTTGCTTTCCCGAGCTGTAACCGTCAGCTGATATTTACTCTCAACAGCTTAGCCGTCTTGCAGTTGTAGTCCATGAACAGCGACCAGGAAGACTGCATGAAGTGATGCTACTCCACGATAACGCCTGCCCCCATTCCGCTAAACTGACAAAAAACACTATGCAGGAGTTCGCTTGGGAAGTTATTCCGCACTGACGTTACTCATTTGACCTTGTGCCCTCAGATTTTCACCTTTTCCGCTCTGTATCGAACAACCTTAAGGAACTTCCTTTCCGGAATGAAATGCACTCCGAACATGTCTCGACGATTTCTTAGCCTCAAAACTATGTGATTTCTACAGTCGAGGAACCGAGAAGCTACCGCAGCGTTCAAAAATGGTTCAAATGGCTCTGAGCACTATGCGACTTAACTTCTGAGGTCATCAGTCGCCTAGAACTTAGAACTAATTAAACCTAACTAACCTAAGGACATCACACACATCCATGCCCGAGGCAGGATTCGAACCTGCGACCGGAGCGGTCGCTCAGCTCCAGACTGTAGCGCCTAGAACCGCACGGCCACTCCGGCCGGCTACCGCAGCGTTGGCAGACCGTTGTAGATAGTGAAGGAGAATGTATTACTGGTGACTAAAGTCTCCGTAACTGTACCTATATATGCTGTATTTGATAAACTTATGGAAAAACGCACCAACATATAATATACCAGTACAGAGAATTTTAGAAGCAAACAAGCTCTTTGAACTGTGTAACATTTGAAAATCACCTCAGAGCCGTTTGCTGGGACCCATACTAGTTTTAATTATTTGTAAATCAGTATTAGAAAAACCACAATGTGCATGCATACAATTCAGTCATTAGTTAAAAACTTGAAATATAGCAGCAAATGTAAAATAACGGATACTCCTATTCAGGCTTTAAAATAAGAAAGTGGGTATTGGAAAATCGACAAAGATGAGCAGCTATTCACAAGAGCACCCAAATACGAAGTTTAAACGGAGCCGAAACGCATGAATGCACGGTAAGCGGCATACCCCAAACGTTTTCTCACTTCAGTGCATATTCTAAAACATACACAAAGGAAATACATCTCACATAAATATGAATGGCGTATAGCACACAGGCTCTCCACCATGAAAGGGGAAATGAGGGCAGACAAAAAATGGTTCAAATGGCTCTGAGCACTATGGGACTTAACAGCTGAGGTCATCAGTCCCCTAGAACTTAGAACTACTTAAATCTAACTAGCCTAAGGACATCACACACACCCATACCCGAGGCAGGATTCGAACCTGCGACCGTAGCGGTCGCTCGGTTCCAGACCGAAGCGCCTAGAACCGCTTGGCCACAACGGCCGGCGAGGGCAGACAACTGAGTCAGATTGGCCCAGAATTAATTGTGAATAACAGAGTAGAATCGACATAACTAAATAGGTTACAACACACAAATGGATCTTTTAACTCAACTGACAGTGAGTGCAAGCACCAGTGGTGCAAGTAAAGACAATACTTTTTAGATCAAAGTTAAATGACAATGAAAAATTTTAAGGGTAAATAAACCTAGAAAATACACGCACAAGTAGTGCAGATAAAGAACAAGGTTAACAGACAGTCAGGCTCCGGCAGACAGAAATCAAACGTTAGCTGCACGATCGCTTAAATCACTTCCGTGCTGCAGCAAGATCGCCACCTACCGAGACGCTGGATATCTCGTAGCTAGTCAAAGACGTTCCACAAACAAAGGTAGCGATAGCAGTGCGCGCACGGCTCAAACTCACGGCAACATAGAGAGGTTAAACTTGCTCTTAACCTCACTTCTAATTTTTAGCTCCACAGAAATTGTCCCGCATATCTTGGTGGACTAACACTCCTGATTGAGTATGGTAAACTCACTAGACATAACTTTAGTCAGCTCACTTGAAAGAATATACTGACCACTTTGCTACACTGTAGGTGCTGTAGAAGTGGTTCTGGGCGGTCACGTGACGCTCTACAGCTGACGAGAGGAATGACACTGTATATGTATGTGCCAGAAAATTCTTAGAAAAAAATGGTTCAAATGGCTCTGAGCACTATGGGACTCAACTGCTGAGGTCATTAGTCCCCTAGAACTTAGAACTAGTTAAACCTAACTAACCTAAGGACATCACAAACATCCATGCCCGAGGCAGGATTCGAACCTGCGACCGTAGCGGTCTTGCGGTTCCAGACTGCAGCGCCTTTAACCGCACGGCCACTTCGGCCGGCAAATTCTTAGAAACTCCATAATAAGATCGACGTGGAGACGTTACAGAATGGCAGAAAGAAGGTATCTAGTTTGGACTTGTCCTTCACCACACTGTGAATGAAAGACCCCATTTGTTGGTGTCCGAACACAGAGATGGTGTACCACTCCCGCATACCACGGCGTAATAACAGCGGCCGTAAAAGGATATTAATCAAAAAGAACCGAAGACGAATGTCACGACTTGTCAATGAAACGACTGCTGTGGGTGATGGAAGGTTCACTTCAACCAGTTTCAACGTCATTGCGAAGGGAAATGCATGTAATGGTCATTAAGATTAGGGTACCTTGCATCGACCATAGCTCACAATAGGACATCAAATCGCACGCCTTCAGTGACCCAAACAGAGCGTAAACTAGGCAGTAACTATCTGGAGGTGTGTACTGTGGGCTGGCGAGCTGAGATGGTACATCTTTTCAAACAACGCAAGATGTCGAGTGTACCGACAGGCCAATGATGTGTTAAGGAGCACTATGTGGACTACGCAGCTGAGGCTGGATGTCGTTCTGTGATGTTTGGAGATGATACTCGTAACATGTCTTGGGTTCATTCTTTCAGCTTATCGCAAATATGAAGCAGGACGTTTATTTCAAGTTCTCGGTGAGCACGTGTTACCATTTCTTCTACCTCTTTTAAGAAGTAGGCTATGGACACTTCAGTCTTCTCAGAGGACAACAGTTGTACCCACCTTCGTAAACGAGTTCAGCCTGTAGGGCTGCACTTGACTCGGAGGTAAGCCGATTCGAATCCCGGTGGCGGATGGTAATTTGACTGCCAGTATTTGGGCGCGAAGGGCAGGGGAGGTGGTGGTGCGAACTTCCTGATCACCAGACATTGCGCTAACGAGCTAGACGAAATTCCAAATCTCTCCGCAGTCTCTCATGAAGTGAGGGCATGTGACAATGTTGATGGTGACCAGCCCGTCAGACATGGACATTAAGCTCGTCTACGCCAATGGTGCTGTTCGAAAGGACTAGACTATTTACTAGCACGGGTTCCAGCCTCTCCCTTCTCTCATCATCATAGTAATCATCACATCATTATAGAACAGAAGCTCAACGCTACACTATACGCACATTTATTAAATTCACACTAAAAAAGAGCATAGGACACAAGTCTGACACATATTCACAAGGAAAGGAGCCAATGTGCGCAGATGAAAAACATCCTTTCCGACAGGCAGCTGAATCCAGCCCATCCCAGCCAATAACGCCATACGACATTACATTTACAACAGCCGTGTTCACGAGACTGCACACGTACCTTCCTGGATTCACGAACAGCTACTCAAGCACTCTACTGCACTTCCACTACTGGTCCGCTATATCACGCGAGCTCAATCCTACAAAAAAATGTCTGCGACTGTTTTGAACAGCAGGTGAAACTTGGCAAACCCCACATCCGGCAGTTTTGTTACTTTACGGTATCCAGTCATCAACAAGTGGCTACAGTTAGATTTGGTACAGCTGAAGAAACTTGTGTGCTCTCGTGTTCGCCAACTGGAGGCTATTTTCACGGCTAGACGCAGTTTTAGACGGTATTAGCGTACAAGTCTCTTGGGGCTACCTTACGTCATTGCAGAGTGGCCGAAGAAAACAGATGTTTCGGCTTCGCGCAGTTGTTGCGACAGACTGGCGCTGCCTGGATGCGCGCCCTGGCCGCGGCTGGGCGGACCGTTTAGCGGTTGCTAGGCTGTCTGCTGTCGGGGCGGGGCGCACCTGTTGCTGGCAGATTGCTGACACCTGCGGCGCTGTTTTGCTTTCTTTCTCGGGCGCGCCGCCGCAGCCGTCGCCGCCGGCCAGCCTGCCTCTTCCTTCCCGGGTTGAATGAACGCGACTCCGCTGCGGCCACTAGGCTGGCAGCGAGCCAGCCGGCGCCGTAATTAAAACGGGCGCTCGCCCCGTGCAAGAGGGCAGGCCGCGTCAGCTGGCCGTCCCAAGGCCTCGTCCTTCTCCCTCTCTCAGCTCTGGCTGGCTGTCTGCGGCGCCAGCTGACCCGCTGCGTTACTGTTGACCTACCTTAATGTTCCAAGCATTTTTTATGAATGAAACCATGGTCCCTAGTAGCCAGTATAATTTTTACTAGCTGTGCTATCAGCCAATTTCGACAATTACGTCATTATGAAGCACCTAAAATGAAACATACCAACATGGTGCACACTATAACACAGTACACGCTTTACAAAAACCTACAAGCCATAATAACCATTGTGTTACAGGCGTAAGAAAGTCTGTAATTCTGAGTACATATCGCTAAGCATCACTTGATGCATACGTAAGATGTTGCACATAATTAAAATTTCTGTACCACACGTGAGCCCACATTTTCTTTCACTGTCCATATCAAATATTACACGAGAATGAAAGTATGTCATTACATCTGCATGAACTCAGAACTCTACGTGTGGCGGCCGCGGTGGCCGAGCGGTTCTGGGCGCTTCAGTCCAGAGCCGCGCGACTGCTACGGTCGCAGGTTCGAATCCTGCCTCGGGCATGGGTGTGTGTGATGTCCTTAGGTTAGTTAGGTTTAAGTAGTTCTAAGTTCTAGGGGACTGATGACCTCAGCAGTTAAGTCCCATAGTGCTCAGAGCCATTTGAGCTCTACGTGTAAGCTGTAGCGACTAGTTACGTAAACTGACAGTTACAATCAGCTATTACTCAATGTTGCAAAGACTTCTTCATACATTATGTTGATAGCTACCGATTACTCTCTGCAAGCAGTAATAGTTGTCAACATCATGTGAGAAGGAGGTCTCTGACAACAATGAGTAATGGCTGACTGAGAGTTTACATATCAGATGGGCGTGTGTACTGTCGTGTGTTCATGCTGATGGAATGACATACTTTCACTCACGTGTAATATCGGTTATCACTATGAAAAATGTGACCTCAATTAGTTCCACATCATATGTGATGCATAACGTGATGCTCATTCACATGGAAGTAGAGTCATAAAAGATTGTTGTTGATATTATAGTGTGCTCCATGTTGGTATGTTTCATTTTAGGTGCTTGGTAATGACATAATCGTCGAAATTGACCGATAGCAAAGCTAATAAGAAATGAAAAATAATACAGTCTAGTGTGGTCCATGCTTTCGTTGATAAAATTTCTAGATGCTCTGGCCCCAGACATAAAAAAAATGGTTCAAGTGGCTCTGAGCACTATGGGACTTAACTTCTGAGGTCATCAGTCCCCTAGAACTTAGAACTATTTAAAGCTAACTAACCTAACGACATCACACACATAGAACCTGCGACCGTAGCGGTCGCGCGGCTCCAGACTGTAGCGCCTAGAACCGCTCGGCCACTCCGGCCGGCCCAGACAGAAACAAAATAATAATTTACAGGAATCTTATCTTATCACTAGAGATATATGATGCCTTAAAACAACTCTTCGAAGAGGTACTGCATTCAAACAACGAAACTGTCTATTGCGAAACTGTTTAAAATAGGGGAAACCCGAATGCCATCGACAGTATTTCGGAGGTTGTTCAGTGATATTTTCTGAGTATTTTAGTATTGTTTTGAATGTAGTAATTGAATGCTACTATTAATTCTATTACTTCTTGTTTGATAAGGCAGGTCTATAATACATCTGTGGCAACACAATTAGAAATACCAAATAAAATTTTTTAAAGAATATGTTACAAATGCTACTTAACTTTGGTACACTTTTATGTGCGGCTCTTGACGTCCTGTAACTAATTCGAGGTATCTAAAACAACTTTGCTGTCTCTCGGCAGTCTACGATGTTGTCACTGTGACAGAATATGAGTGTGCAGACACTGTGTTAATGATCCTAGTTGTCCATAAATAGCGACCGCTAAGTCTAGAAGTAGTTTTCAGGGTACTGTACTAAGCTGTCTGCGGGCTACAGGCACCCAGCTGAACTATCTAACAGGTGAATCGCAGCGGTGTAATTGCCGGTACGGAGTTGTCTGAGTGCCTGCGGCGCGTCGTGTTTTGGACTTCCCTGTCCGCCAGTACAAGGCAGGTGCAGTGTAGTCCGCGGCTGACAGCGCTCCCTATGGCGGCTCCCCGCGCTGTAGGTGAAAGTACACGACGCGCTGAAGGAAGTGCCGTGGAAGCAGGGAGAGGTCAGTGTTTGTCAGCGCCATCTGAATGCTATTGCACTTACTTGAGCGGCGACATGCTAGTGGTTTTGCCTGTGAGGTGGTTCCCTCTCGCAGTATTTGCTGTCTACCCTTAAGCCTGCTACACA
Organism: Schistocerca nitens; assembly: GCF_023898315.1. Lineage (NCBI taxonomy): Eukaryota > Metazoa > Arthropoda > Insecta > Orthoptera > Acrididae > Schistocerca > Schistocerca nitens. The sequence continues at coordinate 375,087,285 of NC_064619.1, forward strand.
ATAGGTATATGGGGCATGTGTTCTCTGGTGGCTCGTTGCAGAGAAATTGCATTCTGTTTGATTTATTACCCCCATTTATCTTTGCATCCGTGTTGACTCGAAAATATCTGCACAACAGTGTCAATGACGGCGGTATGAATGCAGTGTCTTGTTTGTAAATGGACTTGTTTTATTCACACACTATTGACAACACTAATGCCCACTTGACTCTTTCCCTGAAACTGGCATCCAATACTGCTAGGGTCCTTCTTGGGTTTATTTTCCCACTAGTGTTAGTTATACCTTAAGAGCGATCTCATGTATGGATTCACTGAATGACGTTATGGTTAGCTGTTCTCGAAGCAATACTGCTAGGGTCCTTCTTGGGTTTATTTTCCCACTAGTGTTAGTTATACCTTAAGAGCGATACGGACCGGTGTGGTTAGGTTTACTAAAGAGGAGTGAGCCGACATGCATCTCATGTATGGATTCACTGAATGTGTTCTCGAAGCAATACTGCTAGGGTCCTTCTTGGGTTTATTTTCCCACTAGTGTTAGTTATACCTTAAGAGCGATACGGAGCGGTGTGGTTAGGTTTACTAAAGAGGAGTGAGCCGACATGCATCTCATGTATGGATTCACTGAATGACGTTATGGTTAGCTGTTCTCGAAGCGATGGCAGCTACATCACAGTACTCTGGCATTTCTGCATAGGCTCCTACAAGAAACAGGGTCGTTCCATGTTAGAGTGGAAGATATTGGATGTTAATTATGCTAGAAATCCTATTTGGAAGAGAATGAATTCTATGCGGTGTGTGTCACGAATAACTCTGGCGTTGTACGAGGTCTGAAATCAAGCCAAATAATTGTTTTCATAATGAACAACAATTTTTTCCATATCATGAATGCATATTACAGGCGTTTTCGCTGTTCTGAAGATATTTCCACACAAACGAAGGTAACTGTGGTAGTAAACCGAATAAATCATAATGACATTATAAACCACTGGCGACCCATTAGAGAATACACTTTGTACCGATATAACTGGACCGTTGGGATAGTGGGTGGTGCGATTGCTTGAACTTGGTGTTACACCTTTAACTCGGCCGGCCGAAGTGGCCGTGCGGTTAAAGGCGCTGCAGTCTGGAACCGCAAGACCGCTACGGTCGCAGGTTCGAATCCTGCCTCGGGCATGGATGTTTGTGATGTCCTTACGTTAGTTAGGTTTAACTAGTTCTAAGTTCTAGGGGACTAATGACCTCAGCAGTTGAGTCCCATAGTGCTCAGAGCCATTTGAACCATTTTGAACACCTTTAACAAAGCATTTATTACAATAATTCCCAAATTTAACATTGACAATCAGCTTCATGGACTCAGTCCCGGTAAGGAAACATGCCACTTTCAATTTAAAAGAAATTTTTAACCCCGACTTATATTGAGAAGAAATAAATTTAACTTGATTAAAAAATGTACAATCAATCATTACTATGCAAGAGCGTCTGCCCAAACCAGAGGTAAATAAATGTACTTAAACACAATGTCCCACGCTGATACCTTAACCGAGAATACTTTAGTGAGGCAATTAGTTTTACAAACTCGCTGTCGGAGTACAACCACCAGTGACAATTACATTTCAATACGATTCTGTACGTAATACGGCATCAACCAGGCGTAACTAACTTTATGAAACGGATAAGGTTATGTGAGAATCTGAGCTCAAGACTATAATCACTAGCCACAGATGCATCAATCTGGAAACAATGGGCAGCTTCTCACTAGACGACTTCACCAACAAACTTGCTACTAACAGAGAAGACAATTACCTTTATATTCCAAGCAGAAAACTGACCAGTAATTTTTAATAACAACTTACTAAGAAAACTAAATGCGTATCATTATACATCATTACAACCATAACTTAAAGCACAGAAATTAAACCATATTAAGCAAAGATTAAAACATTTTCCGATCAACAGATGAGATTCCAACCCCTGAAAGTATCATGATCGTATCAGCGTTTAGATGCACATTACGTTTAGTAATACACAGGCCTGTACCAAACTTTCAAGTAGAGAAACATACGCCAGACGTAGCTTCCGTGGTTAACTGCGAACTGTGTCACGTTACACTGCTTCCATCATACGGTAGATCTTTGGTGGACGGCAACTTCAAATTCAAATGCATAATTAACAGTCGCTGGAACAGACTGCTATTAACACGCAGAAATGATAGATGTTAATATTAGAGCAGTTCAGTTCTTCTTCTAGTTACGATAATAACAAACAGCGTTCAGCTTCACACGCATTACAAAACAGACAAACAAAGTGAGTTAACTTGACTCCCAAAACTAGTTATCAGATAATGCCTACCGCAAGCAAGGCTGACAGAACTTCACACAGCCTAAACGCTCTCCAGTGAAGTTGCTATAGCTCACTACTATTCCTCGCAAAATGTCACAAATATCAATTCTATAACTCGGAGCCTAGGACGTGCACGGCTATTTCTACATCGTCTAGATTCACGCTCTTCCTTCTTTACGAGCCAGTGGACTAGTGGCGGCCACAACACACACAGGCAACCCACAGTTCCAGTATCACACGTCCGACCAGCTGCGGACCGTGCTTCAAACGCTAGGGCATCAGCAACCAGCATTTCCGGGTTACCACTCCGAAACTGATCCCTCCTTCCTCTTGCCAGTCTCTGATAAAAAAATCTGCCTCGCCAGCGATATCACGAAGCCAGGAGGCGGAAGTACTGCCAGTCTCTGTGTACAGTGCCGATCCTGGCACAACTTACCCTAAAATACTCAGAAAATATCCCAGAGCAGCCTCTTAAATTATGTTAGTGAAGGTCTGGTTTACGCTATATAGCGAATATCATACAACAAAGCGTATGCTCCTTATACACTGATGAGCCAAACATTATGACCATCAGTCTAATAGGATGTTGGCCCACCTTTGGAATGCAGTAGAGCAGCGATTCTGAATGGCATGGATTCGATAGACCTGGAGACAGGTTTATGTACGCGTATGGCACCAGGTGTTTACTCACAGGTCACGCTTTTCCTGTACATTACGGACAGTTGATTTGTAGGAGCGGCCTGCGACACAGACAGTTATCCTGCTGGAAGATGCCATCACCGCCATGGAAGATATCAAACGTGAGGGAAGCAGGTGGCCCGCAATAATGGACACGTACTCCACAGATATCTTCGATTACTACTACTGGCGATTGCTAACCCAGTTGAATGTCCCCTATACCATAGTACTGCCCACACCGAACTGCATCCATGGTGCTATGAATGCTTCGAATAGCAGGTTGCCTGATCGAGCGACACATTTACATTGAGCCATTGTCCAATATCGATGATGCCGTGCCCCCTGCGGTCGTAATTGACATCATTGGGGAAATTTGGGGATAATTAGGGGTTGTCTGTTGCATATCCCCATGTGCAACAATGTGTACTGAACGATGTGGTCCTAAACACCGTGCCTCCGTCAGCTTCGTACCCTGACGTCAGCTCTGCCATAGATCGCCACCTATCCAGATTCTCGGAGCGAGCAAGCCTTCAACTTCCACTTTCTGTGATGACGAGTGAACCTCCAATACCTTGTCGCCTGGTCGTGTTCCGCCGTCCTTCAAGCACTTTCCGTAGATTGCCGCGACTGTAGCAAGCGTTGCAGTTTCTGTTCGTAGCGCCGAACGCCGATTACGTCAAATTTCCCCTCACCCCTTCTCCGTCCACTGCAGGGACCAATCTTGTCATCTAAATTTTTGTTCATCATTTTCAGCAACCGTTTTTGAAAAATGTTTTAGCAACTGGTGTGCTATTTCTTCACATCAGAAATCCTGTTATTCCATTCACACCGCTACGGCTCAGTGCAATCGGACTTATTATTTTGTGCCACATATACTTGCTTCACACAGTCAAACAGACAGAATGTACGCGATGAAAGCTCCAATAGCAGTAAGACTCCTTCACAAAGAAAGTAAAATTATATTCTGCTACAATTTCAAAAGAACGCCTTCAAATATTTACTGAAAATTGTGAAAAAAATATAAAATAAAAATATCGGCCTGAGATATTGCCATTTTAATATCGATGTAACGGGAGAAAAAAAAATATCGCCGATGTATATCGATAGTTATTGCAAGAAATAGTGATACAGCGATATTTTATGAACAGCCCTAGAACACACATCAAAAAAAGTTTTGCATCACCCCGGTTGCCAGAACTCCTGAAGATAGACGTTGACTGTGGATATTGTATCACTGACACAGTCCCTTTGACTGTTCAGATATGTCACTAAAGCCGCCCAAATACGCAAAGAATCATGCATGAGCAGCTTCTGTTAGACGGAGGGGTCCGACAGCCGATCAGTTCCAGTCATTCCAACAGGAAGGATGCACACGGCTCGTGTTGTCTGTAGTTCAACCATGCCTAGACTGTCAATACAGCGTTTCAAATCGCGTTTGCGTTGTTACTTTGTGCCAGGAAGGGCTCTAAGCATGGGAAGTGTCCAGGCGTCTCGGAGTGAAACAAAGCGATGTTTTTCGGACTTGGAGGAGATACAGAGAGACAGGAACTACCGATGATATGCCTCGCTCAGGCCGCCCAAGGGCTACTACTGCAGTGGATGTCCGCTACCTACGGATTATGGCTCGGGGGAACCTTGACAGAAACGCCACCATGTTGAATAATGCTTTTCGTGCAGCCACAAGACGACGTGTTACGACTCAAAATGTGCGGAATAGGCTAAATGATGCGCAACTTCATTCCCGACGACCATGGCGAGGTCCATCATTGCAACCACGACACCATGCAGCGCGGTACAGATGGGCCCAACAACATGCCGAATCGACCGTTCATAATTGGCATCACGTTCTCTTCACTGATGAATGTTGCATATGCCTTCAACCAGACAATCGTCGGAGACGTGTTTGGAGGCAACCCGGTCAGGCTGAACTCATTAGACACACTGTCCAGCAAGGAGGTTTCCATGTTATTTTGGGGCCGATGTACGCCGCTGGTGGTCATGGAAGGCGCCGTAACGGCTGTACGATACGTGGATGCCATCCTTCGACCGATCGTGCAACCATATCGACAGCATATTGGCGAGGCATTCGTCTTCATGGACGACAATTCGCGCCCCCATCATGCACATCTTGTGAATGACTTCCTTCAGGATAACGATATCACTCGTCTAGAGCGGCCAGCATGTTCTCCAGACATGGACCCTGTGGTGTCACCGCTAGACACCACACTTGCTAGGTGGTAACTTAAATCGGCCGCGGTCCTGTAGTACATGTCGGACCCGCGTGTCGCCACTGTGGGATCGCAAACCTAGCGCCACCACAAGGCAGGTCTCGAGAGACTGAGGAGACCTCGTCCCCAGTTGTACGGACAACATAGCTAGCGATTGGACGTGCTAAGCCTTGCTCTCATTTGCCGAGAGATAGACAGTAGAATAGCCCTCTGCTAAGTTAAATGGCGACCACCTAGCAAGGCGCCATTTGTATCAGTGCCAATAGCTTACGAGTATGCAGGAGAGATGTATTCCAACAAGAGAATAAAGTTAAGTATTAAAAAAGCTACGTATTTTTCTTTAGTGCATTTATAAGTCTCATGTTCCAGACTTCACGCCCGTCTGCGTTAGCCTTGCGTGCCCTATCGGCTACAGCATTGTGTCTGGGTTGTATGGTCTAGACACAACAGACCCTATCGAACATGCCTGGGATAGACTGAAAGGGGCTGTTTACGACGTGACCCACCCACCACTCTGAGGGATCTACGTCGAATCGCCGTTGAGGAGTGGGAAAATCTGGACCGACAGTGTCTTGATGAACTTGCGGATAGTATGCCACGACGCGTACCGGCATGCATCAGCGCAAGAGGACGTGCTACTGGGTATCAGAGGTCCCAGTGTGTACAGCAAGTTGGACCACTACCTCTGAAGGTCTCGCTGTATGGGGGTAAAACGTGCAATGTGTGGTATCCATGAACAATAAAAGGGGCAGAAATGATGTTTATGTTGATCTCTGTTCCAATTTTCTGTTGAGTTTCCGGAACTCTCTGAACCGAGGTGATGAAAAACTTTTTTTATGTGTGTAGATACCTTCTGGTGGGCATACGATATTTGACACTTAAGGGACTTCTGAATAAACGCTACTCAATTATGCACAAGGGGCCATGTTCGGGATTTCTAAAAGATCGTATGAGATCAGATGATTTTCAGCGATTATGTTGAGTTTACTTACACAGCTTTCGAATAGGGCACGAAGTCCTGGTATGTAGAAATTGTGACTGTGGAATTTTATAATATGGACAGCATTCCGAGGACAAGAAAATCAGATATGGCTAAGATGTAAAATGATCTTATGTTCAAATAGATACGGTGGAATAGAAGCCCACGTGGAAGCATAAAATGTTTTGTTATAGCTTAACTTGTGACCAAACTAAACCTGCCATTCACGCGTCAATCGAGGGGATGATTTCCACAGGAATAAATTCCACTTCTGAGGTGGTAATTTAAAGGTCCTTTTTCAAACCCAACAGAGAACTAATGGGAGCGCCTGGCAATTTGTGTGTATCACAATTGATGATAGTTTGCGACAGGGACTGATTACACTGAAACACGGAATTCGAAGGAAGTTTGTTACTATTTCAGTGGGCGACTTGAACAATGAGCCATTCAAAGGCGGTTAATATCAGTTCCCGTCTCTGTTTTGTTCACTTTCAAGTCGCACTGAGATCTGAGAAATGTAAAACAGGGTGTTTGTTAGTTTTTAAGATCATCGTGGAGCTTTTTTTTTTTCTTTTTTTTTTTTTTTTGCAAAAATATGATTTACGGGCAAATAAAGCTAACTTTGACTGCCATCGATGTGCATGGGACCACAAAGCTGTAGCACTGTGTATGACGGAGTACACGTAGTGTGCCAATATTGTTTTACTCCTTTTCCATTTCATTGGTAGATGGTACGTTAGAAGAACGGTTCTCGGCAGGCTTCCGTGTGAAAGCGAATTTCTCTCATTTTGCCGTCTGGGCCATTAGGCAGTACCTGTTGTATATGGGAAAACGTGATAGGGTTATTCAGAATTTTTACAGTGAAGTTTCACGTGGTGTACGACTTTCTGGAGATTTTCCAGAACTCCGTCTTGCTCTCACGCAGACTAAACAAACTTGTGATAAATCGTTCAATTCTTCTTTCAGTCTTCTCTATACTTACCTTCTCTAGTAGCTCCGCCTTGTGCGCGGTCTACATTGTCATCCTGCGGGCCTCCTCGCCCGCTTCTATAGGCTCCACCTGCAACTCTGTCTCATAGAGCTGCGGCACTCTCTAGTAAGTGTTTGTAATTTTGTACTCTACTTTTACGAGCTGTGTAGATTTCGGCATAGGCACGGTTCTTTTGCAATAAAATTTCAATAGCTTCGTCGCACCTGGTGACAATGTGTGTTAGAGCTCACTGTGCGTATCTTTCATCGTTATCACAAGTCTTCCACTAAAAGACGGGGATTTATCTCTGTCGTTGCTAGATAATAGTATTGTCCGAACATCTGATTATTTTACTGCACAACAAGCTATGTGTTGTATTCAGTGGAACAAAACGAATTTTTTTCGCGCACTTCGTTCTGTTCTCTTACTGTTCCCAATTTTGTTTCGTGTTTACTTACAAGTTCTGTTTTCATAGCACTGGGTATTTTCACAAGTAGTATTACCGTCACTGCGGTCGTTGGGGTCACTGGGGTTCTCAATGACAAGGAATGTTGTTGTTGAGCACAAAAGTCAAAGAGTACCTTATAGCTGAGTGTCTGATTAGCTATGATAAGTTCAGTTTCTGTTCATGCATTGAAGTCTCCACACGTTAATGTCCATCTTCGTCATTCGTTCATCGTATCAAACATAGTTTACTAGTTTCCAGTCCATATACAGTTAGGTGTACGACAGACATCTTTACAATAATGTTCTACATCGCAGACTACCATTCCCTGTTCTGTCGTTTTACAGTGCGCTTGAGGGAAAGAATTTATGTGGAGATCCTGGACACTTACTTACGATGATAGCACAACACGATACCCTTCTAAGACCACAGAGCAAGAAGTTGGAGGGGGTAAAGTGGGAGGAGGGGGTGAGACCATTGGGAAGACTATAAGTCAGTCAGTTGGTGACGTGCATCCTATCCGTTACCCGTTTCAGGAACCAACTGCTGTCGTACTGGAAGATGTAGCCATCTACCCTTATTCAACCGTGGATTATTATCTTCTCCAACATATCCAATGAAACTGTCCCTGTGACAGGGATTCCCAGCGAAACGTCTGCAGCGAAGTCTAAACAACAGGCACACCAGCTCCGGGAAAGTGATGATGACCTTTTTCTTTGACTGAAAAGGCCAGCTGCATATTGACTGTCTGGAACACGGCACCACAATTAAAGGACAGCGGTGCATGGAAACTTCGCAAAAACTGAAGCGCTCCGTCAAGTCCAAACGACCACGAACGTCGACGGACGGCATCATTCTGATGCAGGATAATGCCCGCCCAAGACTGTTTCGACTAAGCTGGAGAAGTTTCAGTGGGAAGCCCTTACACATCCTCCATATAATACCGATCCATCCTCATGCGCTTTTCATGTTTTTGGAACCTTGAAGAGAGACATTAGTGGCCGCCGATTTGCTTCGGAGGAAGAGATGATTGCCTCGATAGAATCATGGTTCTGTAGGTAACAGCAAACGTTCTTCCATGAAGGCACCGACCATCTTTTCTCACAGTGGGATAAATATATTAACATTTATGGCGATTATCTTAGAAATAATAAATAGTTTACCTACCTTTCTCCCATCTGTCTCCCTGTCATCTGGCTGCCCCTCATCTAACGTTATCTTCGCCCCCAGAATAATGCTGGACTGCAAAATTTTTGTTTAGAGGAATCGATGAACGTTATAATAATATTTAGTAAGAGGAAAAACTTAGAAATACAGCCTGTTACTGCTTACAGTCTTGCCTTTTTTTGAGATATCATATGTTCGCAAGTTTCATATGTATCCAGAATTCCATTGTTTGTCCAGAAAAACGTATTTGAATGATATGCAAGCTTATTGTTTGATATTACAAACAAAATCCTTTATGACAAATGCTTAACAATCGAAAAGCATTGAGAACTGTGGAATTAAAAATGTGGACGTCATCCTAATATAGTCTGACAGTGCACTTAGATGACATCGTCGTCGAATTTTGTAAGATATCAAAATAAATTCACTTAGTTATGGCATTTTTCCTTTCAATCTTAAGGAGAAACTACAAAGACGTGATGATCTTCCTTCTCCCAACCGTTTGCAACGCAATGTCTAATATTAATATAAAAAATATTACCTGTAGTAGTTACTGAACCATCAATAGGGGACGACAACAAGTACTCCGTACACGAAACCATGATTTAAATATTAATAAACTGAACATGTAAACAAGCTATACCTGAAAATAATCAGATTGAGGAGAACTGCTTCCCATGTAGGAAAGGTTCAAAGTCTCTGCTCAACTAAGCATAGACTATCATTTTTGAACCAAAATGAACAATACGAGAATATTCTATTTATTACCGTTATCTGAGTACAACAGGTGTGTAACACATATAATTATTGAGTCCGTATGTGCGCATATTCAGTGAGATGACAAAAATCACGGCATACTTCCTAATAACGTGTAGGACCTTCTGTTGCCTGGCGTAGTGGAGCAGCTCAGCATGGCATGGACTCAAGAAGGCGTTGGAAACCCCTGTACAACTACTGAGCCCTGCAGCCTCTATAGCCGTCCGTAATGGCGCAAATGTTACCGGTGCAGAATTTTGTCAAGAACTGACCTCTCGATTATGCGCTGTAAATGTCCGATGGGATTCATGCGGGCTGACCCGGATGGCCAAGGCATTCGTTAGAATTGTCCAGAATGTTCTTCAAACCAGTCGCGAGCAATTGTGGCCCGGTGACATGGCGCATTACCATCCATAAAAATTGCATCGTTGGCTGAAAATATTACGTCCATTAATGGCTGCGAATGGTCTACAATTAGCCGAACATAACAGTTTTTAGTCAATGATCATTTCAGATGGACTAGAGGACCCAGTCCATTCCATGTAAACGCAACCCACACCACTATGGAACCACCAACAGCTTACGCAGTGCCTTGTTGACAACTTGGATCCATGGCTTCGTGGGGTCTGCGTGACACTCGAACCGAACAGACAGCTCTTACCAACTGAAATCGGGATTCATCTGACCAGACCACCGGTTTACAGTCGTCTTGGATCCAGCCGATATGGTCATACACCTTTTAGAGGCACTAAAGGTGATGTCGTGCTGTTAGCAAAGGCACTCGCATTGGCCGCCTGCTGCCATAGCCAATGAACGCCAAATTTCGCCACTCTGTCCTAACGGATACATTCATCGTACATTTCTGCGGTTATTTCATGCAGTGTTAATTGCCTGTTAGCACTGACAACTCTACGCAAATGCCGCGGCTCTCGGTCGTTAAGTGAAGCCCGTCGGCCACTGCGTTGTCCGTGGAGAGAGGTAACGCCTGAAATTTGATATTCTCAAAACACTCTAGATACTGTGGGTCTCGGAATATTGAATTCCCTAACTATTTCGAAATGGGAAGCCCCATGCGTCTAGCGCCAAAGATTATTCCGTGTTCAAAGTCCGTTAATTTCCTTCGGAAACCTTTTCTCATGAATCACCAGAGTACAAATGACAGTTCCGCAAATGCACTGTCCCTTTTATACCTCGAGTACACGATACTACCGCCATCTGTATATGTGCGTCTCGCTATTCCGTGACTTTTGTCATGTCAGTAGTGTATTTACCATTGTCCCCAGGCAAATACCAAAAGTAAAAATAAAAAGATAAAAATCTACCGAGAATAAACTCATTGTTACAATACAACCATCAATGGGATAAGGAATTTTTTTGTAAAAAAAAAGGGTACAATTAACCCTAAATCGTTAAACTGAGATGTCGGCTGCGTTATACGCGAACTTCAAAACTCGTATTCAGGCAAGACTCATGATACTGAAAATGTGCGAACAAAATCAGTTTCCTAGTTTTCTTTTTCTCAGTTTCCTAAGATCTGCTTTCTCTGTGGCAGCGAAACATTGAAATAAATGGAAAATATTAAAGGAAAATTTGTAGTTTTCTTTTAAGGAAGACGTAAGTTTCTGCTTCTTGGCTCCCTGAAATAGTGTTCACATGCGAGCAAACACCCCCCCCCCCCCTTCCTCTCTCTCTCTGAGTGTGTGTGTGTGTGTGTGTGTGTGTGTGTGTGTGTTTGTGTGTGTACGTGTACGGAGATTAATAGTAATGAGTTTAGTACTGATAAACTTCCAAATAGTGGTAACTTTGATATCTTCCAACCACTCTCTTTTAGAAAAAGAAGTGACTGTACACAGCTTATCATCTATTCATTCCTTTTGTTTCCTAGAAATTAACACTACGACAGTCTGACGCTGATACGGCGTGAGTCATACCTGTTCTCTGGATCTGACGTATGCCTGTGTACATCTGTTCCGTCAACGGAAATAGCCAGTGACTCACAGAATGACCTTTGTAAATTACCGCCTCAACATCTTCTGATACATCATTTACGAGACACCACTAACACGGTAATAAGTGGCTGTGATCAATATGGCGTGCCAGCGGCAGCGAAGTCTTCTACCATATGAGATTAACTGATCTGTTCAGAACAGATCGCCCAACTTGCCACCGTCTGGTAGGTGAAAAGAATTGCGAAAAGTTTGATTGCAAACACTTTACCTAAATCTTCCAGCGTCATATCTTAAGAAATTTTTTCGCAGTGTACCGATGTTTTGAATGCAGCCCGAAGCTTATGACAGCACTCTTAGGTAAGATCATTTTTCGTATTCAGTTTGCTGTTAGCAAGTTGACGGAACTCATAAAAGGAATCTGAGACAAACCACATATTGTTTAGTACACACTTCTATTTACATCATCTAGGATGTGGTGGGAGAGTTAATTCGCATTTCCTCTTACAGAAGACTCACGGCACGTAGCTGTGTGAAAAAATAATGATGTCAAATATTCTTAGAATAGGACGTGACTGGCATAAAATTATTGGTAATTCGCTATTATAAAATTTTCCTCTCAATTCTGCATTATATCTATGCTCCAAAATCACCTTAAGGTGCATGGCGGAGGATGTTTCTTGCACCACTGTCACTTCTCGTTTTTCTGTTCCAGTCGCGAATGGTTCGCGGGAAGAACGTTCGCCGGTAAGCTTCCTTGTGAGGTCTAATCTCTCTAATTTTTCCTTCGTGGGCTTTTCGAGAGATAGACTGCAATTGGAGAAAAATGTGGATACTGCAAAAAGATAAAACGTTACCATACGTAACGTACGCTGTAGGAAACCCGTGATGATTCAAAACAGCTTAAAATTGTCTCGGAATGATTAAATGCAAGTCCTTTGTGGATTTCAAGAGTATACCGTTCTTCCTGAAAAAAGTGGCTAGTTCAGGTAACGATGACGGACGTGAATAGCGATCGCGCACACTTCTCTCTAAAAGCTCAGTAATACTGAGATCTGGTGACTCCGATGCCCAGGGGAGATAATTCATCCTCGTGCTCACAAAATTAGTCCTGGTCTTGTAACACAGCATCATTACTGCGGAACAAAAATTGTACAATGGGACGGACCGATAAACCAAAATGGTCTTGTGATCCTCGGCAGTAATGCGACCCTGCAGAGTAACCATTGCGTCCATGGAATACCGTGATACGGCTGCCCCAATCTTCTACGAAACCCAGCCATATTTCACTTGTCGAGCATAAACTTAGCCGGAAACTGGAAAGAGTGTGAAACATGACTCACCCGACGAAATGACATTCAGAATTTTTGGTAACATTTCCGGAAGACAGCGATTTTGTAATATATAAGTGAAAAAACAATTTATTAAAATGTCCGGTCAGTTTAATAAAGTACCATCGCGATCTTGACTGTTTTTTCACTAACTTCAAATGACGTTCATCCGTTGGTCCGTACTTCAGATTTTATGGCTTAGACACCACATCTACATCACTAATGAGTGGTCTCTCTCTCTCTCTCTCTCTCTCTCTGTGTGTGTGTGTGTGTGTGTGTGTGTGTGTGTGCGTGCGTTTGGAGTTTACGGGCGCTCAACGCCGAGGTTATCAGCGCCTTAGACACTCTTCCGTCTGCGGTCGGACTTGGCGGATGATTTTTTCCACTTTCCCTGTAGGCAGTATAAATCTTCGATACGGTGCCTCTTGAAATACCAATCATTTAAGCCCCCTTCGTTACGGAAGCGCCCACCATAAGAGCACCAACAATTTGTCCACATTCAAATTCACTTAACTCCGACATAAGGCACTCACAACTACAGTGAACATTGTCCCAACGTCGACTGACACTTGTAATGAGGACATTGTACAGGTGCTGTTCATGGTCAAATAGAACAGGGCAACCTGCAGGCTTCGCTAGCATCTGCATTTATGTTCAAGCATGCATTTCTCGCAGTAATTCCATGTTTTTGTTCAACCTCTGCACTTAGCAGGAAGGGGTACTCTGATTGACTCCTCTAGGAATCTACGCTCTCTGAATTTTAACAGTAAACCACACTGTGATGCAGAAAGCCTCTCTTGCAGCGTCTGCGACTGGAGTCGGCCGAACATCTCCGTGACGCTGTCACGCTTGCAGAATGAATCTGTAACGAAACACTCTGCCCTTCTTTAAATTTTCTCTCTTTTCCTTGCACGCATGTCGCGGAGAAAACTGTAACGCTGTAGAAAATTTTGCCACTGGAAGTACCATCTAATACCCCTTAATACCCGTTAAATTGAAGCAGCATACTCTACCTTGTTCTGATTAATGTGCTGAGCTCATGACGAAACCACGAATGTGACTCTGTGCATTATCCTGGCGTGCCGAAATCTTAGTCACTGTAACAAATGTCAGAATGATGAATCTTGCGGGATACCGTAATTATTGATCTTTTACTTTAGTTTACAGCTAATTTAGACTTAAAAATTTCCTGAACGTCTCTCGCACTACCTTTAATCCAAGTCACTTTTAAGTTACAAGGGTTCCCTATCCCTCAGCATATGAATTGTCCTTGTGCTATTGCTCTCCCACCAACCACCTCGGTTGCTACTTTTTTCTAATCGGTTGTCCTGAAGAATACCACCAATCACCATCTGATGCTTAGAAGTCACGGCAGCTTGTCACCGTGTTATTTCCCAACTTCTAAGCCGAGATCGCTAACGCACGTCTGTGCAATACATTCAATCCGCAAGCAGCCCATACGAATCGGGGTGGTGGAACAAATTTTTAGCGACGTTTGGCAGCCATAGGAAGGAGAGGAAGTGGCATATGGATTCAAATCACCAGAGTCTGCGCCAATGTAAAATCGGGTAAAAATCGTAGAGGGAGACCAAGAGATGAATACTTTAAGCAGATTCAGAAGGATGTAGGTTGCAGTAAGTACTGGGAGATGAAGAAGCTTGCACAGGATAGAGTAGCATGGAGAGCTGCATCAAACCAGTCTCAGGACTGAAGATCACAACAACAACATAACAATATCATCACGAAATTTAGCCCTGATATATTTTCACAATAACAATACCATGACGAAATCTATTCCTGATATCTTTTCACCCTGAATTTAATTGCCATCGTGAATCTTTCTTTTCTTTCCGTCATTGCTTCTTCTGTGTACTCTTGTATATTGAACAATAGTGACAAAGGCTCTCTTACAGCACTTCTTTCTTGATCTTTCATTCTTATATTTCCCTCTTGGTTGCAGTGCATATTATATACTAATAATCTTTCTCTTACCTCACTCCTGTTTTGGTGAGAATTTCGAACATCATCACCCTTTTTAATTGTCAATGCCTTTTCTAGATCGACAAAACCTGTGAAACACCTTCTCACGTTATCAATGACGGCACTGCCTCTCTAGTGCTTTATCTTTGCTCCGATGCTGTTTATGACACAACAACGATCACACATTACAATCACATACCCAACACTGCACACTGCCTCCTCACAGTTGACTAGTCGAATAGCAAATTGGCTTGATTTTAAAACTGCTAGGTAAGCCTAGCATGCATAAGATTAGGGTACTGACAGGGGAACTTGTGACTACTAAATGAGACACTAATCACAACTGTTTTGATTTATTCCTATAAAATTATTATCAAACCAAATGACAAACAATGGCAACATTAATATAATAAGGACATGGCATATCTGACGTAGCGGTCAGTGGGAAGGATGCTAATAATCGTTCAAGCTAATTACTTGTAATTACAAAGAGCTCCGTGATTATCGTGGTATTAACTGGAAGCAGTACTACAGAAGGGCATATGTCACATCTGTCATCGGAGTTGAAAGCAAACTGTTCACTGACCTCAAAATCAAGTCTTCAGAGTGAAGCTTGAAGTAGCAGAATTACTGTAAATTGACTTTAATGCCCCTACACATCGTCACACAGTTGCAGCTGTATCTTACCATAGTACTGCAGGTGGAGGCTTAACTGGCTAGAGAATCACTCATTGGCGGGACCAATGACCCTTGTCAGTAGCTAAGAGCAGTGAGCCTGATATTTTTCTAGTCCCAAATATAAAGGCCCACGCCATGCTCCAAGCCAGTGGAGGTGATGGAGGCTCTCAGCATGCAAGTCTGGCTTTGGAGTCTTCCAAAGATTGAGAAGTAAGAGATGTTGCGATTTCTGATCGAATATTTACTACAAGAAAACTCACATTGCCGAATGTTATCGCTCTTTCTAAATTCAGCTTGGTTGGGCTCTGGATCTTTCGGGTGCTGACATATTGAAATAATCCTTAGAAAACACTCTAGCTGGTCAAGCATAACGTTCGTCCTATCATCTACCACATAAAAAAGTCGCTTCACTCTCTCTTTTTCTCTCTCTGTGACCAGTTAGGCAGTTCCTCATTGTCACCATCCTGTTTCTCTCCCTAACTTTTAGTTTATTTATGTTAACCATTGCTGATAGTTCTTACATTGCCTCAATATTTTTTTCCTGAGTCGATACATTCAGCGGTATCTCATTTTTTCAAAAGCAAAAAACTGGGCATTCCAATACATATTCCAAACGTCTATCTCTGGCGTCCGCTGCTTTCTGGAGAAACAGTCAGCTTTCTACATCTGAGCACAACAGTGCGTTCTGCTAAAAACCGAAGCTTCTCACCACTCTCAGGCTGTAAAATGTTTTCCCAGGAGTTTGAGCCACAGGGGTCCTATCTGTGTGCGTTCAGAACGAAGCTCAACATCCCAGTGTGGAACTAGAAAAGCATGGTCGTAGCATGATGGGATGTTGACCTCCACCTTTCCCTCAGTGGTCCTGCTGTGAGTTGGCTCTAAGGGTGGCAGCCGACTCTACTGCCACTGGTGATCCGAGTATTTTTTCCACTGCCAAGAATACTTTGAACGTTCTCTCACTTCTACAAGGCCCGCAAACTGGAATTAAGAGTAAGAGGACATTAAGGCTGATTAGTCAATTATTTCTGTTTACCGTATTCTGAAGGAACATTGCATCGTTCTGCTTAGTAACACAGGCAATGCAGTATCGTATTTATTGACGACACTGAGCAAGCGACTTTCAGTTTAAAATGTCTTCCCTGTGCCGGCCGGTGTGGTTCAAATGGCTCTGAGCACTATGGGACTCAACTGCTGTGGTCATCAGTGCCCTAGAACTTAGAAGTACTTAAACCTAACTAACCTAAGGACATCACACACATCCATGCCCGAGGCAGGATTCGAACCTGCGACCGTAGCAGTCGCACGGTTCCCGGCCCGTGTGGCCGAGCGGTTCTAGCGATCCAGTTCGGAACCGCGCTGCTGCTACGGTGGCAGGTTCGAATCCTGCCTTGGGCATGGATGTGTGTGATGTCCTTAGGTTAGTTAGGTTTAAGTAGTTCTAGGTTCTAGGGGACTGATGACCTCAGATGTTAAGTCCCATAGTGCTCAGAGCCATTTTTTTGTCTTCCCTGTTCAGAAATACACATAATGGATTTACGAGTGCAGGTTGTAGACACATAGTTGACGTCATACGGAAGTTTGGGTCTGGCCGCGAAGCGTACTTTGGATAGCTTGAGATAATGCCATCTTCACACAGCTTGAGATAAGGCGACCGCTCCCGATAGGCGGGAAATCCAGGTTCGAGTCCAGGTCTGGCATAAATTTTCATTGTTGTGATTCTGTTATACAGCCGATGGTTGCCCATATTCACAACTGTGAATACATTTCACCAATTAAATATTCCTATCAAATGTGTCTTCCATTACGAAACTGCTTTCGTGTCGTGACCGTTTCCGGAAAAACGGTCGCGTAACAAAACGTACTTTTGTTGTTTACAGTTGTTAGTTCAAGCTGCTACCATTGTTACAGCGCTGACGTCACTTATCCGCCAGGAATAAAACCAGTCTCGGAACTTTTTGGACGGACGGTGTGTGTGTGCTTCCAAGAAGATTTGAAACGAGCGAGGAAGTGGCCCCGCTGAAGCCGCGCCGGACGACGCCGGCGCCGGCGCTGGTGACGACGTCACCGCGTCGCGTTGCGTGGCCGGGTGCGCGCCGGCGGCTCGCAGCACCTGTTGCGCCCCTCGGTGCTCGCCACTTTATTACCCGCTGTTTGCGCAAGCCCTCCTCCGGTCACTGCTTACTAATTACAATATCGTGTAGAATCTCGCCGCGCAGATTTACGCCGGCAGTCCCCGGCACCTAATCGCCTCGGCCGAGAAATTTAATACATTCTTTATCTGGCGCGCGCGCCCGCGCTCAAATGGATTCCTCGCTGATTGCCGCTGGCGCGCCTGGCCTTCTTCTGCTTCTCTCTCTCCCCCTCTCTCTTCTCTCAGTCCTCTTCCCGGTTCTCAGCCTTGTACAGCAGTAGTCTTCGATTAGTTTCAGAGTCCCGCTCTTAACAGCTGTATAAATCGTGGCGCGGAGAGGAGAGCCATTAAGATACTTAAAGATAATAATGGGATGTTTTATCGGCGGTGAGGAACAGCTCCGACCGTGGCATGTAGGTGTGTTCGGTTCCGTGGAGCCAGTGATAGGCAAATGTTAGCGAGCTAGTCGCTTGTGTAGGAAAAGAAGAGGAAAAAGAAAAAAAAATAAAGAAGCACAGCGGCGAGGGAAAAAAAGAATGTGATTTGCATTGGGGTCGGAGGGATCGTCTCCGGCGACCGAAAAACAGGCGGCGCCATAGCGGTAGGTTCTGAAGCGGTTCGGTTACCGTCGTGTGGCGAAGGCAGCGTCTGCCAGGCAATTGCCAAGTACTGAGCCACTTTACGCCCCGATACGGCACTGGACTCGCACTCTGGAGAACTGGGGTTCACATCCCCGCCCGCCTTTACAAATTTAGAGTTCCTTTGGATTTCTCAAATCACTTTACGGGACCAAATACCCCAAAGAAATCCGAAATACACAACTACGCTCGCGAAATTCTTAAACATCGTTTTAGAGGCAGCCGTCGCGAAGTCAGTAAGGATCGTCTCTTAAATGTGCCCAGAGGAACAAATCAGGAATTTTAATTTTATTCTCTTTTACGAAATTGTCTACCAGCAGGCTTTCACAATGTTAACTACGTTTTATCTTGTCCAAGGAAACACCCTAGAGAGAAAAACATCTCCAGAGTACAAGCGGTACTTTATCCATTTTTCTCTTCATGTTAACAAGTATCCATCGTTTTTTTACGAATTATAGTGTCAGACAACTGCATTAAATTAAATCAATGCCTTTTTATCTCAGAGTAGAACTTTCATACAACATGTCTTTCACTGAACTGTTTAGAGTAACGAACTAATACTGCCAAGTGGAAAATTTCAGTTACAAGCTGCTTTGAAAAATAGGACAACGAGAACAACCTTTGGGATTATTTCGAAAATACAGGAGATCTTGGTGACGCTTTATTGTAACAAAATAACAAAAATCAGAGCTCGTGCGGAATGATTTAAGTGTTCATTTTTCCCACGCTCTGTTAGAGAATGGAACGGTAGACAAATATTCTGAAGTTGGTTCGAAGAACCCTCTGCCAGGTACTTAAATGTAAATTGCAGAGAAGTCACTTAGCTGTAGATGTAAAACAATGTCGGGAATTGTATCTTTTATTTCGTCAAAATAAGCCTCCTACTGAAATACTGAAATCATCAAAGAAGATGCACCCGCTAACTTATCTGAATAAACTAACTTATCTGAATGGCTGCCACTCACGAGACAGATGAAAAAAAGTAAGTAAACTGTTTATTACTCCAAAAGTAATCGTCATAACTGTTAATACATTTATTTCACTGTAAGACGGTGAATGCCTGCATGGGAAAATGTTCGCTGTTTTGCCCACGGAACCATGGAACCATGACCATCCGGGTGTGAGCCCCTACGTCCGAACCAAATAGACGGCCACGAATGTCTTTCTTCAGGACTCCAAAAATAAGGAAATGGTATAGGCAGAGATCGAAACTGTATGGAGGATGCGTAAGAACTTCACAGTGAAACTTATGCACCGTACTCGCAGCAGGCCCTGCGACTTGTGGCCGGGCTCATTCGTGGCCGTCGATTTGCGTCAGACAAAGAGGTGCACGCCTGGACAAAATCATGGTTCCGTAGGCAACCGCAAACATTTCTCCATGACAGCTTCAAATGGTTCAAATGGCTCTGAGCACTATGGGACTTAACATCTGTGGTCATCAGTCCCCTAGAACTTAGAACTACCTAAACCTAACTAACCTAAGGACATCACACACATCCATGCCAGAGGCAGGATTCGAACCTGCGACCGTAGCGGTCACGCGGTTCCAGACTGAAGCGCCTAGAACCGTACGGCCACACCGGCCGGCCACACCATGACAGCATTTATCAATCTTGCCTCTTGGTGGAATAAATGTATTAACATTTACGGCGATTATTTTTGAAATTATTAAATGATTACTTACTTTTTTTCCATCTGTCATGTTTTTATTCGAGTGCCCCTTAGAATAGACAACATTGAAGTAACACTTGAATGGCAGACCTTGGTGCACAAGACAATTTGAATACTGTAAATACATAATTGTATATCGGAAGTGGACATGTAACTTATGAGGGAGCTGGACAGGCAGTTAAATCTTTCGGAAAGTAAATTATTTTGTGAACCTTTTCATTGCCCTTAGACAGAGTAGATGATGAGAGTGTGTGAGACTGCGGACCATGAACTTGTTTCAGGAATAAAGAAACTGTGTTAAAACAGTGACGTTTAATATTGCAGAGTCGTCGTTAAGCATAGATCCGTATATGGGTAGGAAACAGTGCACGGGACGATTTAGGTACAAGGTGAACTTCAGAAGTCGCTTATGTATCTGATATGAACACCACCCCTTCCACGCGTCCGATTTTCACTAAAATTGAATTATCTGTCATTAATAAGTGGAGAAAAATTGTGTCACGAAATTTTAACCCTGGACAGCTGATACCAGTAGGAACCACACTTACTAATGTTGTGTAGGTCGACAACGCACCGTTTTTAAACTACGGAAACGTGGCGCCACGCGCTCTGGTTGCCCGTGGGTTTGGCCTGTAGTTGCAGTATGATGGGGCACCCGCACATAACAGTCGTGCTGTGCGAGGATGTTTAAATGAACTCTTTGACGGCCGGGTAATTGGCAGAGGTGCTCGTAGGACATGGCCCCCACGATCACCAGACCTCACGCCACCGGACTTTTTCCTTTGGGGCTTCTCCAAGGTTCTAGTTCATCCACTCGCACACGAACCTTCTAGAAACGATGAGGAATTAATGCATCGCATTCAACATGCCACGAATCACATCAGGGCAATGCCAGGAGTCTTTGAAAGAGTTCGGCAAAACACCGTTCGACGTTACCAAGCGTGTGTCACGCCAGGGGATCGCCAGTTCGAGCACGTGCTTTAAGTAAGTAATGTCCTAGCTACAATAAAGGTCCTTTTCAGGACCGGCACAATTTGTAAAAGACTTTCTGTCGCACTAACGGCTGTTGACGGGTTTGTCCCCGTAACGCCTTACCATGAAACTGCAACAGATGTGTCGGGACCCCGGCGGACCCTCCCTCAGGCCCCAAGAGTGGAAGGTTGGCGCGCTACCACCGAGCGTGCGGGCCGCTTTGGATACATCACTATCTCCGGCAGGCAAAGCATTCGCGGTCATGCGTTGTCCAGAGCATCTGGCAACAGCGCAATCCCGCGGCCAATCGGAGCGCGTGGCGCCAAGTTTCCGTAGTTTAAAAATTGGGTGTTGTCGGTCTACAACATTATACGGGGAATACGACACGAGGCAGCGCGAGATTTAAGAGGTTAGTGTTGGTTTAATTCATATGAGCTGCCCATTAAAAAACTCAGACAAATAAGCCATTGCAAAATAATTACGTCTCCATCTTTTATTATTTTACTTCAACTCTTTATGGTGTGGGCCCTAGATATCCAGCACATAAATGCAGCACTGTGTGTTGCTGCCATGCTTCTATAGCATCTTCATCTAAATCTACACCTACGTACTCTGCAAATCATTGTTAACTGCAGGGCAGGGGGTACGTCTCATTGTATCAGACATCAGGGTCACTTCGATTCACGTAAGCAGCGCGGGAGGAACGGCTGCGCGCGGTTTAACTAACGTAATGTTGTCGCCACTATCGATACGGGAGCGATACGTAAAAGATTGCAGTAGTCTCCTAAATTCATTATAAAGGTAGTTCTTGAACTTGGTATGTAGACTTTTTATGTATAGTTTCTTTAACATCTCTGTGATATTCTGCCACGGATCAAGCAAACCTGTGACCATTCGAGCTGCCAGTCTGTGTCTCTGTTCAACGTCTATTGTTAGTCCTATTTGTTACCTTAGCGATATCTGAAGGTGGATCGTGCGATTATTTTGTAAGAAATCTGTTCTGCAGACTGACTGCGTTTCCATTGTTTACTACTAATGAACCGAAGTCTGCCACCTGAGGCTGCGCGCGCGATCTCTTCATTTCGTATCACTACAAAGTGTTACACTCAGGTATTTAAAGAGCTGACCGGTTCCAGTCGTGTGTCGTTGACTGTGGTCATAGAATACTACTTTTTTCGTTTTGTGAAGTGCACAACGCTACATTTGTGAACATTTAAAGGAAGTTACCAATCTTCGCACCACTTTGAAATCGTATCAAGATCCGACTGAATATTTGTCAGTTTTTTTTTTTTTTTTTTTTTTTTTTGAGACGGCATGTTATTACAGAGAACAGTATCATCTGCGAAAAGTCTGATGTTATTACTGATAATGGTTGAAAGGTCATTAAAGGCTGACATGAACAGCAAGCGTCCCAGAACTCTTTCCTGCGGCGCAACTGAAGTTATTCTACATTTTTCCTTCGTAAAACTGCAAAGCGGATCAGAGGCTTCTGTCCAGTGACTCGTTGACCTGTCGGGATGTTACAAGAAGACAACAAAAGGGAAGCTGAAGTTTTAAATTTAACATTTAAGAAATCTTTCCAGCAGGAGGATCGTACATACAGGCCGTCGTTTGATCATCGCACAGACACCCTTATGGAGGGCATAGTAACAGGCATCTCTGGCGTAGAGAAGCAACGGAAGGAGTTGAAAACAAATAAGTTGCCAGGTCTCTATGGAATCCCAATTCGGTTTTACAGAGAGTACACTACATGTTGACCCGTTACTTAGCTTGCATATGTCGCGAATCTCTCGCCCAGCGCAAAGTCCCAGGCGACGGAACAAAAGCGACTTGACTCCACTGTATATGAAGGGCAAAGAAGCGGACCAACAAAATGACAGAACAACATTCTTAACATCGGTTTGCTGCAGAGTACTTAAACATATTCTCAGTTCGAATAAAATGAATTTCTTTGAAACGAGAAAGCTGTTGTCCAAAAATCAGCAAGGATTTACCAAACATCGTTCGAGCAAAACTCCATTCGCCCTTTTCTCACATAATATCCTGCGACTCATGGATGAAAGGCAATAGCAGAGGCCATAGTCTTAGACTTTCGGAAAATGTTAGAAATGGTGTCCCGTTGTATACTGTTAACGAAGGCACGAGCGTACGGAATAGGTTCCTAGATACGTTAGTGACTCGAAGACTTCTTAAATAATAGAACCCAATACGTTGTTCTCGACGATAAGTACTCATCAGAGACAAGGATTTAGTCAGGAGTGCCCCAATGAACAGTCATAGGACCTCTCTTATTTTCTTATCCATAAATGATCTGACGGACAGGGCGAAGAGCAATCTGCGGCTATGTGCTGATGGCGCTATGGTGTACGGTATGGTGTCCAAGTTGAGTGACTAGAAAGATACAGGACGACATAGACATAATTCCTGGTGGGTGTGATGAACTGAAGCTAGCTCTAAATGTAGAAAAATGTAAGTTAATGTGGATGAGTAAGAAAACAACCCGTAATGTTAAAATACAGCGTTGCTAGTGCGCTGCTTGGCACAGTCACATCGGCGTAGCGTTGCAAAGCGATATGTAGTGGAACGAGCACGTAAGGACGCTGGTAGGGTAGACGAATGGTCGACTTTGGTTTACTGGAAGAATTTTGGGAAAGTATGGTTCACCTGTAAAGGAGACCGCGTATAGACCACTAGTGTAACATATCCTGGAGTACTATTCGAGTAACTCTTCAGGCTTTCCCGGCGATCTAATGACATCTTGGGTTGTCGGGTGTTCTGCCGGATATCAGCGTCGTACTTGCACGATATTTCGGTCACGCACCAGGCGCACCAGACCGAAGATGGAACACCCAGAAGTAGGTGGGCGCGGACCGCAGAGGGAACATCCAGAGCCGCAGCGGACGAGAAACGGAGCGGCAACGCTCCAATAGGTCGTGGTGAGCGGGCGCGGACCGCAGGCGGAACGCTTGGTACCCAGACCGTAGATGAAACCCCAGGAGCGGGTTTCGTGGGCGCGGACCGCAGAGGGAACACCTGGAACCGCAGCCGACGGAAAACGGAGCAGCAACGCTCCAGCAGGTCGCAGGGAATGGGCGCGGACCACAGAGGAAGCGCCTGCAGCCGTTGGTGGAGGGGGAAGGCCATAGGCATAAATACTGGACCAGGTCCACTCGAGGAGCAGTCTCAGGTCGCACCTGATGAAGGTTACGAGCTACGTGACCGAAATATCGTGCAAGTACGACACTGATATC
Source organism: Schistocerca nitens (assembly GCF_023898315.1). Classification (NCBI taxonomy): domain Eukaryota; kingdom Metazoa; phylum Arthropoda; class Insecta; order Orthoptera; family Acrididae; genus Schistocerca; species Schistocerca nitens. The sequence continues at coordinate 375,111,445 of NC_064619.1, forward strand.
CGGCAGAACACCCGACAACCCAAGATGTACTATTCGAGTGTTTGGGATCCCCACCAGGTCCGATTAAAGGAAGACATCGAAGCAGTCCGGAGGTAGTCTGCTAGATTTATTACCAGTAGCTTCGATGGACACGTGACTATTATGGTGACGAGCTCAAGTCGTTATCCCTGAAGGAAAGACTACGTTATTTTTGCGGAACAGCATTCAGAAAATTTAGAGAATGGGCGTTTGAAGCTAACTGCAGAGGGATTCTACTGCCGGTAATGTACATTTCGCTTCAGGAGAACGAAGATAAGAGAAAATGTGGCCTGTATTGAGACGTATAGACAGTCCTTTTTCCTTAGCTCTATCTGCGAATATAACAAGAAAGGAAACTGTTGTACAGGTACAAGGTACCTCCCGCTATGCACCATACCGTGGCTTGAGGAGTGTGTATGTAGACGTAGATGGAGATCTTCCGAGTACTATCATCCAAGATAGCTTACTGCCTCCTCCCTACCAAGAACTCTTCAATCCAGTCACAAGTTTCGCTTGGTATTCCATACAATCGTACCTTTAATAATAAGGGTACATGTGGTACTGAGTCAAATGCTTTTCGGAAATGCATCTATCTGAGTGCTTTGATCCATGGCTTTCAGGATATTATGCAAGAATAGTGCATGTTGCGTTTCACATTATCGATGTTTTCAGAATGTACTCTGGCTAGCATGGAGAATGTTATTCTGTTCGAGATATCTAATTACGTTTGAGCTCAGAAAACGTTGTAAGATTCTGCAACAAGTGAATGTGAAAAATATTGGACGGTATTTTGTGGATCACTTTTGCTATACTTCTTGTAGATGGATGTGACTTTTGCTTTCTTCCAATTACTTCACACAGTTTTTGGTTCTAGCTTATAGTTAAAAGTGGGGCTAATACTTCCATCAAGTCTTCGGGTTTTGTTGAATTTTGGCGATTACAGCTGTTCCTCAACCCCACTGAGTTCGCATTGGCACGAGAATTAAATTGGGATAATACACCTGGATTTTAATTTTTAAGAGAACATTTCTTAAAACCAAGTATTTAGGTGTGAGTAAATGTTGGCAGTCACTCGGTAAAAAAGAACATTACTTTTAAGTCTAGTTACCGGCTCTGTCAGTCTCTAATCCTCTCCAAGCTTTTCGAAGTGTTTTTCCGCTGCTCTAATCCGTTACACAATTTGCACTCTATTCACCGTCTTTCACAGATGTTGAAAGTTTCAAGCAGTTTGTCGAATGAGCGTTGAAGTACGACAGACAGACGGCAAGCGAGATGGCCGACTGGCACCCGAGATCCAGATCCTCGTCTGGTTGTCCAATTTAGTGTCCCTGCGATTTCCTCCTAAATGCGGGCTTTGGAAACGACACAACGAACTTCTTTTCTTATACTTCACGCACCCGAATTTGGCCTTCGTCTCTAATGACCTCGTCGACGAGGGTCGCTAAATTAAATCTTCCTTCTTTTATTTCTGACATCTCCATTTCAAACAAGTCACATTCAGGTGCAGTGCCCATACCCTGAGCCTGCGAGGCCGTAGTTACTATATTGATTCTTTCCGGTATTTTACATTGAATCGTGAAAGGATAACAACCATGCAGCATTCAATTACATTTTTAAGACCTAATGCTAAGGCTTGGGTCAGCCAAAGAAGTCTTTCGCTGCTTTAACATAATGAAAGATTGTTTTCGAAATCATTCGGACGTAAAAGTATGAGAATCAATGAACTCTTTTATCCAGGTCAAATATCAGTCTGCATAACTTAATCAGACCTACAGGACGAAAGGGACTAGTGAGAAAGCATTTCGGTCAAGGCCCGAGAATGGTAAAACATCCGTCATCAGTGGTGTTTACAAACGAAGGCTCGTTACATCTCTAAGTCGTACGAATTAAGTTTCTCGGAGTTTTGAGATGTCAATAAATCTATATTTAAACCTATAGAACTTATCGTAATTGCCATTGTCCTTAACGTTACCTTATAAAAACACACAGAATAAGTTTTTAAAATCTGCAGCTGCGGCAAAAACATTTGTGGATGTTCTCAACTGTTTCGAAATATAAGCCTGTTACTTGACTAGCCTTTTAGCCTCTATAGCGTCTGTGAGGATGAAAGTTCTAGCCCCTTTGTTAATGAAATCAACTTTTAATATTACAAGCGGACCGAGTGCAATTTACGTTGCTGTCACCAGGTAACAAGTAAAACCAAATCGTACTGATGCAAGACGAACAAGTGTAATGCTCGTTTCTCTCACAAATAATGAGTAAATTATACTTGTAGTTGGCCACTGGTAACAAGGACAATGCCGACACAGTGAAGTGAACCAACTGGGTGTACAACAGATTATGTTTAATTTTCACTGTGTCGCCTGACCACAACAACTTACAGAATCTTGAAATCTAAGTCAAGACTGAGACTACCCGTTAATTTTTCCTCTAATGACTGACATAAATCACAATAAATTAAACACAGAGTAAAGTTCTATACAGTTTAAATAAAATTACTAAACGCGCCAATACAGCGGGGAGACTGCTTATCTAGCCAGCTCGTGAAATCAGAGTTACCATTACAACAAGAAGCCAAAAATTACACACATGTTGTGTGGCCAAGTAAGCAAGTGACGAGCTGCACAAAATATGAATAGTGCTTCCGCTGTTGCGACACTTCTCCTACGCAGCTAGCGTACGCCGATCGACAAAGAATGGTAGTCGGAGATGACCCCCTGTCTGCGACGGCCCCGACCAGAATGCCCGGAATTTAAGTTCACTGTTCTCAACTATTTACTATCAAAATACGGTGCATGGAGGGGACGACTCCTTGTGAATTAAAATCGCGTAGGGATATGTGACAGTAACATCACATCGTTACAGTAATGTCACAACCACTAAATTTAAGTTGTGACTTTTTTCACTTTTTTCAGTTGTTAGTAAAAGCCTTTCATGATGGATGATTTGCTATCCTTGGGCCTTGGCGGAAACGCTTTCTTGCATCTATGCAAAATTATCTTCAACATGGGTAAAGAAGATAAATGATTCGGATAGCTTTTCTTCAGAATTATTTCCAAAACAATCTGTCATTACCTTAACTTCGCGAAAGACTTCTCTTGATTGATCAATCTTACTAATTTTTGCACTTTTCCTTCTGGTTTTAACTTTTCCTTTATCTCTTTCGTTCCTGCTAGACCAGGATCCTTACCCTCGGCTGCATGGCTCCAGTCGTCCCACCCTTGTTATGTCCCTGCTTTTATCGTGTGATAGCTTCATTATGTGTTCGGTGATTATTTTCCTCGTCCCCTCTTAGAGCAAATAGCACAAATCGCGACTTGACGCAGTTCTCAACAATGCGGTGACCCCCTCGACACCCCCCCCCCCCCCCCCGCCCCAGCGCCCACGTCGTTGCCTAGCAACTGTTCCAGACGAGGCGACTGGCGAGCAACTTGAGTGTGCGAATCCGCGTTCAGTGAAGTCTCAAGAAAACAGTGAAATGCTGTATGATCAAGGGGCAACGATAGAGGTCACAAGGTAAGGCACTAATAGACATCCGAATTCCGTTAACTGCCTCCAAAACTCAGGCTTCAAATCTTCACCTGCATTGTATACATTTTTACACCCACGTATGTTAAATGAATAGCGAGGTCTCCTACACAGCAGTTATATTCAGAGTACTTCGATTTTACAAACCAGTCATCCAAACAGCTAGAAACAGTTTCTCTGAGGCAGTTTGTGCTGTAGGTGCATGAATTTTATAAATCTTATAATCATCGAAAAATCAGAATACTGTACTGCAAAAAATATATTTGTTTCACCATGATGTCTTGAGACACATTGTCTTACATATACCACAACAAACAATAATTTTTTACAAAAATTTCTAACACATTCAAGTTAGATTCTATGCATTAAGTTGTATCTTTGTCAGAAAACTAAACTGCCATGTAAACCATAGCCTCGTGACCGCTACGGTCGCAGGTTCGAATCCTGCCTCGGGCATGGATGTGTGTGATGTCCTTAGGTTAGTTAGGTTTAAGTAGTTCTAAGTTCTAGGGGACTGATGACCATAGATGTTAAGTCCCATAGTGCTCAGAGCCATTTGAACCATTTGACACCGTAGCCGTTATTAATAGAATGAAAGGCAAGTTGCTGTTTCTGCTTACGTAGAATTAAGTAAGATGGGTCACGTTTATTGTATCCTCAACCCAGTACAGTGCTCCAATGTTTTCTTGGATTCTCTCCTCCATGGAACTGAATTGCTAGAGGTCACTGGAATTTGAGTTGCTAATATTTTGATTCCCTTCGCTGCTAACTTTGATGATCAGCTGCTACTGTATCCGATAGGTGCAACGTTATAGTCATCATCGCTAACTTTTTGTTTCATTTCGGTGATGAATAATATAATGCAGTATCATTTGTACGTTACCTCTCACGCCATTATACCCCCTAGGCTCACACACCAATACGCGCATTGACAAAGAGTTCATTTAGGTCCTAACACAAGAGCGAAATGTCACTGACACTCTAGGCAGCAATATCACCTGCAATTGGTCATTACCTTGCATCCAACCTCACTTGAGCGATTTGCCAATCGATTTTAACCAACGCTATTATATCAGGAAGTTCTGTCATGGAAAATAATTTGCGATGTTTAAAAAAACTGTGAACGTCCACTATTATTTGGAAAAACAACGGGAGATAATGTTAACTAAATTTGCTTTGGAATGTGGGAATGCAAGCTTTCTCGGAACATTTCATTGATGAAATATTGACGGGTTTCCCCGAATGCAAGAATCGTTCCTATGCAAATCCACGGCCAATTCCTTCACCAATTAGAGCTTGTGCTCATCTCTAATGAACTCACCGTCGACGTAACTATAATATTTTCCTCTTTGAAAATACATATGTTTTGATAATGGAAGCAAGCTCTCAGACAAATCAAGACATGTTAATGGAATATATCGACCTAGAAAAAGCGTAAAATGATGCAAAATGTTCAAAATTCTGAGAATTATAGTAGTAAGCTACATGGAAAGTCGGATATAACATGTAAAAGGACCAGTAACGAAAGAACAAGGAGGAAGCGCTCGGATTAAAAACGGTGTAAGAAAGGGATGCAGTATTTCGCTCCAATTGTTCAATTTGGACACCAAAGAAACAATGACGGAACGAAAGAAAGTTTCGGGAAAAGGATCGTGATGAACAAGTGTCAATGATAAGATTCGCTGATGACATTGCTATGCCCATGAAACTGTGTCAGAATTACAGGACCTGTTGAAGGGAATGAATAGACTAATAAGTACAGAATATGGACTGAGAATAAACCGACAAAAGACCACCCATGTTTTAGGTATCACGTTAAAACTTTACATACTTGTTTAATATGTGATATCGTGGAATTTTGCCAATTTTTATAACAGTATCTTAATTATATTCATAGTAATGGAATCAAATGTAATGTGCTGCACAATTCATTTGAAAACTAAGATTAATTTAAATGACCACAGTTTTTTTCAGTGTTTCCCGTTCCGACATTAACGACTTTTTTACATATTCCGCAAACAGCCCCCATCTTACAGAAAAAAAAACTGAAGATTGAAAAATGAGAGAATACAATATTTTATTTAGAAAACTGAAAATGGGGCAAAAAAGCGGAACCTTTGTTTCTAAAAAAGTTGTACAATAGCCAATAGAAGAGCTTCTTCAGACCTAAATTTTGTCTTTTAATAGGATAAATTTTAAAATAAATTAAATTATGATATGGAGTGCTTGAGAAAAGATAATGACATGCCACAAAATGTAAATTTGTTCAGGAGTGTGCATTGTAAGTTGTGACTGCCTGCCTTGGTAAATATGCCAAACATCATGTATATGTCAAAAACGTGGGACTTGCCATTGTCTAGCTCGGAGCCCTTCGTACATGTTGTTCAGATATGTTACTCACCAGAATCTAATCACTGCAGGCAAACACTCTCAGCTTACATATCAGTGCAATAACTACACTCAGTTTACTGTCAATTTACAATAAACGACAAACCAGTTAGCAATACTGTGATCTGTAATGTGTCAAGTTGCACATTCATTTTATTCTTAAATAAGGACCATTTTGCTTTCACCAATTTAGAAGAGACTTGGAGTACAAAAAGACTTAGAGTATAAGTGCGTCCAGTCATTGTGTTGATTTCTACATGACGTAAAATGTGGGAAACTGGACTATTACAAGTATCATTTTCAGACCAGTAAAATGACGATGATGGCCCATGCGGATGCATAAATCCGCCTGTTACATCGCTTTCCTCGTCCTTCACTTTCAAAACAATACCTTGATACCAGAATGAATCATACAACCAGCGTGCACTCCAACTTCAGCTATTAACGGCCCACTTCGAGAGAAATTAGAAATGGCACTGAAGCTGGTATCACAGCCGAAGCGATTGGCTTCAGTCTGAGTTGTTGAAAGTGCTAAGAACTGTTACATGTATCTCGCTCCAGGAACAGTTCTTGCAGATGAAAAACGTGCAGAAAGACGACTACGAACTTCAGCTAGCTCCTGGTTTGAAATAAAGCAAACTGACACCTGTTTCAGGTTTTCTTGACAAAACTGAAAAACTTGCGCAGCATTAAGTATTTGTCCATGAAACGATCTTTGTAGACCTGCTTTTGCACCAACCTTTTCAAAATGCCACCAATTCCATAACGGGGAGATTTACCGTTTCTAGTTGCAAAAACTCGCCAAGTTCATTTAATTTTGAAGTCTTGTTCATGATTGGATACATTCAAAAAGTTCTTGCAGTTTTTATACTGTGCAGCACAGCCGTCTATGAAATATTCAGTATCACTTAAAGGCAATTCAAGTTCTTGTTTCAAGAACTAGGAATGAGGTACAAGTTTCTCTATCGTCTTTATAGTCAATTCACAAATTTCTGACAAATGTATTTACTTTAAGAACCAAATTCATCCTGTCCTTAGAAACCCACTGACTATATTGAACTCTTTCATCAGGCTCAAACTCTTCTATTTGATTTTGCAGGTATTCCTGAAGTAGGGATGTAGGAAGACATTTGTCACAGAGATGAATCATACAGGGTCTGTGACTGACGTTGTAAGTTATTACTCCCGTTAGATGTTGGTAGGTTGTTCTTAAGATTAATGGCATGTAGTAGCAACTGATCATTTCGATGAATGGTGCACACACATACGGAATGAATACCCCTGTTAGTGCACACTGTTTCGGCCCAAGATGAGCAAATGTAGAAATGCCTAGTTTGTTTTCAGGAAATTTCTGTTTGTGTAGGTAGTATAGTTCAGTTAAATTACTTATAATCAGTCGTTTCTGTTCATGTATGTTTTTCCTGATGCTCAATTCGTATTCGTTTCCAGCATTATTCTAGAGTTTTCATCATCCAGACAGAAATATTTTACTGTGTCAACTGTTTCCTGTGATGATGTCTTTCCCCTTTTTTGTTCAGAGAGTGATAAAATTCCCTTTGGTTTCAAAAGAGTACGTGTCTAACGTACGAAATATTCAGACTTAAAACATTTCACATACTTTCTGTCGAGCCCAAGCCTCTGGCACAAGAGTCAAAAGTTGAATTTTTTCTGGATAATTGGAATGTTTCATTTTCTCTTTTTTTTGTTCCATTAATTTATCAGAATGGGTTAGTTTCTGTTCATGTTCATAGTTTTCATGCTCATATTTCGATCTCAATTCAATACTGTACATACGTTAAAGTTTATGCTCATATTTCTCTCCCAATTCAACAAAGCACATACGTGAAAGTTCATTTTCTAAAGCCTCCAATGCGGATGCCAGTTTACGTTTGGCTATTGAAGCCCTCTTGTGTTGAGAAATAGAATGAAATTTAGCAGCAGACATTTCCAAATTTGTTAAACTTGTGTCTAGTTTTAGAGATTGAATTGTTACTTTTCCAGTGTCAATGGTATTCTCTGAAGGAGTTCCTTTATTTCCTTTCTTATATTCTCTAACCTTCCTTCTACAAGTTGGGCATAGCTTTTCACAGGAACAGTGAAAGACCTTTCTTTCTTAGTTCCTTTTCTTGCTGTAAAATCACATCACGCAAACCATAAGACACTTTTTGACACCTGGAAGGGTCAACGCATCGCTTTTTATGTAGTAAGAATCTTAATAAATGTATTCCTTTGTGTTTAGTACATAAGTGCATTTGATCTAATAGCAAAGATACAACACCACAGCGCCATAATAGTAACTCTTGCTCTTCTTTAGTTAGCTCAGAAACAGTTGTCAAGGAACCATCACATTCATCTGCAATGTAACATCTTGAGAATATTCTCTACTTGAGTAGTCTTTCACTATTTAACGTAGAAAAGATGGTACTATTGTAAGCATAATTTAGGAAAATAATATGCCAGTAAGTTTTTCAAGATGTAAAATGATGTATACTTACAGTATTGCTCAAATCTGTCCATAAACTCACTAACGCGTAGGAATATCATAAGCATTCTTGGGGGTTGGGTTGATTTGGGGCAAGAGACCAAACTGCTAGGTCATCGGTCTCATCGGATTAGGGAACGATGGGGGAAGATTTCCTAAGCCGACTACATTGGAAAAAAATAAAGTGGAAAAAAATAAATTAATTTGCAGACAATGGTTTTATTTTATCTTTATAACAACAAGCAATGTAAGACAAAAAAAATTTATATCTCTTAAACTTAAGGATGTGGCTTCCGAAGACCACACTAGTCTCTGTCATTTAAAACGTCAATATCCTACTGCAGAAAGTATAGGAACTATAACATTATGTTCTCAACGACAGGTGAAGCTTTCTAAAATGTGGTTGCAAAACCCCAAGTTTATTCTTATTATAGCGTTGCAATCATATAACCAAATGGAATAAAATTTTGGAGTCCATCATAGAGGTTCCTAAAGTTTCATTACACAAAATCTGAATGTTTTCTGTGAGGTTAAGGTTTCATTTACTTAAATTTCTGGATGAGTTAACTCTGAACGATCCATTAGTGATAAAAATCAACATCGGTCACCACGAAGGCGACGAAGTGAATAAATTCCGCTACTTTCGAACAATATAACATATGACGAATGAAGCAAGGAGGATATTGAAAGCATACTAACAGAGGCAAAAGGGGACCATCCATGACCAAAATAAAAACTACTGTTATCAAATATACGCCTTAAATAGAGGAAGAAATTTCTGAGAATGTTCTTTTGTAGCACAGCATTGTGTGGTAGTGAATCATGGACTGTGGTAAAACTGGAAAAGAAATGAATCGATGAGCCCGACATGTGATGCTATAGATAGATGTTGACTATTATGTGAAATGATAAGGCATGAAGAGGTTCTCAGCAGAATCGGCGAAGAAGGGAACATAAGGAAGACACTGAAAAGAAGAAGGTACAGAATGATAGTACATGTGTTAAGACATCATACAATAATTTCCATGGTTCTAGAGGAAGCTGTAAAGGGTAAAAACTGAGACTGGAATATATCCAACAAATAATTGAGAAAGCAGGGCGCAAGAGCTACTCTTCAGATGTAGAGGTCTGCACAGGAAAGGAATTCGTGGTGCCTCTCATCAAACCAGTCTTCAGCCATCGATATATGCCAGGGAATAGCTTTTAGCACTTTCTTCAACTAATTATCGTTTTAATTAGTTTTTTATGTCATGGCTTTGTTGTAGCTTCATGTAAGTTTGAGGAAAGATGTGAACGTGCATGTAAACAAATACTCTTATGTGTGATTTTTATTATCCATTTTAATACGTTGATAAGCAACCAGTGTTTCTGTTGTCATTACCATACAGTCATGTAATGTGTCTACAGCCCATTAAGACAAGAAAATAGCTTAGGAGGAAACCTTTTGTTCTCACTAAGCGTTTAGTTCATACTCTTCAAGCTCATTGATGAGTTTGCCGTTGAGCGTCCTGAAATTAATATCATCAATCTGAAATGATGTTTAACCGATTAAACATCGAAATTCCGAGAGGAAATATGGCATGCTTTTTCTTGTGCATACTCAGGTGTATTGTTAACACAAACCAGGCAGTCTTCCGTACATCTGTTTGTTCGGACATCGCGTGCGGCTACCTATTCGGACACAGACGGGATCTCGTCCCTATAAACAAAACAAGTTGTCGTTACTTCTTGGCTAAATCGCTAGTAAAAACAAATGGTGGAGGAACTTCCACCCACAAACGATCTATACTTTGTACAATGGACGTTTCCATATACAGCACATCGAAAAGTCATCTCGTCTTCATGTAGTTGTCAGATTTACGTTTGAACGAAAATGAAAAACTTTGTCAATGAATGTACTGTCCAGCTTGTATTATGACTTAGCGGAAAATGTTACAGATTCTTCTTTATGGTACTATCATCAGAACGTGTGATTTACAGTGCCTGTATGATGAGATGGAATGCCGTCCCCTTTTACAGTTACTGCCCCCTCCCCACCCTCTTTTCCTCAAACTTTTGCTAAAGGTAGCTTACATTTTTACATACATTAATTTTCCAATTTTTCGAAATTCAGCTCACGTAAACTGGTTTCCTGCCCGACAAAATGTAGAAGTCATACCGCCAGGAAAATGTCTCATTCACAGGCTGCCCATACCGGCTGCCATTAACAAATCTGACACGGTCCGCGAGTCCATATGTGCTGCCGCAAGCCACATGAAGATGATGGAAGGGAAGACAGAAAGAGAAAGATAGTCCTCTGAGGAAAAAATAAGAGAGACTGCATTTTCCAAACGTAGGTGAAAACGACAAACGACTTAAAGATACGGCAGCCACCCCCCACCCTCCCGCACACACACATACACACAGCGTAGCCTGGTCTGCAAACCTGTGTTTAACTAAGTGAAATACTAATAATGGTGAGTGCGTACTTCGATTTTACACAGTATGAATTATGAAGTTCACTTATTTGTAAAAGTTTTTTTGCTGTTACAGTTCTTAAACTACTGCATGGCACAGGTGCTTCTCAAACTTTTGGACAAAAGCTTTACAGATGACGTATTTACCTGAACTGCAATTTCTTGGTAGTTATGCTGAACCGTTTGTACTAAGCACTAAGGTGGGCAAATTATATAGCACGTTTAATACAATAAAAATAAAACAGCGCCTGGAAAAAAGTGAAGCACTCAGATGACACGGTCACCTTATTACACGTACACGTAAGCGGTGGGTATGTAAATGATTAAATATTCTACCCTCTGCGACATGTAGAGCAGCCACCAGCATGTTTTAGCATCGTATGTGTTTATTGTTGTTAGCAGACCTTGTAGGATACACGAGGGGATGAGCAGCTTCCGACATCGAGTGACCGCTGTAAAGGACACGAAGATGACGCGTATACGTGTGAGACAGCGTTAACAGCACCCGATAGTGCTCGAAAGTGTCGTCGTTCTCGGTCTCCGCTTGATTGGCTGCTCAAATCACGCAGTATCCATGTTTGTTGGGTACTCGGATATTACTCGATTTTGGACCGCACGATAACGTGAGGGCAGGTATACTCATCCTCAAGGTTCTAGTCAACAATGTTTGACCGCCATGAGGGAGGCGCCGCCATCCGAGGACTAGTAGTGGACTCGCTGCTACATTCTGAGGCATACTGCGCCATTGGTGCAAGGCTAGCAGGGAATTACCGTCCCATGCATAGCCTGTCGTTAACACCACAGTAAAAAACGGCCGCATTTGGATTGATGCCGTTACCAGGCAGCTTGGACTGCTGATGAATGGAGTCGTCAGCGCTGAATAGTGGATCTGCACTATCCGAAATTATCGTCGTCGGCGATTATGGTGACGACCTGGGGCCGGTCTCATTCTTTCAGTGGTGTGGAGAGGCATAGCATTGTCACTCCTGGCGTCACGGTCTGGGGAGCCATCGGGTATGACTTCAGATGAGGGCTGGTGGTGATACCATAACGGTATGCCACGGATATCCTGTGTCCTCATGTGTTACCTCTCATGTGACAGTACAGTGAAGCCATTTTTCGACAGGACAATGCTACTCTATAAATGGCATGTTGTCTACGAACTGTCTTTGTGACTTTGAGGTACTTTTGTGGCCAACAATATCACTAGATGTGTACCTGACAGAACTTACGTGGGACAAGGTCGAGTGTCAACTACATCCCAGTGCCAGAGCACCGGAGTGCACCGTCGTACTGATAAGTGGGCTCATGCTGCCATGTAGTTTGTAAATTTGTCTCAGTTTTGTGATCACTAAAAATTAAATCACATCCCCTCTCAACCGGTGAAGTTTCATTTTGCCACCCCCCCCCCTCCCTCTGCCCTTTTCAGGGTGCTTTTTTTGTCGTGTGGCGTTTATTTATTTTTAAAATGTTAGCTGTCTGTGGCTTGTTGAAATGAGGGAGACAGCAAGTTATGTCGGGGAAAGCAGTGAGTGACAGTGACTCTCGCCTCGTCTTGCCCTTGAACCGAACGCCAGTTCCACGCCTGGACTCTGCAAGGTAACGGAGATGTGTGTACGACATAGTGCAGCAGAAGCGGACGTTGTGCACACGTGATGTAGGAATGTAGAGGAAAGCAAGAGGGGCAGGGGGTTTGGTTGTGGCTGTGGCTGTGGCGCTATCGGGCTCGCATCTCGGGCCCCAGATAGCGGCGGACTGAGTGCTGTCGCGTGATGCGCTGGGCTGAGCTGCAGATAAGGCGCAGGCGAGGGGCGCCCAAAAACTCGGCACTCGGCTGCCTCCTCTCCAGATCAATGCTTGCGCTGTCTGTCTGCCACACCACGCCGGCCCAAGCTGATAATCGTAGCACCGACCGTTCTTCCTTACGACGAACTTGTGTTCTAATTCAGGTACAAAACAAACTGGCACCTCATTGGCTACGTCTCAGTCTACAAAAGCATAGGCAATTTATTAGACTAAAGCAGTTGGGTTTTGGCTATGGAACAAAACTTTGAGAAACGAGAGTGTTATTGGGAGTTAAAATCTCCAAAATGAGGCAATTTAATCGAGGAATTTCATTTCTGTGTAATACATCAGACCCAGGCACCTTACAGCATGTTTCTAAATATTAATGGAGAGGTTACAGACCGTGATCAGCCAACTAGAGCTGATTTATATTTGTCAGCGAAACTGGCGACAATGGAGTGTGGCGGGGTGAGGCGGGATCTGCTCTGCACACACTACTTTCGAGAGCCCCCGTGTAAAACAGCTGCCCCACAGTCGTAAATGAGCCATAAGAATATACGCTGATCAGCCAGAGCATTATGACCAACTTACTGTAAATATAAATCCGGCCAGCCGGCCGTAGTGACCGAGCGGTTCTAGGCGCTACAGTCTGGAACCGCGCGACCGCTACGGTCGCTGGTTCGAATCCTGCCTCGGGAATGGATGTGTGTATGTCCTTAGGTTAGTTAGGTTTAAGTAGTTCTAAGTTCTAGGGGACTGATGACCTCAGAAGTTAAGTCCCATAGTGCTCAGAGCCATTTGAACCATAAATCCGGCCAGGCGACAGTGCGTCATCTGGCGAGGAATCACTACTAGTCAGACACGTGCAACGTGCATGTAGTACCAGTGAGCGTACTATCCGTGTGTAGAAAATAGGGATCGCGCGCGATCTATCTGACTTTGACCGAGGGCAGATACTGATGGCGCGGTGGCTCGCCAAGAGCATTTCGGAAACTACATGACTTTTCAGGTGTTCAATGAGTGCTGTGGTGTCTTTAACACGTGGCGAAGCCAATTCAAACCACGTCGAAATGTCGTGAGGTTCAGTGGACACTCGTCATTACAGATGTCGGACATCGTAGAATGGACAGACTGAGTCGGCGACTGTGGCGGAACTAAGGTCAGACTTTAATGGATCTTTACTTTACTTAAATTTTCTTTACTTTACTCGGCTGAGTACAAGTGTGTCTGAACAGACAGTGCATCGAAGACTCCTAACGATAGCCCTCCACAGTCTACGACCATGCACGTGCCAATGTTAACACAACATCGACAGTTATGACTGAAATGGGCACGTGGCCATCGGCACTGGACGTGGGCGCAGTGACAGACCTTTGCATGGTCTGATGATTCCCGATACCTTCTTCATCATGCCGAAGGGAGGGCGCGAATTCGTCGTCTTTCAAACAACAGCTTCTTGACACGTGTACTGCGAGACGGAGACAAACTGGTAACGGCTCCATTATGCTCTGCGGAACGTTCACGTGGATATCCATGGGTCCAAGGAAGTTCGCACAACCCACGTTGTCGGCCAAGGAGTATCGTACATGGGTAGCAGACCACGTACATCCGTTGATAACGTTCATGTTTCCCGACGGCAGTGGTATTTTTCAACAAGGCCAGGAATGTGACGTAGTGGTTCGAGGAACATAGTGGAGAGTTCAAATTGACTTGTTGGTCCTCCAAGTCGCCAGGTCTGAACCCAATCGAACACATCAGGGATGGAAGTATGTAGCGACAGAGATGCAGTATTCACGGCACCCACGATTTTCGACATTACAGTTTCGGCACTTCTCCATGAACAGGATTATATCGCAAAGACTAATTCTCTTATCTGAGTTAACTAAGTGTTATTTTGAAGAGAACTTCAGGTGTTGAAGTTCATTCTCAGCTTTAGGTGTGTATATGAAGAAATACAAAACGATACAACATTATGAATTCGAAATAGTTTGAAAAATATCGATTTTCGTAGCACGCTGAGTTCAATAAGAGGAAGACACCGTAAATGCCCATCCTGGCCCAAAGCCAATGCACATTACTGTCGCGAATACAGGAAACGTAAGCACTGTCTGATAACTCAGGTGGCGTGAGAGCAGCCCGGCGTCAAATATGGACGTGGGTTTGCTCGCTGGGGAGAGGAGGGTGCAGTGATGGTCAAGCCAGACCCATCGAACGTACTTGGGTTTTCAAAAGCGACGGCAGTCCGAAAGAGGGCTTACAACGGGGCCGACGACTGCATTAAAGTAAAGTTTCATTATGCTATATCTGAGTAATATTTTACTGAAAATAACTGCATGAAGTCAGACAGTGCTCTTTTTCTGAATCCGTTGAGTTCTGAAAGCTTGCCGTTACGGTACTAAATGCATTACCTCAGGCCGTAGCCTTCGGAAATGAAGTTATTCACCCATATGCGTAGTTCTGTTTTGCGTGCTTACACTTTCTATCAGCAAATCATTTTCTTCTTTCGGGCTTAACCTTTGTGAGACATATCTGGACTCTTATCTCAGGATATTGTTACTTTCTTTCTCAGCGCTCGTCTACGCAAAGTAACGTGTGCCACAGTTTGGAGACCAACGGATAAGTGTTATTGAAAGAAGAGAAACAAGGCGATGCCGCTTACGTAAGCACGTCGTTAACACACATGATTAATGAGTGGAGCATTTCTTGATTGTTAGCGCTCCAGGAGTCGTCGGCATTCGCTGATACAGTTAAATGTTTCACCTATGTAATTTGTTACTTCTGCGAGTCACTATAAAAAAAATACCCAGTTGCCTTAGGGATTAACAAATCACATTCGAGCGTCATTAGTCATAATTTAAACACTGTAGGTCAGAATTCACACACTGGACCGTGATTGCGTCGTCTTGATCACAAACCCCCGTGACAGGACTCAGATGCTAACTGCCACGAGCCTTTCAAGCAGAATTACGTCTGAGAGTGTAATGTGAGACAAATTTCTTTATAGTAACACTCCTTAAGTACATAAATTCTATCCGACCTTTTCACCTTTTATGTAGGTACTCGAAAATGTCTGTCACATGACATAAAAGAGCGATACGTATTGGAAAATAGTCATGTACGACGTTGAACATGCCTTGGTCTGTCAGTGCAATCCACAATCTCAGACGTGTGTGGTTTGTTTTGTGGAGCACACGCATCTGAAGATGCATGTAATTCCCTCACTTCTTGTGAAGTACTTTCAAGATACTCTACGAGAAATGATCAAACTTCGTTCGGCCCTTTGGTTCCAACATCTTCACAGGACACAGAAAATGTTACTTTTCCCGATCTGTGACGGTGTACACAAAACACATTAAGAATGAGCTGCCTAAGGTAAAACGCCTCCTGGGCAGGATCTGTGGGGAGGTGGAGATCCTACATGTAACCAGTACTGATAGCAGCAATGTCATTCCTTGTCTGCATCAACTCTTCACTGCTTTCACTTTAACAAACAACTTTTCAGATCTTCGTTTGGGAATATGAAGCTCAGCTAGTGTTACACGCTTAGCATTTCCACTAAGATTTCTACTTTTTGTCCTAATGTTCAATCCCTCACACTTACTATAGATATCAACCTGAGGTCGTCACAATGATAGAGAGAACCCTTCAAGAATACTTTGCAGTAATAGTGATATTTAATTTTGCAACCAGGATGCATTTCCTACAAAAGTTCAGACATGACATTAAGTTCCTCTTCAAGACATTTGTAGTCATTTCCTGAATAATGGGCTTCTTGGTAGGGAAAAGATGCTATATGGTCCATGGCTACGCTTGTTATTTCCCCACTGATACACATTTTCGTGGTTTATCCGCAGGATATTTTCGTGCAGCTAGTAGGTAACCAGCCTACGGGACTCGATTTTCTGTGATGTCATGCATACTGATAAATGCTGATTTACGTACCACATATTGTCCTGAAGGTGAGATCGAAGTTCTGCGTTTAATTTCATGACTTTTTCGTTTACTTCCACCAGTAACGCATGGGCATCTTCTCTGTACTGGAACGACTTCCATCAAGCTCTGCAAATACGTGTCCTGCTCATTCTTGGTATCAGAACTATTAAATTCGTTGAACACTTCCCATTGCTGCTCAGAAATTATATTTGTGCACTACTGTTTTGCTTATCTGTTGAAATATAAGAAGGCAAATGTTAATACCCATACCTGTACGCTGAGGAAGTCTTCCACCGAAGTCAATTTTACAAGTTATGTTGCAAATACTTGCATGCATGTTTCTCCAGACTGTCTTTCTGCAACGGTTTTTTCTTTCCAATTTTCACGATGTAAAACTTTAACTCAAGCTCTCTTTATTTTATCACACTTCTACTCCACTTGCTTTTGCCATTTCTTTCCTTTCTTCAACTTCAACTCGCAGAACACCATTCTCTTCCTCCATGATGAACTACAATAACAGCTGACTTTCGGCGGGAAGATAATTGTGAATAGCGCCAGTAGTTCATATGGTGGCTGTCAGAATTTTTAATTGACGAAAAACTCGTGTCCTGGGCATGTGTGATTTCTGAAATGAACAAGATTATAAAGAATTCAGCAGTAATATTAAAACGAACCGGACATATTATGCTTTCTCTCTGAAACATGAAGCTATGTCTCTTATTATTATCTACGCATTAAACGCATTTGGCTGAAAATGAACAGAACTTGTGTGGTTTTTCAAATAGCAGATTCAGTTCCGTGCTACTTGTACTCAAAGTTTCATCGCTGCTTAATTCTGAGAATCAACAAGCATGCGTGACCTAAATTCACGGCAACTTTCTGAAGATTTCAAGGGGGCGATCCGTGATTTTTAATACATTATATGTAACGCAAAAAGCTTACCGAATTGTTGTCCTGCGTCTATTCATATAAATCGAAATAAGACGTATACTGAGCCGTGTGCAGAAAAGTAGCAGCAATATTGCGGGACATTATGGTTGCCTCATCTGTTTCTGAGCTGCTACTTTGATGTAAAACCAGTCTCATCATCGTTTAAGCCATGCAGTTCACAAAACAAGGTACACTTTCTGTTCTCTGAAAGTACGTATGATGTAGCAGTGGATTAAAAAGATTGTGTTTACATTACTCAGTAGTTGCTTTAACTTCCTCACATCTGTTAGTTTTTTTGCCTAACGTTTAGCGAACACGAACAAATTCATAGCAGTACAGAAGCTGACATTTTTTTAATTCGCTCGGCGTATCATATCATTACATTATCAAATGTAAATCATAGAGCATTATATTTTACATGAAAATTGCATTAAGTGTTTCCTTTTTTCTTTCAGGTAAGTACGGGACGAGGTTCAATTAAGCAACGATGATGCGCTGAGTTCAGTGAAAAGCTGCTAGTGGAGAGGACAGTTAATACTCTGCACATAACGTAAGTACGTAAGACTTCGACGAACACACCGCTTTCGCAAATACAATAGCTGCAATCTAATAACTGTAAATTTAGCAGTGGACTTCTGGTACCATTAAAAGTATTCTTTAGTTTTTAAATTGTAGAGATTTAAATCTCTTCCAATGAGTGATTTGGCTTAGGATGCAGGCCTGCCAATCCAGGTTTAGGTGTTCCATCGTTTCCTTAAATCGATTAACGCGAACTCAAAAAGAGTTTCTTTGAAAGGGATATGGCCAATTTCCTATCTTTGTCCTACTCTTGCTTGTGCTACGTTTCTAATCTTGCTTTCTTCACTCTCTCACTTTTGCTCATACGTAGGGGAAGGAAGACATGATGGCTGTGATCGTTGATCGATCGTTGATACATGATAGTGGAAGCTGTTGTCTTTGGTTTCAGCATTCATTATCTGTAATGTTATACCGATTCAAATTGGTCATGTCAATTCGGATCTAATACAAATTAATGATATGTTTTTCAATGCTTGTTATTGACAAACTGCTGGGATTACGTCTCAGTAAGCCTTGTAAGATTCTCTGTTTGTGAGTGAGAGCTGCATTTGAGAAATGCAAATCCATTGTCTTAGTTCCCTTTCGGAAGAGGCAAAACGTTTCACTTTTACTTCCGTACAACAAATTGAGTGGTTTTTACTGGCGGAACATTTAATTCCTGTTAATGCATCAAATTTCAATACATGTTGTTGATTTCAGACACAAGGCATCGTTGGGAATAGTGTTATAATTGTGAAACTCGATATATTCCTACAAGTCCATTGATCAATAAAACATAGGGTCTTGTGCTCCACCGTAGCCCATTGCAACTGATAGACTTCTTCCATTCTCAGAGAAACGTAGGTTTTTCTGGTGATTCCAGTAATACAATTCCCGTCTGATGATTGCCAGTTATACACTGCCACCAAACAGATATTCAGCCCAGCTGCTCAGATTCCGTAAACGTGAGAGCAGCAGCTACGACTATGTACTGGGTGGATACAATTAACTTTCGCTACTCGGGAGGGCCCCATGAAAAATAAGTGATCGGAGGAGAACGAAACTTTGTGGAAACATTTAATTTTCGCGTCAGAGTTTAATGTTTACTAATTGCGTACCGTGTTTACGTTCCAGGTAACAAAGGTTGGTCAATATGACGACCATATACATCTACGACGGCCAGGAACCACCCTAAAGATACCATTCCATAACTGTTCGCGGCACTTTTCGAACGGTGGACTACGGAATGTTCAGCTGTCATGACACAGCTCGTGCACTGCTTTAAGTTCGCACATTGCGTCCAACATACTTAGCCATGGCACCAGTAAATTCAACAATTTGTGGCTCATTGGGCATCAGCGTCTCCCAGGAGCAATTCCCAAATCGCCAGTTAATTCGAACTTCCGAATCATATTCTTCAATCCTGGTGCGGAAAGAGGACCTCTCTGTATTCCTTTAACGGCCCGATACGAAAAGCAGCAGTACTACTGACGTCTTCTTTTATATATATGAAGCAGCCCTGCTAACCTTATCCAGACCCGTGTTGACTGTCCGCATCTGCAATGTTCACTGGTGCTTGTGTTTCAGCCCTACGTCGCCGTACTAGTATCGGCTCCCAACGGCAAGTCGACACTTTCACTACTAAAGATGTAGATTCTGCAACGCACAGTCTGAACAACATTCCAACCTGTATTTCGAACTGAGCCTCATTCAGAACATTAAAGTAAAATTTGACGGTAATTTTTAAGTTGATTAAGAGATGCGCTCTCTGGCCGCTAGATAGGGATAACATCTGTGACAACGATAAAAGATAGCGAGGCCAGAGATGATTATTAATGAGTAATCCAGTGCGCACTAATTAATTAATAGCTGTATGTCTGTGTTGAGGTCTGAAAGAGACGAGACGCGTATAATGACTTGTGTATAAAATGTACGCACGTCAAGTATTATTAACCTTGTGAAAGTATTATAATGGTTGTAAGCGAAAATATATTCGGGATAGTTTTAAAAAGTTGTTGAATATTTATTTATTAGTCCATGAAAGTACATCGTAATAAACATTTGTACGATGATGAGGACCTGCAAGGACACCAGTAATAATGGAGGGACCACTAACGTGTCACCGCAGCGTTGAATAGGTAGAAGAAATCATCTGAAGAAGAAGCATGAGAACATTTTTAATTTTTGCATCTATGTATTCATAACGAAACCTTACTTTTCAATTTTTGCTTCATTAGCTATGGTGACTATTACGCTAGGTCAAATCTCTCCTTTATCCGATATGTATTCCAGAATAATCTTAAAAAATCATTTGAATCTTTAAATAATATTTTCCTTGCAGTTTCCAAATCCCTTTCCCATAATTTTACAACTACAACATTATGTCCTTCGGTGATTTGAGAAAGAAACATTGTCAAAGAAGTTATAAAGTTCAGAATAACACCACGGTTTTTACACTATTTAAAATCTAATTAAAATAACAGCAATTATCTTCGGAGATCTGGATACCGTGCGAGGCATTCTTGACGTATTTCGGCTCAGATTTTTAGTAGATTATCTCTTTCATGCTATTTAACGACTATCTCTCAATATTTTTGTTTTAGATTATTTAATTTATAACAGTTGCTTCAGAATCTGTAGATATGCCATACTACTAACATCACAGTGTCTATTCCCGGTGTGAAATGTGCCGTGACAGATATTTAATGGCTTAGAAGAGTCCGTATCTCCGTGACCCGCGGGTACAGCGAGGTACGACGATGAGAAAGGGCGGCACGAGGCAGTTCGCTATCGAGTTGAGATGGAGTTTGCTAATAATTTGTGACCCGTCTCATTGTCAGAAAACCGAATGCAGAACGAAACATGAGGGTGTTATACGCAACAAAATTTAGATCCCTTCTAACTTGAAGTATCTACGTTCACATGAATACTTTCTAAACTTCTTTGCAGTCTATATAACCGGTTCTAGTCACTCGTACAGCAAATTAATCGTGGGATGAACGTTTGTTTGTTTCCGTAGGTACCCTGATCTCTGTTACTGTACTGGTTGTGGTGCCGCTCTATATTTTCGATGAAGCCAGTCAACTTGGAAAGGTTGTTCTTTAACTAGTTCCATATAGTCGGAAGAACATCATTATTGTCCAACCATTTCGTGTAAGATCCCTATCTCCATCAAAATATCTTACTGACTGAGCCAATTGGTGATAAATATCTGGGTTCTTTCGCTGATCCTTCAATCGAGACAATCAGCAATTTTTTTTACATCAGTCTTTCGACTTATTTAAAGCTATCCTCTATCTTCACCTGTATGGGGTGAATATTTTCATCTGCTGGTCCATCGTTCTTCAGAAGCTATTTTAGTCTTTGTATGCCCCTATTGACCCCTTCCCCTCATTCTCTCTTCCTCCACAACCATAATGCTCCTTCCAGGCCCAAGTTAAATATTCGTGGATGTCGTATCAACCTGTCACTTCAAGTGGAAACGATCTTCCACAGTTTTTTTATCTCGTACTTTATCTCTACACTTAGTTTTTGTCACTTATCGACAGCACCACCCAACACATTCAGTGTGTTTTCCTCCCGACTTCAGGTGTTCCACGTGTCGCATCCATTCTATGCTTTGCTTTAGTTGCTCACTTTTAGGAATATCTGGTACCAGTACAGTGTCTATTACTGTATAAAGATATCTCCGATTGTGCCAACTGACTTCTGGTGTCTTCCTCAAATATTAAACTCTCCGTCCGAACGTACCTCGGAAGGCCCAAGGGGCTATCGTCGTGTCGTCTTCAGCCGTTAGGCGTCACCGGATACGGATATGGAGGAGCGTTTCGTCAGCACACTGCTCTCCCGGTCTTTAACAGTATTCGTGGCCAGAGGTGTTACTCTTCAATCAAGCAGCTTGTCAATTGGCCTCTGAAGGCAGAGTACACGCCGCTTGCGAACAGCACACGGAAGACCCATACGGTCACCCATCCAGGTGCTAGCCAAGCCCGACAGCTCTTAACTTCGGGGATCTGACGGGACCGGTGTTACCATTGTGGCAAGGCTGTTGACTCCTCAGATATTACTCGTTGGTAAATCGCTCAAGTACGTTGTGTGGTTTACATCTATCTCGCCCGTTTGCTTAGATTTTGCGCTTACGTCCTAATTCACATCACTTAGAAGAAAAGCGCTTGCTTATTTAATAGATACGACTGAGACAAGTGGTATACCAAAAAAGTTTGTCTAAAAAATTCCCCCTTTTATCTGTACGTTATCTCATTTTTGAAGGTGTCATTTATCATACTTCAACAGTATTTTGTATAGGTCGTTCAGAAATCGCTACAGTTTCTCTCCGAGTGTACGTTCCTTTTATAGAGGATGTATCATAATTACGATACGTTAACTGTCACGAATGAAGGTACTCGAGTAAACACGGGGCAGTACTCGAACCGTTTTAGAGGAAATTGCGAAACTGTGGTTACGCTCTGCCACTGACTTCAGCATGAAAAATTGTCCTAGTTAGTACAAACGTACTTGAAATGTAAACTTTTCTATTAAATCCCCATCTAATCGGTCTCCAACTTCACCCTTGGCCTATGGCCGGAAAATGCATGATGAGGAAACAGCTCATTTTGCTGCTGATCTATGGCATAACGCTCTAATATTGTCCAAGACCGATAGGTCGAGCGGAGCCTGTACCTTAGCCTCCAAGGTCACCTGACCTCAATTATCCAGATTTTTCTGTGTGGGGTCATCACAGAATTGAAACTTATACCATTCTTGTTGATCCGGCAGAAGAACTGAGGTAGCGATTTATACAGTCTTGTCCAGATTTGCGAGATGGTCCGAGGGTATTTGAAAAAACTGAAAACCCGCGGCTCAGAGGAGTGAATAACGGTTTCTGAATGTGAGGGGTGGAACACCTGTTTTGTCAGTTATGAGAGTACAGCGAATTCTAACAGGTAAAGTGCTTCGGTATTGTATTTCTTTTGAGTTAGGCCAGGGGTAAAATTCGGATGGAGATTTAATCGAGAAGGTCAGTGGTGGTTCTTAAACAAGCATTCAGAGTTATCTAGCATACGGGTATTGATTGATTCTGCTATAGGACATTTTGACCTGTGGCAGTTTTCGATGTTAATTATTGTACACCGTGTATAAGTGCGTCGTCAGCGGATATGTGGGTGTCCTAATCTGACAGTAGCTCATATAAACTCTTATTACTACCCTTGGTAATCATTAATGCAGACTAATTGTGCTGTTTGTAGATGTAACACCGTTCGTGTGAGCTATATAAAGTTTATTCGTGGTAAGTTAAGCAGTCTTATCTCTGAATAATATAGTTATCTGTGTCAAAAGGTCACTGTTAGTTGAGTAGAAAATTATAACTGACCTATAGAATATAACACGAAAAGTACCATACGAGATAATTCGTGGCGGCACATAAGTCTACTGCAGATAAAAACTACGTATGTACAAGGTACGCCGGAACTTGGATTCGAGGACAGGAAAATATTGTCAGTACAGGTGCAGGCGCTTCCAGCGGCTCACGTATGAGTTGGATGACTTAGCCAGGCAGCGGCAGGCGTGGCGCTCGATACAGCCTACTGCCCGTGTGTGTGTGTGTGTGTGTGTGTGTGTGTGTGTGTGTGTGTGTGTGTTATCGCAGCTGCTGGCGGCGGCCCGCCTCCCCCACCCTCGCCCTGCTTCGCCGCCGCCGGACTGACTTCCTGGCGATAGCGAGGGTGGGTTCCGCGGCCGCGATAGCGCCAGCGCCTTGTCTTGATGGAAAAGAAGTGTTGTCCGCCGCTATCGGCCGCCAGATACCGCCGCCGCCGCCGCATGCGACGACCGACGCCCGCCCGCCGGCGTGGCGCAGCGCAGCGCGGCACCGACACCACCACCAGTACGCGCACGTCGCCATCCGTCAACGCACGCCTCGTGCGTCCCGATCGCCTCTTACTGTCGCCGTTCTTTTCATCAGCCATAGCTCACCATCTCCTACCTTCACTACTTCTCTTGTTTTAGGATTCCGTACCTCGATCGGTAAAAACGTAAACCTAATAGGCTCACTTAGTTGTCCGTCTGTCTGTTTGTTGCCCGACTGTCAAAAACACTTTCTCTCGAGAACGTAGGTGTATCAAGTTGAAAATTTATGTCACATATTAAGTCTACGTTATCTTGGCCTTGTAAATTATTGAAGCTTCTGAGTCAATGTAATCAAAAGATACGACGATTTATGTTGCGTATTTTGATATTCTATAACTCACTCATTAAAACCTCCCCGTGGACTTAGCATCATGAAATTTAACAGCAATACAGCTAAAGGAAAAAATCCGAAAACTGTCAATTTGTAATTATATCACACTAAAAAAATTTTTTTGTCGGTTGTAATCCGACTGCCTGGTCCGTCTATTAAGGCCTCAGGATTGGATCGGCCTGTATCGACTTCAGTTCGGAACCACGCGGCTGCTACGATCGCCGAGCGGTCTAAGGCGCTGCAGTCATGGTCTGTGCGGCTGGTCCCGGCGGAGGTTCGTGTCCTCCCTCGGGCATGGGTGTGTGTTTGTCCTTAGGATAATTTAGGTTAAGTAGTGTGTAAGCTTAGGGACTGAGGACCTTATCAGTTAAGTCCCATAAGATTTCGCACACACACACACACACACACACACACACACACACACACACACATGCTACGATCGCAGGTTCGAATCCTGCCTCGGGCATGGACGTGTGTGATGTCCTTAGGTTAGTTAGCTTTAAGTAGTTCTAAGTCTAGGGGACTGATGACCTCAGGTGTTAAAGTCCCATAGCGGAAAAAAAACTGTAACTTACCTGTATCGATATCGATAACTAGCAAAAATGTCTACATTCTCAATTCCGGGGTGGGTCAACTATCTATACACATTACTAAGTTTGTTCGGAACCCTCAGTATGCAAATCCTACTCCCACTTATACGTATTTTTCCACTCGTCGTCCTTATAACAAAATACAGTTTGCAGAGTTTCGAATGATAAGAAGCAGTGCAACACTCGAACGGCGCACCGTTGAAAACTAACCATTTACTGCAGACATAACAGCCACTTACGTTAATAATATATTTGCTTCTTGTGAGATCGTATTGAAGTTCCTTGGTGAAGAAGAGAGGTAGTTTTTGAAAAATATTGATGGTGCACGAACCACCTACTAACGGAAGGGTACGAGGAGGGAATCTCAAATGACAGCTTGGCTTGTAACGCCACCACGTTTCGTCGCATGCTATACAGGCTGGTTAATGGCCCATGACTACAGTGGCCGCGAATAGAAAATTTACTACGCGGACGTTGTAGAGAAAGAGGAAAAAATGTAGCTCTAACGTTGACCATCGCGGTTGATTCGTGTAGTATATATTGAGAGAGGCAAATAGTAGACAGTTCACGAACTTCGCCATTTCGAAAATGATGCCGAAAAGCTTCCATTTTATTATTGTAACAAATCGCCTCCTTGACTGGTCAGAGGATATCTTCCACTTCATCTATATAACTGGCGAGTAAGTTGGAGAGCGCTCTCTCTGGTTATTCCGATACTGCTGTAGGGGCTCAGTGGTGGAAACATACGAGGGCTGTACTCGGGCGCTGGATAACTAACTAGCGCTCTCTGAACGTCTCTTTCTGGAACTGTCCTAGGAAACGAGGAGAAACCAAGTGCTTCTAGTATGCTTTAAGTGCAATATAGATCAGTATTATCTGAGAATAGTACTGCTTTTGTAACTAGAAAATAAATTATTTTCACATTCGTCAAAACGAAAATCATGTGTCTGACAATATTTTTAAAAAGTCGACTGAAAAGTAGTTTTCTTCCGAGCAAAAATGACTATAATTCGTAACTTACTTTGATTTCAAAAATAATAAAACTGCTTTTATTATAACTGCTCACTTAATAATTTTTTGTATGGACAAATATGTTCAATTTGTTGTTCTTAAGGTTTGGGTTTGCTGTATTTCGCTGGGGTATTCTTTCTGCTCTCCAAGCCAAAGATGACAGTATTACAGCTACTTCAAATTCTATCGCAATCAATAGAGCTTTTGACATCGTTCGAACAGCTTTTCCTCTTCGACCACGAATTCAGCTTATCTCCTACCTAAAACTATGCAAGTTTACACAGAGTCCACTGTACGAATTTCTATGATCTGTTCAAAATATATCAATACAGTTTTAATCACTTTTCTATTTCTATGTGTGCAATCCCTCTGAACAACAGACACACACGAAAGTTTCTCGAGGTTTTTCATTGCAAATGTATTAATAACCCTTGCCAGAAGCAGAAGGCGGTCAGGTGTAGGCGGTCACTGATCAAGCGGAGGAAGTGCGAGACTCCGACTGAAACGGCGCGAATCTGTGTCTCTCGCAAAAGGGCTCCGCGGTCAGCGGTACCTCCTTTGTCTGTGACGGCAGACAGTGTTTCGATTTCCTTACACACCGCCAGCACACATGACGTCACCTCTGAGAGTTGGTCACTTCTTTTTTTATTCACCGCCGCTTGCGTCTTAGGACCCATCGCCTGAACCTCTATCGCAGGTCGCGCGAGCCACAAGCGTTCTAACTGTTGTGCCTGGTCAGCCTATACGTACGTCGACCAAGCGCACAGCTGGTCGTGACCCGCCAAGTAGGAAGCGTAACATTTGGTTTCATGGTTCATTATTAGGGACAAACTCCCAATTATTTTGTTAATATATAATTAGTACTAAAGAGCGGTAGCGGGAAATTTAGTTTCAGTTTCTGAAGAAGATCGAAGAAAAAAAAAAAAAAAGAAACAGATAGTATGAATAGTTTAGCGTAGCCGAAGTCCCGCCGTCGTTTTCAGCTTAGAGACGGCTCGGAAGCACTTCAAGCCAACCATTCATGATTCTGGATCAGCATATAGCTAGAAAACACACTCATTCTCAGCCTGTCTAACACTGTTTTATTATCTTAAGATTATCGGTTTCAGACACTGTAGCCCATCTGAAGAAAAAATTTTTTAATTATACAGTCTGTACTGAAACGCTACTTATTTCACTGGCATATGCACTCAATTTTACACGGAATTCACTATTATAAATTTCAGTATCCTGAACATCATTCATATGACAGGAAAACTGGTAGCGTTTTGTAAGGTGATTTATTGTGTAAAAACGAATGTGATCTGAAGATTAGCGACAGTCTCAGGAACCGGTAATCTTCAGATATAAAAGAGCCATCGACAGACTGAAAAAACATGTGTATTTTCAAAAATAAGGATCACGACTCACTCCTTACTGACAAGGACGTCCAGTTTTGAATTATGTTAGTATTGACACTGGGCGTTCCTTCCGATTCATTGCGACTCCGGAATCAACTTTACCGATTCATTGTCATACGAATTGTTAAACAGATCACCGAAATTCATAATAGTGAATTACGTGTAAAACTGATTGCACATTGTAGTGAACCAAGAATTATTCCTGTATAGTCGGCTTAATATGCAACAACGAATATATTTGACAGAGTTTCCGAGCAGCATGGTCTTTTCTTTCTTTTTTTCTTTTTTTTTTTCACTTTCTCACCAGTTGATGTTAGTGAAGTATGTTATTGTGTAGGTTATTGTCCTGCCTATATTAGTACATTCTAGGTTACTGTTAAACTATTCACAATTTCACACTTTCAGTGTTTTCATTTTCCAAAAATACACGAGCATGATTATATCCATAAATTATGCCTTCTCACACTTTTAAAGTGTCCAAAAGGCTACACCACCCTGACGCCATTTAATCCATCTTAGTCAAGTTGTACGTGTGTGTAGGTAGGAGTGGGGGGGGGGGGGGGGGAGGGAACGTAAAGATCTGTGTCTGTAGCAATATTGATATTCTGTGTATGTGTGTGTTTCGATGTCAGATAGGTCCCTGTCGACATGTGTTGCCTTTTGTAGTCCTTATTAAACCAAAAGTTGTTGTTCCTTACATGACGCACGATAATAGGGACCTCAGCTGCGCATTCTTTTGTTTTGGAACACACAGGCCGTTCTCATGATAATTTTCCATTCAGTTGTTATTTACGTAATTTGCAAATCGCTTATGAAATCTTTTATAGTTTCATCTTCCGGTGCCTGTGTATCAATACAAAGTACGAGGGCTTGCTGAAAGTAATGCCTCCGAATTTTTAATGTGAAAACTGTTAAAGTTTTTAAATAAAAGAAACATTATTACGTTCTTCATGTCTACATATTTGCAGCACTCTGCTGCTAGAGGGTCCGAATAGTAGCAGGTAACCTAGTGCTGTACAGCGTCATTGTGTCGGTGGATGAGAAATAGCGTGCTGTAATCGATTTTCGAATTCGAAGAGTTCGTCCACACATGGAGTAACCTTTCCTTCAGCATTAGTGTGCCAAATCACACACGACCGCTGCGGCGTCTGCAGCAATCCGACACCTTGGGTTCACTGTCATCGATCATCCACCATACAGTCCCGACATGGCCCCGTCTGGTTTCCATCTGTTTCCAAAACTTAAAGAATACCTTTGCGGACTTCACTTTGATGGTGATGAAGCGCTGCAAGCAGAGGAGAGGTTGTGGCTCTGTCAACAAACATTCTACTGTGACGGTATCAACAAGCTGGTCTCTCGTTGGGAGAAATGTTTTTGTCGGGCAGGGTGACTATGTTCACAAATAAACATGCAGACATGAAGAATGAAGACGAAGAACGTTGATAACGTTCGTTTTTATAGAAAAAAGTTATAAGAGTTGTCACATAAAAATTCTGAGGCATTACTTTTCAGGATGGCCTCGTAAAATAATATACACGTGGTTCCATTCCCTACAAGATATGCCGATGCCACCTCTTATCTTACCGCTTCCAAATACAATCATTTTGTCAATCTAGCGTGTTTTACCACTGCGACCATAACTATAAACAACGATTAGTACAGTAATCATATTGTATCATATTATCTTTAACGTATAGTTAACATCAGTTAAATGACAAGCGTTCACATCCTGACTCCATCCATATGTCTATACTGACTGTGATACTAGCATTTTAATTTCCTGCTTTCTTCACATGTAGTAGACACCAGCGTACAAATATCAGACGATTACAAGCACAGCTTGTCTCACCGTGAAATGGTGCAGAAAAAAGCAAATGAAAATCAATCAAGGGTTGGTAGAAGCCATATACTTCAGTAAGACGAGACCCTAATTACAAGAAAATTTATATCAACAAAAGGAATGGACAATGGAGCCCAAAAATTAAATACCGCGGAACTCCAATTGATAACCAACTGTTTTTTTCGTCGCCGCGTACATGAACAAAGGAACAAAGCCTTTAAAATGGCCGATTAGTTATTGTACCTATTCATCAGCAATGAATGAAGCGTGCCACTAAAAGTAAGACACTACAAGGTGATAGTACTGGCTAAGAAACTACGGGGCATCGCATCATGGGGACTCACAACCAAGACACAAATGTCGCAACCAAGACAAAAATGATCAAACTTTAAATTGTACAGAATAAAGTCCTAAGACTGATACTAAAAGCATCAGCGTATATCCGAACACAAGTCTTGCACGAAGAATTCACTGTGAACACATAATCGAGCTGATCGATTTTAGTTCGTAAAGAATCCACACCATAGTACCCCACCAGAGAAACATTGAACTACTCACCCGAGACGTCGTAGTTTCCAATGAAAAACCTGTCAAAAATTCAAAGTCCCTAAGTCATTAGCCTTAACGGGTCTTCTACAAAATAATAATAGAATTAAATTAAAATAAAAGCTTCGAGCAGAGGCTTGCGAACCTTGATGGCTCTAAAAAATTTTCCACAAGTGAAATAAAGGAAATGAACAAATTCGTACTCTGTAAGGAAGTGGGGATCACAGAGGACGTGATGTGGCTTCAATGGAACAATAAGAAATCCACATCTGGTTGGGAAGACATAGGTACACTGCACACGCCGAACAAGTCATTTACTCGACTTTGTATGAACACGTAAATAAATACACTTTTACTTACATTAGGATTTTTAGTGTGTGACATATTGTCCCAGAAGTAAATTAAAAGTATTTTTTATCTCTCGGTTCAGGCGAAGGTTTTCGAGAAGTTCCTCTTAGTTGTAAGAAAAATGCCGGATCTGACAATGCCCATCCAAATATTCCCAGTTGAAACTCACTCTGCCGACGTTACCAGCTGGTCTGGTGTTTGGCAGAAAACACGAAAAGCATTACAGCGGTACTTCAATGTTGCCTAGGTCGTTCTCGATCTACTCCTTGTAAAGTGCCGTGCCTTTCTTCTCCAGTCTCGTATTAGGGGATGGATACGCGCTGTGAAAAAAGAAAGAAAAGGTGAAGAGAAGGGTGAAAAGAATTCAAACTTCGCGAGTTGAGGGGGTCTGTGATGTTATTTAAGTGATTACAAAATCAAGCCAAATGCACAAATAACTTGACTGTGTGATCCCACATAGCAGTATAATGTTGCACCCGTACCAGGATGATGCATGCATTGATTCGATTGGGAAGGGTGCAAAAGCCGTTGTATCCTCTCCTGATGTAAGCCTTCCTACAACTGTTGCAAATGGGTCTTTATACCATGGATACTGATACTGAGATGGAGTTGACATACGAGCTGCTCCCACACACGTTATATCGTGGACAAATGTGGGGATCTTTCTGACCACAGGAATACGTCATCATGGCGCAGACAATTCATAGAGTTACGCGGCATGTGTGAACGAACACGGTCCTGTTGAAAAATGACACCACGAATCCGTCACATCAGAAGTGACGCATGACCGAGCATGATGTCCGTAACGTTCCGTTGTGTCGTCAAGAGTTCCTTCAATTATTATCAGCCGTGACCTGATGTCTCGATGATTTCCCACAAAGTGACGCCAGGAGTAACATCGCTATGGGTCTCCAAAACATGGGAAAAATGGGACCTGTCTCCAGGTCGATGGCAATCTCGTTGGCTATGGTCATCCGCGATAGTCCAAAACCGGAATTTAGCGTTGAACACAGTGCGACGCAGTTCTTCAGCTGTCCGTGCTCGCCGACCACGGCACCACCCCAGACGCAGGAGTTTGTGTTGTGGTGTTAACAGCAGCGTGCGCGTGCGACGGTAACTCCCTGGTCCAGGTGACGTGAGTGTCAGAAGAATGGTGCGAGATGACACGGAAATTTGCAAGGAGTCGATTACTTGTTCTCAGATGGCAGGCGCAGATGTGCTTGGTGCACAATACGGCGATCTTATCTTGCCTTGATCAGACACAGTCGATCGGAATCTTGGCGATGAATAACTGTGCCCACACATTTCCATGCAGTCCAACCTCGGGTCACTGTCACATATGAATGTCCTACAAATCTGTATACTGCCCGAATCGACCAGACGGCGAAACAGGGACCCACTATGAGGCCCATTTGAAACTCTGTCAGGTGCTCATAAACACCCTCTCACACGACTACACGTCATGTCCGTGTCCTTCACAGCGAACAATAGAAAACACGAACTACGCTAATGCACTCTGGTGGCTGTTCTACCTGTCACAGGAAACTGCAGCTCTAGTCACAGCCGGCCGCGGTGGTCTCGCGGTTCTAGGCGCGCAGTCCGGAACCGTGCGACTGCTACGGTCGCAGGTTCGAATCCTGCTTCGGGCATGGATGTGTGTGATGTCCTTAGGTTAGTTAGGTTTAAGTACTTCTAAGTTCTAGGGGACTGATGACCACAGCAGTTGAGTCCCATAGTGCTCAGAGCCATCTGAGCCTCTACTCACACTGATACCGTGTACGTATACGAAGTTGCGTTGACATCTGACCGTGTCTCCTGGGTGTTTCACATTTTTGTCATGTATTTTATATTGTTGTTACGTAGTCCATTTTACAATGTGAGACATTCATATACGTATTTATTGTTACACCTGTTGTATGGTTACTGGTAAAACATACGTGTTTATTATTTCTCCGTACTTGGCACTGTACTGGCCATATTGATGGCAGTACTTTAATTTATATTGATATTTAGGAGGCTGAAAATGAAGCCATGAGAGCGTCGAAATCGATTGCTAATAAAGTAAGTGAGAAACACAGCTGATTGGAAAATTAGTACTGAAACTATGGTGAGTGTTGGAAAACAGGGAAGGAACCTGCCAGAGCTACGTTTCTCGGCAGAATCCCCACCCCGTGGTGTAGTGCTAGTCCTCGCACTAACGCGCCCGCCCACTGCTGGGTTAAGGCACAGTGCACGCTGCAGCAGCGCCGGCCGGCGCCGGTGTGAGAGCGCACCCAGCGGCCGGCGAGCAGGTGGGCGCCTCTCGCTCTCTGCCTGTTCCCCTGCCTCTGCCTCCGCCCGGGCCCGTGTCATCGCCGCGCACGCCCCCGCGGCGCCGTATTTATGTTCTGTTTGTTTTGCCAGTTATTTATTGAGGCACGACTTTTAATTTCTCGGCCGGCGGATGCGCTCGGCTCGGGCCGGTGCGGCGTATCTCCTGCCGTCCACTAAATCACGGCCGGCCGGGCCGCGCGGGGCGCGCTTCGTGCCGCGCGATTAAGAAGCGATGGCCGGCCTCGATTTTTCCCGACAGACACCTCCTTGAAATATGTAGGCGCGTGTGTGCATCGCCAATAAATATATCGGCGGGCAGATCTGGCGGGCGGCTTTCCGCGCTGACGAGCGCGCCCCGCCGCTATCGCCTCGCCTCTCCTCCCCTTGCCGGCCTGTGGGAGCCTAGCGGGCCCGGTCCGTAGCCGGCGGCTGCAGCACGCTCTCCGCATCCGGAACGCCACTTCCGCCGCGCCGCGCCGCGCCGCGCCGTCTGGCCGTCACATCGTCCTACGTGCCCTTCCTAGGGGTAATCTTTTCTACGAGACGTGCAATGTTAAGTGGTCTAATCACTTGTTTCGCCAGATCTCCACTGTTGCTATGTAATCCAACACGGCCACGAGTTGTGAAAATTCTAGACCAGCATTTCTTAATCTTTTCGATAAGTGAAACCCTCATTAATGTCTACTTTTATCGAAGACCCTCTCATTCGTTTCTACAGAATGTTATTCATCCAATGTTCTATAAAAGAATTTATTTTTAGAAGGAAGTGCACAAGCCGGACGGGGTGGTCGAGCGGTTCTAGGCGCTTCAGTCTGGAACCGCGCGACTGCTACGGTCGTAGGTTAGAATCCTGCCTCGGGCATGGATGTGTGTGATGTCCTTAGGTTAGTTAGGTTTAAGTAGTTCTAAGTTCTAGGGGACTGATGACCTCAGCAGTTAAGTCCCATAGTGCTCAGAGCCATTTGAAACATTTTTGAAGCGCAATAGAACTGTAGATTTCTACACCAAGCTTATACGTGTTAAATATTTTATCAAGCCAGGAAAAGAGCTGTAAAATCTATAACAAATATACACTTATAAAGGGTAATTCAGTTGCCCCGCCGGCCGCGGTGGTCTCGCGGTTCAGGCGCTCAGTCCGGAACCACTTGACTGCTACGGTCGCAGGTTCGAATGCTGTCTCGGGCATGGATGTGTGTGGTGTCCTTAGGTTAGTTAGGTTTAAGTAGTTCTAAGTTCTAGGGGACTGATGACCACAGTTGTTAAGTCCCATACTGCTCAGAGCCATTTGAACCATTTATTTTTCAGTTGCCCCAACCGTTCCGTTTTATGCAACCCGCACTACGTCTGTATCAGGAACGATATCCATACAGGCGACAGCCACTTAATTGATATATAAGTTCCCTCTCCGAGCTTTGGGCGATTGTTAGCAAACGGAACCATACCATAAAAAACAGAAGTGAAGGCTGGCCATGAGTTGAACAGTATTTCTGAACCAATATATACCTTGCTTCTGCCCTACTTATCCAAGTGTCTCCAGTCTTTTTTGCGTAATTAGCGGTGTAGTCATACAGGTTTTCGATGTCTCTGTTTCAGTTTATTCCATTTATAGCACTTAATTTTTCGTAAACGTTTCAGAAAGGAAGCCTTCTAAAGTGTATTTCATCATAAGAAACAACGAAATTAATAGGAGACATGAAAATTGGAATTATGGAAGTAACAATATTCCAATACATATCCCAACGAAAAGATTAATGTTTGACTTGGCGCGTTAATGTGCTAAAGCAGTTTCAAAAACAAAATTTGTAGAGTAAGTCTAAGATGCCCTCGTATACTTAACGTTATTCTGCGACATTTTGAGAATGTGCTTCACATTTGCAGAGGGAATTGGACAACAACGTTCTTCTGTCATGTGGGGTAGCAGATACCGACATCTGTAGAGACTGCTGAATCATCCTGTCATTAATCTTTTTACAGGGTTATATAGCGGAAAACTGTTATTTCCGAACTTCCCATTTTGATAACTCCTATTAACTTTGTTGTTTCCAGTGGTGAAGCACACTTTATAAGGCAATGTTTCTGAACCATTGACGAAAGATTACGTACTATAAAGGGAATACACTTGCAGAGACACCCAAAATCTGTATGACTACACCGCTAATGAGACGAAGAAAGACTGGAGACACTTGGATATGTACGGCAGAATTAAGATATATCTTGGTCCAAAAATACCATGTAACTGATGGCCAATCTTCGCTTGTATTTTTTGCAGTACGATTCCGTTTCCTAACAGCCGCTCAAGGTTCTGAGAGGGAACTTACATCGACTACATGGCTATCGCCTGTCTAGATACCCTTCCTGATACAGCCGCAGTGAAGGTTGCATAAAATGGATCAGTAGGGACAGCTGAATAACCGTGTACATACAGGATGTTTTTTTTTTTTTTTAAAAAAGTAGTATTTTCCCACGTATTGGTCGAAAACAGAAGGTGTACAAGAGCTCACTTACTCAGTTATCACAATATGCACGTGTGAACAAATGCAAATAGCGATGAGGCATCAGGATTGCTTTAGTGCCAGTAGATGTACAGGAATTGTCCAATCTGTAGACAATATGCAGTCGTTACTGGAGTTTGTGACAAATGCATGTGACGCAATGCGAAAGGAGCCGTGTTTATTTGTGCGTGATTCACTGCGAAGAACGGCTTAAGGATCTATCAGTATGCGTGTTTACCACATACAGCTCTGCCTATAGAGTCTACGACGTAATAAACAGATGCAAATGAGAGAACAAACTAGTCCATACCTCAACAGGTTTTTGTTCGCAGGAACTTTGCTTCTAGTTTTGACCAAGCACTAGGATTATTTGGCTTTTTTGTTAAACACCCTGTACATTAAGGTTAGAAAGCGTAAGGCGTATCACCTCTCTGACGACAAACGGCAATCAGATACGGTCTGATATGCATGCGGATGCTCCGTGAGACGGTCGGAGAAGGCGGTTTCAGTGCCGTTCTACAATTACGCCGTGAGCAGTTCTTGGTTGAGTTCGCCCTCTCCAAGGTTGATAATACAGCCTCCGTGTCGCACTCGTACCGACTACCCAAATTAGTAAGTGCAAGTGAGGGTTTGTTGTTATGTGATCTTTTTTTAAATTTTGTAGACATACTAATTTCATAATTTCTTAAAGTTACTTTCTTTAAAGTTTTAAGAAAGTATTGTGGAATATTTGTTGAACCGCACAAGTATTGCGGAACCATTTATTGAACCCCACGAAACCCAGGAGTTCCGTGGAACACAGTTTAAGAGACGCTACTCTAGACGATTAGAACTAATTTCGAATGCTTGTGTGCATTACATCTGCAACATCAGTCTTTTTGACCATGTCAGCGCTCTGTACGTTCAGGTAGGTTGGTTACGGCCACCAAGTTGCGTTACTACCAGACGCTACGTGTAGAATTCTGCGTGGACAAGAGAAATGCTGTCGATGTCCGGATTGCAATTGCAAGTTTCATACCCGCATCTGCATACACATCTACTTATCTCTGACGGTAGACTTGCGCCTGTCCTAAGTATTCATTTGCTGAAGTCGGATCTCGTAAATTACATTCCTTGGACTACGAAATTGCAAGTAGATCATCATCACTTTTCCACACAACATAGATATTCACGTTTCATTACAGTTTCCGTACGTCACAACTTCCTGTCTTATTCACTGAAACAGAAATGAAGAATTTACTGAAATGGCTATTGTGAAATTTTCTTGAAAACATTTCCGCAACACTGGGAAACGCAAATGAAGAATTTACTGAAACGTATTTTGTGAAAATTTCTGGGAAGATTTCCGTAACGTTGGGAAAGTTATGTGAAGTCATGGTAAAGTTGCCGTCGCATCTTGTGTACTGTTAAATGTTAGTCATAAAATTCATTTATAAAATATTCATTAATGCATCATAATGAAAAATCCCTTTAATGTGCTGCTTTTCAAAGGAATACGACTTGCACATTTTATTGAAAATGTGTGTAAGAGAAACTTTGATGGGTTTAGTAATTTTATATCAAACTACATTTATTTCTTTAGAATGGAAATTGGGGAAAATTTTGGCACCTTCCTTGAACTTTTAACTACAATATAATTATTATTATGGATCTCCGCAAATACACCCACACAGCCTTTATGCGAAAAGCATCTGTGCAGAGCTGTAAATATGTCTAGTTCATCAGCTTCACAATGTACATACTCCCCATTACCCAGCATCGTCTCGTTGTAACTGCAACCTAACGTATCCCCTATCTAGTATACTAAAAAAAATTAAAACATTCACAAAATCCCACTCTATTGCTGCTGTCTTTCTGCGGAACAATCTATTTTGCACTCTGCCCTGTTGCACTTAAAGAAAGCTGAAGCACTTTTTTTGTCAACCTCTTAAAATGTCCCCAAAAAAGAAACATACGGCTGTATGCCCCCCCCCCCCCAATCTCTTTCTCTCTGTCTCCTCTCTCCTCTCTCTTATAGTAAAGCAATGTCTTCATTTTTGTCAGTCACTAGTACCTCTTACTCTTGCCCTATCTTCGTTATTTGTGTTCCATCAGCTTCATATTTCTTTCCACCTCCCTACCCTTTTACATGTGCAATACTGCCAGAGCCCACAGTTTAAAACTGTCTGTAATTTGTCTGTGTTATTGCTGTTTCACGAACGGATTTAAACTATGTTTTTCCTGTTACAGTTATTGCAGTTTTCTTTATTTATTTCCCAGTGTAGGATTCAACATTAGATATAAGACTTCTCATAACATGTGTGCATTAATGAATGTAAGTAAAACGTGCAGATGTTAGGTGTAACTGGGAAGCTAATTTTCTTCATCCTGCCACAGAATAAGTGAATCAATAAATAAATAAAAATATATGAGTAATGACTAATGAAAGTGGGAAAATAAAAACAAACCATTCGTCTCAAGGAGTGTGTTAACAGCGTGACATATTGTCACTGTTCGACTTCCGTGTAGAAGAAGCCCACACGAAACTATAAAAACATGCAGTATTACGAATAAAAGTGAAGAGAGAACAAATACCAAAGTTAACATTATAGCATCTAGCCAAAAGTACAGAATATTAGCAGAAAGGCAAAGGCAATGTATGTAACACACCGTCAGAGTTAAGAATACGTAAATGAATACAAAAGCTCTAAAGAGAAATAGGAAACGTTGTAGAGAATTATTTAACTTTAGACGTATGAAAACAAATGCTCTTAATGCTCTGTGAGAACCAGTATTACGCAGAATAACATTAGCAGGCGAAAGATTAAACGCAGACGTAAGGTGGGGCTGAGAAAAGTTTTTACCTGTAGAGGTCTACTGCTATCAAAATTTCCTGGAACATTATGCCTGGATGACAGAATCATACTGTGGTGAAACGTGAACTGTGGATAAATTAGAGAAGAACAAACTGGGAGT
This sequence comes from Schistocerca nitens, assembly GCF_023898315.1. Lineage (NCBI taxonomy): Eukaryota > Metazoa > Arthropoda > Insecta > Orthoptera > Acrididae > Schistocerca > Schistocerca nitens. Next base: position 375,149,256 of record NC_064619.1, read on the forward strand.
ATTGCAAATGTGGCTCTTCAAAGAGACCTTAAAAAGCTAAATGTGATATTTAGGGGCGTAATGGAGAGATAATAAAAAGAAGTGGCAAAGAAAGAAATCTGTGTGAAGAACATTGCAGGAGGCGAAATTCTGTAGGAATAAAAAAGTGTCTTACGAGATTTTAATGTAGAGAACATTTTCTCAACTTACCGTCTACAGCAATCTGGAGTACTTCACAGTATGTGTAAGGATTTCCCTTGAAATGATATACATCATGTACTGCGAAATGAAGAATATGTTGCCACCCTGTCGGAGTATTTCATCACTTTCCTTCTAAGATTATACTTTTATAAAGAAGAAAGCTAAAGCATTTAATACTATTATACATCAGTGTGAGCTTAGGGCCGATTTTCAGTATTAATATCAAATATTTGTTGAAATGGTCTTACTTTTTACGTCTTGTGTGTCGGTGCAACATTATGAAAAATAAGCTATATCAGTCTGAACGCTTGCTTGATGAGTGTAGTGCTTTACAAGACACGGTTTTAAAAGATGGTTCAAATGGCTCTGAGCACTATGGGACTCAACTGCTGTGGTCATAAGTCCCCTAGAACTTAGAACTACTTAAACCTAACTAACCTAAGGACATCACACACATCCATGCCCGAGGCAGGATTCGAACCTGCGACCGGGTTTTAAAAGAGATAGTATGTTTTTGTCTGCAGGCAGTTCAGGCTCTTAAATTTGCTTGAGTGAGTAGTTGCTGAGGATTCACAGTTTAGCATGGATAGTTAATTACGATCGACGTTTAACTTTCGTAAAAGCGTATCAGAAGAGAAGAATAAAGTCTGACGTACGAATGCTGTCCTAAAGGTTGCAGCGACCACTATAAGGCAGCGCACATACTTAAAGAAATTCTAAGACAGCTTAAATACGTTCCCAAGTATGCAGCCAGATGCGTTAAGGTATAGTTTGCGCAGTTTGCGTGATAAAGCAAAGACTCCATGATGGAAGAACCGATATGACATAATTCGAGTAATCCGGTTACTTTAATAATCTTCTTTTTGCATGTTGATGCTCTTCTTTCTTTCCGGGATTGCCTAAAAAACTGGTGAGATATTCCGCCTTACGGCAAGACATTAGTCGATTGTTTGTTTTACTTTTCCCAAATATGTTCCAGCGCTTATTGTGCTATACTCAGTGGGATATTTTTATTTTCCGCTATTACATGGTGCTAAGAAGGTGCATGTATGTTGGTAGGTTTGTAAATACCTCACGTTTTCTAACAGCCTCTATTCCCGTTGTTTAAAATGTGTGAAGGCACATATTTTCTTCATAACAGAAGTTGAGACGGTTTGACATGCATTTTTACTTCCTTTATCACAACGCATAAGGTTTATGTATCATAACAACAGAAACCATATGTGTTGTGATAAAATAAATGAAAATATGAGTGAAACCCTCAGAAAGTCCGTTATAAAGGAAATAAATCCCTTAACACGCCGAAACTAACGGTTTCTTTATGTTTGCGCATTATTTAAAGTTAGTTTATTTATAACTATATCGTCGTATTGCTAACGGCCTTGCCGCAGTGGTAACACTGGTTCCCTCAGATCGCCGAATTGAAGCGCCGTCGGGCTCGGCTAGCATTTGGATGGGTCACCGTCCAGGTCTGGCGAGTGTTGTTGCCAAGCGGGCTGCACTCAGCCCTTGTGAGGCCAATTGATGAGCCACTTCATTGAGAAGTAGTGACACTGGTCTCAAAAACTATCAACGGTGGGGAGAGCAGTGTACTGACCACATGCTCCTCCGTATCCGCATCCGGTGACACCTAAGTCTGAGGGTGACACGGCGGTCGGTCGGTCCCGTTGGGTTTTCAAGGCCTGTTTCGGACGCTGTTAGTTATTTTGTTTTTTATGTCGTCACATTATTATTATTGTTATTAATTTCTTGAGGATGTGGTCCATCTATGTAACTATATATGTGAAACTCGCAGCACCTGAAGAAGACGGATAGGTCGGTTGTCAAAATATTATGCGTATATCCGGAAGAATACCTTTAAATTATTATGTTCTACACGTTAGTCCGTTATTGTTTTAGTGGATAACATGATCAGTGAGTTGTTGCTTATATTAGTTTGGTCATCTACTACTTTCTTGTTCACTGCATTGGTTATCTGTAAGTGAAAATTTTCTTGTAATTATACGAGTTTTCTGTTGCAATTGTTTATTCTAATAATGTTCATATCCTTATTGCTGGGACTTCGTACATGAATGTCTTGTTGATCAAGGAAAAGATGTACCAGATATGGTGGACAACGGTTGTGAATTGATCCCCTCGTATAAAAGTAAGAAGAAAAGCTTATGTCAAGCCTGGAAATCCTACTAATGATTCACAACATCTCACAAAAATGAGAATATAATATTTGTCACTGCAATGCGATCCGAACACATGAGAATACACCTGAACGGTTTGATATGCTTCCACGACTGCTCTAGAAAGAAATGTTTCATTATTATTTACTACTGGAAAGTATTGCGTTATCTATCGACCTGATATTAATGTGAATTACCCCACTCTCGGATATGCCAACGGAAATGTGTAGGAGTGTCACATTGTTTGAATTACGTGCCTCAACCGACCTTCGAATGTCATCCAAGTTATCAGGCAATGTGACTTGAACTTTCAAGCGTCAACAGTTCCATAATTCAGAAACCAAGCATTTCCTGTGTTGATACTGTATGCGCTTTTCGCTTTCTAATGACATAACAGCGCCTCAAGTCTTGGCTTCTGCTTTGGATGCACCATGCATTGTAAAACCGGTCAAAAATCAAAATCGCCAATTTACTTTAGAATTCTTTGGATATGCTATTCTTCAAGATCGATAACCTGGCAGTCTATCATCCAGAACTTTCCACTACGCTCACGCTACCTGTGACAAAGTCCGTCAGAAACCAGCGTAGCGAAAAATACATGTGCTTGTCCGTGCGCTCTTGTCTGTCATGCTTGTTTCTCTCTCTTTTGTGGATAAGTTTATATAAAAACTCCTACTGACTACGGAAATGAAAGGTATGCACAAGTACTTTATATCGTACCGTAATTGTTTTATTGTTTAAATTGTACGTTACAGACAGTATTGCGAAAAAAAGCATAACATAATTTTGAACGGTTTTTGAGTGCAAATACTCCTATGTATGTTGGTGCGAAACAAACTAATGACGCCACGAGGCTTGCGCGATCGCACCGACTTGTCTTCGGAGTGAGGTACCGTGGCACGTCAACACGAGACGGGAAGTAGTTTCTGCGTCTCAATGGAAACACTGCACCAGCTGTGGCAGCTTTTGAGGCAGCAGCTGGCGCGCCTGGCGACGCGACCGCGAGCGCCGCCGTTGCGATGCAAAAGATTCCGGCCGGGCGGCCGAGCAGCCAGACAGCCGCTGACCTCAGAATCCCGCAAACTGGTTTGTTTTCCTTTCTAAGCTCGCGCTGCCCGACAGGTTCCTTTCTACTTGTCCTGGAATGCCGGCCACAGATTTACACAAATGCGGCGACAAATCGCAGCCGCCTGCAGCTTGCCTGCCCGCCGTTTACGCACTCGATTACGAACTCTGCAGGCGCTGGATGCGCGAATATTCAAATGGTCGGATAAAAGTTTTATCGCTTCACCCGCTCGTATAGCGTTATACGTGGAGCGTCTATAGGAATGCGAACCAGATTCACATCGAATCCTCGCGCAGGATTAACGACGGTCTGGCGTGGGTTTATGTTTTTGGGCTGATACCTAAAGCCACATGAGTCAATGATAGGTTCGGTTACTACCTACTCCAGAAACACGATTCAGGGCCCTGTAATTCGCATTATAGAATTTGGACGTATCGAAGTCACACTGAATCGTCAACCTGCCCCTCTCCCTCTTACAATAAGCAAGATGGTGGCACCAGGAAAAGTCACAGGTAAGAAGTCGACATGGGATGGGAACTATAAAAAGCAAATAGGGGTGATATAACAAAAATGCAGAGTTTTTGTAAAGTCCCTTGCTGCTTCTGTAACAATGTTAAAGTTTTTAATTTTTTTGCAGGTATTGTAAAAGAATCCAGAATGAGATTTTCACTCTGCAGCGGAGTGTGCGCTGATATGAAGCTTCCTGGCAGATTAAAACTGTGTGCCGGACCAAGACTCGAACTCGGGACCTGACAGAGGTAAAGCTGTGAGGACGGGGCGTGAGTCGTGCTTGGGTAGCTCAGTTGGTAGAGCACTTGCTCGCGAAAGGCAAAGGTCTCGAGTTCGAGTCTCGGTCCGCCACACAGTTTCAATATGCAAGGAATCTTCGTTGTAAAAAAAGGTACACAGCAGATGAAAGAATACCTCTTATTCCGATCGACTGCATGTAACGTTATATGAGGAGTCGCGGAATACTTCCAAGCGTAAATCTCACAAACCAGCTTCTATCAGACGTTCCTTTCAGGACATGGTCATTAAATTCAAGCGAAGTGGTTGTGTTACTGAAGAACGGCGTTCGGGAAGGCCGACTGTAGCAGATGAAGCTGTGGAGAGGATTCAGGAAGCGATTACTCACAGCTCCTCAGCATAACTCATAAGACTAAGCAGGGAACTTGGTATTACATACATACGATTGTGTTGAAAACACTGCATTTCAGACTGAACATTCATGACTACCATATTCAAATTGTTTACAAACTGAAAGATTGACCATGAAAAGTGTAATGCCATCGACATGAGTGCTAAAAGGAATCCGTTAAATTTCACTTACTTGATAACTCAGTCAAATCTGAAACCCGAAAATTCAACTAAATACGTAGGAATTTAAATTACGTACAACTTAAATTGGAAAGGACACATATAAAATGTTGTTGGGAAGGCGAAACAGAGACTGCGGTTTATTGGCAGAACATTTTGAAGCTGCAACAGTTCTACTAAAGAGTCTACCTACACTAAGCTTGTCCGTCTCTCTTGGAGTACTGCTGCGCGGGGGTGAGGGGCGGGGGGTCCTTGCCATATAGGACTGACGGAGTATATCCACAGGGTACATAGAAAGGTAGCACGTCTTGTATTGTGGAGATATAGGGGAGAGACTATCACGGACATGATACAGTATTTGGAGTGGACATCGTTCAAACAAAGGCATTTCTCGTCGCGGCGGGATCATTCACGAAATTTCAATCACCAACTTTCTCTACCGGATGCGAAAATATTTTGTTGACGCCGACGTACGTTGGGAGAAACGATCATCGTAATAAACTAAGGGAAATCAGAGCTCGCACGGATAGATATAGGTGTTCGTTTTCTCCGCTCCCTGTTCGACAGTGGAATAACAGAGAATTATTGTGAAGGTGGTTCGATGAATCTTCTGCCAGGCATTTAAGTGTGATTTGCGGAATATCCATGTAGATGTAGACGAAGTTGCGAACTATGCTGTCGGGCAAGCTATGTACCACGGCTTATGCCTTTATAAATGCAAATTTAATGCAGCCCATTCTGTGTTCTACGAGACATTATTTCACATCTGTGGACTTGTGAACAGACACAACTGCAGTATTTGAGCAAATAAACAGCCAAATGCATTACAGAAACGGGAACGGAACACTCCAAAAGTAAATATGTGGATGTGAATTACAAGATCAAAAGCGTATGAACCATTCAAAATTGCTGAGAAAATAGTAACCGCCTGGGAGATAAATTGGCCGTGAATCGTCGTGGCCGTGGACTTCCTGATCAACCGATTTAACGTCTACACAAATTTTCATCTGGGGTCTATCGAGACCGAGGTGCATCTCGTGAAAATCAATAATGTTCAACAACTGAAAATACGCACTTTTGCAGCTGTGCAACACATTATGCCAACTATGCTACCAACGGTGTTTCGTGTTACATAGGAACGATAAGACTTGTTCGCATATTTTAGTGTCATTACAATGAAATGCACTGAATTTGTATTAGCAAATGTCTCAATGTGTCCTCAAGTTGCTCATAGTCCAGAACAAAATATTTAAGTAGAAAAATGTAAGTGCATTTACAAAGGCTCTTTAGAGAAATATTTTACTTCTTCTAGAGATAAGGTAAGTTTCTCAGTAGCATGAACTTTAACGTCCGGTGCTATGTTACAAGTATCAGTGCTTACTTTTCATGAATGCACTACCTCGGATTTATCCTCCTCCTCGCATGACTCGTTAGCGTAAGAATTTATTTATTCTTAAAGTGTTTCCATCATGCTGTACAGCAAGCAGAAGAATCTCAGGCCTGGCGGTTCTTTATGAACTGATTTTAAACAGCGCGAGCAGAACTGTGCAGTAATTGTAAGGCTCCCCTCTCCCCTTTCCTCCCTTCTTCCTAATTGGATGAGAGAGGTCATGCTGCGGAGGAAGCAGAAGGCGTATCACAACCTTGACCAATAAAACGCTGGATGCTTCCTGCTCTGCTTGCTGAAAGGCAACTGCACAGCGAGAACCATTAGTAACACAGCACATTCGGGGAAATCTTGTGAGTTGTTAACGCGAAGCAATGTGCAAAGGACAAGGCACCATCAAAAATTCCACATGCCATTCCTCCGTAAGACTTTGCGGAGGCGTTTAAAATTTAACATTGCTGCACAATCTGGGTCATCAGAAATTGTACACCACTGCCTCTTCTGTCCTAACGGTCAAATGATTAATGATGATTATTTTGTCAGCGCTAACTTTTGAACTGACAACCTACAGGCCGAGCAATTCAGTGCATTGTGTAACTTCAGCTACGGGGAATGTTCTGTAGCGATACTCCAACAAGCAGTCACACCGATAGGCAGGCATCAGTTTCGCATTGAAGAAAGTATGATGCACGATCCACTAATCTCCGTACTCAAATTCCTCAACTTGCCCTTCACGTAGAAGGGCGCTTTCTCCGCCTAATAACTGCGTTCGGCAACGTCACCTTAGGGCCAGGAAGCTTGTAGCTGGCGACATATATGTGCATAGTAGTGTTGAATCGAGTAAGTTACCGAGAAGTGCTGTTAGACATTTCGAATAGTGATAGTGAAGATGGACAACAGTGTAAAAGTAATGCGTCTGAAAGTGGCCAGACACTCTTACTTAATACAAAAGTTACATTCAGATATTATAGGAACATGAAATCTGTAGGTGAACAAGGTTCGAGATGATCGAACTACAAGAACTGAAATACCAAAATTTTTACGGTAAGAAGTGACGATATTTTGGCTGGGCGCGGAGGAAATCACACTCGCGATTCATCTTCAGTATAGGAGGTACGCAGGAAGAAGTGAATATCAAATGCATTGTAAATGAAAGAAGACCCAGTGTGAGAAAAGGAGGTGTGTGTTTCTCTGTAACTCATTTGAAACTTGAAGTATGAGACGTGTTTTGTGGTCCAATGAGAATCATGCCAGAAGATCAGATACCTGCGCAGTTCGCTGACTACGTCACAGAAAATTATAAGTAAGAGGAGAATGCATTTTTATCACCTTGCATGTAGTCAGACTGGACGTCTGTACTTTGAAAAACGACAGATGCGTGCAAGGCGTTAAGGCGTTTCTTTCTCATTTTAATTCTCTGTATGAATCGGCATACAGCTAATATATACATTTTTTATGCATAACTTGGAAAGAGCAGTCTCTTTTAATCAGATAAACGGCGTCAACTCTGCTCTTGTACCAAAATCGGAAAAGAAAACCACAGAAAGACGTGTGTTCATCTGGAAAATTGTGGAATAATGAAGTGCACAATATGCACGTTTTGAAAAGTGTTGCGGCGGAAACTTGGCTGTTATCGTTAGTTTAAAAGTACATTCTGAATAAGATTGTTACAACTGGAGCTCGTTAATGCATTCTTTCTTTTCTTTTAATATGTGTCCGTCATCTTCCTATCGTTTACGGTATTTCTGTCGACATTGTAGTAAAAAATAATAGTACTCTTAAGATTATCGTCGCTGAAGTTCGACAAAATGGATTACTGATGTGTTGCAGAGAGAGGTTAAGAGTAAATGACAAGTCTCGTGCTAGTTGCAGAGATTATGTACTGGCGGCAATAACAGTTGTGAGCAAGGTGTGTGGTACAAGTGTTGATTAGCGGGTAACAGTTACGGGGTTCGTGTGAATAGCCACTGATAAAAGCTTAGAAACTTCTTAAGACTATTCGCAGATGACGTACGTAAGAAAGTAGCAACGCCAGAAGACAGTATCGATTTGAGAAAGGTCTGCAGAGGATTTACAAATTTTGCAGACTCTGGCTGTTGACCCTGAAAGTTAATATAAAATATAGTGCATTGACAGGAAAAGAAATCCACTACTGCACACTACTGACAAAGAATTGCTGGAAACAGTATCTACCGTAAAATGTCTAACAGTAACTATCCAGGGGGACCTTCAGTGGAGTGACCACATAAAACAAACGGTAGTAAAGCAGATGCCAGACTCAGTTTCACAAGGAGCATCTTACGGAAGTGGCTTACAAGGCGCTTGTTCGACTGTTTCTGGAGCACTCCTCATCAATGTAGCACTCTTGCAAGGTAGGAGTGATGCAAGGGATAGAGAATATGTTAAACAGAGTAGCACGTTTGTGATGGGTCCGTTTAGTCGGCGCGAGAACGTTACAGAGGTGCTCAACAAACATCGGTGGTAGACGCTACAAGAGAGGCGTTGAGCATCACGGAGAGTTTTACTATCGGAATTTCGAAAGAGAACTTTCCGGGAAGAGTCGGACGACATATTACTTGCTCCCACATACATCTCACGAAATGACCACGACGAGAAAATTCGAGAAATTAGAGCTATGGAGATGCTTACCAACAATCATTCTTCCCACGCGGCATTCGCGAGTGGAACAGGAAGGGGGGGGTCAGTTATTGTTACCAGAAATCCCCGTACCCTCCGCTACACATCGTTAGATGGCTTGCGGAGTATGATGCACATAAGAACTGATTTCAGCCGCAGCATAAAAAGTCTCTTTTCATTAGAGCGCGCTCACAAGAACAGAAAAATATTAATGGAAACTTTTAGGAGATCATTTTGGCTTAAACCCCAGGATACGAAGTAGTCTGAAGAGACTGAGCTCCTAGTATAATTTTATGCGTAACGGAGCGTCACCGCGGCTAACTATCTCTTGGCCAAGTACCTACTGCGGATCGTGCGCTGCAATAATGCGGGTTACAGCGCCGTAACTCACGAACGGTCTGGCGCGTTGTCATTGGAGCGAGTGCGAATGGCGCCTGGTTCGCACGGGGGGACAGCTGTTATTTATTTATTCGTTAAGCGGCCGCCGCTGCGTCCCGCGACGGTGACGAGAACGACGCCCCCGCAGCGGCCGACCGGGGCGTCGAAGGCCCAGCCGCCCGGGCCCCCACCGCCCACACGGGCTGATTTACGACGGCGCTCAGAAATTATTAAGCACACGCTGGCCGGGCCCGGCTGCTCGCCGCTCGCCGCTCGCTGCCCAACCGGAGGGGGCCGAGGAAATCAACAGTCGTAACTCATCGGGCGCCGAGATGCCGGTCGGCAGACAAAGGTCAGCGACGCTCAGCACCGGCACCATCGCCAGCGCCGGCGCCGCCGCCGCCGCCGCCGCCACCCCCGGCCCACCGAGGCCACGGGGCGCGTTTATCGGCGCGCCGACGGCGTCCGCGTAAATGGAGAGCCGCGCGCCCGCCTCGTAACTCATGCTCGCACGAAAACATAATGGCTGTTTTACACGCGGACGGGAAATAATCTAATTCTCTTAGGCAAACATAAATCCGGACGCGGCGAGTAATTGAGACGTCGCGGCGCCAGACGTGGCGGCCAGTAATTAAATCCGCGGCGCGTTGCCGGTTCGCCTGCTCTCTCCTCTCCTCTTCTCTCCTCCACTCTGCTCTCGCGATACACACTCGGCGAGTCACGCGGCCACCGCGCTCTGCTGCATTCCCGGACGCCTAAGACTCCTTTTATACCAACGACTTTCTTGTCTCAATCCAGTACTCGGGCCCAAGTAGTCTACTGCAGCGCCCATGGCGTACTATTCCTGTCCTGAGTCTCACCTGCCACGACTAGCCCTTTCTGTTCACATGTAGGCGTCGAAACCACAGTCTGAAAAACAGTCGTGACATTCCGTCTCGTTTTTGTACTCACAGCAATAGCAGCGCTCCAAGCGGCCAGCGAGTGACACTCCTCAGTACGCTATCGAATGAGTGCGAATACTAACGTGTACACTGATTGGATACAATATTTTTGCAATAGCGTATGTAGTGACTTAATAATCTACAATAACTAAAAATTTATACCAAATTTGTGTTCATTTAGTTTGCTAACAATTCTGGGCTTTACAGGTCAGTTTATTTACGATTCTCTTGGAATGTACAGACATGTGAATAATGTCGTTTTCCTTTAATAACAAAAATTTGCTAGTAAACAAGAGAAAAATTGACCTTTTACAGAAAGACGTTATATATCTATCCAGCAAAGTAGAGTTATCATCGTCAAACTTTCAGCCAAATCAGTGAATGTCGAACGTAGGAAACCTTTACGGAATGTAATACCTACATTATTTCACGCATGAAATAAGCCACCACAACCAAAGAACAAAGTCGCCAAAATCGATAAAAGTGTTTCCAATCACGAGAGAAACCAGTTCCACAGTTGTGCCACAAACGGCAAGACGCTTCAACGCATTCGCTTAAACTATCCGTCCATTAGAAAGACAAGTGAAGTGTAAGAAAAGGCGAATCACTGGGCTCCATAAAAAAGTAAAAAAATGAAAAAAAAATGAAGGGACAAGGTGGTGGTGGTGGTGGTAAGTTCCTATGGAACTAAACTCCTGAGTTCATCGATCCCTATGCTTACACACTACATTAACTTACGCTAAGGACAACACACACACACACATGCCAGAAGGAGGAATCGATCCTCCGACGGTGGGAGCCGCGCGAACCGTGGCAAGGCCCCACAGGCCGTGTCGCTACCCCGCGCAGCTGACTAAGGGTCAAGGAAAGTGTCAATACTCATAGCAACAAACAACAAATCACGAGTATATACTTCTCATGTATGAAATGTGTTAAGATTCTATTGCTTTCAGAGGAATACGCTGCAAATACAGACATATTCCATATTTCTTCGTAAACGAATTCTAGCTTATGTCACTGAATCAGTGTGATTCGGCCCTTTTTACATGTATTTCACGATAATTCACGTATCTTGGTAACTTCCTAACGTGTGGAACTCAACTACATAACAACTATTGCGTTAAGGAGAAAATAATTAAAAACAAGCGTTTTCCTTACGACGCATGTGACTGACTGCTTTCTTACCGCTTGGACCCCTAGTGTCGATCTAGCTGTCGAACGGTAACAACTTTTGCTCCAGAAAATAGAGTGACTGTATTTATTAGACTGTGGTCGAAACTATGTGTGTTGAGAAAAACGTCTGCTGCGCAGTTTGATACCTGAAACATGAAAGCGACCTGCCTTTTTACAAAAAACTCCAAATATAGCAACAGAAGTAAAAAACTAACACTACTAGAGTTCATTAAAAAAGGGTGTGCTTTCGGATGTTCAGCCAATCTACGCTATTTATTTCGACGACCGCCAAGTCGTCTTCTCAGGTGCTGCTATTACAGGCTCTTCCTGCTCAGACTCCAACCAGACTGTGAAGTTAGTTGTTTATTCATCCTTACGTCATTTTCAAAATATCAGACAGATCATCTTAACTGGCAAAGGAAACAGTTGTTAAAAATTAACTAATTCATGCCTACTCAAATATTATCTCATGTAGCTGTCGATTAACATTTTCTGTTGTTAATTTTGGTATGTTGTGTCTAGTGTTCCTTATATATATATATATATATATATATATATATATATATATATATATATATATATATATATATATAAGAGTGTTCGTTTGTTTGTAATTCATACCAATCCACAATTTTATTCCGCTCTTGATAAAATTTTGCGTACTTTACTTTCAAGACAAGAGGAAGATAACTGTCAACGTAAGATTTCGTAACCTGACTTGAAACGTACGTGTATGTTAATATATAAAGAGGAAGGTTGTTACCAAACATCTTGAAAAGTACTTGACGAATTTACTTCTAAGTTCTTGGCCGATTTGCACCAAATTTATCAATTCAGATGCAACAATGAAGAAAATTAATGAGAAATTAAATGCCTAACAAACGGAACATATCACCGTAAACTGAGTGTAATTCCTGTGGCGAGAATAAATTACAGCTGCAGTACCCCTCTTGGATACAGTACCATCAGACGTCACTACGTCGCGGGACACATGATTGCAAAATCTTATTTACTGATTAGATGGCGTAGTTACATATGACATATACTCCAGAAGATATTTTGGTCCGTGTTTCACAGTTAGTTTTACTATTAAAATGCACGATGCCATAAACGATACCGATCAAGGTGGCGCAGTGATTACACACTGGACTCTCATTCGGGAGGACGACGGTTCAAACGCACGCCCAGCCGTCCTGATTTAGATTTTCCGTGATTTACCTAAATCACTTCAGGCAAATGCCGGGATGATTCCTTTGAAAGAGCACGGCCGATTTCCTTCCCCATCCTTCCGTAATTCGATGGAACCGATGACCTTGCTGTTTGGTCCCCTCCACCCAAATCAACCAACCAACCTACCTACCGAATAGATAACAGTTAATCGTTGTGTCGTTTCCATCACCGATCCTACGGTTGGTCTGATTCAGCTGTCGGTTACCAGTTATCCTCTTCACTTCAGCAGCATAAACGATAAGGCAGGTCTTGGGTATAGTACCAATGAAAGTCACTAGAACGCGGGCCGATGAAAACATCGAACAAAACTCAAGATTTCCCGAACTGTGACGAAAACTGTTCGAAATGTTAGAGTCGTGTCCAAACACAGTCCTACTTGAAACAGTGAAAATTGAACTGATATAATAGGGAGAGGTATGCTATAGAAGTACAATGAGATACTTATCACAAAATGTAACAACAGATGACGCAATTAACCATCTACTGCGTTGACACCCAGTGACTCAAATGTGCTCTTCGATTTAAGGTGATTGCTGTTTCCCGTGCGGCCTGCATTCGCTAAATGGTTCAAACGGCTCTGAGCACTATGGGACTTAACATCTGAGATCATCAGTCCCCTAGAACTTAGAACTACTTAAACCTAACTAACCTAAGGACATCACATACATCCATGCCCGAGGCAGGATTTGAACATGCGACCGTAGCAGTCGCGCGGTTCTGGACTGAAGTGCCTAGAACCGCTCGGCCACTGTGACCGGCTGTATTCGCTATGATTATCAACAAGCCATAGGGTCAATCACGTTGTGTGACAGATATTAAGCATCCTGGAGAACAATGGGCACTGCAGCTTGTTATACACATTTGTGAAGAAGTCGTCACACACACACACATACACACACACACACACACACACACACACACACACACACACACACACACACACAAACGCTTTCGACTCGACTGACATCAGAGCCTTAACGATACTTATTCTTGAACAGTGAGAGAAAGCTGATCTAGCACCTCACTACAGTAAATGAGTTCTTTAGTTCAATATAATGGAAACAGACTAGAATTATCCATCACAGATCCTGGAAACTGAACTTTACATCAACATTAATTAAATTATGGCATCTTACTTATCAAATGATCCAGGTTTTTTTTTTTTTTCCTAAGTCAGGCGTGGCGTTCTGATGCCACACGGTAGCGCAGCGTGTCGATCAGGAGAGTGCCACTGTCTTTACCAGTACAAAAAAAAAAAAAAAAAAAAAAAAAAACACTAAGCGTAGTTTTCATTGATGTCATGCGACTTCCGCGCAGAACAGTTGAAGAAAAGCGACGAAGAAACAGCTAGAAAGAAAGAAGGAAAACATAGTGATAAAGCATTTGCCTGAAAATCGAGGGATCGCGGATTAAAATCCCGCTCAGACCAGTAAAATTTCTGTCCACCTTTAATCTGGCTTTTACCTCTCAACGATGTCAGGAGCCACCATAAACAGCACTTGGTTCGCATTCCACTTTAAACTGTAGGTTACCTTCCCTAGGCAGATAACAGTGATATATTAGAGACACGCAAGTCACCGAAGTGGCGTCCGATAGAAAGACTTGCCCTCGGCCTTTCACCCACACAAAATTATTACCATTCGCTACTCCCTGTTATCTAAATAATTGCCCACTTTCTAATACGAATTATCTGAGGGGTATGCTTTAACTGACTTTTTAAATATTTGTATTCCAGTTTACCCTTAGTTGTGCTTTGCCACTGTATTTCAATATAATATAGAAAACTTGGTCTGCCACTGCCGCTATTCTCTAACATTACTCAGTAGGTTTGGTGCTTGGTCGTTGAGGTGGACGTTGGAGCCACAGATTCTGCATTAATTAATACACTCCTGTGCACTTGGGGACATGTCTGTTGTGGGCAGTTCTTAGCGCTACTTTATAGCCTCGTGAATGAGATAGCTGCTACCAGAAACAGCAGGGGGATTTGTCTCTTCGTACGTTAACACCACTGATACCATCCATTCCGTCTGCACCTAGTCTTCCGCCATGTCACAACTCCGCAAATGAGCTAACCATGAAGTTAGATGCCACGACTCTTATCGAGGGCTCCTTCGTAGATATGCGAATGACCTGCGGTCCTGTAACTGCCTAACGCTAAACCCTAACTGCCTCGCGAATGTGGGCGTGACCTACACGCCTAATGCTCGCGGTTTTACACTTAACTCCTTGTCACATTCCTTACAATGTAGAGGTGAAACGGAAGTTTCTCGTAAATGTGACCTAATCATTGGTTTTTATTGTATAAAGCTATGCGACTTTCCGTATAGATATTTAAACAAACTAACGCCAAGGTGGATCCAGATAGCCGAAAGTTTTCTACTTACAACGACAATGGCACATAAACAGATAAGTACATCATCAGCACTACTCGGCACAGTGGCGAGGACATTAAACTTGGGTTTCAACGAGTCTCCTGTAAAAGAACATTCAGTAAAATAAGTAATTTAGTACTTTTATTTTCAACAAATGTCCAGAAAATATTTTGCCCAGGAGCCAATATTCGTCGACTCAAGCCATCATAACACAAGTTAGTTATTGCAGTAGCAAAAAATGTGTCCTCCATATCCGTCAAGTCCTCATGTAATTAATCTTAAGTGGATAAAGGCCTGCCTTGCTTCAGTTGCTTGTTTATGTAGAATAAGTTTTAATTTCTCTTTGTGCAGTTCATGGTTTTTGATTTTACTTTGCAGGTAACACATATTACTTACAAAGGCTCGTAGTGAACTGTTCTCGATGCAGTTGTCGAGAAAATTAGATTTCAAAATCCGAGTATTCAATAAAAAGTATCATTGTCTTCACCAGGAAGGCAACTGACTCTTGAAGTAGTAACGGATTCACACACTTGGAACTGACGTAGTGGGATAGTTCATCTGCTACATGTGCGTGCTTTAGTTACTTCTTCGAGAATCAGTTGCTTTCCTGACGATCACAATTAAAGCTCGGGTTTTGATAATGAATTAACGAGACAAGTGCATCGAGATTGGTTTAAAGAAAAAAACCGTCGTGAAAGACTTCGTAATTAAACGTGTTTCATTATTAATTTTTTATTGTGTAAATAAATCAATTCTATCAGACGCAGCAAAGGACTTGGAAGAGCAGTTGAATGGAATAGACATTATCTTGAAAGCTGCTACAAAAGTAACGAGAGGATAATGGACTGTAGTCGATTAAATCAGGTGGTGCTGAGCGAACAGATTAGAAAACGAGACACTTAAAGCAGTAGATGAGCTTTGTTGTTTTGGCAGTAGAAAATGATGATGACGAAGTAGGGAGAATACAAAATGTATACCGCGAGTGGCAAGGAAAGCGTTTCTGAAGAAGAGAAATTTGTTAACATCGAATATAGTTTAAGTGTTAGGATATATTTTTTGAAAGTATTTGTATGGAAGTGAAACATGGACAATAAACAGTTTAGACCAGAGTAGAATAGAAGCTTTTGAAACGTAGTGCTACAGAAGACCGCTGAAGACTAGATTGGTTGATCATGTAACTAATGAGGAGGTACTGAACGGAATTGAGGAAAAAACGAAATTTGTGGCATAATCTGACTAGAAGATGGAATTGGTTGATAGGACACATTCTGAGACATTAAGGGACCACCAACATAGTACTGGAGCAAGTGTGGATGGTAAAAATCATAGAGGGAGACCAAGAGTGAATACAGGACGCAGATTCAGAAGGATCTAGGTTGTAGTAGTTACTCGGAGATAGAGTTGTACAGGAGAGAGTATCATGGAGAGTGTAACGGGACATTCTCCTCTAGCATTACTTTTCCTGAACAGTGGTTGTCGATACCAGTATTCCTTTTCGAATTTTGGACAGGTTAATATTATCTCAGTTGCTTTTCTGAAAACTTTCATATAATGTTATACACAGTATGCTATATTTCAAGCTCAAATTTATGAAAAGGAATTATTGTATAAAATATTTTAATTCGATGTTATAATCGATAAGCACAAGTTTTCAGTGTATAGTTACAATTATTATTATTATTATTATTATTATTATTATTATTACTAGAAACATTTGAAACTACGAATTATTTGCACACTTACAATTTCTGTTATTAATTACGCACTACTGTACTGTTTACTATGTTCATTTCTTGATTCATTTATGAAATAATAATCGAAATTAATAATGTAACGAAAACCAGAAGGAATTCATTTGTTAAGAAGACTTGTAAACACTTTCGAATGTTGTTATTTCCACAGAATGTGGGAGTCGTAAACTTGTCTCTGATGTGATCGGACGTATTTTTGTACAATAGGTGCGAATAATGTAATTCCGGCTTTTTTAATGTGAAAAATCAAAATAGTGTATGATATAGTAAAATGTGATAAAATCAGTGGAAAATATATTTACGTAAAAATTTTTGTAACAACAATCTTCCAAATTATTTAGTTCAAACCAACCGTGAGGACCTGTTGTTAGATTTTCAGCTTCAAGAATCAGACCCCTAGAAAAGAACTACTGGAGCCATCTCAAAATGACAAGCTAAGTTAACGTGAAAGTTCATTGTAATCTTCGGTCCTCTCAAATCTTCATAAAAGACTTTGCTTATAAATTACTTGGACTTGTTTAGTGTGGACAATATATGGAGGAAGGAAGGAAGGGGGGGGGGGGGAATTACAAGAGATGCACACAACAACAACAATAACATTTTGTGGAAGGATGCAAACTGTGTTACAGTTCGATCTAAATGTAAGCGCTGTAGTAAAAAAAATAGAAAATTAGCATAATTTGAAAGAAATCTGAAAATACAAAGCCTTCTGCCGAGGCCGCTTTGGCATTTAATAAGTAATCCTCAGAAGGTAAATGTGGATTGCAATTCCCCAAGACGACTAAGATGATGCTCGTCCCACGCAGTCCAGAGTTAATTGCATCAGCCATCGCTTCACACACACACACACACACACACACACACACACACACAAACATTCATGACTGATGTAGGAGTGAAGTGCGTGCCTGGAAACTAAGAGGTCACCGGATCGAATACCGGTCTGACCACTGACATTTTCAGTCTGCCCTCATTCTACCCTTCACCTCTCAACGATGAGGAGTCGTCAGTGGCGACACGTTGTAGGAACTGCACGTTAAACTGTAGGTCCCGTTTCCTTAGTTGGATAACTGGGGTAGGTCATGGACACGCACTTGTCGCTTACCATCGGCATAAGGAACCTGACTTGGCGGAAGGTGACACACACAGTGTTTGGTTTGCGCGGCCGCCACGCGGGTTCTCGCTGGACGCGCTGCAGCAGCGCCCCGCGCCGCGCCGCACCTCGCCGCGCCTCGCCGCCACATAATACAACAATGCGATTCCGGCCGGCCGATAAGGCGGGCAAAACTATCTCGTTTTCCTTTCATTGGTATTCCGTGGCGCTTTTTCCGCCCCTTTTCTGCGGTTATCGTAAATAAGCTATACAAATAATCATATCTCGGCGACTGTTTTGCATGTTGTTTTGTTCCTGACGAATATCCCGGGAGGCGGCCGCGCCGCGACTCTATCGTTCCCATCGTGAATAAGTAATCGCGCGCCATTTGAGCGGCGGTTGCGGCGGTGGCGGCGAGTTGAACAAAGAGCGGCCGGCCGCAAGGTGACCCCGCCGGGGCCCGGCCGGCGCTATCGCCCCCCCCCCCCCCCCCCTCGAGCTCCCTTATCTGCCGTCTCCTGTCCCCTGCTGTCCGCCGGCGACGCTGACCGCCCGCGCATCAGTCAGCCGCCAACAGCTGTCACAGCCTGCTGGCCTCATCCCGCTGACGTCTTGGTCACCCGCGCGGCCGGCGGCCTCGTGCGAGGTTGCGCATAGCACACGAATTACTCACCGTCTACTGCGCTATGTGGGCGCGGCACTTTCGGTGCTTGGAATACTGTACAAGGGCAAACAGAAACGTTTTTAGCTCTTTACAGAGAAAACGTTTTTAGTGTACACGTCTTATTAGATTTATTTTTCTTTACCCAGACAGTAATTGAATGTTCTGAGACGTCACCGGGCTCACTTGCTTCAGTCCATTTTAACCTAGTCGCCGCCGTCTGCATCTTCCAGGCAACGAACTTCTTCACCTAAAAGTGATTATGCCAGTTGCAAAAACCTCGCGGTGATGAATTTCCCTTAACCATCCAAAATTAACCGCTACCTCTTTAAGAACTAATCTTTAAATGCTTGTGCGCACTCTTTACAGTGGGGAATCTGCAAAACAAATAACTCACTCAAATTACCGCTATCTGACTGGAATAATATGTTGGTAACAATTTTGAGCTGATTGGTTATATATTCTAAGATATGGATTAGAAACGTACAACTTAATGATGTATGTGAAAGCGTCGAACAGAAACAGACTAAACTCAATATTCACATTTAATCATAAACACATTTATGAGATCAGTATATTATTGAATAAGCAAAACATTTGATAATTAGCGCCATTCAAATTTATATAAAGATTAAATGGAGAGCAGTGTAGCTCCCCTAACTGTTACTACTTCGTGCCCTCCTAAGAATTTACTCCCTCCCGATGTTCAATGTTGAGTGACAATTATGAAATCGCGTACCGTAATACTTGATCGGAACAGTGACTAGAAGTTGGCGACTAAAATCCAGAAGGCGACACATTCATTACCACTGCAAAGGAGGTGAGACAGACGACCGTCCTGGGCTTCACAAGTGTGAAATCAGGTCCTCGCCGTAAGTAAGACTGTGATGCGCCGAGCCGGCCAGTGCAGATGTTCAGAGATGAGACAGTCAGCAACCGAGTAGGACTCAGTCGATCCAGACACTTTGGCATCCTAACCGCAAGGGCTTCTCTGATGCGGACACCTTCACGTCCTACTGGCAAGTCTTCTGCTGCAGACACTTCCACGTCCTAATTGCTAATGTCTCTCATGTGGCGCTCACTTACGCCCTGAGTTTTCCTCGCTGCCTGAACTGTGCCAGCCGCCAATCGCAAAATTACGAACCACTGTGGTCCAACCACAAGGATATCGCCAAAAATTGCGTATTTTCCAATCTCCAACGATGGCATGTAAGCTCTCCTCTACCACCAGAAAGCATTCATTTCAACGCTGGAAACTGAAATCACAATGCTTTACGCAATCCGCACATTCTCCCGCCAATGTCCATATCCTCACAACACGATTCGAAAAACTCAGAAAGGAGTGCTACGAGTCTAGAGTTTGTCCCCGCCCGTGTCCGGACCTTAGTCGCCAACAATCGTTGTGGGAGGACACTGCTTGCCGTCCCCTGGGGGCTTTGGCCTTTCCTCACTTCCCGGAATCTCATACCACCCGTCTGTGGTCCAGTCCACTGTGTCGGACACGGTTCCTGACTGACACAAATTCCAATTTATCCACATGCTATTGACGCACTGCCCCTGCCCATTACCCTCACTACTCGCAGCGATCGCTGATTCCCGTAGGAGTCCATACTTGTTTGTGAATTCGGTCTGAAAGGGTCATTGGCCGTCTCGCCCTGGTGTGACTTAAATTTTCAACTTTCCCCACTGATTAATTTCAGTGCCCGCTAGCAGTTAATGTTATTATGTCTTTCATTAAATACAATTTTTTGTTCCCATTTGCTTTTTATCGGCAGTGAACAAATGCGAAACCCCTTCGCACAATGTTTTCTCTGAACTGATCCTTCGTGTAAAACCTATCGTACTCTGTCTCGCGATATGTCAACGGTGTCGGACAATTCATTCTCCTTTAATAGCGCTCGTTCAATACGACACGTGTGCCTCCTGGACACTTCAGTCTGTTGGGATTTTAGGATGTCTTTCGGCGCCGGCACACTGGCGCAGCGTGTTAGGCCAGAGGAACTGCTCATTGTAATACAAAAACTGAAAAAAGTATTCAACGATGAACTTGAACAGGTGTCATGTGACTTCCGCCCAGAAGAAATGGTGAGAACAACAATGATCAAAATGAAGGAAAATAGAAAAAGCGCCATGACCATTCGACTACCGACCTCGTTGTGTTAAATGTTGGCACGCTAGTTCAGCGCATTCGGTCGTCGTAATAATAATAATAATAATAATAATAATAATAATAATAATAATAAACTGAGTGAAGTATTCAACGACGAGACAAGCGACGAGAACAGTAACAAGGAAAATGAAGAATAAAAAAAAATTAGAAAGACGGTCAAGACCACCGTTCACGATAGACGAAAAAATCAGAGTTTGAATCGCGGTCCAGCACAAATGTTCAAGTTCCGCCACTGATTAATTTCAATGTCCACTGGCAGCTAGTGTCATTATTCCTTTGATTAATAGTTATATAAGGCTGTAGGATCAAAAATTTTGTCTGTTCTTACGCACATGTCCGAAAGAACAGACAGCACATATATAATGTGATTATTTCCATCGTGTACAAACTGAAGGGCCTGATCGATGAGAGGATACAGAACAAAGATATAATGAACTTATGTTCGGCAATGCATGGTTTCCAACCTAGAGACCATTTATTCAATCATACTTTATTACAGAGACTGTGGTCTAATACGCACTGCACCATGCAGTCACAGTTACAGTATGCATGGTTTCCTCCTAGAGGACGGTACTGTTCGTCATACATCATGCCCTAGCGCCTTCGCCTGCCATAATAATTAGTAATGTTGTGTGCGATGCACTTCTCTTGCTGACTCAACTTCTAGCGGATATGATACAGTGTTGTGCACATTGCTTTCATATTCGAATTGATAGCTTGCTGACATGGTATTTACTTACGGAAAGACAGATGGCAAAGGGCCACAGGCAGAAAGGTTGTATCAAGAGACCTATCCTCGCCGACGAAAACGACTGCGTTCAACGTTTGCAACAGTGCTCCGCAGTTTTTCTGAGACAGGGTCGTTTCAGGAAGCAGGACATCATGGAGGACATACCCGAAATGTTCGGATAACCAGACCTGGAGGAAAATTTGATTAACACTGTGGAAAGCGACCGCCGTGTCAGTACCAGGCAGTTGTTGTGCCAGTACAGGCTAAGCCGGACGACAATGTTGAATATTCTCCATGAAAATTGCTACTACCCTTATCACTGAGGCTGTGTCCTACGTGAGCGACAGAAGCGACCGACAGCAAGCGACTTCTGGATACGCGACACTCCAGCGACAAGCAGCAGAATCGGGCGAAAAGCTAGGGTGTCCTGCATGCGAGCGACCATGTCGCGCCACAAGATGGCTGCTTAGAGCCAACCAGTTGTATCCATAAAACGGCTCCGCTAAACTGTAGAATACTGTAGTTGGAGAGTGAGGCTACAAAATTAGGTTTACTTAAGAAAATAAAGCGAAAAGGAATGCTGTGCATGAAATTTTCAAAGGGAGGAATCTCCATGGAGAATTTCAAAAATATCGTCAACTACGAAGATCACCAGACAAATTCTTCGAATACACGTGAATGAGCAGAGGTACATTCGACTATTTCATCAATAAATTACATACGAATGTTTTTTACATGATCAAGAACTTTTAACAGCCAATACATTTGGAAGAATGCCTGATTACATGAATAACTACCCTAAACACACACATAAATACACAGACTGATAACGCAACATAACACCTAGTTGTGGTGTAGCGGTGGCGTTATAGTTCGTGATTACGTGCTTCGAAAACGTCCTGGGTTCCTGTTATATTTTAACTGACTCAATTACAATTCTGTATAATAAGTTTTATGGATACTGTTTACACTGCGTCACTAAGTATATTTTTAAGGTTTTGCCAAAGAACTTAATCTTTGAGTATTTACGCACCTATCCCAATATACCACACACACTAAATTGCTAATAAATTCAATGTACTATGACATTTTACAGATATTTGATGTTGCGAACATAATTCATCAACAATCAGTGTTAAGGCCAAGCGTTGCAATTAATCTAAATAGTTTGTAAAAGTGAAGCACGCAAAATTTTTGAAAATGATGTCAAACGTTTTGTGAAGTGATTTGTCTAAAAATATGAAATAAAAAATATTAAGGAAACCTTTGGTGCACTTCATTTTCTGTTCATGATTTGAAGCATCATTCAAAGGCACGTAGAACGTTTCTCTGATCTATTTATATCTTTTACACAAATTATTTCATAAAATATTTGAGTGATTTCTGTCAATTTTTATTTTCAGATTTTACGCAGAAAGCACGATCTTACTGACTCCTCGTTTGCCTTCCTAGCGTACTTGATTCGAAGGAAGCCTTTTTGACATTTAAATACCGCACCAATGTATCATTTTATGTGCAAAATAGCTAGGCCTTGAATAGATGAAATTTTTGACACTTCATTTTCATAGCTCGGCAGCAGCTTTCCGTGAAATATTTCAATTTTTCCTCAACTCATTAATTAAGTTTTCGTTAATTACCCGGATTACTTTCAAGGTGTTACATATTTTCATGCAAACTAGACCTCACGCTGGTCACTTTGATAACATACCTGTTTCTCTCCTTTTGCTTGTTCACAAAAACGTGTCGAGTGTTAATCAAATGATAAGATAGTATGTTACAATTTCACACGCTATTAGGTGATTTTGTACGCAGCCAATAGCGTCATCTTATATCGGGAGACGTTTCCTTTGGAGACGTGGGGACGAGTAAATGGGAAACCTTTACGGCGTTCGTATTCGAGACGGAAGGTCTGCCAGGAGAGAGGCGGCGGCCGGGCTCGGACTGTGCTTTGTGGCGCCGTCCCGCGGGTTGGTGCCCCTGCAGAAAAGTCGTGGCGGCGGGTTATCTGCGAAGAGGCGCGCGCCCCACAAAACGGCGGCTTATCGCGGGATGCGCTGACAGCCCGCATCTCGGCGCGGCCCGGAAGTTGCGCGGCCACGCACAAATTACTGTAGGCGCCTTATCTGCTGCGGCGGCCGCGCGACCGTCGCGTCGTTAGCGCTGGCGCTCGCGCAGGGACACGGCGCGCAGATGGCCGCGGGCCGATGCAGGCGCCCCTGATGGACGGCCCGCGATTGCCCGCCTGCCTGGAAACGAGCCGTTCCGGCCAAATGCGCACCGCCGCCGCAATTAATAACGGCCGGACTCGGAGTTGCCGCTCGGGCGAAAGCGCGCCCAGTCCGCGCTGCAGGTGGGCGCCCTCTCCTTTCTACACACGTCCTGAGTAGGAACGGCTAGCACTTCACTCAGCTAGCGGTAGGAAGTGACATCAATGGGAAGCGCAGCGAAGCCAAGTTGCAATGGCTCCACGAAAAATGTGAAGAAATCGAAAACGAAATGGTCTTCCAAAGAATCGATTCAGCGTAAACTAAAGTCACAACACGTTTCGGTGAAATGAAAAGCAACAGCGTCAACATTAATACTGCAGTGTGAATTCCACTGTTAAATCAGATAGGTGGAAAGGGTACGTCGAAGGCCTCTACGAGTGGGCGGACTTGTCTTATGACGTGACTGAAGAAGAATCGGAAGTCGACTTGGAAGACATAGGGGATCTAGAATTAGAGTCAGAGTTCGACAGAGCTTTGTAAGACTTACTGTCGAATAACCCAGAATGGATAGACCACATTCCTTGGGAATTTCTTAAATCAGTGGGGAAGTGGCAAGTTGCTAGGTAGGTGCTACGACTCTGGAGACATCAGATTTAAAAAAAAAAAATGAATTCTCATCCACACAATCTCTAAGATGGGAACAGAACGTAAGTACGAGAACTGTCGGACTATCATCTTATCGGTTCATGCATCCATGTTGGTGACATCAATAATATAGGCCTACAGAAGAACGAAGAGATAATTGATTATCTGTTAGGGTATATTGGGCATTCATAAAGATAAAGACACGTGGCAGACAATTCTGATGATGAGATTGATAATGGCAGCAAGACGTAGGAAAAAGCAACACACGTTCGTAACACCTGACAACTTTGAAAAAACTTTCCATAACATAAATTAGTATTAGATGTTCGAAATTTTGAGAAAAGTTCGTAATAGCTATGCGGAAAGACAGATAATACGGAATATTTTCAAGAACCAAGAGAGAACAATGTGAATGTAAGCCCTAGAACAAAGCGCTCGCTTTAAAAAAGGTGTAACACGAGGATGTAGTCTTTCGGCCATATTTTTCAATCCGTACATCAAAGAAGCAATAGCGGAAATAAAAGAAAGGTTCGGCAGTGCGATTAAAATTCAGGGTGAAAGGATACCCATGGGATACTTCTGGGACATAACAATCGAACCGCTCCTATAACTTCTGGATGGGGATGACAGGTCAGACGGAATTGTCGCCTACGCAGATGACCTATTAGTTGTAGTCACTGCAAACAACAGAGCCCAGTTAGAAGGGAAAGCCAGTGGATTACTACAAACAATTACTCAGTGGTGTCACAACAACAAACTCAGGATAGCCGAAAACAGAACAACATACACTTTGTTGAAAAGCCGGCCGCGGTGGCCGTGCGGTTCTGGCGCTGCAGTCCGGAACCGCGCGACTGCTACGGTCGCAGTTTCGAATCCTGCCTCGGGCATGGGTGTGTGTGATGTCCTTAGGTTAGTTAGGTTTAAGTAGTTCTAAGTTCTAGGGGACTTATGACCTAAGATGTTGAGTCCCATAGTGCTCAGAGCCATTTGAACCATTTGAACTTTACTGAAAGGATCACTCCAAAGGAATCCTTCGGTTAAAATTGGGGACACAAACATCAAACGAGCACGCATTACGCGCTATCTTGGGGTACACATAGATGAAAAATTGAATTTCCACGAACACACAAGGCTGACAACAGACAAAGCAGAAAAAATACGCTACAAACTGGTGAGACTAAATTCAAAACAGTACAGACTACCTCTACCAGTCATACGTACATACCACTGTGCGCTCTTCGAATCAGTACTCAGCTTTGCAGCTAGCACGTGGGCACATAGACTGAACGTGGTCACCAACAAAGCATCCGTCAGACGAGGGCAGAGAAGTGTCCTACTTAGGCTATCTGGAGCCTTCGGTACCACCTCAGCGGATGCACTGTGTGTGGTGCTCGGAATATGCCCCATAGATATCACGATCAAATACAGAGCTGCGAGGTACTGGTTAAAGGTGGGGAGACTAGATAAGGTACACACAATAACCGGTGTGCCCATAGAGACGATACGTCACCTTAAAAGTTGGCGTTTGGATACATGGCAAGGTGAGTGGGATGTAAGTGATAAGGGACGTAGGCTGCACGACTTCCTCCCTGACATAAGGGAGCGGTTGAGAATGAGACATATCGATCCCAGCCGCGGTATGGTACATTTCTTAACCGGGCACGGACCTTATCCCACGCACTTAAACCGCGTGAGTCTGAGGCAGACACCTACATGCACATGCGGGGAAGAAGGTTCCCCAGAACACACTGTCTTTTTCTGCGGGCAATACACGAACAATAGACATACACTACACTTAGATTCCACAGATACAGACATAGATATATACACAGAAATAAGAGACGAAGAACAATGGGCACAATTAAACGCACTGACAAACAGTATTTCAAAAACAACACATGAAGAGTATATGCGGACACGACATCACAGACATGCCTATGTGCAGCGTAACAGAAATCTCCAGAGGATGGACAGCGATACCCACAGTGACAGCGAAAATAGTGAAAATGAGGAGGAACTGGAGGAGGAAGCTGAGATGTGACAGTAAATAAGCAAATTGCTGGCAATCTAGCCAAGAAAACACCAAATGCTGTACAAGGATGCGCACCTAATGTAGTTAATACATAGGATTAGTAACAAATAGGATAAGAAACATTATTTCTCTACTAATAACCATTTGTGTGTGTGTGTGACTGGCGGTCAACGGCTCGATGAAACCATTCCGAGGTATTTACCGTTAATCACACTCGGTGATGGTACTAACATATCTCTCATATATCCTATCTTCTTT
The DNA here is from genome assembly GCF_023898315.1 of Schistocerca nitens. Lineage (NCBI taxonomy): Eukaryota > Metazoa > Arthropoda > Insecta > Orthoptera > Acrididae > Schistocerca > Schistocerca nitens. Next base: position 375,175,658 of record NC_064619.1, read on the forward strand.
TTATATTCTTCTTAAAAACAACAAAATTTAATTTATATTTCAACCTCAAATTATTGTTATTTTGAATCATTCTTTGTAAATGTTGTAGATAAAACAAAAGAAAAGAAAACTGTAAAAAGATGAAAAACGAAAATTGTAAGATGTACGACCTGTTTTAAACATCAGGTAACAGGTCTATAATTTGGCAATAAATAAATAAAATAAATACCCATGATAACATTCACTGATGACATTGTTATCCCCAGGTGAAGAGCAATTACAGTATCTGCTGAATAGAATGAACAGTCTAATGCGTACAGAAATGGACTGAGAGTAAACCGAACAAAGACGAAAGCAGTGAGTAGTAGCAGAAATAGGATCAGCAAAAAGTTTAACATCATAAGTTGTGACGACGAAGTTATGGAATTCTGTTACCTAGGTAGCAAAGCAGCAAATGACGGACGTAGCAAGGAGGACATAAAAAGCAGACTAGCACAGACAAACTGGCCATTCCTGGCCGGAAGAAGACTACAAATATCAAATATCGCCCTCAGTTTGGAATAGTAGATTCTGAGGGTGTACATTTAGAGCACAGCGTTGTATGGTAGTGAACAATCGACAACTGGAAAACAGCAAAAGAAGAGAGTCGAAGCGTTGGTGCTATAGAAGGGTACTGAAAATTATGTGGACTGATAAGAAATAAAGAGGTTCTCTGCAGAATGGGCGAGAAAAGGAACGTCAGGGGAACACTGACTAGAAGACAGGACTGAATGATAAGACATTTTTGTAAGACATACCATAATGTGCTCTAGAAAGTAAAAATTAGGGGAAGACAAGGATAGCAATATATCCAACAAATAATTGAGTACGCTGTGTGCGAGTCCTACTCTGAGATTAAGAGGTTGACACAGGAGAGGAAGTCGTGGCTGGCCGCATCAAACCGGTCAGAAGACTGCTGACCCAAGAAAGCTGGTGTAGAAGTGACAGTAGTCGTCATGTGAAGCTCCACCGGTGATGAAAGGCACGACGGAGAAGCGTGTGTATCTCCCACGCGGTTGTATGGAATGAGCGCAGTAAGATGGCTCGACGACGAGACGGGACAGATTGGCAGAAAGGAGTTATCGTATTTCGACGTGCCTTGATCACATCGTGGGTGAAGTCGCTCTTTTTGTTGATGCACACAACGTCTCTATAAAGAGGGGTGTATCACCTGCTTGCTGCGGCAAGGGTGTCCTAACGGCATGCTTTGGTCACTACGGTACAGTTCGTGTTTGATGCTGTTTTCCGACATGGGCGCCTATCCACAAATTGGTCCTCAACACAGTCCCTAAAAGTTACGCCGTATGTTGTAAACACTAATAACCCGCATACTACCAAATGTGCTTTGAACCGGAGTGTACCATGAGTCCTGTGTTTTTCAGAGATCCCGCTATTCCTTTGTGATAAACAGCTGTAGGCTCTCATGTGAACCTACCCGGTATTTCAGAATCAGAGTTCACTGTCCTAACCACTGCACCACTTTACTCTCTCACCCACGCCTCCTGGCCCAAATCCCGTAATGACGTGTGACGGCAGTGAGCGAAATAATGTGTAGCTTTTTTTTTTTTCCAAACCGTATTCCGCTATTATACGCAATGCCTCATGTGTCAAGAGTTCATACTGTGTTATATCTAGGATGCGGTAAAAAGTTCGTTTCGTCTACCGTGGCATCGCGCTTATTCCCGCCTTTGGCCGCGCTCAGAATCCACATACCACTTCGTCATAAACCTCACAATCTAGTTTAGGGACAACTTCACCTTCACAGCGTTTGTTTGAGTATCTAATTTGAGCCAATTTGATGTATTATAAATGTTTCATGTGTTTTTGTTTATTATTTTGTGTTTAGTCTTAATAAATCATATTGTTATTTTGGACAGAACTTTCATTCTGTTAATCGGTAGAGCAACCCATCATTTCTCACTACGTTAATGAAACCTTCCTTTATTTAACTTATTTATCAAATTAAATTATTGCAGGTGCCAAACTCTTTTCTACTCCACTTGCAGGGTTGATTACAGTCAGTTCGCGTATATTTTTTAATCCATGTGCAACAGCAAAAGTCGGAGTTAGAATAGGGGGGGGCTTAGAGTATCATTTCATATGTAGATTCTAGAAGAATTTAGTGTTAAATACACTGCTTGCCCCGGCACCTCGCAACTTCTCACAAATCCAAAGTCAACAATTAAAAGTCCTGCAGCTATCTACTTTCTGAAAGTTTATGAGTGCCGACCACTGGATTGGAAAATCCTCACGGCCAACAATTCATACATTGCCTCCAGCTGGTTCCTAGCAATTTCCGCAGATCGTTTGCGAAACGACAAAATAGGAATACAGTTTAAAGTTAGTAGGCAAAAAGTCGTTCAAAAGCACCACATTCACGTTACCGTGGAAACAAACATAATTTACTGAATTACATTTCATCAAGTCCGCTTCGCTCGTTGAACAGCACCTCCCTCTAAACACTGCACCCGGATGTTGTATAAGACCCCTGTCCAGTCAGGATGTGCACTTTCTCTTTAACGCAACACACACCTACACAAAACGAAAAAGGATTCAACAAAATTAGGCACCCGCTTACAGGAATTCACTTCCTAATTCTCTCAGCTTTCCTTACTGAAAGAAATACTTTGTGAGTTACTCGATCTCCGAACAAGAAATCGCTAACACTCTCGAATCAGCACCTACGATCCAGAAAGCTTACTACTACAATTCCCCGGACGGGTGCCGATCGACCTCTGATTTCGCTAGCCCAGTTTCAACATTCGGCCCTTTCGGATAAGCAGACTCTTTTGCGTCAACAGGTTAGCTGTTTCATTGGTCATTTCTCGCGCTTACTAGTAACACTCCAATTCAAACTGCTGGCTGCTGCCAGGGCCTTTCAAAACTTGATTTCCAATGGTTGCTGGAAAGCACCTGCCATCCTTGGGAAATTACAAGCGTTTGACTAGACGTGTAGGCTCTGACCACAACACATTTAGGAAGAGCCAATCATCTGCAGGTCGGAGGTAGCCACCTTCTACCCGATACCGGAAACCAGTTCCGGAGGCGCGGTTCAGGAAATGGTATGGTTCAAATGGCTCTGAGCACTATGGGACTTAACTTCTGAGGTCATCAGTTCCCTAGAACTTAGAACTAATTAAACGTAACTAACCTACGGACATCACACACATCCATGCCCGCGGCAGGATTCGAACCTACGACCGTAGCGGTTGCGCGGTTCCAGACTGTAACGCCTAGAGCCGCTCGGCCACCCCGGCCGGCAGGAAGTGGTATGTTGCAGGGTAGTAATGTTACATTTGAACAGGCGAAGCCGTTCAGAAGCGGAGAAGCCCACACGGACTTGGCCACCCCTGTGGTGGAGCGCGCGGCTAACGAGCTGCGTACGCGCGCGTGTGTGCGCCGAGCTGATGAGCGGGAATGCGATCGCCGGCGCGATGGCCGCTCCCGGGCGCCGCTAATCGGCCGGCGCGCATCGCGGCCGCATCTCGTGTCCCCGCGGCCACCTGGCTGCGCTGACCTGCGCTGCGCACGCGCGGCCGGCGCGCCGACCTCTCGCTCAGCCCCCTCCGCACATCCGCACTCTCGAGACCCAGATCCGCCGCGGTCACCAGAGCAGCTCTACCCTACAGTCTGACCGCACTATTCCAGTTTTTGCTCAGTAACCAAGTTACTACGACTAAGCTCCGATCAAACCTGATACTTCTCTCAGAAATGGACAGGCATGTGTCTCGTTTTCAGGAAGCGTACAAACCTCCAAATACATCCATTCTCTGCAAACTACGGTGAAGTACGCGGCACAGGGTATCTGCGATTGTACCACGTATTAGGGCTTCTTCCCATTCCATTCGAATATGGAACACGGGAGGAGTGACTCTTTACGTGCCTGTGTTGGCGCTGTAATTGATCGAATCTTGTCCTTGCGATCCTATGGGACCGATACCGAGAGGCTTAATTGTGGTTCTTGAAACGTTGTAAGTAAGCGAGATATTTGACGTATACTACCTGATCAGAATTATCCAGACCTCCCTATCTATCGCGGAATTGATCACTAGATCCCATGAGATGCGGACCGTCCTTTATAAACGGAGGGAAGGAATGTTGTGTTCTCAGTAGGGAAGCACCAACAGCAGGACGGCTCGGCCAGGAGAACTCAGTGACTTCGGCTGTGCGCTAGTCACTGGGTATCAGCTGAGTATCACATCCAATAGCGACATTCAGATCCTTCTAAAATTGCCCAAGTCGTCTGTTGGTTATGCGATTGTGAGGTGAAAACGTGAAGAGGAACCGGACAGACCTCTATTGTCGGACAGGCACCATCGAACATTTTGGAGGCAAGTTGTAAAAATTGCGTGAAATCAGCGGAAGGAACTATATGTGATTTCCAAAGTGGTACCAGCCGTCCAGCTAGCACAATGTGCGTAGGGAGTTCAAAAGAATGGCATACAACGGTCGATGAGAAATCTCATAAGCCACACATCTCTGCAGTCGGACCCAGGTGAAGCCTGAGGTGGTGTACAAGGCGACACCACTTGACAGTGGACCACTGGGATCGAGTGACTGGGAGTAATGAATCACGCTATACTCTACAGCAATCTGATGGAAGGGTCGGTGTACGTCTGTAGAACGTTCTTGGCGTCGTGTGTAGGGTCAACACTGAGGTTCGGAGGAGATAGTGTCTGGATATTGTTTATTCTCGTGTTTAATGTGTGGTTCCCTTATTGCACTTTAGAAAATGCTGACTGCTGAAGGATATGACATATCTTACAGCAATGTGCACTGCATGCAGTAGAAAACAGTCCGGAGACAATGTTTGTACCATGGTGACAATACACCCTATCATATGAGGCAGTGGTTTGTGGAGAATAATATTCCTGAAATGTGCTGGCTTGTCCAGAGTCCCAACCGAAACCCACTGGGACACATTTGGGACGAGTCAGAAAGTCGGCTTTGCTCCAGACCCCAGCGTCCATGAGTATCTTCTCTGGTTTCGGCTCTTGATGAAGAATAGGCTTCCATGCCGCCACTGGAATTCAGACACTTCACTGAAAATATCCTCAGCAGAGTTCAAGTCGGCCGGCCGATGTGACCGAGCGGTTCTAGGCGCTTCAGTCCGGAACCGCGATGCTGCTACGGTCGCAGGTTCGAATCCTGCCTCAGGTATGGATGTGTGTCATGTCCTTAGGTTAGTTATGTCTAAGTAGTTCTAAGTTCTAGGGGACTGAAGACCTCATATGTTAAGTCCCATAGTGCTTAGAGCCATTTCAACCATTTTGAAGAGTTCAAATGGTTCAAATGGCTCTGAGCACTATGGGACTCAACTGCTGTGGTCATCAGTCCCCTAGAACTTAGAACTACTTAAACCTAACTAATCTAAGGACATCACACAACACCCAGCCATCACGAGGCAGAGAAAATCCCTGACCCTGCCGGGAATCGAACCCGGGAACCCGGGCGTGGGAAGCGAGAACGCTACCGCACGACCACGAGATGCGGGCTTTGAAGAGTTCAAGCCGACATAAAGGACAAGGGTGGAGCAACCCGCATTAATGTCCAGTAACAGGTATCCGGAAACTTTTGATCAGATAGTGTGTATTGAAAAGCGCCCACCAGTTCAGCTCTTCCAGCGTCTCCGTGACACTCTGCCATGGGTCAAACAAACCTGTGACAATTAGCGTTGCCTTCTTTGCATACGTTTGATATCCCAAGGTAATCCAATTTGGTATGGATACCACACACAACTGAGCAATATTTTATGGTGGGTCACACACATGCTATTCATTGGCTACCCATTACATTGAGCTTCGGAGAGTACTCATGGTCGCTGTAATTGCTCGACATGTACAGGGTGAGGCACGTAAGAAGTAACACGCCTTTTATTTCGTGAACGGTTACACATATCGAAACGCGGTTTTCGGCAAATGTTAGAACATCGAGGGGCATGTCTGTTTTTGTTTGGTTAATGTTTTAGCACTGTTATCGACTGAGATGTTGAACTAAGCACGTTTTTTTAATGGAACCGTATACTTTTTATAACTGCATTCGATAGCTCTTCAGAAGACAGTTACATTGATAAAGCGTTTGTTAATGTTGACGTTGAAACCTGTGGTATAAAAATCGAGAAATGTCCTAAAATTTGAGAGTACGGTGGCTGGAAACGGCATCAACGGGACAAACACTGCCAAGCAGGCATCTCGGACAAAGCTGCATGGTTGTATAGTGTAACATAGGCGTGCTCGACGAGAATAAAGCTTTATCTTCCCTTGAACCAACTTACGATCTAGATGCAAATTCATCTACGAATGTAGTATATGGAAACACGACATAGGCTAAAGTCTAGCGTATCACAAATTCTTAGGAAAACTATATCACATCTGCGTATCCTCCCAGGTTTACGTCAGCTGAAAGAGGAAAACAACTGTTCATTATTCAAAAATAAAGACGTCTTACGCACTACAAAAGGCAACTACTGTATGAAGTAGCTAAATGTTAGAAGGAAGATATTCCTGTACGTGGCTAAGTGCTTCTTAGAGGAAAAATACATGCTGTCTTACAACTGTTTCTAACTACTCGCTCTACGTTATATCATATGGGATACATTCGTGGGACTAAACTCTTATTAAAAATACTTTGGCGACCACCTGTATACCGAAAAAGAAACATTCTTCTTAACGAAACGCCGTTTCTTGCTGCACGTAAGCGCATAACGGCAGTGTTACCAGCTACTTGCAAAACACGCAATGCCGTACACACGTATATGAAATAAACAATTTACTAACAATGATTTGGTGACAACCCAAAACTTGTAACATAAATTTTGTCTTAAAAAAAAAAATCCCGACCGACGTGGCACAGTGGTTAGCACACTGGAATCGCATTGGGAGGACGAGGATTCAAACCCGCGTCCGGCCATCCTGATTTAGATTTTCCGTGATTTCCCTAAACTGCTTCCGGCAAATGCCGGGATAGTTCCTTTGAAAGAGCACGGCCGACTTCCTTTCCCATCCTTCACTAATACGATGGGACCGATGACCACGCTGTTTGGTCCCGTCCCTCACCCCTCCCCAAATCAACCAACCAATCAACCAACCAAAAAAACAACTTTGGCCTTTATTTAGGTATGTGTTCAAAGTATTGACCATGAACTGAAAGGTGCATCTGCAATCGCCGTTCGAAAGAACGATGAACAGATGTAGTTACAGTGGATGATGCGGTAGAGCTGCAAAACCCGCGCGGGCAGACGCCTGAAGATAGACGCTAACTGTTCCGCGGTATACTACTTCCAAATTTTCAAGAACCAATATTAAGAGAGAACCCTTTTATGTATAACGATCATAAAGTTACTAAAACGATTATCATTCTGCAACTACTCATGACAGACTTCAAAATTTTAAAAAATTCAAGTCAGCCAGACGATGACACGCCGTCGACATTACTTACAGAACAATAATGATTTTTAGCAGCTTTGTTGTGCTTGTATGTAAAAATGTGTTTTATAAAACCATGGAGCTCAACTTAAAGAAAATTAAGAGACCAGTTAAGCCCCGTAAATACCGATTCCACATGTAACGCGAATACATAATTAGTTATAGCGTGCACAAAGGCATTTGCATACTAATTCTTTCTGTTCTTCATACGCCAATGGATCGGGAAGAGACCCTAATGTGTGGAATTCTCTTCCATCCATTTGACACCGGTGCATGGATGTCAATAGAGCAGTGTGAAGGTCAACCACCGAAATGTACTTTCATTCATGGAGACTGCGGCTGTCCGGCGAGTTCGGGCCCAGACAGTCCGGACAGCGTTGTGTGTACGTCTGCCACTATCTGTGTTCCGCCATTGCCTTTTTTTTCCCGCGGGGTGACTGTCTGCGACTATCTGCCGCACGTACAGCAGCGCCTCCCACACTCCCTCGCTCTGAAACCTGTCTGCCAGCGCGAAAACCACTCCGCGGTGGAGGAGGCGTAGAACGTCGGGTCAGTCGATGACCACTGACGATTAAATAAATGGCGGACGTTAGGCCGGCAGCGGGCAGCGATATCTGGCGGCGGAGGCGGGCCTGCCCGCGCGCCGTAGCAGGCGGCGGGCGGCGGGCAGCGGCATGTGCACACGCGAATACACAGAGGCGATAGCGTGGCTGCACGCCGCCCTTCCCTGCTGCTCCGAGCCCGTCACGCTCCCTTATCGAGGCCCCGTGGCGTCACCGAGTAACATCAATCTCGGGGCGCCAGCTACAGCTGCAGCGGCAAAATCACAAGAAAAACACGCGTTGGAGAGTTTCCCCTGTCATTCTCTCGGACGAGACAAACACAGTTCGGAAGCTGATCGTATCGTCAACGAGCGCGTAGCAGCTGCTCACAACTCTGGTTCTTTCCTTTCGCTCCGAAACGTAGTACTTCGATAATTAAGGATAGACATGTACTTTCATTCAATTAGAAGACCTAGTAAACCCTCAACCTTTCCTATAAATTACTTTTTTCTCGCATTTACAGCTCCTTTATTTTGTTCGAAATACTCACTGAATACTCTCCACACCTCATCATTATTATTATCTGCCTATAAATATCTGACGATTTCTTCGGAAATGTGTCAACCTGAATAACTAACAACTACTGGAACTGTTTGTAGGCCCCGTTTACTTCAAACACATTTGCAAAATCAGACTTTTGTTAATTGGGTCAAAATAGTTACCTACGATCCATCATAATCAACAGTAGTCGTTAGTTTGCCGTATTTCAACGTAAATATTATTAATTCCTTTTAATTAAAGGATTTTTCTTATCGTAGTCCGCGGCAGTTTCGGCTATATACCTAAAAAATGAGAACACATGTTAAATTATGATTTTCCACGACATTCCTGGTTTCTAAGACAATGTAATTATTCATTACAAGATACTTTCATTAATGCATATATCAATAGAAGAAATGTTATAATTTATCAGTCCTTTAATTAAATCTAAAAGATAAAATCATGATCTCATTTGGTACGTAATGTTCTTTCTGAATTAACAGTGCTTAAGCTGTAATTTCCTCTATAAACATTTCCAGAAATAAATCTGATATCTTTATTAATATTGCGCCTTTATCTTCCTGTATTGCGTCACTTAGACTTTATTCTAGTTGACAGATTAGAAAATTTAAAAAGGGAAATGGATAGGTTAAAGTTAGATATAGTGGGAATTAGTGAAGTTCGGTGGCAGGAGGAACAAGACTTTTGGTCAGGTGATTACAGGGTTATAAATACAAAATCAAATAGGGGTAATGCAGGAGTAGGTTTAATAATGAATAAACAAATAGGAGTGCGGGTTAGCTACTACAAACAGCATAGTGAACGCATTATTGTGGCCAAGATAGACACAAAGCCCATGCCTACTACAGTAGTACAAGTTTATATGCCAACTAGCTCTGCAGATGATGAAGAAATTGATGAAATGTATGACGAGATAAAAGAAATTATTCAGGTAGTGAAGGGAGACGATAATTTAATAGTCATGGGTGACTGGAATTCATCAGTAGGAAAAGGGAGAGAAGGAAACATAGTAGGTGAATATGGATTGGGGGGAAGAAATGAAAGAGGAAGCCGCCTTGTAGAATTTTGCACAGAGCATAACTTAATCATAGCTAACACTTGGTTCAAGAATCATAAAAGAAGGTTGTATACCTGGAAGAATCCTGGAGATACTAAAAGGTATCAGATAGATTATATAATGGTAAGACAGAGATTTAGGAACCAGGTTTTAAATTGTAAGACATTTCCAGGGTCAGATGTGGATTCTGACCACAATCTATTGGTTATGAACTGCAGATTGAAACTGAAGAAACTGCAAAAAGGTGGGAATTTAAGGAGATGGGACCTGGATAAACTGAAAGAACCAGAGGTTGTAGAGAGTTTCAGGGAGAGCATAAGGGAACAATTGACAGGAATGGGGGAAAGAAATACAGTAGAAGAAGAATGGGTAGCTCTGAGGGATGAAGTAGTGAAGGCAGCAGAGGATCAAGTAGGTAAAAAGACGAGGGCTAATAGAAATCCTTGGGTAACAGAAGAAATATTGAATTTAATTGATGAAAGGAGAAAATATAAAAATGCAGTAAATGAAGCAGGCAAAAAGGAATACAAACGTCTCAAAAATGAGATCGACAGGAAGTGCAAAATGCAAAATTGTTGAGGCTTTCGTGGCCACTTGTTGACAAACTGCCTATTGGCTTCTGTCTCGGGTTCTTCGGCCGACGTTCATCTAATGATTTTTCTGACGTTTCGCCAGCACGAGTGGCTGGCATTGTCAAAGCTTCACCCTCCATTGCCGGTGGTGAACTGGAGCCGAGCTCGCGGGCGCAGACTATATGTACCTGGCGCGCCAACGTCCGAGGGCTTGTCCGCGGTCATTTCCGGTGCGGTTCTCCTCTTGCTACCTGCGACGGTCGTTCGCTGCAGTACGGGAAGCCAGGATCCGTTGACCTTAAGGCTTTCCTCTTTCTTGTTCAAACTGTTCGCGTGTTTTTGTATTTCTACAGCTTCTCTGAACAAGCGCGTGTGATAGTGGTTCTCTACAGCCAGAACTTCCGTGTCGGCGAATTTTATTACGTGGTCGGTCTCATTCAGTGCGTGTTCTGCCACGGCCGATTTCTCCACCTGCCCCAACCTGCAATGTCGCTTATGCTCCTTGATCCTGGTGTTAATGGATCGTCCAGTCATCCCGACATAAACTTTTCCGCATGTGCATGGTATGCGGTATATTCCCGACATTGAAAGTGGGTCTCTTTTCTCCTTCGCCGATCTAAGACACTCTTTGATCTTCCTTGTCGGTTTGAAGATCGTCTTTACGCCATGTTTGCGCAATATACGGCCGATTCTGTCCGTCACTCTGGGAATGTATGGCAGAAAGGCCGTACCCGACATTTCTTTTTCTGGTTCCTTACTTCGCCGAGTGTTTGGCTCAGTTACACTTCTAATATAATTTGTGGAGTACCCATTGCTCCTCAGGACTGTTTCCAGGTGTTGCATTTCTCGTTTGAGGTGTTGCGGCTCACATATTCGTCCTGCTCTCGTTACGAGCGTACTAATCATGCCCCTTTTCTGGCTCGGGTGGTGGTTTGACAGTTTGTGCAGGTATCGGTCCGTGTGAGTCGGTTTTCGATACACGCTGTGTCCCAGGTTTTCGCCGTCCCTTGTGACCAGCACATCTAGAAATGGCAGTTTCTTGTCCTTTTCTACTTCCATGGTAAATGTTATGTTGAACAGCCTCCATGCCAACATAACATTTACCATGGAAGTAGAAAAGGACAAGAAACTGCCATTTCTAGATGTGCTGGTCACAAGGGACGGCGAAAACCTGGGACACAGCGTGTATCGAAAACCGACTCACACGGACCGATACCTGCACAAACTGTCAAACCACCACCCGAGCCAGAAAAGGGGCATGATTAGTACGCTCGTAACGAGAGCAGGACGAATATGTGAGCCGCAACACCTCAAACGAGAAATGCAACACCTGGAAACAGTCCTGAGGAGCAATGGGTACTCCACAAATTATATTAGAAGTGTAACTGAGCCAAACACTCGGCGAAGTAAGGAACCAGAAAAAGAAATGTCGGGTACGGCCTTTCTGCCATACATTCCCAGAGTGACGGACAGAATCGGCCGTATATTGCGCAAACATGGCGTAAAGACGATCTTCAAACCGACAAGGAAGATCAAAGAGTGTCTTAGATCGGCGAAGGAGAAAAGAGACCCACTTTCAATGTCGGGAATATACCGCATACCATGCACATGCGGAAAAGTTTATGTCGGGATGACTGGACGATCCATTAACACCAGGATCAAGGAGCATAAGCGACATTGCAGGTTGGGGCAGGTGGAGAAATCGGCCGTGGCAGAACACGCACTGAATGAGACCGACCACGTAATAAAATTCGCCGACACGGAAGTTCTGGCTGTAGAGAACCACTATCACACGCGCTTGTTCAGAGAAGCTGTAGAAATACAAAAACACGCGAACAGTTTGAACAAGAAAGAGGAAAGCCTTAAGGTCAACGGATCCTGGCTTCCCGTACTGCAGCGAACGACCGTCGCAGGTAGCAAGAGGAGAACCGCACCGGAAATGACCGCGGACAAGCCCTCGGACGTTGGCGCGCCAGGTACATATAGTCTGCGCCCGCGAGCTCGGCTCCAGTTCACCACCGGCAATGGAGGGTGAAGCTTTGACAATGCCAGCCACTCGTGCTGGCGAAACGTCAGAAAAATCATTAGATGAACGTCGGCCGAAGAACCCGAGACAGAAGCCAATAGGCAGTTTGTCAAGTGCAAAATGGCTAAGCAGGCATGGCTAGAGGACAAATGTAAGGATGTAGAGGCTTGTCTCACTAGCAGTAAGATAGATACTGCCTACAGGAAAATTAAAGAGACCTTTGGAGAGAAGAGAACCACTTGTATGAATATCAAGAGCTCAGATGGCAACCCAGTTCTAAGCAAAGAAGGGAAAGCAGAAAGGTGGAAGGAGTATATAGAGGGTTTATACAAGGGCGATGTACTTGAGAACAATATTATGGAAATGGAAGAGGATGTAAATGAAGATGAAATGGGAGATAAGATACTGCGTGAAGAGTTTGACAGAGCACTGAAAGACCTGAGTCGAAACAAGGCCCCGGGAGTAGACAACATTCCATTAGAACTACTGATGGCCTTGGGAGAGCCAGTCATGACAAAACTCCACCATCTGGTGAGCAAGATGTATGAGACAGGCGAAATACCCACAGACTTCAAGAAGAATATAATAATTCCAATCCCAAAGAAAGCTGGTGTTGACAGATGCGAAAATTACCGAACTATCAGTTTAATAAGTCACAGCTGCAAAATACTAACGCGAATTCTTTACAGACGAATGGAAAAACTGGTAGAAGCGGACCTCGGGGAAGATCAGTTTGGATTCCGTAGAAATGTTGGAACACGTGAGGCAATACTAACCTTACGACTTATCTTAGAAGAAAGATTAAGAAAAGGCAAACCTACGTTTCTAGCATTTGTAGACTTGGAGAAAGCTTTTGACAACATTAACTGGAATACTCTCTTTTAAATTCTGAAGGTGGTAGGTGTAAAATACAGGGAGCGAAAGGCTATTTACAATTTGTACAGACACCAGATGGCAGTTATAAGAGTCGAAGGGCATGGAAGGGAAGCAGTGGTTGGGAAAGGAGTGAGACAGGGTTGTAGCCTCTCCCCGATGTTATTCAATCTGTATATTGAGCAAGCAGTAAAGGAAACAAAAGAAAAATTCGCAGTAGGTATTAAAATTCATGGAGAAGAAGTAAAACCTTTGAGGTTCGCCGATGACATTGTAATTCTGTCAGAGACAGCAAAAGACTTGGAAGAGCAGTTGAACGGAATGGACAGTGTCTTGAAAGGAGGATATAAGATGAACATCAACAAAAGCAAAACGAGGATAATGGAATGTAGTCAAATTAAATCGGGTGATGCTGAGGGGATTAGATTAGGAAATGAGACACTTAAAGTAGTAAAGGAGTTTTGCTATTTAGGGAGCAAAATAACTGATGATGGTCGAAGTAGAGAGGATATAAAATGTAGACTGGCAATGGCAAGGAAATCGTTTCTGAAGAAGAGAAATTTGTTAACATCGAGTATAGATTTAAGTGTCAGGAAGTCGTTTCTGAAAGTATTTGTATGGAGTGTTGCCATGTATGGATGTGAAACATGGACGATAACCAGTTGGGACAAGAAGAGAATAGAAGCTTTCGAAATGTGGTGCTACAGAAGAATGCTGAAGATTATATGGGTAGATCACGTAACTAATGAGGAGGTATTGAATAGGATTGGGGAGAAGAGAAGTTTGTGGCACAACTTGACTAGAAGAAGGGATCGGTTGGTAGGACATGTTTTGAGGCATCAAGGGATCACAAATTTAGCATTGGAGGGCAGCGTGGAGGGTAAAAATCGTAGAGGGAGACCAAGAGATGAATACACTAAGCAGATTCAGAAGGATGTAGGTTGCTGTAGGTACTGGGAGATGAAGAAGCTTGCACAGGATAGAGTAGCATGGAGAGCTGCATCAAACCAGTCTCAGGACTGAAGACCACTACTACAGTATAATGCCGGCCGCTGTGGCCGAGCGGTTCTAGGCACTTGCGTCCGGCGCCGCGCGGCTGCTACGGTCGCAGGTTCGAATCCTGCCTCGGGCATGGATGTGTGTGATATCCTTAGGTTCGTTAGGTTTAAATAGTTCTAAGTCTAGGGGACTGATGACCTAAGATGTTAAGTCCCATAGTGCTCAGAGCCATTTGAACCATTTTTTTGACAGTATAATAAACCAAGCACCGAAATTGGAAATAGGTTTTAAAGTACAATAAAATTTTAAATAAAATACATGGAACAGTAATATGGCATTTTCCAGTAACTAAATATATCCATTCAATTTCTGTTTTCAGTCAGGACCTTGTTTACTGTGATTCGATCTTCGACTAGATCGTTTGTTTGAACATCACAGTGCTTCATCAGCCATGGTCCTATAGTAGGTATGTGCCCTTTCCTTCCAACGACGTTTGAATTGAGTTATGCAACGAGTTATAATGAAACGTTCTTTTCGTCCATGCCTCGGAGCTTCCGTAATGTCGTACCAAATCACACTAGCAAGCTCCAGACAACTCCACGAAACTGGGTTAGTTGGAGTAGAGGTTTCATGACCGATCATGACGGTTTTCAAACCCTTTTTACTGCGAATGCGTAGCTTCGTGATCGTCGTGACACCTTTGCGTTACTCAGACGAATATTCAGTGTTTCGTTCTTTGGTCACTGTAACGTTAGTTCACATCTTTGCTCTCCTTGCGTTGTTCTGTTAACTGAAGAAGTTCTAAATTATTCATGACGCTTACTACTTTAATATCCTATTACTTTCTAGCATATTTTGACTGTACGCATTTTCTGAAAAATTTAATGAGATTGTCTGATTGATCTTGGTAACATATATTTTTGATGCTGATTGGTACTAATTATCTGCTATTTATTGTCTCTGTTGATAAACTACAACATAGTAAATGTCTAGACATTACAAATGCGGGAAATTAAGTAATTTCAAGAAAAATTATCCTGGTAAATTTCGTAAGGAGTGGCTGCAATGTATTCATTGTACAAAAGTATGGCTAGCGCTATTTACATTAAGTATATTAACTAATGTAAATGTTAATTGCATATGGGAAAGTTATTTGAATTTATAAAGCCACAAACATTTAACATAATATCAATTTTAGTTGTCAGGATTATACCTCAGTATGCAGTTCAATTACTTTGTCACCTGCATGTATTTCAAAAGTTCATCATTGCTCTGGCAGGCCTTTGACAGCAGGTAATCCAGCGGCAGTATAACTATAATTCTGAGCAAAACATTTAGCTAATATTTAATTTTGTGTGGACTTCTGTTGCTTTACAACTGAGCTTTAAATGGTGCACTTACACAGACAAGCATTTTGAGCTGTTGTTATTAATCTGGCAGCTTAATTTCACCAATACATGTGTAACAGTATTGCATGCGTACTGCTATTCATGCCGTCTCCCCGTCATGTGTAGCAACGAGTGTACTATGTGACCCACAATTGTTGGATCTTGTTGTCAGACCCTTGTATGGAAGACGGAAAAATTATTCATCTTGAAAGTAAGTTTGACACGGGGTTCTCAGTCCCTTTTGCTTTCCATACACGAAGAATTCATATAAACAAGATATTTTGCCGAAAAATCTGTTATGAAATTACACTTGCTTGTATTTAATTTTCGCAAGTTTGAGATGTACCGTCCCTTTAAAAGGGTATCAGGAACCTATTATTTGCTTTTTTCGTTCAGCGAAACGGTACGAGGCAGACACTAAAAGCATTGCGCATGTGACGGTTTATTTCTTTGAAGCAAGATTATAAAATGCTCTGGAATCTCCAGAAGAAATTCCTGCGACCAATCGAGACAAGTCATGACCTTCCATTGGCCCGCACTCGAACGGCTTTCGGCCAGTCATGCCCCACTGGAACTAGAAAAATGTCTCGACCGAACGCGTTCGCCTGATCATGACTAGTTGTGATCGTTACTCGAACGAACCTAATGTTTAACGTTCACACCAACCAACCAATACGAATACAGAAGTAGAAACAGAAATGGAGGCACTCTCACTGTCCATTTTCTGCTCCAGATTACAACAGTCCTGTACATGATGCCCTCCGGTAGAACATTAAGAACTTTTTCTGCAATGGATGTTACAAAGACTGGCTGTCCGTGGCTATTAAAATTTACCCTGTAGGTTCCAGTCGCAACCAATTGAGGAGGATTAGTGGAAAACTCGGCCCTTCAGCTAAGCAGGCACGTCCAGGAAAGGAGATGTTACAGAGCGAAGACATAAATGTTAAAGTGGACACCGCGCTACCGTGCTGCTTCATATGCCAAGGAGGAATATTTCGGAGAAATGACTTAACAAAGCCTAGAGATGATTCCATATTGGGATGAGCGCTGATTTGGAACTTCCTGGAACATAGGAGAGAGGTACTCTTAGTCCTGAAGTTGCAGGCGAGTCGTAAATTGTGTCCGGATTTCTCGATCGTTAAAAATACTGCCCGCGGACGACGTGATTACGAGCCCTTATCCGACATACAACTTTAATCCGCCGAGAAGATTCAAAATCACTTCACAGGTAAGAATTCATTGTGGTAACTAACCGTACTGGAACATAGGAGAGAGGTACTCTTAGTCCTGAAGTTGCAGGCGAGTCGTAAATTGTGTCCGGATTTCTCGATTGTTAAAAATACTGCCCGCGGACGACGTGATTACGAGCCCTTATCCGACATACAACTTTAATCCGCCGAGAAGATTCAAAATCGCTTCACAGGTAAGAATTCATTGTGGTAACTAACCGTAGGCTACAAGTGTGCCATTTCTTCCAGGAACCTTTCTCAAATACGGAAAATAAGAGGTACTGTAAGAATATAAAGTATAAAGACGGGTAGTGAGTTGTGCCTGAATAGCTTCTCAGCCGACAGGGAAAGGTAAGGTCCGGAACTAGAGTACTGGTCCGACATACAGTTTCGATTTGTCAATAAATTTCATTAGTATTCCTTGCTGGAAGGTTTCCATTGATCTAATTGCGAAGTTACGATATTTACATCGAAAATGTCGATCAGAGCAGTAGCGGTACAATAGGACTATAGCAGTAAAAACTAAATGCTGAGAAGATCGTAGCAACAGATTGCAACCTACCTGCAAGGAAAACAGTGGGTAGCAACACTGCGCTTATGGTGCATATGCAGCAGGGGACCTGGCAGTTTCTCCTCTCTTCCACCGCTACTATACAACGACGACCATTCGCAGACGGGCCTACCTGCGTCCTCTTAGACAGCCCTTGATGCCTCAGTGCCAGAGCGGAATATGTGGCACTCTCATTACACTGTTGCTGTAGTCCAGCCCGCTCCCTCACAATAGTTTTACTGCGCACGTGAATATTCATCCTCTCTTATGAATTTTAGTGGTGCCATCAAACACGGCAGCAGGCGCATTGCACCAACTCACTGAACCACATGCCCATGTTCTCGTGCGCAGCCTTTGCTCCTTGCCTTCGATCAATTCCGTTCTGTTTTTCGTGATGGATGTTGCAGAAATAGGGGTGAAATTACAGTATCGTAACAAAGTCAGTACATCGGCTGTCACTAGCTAAAATCTCCCTCCATCTCCAGATAAAAGCAGTGTAAATTTCATTTGGAAGAGCATCGTGATGCTGCAGTCTAGTGGAAACTTTTTCCTGGGTATTTTATCCCAACAACATAGAATACGCAAAGGAAAGAAACTTTGAGATATTGGTTATTGTGTCATAAGTGGGCTATTTCTTCTTTCCATCTTTCAATTAATTTGGTGCCATCGTTCATGTCTTTCTATATTGTGATAATTTTTTCCTTGGTATGTGTGCTACATCCAAAATCGTAGACAATACGTTGACTTCCGGAAGGCGTTCGATACAGTTCCGCACTGTCGCCTGATAAAGTAAGAGCCTACGGAATATCAGACCAGCTGTGTGGCTGGATTGAAGAGTTTTTAGCAGACAGGGCACAGCATGTTGTTCTCAATGGAGAGACGTCTACAGACGTTAAATTAACCTCTGGCGTGCCACAGTGGAGTGTTATGGGACCATTGCTTTTCACAATATATATAAATGACCTAGTAGATTGTGTCGAAAGTTCCATGCGGCTTTTCGCGGATGATGCTGTAGTGCACAGAGAAGTTGCAGCATTAGAAAATTGTAGCTAAATGCAGGAAGATCTGCAGCGGATAGGCACTTGGTGCAGGGAGTGGCAACTGATCCTTAACACAGACAAATGTAACGTATTGCGAACACATAGAAAGAAGGATCCTTTATTGTATGATTATATGATAGCGGAACAAACACTGGTAGCAGTTACTTCTGTAAAATATCTGGGAGTATGCGTGCGGAACGATTTGAAGTGGAATGATCATATAAAATTAATTGTTGGTAAGGCGGGTGCCAGGTTGAGATTCATTGGGAGAGTCCTTAGAAAATGTAGTCCATCAACAAAGGAGGTGGCTTACAAAACACTCGTTCGACCTATACTTGAGTATTGCTCATCAGTGTGGGATCCGTACCAGGAAAGGGAGGTAATGACAGTGGCACTTACGGTGCCTTGCGCCACACACCGTTTGGTGGCTTGCGGAGTATGAATGTAGATGTAGATGTAGATCTTTCCTTTTACTTACAATTCTTTCTTCCGTCGCTTCTTCAGTCCCGAGTCAACTATTTTCTGATCCCCCAGTTACTCGTCCTGCTAACCTGTCCCTTTCTCTGTTAAGTATTTTCCTCAGACTCATTTCCTCGGTATTTCTACTTCCCATACTTAACGTTTAATAAGCTGCTGAAACATTGCATATAAAGGCTTAACCGGTTTTTCTCTAACCTAAGGTTCAATTCCATAAAATTCAGTGCTCCTCACGACCAGTTTCCGAGGTATCTTCCTCGATGACATGTGAAAATTTGATAGCTGTAACAGCTCTATATCTGTGAAGAGCTTTCTTCGCAAGCATTGTGTTCCAAATAATATCTTATGGAATTCTGCTTCGCAGATTGCAGACCTCTTTCAATCTCGTTTTGCATCTAATTCGGATGCTTATTAAATCTCCGATATTCTCCTCTTCATCCCTTCGTTCTTGATTTTGTTCTAGCTATCTACCCCTGTCGATTCAACAGTTATATGTTGTAATCATTTTCTGTCAGAACGGGTATGACGTCTGCTCTGCTGTTCTTAGAAATGGCTATGTTTCCTTTCTAACTTTATTCATATTCCAGATTTTCTACTACCCCACTCCTTTATTCGATTCTTCAGTATGTAAGTGGAACAGCGGTGGGAAACATTACACCTTACTTAATACGTACTCATCTTTCTTTGTTTTTTATTTTAATTTCTCACTCTGGGCTGTTGTTGTTGTCGTTTTCAGTCCGAAGACAGGTTTGATGCAGCTCTCCATGCTACTATATCCTTTGCATGTCTCTCCATCTCGGCATAACTACTGAAGTGTACAAGCATTTTAGCCTGTTTAATTGTCTCCTTCTACAATTTTCACCCCCACTCTTCCTTACATTACCAAAGTTAAGATTTCTTGAAGTATTGGTATGTGTCCTTCCAACCGACACTTTCCTTAGGTAAAATTGAATCACAAATTTCTTCTTCCTCCAATTCGATTCACTACCTCTTCATTGGTTATTCGATGTACCCATATAATCTTCAGTATTCTTGAGTAGCACGACATTTCAAAAGCTTTTATTCTCTTATTCTATGACCTGCTTATAGTTTACATTTCATTTTCGTACAAGACTACACTCCATACCTATAATTTCAAAAATGACTTTCTATTAATTAAATTTATATTCGATTTAATAAACGTAGTTCTTTTTTCAGAAAAGTTTTTCTTGCTATTTTCATTATGCATTTTATGTCCTCTACTTTTTAATTGTTGGCTTTGCTTTTGTACAGCCAATCCTCTCTGCTTCGTCCGATGTTTTGCTGACCAAACAGCAAAACACATAAACTACTTTTTCCTAATCTAATCCCCTCACCATCCGCTGTTTATATTGGGTTATATACTTGTTATCTTACTTTAATATTCGTTATTCGAGTCACAAATTACTTTAATACTTTAGCCGCGGGGGGTTAGCCGAGCGGTCTAAGGCACTGCAGTCATGGACTGTGCGGCTTTTCCCGGCGGAGGTTCGAGTCCTCCCTTGGGCATGGGTGTGTGTGTTTGTCCTTAGGATAATTTAGGTAAGTAGTGTGTAAGCTTAGGGACTGATGACCTTAGCAGTTAAGTCCCATAAGATTTCACACACATTTGATCTTTACCCTGTAAGGTTTAACTTCCGATGAATCACACGTTACTAAAGAACTGTAATGACGAATGTTGTCGCTGGAAGATAGGAATAACGCAGTTGTTGGCTTGTCCATATAATATGAATTTTATGCATGAGTGGTGTCTGTTCTTCCAGACATAGGTGTAATTAAGGCGAGACGGCCAATGATCTCTTCATTACGGATACACAACAGGCTCGAACTCTTACGGGTATCAGCGCAATGCCGCGAATAATGGGCAAGTGGCCCTACATTAGTGGCGTGTGGGTAACTTGAGAATTAGGGTCTGACGGGAGGCGTGCTAGGGTTGTGCGTGTGGTTACAATGATCACTGTGGTGAGAGCATCTGCCTACTAAGCAGGAGACCCGGGCTCGGCATGAGTTTCTAACTTTGCCATTGCTTTAAGTCAATGCCCGCTCGCAGCCAATTCATTTGTGTCTTATGAATTTTATTGTTATTTGCAGGACACGATGTACTGCTGAAAATCGTTGATTTCTTATGGTACAACCAACTTACCTAGCAGGTGCCAGGAAAACTGAAGTGTTCTGTCGAGATCGAAGCGTGATGTGACAATTCTTTCCTCACACTCATAAAGATTTTGCCACCTTTATAGCCACCGATGCGGGTAAAAAACGCGTAGTTGCGTTGTTCCTTTTTAAGAAGCTACTCAGTTATTTGAAAATGGATAACGGGCACTGCGTTCTCCATATGAATATTAATACCAAGGAAATAAAGTTATACTAGACATGTTATGACAGAAACGGGGGAACTGCGTTCGACTCTTATCCACCGCCTTTCAAAATGGCTCTGAGCACTATGTGACTTAACATCTATGGTCATCAGTCCCCTAGAACTTAGAACTACTTAAACCTAACTAACCTAAGGACATCACACAACACCCAGTCATCACGAGGCAGAGAAAATCCCTGACCCCGCCGGGAATCGAACCCTGGAACCCGGGCACTGGAAGCGAGAACGCTACCGCACGACCACGAGCTGTGGACACACCTCCTTTCCATAGTATGTTAGATGTTATCATAAAAATAAAAAAAATAAACATTAAAAAACGATTTCGCTGGAGCATTCCCCATAGGTATAGCAGAAGAATTCTGAAAAATACCGCTCCGCTGCTTTATCACGACATCATGTGTCAGGTTAAAAAGGAATCAAATATAGAGATATGCGTTCCTCCTCACAGTCTCCACAACATCTGGAGGAAGTGGGTTTCCGTTGTTCGTCTCTCGCTGATGTGTGTTGGGTTTAAAGCGAGACTGTATAGAGTAATTGCTCGTTAAATGAATATGCTAAATTATTATGGTGACTGTATACTGAAATGAAAGACAAGCAAAGCAATTTATAATAAGTCATGTATTTATGCCAGAAATCAGAATTCGTCAGTGTTACGCATGCTCCACTGGAACATCGTGTCACAGTCAAAGTCTGTGCCGCACTAGGAATGGAACGTGGCCACAGATTCTCGTGGGAATTTTATTGCAACGTACACCCTGCTACTTAGTGAAAAATTCATTCGAGAAACAACCATTCTCCACCGAATCCTTTCTACAGTCCCTTTATTGCAGCAAGGTTGCTAGTATTTTGTCTTGAGCTCGCTTCGTAAGACACAACACAAGAGGTTTTGGGTTTAAAAAGTAGCATTTATTTAGTAATTCGCTGACGACAGTGTGATCTGATAGCTGATGATAAGTAAGAAGTACATTACTCTGTCGGTGTTAGTATTCAAATTTGTGTAATAACATATTCGATAGATTAGTGGTTAAGTAACAGACTGCAGATGCAGAGGTCTGAAGTTTAATTCCCCGATCATTCCTTGAGTTTTTGTTTATTACTTATCACTCCCTTCACCTCTGGCGATTATTTCTTATTGTGGAAAATGCAAAGAACTTCGCAATTCACGTTGATGTCTAGGTCACTCTACAACTGGCTGGATACGACGGGTCAAAGATCGCTAAGGAGGGCAAAGGAATACCACCTCTCATAGGGCCTTTCCAAGTAAGGTGCCATGGTGTTTAAACTACCCTTCGGGTTGATGACAGTTTTACTGTTTGTATTTTTAAACCAATAAAATTATTACTTTCCTTCAAATGTAATATATCAGTAACCCCGGGTATTAACTACATCTCCACGTTATTATTAAAAATGGCATCTACTTACTACTAAATGTGCTATTAAAATGATATTAAAAATTGTTACTCACTTTAATGTTAATCTGCTGCGCTGTTCTTCAGTTATAGGCTGTAACAATCATTTCCCATGCGTCTATATTTTCTTTCTTGGAGTAATAGTTCGCAGCGCTGTATGTTGAAGCCCAATCATGACAGGGAGTGTTCTAGTATTTGTGGACGTAAAGTTGAGCTGACTCGGACGGAACTGTCAGACAGGGTATTAGAGAACCATACACAGTCATCTTCCAGCGTTGCAAAGAGCTATGTCATGGCTAGGCGTCTTTCATGTCGACTTCATGATTCACTTATTGATTCTTCCGGCTTTCTTGTATTCCAGCTCCCCGGCCGATATCGTGTCGGTATCACAGTGATCTTGTACTGGAGCTGCTAATCTCTCAGAACCTCGTAAACTGCGTTACTTGTCAGTACAATGTCTGTTACTTTAATAGCCCGCAGCGCTGTTTGTTGGATCCCAATCATGACAGGGAATGTTCTGGTATTTGTGGACGTAAAGTTGAGCTGACTCGGACGGAACTGTCAGACAGGGTATTAGAGAACCATACACAATCATCTTCCAGCGTTGCAAAGAGCTATGTCATGACTAGGCGTCTTTTATGTCGACTTCATGATTCACTTATTGATTCTTCCGGCTTTCTTGTATTCCAGCTCCCCGGCCGATATCGTGTCGGTATCACAGTGATCTTGTACTGGAGCTGCTTATCTCTCAGAACCTCGTAAACTGCGTTACTTGTCAGCACAATGTTTTTTACTTTTCGATTTGTGTAGGCATTCACTGAGACGATGTGGTCACTCGTGCTTATTTCAGTGTAATACATTGTTTTATACTGAAGAGTTACTCGTTTTAGGTACAATGAGTTTATATCTGGCCGTTAGGTGGTGGAAGATGCCTTTATCGTCACCAAGTAACACATTTTTCATATTTCTTTTGTATCGGGGGCGGAGCTGATGCATCGCCTTCACCGTTTCGGTCATTCGTGATAAATGCAGCCGAAAGTGACTGAGTGCCTTCGGTGGAGCGTTGCCCGAGCTGGGTGGGCACCGTACGGCTCGAGTCCCTGTTGTGGGGGGCACACGCGCGGCCAAGTCTCCGGCAGGCAAAAACAGCGGCTCTGGACGGCAAGCCGGCCGGCGCGGACCGCGGGCCAGCGTGTGCCCGACAGATAAGGCCGCAACGCAGCCGGCCCCAGCCGCAGCGGGCGCGTCGATATCGTCGTCAGCGCGGCCGGCGTATCTTGTCGCGCCACTCGTAACGCTGGCTGGCTCCGCCGGCCGCTGCTTGTTTGTGCGATCTGTCTGTTCACCGGCCGTGACGGGGTGGGGGATGGAGGGGGCGGGGGCGGGGGTGTGGATGTGGATGTGTACAGGCGCGGCGCCACCGTACGGCCTGCTGCGCCCAGTTCGCTATCCACTTCAGCGAGGGCTGCACCACCACCACCATATTGTCTGTATGCTCGCCTTCTGCATCTCTCAGCCTCGGCACTCTTGCCCGCTGCCAAAGTAACCTACACTGGTCTCGCATAAAATCCCTTTAAATAACACATCTTTTTTTGTCTTATTTGACCTAGTAGGCTACTAGGACGGTATAGATTTTAATTAGATGATAATAAAACATGGTTGTTCTACTTACGGCTGGCAACTGATATTTTTTTTCGTTCATTAAGACTGAAATTTCGACTATAACTACTTATCGTCAGGCATCAATAAAGCTACTAGTCCAAACATCAAGCGAGTACGAGCGGTGACCAAGTCATAAGGTACACTAATACTCACGATAGCAGATAGAACTACGACATTAACCTGTTTCTTACGCTCTTGTGGTCCCGCTAGTGTACGAGACTTCTACTTGAAAATGAGTAATAGTACTCGAAATTTAAATCGCAGTAAACGGAAAATAAGTTACATCACCGCCGTAACAGTTTAATAATTACGTGAGGGATGCAGTTTGAAGTCGTATGTAATTATTTACATACGACTTAGAGGTTGATTTTCTATTAGAGGGATTATTGAATAGTTTTAATAACGACGGGAGATAACATTTTGCATCACATTTTCTGATTTTAATTATCTGATATCTGCAGATTGTATTGTACTAGTATGGGTAAAAAACGAAACAGAAGTCAATTAAAATCTGGACACCGGAGAAAATACGAGTCGAGTTGGAAAGAAACCGACAAGGATAGTGCAAACCCTTAAATAGGATATCTATCATAAAAATGCAAGCTCCCGTCTGAACCGTTTTCTAAATGCAGCTATTGAAACTGTTGGAGAACGGCGTAATGACTAACGAATTGCTATCTATTTTGTGTTTCTGCCAATTTTCTGTTAGAACTCATATTCATAAATGAAACCGACTACTTTAATTTTACAGTTCAAATAGACATACAGCGCTAATTAATTACGATAATTTTAAGATAAAGTAAACTGAAAGAGAGGTGCAACTCATCCTAGTCTTCATCAAGCGTCAGACTGGGTATGTTGGATACGCGTATGCCTTAAACTTTTTTAAATTTTAAAGCAGAGGGTGGATAGTGAGTGGGGCACAAAAAATACGGATTAAAAATACAGCAGAGGTTGCCAGCCTTAACGTTCACAAATTCAAACGGTTCTTTCTCGATTTCGCCTTGTTTGACATCGTGTCTCGAGAAGATCAGTACGTCCGCGGCCGATATGCGGCGCCTAAGTCGAATTATGCGACGTATTGGAACACTGACAGCAGGAAACGTTTGTAGGCGGACCGGGATGAATTCTCGGTACTGCTACGTTTGTAATCCAGTTGCAACAAGGGTCGCCGACCTCCAAGAAGAATGGTAAACACCCTGCAGGAATGGAACTCCAGTGAAAAATATTCTAAGGTGCGACCTCTAGACTGGGAAATGTACGCCGTTAACAATCAAGGGAAGACCAGCGGTTTCGTTTGGAACGTCCGCAGAAATTTCCTCGGACATATACTAGTCCACAGCAGCGTACAGAGTATTTACTTTCGTTATACCTGGCCCAGTCCCTCTCTTTCATCAACATCACAAAGCTAGTTAATAGCTCCAAGATCTATTATCATTTCTCACGTGTGCGCGCTCGTAAACACGATTAGAGAAATCTGAAAATGCCGTACAGGGGAAACGCATTTGTGAACCCTTGCAAACTTTCCATACTTGCATCTTCATTTCGTCACTCGTTTTCAACGTCAGGAATATGAAACACCTTTATACATCGTGTTAGTCTCACACAGCCTCTGACTCGACTCTTACAGTCAAGAGAACTCCTGGCTGATTCCCACATTTCGCGATCTCCAAGCAACTTCTAATACCCAGTGAACAATCCGACAATTCAGACAATCGGCCCTTGGTTGCAGGATGACTTCTTGGCTTAAATGCGGCATCTTCGCGTTGGATACAATCTTCCCTCCGACAGTAGCATTTCTCTGGTAATTGTTGCTTCCCGGTACAAAGTCTGACATTTATAACTTCCTATTATTTAAAGAATACTTGACGTCACCGGAAAGTCCCTTAGTACTTGAAGGAGCCTAGTCGGCTCAGACCTTGAGATGGAGGATATCTCGTGAACTTCCTCTGCAGCTCACTTTAACGGATTAGAGAAATACAGGCCGTCAGTTCCTGTCTTCAGTTACCCAGAGACTTGATACGTCTCGCGGAAAACGTCCGACGCTTTAGTTCTTGCTTCACTGACAGTTAAGCTCCTGACCTAAGACTGTCGGTCGGGTCTCAAATAAACATAAAATAACTGCCATAGTTAAAATCCTAATCAGGTAATTGCTCCCCCAAACACTCGTTTCTTTGACTTGGAAAATATTTGTTACCTGAAATTAACAAAGTTTGAAATTATGTTGTAGCAAAGCATTATTGCTTAGTTAAAAAATAGGCTTCAAAATAGATAAAATCAAAAATCAGAAACCGCGATAGGAACAATAATAATTACCGTCTAAGTGCTATAATAGGAATATTATAATAGAAATATTATGGCAATATGTACAGATAAACTGTTTAATATTCCCTCAATTATGAAATTTGTTTCAAAAAAAGTCGCACTTAGGTTCTGAAACTGGAATGCGAGACCAGAACTAAAAAGTTGTACAGTACCGTAGGTAGATCACAATGAATGGCACGAAAAAAGAAAAAAAAAATGTGGCTGTATGTTGACAGTTTTCATTTACAGTCTGCTGGTTGGAGCGTTACCGTTGATTTATTAATACCGCGCTTCTTGTGAAACTGACATTATTAACCAGTACGGTGCGTCGTCCAGTAGGTGCCTCTTTATGTTAATTTGCGTGTGGCAGTCGACCTATTAAGTCAGGTCAAACGATTTCGAGCCCACAGCTAATGACGCATAGCGCCTGAGTCTCCCCTGAACATCGCAGCAGCGCCTGGTAGAAGCACTTCTACTGTTGGCCGTGCATCGCTGAGCTGTGCACCGGCCTTTGTTGTAACGGACAGCTCGCATGACTCACGTGCGTTTCCCTTCCCATATGCGACCGTGTGTGTGCTCCACACGTGTGCGCCGCCGCTACCGCCGCGTCGCGATTACCATCTCGGAGCGGTCTTCCGGTGTTGCCGGGATCTAGCGGGAATTATCTTTATTTATGCCGGCCGGAGATAATTAACACTCGCGATAAGAAAGTAATTAGACTCTGCAGTTTCCTCTCATTTCGCGAGTCTTATCTGGGCAGATGCAGGCGATACCCTCGCTCCCCTTTAGTCTTGGGCCGCCTCGCAGCGCCGCGGACTCAGCTTCGTGTTTGTAGACGTAAGAAAGGAGCCTGCTGCGCCGTGCTAGAGCCGTCGCGTGTTTCTCTCCTTACTGGCACGGCTCCTGCAGAAGACAAGACGCTGCGTAGTGTGGATCGTGACGTACCCCTTTGCAGCCTCGTAAACGATCTGTAGATTCAGTACAAAGATATGTTTCGTCTTGAATCTGTAAACGTTGCGTGATATGGTTTATAACGTAAGAGAAACTAGAATCTCCTCTTTCAACCTCGTAAATAATCTGCGAGATTCAGAACAAAGATTAGTTTCTCAAACCTTGTATTTCTTGCCAGGCTTACTGTGTATGAAGTCATCAGAATGCTAAGCACTCTGTATTCAGGTAATGTGGAATGAGTAACTGGCAAAAGATTGTTAAATGTTTTACGTGCGTAATATACGATAACCGACATACCTTCAACATCACACGAGAAAAAAGTTTTCCTGTGTGGACTTTATGTAAACAGAAATGAAAATAAAAAACGAAGGAAAGAAAAAGGAATCTTCCATGTTGCAGTCAGATCCCCTCGTCTCTGAGAGTAGCTTAACCTCATCCTTTAGGAGGCATGAGTACTTCCTTGCCTCCATGTATTGACTGTTCTCCACTTTTTGTTTTTTTTATATATCTACCGTATTTATTGCGAGCACTGTATCTCAGATTTTAGAAAAGAAAAACTTTAAGCGTGCGTTACTAAAAGGTCACGTGATGCCCTGTTAAATTCAAAAGAAAATAAAACCGATTCGGCTGATAAAACACGTAGCTGACGTGCTTTGCTCTCCGTCAATAGCTATAACGTGTTGAGCATTGTAGTTATGTTCCATACTTGCAGTACTGGCGAGAGAACAGCTTTCGGCCTCCAACAATTGTAGTCCTTTTTCCTCAGCATAAATTGAAGTGCTTTTCCAAAATGAAAATTTTGCTGTTGTAGCGCCATTATTTGCCTTTTTTTTCACGTATAACTGTGCGTCTTTACCTTCAGGAGAAAATTAAAACCTTACCTTCAGTGATGATGATTCCAAGATATACCTGGTAAGAAGTGTTATAATTACCGACCTGTACACCTCTGTCACACACATGAAGAACTTAGAGTGCAGCACAGATAGCAGAATACACAAGGGTGTAGGTACTAACATCAATGTATGTGGCTTTGTGAAAAGCTGTGGAATTACCGATGAAATTGATGCAAATCGCCTGGTTATTGAAAAATATTGTGAAAAACCTTTGCCCGGTCCAGGAAAGCGAAGTAAAGACTTTTGATAGAGTACCACAGGATCTCATACGTTTGTTCTCCAAGAGCAAGAAGTACCCGAAGAACTAGGCTTAATTGAATGAGTCTGGCTTCTCTATCGTAATCCTAAAAGCCGAACATTTTTGCTGCCGTAGTATCAGAAGACTCTCCTCTTTTTATGGGTGTCTATCAGGGGTCTGCTCTTTCTTCACGTCTATTCATCATAAAAATTAAGACGGTCACTAGAGATCTTCAGAAAGTAGCGCATTGGATACTGCTGTTTGCTATGATGTTCTGCTGAAGACAAGAACGATGTTCAAGGACAAGTCCAAGCATGGAAGAACCATCTTGAACACTCCGACTAAGCCTCAGTACAAAAAAGAAAAAAAACTGAATACCTTTCAATAGATGCAAATAATATGGACACAATCAAGATCGACAGTGTAGTCCTGCCATTCACAAACACCTTCAAGTACCTTGGCTCAAAAATCGCGGCCAACAGCTCACTTGTTCCTGGAATCACAAACCACTTTAGCAATGCGTAGCTTAAATGGCTGACAATGACTGGTATGCTTTCTGATAAAATGATCTTCTACTAACTCAAGTCGAAAACATACCGCACTAAAATCCAGCCAGTTACCTTGTATGGTGGGAATGTTGGCCCGCAACAAACGAAACAAAGCAATGAATTGCTGTAATGGAAACCAAAATGCTTTCATGGACGTCTGGTCTGATACTTCATGGCCATTTGACGAACGGAGGGACATACAGATGATATGGAATGGCACTTAGCACTGAGAAGATGAGAGAAAGCTGTCTGCAGTGGAATGGACACGTACTGCGAGCATATCAAGTACAACTACAAAACACGGATTTCATTAAAAATAAATTGTAAACTACCTATTGCGAGACGAACGCAACTCTGGGTAGATTTTCTCCACATAGACCACAAGATTGTGGCCTCCATCATGATCAAGTACAATATCGTGCTGAGAGAGGACAAGTTACTCCCTCAACTATTTTTCGCATATGGGAAATTATTAAAGATTTTATTACAACCTGATGCACCTTGAGCAAGGCTCTAGAAAGTTGATGGACTGAGCAGACTTTGATGGAGCCTCATAGGGCGCTAAAAGCATGAGGTATTTTTATGATTTTTTGCTCATAGAAACGGCTTGTTGGGAGATGAAAGCAATTGGCAGCGAGACCATCCCTTACTAAATCTTGCCAGACAGGCCCACAGCCATACAGGGCAGTCCCTTGTTGAGACAGGGCTCCAGCAGAACAATGCCACGATACCTGCCATGACGCCAGCAGAAGCCAGGGCAGGGGCGATGGTCTAAAAGAACACGTCTATCAAACAAAAAATGGCTCTGAGCACTATGGGACTTAACATCTGTGGTCATCAGTCCCCTAGAACTTAGAACTACTTAAACCTAACCAACCTAAGGAAATCACACACATCCATGCCCGAGGCAGGATTCGAACCTGCGACCGTCGCAGTCGCGCGGTTCCGGACTGAGCACCTAGAACCGCTAGTCCACCGCGGCCGGCACACATCTATCCAGTGGAGTCGTAAACCAGGCATTGTGTGCAGAGCCATATGTAATAAAAATTCACATTTTTTTGTGTTCGTCGATAGTGCAAGTAGGGCAGTGAACCACTTCTCTTGGCCACCTCTGTTGTATAAGGAAACTCTGGCATCTGAGGAACGTTTAGAGATAGAATCTTCATTACGCCTCATAGCTAGACTTACAAGCTCAAAGGCACAGGCGATTTAGATAAAGATATTTGAGATCGTATCTGTTCACTTATTGCCATGGGAAGTAACACGACTTTGGAGAAAAAGTGATCTCTTCCCCCTCTGCGAAAACTTACAAAAGCCAGTAATTGGCAGTTTCTTTTGTTTTAGAGATGCAGGTTTCTTAACTCTTGCCCTGGTTCGACATGAGTTTGTGCTGTCGTTTGGGAGGGGAGATTTAGCGCCTCTAGAGCCTTGTGATTGGCTCAAGGCGGTGTCGTTCGTGCATGGGAAAACGTTTTTTTTTCCCCCTGGAGATGTCCGAAGCACTGGGGTGCAGGACTTTGGTCTGGTAATGGGACTTCTGATCGAAGCTCTGGCATGTGTGGTTGACACTTGGGACCTGTTCTGAGACTGATTTCACTTATGGGTAGTTTAGACTGGGGAGCCTGTGGTGAAGTTCTCAAACGTCTCGGGCTACGCGTTTGCCGAGGGCACACTTATTCGTTTTTGGTTTACCAGTCTTGAAGTTTGGTATCCTTGTGCGCTCTGTCTTATAAGTGAGACAAATTGGTCCTTGGTACGACCAGTGAACGGTTGTGTCACACACTGAAATCTACTGTGATTTCAGGACTCTGGTAGAGAATAAATTGCGATGTGTCTGCTTGATCGCTAGACCGTGAGATTTTTCTTTTTCGTTCGTGGCCGCGATCGATTCACAGGTGCCGCCTCCACGTCTCACCTCCTCTGCTGCACACATCTCGCCAGTTGCAAGTCACATCGCCCAACGAAGTAGACAGGGTAACGTCTTAGAATAACCAGAGTAGTCAAGTAGTTAGATTAACCCTGTCTATAGCAAGTGCTATTAATCAATTAGTATAAGCTGCTTGTTTTAAGTATAATAATTGGACCCACTAATTATATAAGGTGGTGGGTTAGTGTGTATCATACAATGTTTGTTGTTTATAAATCATTTGTATCATAATACTTGTTTTTCAATCGTGTTATAATGTTGTTGTATCAATAAATATTAAAAAAAAAACAGGGTACGTACTGCCGCTCCGGGCGTACAGATCTCAATCGCCACTTGCTCTCAGCTGCGCCTATTTAGAGAAACTTCAGTAGATTTGATCAATCACAGTCTGCTCAGCGTCAGATTAATTCAGCTTACGTTATCCACATTTTAGGGCCAGAACACTTGACTCACTGATCACCTAGATAAACTGTTTTTGCCAACCAGGATCCATCCAGTGGACTATTAAATTACCTGTTAGTTGTTTTGGGTATTCTATCTGTAACTTGTTTATTATAATTTATGTCATTTTTTGAAAAATAAATGTTGTTAGTACGCTAAGTTTTGCCAACATTCTCAATCATTTAATAGTCCAAACAAGTTACCTTTCAGTGTCAAGTGTAGCCAGAGAAGCAAAAGAGTCGACCTGCTGCATTGTGGGACAAACGCTGAGGAGCAGAAATCAGCAGAAGTAAAAGACGATAAAAAATACTGCGTGCACAAAAACGAATTACCAGACTAGCGGAACACTTCACAGGCACATCAGTTGTTTAGTAATGCTTTGCAACCAACGAAATAAATTCGGAAGAAACATCTTTTTTTTTTCTTTCAATTTTATGTACCTCAGTAGGTACAAACGGAACCCTTATAGGATCACTTTGTTGTTCTTCTGTCTGTCTGTACGTTCTTAAGATCCCTTTTCCCCAGGAAAGGGCGGAGGTATCAAGTTGAAATTTACGTCAATGGTCCCTTGGCGGTGTAAAGATTTAAGCTTTTAAGAGAATGCAATCAAAAGATAACGGCCACTTATGTCACATATTTTGATACTTACAAACTCACTCAGCAAAACCCATAGGTGAACTTTTTATAGACATAAATAAGTTTGTGTGGACTCCTCAGAGCGTGAGTCCAACTAGCAATTTTATTTCTGTTTTCTATTATCTGAACTCCTTCATAGCGGACCTTCCTCAAATTTCAAAGAAAATGGAAAACTGATTCTACAGTGTTTTTAACAGTGGTTGTTATTGTTCATCGTGGAAGGCTTTATATGTATGTTTGTGTGTGTGTGGAGAATAAATTACAGGGACTCCAACGAACATCAGGATGAATTCAGAAAGAGATTTTCACTCTGCAGCGAAGTGTGCGCTGGTATGAAACTTCCTGCCAGATTAAAACTGTATGCCAGACCGAGAGTCCAACTCGGGACCTTTGCTTTTCGCGGCAAAGTACTCTACCAACTAAGCTACCTTTTGGAAGGTAGGATACGACGTATTGGCAGAATTGAAGCTGGGTCGTAAGTTGTGCTTGGGAATCTCATTTGGTAGAGCACTTGCCCGAGAAAGACAAAGGTCCCGAGTTCAAGGCTCGTTCCGGCACACAGTTTTAATCTTCCAGGAAGTTTAATAACAGGTAAATTCTTTCTCGTTCTTGCAATTCTAGTCCGCTGGGTCTCGCCCAACCGGGCCTTCGCAGAACACGGTAATAGTTCTTTTATTCGGTCAACAGAATCGTCAGACCGTACCAGAAAGTATTCTTTTCTGATTTCCTGTATAATAGTCGATCCCTTTCAATGATTTGTGTGACACACTACTTTTGTTATACGAACTCTGTTGTCAGAGCATCAGAATAAGCGTAAGAAGCATCGCTACGGACCGGCCTCGGACGAGTGGGCACATATTACACTCCCTACTGTGCTGATGGCTGGGCGTGGATAATATCGGAAAAGACAACACAGCGGCTGGCGGGGCTCGCGGCAGGCAAGCGCGAAGTCTGCCGAAGAGATGGCGCGCCGCGATAAGCTACAGGCGGCGGCGGCGGAGGCAGCGGAGGCGGCGTGCTCGGCGGCCGGGGCCCGGGTCGCCGGCAACACGTCTTGCTCCTCGCAACCCGCTGGGCCGCGCCGCGCCGGGCCGGGCCTTCGCAGAACACGGTAATCGACTGCCGCTTATCGGCCGTCGCGCGCGTCGCTGTAACTCTCCCCAGATTCGCCGTGTTGCAGCTACGCTGCCGATAAGCTCATTTCCTTTTCTTCTGATTTTGCAATCCGTGCCGGCCACTCAGCGGTACACGATGCCCATAAATGAACAGGCAACAGTTTTATTTTTTTATTGTTTTTCTAATGGTCCTCAGACTTTTGGCAAAGATCCTCTCCTCATATGAAAACTGTGATTGAACGTTCACTACCACCACTTTTGCAATCCAAGATTTTTCGGAAGGCAGTGTGAGATGTGTTGCCTATACTTTTATGTGGGCATTACGAATTGAAAGTTGCATAAATAGCTGTATTTTAGTTGATGCCTAATCAGCACACAACAAACGATAGAGGTCACTCACTAACATTTCGATGGTACGCAGGCAGTTATTCTCCGCACTGCAGTACCTACAGAGCCGGTTCGTAAACATTTTTCCACACAAGCGACAGTTTGGTGCCCCTGAAACGCCCCACTCCCGCCATAACCTCAAAAATTAATTTAGGTGCTCCTGGGGGGACTTTTACAAATAAACCGTGGAATTTTTTTCTTTTAAAATACTAGGGCGTGCTAAATAGTAATGCCTCCAAGTTTTTTATCTGAAAATTCTTAAAGCTTTTTAAACAAACAGACTTTATTAACATTTCAAATCTTTATTCGTCATGTCTACTCTTTTTTTTCTCAACGTAGTCACCCTGGCGACGAAAAATTTCTCTCAACGAGAGACCAGTTTGTTTATACCATCACAGTAGAAGGCTTGACTTCGTTGGCGTAACCACAAACTTACCTCTGCTTGTGCCGATTCTGCACTATCAAAGTGAAATCCTCGAAGGCGTTCCTGAAGTTTTAGATGAAAATATGATGGGACCAAATCGGGGCCGTATGGAGGATGATCAATGACAGTGAACCCAAGGCGTCGGATTGTAGCAGATGTCGTAGCGCTCGTGTGTGGTCTGGCTTTGTTTTGCTGAAGTAAAGGTTGCTCCGTGTGTGGACGAACTCTTCGAGTTCGTGCTTTCAGTTTTCTGAGGGTCTCGCTGTACCTTGCAGAGATTATGGTGGTGCCTTTAGCCATGAATTCAAATGAATCACACCTTGATAATCCCATAACATAGTAAGAATGAGTTTGCCTGCTGGTGGCATGGTCTTCATCTTTTTTGGCGTCGGTGGTCCTTCGTGGTGGATTCTACTGCTGATCTCTTGTTTTTGGGGCCAAAATAGTGAACCCTGCTTTCATCACCTGTCACAATGATGTTAAGAAACCCATCCCCATCACGCTCAAAATGGACGTTTTCTCCAGATAGAAATTCGATTACAACACGCCGCTTCTCACGCACCGACATACTTACCTTACGCGCCACCATGTTACACGCTACTATTCGGAACATTCTAGTGGCAGGGGTTTGCAACTTGCGAAGGGGGAAACTCGATCGTGTAATGTGCATGACACGTAATACCTCAGCTGATACAGAGAATAGAATAAAACATTCGGAGGCATTACTGTTCATCAAGCCCTCGTAAGTACTTCATAGACAATCCTCTATAGCAGAAATAGATGTCTGAATCATACTCCAGCACTAAATGTTAAGACAATGAACGATTTCCATCTAAGATAATTCCTGACTTTTTAAAAAATCTTTTAGTGAAAGCAATATGAAATAGAACTGTTTTGTTGTTCTAGCTGTTTCTAAAACAGAGTAAAAAGAATTTTTCAGTTTAATAATGTGTTTTTTATATTTTAACATAAAATTTAGTTCCATAGACGAATTTTTTATATCATAATGTAAAAATTATTTCACTTTCCATTGAAAAACTAGGACAGAAATACGAAACAAAATCATCTTATTTTATACTGACTTCTTAAAGATAAAGCTAAGTTGTATGTTAGATGTGTAGGAGACTCACCAGCAGGTAGTCGCACTTCAAATGGCTCTGAGCACTATGGGACTGAACTTCTCAGGTCATCAGTCCCCTAGAACTTAGAACTACTTAAACCTAACTAACCTAAGGACATCACACACATCCGTGCCCGAGGCAGGATGCGAACCTGCGACCGTAGAGGTCGCGCGGTTCCAGCCTGTAGCGCCTTTAACCGCTGGGTCACCACGGCCGGCTCGCACTGCACAAAATTTGCCTTGGCAGTTGTGGAAAACTGATAAAAATGGTCAAAATTTTTACGTATCCAACTGAAAGGAAAAAGACAAATTTATGTGTAACACGAAACAGAAACATGCTGTTAGTAAAATCACGTGAGGACGACAGGTGAAAGAAAAGTTAAGACTTATATTGTGCTGACTTAGTTAAGGTAGACTTTGGATGAAATTTGAGCCCGATTAGACGGATACTTAATCGAAACATTAGCATTTCCATTACTTATATACTAACTAGAACAATGTTTGATACTTAAGTCAGTGGCGGATTATCACCGTACATTGCAATTAATACGTCGCAAACTACTCGTTGGCGGACGCATGTTTCTGGAATGTTTTCCTCCAATCGATGTATACTGTCACCCCTGTCAGTTTGCAGAATTAATTATACTCCATTTCATCAATCTGTGGAACAGTGCAGTCCCACTACCAGCACGCAGCGACTTTCTGCACATATCACTGTCCCATGAAAACTTCCAAGCGAACATTACATGCGAAAAATTTGTACCCATTTCATAAACACTGTGTCCGCAATCTTGACATTAGCGAAAATGCCACACGACTTGAATTTCGTCACTGGTTAAATGAAAATCGTAATTTGTTTCCATTAATACTATTCGCTGATGAAGCCACATTTACAAGGAATAGGGTCAACAATACACGTAATAATTATCGATGGTTGCAAAAAATGCACACTCTACAGTGGAAACAAATTTCGAAGTTTGTTTTTCGATCAGTGTTTGTTGCGGCATGATCAGTAACACGTTGATAGGGGCAGTCATTTTAGAAGAGAGGATGACGGGACAGAATTACTTCCATATTTGGGAAAATTCGTTTGTTGAACACCTTGAGTACGTTTCTTTGGCCATCCAGACTGCAACGTACATCTATCGTGACGGAGCCCCTTTACATTTTACAATACGTGTGATGAGGGAACGTCTCAACCGCACTTACCTTAATCGTTGGATTGATCTACTAGGTACCATCATTACCAGACCTTACGCCATTAGATTTTTGTTTATGGGGTTGGATGAAGTTTGAGGTGTACAATGGAAAGGTGAATACGCAACATGAAGTGCTCGTTCGCATCATGAACACTGCTGTGCTCATTAGGGTAAGGGCAGAGGCACAACATGTTGTTGCAACAATGGACAAATGCGTTGAAGTCGACGGCAGGATATTCGAATATTTATTGAGAACTGTACAAGAATGGGAAAAGCATATTGTAATGTTTACTAATTGTTACGCATGTGTAAACCTGACAGTGTATTGAATAACTGCCGCTTGTGACGGTTGGATCTTAAAACGGGCCTGAATACCTACGTATTGTGAGCTCCCTGCTTTCTTATTTCGTAGATAATTACTCTTCTTCTTATCGATTACTAACTGTTAATTACCATCAAAACTGATTATTGCATTATAGTAACATTATGCCACGAAATTCGAAAAAAAGCTTCCACGAAATTCGAAAAAAAGCTTCAACTTCCATGAATGCTTCAATGTCTGACGACATTCCGACTTGCGGAATATTGTTCAGTGTTCTTATTACACTTCGCCCGATATGCGACAGTAAAATTCAGTGCACTGCTCGGCTGTCATTCGACTGCTTAGTCCAACTGACGATTCGCGTACGCCCGCGTTTGTAGACTGCTCTTTAACGACTGCTGCTCTGGTGTGCGCGCACAGACAAGCAACCGCAAAATTCATCGCTGTGTCCAGAGAAGCTTACTCGCGCGTTAACGCACCTGACTGACTTTGTATTCGTTCTCGGGTCGACCGATACCTCACAACGTGCAGTACGGAAAGTTTTCGAAAGTTCAGAAATATAGAAGAGTACTTTACGGAAACGCTACAATGAATTTAGCCCATGACACCGTACATTTAAGGATGATTACTGCTCCATAGGTAAGTAATTGTAAGTGTGTGGCAAATGACATTGCTGATAATTCATCACAGAACAAGTAAAATTCGAATATTTTGCGATTTAGCACCGAAATACAGATTATAAATATCAGAGGCGTGCTATTATGTAAGATTTTTCTACGCCGGAGGCACAATTCAATCTGCTAATGTTATTTAAGTATCTCATAACTAACCTTACAAAGATTACGATCGAGTACACTTTATAATAGCACTCTTAAGTTTTTTCTGCGTCAGATGTACTTCATCAAAATACTTTCACATGATTGCTCCTAGATTTAAGTCCATATGGAAACAAAACTATACCATCCTGATATTTTTGCTACAGTCTATAGTCGCATCTGTCTTTACAGTTATAACTGGTTTCGTTCATAGTGTGTCTTCAGATCTACTGTAATTGCGGAGCAACCTGTCAGTTTCATGTACTGTGCGCAGTTTCTATAACTCACTAACGTGCACAAATTATAATCTGGAATGGATCTGAAAATGTTCAAAAATCAACGAAACAATTTATCATTGTAAGATAAATGTGATAGTAAACTCCAATGAGAAATATTAGCACAATAATTCAGCTGTCGCGGATTTATCTCTGCTTGACGTCGTGTCACATTTTCATAAAAATTAAAACGAGTGGGTACGTAATACAATAAAATAAGTATTGACAATGAATTCGCACAACTTGTTTCGAATTACTGAAACTCAAGCAGTGTTCAGGGGCTACAGCATATACCGGGTGATCAAAAAGTCAGTATAAATTTGAAAAATTAATAAACCACGGAATAATGTATGTAGAGAGGTGAAAATTGACACACATGCATGGAATGACATGAGGTTTTATTAGAACAAAAAAAATTAATTATTGCTAGACGCGTGAAAGATCTCTTGCGCGCGTCGTTTGGTGGTGATCGTGTGTTCAGCCGCCACTTTCATCATGCTTGACCTCCCAGGTCCCCAGACCTCAGTCCGCGCGATTATTGGCTTTGGGGTTACCTGAAGTCGCAAGTGTATCGTGATCAACCGACCATCTCTAGGGATGCTGAAAGACAACATCCGACGCCAATGCCTCACCATAGCTCCGGACATGCTTTTCAGTGCTGTTCACAACATTATTCCTCGACTACAGCTATTGTTGAGGAATGATGGTGGACATACTGAGCATTTCCTGTAAAGAACATCATCTTTGCTTTGTCTTACTTTGTTATGCTAATTATTGCTATTCTGATCAGATGAAGCGCCATCTGTCGGACATTTTTTGAACTTTTGTATTTTTTTTTTTTTTTTTTGGTTCTAATAGAACCCCATGTCATTCCAAGCATGTGTGTCAATTTGTACCTCTCTATTTACATTATTCCCTGATTTATTCAGTTTTCAAATTTATACTGACTTTTTGATCACCCGGTACGTAAAGTTATAATTTAATGTTTCTGTATATTTTGCGATAGAAGGTGCGACTATTTTTCTGTAAAACGGAATGGTAATGACTTCATGACCAACGGCTGACGACTTGTCTTCAGGTCGCATTATGAAATGAATGAAAGACTGTGAGATTATCAGCAATGTACCTTTTTTAAAAAAAATGTACTGATGTTTTCCTTGCCTCAGTTCCAACTTCTCTTTAACTCTCTGCCTACTTCGAGTGCGAAATGGAAAAGTTTAGAAAAGGCGAAAGAAACTAAGAATAATAAGAGCATAGACTTCGTGCGACTGGAAAAGACCCATATGGAAAAGGTCTGAACTAGTACCATTTTCTCGCGGTTCTAGGCGCGCAGTCCGGAACCGCGCGACTGCTACGGTCACAGGTTCGAATCCTGCCTTGGGCATGGATATGTGTGATGTCCTTAGGTTAGTTAGGTTTAACTAGTTCTAAGTTCTAGGGGACTCATGACCTAAGATGTTAAGTCCCATAGTGCTCAGAGCCATTTGAACCATTTGAAGTACCATTTCACTGTTTTCGAGATCTTGTATCTTACACGAAACTTTTGCATCTCTGAGAATCAGTAGAATGAAAATTGCTCTTTACGATCCGAAGACGTGTTGTTAGTGTTCATGAGCTGTCTGATAACTTATTTTTACCTTCATTAGAATGACGTGTAATTATGATACCCCTGCTATCTTTGCTTAGCAACAGATCAGCAACATTGCAACAGCCTTTATTCTTCGGGGCGAGAGGATACAGGGTTATCTTGACCTAACACATCAACCCGTACTGTGATGGTTCAAATGGTTCAAATGGCTCTGAGCACTATGGGACTTAACATCTTAGGTCATCAGTCCCCTAGAACTTAGAACTAGTTAAACCTAACTAACCTAAGGACATGACACACATCCATGCCCGAGGCAGGATTCGAACCTGCGACCGTAGCAGTCGCGCGGTTCCGGACTGCGCGCCTAGAACCGCGAGACCACCGCGGCCGGCGCCGTACTGTGATGATTAGAACGGTACGACACAATATGCACCCTCACTGCGGGTCAAGTCATGGCTGTTTCACCAGCAGAAGCCGCACCCGCCAGAACTGAGACGCCACCGCTGTACCTTGGTTATGGAAGAAGGTCAGGGACTGTGGCAGCTCAGCCTTCTGAGATAACGCGGAGTGAACTGAGTGTTGGGCTGCATGCAGGCGCCCCCCACCGCTTAACGTATTCTCGCCGAGCAGCGGGATTCGGTCTGTCCACGGGGCCGAATGTAAATCGGCGAACATTTTGTGCAAGTGGGACGGACGGCAAAGGACACGGCATGCAAATGCGCGACAGATGGTAATCGGCCGCCCTCATGAATACTGCCGCCTTCCGGGTACGCTTTGCCTTGTAGATGGCTCTGCTCTGAGACCGGCCCCCGCCCCTTCCTCACTGCTGCATGTATGGTACAGCTAATCCAACACACAGACTAATTGTCAGCTTGCACTTTAGAGACGGAACAAACAAGACGTGCAAGCGAAGATTAACACGTCCGGCAGCAGTATTAGTGTGGTCACTTCCTGGAAGCAGGAAAAAAAATCCTACTGAACGTAGCAGCGTAAAACATGCAATTACACATTTTCTCAGTTTCTGCGTTTACACTATCAAGTTACAGTAACGTGACCACCTGTCAAAAACGTGAATAACCGCCTTTTGCACCGCGGATTGCTGCGAGACGTAAGGCTCTGGAAGGTACCCACAGGGCTGTGGAGCTATCCTGACTCTAGTGGTGTGGCCAGCTGTGGTAGATTTCTCGGTTTAGGACCCATGGGGCGGACAGCCCGATCGAGGTGGTACCACGGGTTTCCGAGTGGGTTTAAAACCAAAGAGATTGGTGGTCGGGGGATTACGGTAAATTCACGTACACTGCGAGCTGTGGACGCGTTGCATTGTCGTGCTGGTAGATGCGATTGTGACGAGGAAAAACAAACTGGAAGTAGGGGTGGACATGGTCCCTAAAGGGAGATGAATACTTGTGTTGATCCAATGTCCCTTCCAGAATGACGGGATCACCCAGGGAATGCCACGAAATCGTTCCCCAGACCATACACCTTCCTCCTCCGGTCTGAACCCTTTCAACGGTCCAACGGTCAACTGTCTGATGGATCATAAAACGCGATTCATCTGAAAAGGCCACCTGTCATCACTCATTGGACGTCCATTTGCAGTATTGGCGTGCAGATTCTGGCCATCGTGTCCCATGAACAGCAGTCAGCATGGGTGCGTAACCAGCACCTGCTACGAAGGCCCTTACGCACCATCTGGATCACCGGGTCCTGGGTTCGATTCCGGCTGGGTGGGGGATTTTCTCAGCTTGGGGACTGGGTGTTTGCGTTGCCCTCATCATTTCGTCATCGTCATCATCATCATCATCATCATCATCATTCGTGACAGTGGCTGCACTGGACCGTGAAAAAAATTGGATTGTGAAAAAATAGGAACTCTGGACGGGCGCTGATGACTTCGCGTTTGACCGCCCCACAAACCAAACATCATCAAACCATTTGGAGGTATATCGCTGTAATACGGCTACACATGAGCCTCATATACCTGCTGCAGTCAGTGTTGTCGACTGAAACAATGTAATTGTTTAGACAGTAGACTGGTATGCGGGTGCAACTGTATTAAGATCTTCATCTTTCTCTAAATCGATTTTGGAAAATACAAGGATTGTTCCTTCCAACATGCTTATTCAGTTGAGATAGTGAGCTATTACTTCATCCCTAATGAGGTGGCTGATGAGGTGATATTATGTGGTATTTTGTGGTCTTCATGCATGCTGCTCTGTCCTGTGTAAGACTCTTCACCTCTGCGAAACTGTTGCAATCCTTATCCATGTGAACCTGCTCACTGTAGTCCGTCCTTCGTGTCCCTCTACAGTCTTCGCCTCTCACTCTTACCTCCACTACCAAACTGACTTTTCCTTCGTGCCTCCGGATATGTCCATCAACCGATTCCTTCTTTTAGAAAGTTTTGACCCAAATCTCTTTTATCATCAGTTATTTTCAGTACATCCTCATTAGTTACTCGATCTACCTATCAAATTTTCAGCTATCTTCTGTAGCATCAAATTTCCTAAGCTTCTCTTATTGTCTTAACTAGCAGTTTCACACAATGTCACATTCCAGAAAAATACCTTCAGGAAAGACTTTTCAAGTCTTTTTCAGACACGCTTTTCTTGCTGCTGCCAAACTGCAATTTAATATCCTTTCAACTTTGGCCACTGTCAGTTACTTTTCTGTCCAAATACCAGCACACATCTACTACTTTTAATGTCTTATTTTTTACTCTCTCTCAGAATCGTATGATTTAATTCGATGAATCTCATTGCCTCTATTATACTTCTGCTGATAATTATCTTATGGCCTCTTTCAGGAGATTATCGATTCCATTGAACTTTTCTCTCAAGTTTATGGCAAATTCCTCTAAGTACAGACTGAATAACACTCTGCCTCCGTTTCTTCGGAACTACTGTTTCAGTTTCATTCCTTCGACTCCTGTAACAGTTGTCAAATTTCTGTACAAGTTGCAGGTAATCTTTCGCTCCGTGTATTTTACCCTTCCTACCTTTAGAATTTCAAAGACTCTACCCCAGTCAACATTGCCAAAAGCTTAATCTAAATCTACGAATGCTATAAGGTTTGGTTCGCATTTCATCAGTCTTTCTTCTATGGTAGGCCTTAGGATTTAGTCAGTTGTTTTGCTGTCTCGATGCGTCTGCAGAAATTTTGTCAGCTGCAGCACTGCTAATTGCCATAAAGCTTGTTGTAACTGGTATTATGGAAGAAACAATAATTGTAGTTCCTAAACATTTGATAATTGACAAAATGTGCCGGCCGCGGTGGTCTCGCGGTTCTAGGCGCGCAGTCCGGAACCGTGCGACCGCTACGGTCGCAGGTTCGAATCCTGCCTCGGGCATGGATTTGTGTGATGTCCTTAGGTTAGTTAGGTTTAAGTAGTTCTAAGTTCTAGGGGACTGATGACCACAGCAGTTGAGTCCCATAGTGCTCAGAGCCATTTGAACCATTTTTTTGACAAAATGTCATATGATCCGTGATCTCGCTTGTTATTATAAACGAAGACATATCGCCTAGATCACAATTTCTTTTATTAACACCAACCGATTTCGATCTGTCCTG
Organism: Schistocerca nitens; assembly: GCF_023898315.1. Taxonomy (NCBI): domain Eukaryota; kingdom Metazoa; phylum Arthropoda; class Insecta; order Orthoptera; family Acrididae; genus Schistocerca; species Schistocerca nitens. Next base: position 375,218,633 of record NC_064619.1, read on the forward strand.
GAGACGATCTTCAGGCCTAGCGCTGCACGGTACTGTCTGTGAACGGCAGTGTGATCGACACTGTTGACAACCTGCACCTTGTGGTATCAGGCCTGAAGATGGACTGCAGAGAACATAGAAACCAGTAGACGGTAATAACAGGAATTGTGGCCGGCCGGGGTGACCGAGCTGTTCTAGGCCCTACAGTCTGGAACCGCGCGACCGCTACGGTCGCAGGTTCGAATTCTGCCTCGGGCATGGATGTGTGTGATGTCCTTGGGTTAGTTAGGTTTAAGTAGTTCTAAGTTCTAGGGGACTGATGACCTCAGAAGTTAAGTCCCATAGTGCTCAGAGCCATTTGAACTATTTTTTAACAGAAATTGTGATCCATGCGGTGTCTCTTTTTATTTAGTAAGCATTTGAATTGAAATGTCCACTTCATATTACCTCATTCTGTCTAGAAATTAAATTTTGAAAATGGTGCTAGTTGTTTCACATAGAACTCAAGATCACCATCTGTAATTATTTCTATAAGCTTCCCATGAATTTCTACTTATACAGCAAAAGCTGATCACTGCAAAACGTAGAACTATCAGTGTGACTAGATTAGATTCTTTCCTGACGTAAGTGACAACTTCGCCTTCAACTTCAAACGAGCCGCAGCCAGAAGCCATATCACCATGCGGTCGATTCGTCGCATGTGGGTCAATGTATGGAAATTACGAACTATCGGCGATCGATCGCTGCGATCTGCGATTTGCCCACACACGTGCGATCCGCGGACAGATCGCGCTACCTGGCGGACGTCACCATGCGTCGCTCGTTTGTCGAGAGATGGAGGAGTTTGCAGACGACACTTGCCGGAGAGTCACGGGCAGCTGGTAGCTGAGGTCCCCAGAGTAGCAGACTAGCAGAGTGGAAAGCTGGCCGGCTGGCTGCGACCGTATCGGCGGGCCATGCGGGTACCTGCAGGCAGTGCGGCGTGGCGGCGAGGCGCCAGGTGCGGGCCGGCGCAGTGCTGCGTCCACAGCGCGGCCGCTCTCTCCCAGCGAAAAACCGCGGCCCAACACAATCTGGGTGTCTGGACGGGCTTACGGAATGTCTGCCGTCACATCCAGACGCGGATGGATGTAAGGGGGACGATATTTTACCACGGAATCCTCCCCCCCCCCCTTTCGGAGTATAAAGTAGCGTGCAAAATGAGAGTATCGAATATGAAAAAGAGTTGTAGGAAGTTACTGGTTTTATTTAACACAAGATCGTACTTTGAAGTCGCTTGTGTCAAGACCTGCTGACGTCGGTGGGTTTGCGGCGTGACCGCCTGCAGGGGACATCCCAGCCTGGAAATGGTGGAGTTAAATCCATGAAACATCTAAGAGTATGCGTGCGGAACGATTTAATGTGGAATGACTGCGTGAAATTAGGCAGATGACAGGCTCAGGTTCATTGGAAGAACCATCAGGAAATGTAGTCCATAACAGAGGAGGTAGCCTACAAAACCCTGGTTTGACCAATAATTGAATATTGCTCGTCATTCTGGGATCCATACGATGTAGGGTTGGCTGTGGAAACAGAGAAAATCCAGAGAAGAGCAGTGCATTTCATTACAGGCTCATTTAATAAGTGCCAAAGCGTCACATCAGCTAAGTGGTAGACGATGTAAGAGAAGTGGTCTGCATCACGGTGTACTTTACTGTGAACCTTGGAAGACAGTACGTTCCTGGAAGCCAATATACTGATTCCTCCTACGTATATCGCGCGAGAAGACCATGAAGGTAAAATTACAGAGATTGGAACTCACACGGAGGCTTACCAACAGTCATTCTTCACCTGAACCATTCGCGACTGCAACTGGAAAAGGGGGCAGCGATAGTGGAACACAAAGCACCCCCGCACCACGCACTGTGACGTGGCTTGCGGAGTATAGATGCAGATTCACGGGCTGACCGTACCTGCTGTCAATAGCAAACCAGACACAGTACGCGAACCCGCATGTAGAACTGCCAAACCACAGGAGGTTGTGAAAGGCAGGATAGAAAGAAAAAGACTCTCCACTTAGAAAGATAACCAAAAGAAAGACTTACTATCCCGAACTTATGCGGAAAAGACGGAAAGCAACAGTATTTCCCTTATTTACTCGACCGCTTAACCATAGTTTGCAGATCTGTCTTCACAGTCTCAGTACTTAATGAAATACCGATAAAAGTGAGCGCACACTTCGATTTTATATTGTGTAAATTATTCAATCTTTTGACAGTTCGTTGCTATTACTATTATTAAATCAATTGTATGACACTTGCTGATTTGAATTTTTCTGATGAATGCTTTTCAAATGCTGTATTTCTCTGAACTGTAATTTTTTGGGAGTTATTTAGAGGGGGGCGGCTACACTAATAAACTGTGACTTCTCCAGAACCGTTTCCTGGAACCACGACTGCTATTACCTCCAAAATGTCCACAGGCCTTTGATGGAGGAGTCTCACACAGTTTTTTAGTGTCAACGTCATCCGTAAATGTAATTTGCTAGCACCCCAATAACTATATAAAATGCTTTAATACAACATTCATAATCCCTTTATATCAGTCCTTAGTGCATGACTCTAGCATAAGCTCCAAGGAATTCCAATTCAGAGTAATACATCGTTATAAAAGCATTTGTTCGAAAATTTGAGAAATATTTGTACCATGCAGTTGAGTTGAGGACTGTAATAGCAGCAGGAAAGACGAAAGTAACGAGGACCGGTAGACACGAGAAAGTGGCAAATTCAGTATTAGAATTGGGGACCACGAAATAGATGAACTAAAAGGGATTCTTCTGCTTGGAAGGAAATTACCACATGACGGACGAAGAAAGGAATGTATAAGAACTAACCCAATACAGGCAACGAGAGCATTCCTCGCCAAAATAAGTCTACTGGTATCAAAAATAGATCTCAACTTGTAGAACAAGACTCAGAGAATGTATGTTTGGAGCACAGCGCTGTATGTACATATGGACAGTTGTAAAATTGGAACAGAAGAGAATCGAAGCGTTCAAAATGTATTGCTATAGGTGAATGCTGAAAATTAGGACGACCCATAAGGTAAGAAACTGGTTTCTCAGAGGTAAGGAATACATGGAAAAGACCGACTAGAAGTAGCTGCAGGATGATAGGACATGTGTAAAGACATCACGGAGTAACTTCCATTGTAATAGACGGAGCTGTAGAGGGTAAAATCTGTTTGGGAAGACGTAGACATTCAACAAATAATTGATGAAGCTGGGTGTGAGTGTTTACTCTGTGGTGAAGAGGTTGACACAGCAGAGGAAATGGCGGTTCGGTCACATCATACCAGCCAGAAGACTGAAAAAAGGCGCTAACAACTTCGACAAAGTTATAATTTATACAATGTAGAACGAGTACTGCAGTCACCGTAACCGGTATTTCATTCAGCATAGAACTGTTGTAGCGTTGAGTGGAAGGAGGTTTGGGCTGACAGCCGTGCAACTGTGGATTTGTTTTACAAAAACATTTATTACCGACGTAAATAGTTCTCCACGGGCAAAATGACATGAACAGAATGTTAAAGAATAACAAGAAATAAGAGGCGTATTTGCAAGCGCTGATCCTTGTATAAATTGAACAACAGACAGTAATAGAGGAAACAAAAGAACTCTTAATGGAATATTACAAATGAAACTCAGTTCGATTCAGTCTCTTTGACACAGAAAGGGGACACCAAGCACGAATAACAAATATACAACAGAATATTCACACTCTGTGTTTTGCAATATTTTTCTTCAGATGCGACGGGTTTCTGTGACACTGCGCCGTCATCAGGTCCTTGTGTACATCAAATGTGGTGTGATCAGATCCCTATGTACATCATACGCGGCATTAGTGTTCAAAGAAATAAAAGACATAATATCAAAATACGTGCTACCAAGTGCTCTTATCTCGATAAACAGTATGACAAATCAAATGACTTAATGATGAAAGATATATTCGATTACATGAGCGGTCGCCTTGACCGCCTCGGCTATCCAAGCAGGTCCCCCATCCGACAACATCTCCAAATGCAGCACGCTACAGAATAGCGTCCCCTATCCTTAACGACATATCGTAATGTCGTCGCGGGAAATCCAGTTTCGACCCCGGGTCCGGCACAAATTTTCATCTGTCGTCTTTGAGTTCGCTGAACGCTTTACTGCAGGTAAATATATGATATTTCTTTCGTCATGTACTGAATACAGCGGCTGATCGAATCAATGGTGTCTGTTTTTCGGAAGGAACAGACACCATACGCGTAATAATACAAATCACTGTAGCAAATCACGTTATCTGTTAGATGAAGAAAACCATACGTTAATCGTAAAATATTTTGATCAGTAATAATTGGTAATGTGATTTGCTGAAGTGATTTGCTGTGTCATACTGTTCATTACGATAAGAATATGTGGTAGCATTTATGTTGACATTATACCTTTTATTTCTTGGGTGACTGTCGCTACTTTTACATATGATGTACACAGAGGCCTGATGATGGAGCGGTGTATCACTAAAACCAGTTGCACTTTATAAATAAGGAAAGTTAAAGATACGGCTGATGATGTTACTGTTAGTTCTCATTTGCTGACCAAAAGAAATAGAAGATGGATACACGAATGTACAGAACCTTTCCCTTTGATGCAACAGTAACTCAAAAAATGGTTCAAATGGCTCTCAGCACTATGGGACTTATTAACTTCTGAGGCCATCAGTCCCCTAGAACTTAGAACTACTTAAACCTAATTAACGTAAGGACCTCACACACATCCATGCCGGAGGGAGGATTCGAACCTGCGACCTTAGCGGTCGCGCGGGTCCAGACTGTAGCACCTAGAACCGCTCGGCCACCCCGGCCGGCACAGTAACTCACGCCCACAGCCTGTAATGAAATGCGGTACAAGGCACAGCATTATGCCCTCAAAGCCGTACTCTGCAATTCTCTGACCGTAACGAATACGTGGAACTCAAAACACATAGGTTATTCACATTACTGTAAAGGGTAACCGCCGTACACTGCTCTTAATCTGATCACTTGTCAATTGTCTGAGAATCACTGTAGGCCGTTAAAGCACACTCCTAATGTTCTGCACTGGACTCGTATTCGGCAGGACGACGGTTCAATCCCGCGTCCGGCCATCCTGATTTAGGTTTTCCGTGATTTCCCTAAATCGCTCCAGGCAAATTCCGGGATGGTTCCTTCGAAAGGGCACGGCCGACTTCCTTCCCTAATCCGATGAGATCGATGACCTCGCTGTTTGATCTCCTCCCCAAAAAAACAACAACAACCCTAATGTTCTGTATTTGCAGTAGTAACAAAACCACCCGTCTTAATTGGCTGGAGTTGCAGTCTTCTCTGGCCACAGGGAAAAATACCGACCGCCCTCCAGGTAGGCGATGTCTGCAACATCGCAGCCACGTCCGGTGCTGACAGTTGGGTTTATAAACTACCCAACACGCCGTATCAGGCACCAGCTGACTCCGTATTGGCTACTGCCCACTTTCTTACTGCTGTTCGCACCTACTATACGTGGCTCTCCGTTTCTCTCCGTGCCTACAACTTGGCCTGAAAGACGCTGGCGTCGAAGTCTGCGCACAGGTCGAGCCATCTGGCGGACTGCTCCACGAAAAATCCGTCAAAACCTTGGCCCTGTCCGCGAGAATTTCAAAAGAACCGCTTCGCATGGCACTCTGTGAACAGAGATCAGCACACTGGTTATGCAAGCGTGTAAACAGAGAGATAGCTCTTTTTTCAGTGTTTTCTACATACGTTCCAGTGAGTCGTTATGTTCTTTTTTTTCTTTCCGTTTCCGTCCCGCTGTCCTCGGCTCCGGGTGTTGATTTACTTGTAGAGCGCGCCAGCAGCTGGAGATCCCCTGGGGGCAGGTCCCACCCGGCGCCGCCCACTGTGCGCGAAGCCTCCGCCACGGCCGGCCACCTGTCGGCGGCCCATCTGTTGCTGGCGGGTAATCACGGCCAGCCAGCCTGCCTGCCCGGCCGCAACAGATGGGGTCCGTGCGCCGCCTCTCTGGACGCAGCCTCAGCGCTCTTCTGGTGTGCTGGCGAGGGAAGCGCACTCTTTCCAATAGAATGATCTCCACCTGTTAGGTCCTTATTACTCTAGGCCGCCAGGCGGCGCAGTCAACTGCGCCGCGCAACAATCACTTGTTCAGGCAACGGTAGTTCGGCAGTTCTCGCTAGTCGAGCACTCTTTTGTGCGCACTATTTCATTTGCTTCAGTATGTCTAGTGAACTGCAGAGTGTCACTCTGGAAAGGAGTGAAAGTGTAGACGCGACAAAAGGGAAAAACATGAAGCTGGAAGAAGCACTGAAAGAATGCCAGAAGTTATTGGACACAGAAGTGAATATCGAAGATTTAATTTGTACAGTTGAACAACAACCCGCAGTTTGGGACACCAATTCTGAACATTACAATAATAAGCAGTTAAAACTGAATGCTTGGAATGAAATTATTTGTTCACTCCTGTCGGATTTTGAGCAGCGTTCCTTCGTTGAAAGGAATAAACTTTGTAAGTATTCAAAGCAACAAATTTAATAACTTTCGATACAATTTATCGGTTTACTTACCTCAAGGTGACTACGAGTTATTTTTTTCTGGTGATATACATTTTCTCATTTTCGTTTCTTTCCCTATAATATCAGTCTTTATTAACGACAATAACTCAAAGAAAGACGATTTAGACATTCGTATGTAATTAAAAACCTTGTCGTCGTCCAAACACAATTCATCAAAAAGAGTATAGTACAACCCTTTAGATTCTCTTAACGATAGCATAGGGTGTACATGCATCTTCCTCTCCCTTCGCGTTCTCCTTTTCATTAAAAGTGCTAGGAGGACCGTATATGTATGGTAGTTGTCCGACATGTACCCTGATCGCCAGTGCACAGCGAACTGACGACGTGGTGTGGCCAAACCGAGTGGTGGTGGTGGCAGGACTGGTGACCCAGTGTAATAACGGCTTCGTTTCATACAGTGCCCCGCCAATGGCGGCCTACGTGCTGGCGGGGAAAGGCAGCCAGCTTCTGGCGGCGCCACTGGCTACCACAGTCTAATAAGCTCCCTTGCAGTCTATTCCCAATGATGAGCAGCTCCACCGATGGCGTGGCTGGCTGCGCCGCCTGGCGGCCTATGTAATAAAGGCCTCATTGGCTAATTGCGCTGAGGTACTTCGGCAGCGTGCTCTGACAGTGTTAATTTCTTGTTTCAGGAAACGTGTTTCTGAAATAAACCGCTTTCAGCTGCGTACGAACTTTCACAGGAACACGATCGGTTTCATGATTACAGATCACATCTCCAGTTGTACATGTCAGTAAAATATTTAAGCTCTGGTGCGGGAGGGAGGGGACTCAACCTTTTCAAAATAAACAGGGCGTCATAGTTCAAATTAAGCAGTTAGAAAAGTGACGTGTTACGAGGGTTGCCCAGAAAGTAATGCACCGCATTTTTTTCTCAGCCGAAAACAACGCATCGAATGCGAAACGTTAGGTATATATTATTTGAAATCTCTCCTAAGATAGCGCGCCAAGTTTCCGTCACTTCCGACAGACAGCGTAGCTGTAGGACAGTTTCAAAATGGAGATCTGCTGTCAAAATGGAGATCTGCTGTCAAAATGGAGATCTCCATTTTGAAACTGTCCTACAGCTGGGCACGGAGGCTGAGGTCATCAGAAGCCGGTTCGGCGGAACTCCACGATTTGCAGCTGTCCGTGAGACCACCCACGGCTGTCACACCTGACATGTTGCAGCGAGCTGATGTCATTCGCGAGGACAGACATATTACTTCTCCGCAGTTGTCGCTGCATCTGTCGTTCAGCGAAGGAAAGTGTGAATGCAGTTATCCGCACTCTTGGATATTCAAAAGTGTGTGCAAAATGGGTCCCGCGGTGTCTAATGGTGGATCACAAATCGCACAGAAAAAACATTTGTCTTGATTTGTTGCAACGTTTTGAAGCTGAGGGGGAGGCCCCCTTGTCCTGGATTGTGGCAGTTGGTGAAACCTGGATTCACCATTTTGAGCACGAAACAAAACGACATTCGATGGAATAGCGCCAATCCCATTCCCCACAGAAGAAAAAAATTCAAAGTAACTGCTTCCGCCGATAAGGTCATGGTCACCGTGTTCTGGGACTATGAAGGTATGATTCTCATTGATGCAATGCCAAGAGGCATTATCATTAATTCAGAAGCATGTTTCAACACATTAACAAAATTCAAGACGCGCTTCCGGCGACTTCGACGCCACAGCAGGTCAGGAGATGTTATACAATAACGCCCAGGCCGACGGAAGTCTTACTGTTGAACACATCGCAAAACAGGGTTGGATAATGTTACTCCATCCACCCTACAGCCCTGACCCAGCCCCTAGGACTTCCACTCATTTGGGCCATTAAAGTATGGCATTCGTGGAAGGCATTTTGAGGACGATGAGGAGTTGATTCACACAATGAAGAACTGGCTCCGCCACCAGGACAAGGATTGGTACCGACAGGGCATACACGCCCTTGTTTCGCACTGGAGGAGGGCCATAGAACGGAATGGAGGTTAGGTGGAAAAATAGGGTGTATGGATGAAACACCATTCTTTCAAATGGTTCAAATGGCTCTGAGCACTATGGGACTTAACTTCTGAGGTCATCAGTCCTCTAGAACTTAGAACTACTTAAACCTAACTAACCTAAGGATATCACACACATCCATACCCGAGGCAGAATTCGAACCTGCGACCGTAGCGGTCGCGCGGTTCCAGACTGAAGCGCCTAGAACCGCTCGGCCACATCGGCCGGCAAACACCATTCTTTCTTGTGTGTAATTCTCATTATGTTCGATAAAGAATTGTTGAACAAAAAATGTGGTGCATTACTATCTGGGCAACCCTCGTAAAACCGCCGCTTTCTGTATGAAGTAAACGTGCTTTTGACATGTCAGGTTTTCAATTGCTCAGTTTGATCTATGACGACCTACTTGTTGCGGGTAAGGGTATTTTACTTTTGAAAGGTTGGGTCCCCCTCCTTCCCAAATGAGGGCTTAAATATTTTACTGATTTATATACACCTGAAGATGTGATTGTAAATCACGAAACCTGTCGTGTTTCTGTAAAAGTCCATACACAGCTGAAAGCAGCGTAATCCGGAAACATAGATTACTTCAGCTGCGGTTGCTCACAACAGAAGACTCTTTGTTTCAGAAAAAAATCCGAAATTCTATCCGTTCGGATTCGCACGCCGAAAAACTTTTTAAATGTAACTGTTTTGCTCAGACAAGAAAGCCGATGATGTATAAGATTTCCTGCCTTTAAATATAGCGACCCACAAAGTTTAGAATCTTGTGAAAGATACGAGTGTTGTCATTTTTGAGTTGTGCATTGATGAGTCACTTGTGGAATGGTTCAGGGTGTATAGTAAACAAGAGTAAAAATATGGGAGAACATGTACTGGAGTAATCTAAAAGGTCCCTTTGCGGAGTTCTTGGGAATTGTAGTACATCTACGAAAGAGAGTTTATAAGGAACGGCTGTGAGATATCTGCAAAACCACGTGAATGTTTTACTTAAACAATATGAACTGAAGTCATATTCTTTTTGGCGTGAAAATTGAATATTATCGCAAGAGGAATAAAAGTGACGCAACATCGAATGAAATATACTGTACGTTAAGAAGTGTATGCAGCAGAGAAAAGTGGACGAAATTAAAAAAGAACAACTATGCTTTCATAGTATCGGCCGTCAAGAAATAGATGTCATTAAGATCTCGAAGAGGTGCTGACAGTGAGGATGTTTAAGTACCAAAAGTATGATTTTTAGATTTCGATGGCACGGAATATTAGAGCAGCCGATAGCTTCTCGGAAGAAGTAATTAATTGTTTCATCACGTCCGAGCTCCGTAAATTTCTGTTGCACAAACCGAGTAGTGATAGATAAATATCCTAGCTCATTCTCAATTATTTTCCAAACTAATATTCGTGCTCTAAAAGTAGTTTCTTTTTTGAAGAACTGTCAGCTTCTCCTCTCCTGGCACCTAATCGTCCATTTTTCACCCATTAGGACCGTTTTCTTCTTTTCGTGTTGTTCACTGCACGTCAGATAACGCAGCGGCCACAGAGAAAGCAATCACTGCTGATTTCTTTTAGCATTCGATGTGACGATTGCTTGCACTCTGCTCGTGGAGTACTGATGTGTGACCTTTGTGACCCGTCTAACCAGATCCAGTTTTTCCCGTTCACTTTACCCGCGCGCATTGTTGCATGCTTCGAGGAAATGGTCATATAGTGGACAGGTAGCGTTAGAAACCACAAATCTTTTTAACGTTCAGAAGTTGAAACGCACTGGAAATTGTCGAAGAAATGTGCAGTATTTGCCAACATTTGATTGATATATTCTGAAACTGTTCGTCTCGGCGACGTAGAGTGTTTTCTGGAGACGAACTTTTGGGAGATAGGCGGCCGTTGCCGCCGCTGCTGCTGCTACACTGAGAGCGGGCGAGTCACCGTCGTGTCGCGTGAGAGCAGAGCCACGCGGCCCGCGATGTCCGATAGCGCGTGGCCTGCCGGGGTAGGGAGCGGAGCAGGGCGCGTTAATGAGGCCGAGATGCGCATCGGACGCCGTCCGTCGCGGCCGCCAACCGCCGCCCGCCGCCCGCCAGCGTCTTCATCTGGCCGGGCCTACAGGGGCGGCGGCGGCAGCGCCGACAGTCGCCGACTGCCTGTATGCCCGACCACTCGCTACCATTCCACTTCCTGTCCGAACTGATTCATTTCTCCACACGTCTACACTGCTCGACAGTTACGTAGAAGCAATAGACTACGTCCTAAGATGGATCCACACTTGCAAGCCGAGCGGCTCACGAGCCGCTCGCGAGTTCGTTACTCGGCACGAGCCAGCTGCTGTCGGATTTTGCGGCGAGCTCCAACGGTGTCCCGCGCTCCCTGGGGACGGCACTGTTGCTTGCTCTAAAGTGTCTGCGCGCTCGCGTACAATGTGGCTCACAGATCGCTCTGGCGCAGCTCTCCACGTTATGCGTACCTTTACCGCGAGTACTGGAATTTCAAAAGACTACCACAACTCCCAGCATATCTTTCTGTTTTATTTACACTAGGCAGCAGAAAATATAACCGTTTGGATTTCGTAAAAGTAAAAGCACAGCTGTGGTGCTGGAAATATTTTTGAAAATATTTTACTAAGTCTGCAAAAGACAAAAACAATTTTGGCGTTTGTCTATACGTTCTTATTCAATCAAGACAAAAAATACAAGAAAATGCTTAAGAAGAAACGGTTTTCTGTCCGGTAGGTTAAGTAGGCGTCGTAAAATGCGAAGAGAGTAAATGTACTAGTCACAAAGACGTATACAACCGACTAGAAGGAACGTTGCAGTTCGAACCGACAAACTGAAAATAGCTTGGGCTGTAACGACTGTTGATGATAACTGATGTCCAGCTACAGCAACGTAACAGCCAGTGAACTGCAGAGAGAACTTAATTCTACAGGGTGTCCCGCTGAGGCCCCACAAACATATGTAGCTCCGAGTATGCTTTGACTACACGTAGTATATATAGTGCCTCAGCTATTATACTGCGGTAAAAAAAGTTATGGGATACCTACTAATATCGTGTAGGACGTCCTTTCATCCGACGTAATGCGGCAAGACGTGGCATGAACTCAACAAGTCATTGGAATTCTCTGCAGAAATATTGAGCCATGCTGTCTCTATAGCCGACCATAATTGCGAAAGTGTTGCCGGTGCAGGACGCTGCGCACGAACTGACCTCTCGATTAGATCCCATAAATGTTCGACGAGAGACATGTCGGGCGATCTGGATGGCCAAATAATTCCCTCGATTTGTCCACAATGTTCTTCAAACCAGTCGCGAACAACAGTGGCCCACTGACACGCCGCATTGTCACCCATCGTTGTTTGGGATCTTGGAGTCCATGAATGCCTGCAAATGGTCTCCAAGTAGCCGAATATAACCATTTAGAATTAATGATCGGTTCAGTTGGATAAGAGGATCCAGTCCATTCCGTGTAATCACAGCCCACACCGTTCTGGAGTCACCACTAGCTTGCATAGTGCCTTGTTCACAACTTGGGTCCATGGTTTCGCCGCACTCGAACCCTGCCATCAGCTCTAACCGACTAAAACGGGTCTCATCTGTCCAGGTCATGGTTTTCCAATCGTATGGGGTCCAACTGATATGGTCACGAGCCCAGGACAGGCGCCGCAGGCGGTATGGTGCGGTTAACAAAGGCTCGCGTCGGTCGTTTGCTGCCGTAGACCATAGACGCCAAATTTCGCCGCACTGTCCTAACGGATACATTTGTCGTATGTCCCACATTGATTTTTGCGGTTACTTAACGTAATTTATTTATTATTTTTTATTTTTATTTACACGTCAAGTTCTGCAGGACTAAATTGAAGAGCAAATGTCCAAGATCATGGAACGTGTGAATACGTGAAATTACAACGTAAAAGTAATAACAGATAAAAATAAAATGTTTATCAACCCAAAAAAGTCATGCCGTAAGTTTAGAAAACGCAGTCAACAATACAACAAGAATCAGCTTAATTTTTCAAGGAACTCCTCGACAAAATAGATGTAGTGACCCATGAGGAAACTCTTCAGTTTCGATTTGAAAGCGCTTGGATTACTGCTAAGATTTTTGAATTCTTGTGGTAGCTTAGTGAAAATGGATGCAGCAGTATGCTACACGCTTTCCTGCACAAGAGTTAAGGAAGTCCGACCCAAATGCAGGTTTGATTTCTGCCGAGTATTAACTGAATGAAAGCGGCTTATTCTCGGAAATTAGCTGATACTGGTAACAAAAAATAACAGTAAATAATGTATATATTGACAGGCCAATGTCAGAATACCCAGACTAGTGATCAGGGATCGACAAGAAGTTCGCGAACTTACATCACTTATTGCCCGAACCGCCCGTTTCTGATCCAAAAATATCCTTTTAGAATGGGAATAGTTACCCCAAAATTTATAACAGGCAAAGTAAAATATAAAATAGGCAAAGTAGACTAATTTTCGTGTCGAACGATTCAAATGGCTCTGAGCACTATGGGACTTAACATCTGAGGTCATCAGTCCCCTAGAACTTAGAACTAGTTAAACCTAACTAACCTAAGGACATCACACACGTCCATGCCCGAGGCAGGATTCGAACCTGCGACCGTATGCGGTCGCTCGGTTCCAGACTGAAGCGCCTAGAACCGCTCGGCCACACCGGCCACTTCATGTCGAACGATCACTTACTTCAGATACCGTTCGAATAGTAAAAATGGCAACAAGATCCTGAACGTGGGCTTTCCACGACAGTTTACTATCTATCTGAACACCTAGGAATTTGAACTGTTCAGTTTCACTAATCATATGCCCATTCTCTAAAATTAAAACGTCGGGTTTTGTTTAATTGTGTGTTAAGACACTGTAAAAACTGAGTCTTACTGTGATTTAGCGTTAGTTTATTTTCTACAAGCCATGAACTTATGTCATGAACTGCACTATCTGAAAGTACCTCACAGAGAAAAGAGAATATAGCATTTTCAGTTGCTACACGACGTGTAAAGCCGAACTGTACATTTGATAGCAAATCATGTGATATAAAATGATCAATTATCATATATATAATTTATATTTTATTATATATATATATATATATATATATATATATATATATATATATATATATATATATATATATATATATATATATATAAAATTAAAAATGATCAATTATCCTTACATACACAGCCTTTTCAATAACTTTAGCGAACACAGATGGCATAGAAATAGGTCTAAAATTATCTACGGTATCCCTTTCTTCCTTTTTATATAGCGGCTTTACCACTGAGTACTTTAATCGTTCAGGAAACTGACCATTCCTAAAGGAAAAATTACAAATACTGCTAAATACAGGGCTAACATGTGTGGCACAGTACTTTAATATTCTGCTAGGCACTCCATCATATCCATGAGAGTCCTTAGTCTTCAGTGATTTACTTATTTACTCAATCTCCCTCTTGTCTGTATCACGGAGGAGTATTTCAGACATCAATCTCGGAAAGGCATTTGCCAAGAGAGTTGTATGATTTCCTGTTAAAACTAAATTTTTATTTAATTAACTAACAATGCTCAGAAAATGATTGTTAAATACTGCACATTTATCTGATTTATTACGACCAGAAATATCTTTACTACGAACTGACTATATATTGTCGGCCTTGTGCTGCTGACCAGACACTTCCTTCACAACTGCCCTGTGAATTAGCTGTTCTGTTTGCGCACCACGTACTCTTTGACTTCCTAATAACATTTTTAAGTACCTAACAATACTTTTTGTAATGGGGCACTGTGGCTTCATTGTGACTACTTCTAACATTTTGATATAGTTCCCGCTTTGTTCTACATGATATCCTTATCCCACTAGTCAGCCACCCAGGCTGCCTTTTACTGATAGAACCCCGTTTAGGACGTGCTAATGGAAAGCAACTCTCAAAGATCATGAGAAATGTGTCAAGGAAAGTATTATATTTGTCATCTATGTTATCGGCACTATAAACATCCTGCCTCTCTTGTTCCTTGACGAGTTTTAAAGAACTCTCTAATGCCGTTGGTTTAAATTTCCTACACTCTTTGTAATTATATGTGACATTTGTTTGAGTACAAAAGCCTTTTAGTGTTAAAATTCGTGCATCATGGTCTGAAAGGCCATTCACGCTTTTACTAACAGAATGCCAATCTAGTAATGAGAAATGAATAAAAATATTGACTATGGCTATACACCCTAATTGGAAAAAACACAGTTTGCATCAGATCATATGAGTATATGAGATCTGCCAACATCCTTTTCCTTGCACCAGCATATACGAAATTAATATTGAAGTCACCACATATAATTTCTAACACTTCCTATAAATTGAATCAAGAACCCTCTCTAGCTTGAGCAGAAATGCTCTGAAGTTAGAATTAGGGGAGCTATGAACAACAAAAATTAGAAGTTCACTAAATTCAACTGCCGCTGCACAACAATCAAATATCTGTTCAGTGCAGTGCCGTGATATGTCCATGGACTCAACTGGAATACTGTTTTTTTACGTACATGGCCACTCCATCACTCCGCAAGAAACGCCTTGAAAAAAAGCCTGCTTATCTGTATCCTGGGAAAGGAAACCTCTGAATTGTCAAATTATTTAAGTGGTACTCCGATATACCAATAGTTTCGCTCAACATCTATAAGCAATTCACTAACTTTATCTCTAGTACCTCTTATATTTTGATGAAATATGCTAATTCCTTCGCTACTTGGAAATATGACGTCCTCTGAAGGTGATCCCTTTGTTAGAGGTTGCTTGTCTGATACGACTGACAAAAAATGGTTCAAATGGCTCTGACCATTATGGGACTAAACATCTGAGGTCATCAGTCCCCTAGAACTTAGAACTACTTAAACCTAACTAACCTAAGGACATCACACACATCCACGCCCGAGGCAGGATTCGAACCTGCGACCGTAGCGGTCGCGCGGTTCCAGACTGAAGCGCGTAGAACCGCTCGTCCACACCGGCCGGCTACGACTGTCAACTCTATGCAAACGCTGCTGCTCTGGGTCATTAACTGAAGGCTGTCGGCCACTGCGTTGCCCGTGGTGAGAGGTAATGCCTGAAATTTGGTACTGTCGGTTCGCTCTTGGAACTGCTGATCTCTAAATATTGAATTCCCTAACGATTTCCGAAATGGAATGCTCCATGGGTCTAGCGGCAACTACCATTCTACGACATAATTGTGTTATTTCCCGCCGTGCGGCCATAATGACGTCGGAAACGTTTTCAAGTGACTCACCTGAGTACAAATGCACTGCCCTTTCATACCGTGTGCACAAGAGACTACCGCCATCTGTTTATGTGCGTATCGCTATCTCATGACTTCAGTCGCCTCAGTGTATGCTATACGACGGGGAACTGCTGCCAGTGGTGAAGGGCACTTGACGAACTCGATCTCTGCGACGGTTGGTGTTCTGCATTTAGTTGTGTATCTGATTTGTATATGAACAAGGGGCAGTGGACGGGGACATTAGGAGATATAACAAAACGTGGAATTACGGTATCTCCAGTATTGTACAATAAAAATTGTCATCTTCTTCTGCTGATGTACAGCAATATGTCAACCTGGACGGAAGTACACATCTGGCACCTGTTTGGGCGCCAAGTTCTGCTAGTACAGGAGTTGTGCAAAAATATAGAAGCGCCACGAGAGCTGCATGACTGACCGTAAATACAGATTTTGCCGAAGCCTGCGAGTTGCGGTATTGTATTTCACTGCGAACGCCACCTGTGCAGTGCCCATAATACGTTTCAAGCGTCAGTCGTGGTCAGAAGAGTGTTCTGTGTAGTTGTGAGCGCATTATGTTGGAGCTTATTGAATTCGAACGTGGGCAAATTGTTGTTGCTCGTTTACACGTCACTGAATGGTTGTGACGAAAATCAAAGCTGCAGTAGTCTCTGTAGAAGTGCATGTCGCAGTCGCGAACATTTGAAGTAACAAAACAACACGAAGGGAGCTCACTAAACGGGGACTTGCAGAATGAAAAATTCATTTTCAAATTCGCACATGTTAGTTGCTTTTTGCTGGATGAGTAATCGTGGTAACAGTGGTCTTTTCGATTTCTTTGCGTTCACGCACACTGTATCTTGAAGCACTGAATCATCTCAATCACAGGTCCATTACCTGTAATTATGTACTCGTTTCACAGTGGTGAGCTACCAATTGTTGCCATATAGAGCTCGAAGTGGTACACCACACAAACTTACTAATTTCTTACCCTTCTGAGTCATATTTGTGCCAGAGAACACTCATAGGCACTAACATCTGTGTCATGAGGATTACTTCCGTGCATAAGGCGTCAAACTCTATGGGTTCAACTTACGTTCAAAACTGTTCCTTTTCGCAATCATTCGAAAATACGACAAACAGGAGAGAGCGATCGAACAAGCTATGGGAGACACACTACTTGATTGAGCTGCTCCGTTCACACTGCAGTGGAGCGATAATTGTGGAATAGCTGCTCTCTGTATAACAGGCGTCGTTACTGTTCTGGAAAGACTACTGACATGATTTCATAGAGCCAACTCGTCACGCAAGCGCAGTTCGCGTGAATGTCACAGCGATAAGATAAGGGAAATTGCAGCATATATGGAAGTTACACACACATCAGTTTTTAGCACGCTCCATCGCGAACTGGATAAGAGCGAAGGCCAGTGACCCTGATACAAAATGTCGGGCAGAGAACGATAATCATCGTGGCTTGGACTCCCATTAGTAGCTCATATCGACTACAAATCCGTAGGTTTTTTGATGCCGGTTTAGCGCAAACCAGAGAAGTGCTAAAATACAGTAAAATACAGTAAATGTCGCAAATAAAGTTCAGTGTCTACTACCATCAATGATTAAACTTCTGAGCAGGAGTAGCTCTGTTTCCAGGATAATAAATGCTGAGGCCTAAAGCAGCTCATGTCTGAAGGCCTTATTTACACAAAAGCTTAAAGATGATCATGTCAGATATTATTATATTTAATCCATCAGAACAGAATCACAGTTTAAGTATAAACTACTCTTTTTTCAGTGTAATTTTCAATGGTGGAACCGACAAATCATTTTAATCCTTATAACATCCTCATCCTCTGTAATGTATCCCCTCATCTCACATGTGCCTCGATAACACCATTTACACGGAATCCTTTCGTCATACTCTCGCATCGTACTAAGATGTCACACTGTGTGTATAGAACGGTACCTTTTTGCTGCGAGAAACGAAAGTTTCAAGTTGATAACCGTTATTAACGTACCATAACGTGGGCAATAAGGGAAAAGCGCAGATCTCGTTCAAGCTATGATTTAATTAAGCGGTGATGATCGAAACGTTTACAAATTATTCGATTTGAACAAAAGATTTTACTGCGATGCAACTTTGAAAAGTAAATGACATTGTAAAGCAGCGAAACCAAGCAACACGAAGAATGTAAAAAAAATTCGTAGCTAAGGATCTCTTTAAAACTAACCTAAAAATGGTTTTTTTATGTTTCAAAATAATATGGTTTGTTACCAGTTTCCTCAGCGCTATTTATCGGCAATGCCGCGATACGGTCAACAGAATTCGATTTGAGGGATTTGTAGTTCTGCTTCTGTTGTACCTCATTTTGTCCAGTTCCGCAGCTAATCGCTTCCTTCTCGCGATAATTCCGCAGTTTAATTTGTGACATGGTGTTCGCCTGAGTAGTTTAAATGTCATCCAGAGCGTACCTTTATCTCAAATGTTATAAGGAATGTAATTCTCTGAAGATGTAATTAATTAATGATAACAACATTCTAAGAAAATTTCCAGAAGTTTGGAAGGTAGGAGACGAGGTACTAGCAGTAGTAAAGCTGTGAGGACGGGGCGTGAGTCGTGCTTGCTCAGTTGGTAGAGCACTTGCCCGCTAAAGGCAAAGGTCCCGAGTTCGAGTCTAGGTCCGGCACACAGTTTTGATCTGCCAGGAAGTTTCATTCTAAGAAAATATAATATTGTTTAGAAGAATGCGAAGTTTGAATCCATGTGTATACTGTTATTTGTCTACTAGACGATTAGAATAATGTATATCCTAGGATGATTTCACTCTATTGCTGAAGTATTACTGCATCTTTACCTAGCTCTAATCTTATACAACTGATAAGTTATTCTCTAACCACATTTTATTGACTCTCACAGTTTTCGTCTGTCTCATTTGAACTAATGCATGTTTTTTTACGTCAGTTTTATTGAGTTCTCGCTTAGCATTTCTTCTTTAATCTGTAAGCACAGAACTTTTAAAACTTAGAATGAAACTTTCATTCCTACAAAGTATATCCTTTGCCTTTTTCCTTTGAGTATATGGTGTTACTCGTGTAACACATTTTCGTACATAATGTCTCGTATATGCCTCTGTGTCAAACAAATGTTACTTTCTTTTCTGTTCTTGTGGCTTGATATCTCGAAATGTAAAGAATATTTTGTGTGTAACACGGGGTGGAATAACATTTTTTGAGCCAAGTATTGCATTATTCTTGCTTAATGATGTGTGTGGCAGAGAAGCAAAGCATTTACTGTATGTATCATCTTAGTGTGTAGAACGCCATCTTACTCCAATCTGAGTATAAATTTCTACGCTTTATAGTTATACGACATTTTGTGTTAGATTACAATCTTGTGCGAACAAGAACCAGGTAGTTGGATGCAAATGAAGGCATCGCGTTGTTTCAACCGAGTGCAACGGTCTGACAGGACAACTGCATGAATGTTCGCGGATAGTACCGGCTATTAAATGAACTTAGAACTTGTGCGAACTAAATCACCAAAATACTTGCGTTGCTGGTTACGGTATAGTAAATCGTGGCTAAGCGAAGAGTTCAAATGTTCAAATGTGTGTGAAATCTTATGGGACTTAACTGCTAAGGTCATCAGTCCCTAAGCTTACACACTACTTAACCTAAATTATCCTAAGGACAAACACACACTCCCATGCCCCCGAGGGAGGACTCGAACCTCCGCCGGGACCAGCCGCACAGTCCATGACTGCAGCGCCTTCAGACCGCTCGGCTAATCCCGCGCGGCAAGCGAAGAGTAATGCCGTCGCTAAAATGGTGCCGTTTTGCTGCGTGCGAGTTTTTGACTGTAGACTCCAAGCGACTCAAGTATTTACAACTGAAGACAACCGAATTCCAGGTTCATGAAAATTAAATACATAACATGTTATTTCATCTGATTGAAATCACCATTTTACGTACAGTGGTAAATAAGCTTAGCTGCTTTCTATCAGCGAAAAAATGTTTGAGGGTTAAAATTAAGAAATATTTCCTACAGAAAGAGGAAAGAAGCTAACTGAAGGTAATAAGTTTTTGGTTTTGGATGGAAACACCAGATAGACGATGTACTGCGGCGACTCATATATCTTTCACTTTACGTGTAATTGCTAATAGTGACGGTAAGGAGAAAATTAAAAAAAAAGAGGAGTTACTTCTGTCTGGGTAAGAGGGAGGCCTACGAGAAAGACAGGCCGCGGCGCGTACGTCACGAAGGTAGTCCCTCGCTCTTTCAAATCAGCAGACAAACTACGTTTCTACACCCGTTAACTCATAACTAGGCGTGTCCGTACAAAAGAAATCTGAATCTTCTACTGGAATCCGCGATTATGGAATATTACTGTTATTAGTCCTATAATGATGGGAAGTTCACGGGCCTACTTATAATTTGTTACGGCTGTACTGGCGTACAATAAAATAAAATCATGCTAAAATGATTATCAATTGCATAAGGCACCACTTCCAGCATGTAATGAGTACTGTTAAGCAGAAGAGACTAAATGCTATAAACAAGCCGTTATACCATTTATATCGAGTATTGATCTTAAATTAAATTTTTCTGTAGTACTGTTAATCATTAAGATTTCATAATACCAGATTCCAGTGGAAGATGCAATTGTCGTTAGTACTTACACGTCCAGCTGCGAGTTAACAGGTTTAGAGACGCATTTTGTCTGCTGAGCTGAGCGAGCGAACGAGTCCAGGACTACCTTCGTGACCTACGCGCCGCGGCCTATCTTCCTTGTGGGCCTCGGTAAGAGACACTAACAAACAGAAGCAACTACTCATTTTTTTAAAAATTTTCTCCTTACTGTCACTATTAGCAATTACACGTAAAGTGAAATGTATATGAGTCGCTGCAGTACATTGTCTATCTGGTGTTTCCATCCAAAACCGAAAACTTATTACCTTCACTTATCTGCTTTCCTCTTTCTGTAGGAAATATCTCTTAATTGCAATATGACACTTGCAAATACTCTATTGTCATGAAATACGCGATACGAAACCTTTCACGATCTTAGGTGAAATATTATGTTCGAAATAAATAACAAGACAGTAATAGTCTCCGGGTCATTTAAGGTTCGGGCAAGGCCTCCGCTATTCGCCAGAGCATCACGTCATGTAACTGTGCAACTCTTAACACTTGTGTAGGGTCCTGTAGTATATTGTTACTCGTAAAGTGTTCATATGTGAAATAACTAGTGAGGTGAAACAGAACTGAGTGCCCGAACCGAATTTATTACTTCTACTGTGGAACCGCAGTAATATTAGGTGCTGTTTCCTGCCAGATTCTCTCTCCCGTTTAAACGCGTACTGGACTCGTTGCCCAAATTCGCGTAAGATGCACGGCACTGAGCACAAATGAAATGAAAAAGTAAGAAACTGAATTTATGAGACGCAGAGGTAAATGTTGACTACGACATAGCTTCCACCACCGTGCCGTAGAGCTCACTGATTGAGATGGCTCGGAGGCGCAGTGGTTGTCTCGCTTTCAGGTGTAGAACACTTCAAATTCCCGCTAACATATCAGGACGTCCCTAGATCGCTAAACGCAGATGTCAGTATAATTCCTTTGGAAAGCAAATGGTCGACTCGTCTCCCCAGATCGGGCTTGTGTTCCTTCCTTAGTGACCTCGTCGCTGTCAGGATGTTAAAATTTTTCTTCGTCTTCTGAAGGCTATCTTTCCGTGGGCTCTAAAATGCATACGTTTAGAGCTATGAGCCATTTTTCATCTTCACTGATGTGAAACACATCTTTTCTACTGAACAGCAGTTCATAGCTCTTAAGGAATGCATTTTAGAGCCAATGTTTACTAGACATTTTTGTCTGACACTTACCTATCCTGTAGTCTCAGTAACAACAGTAGGGGCACATGTCCTTCACTGTCTGAGGTATCAGAACGATTTTCGCTTACAGCTTTCGACTCGGTCGCTTCGGGACCATGGTCCCTTACTTCAGATTGATACGTTTACCCTTATCCATCATCCCTGAAAGCTTTAACATCAGCATGAAATCAACCTGTATTTCTTGAAGCAGCGTAACTCACGACACGCCTGTTACACAGATTACATTCATTCAGTGTTTCAGAATGAGAGCACTTACCAGCTTCCAACAAATTTTATACATTTTTCGATTCCTTACGAAACTGTTTCTCGCTGACACTACCCAAGAAAGGGTGAGAGGACTAAAAGTGTATCGCTTAGTACATTTTCGTTATCCACCGGAAAATTTCAATATCGTGTATAAAGTTTTAATTTAATAATTCTTTAACAGTAATTTTATTCGCATCACATTTTGCAGACAGTATCCACATACAGGATGACTATAGCAAAAGTTTTGCTACTTGAGCCAGTGTAGGCGGAAACTATTTATCGTATGTGTAACGCTGCATTTAGAGTACTGGAGCCCGGCATCTGATGAATTTTGTGCTGCCCGGTACCCATAGACCCCACCGTACAACGAAATTTGAATATGCTGCTAAAGCTGTGGCCACTATTGCCCATACAGCACCATATGGAGGTGAGGCTACCTAGAGGTCTATTGTCCTTTTTTTAAGAAAGAGCTGTGATTACCTCTTGAAATTATAATACTTAAAATTTCAAAATGGAAAATTAAAAAAAAAATTAATTGTTAAGAGGAGAAAAAACAAGGAAATTGGATAAATTGGTGTTGGAGATAGTTGTTCCCAGGTTAATAGGAATGATGTTCAGACTCCACGCTGCAGGATTTGGGTTGTTAGTAGCGTTAGTGTCACGAATTGCCTTAGGCGCCGGTACTGGTAAGGCGACGTGGGCTTGAAACATAAACATCAGTGTGGATTAGAGCTTGCAGACAGTCAGCTTATGTCTGGACAAGATGAGGGCTTTACTCGTAAAGCTGTTTGATCAAAATAGTGCTGCTGTTCTTCGCGAGTATCGACGCATTGAAGGAATACGGAGATGTCTTCTTTCCGCACAGGCGTTGAAGAACACGATTCGCAGGTTCGAATTAACTGGAGATTTGGGAATTGTTTCTCGGAGAAACCGACGGTCAATTCCGCCGCAAACTCTTACTGTTGCCATGGCTGAGGATGCTGCACACATTGTGTGACCTTCAAGCGGTATACGAGCTGTGTCATGACAGCTCAACATTCCTCGGTCCAGCGTCCGAAAACTGTTGCGAACAATTGTGACACGGTTTCTCTAGTGCGGTTCCAGGCTGTCGTGGATGCAGGTGGTCGTCGCAAATAGCGACCTTTGTTACCTGCAACGTAAACATAGTATGCAATTCACAAATATTACCCTCTCATATGGAAACTAAAATGTGTTTCATTCAACGGTTATTCGTTATTTCTCTTCCGCGTGTCCTTACAAATGCTTCTACAAAGTTTCATTGTCCTATGTTCGCTCGTTTTTCATGGAGACCCTCTCAAGTAACGAAGTTTAATTGTAACCACCCTCTATACTACTGAATGCTGAATATACCTGCAAAATTCTATTGTTATACGACACATAGTTCCAGAAATATGACGTCTTAAAAATTGAGATGCGTGAGAAATGTAGCTTTTGCTTACAACGGAGCGCCCATTACCCAGACTGTACCCATCCAGTGTTTGTTAGTGAGAGTGCTTAGCGACTTGCAACAAACTTTACATCTACATCTACATGGATACTCTGCAAATCACTTTTAAGCGCCTGGCGGAGGATTCATCGAACCATCTTCACAATTCACTAGTATTCCAGTCTCGTACCGCGCGCGGAAAGAACATACACCTATATCTTTCCGTACGAGCAACGTGGTTTCAAACCATTCTAAACTTTTTTTCGCTTTTGTGCTCAACATCAGATATTTAACACATTAATTAGCTTTTGAAGTAATGAATCGTTTGACACTACCGAGTCAGGTGGCGCAGTGGTTAGCACATTGGACTCGCATTCGGGAGGACGACGGTTCAAACCCGCGTCCGGCCATCCTCCTCTAGGTTTTACGTGATTTCCCTAAGTCGCTTCGCCGGCCGGTGTGGCCGAGCGGTTCTAGGCGATTCACTCTGGAACCGCGCGACCGCTACGATCGCAGGTTCGAATCCTGCCTCGGGCATGGATGTGTGTGATGTCCTTAGGTTAGTTAGGTTGAAGTAGTTCTAAGTTCTAGGGGACTGAGGACCTCAGATGTTAAGTCCCATAGTGCTCAGAGCCATTTGAACCCTAAGTCGCTTCAGGCAAATGCCGGGATGGTTCCTTTGAAAGGGCACGGCCGACTTCCATCCACATCCTTCCCTAATCCGATGGGACCGAAGACCTCACTGTTCGGTCCCCTCCGCCAAGTCAACCAATCGTTTGGAGCTCTAAACAGCTGGGAGTTCGATTCTTTATAGAATCGGAAGTTTATCCTCAGTGAATGTTTGGCAAAGCAACATGAAAAGAGATTTGGTTGAGGAACAGGGCTAGACAGGACCAATTTCTGACATCTCTATCTGTAGCTTGGTATCATTATTAGAACGACACGCTATGCGAAATGTGTAGGACCTGGTGCAGTAGGTGTCCTACCTTAAACTGAAATTATGAAACTTAACTTTGTGTCTAATTTTTCGTTATTCTTAGGGTGATTTATTTGTGCAATCGCATGGAGGCTCGGAATAGTGCGGTACACGGCAACCGAATAGCGAGTGCCGGGGCTGGAGCTGGCGAGGTTTGGGCGTGTGTGCCGGCGGCTTGCGACGCGCCTGTACCGGGCGGGCCGTCCGATCTGCGAGGACATCAGCCGTGGCGTCGGCGTCGGCGGCGGCGGCGGCGCAGCTCCATCAGATGTCTGCGTCCGGCCGCGGGCCGCGGTCCGGCTCGCCTCCGCGCGCCAGATAGCCATCTTGTTTGGCGCCAGCGGCTTATAACTCACTCGCCGCCCGCGCACGCCCTGATTGATATCTCAGATGGGTATCGCGCAGAGGCAGCGGCAGCGCGCAGCACCGCACTGCCCGCCTCACCAAACTTTGCTGTAGCCGGCCGGCCGGCAGGCCGCGCAAGTGTCGGCGGCGCCCACGCATCGGCGCTCAGCTATCTTTCCTTACGCCGGTATACCGGTTATGGCGGCGTCGTGGTGGGAGTGGCTATGTGGAAACAAGTTTATTCCAGCCGACTCGCCTGTCACGCGAACTGATGAACACGGAAACTGCAAAACGCACCTAGTCCGTCCATCGTTACCTGTTAAGGCTTACCATTAAGTTGAGGAATGACTGGAACTTATTTGGGACGAATCGAAAGAAAATTCGGCATCTTGCCAACAACTGTGTCTGCTGGAGGACATCTGGGTGGAAGGTGTGGAGGTGTTGTTGCAGAAGCCCCCTCGTCCGCTAGACAGTTCCAGATAAAGGATAAAATCAGGACATAGCGTCTAAGATAAATTACCTTGGCACCTGCAGATTATCGATGATTGCTGCAGGACTTGCCAGTTGGTCCAGAACATATATAAATGTCACGTGCTGTGCATTAATCTCCATCTATACTTCGCAATCCAATTTCCAGTGTATGTCAGAGGGTAATCTTGGTTACAAAATATTCCATACCCCCGTCCCCCTTTAGTAGTTAAAGAGGTCGAGTCGATAAACTTCCGTTATTATCGTAGTCTTCCCTCCGAAGATTGTTTTGATGCATCTGTCCATCTTTTCTATCCTGTGCGAGTCTCTTCATGTCTGAGAAACTAACTGTAACATACATCCTTCAAATCTGCTTACTGTATTCATATCTTGGTCTGCCTCTACAATTTTTACCTCTCACCACCCCGTCCCCAATACTAAATTGGGAATCCCTTGGTGTCTCAAATGTGTCCTATCAACGGATCCCTTCTTTTAGTCAGGTTGTGCCACAAATTTCTTGTCTCCCCAATTCTGTTCAGAACCTCCTCATTAGTTACGTGATCTACGCATCAAATCTTCAGCATTCTTCTGCAGCACCACATTTCCAAAGCTTCTAATCTCTTCTTAAGTGCTAAACTGTTTATCGTCCATGTTCCATTTCCATAAATGGCTACACTCGAGACAAATACATTCAGAAAAGTCTTCCTAAAACTTAAAACCACATTCGATGTTAACACATTCATCGATTTTAGAAACGCTTTTCCTGCAATTGCTAGTCTAAATTTTATGCTCTCTCTCTACTTCGGCTATTATCAGTCATTTAGCCACGCGGGTCCCATAGAACTTACGACAAATTTCCAAAATTTCAGTTATTTTGTTGCCCAAATAACAAAACTCACCTACTACTTTAAGCGTCTTGTGTCCTGATCTAATTCCCTCCGCACCATTTGATGTAGTTCGACTACATGCAGGAGGATCTGCAACGAATTGACGTATGGTGCAGGAAATGGTAATTGAATCTCAATGTAGACAAGTGTAATGTGCTGCGAATACGTAGAAAGAAAGATCCTGTATCATTTAGCTGCAATATAGCAGGTCAGCAACTGGAAGCAGTTAATTCCATAAATTATCTGGGAGTAGGCATTAGGAGTGATTTAAAATGGAACGACCATATAAAATTAATCGTCGGTAAAGCAGATGCCAGACTGAGATTCATTGGAAGAATCCTAAGGAAATGCAGTCCGAAAACAAAGGAAGTAGGTTACAGTACACCTGTTCGCCCACTGCTTGAATACTGCTCACCGGTGTGGGATCCGTACCAGATAGGATTGACAGAAGAGATAGAGAAGATCGAACGGAGAGCAGCGCACTTCGTTACAGGATCATTTAGTAATCGCGAAAGCGTTACGGAGATGATAGATATCTCCAGTGGAAGACTCTGCAAGAGAGACGCTCAGTAGCTCGGTACGGGCTTTTGTTGAAGTTTCGAGAACATACCTTCACCGAAGAGTCAAGCAGTATATTGCTCCCTCCTATGTATATTCGCGAAGAGACCATGAGGATAAAATCAGGGAGATTAGAGCCCACACAGAGGCATACCGACAATCTTTCTTTCTACGAACAATGCGAGACTGGAATAGAAGGGAGAACCGATAGAGGTACCCAAGGTACCCTTCGCCACACCGTGAGGTGGCCTTCGGAATATGGATGTAGATACATTCCATTATCATTGTTTTGCTTTTGTTGATGTTCATCTTATATCCACCTTTTAAGGCATTGTCAATTCCGCTCAACTTGTCTTGCAAGTCTTTGGCTGTCTCAGACACAATTACAGTGTCATCGGCAAACCTCAAAATTTTTGTTTCTTCTCCTACTCCAAATTTGTCTTTGATTTCCCTTACTGTTTGCTCAATGTACTTACTGAATAACGCCTGGGTTAGCCTACAAGCCTGTCTCACTCCCTTCTCAACCATTGCTTCCCTTTCATGCCTCTCGACTCTTATAATTTCCTTCTAGTTTCCGTACAAATTGTAAATAGCCTTTCGCTCCCTGTATTTCATCCCTGCTACATTTAGAATTTCAAAGACGATATTCCAGTCAACACTGTCAAAAGTTTTCCCTAAGCCTACAAATGATAACAACGTAGATTTGCGTTTCCTTAACCTATCTTTCAGAGTAAGTCATACTGTCAGTAATGCCTCGTGTGTTCGTACATTTCTCCACAATCCAGACTGATCTTCCTCGAGGTCGGCTTCTGTAAGTTTTTCCATTTTCCTGTAAAGATTTCAGAGTTTTGTAGCAATGGTTTATCAAACTGATAGTTCGGTAATACCTGTCAGCACCTCTTTTTTACGGAACATTTAGAGCTTATAAATCATCGCCGCAATGCTTTCGCGTTTACTAAACAACACAGTTAGGAAATATGCCACACTTCGTAAGACCTTCTCCATTTCTTCCACAAGTATAACTTTGTAAGGGTTGCAGACTGGTGTACAATACTCAAGAATCGGTAGAATAAATGTTTTGTAAGCCACTTCTTCCGTGGATGAATTACCTTGCTTTGGAACCACCATAAAGAATGTTGTGGGTAAGGCGCAGTCAAAGGTTTGCTTTATTACCTATTAAAGAGAGTATGTACTCTACGCTTGTCCGCTCTCTTGTGCAACATTACTGCGCAGTAGACTATCCTTACTACACTCCTGGAAATTGAAATAAGAACACCGTGAATTCATTGTCCCAGGAAGGGGAAACTTTATTGACACATTCCTGGGGTCAGATACATCACATGATCACACTGACAAAACCACAGGCACATAGACACAGGCAACAGAGCATGCACAATGTCGGCACTAGTACAGTGTATATCCACCTTTCGCAGCAATGCAGGCTGCTGTTCTCCCATGGAGACGATCGTAGAGATGCTGGATGTAGTCCTGTGGAACGGCTTGCCATGCCATTTCCACCTGGCGCCTCAGTTGGACCAGCGTTCGTGCTGGACGTGCAGACCGCGTGAGACGACGCTTCATCCAGTCCCAAACATGCTCAATGGGGGACAGATCCGGAGATCTTGCTGGCCAGGGTAGTTGACTTACACCTTCTAGAGCACGTTGGGTGGCACGGGATACATGCGGACGTGCATTGTCCTGTTGGAACAGCAAGTTCCCTTGCCGGTCTAGGAATGGTAGAACGATGGGTTCGATGACGGTTTGGATGTACCGTGCACTATTCAGTGTCCCCTCGACGATCACCAGTGGTGTACGGCCAGTGTAGGAGATCGCTCCCCACACCATGATGCCGGGTGTTGGCCCTGTGTGCCTCGGTCGTATGCAGTCCTGATTGTGGCGCTCACCTGCACGGCGCCAAACACGCATACGACCATCATTGGCACCAAGGCAGAAGCGACTCTCATCGCTGAAGACGACACGTCTCCATTCGTCCCTCCATTCACGCCTGTCGCGACACCACTGGAGGCGGGCTGCACGATGTTGGGGCGTGAGCGGAAGACGGCCTAACGGTGTGCGGGACCGTAGCCCAGCTTCATGGAGACGGTTGCGAATGGTCCTCGCCGATACCCCAGGAGCAACAGTGTCCCTAATTTGCTGGGAAGTGGCGGTGCGGTCCCCTACGGCACTGCGTAGGATCCTACGGTCTTGGTGTGCATCCGTGCGTCGCTGCGGTCCGGTCCCAGGTCGACGGGCACGTGCACCTTCCGCCGACCACTGGCGACAACATCGATGTACTGTGGAGACCTCACGCCCCACGTGTTGAGCAATTCGGCGGTACGTCCACCCGGCCTCCCGCATGCCCACTATACGCCCTCGCTCAAAGTCCGTCAACTGCACATACGGTTCACGTCCACGCTGTCGCGGCATGCTACCAGTGTTAAAGACTGCGATGGAGCTCCGTATGCCACGGCAAACTGGCTGACACTGACGGCGGCGGTGCACAAATGCTGCGCAGCTAGCGCCATTCGACGGCCAACACCGCGGTTCCTGGTGTGTCCGCTGTGCCGTGCGTGTGATCATTGCTTGTACAGCCCTCTCGCAGTGTCCGGAGCAAGTATGGTGGGTTTGACACACCGGTGTCAATGTGTTCTTTTTTCCATTTCCAATAGTGTAGATTAGAGTGACGGAGGAAATCGCAAAAGTTAAAACAAGGGCAGCTCGTTTTGTACAGGGTGACTCTAAGTCCATTAACATCAATACTTCACCGAATAATATAGGTAGTGAGGTAAAATTGACACACATGCTTGAAATGACAGAGGGTTATACTGAAAAAAAAAAACAAAAAAACAAATATGCATAATGACCAACACATGGTTCAAATGGCTCTCAGCGGTATGGGACTTAACTTCTGAGGTCATCAGTCCCCTAGAACTTAGAACTACGTAAACCTAACTAACCTAAGGACATCACACACGTCCATACCCGTGGCAGGATTCGAACCTGCGACCGGAGCGGTCGCGCGGCTCCAGACTGTAGCGCCTAGAACCGCTCGGTCACCCCGGCCGGCCCGTGTAATACAAAAACAAGAATTAGCACAACAATTGATTTTTAGCTGAGACGATGTTCTTTAAATCGGAAGCTCAACATGTCGACCGTCATTCATCAACAGTGCCTGTAGCTGAGGGACGATGTGAACAGCACTGTACACCATACCAGTTGGTATGGTGAGAAATTGCCGTGGGATGTTGTCTTTTAGTATCCCTAATAAGTCGGACGATTGTGGTAGACTTGTGTCTTCAGCTAACGCCACAACCAATAGTCACCCGGCTTGAGGTCTGGGGATCTGGGAAGCCAAGCATGACAGTCGTGGTGGCTCAGTACGCGACCGTCACCAAACGACGTGCGTAAGAGATCTTCATCATGTGCAGCAATATGGGGTGGAGCGCCAGCCTGCATAAAAGACGTACCTTCAGTCGGGCTAAGGATCATCTTACTCACTCTCTGTTACAGTTTATTTTATACATGGTCCTTATGTGGCGTCACTGACGTGTTGCCGTCCATCGTCATTTGTTGGCCAGTTTTTGCACTCGTTTTTGGTTTCCATAAAACCCCACGCCATTTCAAGCATATGGGTCAATTTTTACCTCTCTACCTACGCTATTCCGTGAATTTGTGGATTTTCAAATATTTGCAGACTTTTGGGTCACTCTGTATTATAGTGAAATATTCCGGAGTGTGTCACGGTTATGAAATACAAGTTGGGATGGCAATCACTAAAACAAAAACCTTTTTCAGTGCCATGAGATCTTTCCATGAAATTTGTGTCACTGACTTTCTCATCAGAAAGCGAAAACATTTCGTTGACTCCCACTTACACAGGGAGAAATTAAAATCTCAATAAAATAAAAGAAACCAAAGCTCGCACGGGAATATCCAAGTTTGCCCACGTGTTATTGGAGAGTCTCTGCCAAACACTTCAGTGCGAGCTGGAGAGTAGCATATAACTGCAGAAGTAATTCCACTTCAGTTTCCTCCAGGCGGATATTCATGGGTATTATGCGCTAGTTACTCTTTCCAGCAATTTGTCGCCAATAGTGGATCCTTTCGCCTGTTCAAGCAAACAAGCGATGAGATTCATTACTATTAGATGGCTATGGTTCAAATGGCTCTGAGCACTATGGGACTCAACTGCTGAGGTCATTAGTCCCCTAGAACTTAGAACTAGTTAAACCGAAGGACGTCACAAACATCCATGCCCGAGGCAGGACTCGAACCTGCGACCGTAGCGGTCTTGCGGTTCCAGACTGCAGCGCCTTTAACCGCACGGCCACTTCGGCCGGCTTACTATTAGATTTCGACCGCAGATGCAGATGATAACTTTATGAAAAGCGCGATGATGTCACTGAAAGTATCTTTCCTCTACGGCTCCCAGATAACACGTCATTTAATTGAATGGAAATTGAAAATCCTCCCTTTTCACTGATAGAAAGCAAAATGCGAAAATGGTATTGCAGTTATTTTGTGATTGTGTCATTCACTACGATTTGACCAAAGATCGTTAGGCTGTGACTAAAAAATCTTTTCACGACATCTTCCGACGTATACAAGACAAGAGGAATTGAAGGGGCAGCGTTGGCATATTGGAGGTGATATAATGCGCTACACACCTGTTAAAAGCAGTCTCTGTCGAATATTTCAAGAAATATCCCAAACTATTATACGAAATGATGTATATATGCAGACTGAAGCGACGTATGAAAATTTGTATCAAGGCCGGGATTCAAACCTGGGTCTCCTCCTCAGTTTTTGGATTGAGGAGGGAGGCGTGCTAGGGTAGTCCGTGAGGCTGTGCAAAGCAACTGCGTCAGGACGGCTTAGTGGTTAGCGTATATGCCTAGTGAGCAAGAGGTCCAGGTTCGAAGCCTGGCCTTGGTAAAAAGTTTCATTTGTGATTTCAGTCTGCTTTTATACGATCATAGGTATCTGGGACTTGAAAAGATCTTTGCAACCATATAGTTTCATTTCATCATACGAAAACTGAGGCAAGAGCATGAATGAAGGAAGAAAAGTACGAGTAATTTGAAGGAACTGCCGCTAGAAATTACGTAAGTACCTTAAATATTTGGTTTTATTCCAGTCTGTGAGCTGTGTATTTACTTAGCACTTTTTCTTCTTTTACTTAGCGTGGATCGCATCTAGCACGGGGCCCGCTGTATCAAGTTTTGGCAAATTTATTTTGTTTGACTTTGTGGCTGGATGGCCTTCCTGTCGCCCCAGTTAATTATCGAAGGAAGGACTGTCTTGTGGGCCATTTGCGAATATGTAAACTTTGCTCTGTATGTGATCGTATTTTTAACTGGTCGGGTAACGTATTTCCTGAGAAGGAAAACTGGAAGTAGCCTAACGTTTCGCTTAAACGTGCATGTGAAACTGCTTGATAACCACACTCAGGTTGGCCATTACGACAGCTACGGTCGTTAATCCGCCAAGCGGTTCCATCCTGGTCTGGATCACCTACTTGCTGGTGCGCTGTGCGTTACGCTATATAAGCATGTCCGTGAGTTTGCTTAGCTCACGTGCGAAAATTTTGAGTACATTATTGTCGATAAGTACGAGGAATACAAAGCAATGTCAGAACATAATTATAGGTACTAAATTCTAGAGGCGGACGCTTTTCAACTGAACTATTAATTGTGTTCAATCCCTCTGAAATTGTGTCTTCTTTTCGCAAATAGGCATCGGTGGTCTGAGGCTACAGACGAACAAACCGGAGGAAATATTGGTGTGCGCTTGGAGTCGCAGCCATCGGCGATAGGGATGTCTGTATTCGACTCCGAGGGCCGGCGCCGTCCTCGTCGGGAGAAGGATAAATTCTCATGCCACGACGGTCGCAACGACCCGCGATAACAAAAAACTTTTCTCGCGAGATAAGCGGCAGTGCGCAGCGTCTGCCCCCGGGCGACTAGTTTTATCTCGCGGCCGGCAAGGGGTTGGGAGAGACGGATCGGAGAAGTACGAAAGGGCGAAAAGGGAAGAATGAGGCCGGCCCGCCGAGTTTGATGGAGGGAGGGTGGCGGTGGAGGCGGCGCGGTGGCGGCAGGGGCGGCGGGGGCGGCGGGGGTGGTGCATCTGCATCGCTGCGATGGGAGTCACTGTGCAGCCGCGCTACAGCTCCACTGCTCGTCCGTTGCTACCTGCTTAGGCGTCCACATTGTTTGCACTCGCTGGAAACCTACGTTAAATTGCCGCAAGTGGATGCTTTCTTGGAACTTCTTGTCGGATAACTCTTTGAAACGAGGCTTTACGTGACGTGTGTCTGGAGCTGTTCAGCTCAAACATTTCTGGATCTGTAACAGTTATCAACGTATCTTGATACATTCCCCAATGGTGCGTGCTTATTATCTACATCTACGTCCAAATCTATACGGATAATCTGCAAATCACACTTAAGTGCCTGGCAGAGGGTTCATTGAACCACTTTCACTATAATTCTCTATTATTCCACTCTCGAACACCTCGCCGAAAAAAAAAACGGACACGTACATCTTTCTGTGCGAGATCTGGTTATCTTTATTTTTTTATGATGATAGTTCCTCCCTGTTGGGTGGGCGTCAACAAAATATTTTCGCATTCGGAGGAGAAAGTTGGTGACTGAAATTTCGTGAGAAAATCCCGACGCAACGAGAGATGATGTCCCCCCCAAATTCCTGTATCATGTCTGTATTTACATCTACATCGATACTCCGCAAGCCACTGTACAGGGCGTGGCGGAGGGTACCCCGTACCACTACTTGTCATTTCCTTTCCTTTTCCAGGGGTCCGCGGCTGTGTAATCCATTTTATAGGGAAAGAAAATCCACCGAATAGCTACAGTTTTTTCCTTCGAACTTTATCAGAGCATGGTTTCACGAACATCTGTTTTCATTGTCAGTGTTGTATGATGCGCCAGAATGACCCCACACCACGTGCAAGAACATCAGCCGGAACTTCTTTGAATCAGCCCCACTGCAGTCGGTGTCCGGTGACTGCGTGAGTGGATGGGCTTGGTTTAGAGAGGTCTAGGGGTAGCGTCTTTGGTTCATAATCAAAACGTCTTTGGTCCCGGGTTCGATCCCCGCCACTGCCTAAATTTTGATAAATAATCAGCATTGGCGGCCGAAGACTTCCGGCATAAGAAGTCAGCCTCATTCTGCCAACGGCCTTGTCAAAGAGGGCGGAGGAGCGGATAGAGGTTCAGGGCACTCTCTTGTCCTAGGGGTGGGAAGTTGCCCCTAAAGGCGGAAGAATCAGCAATGATCAACGACATGAGGATGCAGAAGGCAATGGAAACCACTGCATTAAAGACACGTAACGTGTATCCACAGGACATGTGGCCTGTAATTGAAGAAGTGTCATGATGATCTCTCCATTGGCAAAAGATTCCGGAATAGTCCCCCATTCGGATCTGCGGGAGGGGACTGCCAAGGGGGAGGTTACCATGAGAAAAAGATTGAATAATCCTCGAAAGGATAACGTTCTACGAGTCGGGGCGTGGAATGTCAGAAGCTTGAATGTGGTAGGGAAACTAGAAAATCTGAAAAGGGAAATGCAAAGGCTCAATCTAGATATAGTAGGGGTCAGTGAAGTGAAGTGCAAGGAAGACAAGGATTTCTGGTCAGATGAGTATCGGGTAATATCAACAGCAGCAGAAAATGGTATAACAGGTGTAGGATTCGTTATGAATAGGAAGGTAGGGCAGAGGGTGTGTTACTGTGAACAGTTCAGTGACCGGGTTGTTCTAATCAGAATCGACAGCAGACCAACACCGACAACAATAGTTCAGGTATACATGCCGACGTCGCAAGCTGAAGATGAACAGATAGAGAAAGTGTATGAGGATAGTGAAAGGGTAATGCAGTATGTAAAGGGGGACGAAAATCTAATAGTCATGGGCGACTGGAATGCAGTTGTAGGGGAAGGAGTAGAAGAAAAGGTTACAGGAGAATATGGGCTTGGGACAAGGAATGAAAGAGGAGAAAGACTAATTGAGTTCTGTAACAAGTTTCAGCTAGTAATAGCGAATACCCTGTTCAAGAATCACAAGAGGAGGAGGTATACTTGGAAAAGGCCGGGACATACGGGAAGATTTCAATTAGATTACATGATGGTCAGATAGAGATTCCGAAATCAGATACTGGACAGTAAGGCGTACCCAGGAGCAGATATAGACTCAGATCACAATATAGTAGTGATGAAGAGTAGGCTGAAGTTCAAGACATTAGTCAGGAAGAATCAATACGCAAAGAAGTGGGATACGGAAGTACTAAGGAATGACGAGATACGTTTGAAGTTCTCTAACGCTATAGATACAGCAATAAGGAATGGCGCAGTAGGCAATACAGTTGAAGAGGAATTGACATCTCTAAAAAGGGCCATCACAGAATTGGGAAGGAAAACATAGATACAAAGAAGGTAGCTGCGAAGAAACCATGGGTAACAGAAGAAATACTTCAGTTGATTGATGAAAGGAGGAAGTACAAACATGTTCCGGGAAAATCAGGAATACAGAAATACAAGTCGCTGAGGAATGAAATAAATAGGAAGTGCAGGGAAGCTAAGACGAAATGGCTGCAGGAAAAATGTGAAGACATCGAAAAAGATATGATTGTCGGAAAGATAGACTCAGCATACAGGAAAGTCAAAACAACCTTTGGTGACATTAAAAGCAACGGTGGTAACATTAAGAGTGCAACGGGAATTCCACTGTTAAATGCAAAGGAGAGAGCAGATAGGTGGAAAGAATACATTGAAAGCCTCTATGAGGGTGAAGATTTGTCTGATGTGATAGAAGAGGAAACAGGAGTTGATTTAGAAGAGATAGGGGATCCAGTATTAGAATCGGAATTTAAAAGAGCTTTGGAGGACTTACGGTCAAATAAGGCAGAAGGGATAGATAACATTCCATCAGAATTTCTAAAATCATTGGGGGAAGTGGCAACAAAACGACTATTGACGTTGGTGTGTAGAATATATGAGTCTGGCGACATACCATCTGACTTTCGGAAAAGCATCATCCACACAATTCCGAAGACGGCAAGAGCTGACAAGTGCGAGAATTATCGCACAATCAGCTTAACAGCTCATGCATCGAAGCTGCTTACAAGAATAATATACAGAAGAATGGAAAAGAAAATTGAGAATGCGCTAGGTGACGATCAGTTTGGCTTTAGGAAAAGTAAAGGGACGAGAGAGGCAATTCTGACGTTACTGCTAATAATGGAAGCAAAGCTAAAGAAAAATCAAGACACTTTCATAGGATTTGTCAACCTGGAAAAAGCGTTCGACAATATAAAATGGTGCAAGCTGTTCGAGATTCTGAAAAAGGTAGGGGTAACCTATAGGGAGAGACGGGTCATATACAATACGTACAACAACCAAGAGGGAATAATAAGAGTGGACGATCAAGAACGAAGTGCTCGTATTAAGAAGGGTGTAAGACAAGGCTGTAGCCTTTCGCCCCTACTCTTCAATCTGTACATCGAGGAAGCAATGATGGAAATAAGAGAAAGGTTCATGAGTGGAATTAAAATACAAGGTGAAAGGATATCAATGATACGAGTCGCTGATGACATTGCTATCCTGAGTGAAAGTGAAGAAGAATTAAATGATCTGCTGAACGGAATGAGCAGTCTAATGAGTACACAGTATGGTTTGAGAGTAAATCGGAGAAAGACGAAGGTAATGAGAAGTAGCAGAAATGAGAACAGCGAGAAACTTAACATCAGGACTGATGGTCACGAAGTCAATGAAGTTAAGGAATTCTGCTACCTAGGCAGTAAAATAACCAATGACGGACGGAGCAAGGAGGACATAAAAAACAGACTCGCTATGGCAAAAAAGGCATTTCTGGCCAAGAGAAGTCTACTAATATCAAATACCGGCCTTAATTTGAGGAAGAAATTTCTGAGGATGTACGTCTGGAGTACAGCATTGTATGGTAGTGAAACATGGACTGTGGGAAAACCGGAACAGAAGAGAATCGAAGCATTTGAGATGTGGTGCTATAGACGAATGTTGAACATTAGGTGGACTGATAAGGTAAGGAATGAGGAGGTTCTATGCAGAATCGGAGAGGAAAGGAATATGTGGAAAACACTGATAAGGAGAAGGGACAGGAGGATAAGACATCTGCTAAGACGTGAGGGAATGACTTCCATGGTACTAGAGAGAGCTGTAGAGGGCAAAAACTGTAGAGGAAGACAGAGATTGGAATACGTCAAGCAAATAATTGAGGACATAGGTTGCAAGTTCTACTATGAGATGAAGAGGTTAGCACAGGAAAGGAATTCGTGGCGGGCCGCATCAAACCAGTCAGTAGACTGATGACCAAAAAAAAAAAAAAAGAAAAAAAAATCTGTGATGCTTGCGACTGGTGTGGGTTTATCCCGGATCATCATGCAGCATTGATAATGGAAACGTAAGTTTCCGGAACTATTCTGCTAATAAAATTCAAAAGAAAAATATATCTATTCGACGGATTTTCTTCCCCATAATAAACAAACTCCGTCCCAACGGCCATTATAAAAAGTACATTTGTTTTTCTTCTTGTGGTAAAGTATTTTTTTCTCACTTGATATCTTGTAATGGTGCACATGAAGTCAAAATGCACGTTATGGTATGCGAATCAATAATTATGTGACAATCTGGTCTGCTGTGTTTTGCTGAAAATATCTGTTTAGAGTGCTGTTTTACGCACAGAAAAAAGTCGTGTCCGATGCCTATGCCTCGCTGACAGACAAGGCTTTTGCAAGTTGAGTCTGGTCTTGTTGCCACGCGCTGCATGTTCTTTTGACATTCCGCCTTCGCCTAGAGGAGAGGCCGCTGCACCGGCCGCGGTGTTGGGTTTAAGGCCACCCGACCGCAGAGTCATTAGTTCCCTAACGCATATTAAAATTACGGCAAGTGAACCTAAAAGATATAAGAGTTTAATTAAAATAGATAGCAGCAGGCTGTAAAGAGGCCAGTCAGCCACTGAGATTAAAATCGACGAGCGCAAATAAAAAGTAAGGCCGAAACCGGCTGCTGCCGCTGCGTGACCAAGTGGTCAAGCGACCGCCTGATACAAATCACACACACACACACACACACACACGCACAAGTAGAAGCCATCAAAGCCACGTGGTGTCAATATCTCTTCACTGAAATCTGTAGCAGCAACCACCTCTTCCCACCTTCGTGATTACTTCAAGAGTAAACGTATGCTAGCTTGCAAGAATTACAGAACTGTATTGTCCGCGTGAGAGAATAATAAAAAGGTCTATGAGAACACACCCCAAATTTCATAACATTATTTTCCAGAGCATTCAACGAATTTGTGGTGTTAGGTGCTAACTGTTAGTTGAAGAGTGTGACGTAGGAAATTAGTTACACGTACATTAAAATGAAACAGTTTCTATTATATGAGACGGTACTGTTCTCAAATTCTTTTCCTTTACAGCAGACTACCTATCCAGCCTATCTGCTATCAAAACTGTAATTGAGGCACTGGATTGATATCGTATGCTTTTAATTTTACCGAATAGATGTTTGCTGACTAATTACTACGATCAACCGGTTTTCATTTAGCTGAGGGCGATAGGCGACATTAAACCAAATTTCTTGGCTACATCTCTATTAATCGCGACAAGTTTCCACTCCTGTGCAGTTGAGATTCGATGTTGTAATTACGTAAGAACTTAATTTCTGAGCTATTTTTCTCTTAGATTTCTAAGACTGATTACCGTTACCAGCGAACATTTCTCTGTGGGAGTCTTCCAGGAACGCAATGACCTTAAGAGGGAAATCAATATGAGAGCTTCGTGTTTGTGAGTGCTTCTCCGTCCCTTTCCGTCACTCGCCCCCCCCCTCCGTCTCTCTCCACCTCCCCCTCCCCTCTCTCTCTCTCCTCATATTCATCTACATTAACTACACCTGGCTGAAAAAGACTTACAAGTTAGTGGCGCCCTCCATCGGTAATGCTGGAATTCAATATGGTGTTGGCCCACTGTTAGCCTTGATGACAGCTTCCACTCTCGCAAGCATACGTCCAATCAGGTGCTGGTATGGCAGCCCATTCTTCACGGAGTGCTGCACTGAGGAGAGGTATCGATGTCGGTCGGTGAGGTCTGCCACGAAGTCGGCCTTCCAAAACATCCAAAGGCATTATATAGGATTCAAGTCAGGACTCTGTGCAGGCGAGTCCGTTACAGGGTTGGTATTGTCGTGTAACCACTCCGCCACAGGCCGTGCATTATGAACAGGTGCTCGACCGTGTTGAAAGATGCAGTCGCCATCCCCGAATTGCTCTTCAACAGTGGGAAGCAAGAAGGTGTTTAAAACATCAATGGAGGCCTGTGCTGTGATAGTGCTACGCAAAACAACAAGGGGTGCAAGCTCCCTCCATGAAAAACACGACCACACCGTAACACCTCCGCCAATGAATTTTATTGTTGGCAGTACACACGCTGCCAGATGACGTTCACTGGGCATTCGCCATACTCACACCCTGCCATCGGATCGCATCACTCCACACAACGTTTTTCCACTGTTCAATCGTCCAATGTTTACGCTCCTTACACCAAACGAGGCGACGTTTGGCATTTACGGGCATCATGCGTAGCTTATGAGCAGTCACTCGACCATGAAATCCAAGTTTTCTCACCTCCCGCCTAACTGTCATAACACTTGCAGTGGATCCTAGGGATATTTAGGAGTGGAAATCTCCCGTGAAGACTTGTGACAAAAGTGACACCCAATCACCTGCCCACGTTCGAAGTCCGTGAGTTACGCAGAGCGCGCCATTCTTCTCTCTCAAGATGTTTAATGACTTCTGAGGTCGCTGATATAGAGTACCTGGCAGCAGGTGGCAGCACAACTTACCTTATATGAAAAATGTATGTGTTTGGGGGTATCCGGATACTTTTGATCACATAGTGTACTTATCAGATCTTTCCGCGGATTTACGTTTCTTGTCTGTCATGTGAGTCTTGCAATTTTTAGACGTGTTTCGAAATATTAGCAAACGTGGTAACCGTGTGGTATAAGTAATGAACGCCATGCATGACCCATACTGTGGCATCCTACAGTTCTCAACACTATGAGGGAAGTGTAAGACATCACAACTCCGGTTGTCCACAGAGTCTCTGGTAGCGGCCTCCTACTCGGCCTGCCGCCAGAGGTGTATACTGAAAACTGCAAGATCTATCGAAATATCATCGTCAGGGGAGATGGTATCCTAACACGTTATGATGGCCCAAGCTTAGTTATCAAGTACCAGAATTCCTTTGCAGGTAGAAATCCTTCGCTCCATTCTCTAAACTCTGTGGACGTCACTTGCTCATACTTTTACATACTTACTCCAGAATTCAAACCATTGAACTTTGCGTAAAGGATTTACACAATAGACTCTTAACAGTTTATACTAACAGGTCTAGTTTGACAAGGGTGCTCGAGGCCATATTGTAGGAACCATCCTGGCATTTTTGTAAAGTAAATTAGAAAAACCAGACTACGGAAAGATCTGGATGGTCGGATGGGGATGAGAACCTCTACCCTCTCTAATAGAAGAACAGTCTCTTAACAACAGCCACATTTCTCTCAGTTTATCTCCAATGTATAATGCAGCTATCTTTGTACGTTCTTACAAAGAAGTTATTTCAGAATGTGAATAGCTAGTGGTACACTATTAATTCATTTCTCAATACCGATGGCCGTGCGCATGTTGTCTCGCCTGTTACCACTGCGATGCAAGACTTGAGTATCTCGCGTCATTATTGATGCGGTCGATATAAAAACAAAATGGTTCAAATGGCTCTGAGCACTATGGGATTTAACTTCTGAGGTCATCAATCCCCTAGAACTTAGAACTACTTAAACCTAACTAACCTAAGGACATCACACACATCCATGCCCGAGGCAGGATTCGAACCTGCGACCGTAGCAGTCGCGCGGTTCCGGACTGAAGCGCCTAGAACCGCTCGGCCACCGCGCGATATAAAAACAATTTCTCTGTATTTTCAAATACATCATTCTGTATCAGGTCCACTGTCGTCGAATACAAGAGATCCTCTGCTTCATTTGCTGGATTTACTAGACTCAGTGCTTTTTGTTTCCCTGCCAAATAGCGAAGCAAGAGGAATATGCGCTCAATGGAGAGAAACATGATGACAGGATTGTTATAGCCAGCGGCTAGAAACCTCACGAGTGCGGCGATTTATGAAGCCGTTGTCCCATATTTTGTCTCGGAGCGGACGTTATGTGTGCTAAGCACGCAGGGAGACTTTGTGACTCAGAAAAAAAAAAAACTTTTAGGTCGGATGAGAGCTAGTTGATATCAGATGAAAAACAGAAGTTCGGCAACCATTGGCCTGGTTTTCACCCATATTAAGATAAATCAGTGAGCTACTACTGAATGTGTAGCTCCACGTCAACCGTCGACACCCACATATATCCTTCGCAAAACTCTCAATGATGTGTAGCGAAGGAAAAGAAGTGTACCACCCGTCACCTTTCCGCTCCCTTCCAGCCGCATATCCCTCCCTGGTATTCCAGTCTCAAATGTCGCCCAAGAGAGAGAGAGGACCTTGTATACGCCTCTGTATGTACCGAAATTCAGTGGGTTTTTCCATCGTGGTGACTTCGATATAAACTGTAAGACAAAACAGATGCACCACGAAGGAGTTATACAAACTAGTCACAGATTGATATTCGTACAAGTATTGACGGAAAATGCAAAAGTGCAAACTTTGACGGTCGATGGATTAATGTGCGACATTGCAGCGGAATTTCAT
Organism: Schistocerca nitens; assembly: GCF_023898315.1. Taxonomy (NCBI): domain Eukaryota; kingdom Metazoa; phylum Arthropoda; class Insecta; order Orthoptera; family Acrididae; genus Schistocerca; species Schistocerca nitens. The sequence continues at coordinate 375,260,112 of NC_064619.1, forward strand.
CGCGAATCTGGCAAAGACAGTAAACAGGGGACATGTCGACACCAGGATGTGCAGTATTTGCGAATTTCATTCCGTGCACTTAGTTAGACAGTAACTATGTCTCGGAGACAGGCACGTGAGCAGCGTACGCAGATGTCAGAAAGGACGTGCAGTTGGGCTGGAAGAAGGTGGTCGGAATAATCGGTGAATCGCTCGACGTTTAAGTAGGAGCGATGCCATATTTTGACGATGTTGGCAGGAATTGGTGAACCATGGCCGAACACAGCTTCAAGAAGGGGGTGGTCCGCCTAGAGAGACGACAGAGCGTAAGGACGGAGCAGTGGACAGAGAGGCAGTCAGAGCCCGACTTCATTATTACATCAATCCAACGAGCAACTGGTACTTCAGTGACCACAAGCACCATTAACAGGCGGTTCACAGACGGGCAGCTAAGCTCGGGGCGCCGACTACCATTGGCCTCTGTAAACCAACGAGCCTATTTGCAAAGGTGTCGGGCACACTCGGTCTTGAAATACATGGACTGAAGTTGAATTGTCTTCAGTGAAGACACAGCGGTGGGTTACCAATCCGACTGTCGTCCGCCGTACGGCCCGACAGCCAGGAGTGGTGGTCAGGGATGCCATTTCATTTCATACCAGGACCCCTTAGGTTGTCGTCTGCGGCATCCTTACAGCACAGCGGTACGTCGACGATATTCTGCGCCGTGTTTGATCTCCTTAATGGCAAGCTATTCCAGCTAGAGGTGAATCAACACGTTGCTGACTTGATCTACGTGTGAAGCTCATTCCCTTGGATAAATCATCCAAGATTTCTGAAACTATAATCATTTATCTGTCTGTACATTTACAGCACACTTACCAACTAATTTTCGTCCCATTTGGACAATTCCTTGGTGGTTCGTCTTTCTGTTTTTTCTTAGCGTGCATTTGTGCGGGAGAATATAATACTTTTCGTATGATGCACAATTTCTTTCTGTTAGTGTCTGACGCCGGATTTTGTGAAGAATATTTCTGACAGTGTTACTCTGTCCAGCTAAACCCATGACAAATTGCGTAATTATTCTGTGAAGCTTATCTGTCTCATCTGTTAAACACATTTGGTAATCATCTGAAGTAGTGTAACTACAGGAGACATAGCTGATCAAAACGTTACTAAATAGTCTTATTTCATAGTTACATTTTGTGATATACCTCGACGGATCTTAGCTTGGACCTTGTTTTCTCCACAATTACTACAATCTTTGCATTCTGTCTTGTCTATATGAATTGTAACGTCTAAATGTAACTCATCATTGAATGGGATAAGGCACTGGAAATGGAATTCCAGCTTTTCCTGCAGGTTAGGAGTGGTAAGAAAACTAGGAGAAAACGCTGTCTGGAGGAGAATGTTCGCCGTATCAGGCCAGGTGATGCAGTGACTTCTGAGACTTGATCGGCCTGGTGGACACTATTTGGTGAGTGCTCGCGGATAAGACGGTGAACCTGTCAGGCCAGACTTGTTTTGCAGGGCTGCGTGGCTGCCGCTGGCAACAGGAACAGCAGGCGAGACCGCGCGCGGACTTCAGATGAATTTTGAAGACGCGGCGACAGACTGCAAAGAAGCGTGCCCAGAAAGCACGCCTCAATCGTGCTGGGAAAGCTAATCCTCTCGCGATCCGCGAACTGCCGCGTTTCCTGCTCTACCTGCCGCGATGGGCAACGTCTGAAACTTATTTTGTGCGCGTTGTAACCTGCCGAAGTTCCTTACGCTATGTTTCGTATATTTCAGATTCAAATGAATTTCCATCGACGTTCGTTCAATGACTTGTGAAAGACAAGAAGTGCTTTAATGTACTTTACTGCCTTGTACGGAACTAGCATAGAACTGTATGCTAGGAGTTGCGTTACTGTACATCTATCCTTCGCTCTCATCAACAGGGATATACTTTATATCAAATGGTCCTCTTGCTTCGCCAAAGATCGTCATCTACGCACATCTTTCCTCCTCAAGGATTCGTACGGCATGCGGCGGAGAGCATTATTCACGGTCTAGTCACACTAACGTGACCACCGTCTGTGTTCGATGTCAACGTGCAGCAACCACTCAGAGACAGCAGGTGGCTGCCCCGCGGAAAGAGTGCAGTTGTCGTCGTAATGCAGAAACGGAGCGGTTTTCTGAGGTCTAAAACGACATCACTGGGTTTCGGACCATGGGTGGAAGTATTTACGAAACGGCTCAGTTTGTAAACTGTTCGCATGCCGCCGTGGTTAAAGCATACCCTGCATGGCAAAATGGCGTTATCTAAAACCAGCGCAAAAGCCACTGTGGCATACCACGGGACATAGATGACAGGTGTGAGGGTTGAGGAGGACGAGATTATGTTTAACGTCACGTCGACAACGAGGTCATCACAAGCGAAGCACAATCTCGAATTAGGGAAGGATAGAGAAGGAAAACGGCCACGATCTTTCGAATGAACCATCCCGGAATTTGTGTTAAGCGATTTAGGGAAATCACGGAAAACCTAAATCAGGATTGCCGGACGCGGGTTTGAACCATCGTCCTCCCGAATGCGAGTCCAGTGTGGTGAACGACGGCTGCGGAGATATTTGTGGGCGAAGAGACGTGCAACTGTTCAGACCTGACCGCCCCGATGAACTACGAGGCTACCAACAGTTTCTCCTCAATGACCTTTCAGCGAACATTGTTGCGTATGGGCCCCCGCAACAGGCGCCCGGTTCATGCACCCATGCTGACTGCTGTTGATCGGCGACGAAGGCTGGAATTTGCACGCCAATACCGCAAATTCATGTCCAATGAGTGGCTACAGGTGGCCTTTTCAAATTAATTGTGTTTACGCTGCATCAGACAGACGGCCATTGGCGTGTACTGCATGAAACGTCTGTAAGAAAACACCCTGCAACAATCGTCGGAGCCTTATGGTCTGGGTAATGCTTTCCTGGCATTCTCTTGGTGATCTTGTCATTCTGGAAGGAACAATGCATTAACGCAAGTGCCCATCTATTTCGTGGGACCATGTTCACCCCTAGGTGCAAATTGTTTTTCCTCGGCACGACAATGTAATTTGTCACACAGCTCGCATCGTACGTGTGTGGCTTGAAGAGCTTCGGGATGTTTTTACCGTACTCATCTGATTGGCAGACACCTCGGATTAAAAGGCAGTTGAGAATCTGTGGGACCATCTCGATCGGGCTGTTAGCGCCATGGAGCTTCAACCGAGAAAATTAGCGCAGCTGCGCACGGGAATGGAGAGGACATGTCTTACATCCCTGTCGGTTCGTATCACAACCTCATTGTCTCTCTTCCTTCATGTTTCGCAGTAGTCCACGCTGCAATATGCGGTTACTCAGGCTCTTGACAGGTGATCACATTAATGTGACTGTACACTGCAGTATCAAATCCATTTTGCCTCCGTCCTAATTCATTGGCGATTATTTGACTGCCATTTTTCTATAGTTCTCCCCTGTCTCACAAACCTATAAGCACTTTGCATCCCCTATAATGTAAGGCATAAAATATAAATCAATAAACATTTTACTACACTTATGCAAACAAATTGGCGTTAATGTTGCGTAAGGTTTAGTGAATTCAAACGTAATCTCAGAGAAATTCATTCCATTGGAAGATAACTGACCCGTATTCTTCTCAAAGTATTATTTACTCTGCTGTATAAAATATCCTCTGGCACATTTGCGAAAAACACCGATAGCATCGTCTGTCGTTCAGTTACGTTCACAGTTGTCTCTTTTTCCGCTCTTTCGGCTCGTGAATGCTACTCGACGAAGCAGATGCAATCTACGGCAGGTGATGACATGAAAAACGGATTATTAAATGAAATTTCCTTTCCCACCGGTAACACACTCAAAGCTTGCAAGGGATAAGTTAAAAAATATGAGAAATAAACACCCGAACTTATGTTCAAGAGCCGTTTATTTCGGTAAGTGAGTTTCTTGTTTGCCGACCTTAATAAAAGGACTCGTGGACATCGTTTTGTAACGGGCGAGTACACGTTCGCTGGATTTCATCAGCAGCCCAAAGCATTGTGCAATGACAGCGAAAAAAATTTGTTAGCAATAGGAGAAGTCGAGTAATAGTTTCCTGAAGGTGACATGTAGGAGAAATGCCGAAACGTTGGTTGAAGACTAATTGATTACTCGTCCGATAGTCTGAGAAGGTTTCAGCAGCAATTGTGTGCCACCGCCGATACTAGTTACATCCGAGGACTCACTGATGAAATGGCGCTCGACTCAGCGGTAGCCAGTTCAAATCTTGGTAAAAGAAGAAATTTTCGTTCCTAATCTTCACATTTCGCACCAGTATTCTGAGTACATTCCAAACTTATCCAGTGTCTCGTGGAGTGAGGCGTGTGCGTGCTGTTAATTGTGATCCGTCCGTCGGAGGCGCACGTTAAGCTAGTCTGCCCCATCGTTGATGTTCGAGAAGAACAAGGTGTGTATTGCCACCGGTTTCGTCCTCTGTCTGCTTTCTCACAACACAAACATGACACAGAAAACCACACGCAATCGTCACAGTCAGCTACACTGCACCGTTCAGACATAACATGACAAGGTGGCTCTACTCTCAGCCAACGAAGCCACACGATTTTCCCTCTTTCTTCCAGAGACGGAAGACATTTTTGGGAACAAATACAGTCACTAGCTGGGGGAACATGTTCTGATTTATTCACTCGTAATTAATTTAGTAATTTCCGCAGGTGTAAAGCAGAGGTTCTCAGCCTTTCTTAATCCATTACCCCTGATTGCAACCATGTACAAGCTAGTACTCCCGCCCCACTCGCCCCCACCACTCCGCCTTTCCCAACTACACCCCCCACTCTGCCCCCCTCCCCTGCCCCTCCGCCGCCGTTGTCTCCACTATTATCAGCTGTAGTGCGTAACTTAATTTTAGGACCAAAAATAATTTTATTGAACACTTTTTTAAAATGATGAAAGATATTTAGTTTTTGTGGGTGTTTTATGTCGCCATGAGCTAGTGAATGAATGAGAGAACTGGACGGCTTATGTCTAACAACCGTTTTATATTTAGATTGTTCTCAGTCAGTGCACATCATAAATCATGCTCAAAATACATTCAGTTCCTTGTTTTTATTTTTATGGTTATCATAGTCGAAAATCTACTTTCACGCCTATAAATATTGAATACTATATTCCTTTGCCATGAGTTGTGTCCGGATTGAATGTTTGTGTGTGTGTGTGTGTGTGTGTGTGCGTGATGAAGCAATTCCCGGTGCATCGTGAATGGTACCTACAACTCCTTCTTAGATAAGAAAGGTAATTATTCATTGTGACGGTAGACACTTATTGCAAAACACGTTTTGCCTGCACTAGTCCTCTCCCTAGCGGCATTTGCTTCATCTGCACCCTGCACTTCGTTTTAAAATCAACGAAGTTAAAACGAGTTCACTATACTCTCCGTTGGTAAACCGCTTGATTGTTGGACTCTCTAATATGAACTAGCAGAAGGGGAAAGACTTCAGGCTGTCAATGCATTGTTTCTGACCACTGCCACTCATAATATATAGGATTTTACGTTGCAAATACAACTAATAACAATAATAGCAGTAATAATAATGCTGTATACAGCACAGTAGTAAGTGTTACATAATTACTGTTAGTTAGTTCATTTATCTACTTCCAAGTGAGTAATGAACCAATTTCTGCTCTATTGCAGGAATTATCAACTGCTTGGGGAATAATTTTTATGAGGTGTTTAGCTTTTGTGACATACATGTCTCACTTTTACCGTCATCGATGTGTGGTACAAAGCTCAAAGTATGTGTGTAGTGTGTGGACTATGCGAGGAAGGTGATGTTCATACATTCGTGTAAGCTGTAACTTCCTCTGCACTGTGTCACGCATTGAGTAACTGGGAAACAAAACATTATTGATAGCTAATATAATCAATGTTGCAGTTTTAGGAAATTATGTATTAGCAGGCTTAATGATCTTTTTGAAAATAATGTAGTTTCATGACTAAAACTTAATGAAACTCTTTTGGTTTTTACTCCTCAGAAAATGCAATTTTACTCCTCCGGGTGTAATTATTTCCAATTTGGGAACCACTGGTGTAGAGGATGTGGAGGATAATAACTCTGGGGTAATGTGATGCGAAGGAACTAAATGGTGGGACTGATCATACCAATTGAAGGAGTGAAGAGAAGTAGAGGTGATCTGCTAGAAAAGACAATATGACTGGGAAGTAATTCGAGATATCCTGCAAGTCTTCAAAATCGTTCAAATGGCTCTGAGCACTATGGGACTTAACATCTGAGGTCATCACTCCCCCAGAACTTAGAACTACTTAAACCTAACTAACCTAAGGACATCACATACATCCATGCCCCAGACAGGATTCGAACCTGCGACCGTAGCGGTTGCACGGTTCCAGACTGTAGCGCCTAGAACCGCTCGGCCACAACGGCCGGCTGCAAGTCTTCGCCCTGCAGAAAAAATCCTCGCATTTCGGGTTGTAAATAGGAAAGCGATTACTGGTGTCATCATGAGCAGATCGGTCGAAGGAGCAAATTCCCGCTGTCCGTACCACAGTGAGGGACGGCCGCGTGTGTGTAGCCCTGCCGCAGCCAGCGGCGCCGTTGCTGCCGTGGGGATTAGCTGGTCGGCGTGTCCGATGTGGCGGCGGCGCCACGCCGTGTGTGGTCCCCGGGCCTCTTATCGGGAGCGCGGCCGTGGCGGACAGCCAGATCTGCCCCCAGACACGGCCCACGAGAGTGGAGACTGCGCCTCGCTCTTCACACTGCATTCCTAGCTGGCAATCGGAATTTTGATTGTATCAACCGCGACTTTGTTTTGGTGCTCCGTCTCGTAGTGGCTAAGTATTCACTCTACAGAAAATGTTGGCAGAAAACTGCCTTCGTTAAGGTACCCTTAAGAGGGGCGTAGCAACTGGGTATTGCTGACAGCGTGGCCCTGCGAGGTGGCCTGGCAACAAATTGCACCCGCACGATCATCAGCATTGCTTGCCACTGTTGCCCGGCAATGTTTGCAGCAGAACACTGTCAGGTCAGATGTTTACCGCGGAATGGACGAAATCGAACTAGTGGAAGTGATAGCGTCTATCCTGCTTTAGTGTTCCATAGCACGAAACTTAGCATGATGAAAAGAGATATCGGTATTTTCGGACGCCTTTTTTATTTAAGTAAGTGAACTGCCTTTTAATCTGTAACGCGTGAACTGATGCTGGATTTGTATCTGTTCCATAACTTCGAAACGCAGTTTGGAATTGTCGTAAAAGCAATTAGTTTGAAAGCTGGTAATATGAAAGACTGTACACTAGTTACAACCAGATTTGCTGTCACTCTTCGGCCTTGACACACTGGAGATTCATGCATAATTTTGATGTACTTGTAAAGCGTATTATTCATCTACAAGCCACCTGGTACCAGATGTTTGCAACATTTTGGCAGAAGACTCAAGGAATTAATTAAGGTATGTATGAAATAACAATCTAACGTTTATTTTGATGTACTGCAATGCTGCCTCACCGCTCACATTACATGACTAGGCACTGCGACGCTGTTGGCGCGAGAAAGACGATGCAAACATGAGAAACACAGGGAAGTATTTACAGAAGAGGACAGGGATAGATATTGCCAGGCCAAAAGATATATTCCCACACTCCAGATATACAATATCCGCCACACCTCGGCCAAATCTCGGCACCTGCTTTGTATAAGTCTGTCCACCAGCAATGTTGCCGGGCCCTAACGCAACATTTCCCTGTATTGCAGCCACAATGCACCAGTGCTGACAGTACCACTGTTGCAGCCACGCTCTGCCGTAAAATATGACGAGGGATTATTACTTTATTAAAGGGACGCCTGTAGCGAGAGCGAGAGAAGGGTAGTGTGTCGCTGTTTTTGTTGATACCCGCGCACGTAGCAGGGAGGCAAGGAACGCTACAAATGGTTCAAATGGCTCTGAGCACTATGAGACTTAACATCTGAGGTCATCAGTCCCCTAGAACTTAGAACTACTTAAACCTAACTAACCTAAGGACATCACACACATCCATGCCCGAGGCAGGCTTCGAACCTGCGAGCCGGCCGAAGTGGCCGTGCGGTTCTAGGCGCTGCAGTCTGGAACCGCGAGACCGCTACGGTCACAGGTTCGAATCTTTCCTAGGGCATGGATGTGTGTGATGTCCTTAGGTTAGTTAGGTTTAAGTAGTTCTAAGTTCTAGGGGACTAATGACCTCAGAAGTTGAGTCCCATAGTGCTCAGAGCCATTTGAACCATTTGAACCTGCGAAGGAACGCTACAGAACCACACTTTAGTAACACTACACATGATACGTACGCTCAATAATAATAATAATCTTACAAAACGTTGTAATGCTATAGTGGTCTTCTGTTTCAAGTTAAAATAACAATCATTTATTTTAAAAGAAGTTAGATGCTTTTTCCGAGCTGTTCCAGAGCCAGCACTTGAAATTTAATAGAGAATGTTAGGTTCTGTACACTAATCGATTACTTCGTCATTCGTTGTTTTGACGAAGTTACTGAATGAACTCACACCTGCCAAAAAGTTTCACTTGATAAAAATTAGCGTGAAAGACGCTATTAATCACTTTAACTAACTTTCCTTCGAGAATACTGTTTTTTATAAATACAAGTTTTTAACTGGTTGATCATAGTATAATCTTCCGTTTGACGGTACACACAAATATTTTTGGCATCGGCTACGTTCGCTCTCAAGATAGATCACAGCAGTCAAGAAAGGAAATAGTTTCTTATTAGCTGTGAAAGTAATGACCTGATTTCCAGAAGATGACTACTGTTGGAATATTCTCTAAGTTATAATAAACACTCGAGAATGCCAAAGTAAATTTTAAACAGAGTTTAATGCTCACTTTGTTCTAAAACGAAGATGAAGAGAGCCCTTCAGTCCTTAAAGTACTTAGCTGTGCCTATCCAATTCGAAGCACAGTGAGAAATAAACCGGCTTGCCGATGGTTACATCTCTAACAGCCTTTGAGTATTCTAGCAGATTTAGCTGCTCCTTCAGTATTTTTGTCAGTTAGTACTTCCTTAGACCTAAGTTGCCGCTGGACCATACTTTTACGTTTTGTTCCTAATAGAGAAGTGAGTCTGACACACGTCTTCTCGCTTCAGTTGTCCACAAATGATTCTTCTAACACAGATCCTTGCTCTAGCGTGTGCGCGGTTAACAATTTAGTATCTCTAGCTTTTCGTAATTGCAGTTCTATCATGGCAAATGTTAATAGTATAATTCAGTATCGTCTTCGGAGAAAACGATATCCTGTCTACGGAGAAGAGCAATTCGCTTTAATTTTTTTTTATTTTAGACATATTCTCAAAATTTAGTTTGCAATTAATTAGTATAATAACTGCGTCGCTACAACGCATTCATTACCTGGGACTAGTGGTGGTGCATTTTCAGTGTGGTGGTGAATATCCGTTGTCGTGAATGAATACAACAATGACATTAATGTGAAGACATGCTACGTAACGATAAACTCTACCTCCCTCCCCAAACCTCCCGTCAAAATGGATGCCGGCTTAGCGATCCTATCTGACGGACGGATCACCATCAGCACCTTGTTCCCCTGCGGCACGGCGAGGTTTATGATTCAGCGAATACGTTTGGCGTACAGCCAGGCAGTGAGGAAAAACACGCCATCATTCTTTTCTTAGAAGTCGAATGATAATAGTGGGGATGAGAATGCTTCGCAAGACATCTCGAGTCTTAATATTTGCAGGTATCCATGGCCTGCTGTAGAATTATTGTATTGAAATAACTTTTGGGTGCTTTATTTGTCCGATGAAATTTGTAAGCTTACATCAATGTATAATTTAGCAAGATTTTCCAAAACTGTAAAAGAGCTTCTGTGGAAGGGATCCACAGAATCTAGAGGAAATTATTAGTAGATAATTTTTCTTATGGTTATTTACTTCCGCACATAATCCATCTAGTCTTATACCTGTCTCAAAACGAGAACGTAGGTAACATACAGGCTTTACCAGTTACTTTCAGTAATTTCGTCTCGATCATTACGGCATAATGGTAGTATCAGTATGACAGAATACCGCCTTTAGTTGGTATACTTCTCTGGAGTCCCCTCTCAGGTGGACGGGCTGGTATCGACAGACATGGAACAGTGGCTCAGTGCACTCAGCTTGTAAGCGTCTTAAGAACTTAATGCTTATTTTCAGTATTTGCATTGTGGATGATGAACTGCTACTGTGATTTAAATTGGCGATTTATCTGGTAATAAATATGGAGCCACTCGCTTTTTTACTATTTATTCAACCATGAACATGTTTTCGAGCCACTGCAGGCTCATCATCAGATGAAGGTTTTACAAGAACATTATGTTGTGGACTAGGTGTAGCTGGATACAGTGCTGGCGAGTCCACTGCCTTGTTGTAACCATATCAGATTGCTTCTTATAACCTACATTATTAAACTATGTAGACATATATACACAGTATTTAGCTACACTTGGTTTTTCACTAATTCACAGAATGTAAACACTCGATATTTTTACAAAGGATATTCATGATTCATATTCTGGCATTTCCGCGCAGGCATTTACTAAACAGGAACTTCTGTAATATTGTCCGTGATTAGATAGTTACAAAGAATGACACATATATTCGTACTGCATCCATACGAAGCAACTAAAATGGAAGTAATTTGGTCTCGTAATGTTTTAACGAAGTTGAAGCTTTATGTATTTGGAAGCTTGAAACTAAATAGGGGGCGGTAATGATTTAAATTAACAATTTATCTATTAAGAAGAAAAGATGATAAGAAAGAATCCACCGTGAGTGTATCTATGTGTGCGTCATCTCCTGTATAATGTAGTTGTTTCACACTTAGGATATAGAACTGACCTGAGTAATAAGTAGTTAGAATTTCTATTGTATCACGTGGCTGTGGTGTTGTCGTCTGGTCTAATACTACTATTTGTTGTCTGTAACGCTAATATTATCTGTGGAGTCATTCATCTGTGCTCGTTGTTGACCCCATTCTCGTTCCTGCAAGCAGTCTTTATGCAATGCTCTGCTGTCGTTAAGTACGGTCCAGGAGCTTTTATCTCTAAGTGGCCGCATAATGTCGTGTGTGTGTGTGTGTGTGTGTGTGTGTGTGTGTGTGCGGGTGCTAGCTGTCTTTTCTAGAACGAGCGGTCGCAGTATAGGAGTATACGTTCTGATACTCTCTCTCTCCGCAAGCACAATCAGCATCCCCTGACAGAGGTTGAGACGCAGTAGATGAGTGGGATGTGGTCAACAACTGACCCCTGCCCCGGCTGCATTATATCCTCTTATTCTTAGAGGTACTGAACCGCTGCTGAACACTGACGTGTGGCGCTGTTACGTACATATGAATGTGAATGGCTCTCAGGACGTGTGCTGTACACGTGCAGACGCGCACGCTTCTGAGCGATTCCCGCGCAACGATGCTCCCCTGAATCACGTGCGTGATGGTCGATGTGTTCTTTTTATGCCGACCCAGCACCGCCGTAATACTCCTTCGGTTTTATACCTACGATGGAGTGGGGATATATCTGTGAAGCTGTCAAAATGATGTATGTTTTTATTACGGGCAGCGCAGCTTCATTACGTCACCTTACTCGTTACATCGCGATGGCGCCTATTGGCACTTGCCTCATAAACTATAACTATTTGTTTAGTTGCAAAGATGAATCGCAATTCGGTCTCAGTTAAGAGTTTGCTCCCTCTTTTATTTGTAATCTCAAAAGTAGCCAACTCGTATTCATTTTATAATGCGCATAGACATGAGTATATGCATGCTACGGTTAAACTTCCTACGTTTAAGGATTATTCAGAAAATTTACCTAGAAAATGTTTTAGATTTTATACAAAATTGGTTCATTTCGGCACCTAATATAAAACGTCATAATACAGAAAATTTGCCATAAATCGTTCCGCAGGAACGTCATCACATCGTAATTCACAGCAAGTTAAATTTGTCCCGGCAGTAATGGTTCCGATTACGAATATTTTCTAGTCAGGACACAAACCGAAATATCATCTTCAGCGTCATGCTGAAAACTGCAATCGGATGTACATTATCGTGCGTTCCAAAGCCCAGGAAACTCTGCAGCTCTGTGTTCTCTATAGAGCACATGTACTATTCGCATTTACGGTAAGCGAAACTCCACTTTGTTACAGAACGTGTCCACACCACACGCCATCCCTTACCTTACCCTCGCCGAATAATGTCCAGCGCAGATGACGAGGTAATCCAACAACGTCTGATATGGGAGATATGCAGCACTGATTGCGCTAGCTAGCTTGTCTGACATTCCTACAGCTTCAGTCCGCATCTGGAAATTGAATATCTTCAAGGGACGGGTAGAATTGAAAATTTCCTGACATACATCAGTACTTTTATGCTTCCCAGAGGGCTTGTAACTTGCTCGTAATCCTTTCAACTGGACACAATGTCGGGGCACTGCTCGCCCGATTCGTCCTATTTGGACTGCCTACTGTCCTTAGCTGTGAATATCTGATCTGTCTCCACTGTTGACGATGTTGGGGAGGGGTAGGTTGAAACCAGGCATCAAGTTTGTCACTACTATTAACTCTTCCGCCAAACAAAGCTATCACTTTCATCATTTATACTTGCCCTCAGACTATAAGATATTAGGAAGAGGTTTCAGATTTGACTGAGGACTTGGCATGCAATCAGTAGATTAGCATCTTAATGCGTACACTTCTAATTCGTTTAATCCAAAATAACGGTGACGGAAGTTTCTTTCAACACCTACATTCAAACAGTTTACTTTGAGATCGACAGTCTCCATGCTAGCGTGTCAGATATAAAGGTAAGTAAGAAAACATTGATGGAATCTCCTTTCAGTTCACGCCAATGTGATGATTGCACCGCGGTCCGAGAACGTCCATGCATATAATTGCAGGTCTTTGTCGTTACGTCAATCTTCTGTAGAATTACTTCACATGTTTTATGTTCAAGAATTATGACCTTTTGGAGAAGGAAAATCGGATCTATAAAAACAATGTGATTTCCGCCAACAGAGATATTGCGAAACTCAGATATCTCTATTCCTCCATGAGATCCATAGCACTGTAGACAACAGAGCTCAGGCTGATATCGTGTTCCTTGACTTCAGGAAGGCATTTGACACCGTCTCGCACTACCGGTTACTGAAAGAAAAAAAGGACGCGATTACCGGATGTCGAATCAATTTCGCTAATGGATTCAAGACTTCCTATCAGATAGAACTCAACACGTTACCCGTAACGGAACGAAGTCGATAGATATAAAGGTAATACCGGGAGTGCCCCAAGGAAGTGATACAGGACCGTTACTCTTTACGATATACTCGTATATAGATGATCTAGTAGAAAACGTCGGAAGTTCTTTAAGACTGTTCTCACATGCGGTTGTCTATAAGAAAGTAGCAACGCCAGAGGACAATATCGATTTGCTAAATGACCAACAGAGGATTGATGAATGACGCAGGCACTGGCAGTTGATCTGAACGGAAATATATGTAACATAATGAGCATACATATGAAAAGAAATCCACTACTGCGCAACTACACTATTGATAACAGATTGGTGTAAACAGTATCTACCGTAAAATATCTAGGAGCAATTACGAAGGGACGACCTTAAATGGAATGACCACAAAAACAAATAGTAGGAAAAGCAGATGCCACACAGAGATTCATAGAAATAATCCTAAGGAAGTGCAAATCATTCACGAAGGAAATGACTACCAAGACGCTTGTTTTACGGATTCTTGAACGTTGTTCATCGATCTGGTATCCGTACCATGAAGGACTAATAGATGAGATAGAGAAGATCCAACGAAGAGCGCCACGTTTCGTCACGGGACGGTTTAGTTGGCACGAGAGCGTTATGGATATGGTCAACTCCAGTGGCAGACCCTACAAGAGAGGCGTTCTGCATCACGGAGATGTTTGCTATTGAAATTTCGAGATAGAACTGTCCGAGAAGAGTAGGACAACATATTAGTTCCTCCCACATACATGGCGCCAAATGACCACGACAAGAAAATTCGGGAAATTAGAGCTACTACAGAGGGCTTACCGATAATCGTTCTTCCTATGCCCCATTCGCGAGTGGAATAGGGAAAAGGGGGGTGGGGGGTGGGATGAATAACTTGGTGGTACCAGAAGTATCCTACGCCACACACCGTTAGGTGTCTTGCGGAGAATGATGTAGATGTAGACGTTTAATTCAAATAGTAGTTTTTGTAACATGCTATTTCAGATGAAAGTAGGATATGTGCCAATTTTCCTCTCGACTAGCTGAAAAGGAAATAGCTCCGCTATTAGAACCGAGCGAGGTGGCTCAGTGATTAGCACAGTGGAATCTTATTCTAGAGGACGGAGAGCTGAAATCCGTGTCCAGCCATCCATATTTAGGTTTTGTCTAAATCTCTCAAAGTAATGCCGGGGTGATTCCTCTGAAAGGGCACGGCTGATTCCTTTCCCCATTTACCTCAAATTAATTTCCACCGTGTAGAGAGCATGTGCTCCGTCTCTAATGACCTCGATGCCGACGGGACGTTAAACGTTAATCTTCCTCCCTTTTTTCCTTTTTCTGCTATTAGAACGGTTTCCTCAAACAAGATGACGGCTACAAGAGAGCGAATCCCTACGTACAAGCGACCGACAAGTCGTCGTACTAGATCGACAACCGATGTTGTATTCTGATGTGAACCTCTCAGTTTTCAGTGGAGCACTACTATGCTCGGCACATCAAAATCTCGCCTGTAAGCGGAATGGGCGCTCAGCGTGGAGTTTAATCACGTCGCAGAGGGGACATCCTGTAACGGTATCCGGGCGTAGCGGGCGGCAGGTGTGACGACGGCCGATAGACGCCGCCTCGCTGCACGTTGCATGGGCGCGACTGTAGGCGGCGGGGGAGGGAGAGCGCGAGAGAGGGAGGAGAGGAGAGGAGCGCGGAGAGGAGCGGAGTGGGCTCGCCTCCGTCCCGCGACCTAATCTCGCGGCCGCATCTCTCTCGCCGCTACAACAGGGAGGGGACTCACTCGAAACAGTTTCTTTATTCAGCGCTTTATCAGATTCGCGTATTCTCACGTTTCTTTTACCTCAAATTAATTCCCGCCGTGTAGAGAGATCGAAGGGTTTATACCATTAATCACGGCGAGGCGAGGCGAGGTCCGGCGGTCGACGTGTTTTTTTACGTTATGTAAGAGATACGGCTGCTAGGGTGATCGAGGGTGGTGGGAGGTGCCGCGGCGCGGCGCGGCCCGGCCCAGCCAGGCCGGTATTGTGTCTGCTGTGCTCTGCGGCCTGTCTCAGCGCGCGACGCGCTCGCTCCCTCCAGCCCGACTCCCCCTGACCGAATGCGTGAAGCGATCCGTTTCCACGCAGCCGTGAATAATTCTTATCTCACTCTTGACGTTTCTAAAGCCAATCCAAGGATCACTCTGTCATTCACACTGCATGCAATGTCCCCAGACCACCACTCCGTTTCGTTATGTCCTACACGCGATTACCTCGTGAGATTTATCTTTGCTAATCAGTTTATAAACGTGGAAAGAACTGTGTTTCAGTCGAAGTGAAGGTTTTCAGTGATTTTTTAAAAATTATTTATTGTGTGACACAATGACGCTAATTTCTAAACCAAAATTCCGATTTCGGTCGTCGTCGGCCGTCATCAGACCATGCAACTGATGCCGTGGTTTATTCCCACAATTGCGGAAACCACCATTTGCTTTATTATCTGGTGGTGCTCGACGACAGCTGAAACCGATAATTATGTTTAAAAATTAGGGTGACTGATCCTGACAGTAAATTATTTTCAGTTTATAACACTAAAGTACAAATGAAAAACGGAATATTCTATATGTTCTACAATGTTAATTTATTTTATTAAACTGCTCGCTACTTACAGGGCCATCGTCAGTCTTTAACCGAAAATTATCGTCGAAGCGAATACAATATTCGCGAACAACTCTGAAAAAAGATGTTACACTTCGAGAGTGAGGTCCGAACACGAGAAAATGTCATCTTTGAGAGCGCAGTTATACAACAGTACAGTTAAACATCAAATAAATATAAAAAGAACAAATAAAAAAGAAGCATTTACGTGGAACCTCGACAAAACAATGCCTGTATAATAATTTAAATTAAATTGACGATCACAATCAAATGAAATTAATACAAGACAAGAGTACTGAAGGAAAGCTTGAACATGTGTTACGTATGGACGGTAGAGGAATTTCTCTTACTGGAGAGAAAATATACGGCATATATTACAAAAGAACAGAATATATGGAATACATAGACGACCACAACAAATTAAATAAATACAGGGAGAAATGGAGGAACCAAATGAAACAATGAGAAGACACTGGAAAACGCTGACGATTAAGTTAAGTTTAAAAAGGGGGAAGTATTAAGTTGTATTTGGTCAGTTAATGTTATATCAGAATATTTAAGACCAACCAGCACGTCTATACTACTGAAAGGTAATGTTGTGTGGCAATACCAGACGTCATGCTATGCCTCTCTTTCGTTCCTTCAGTCGCCCGTAACAACGCTAACACATCCAGTCACTACAGTCTTCCTCGTGACATACATACACGTAACTACTAAAAAGTAAGGTCAGTCGTATGCCAATATTACAGTACTTCCAACCAACATCCACCAAATTGCTTCCGATCACATTACTAGACTTAAAACTAGTTAAGAGACAGCCATGAAGTTTCTCATATATTTTTTTCTAAGCGTTGCTATTAATAATAAACAATTGCTTGTTTTGAAAATAGTTTATTTTGCAGCGCAGTGATAATAATTTCACTACGAAATTAAGGGTTTCGGCCGTCACCAGCCGTATTCAGATCGTAAGACGTATGCAATAGTTGACACCAACCACTGAGACAATCTCACATTCAGTAGTTCGGGTGAACTACTGGATCCGTCTTATGATCTGAAGATGACCGGGATCCGGAACCGCGCTGCTGCTACTGTCAAAGGTTCGAATCCTGCCTCGGGCATAGATGTGTGTGGTGTCCTTAGGTTAGTTACGTTTAAGTAGTTCTAAGTCTAGAGACCGATGACCTCAGATGTTAAGTCCCATAGTGCTTAGAACCATTTGAAGATGACGAGTGGCAGCCCAAACCTGTAATTGTGTTCGATCATGTAAGACAATGAATTATTTTCCAAAACAAGCGTTTGAATCCATTACTGACAACTTCAGTACGACAGAAATTTTGTTGTTTACAAAATCGTGAAGAAATTCGACGACGAGAACGGTCAGTGAAAATTACAATAACTGGCAGCTATACGGGGTGAGTCACCTAACGTTACCGCTGGGTATATTTCGTAAACCACATCAAATACTGAAGAATCGATTCCACAGACCGAACGTGAGGAGAGGGGCTAGTGTAATTGTTTAATACAAACCATACAAAAATGCACGGAAGTATGTTTTTTAACACAAACCTACGTTTTTTAAAATGGAACCACGTTGCCGTTTGTTGCATTGTAAAATGTTAATTACATCCGGAGATATTGTAACCTAAAGTTGACGCTTGAGTACCACTCCTCCGCTGTTCGATCGTGTGTATCGGAGAGCACCGAATTACGTAGGGATTCAAAGGGAACGGTGATGGACCTTAGGTACAGAAGAGACTGGAACAGCGCATTACGTCCACATGCTAACACCTTTTTATTGGTCTTTTTCACTGACGCACATGTACATTACCATGAGGGGTGAGGTACACGTACACACGTGGTTTCCGTTTTCAATTACGGAGTGGAATAGACTGTGTCCCGACATGTCAGGCCAATAGATGTTCAATGTGGTGGCCATCATTTGCTGCACACAACTGCAATCTCTGGCGTAATGAGTGTCGTACACGCCGCAGTACATTTGGT
The DNA here is from genome assembly GCF_023898315.1 of Schistocerca nitens. NCBI lineage: Eukaryota > Metazoa > Arthropoda > Insecta > Orthoptera > Acrididae > Schistocerca > Schistocerca nitens. The sequence continues at coordinate 375,278,043 of NC_064619.1, forward strand.
GTAATGTCGCCGCCGGCTGCCACAATACGTTGTTTCATATCCACTGGGGTTGTAGGCACATCACGGTACACATTCTCCTTTATTGTACCCCACAGAAAGAAGTCCAGAGGTGTAAGATCAGGAGAACGGGCTGGCCAGTTTATGCGTCCTCCACGTCCTATGAAACGCCCGTCGAACATCCTGTCAAGGGTCAGCCTAGTGTTAATTGCGGAATGTGCAGGTGCACCATCATGCTGATACCACATACGTCGACACGTTTCCAGTGGGACATTTTCGAGCAACGTTGGCAGATTATTCTGTAGATACGCGATGTATGTTGCAGTGCTCTCCGATACACACGATCGAACAGCGGAGGAGTGGTACTCAAGCGTCAACTTTAGGTTTCAATATCTCCGGATGTAATTAACATTTTACAATGCAACAAACGGCAACGTGGTTCCATTTTAAAAAACGTAGGTTTGTGTTAAAAAACATACTTCCGTGCATTTTTGTATGGTTTGTATTAAACAATTACACTAGGCCCTCTCCTCACGTTCGGTCTGTGGAATCGGTTTTTCAGTATTTGATGTGGTTTACGAAATATATCCAGCGGTAACGTTAGGTGACTCACTCTGTATATCAGTGTAAAGACTGCACAATGCAAACGAGAAGCTTTGATAGCTACGTAGCATTAAATCGTTACTGAAGCATCTAAGTCATGAAAATCAATTACATATTTTATCACAGTTAATTAAAAATCAGTTTATAACAAAAAAGACCACGTTAATTACCTAGGAAATTAGGCTTTCATGTACCAGGCTACCAAGTGTGACATTTGCAAAAAGCAGCAACGAAGATGAACTTTTACACATTTTTTCACCTTCATCTTTATCTAGGACACTTACTAAATAGGCCCGACAAAAAAGAGCACCAGGAAAGTTCAGATAAGACAACTGCGGTTCACTTCGTCTTCAATCGTCTGCGTGACTGGTTCAAAAACACACCAAACTACAGTGGGAGACACTTCAAAAACCACTTTTCTTGTGTTGGGAATCACCGTCATTAAATATGCTGGTAACGTTTTCTACACGTCGTCATTTGAACACTGAAGTACCACTTCATACGTACCACCCAACGGTAACTTCAGGCACGTACCAGATATCTAAAGGCAACAGTTTTCCTCTCTTGTTAGCCATCAATGTGAAGGGAGTTAAATTAAACTCACACTCTCCACCTCACACCTCTTAGAGGCTTGCTGAGAATACCTGTGTGAATGTAGATGAACTGCTGATAGTGTCAATGTCACGACTAGAGGAAGTTGATAATTACACTGGCTCTGTAGACAGTTATTTTATGTGTCTTACTGTGGTTGGGGTCAACAAAATCTCTCCTACACCAGGCTCCCGTACGGTCGAAACGGCATTTAGCTGCTGTCAGCGCATCGTTCACTCCCAGGTATTGAAATAAGCGCTATGCGTTCCATTTGGAATTGTAGCAGTTCAGGTTCAATGTATCTCGGTGAGGACTGGGAACTATGGATTCAGTACTGCAAGTAATTCCCAGACCAATAAGACGTAAACATAATAAATGGGAAGCTTTATACGAGAATCTTCTACACATTTGTATGAGATGAGTTGGCGCGATGTTGTCGTTACAAAGCTCGTGCTTCCGCTGAAGACACAGAAAGGTATAGACCCAGTACCTATCGAAAGGAAACGATGCTGATGTCCTGGACAACAATTCAGGTGATTCTTTGCTTCTTTCACTGTGATGTGTATCATTATCGTGACGACTCGTTGAGCGCTACTGAGAGCACTTGCAAAACACAGAAAACAAGGATGAGCTGTGCGATAAAACTGTATCCATCAAGGCGTCGTTAAGATGAAAAATGTCCGGCAATGACTGAAAAGCAGAAAACTCGTTTTATACGATAAATTCAACGTAATTCCGTATTTTTGAAGTTTTCTCCTGAGCAATCTGATTTCTGTCTTGGGCGTAGAATGACAACAGCACGATGGGTGCCTATATTTCAGAAATGAGAACTGTAGTTGTATGGCTCAAAATTGGGTTGTCGGTATTCGAATACTTTTCCTAGCATGTCTTCATGAGAAAAAGCTGAGAAAACCAATTTTGAGGTGCAGCTAGTTTGCGAATTATTTCAGTAAGCTAAAAAGCAGCTGAAATACGTCACAGTGTCTTAAAATCAAATTGGCGTTGTTTTTCGGATCACCAAAATTGCATATGCTAATTGTAAAAGGACTATTGAACCAGCCCACTATATTTGTAGAAAAGAGAAAAGTGGTTTGTATTGGTGGGAAATGAACACTATGGTTATTCGTAACAAATAATGCTCCTTAATGGTTTAAAATAGCAAGTGATTAAACGAAACCTACAGTTCGGATCGACAAACGAAAACTGGTTTAACGATCTCTGCGGACAGTAATGGTTCGCCTCTCTGAACAAGTTTTTCGCAAGCGAGCGTATGTTATCGCTCCAACGCGAGGGACGTGACTCTCGGCACCCTGAACGCGGCATTTGGTGTTGCGGGTTGCAGCGGCACAGGCGAGAGATGCAACTCAACTGGGTCGGCTACAGGCGACCCACAGAAACTCGTGAAGAGAGCCACGAAATGAACGGGTGACGCTTCTGTTTGACGGAAGAAACTTACTCAAAAACTTGTTATCTTCATGATAATTAGCGACGCGAACTCAGCTGGAAAAGTTTGGGAAGTATAGCGACAGTGTGCTACATAAAAAAGGACTCAAACATTGGTGCTATAGGCTACCTACATGTCGATTTGTGGATTTCAACTTTTGGTACGATGCACACAGAACTGTACATACCGTAAACATGTACAGGGACTAAACATAAAGTCCCTCGAATAAGTTCGTCTGAGCTCTTGGTGTCACTATCGTATGTATCGTATCATGAATGCACCAAGACTCAAGTACTAAATTCCTTAATTATACTGACAAGGTGGTTATAGGAATTATTATTATTTTAATGTTAGGACACTTGTCGCCATTTGCCTTCTTGCTTCCCAATACAATGTTGTTAAGTCTGAAGTACATTCACCTAATTTTGTATACTCTTTTAAATGTTATTTGTTCATGAACGCACTAATCTTGTGACACAGAACACATTCTGGAGACGGCAGGATGGAGGTATTACGCAAGTGGGCGAAGAAGCAGCCATGGCCAGTAGTCATGAGCAATGTGCCAACTTTTTTCATTTTGGTCCATCAGGTATTACAGAGTAGTTCATGAGGTTTTTCCAGATCTTCTCCTCATATGAAATATTACTGGATCATTTTGAATCTCCTTGAAATATATTGTTACTAAAGCGTTTCATTGTAGAATACAGTATTTTACTTTTTCCGATCTGCTTTTAATTTTTGTGCTCTGTTTGGATAGAAAATGTGCATTTTCATTACCATTTAAGCCACAGAGGGATGGCATCCAATGAATTTCAATTGTACTGTTCTTCTTTTGTAGTGATTTAATTGATTCTTGGACTTCTTTAACTCGAATGATTTTTTGATCTTGTGTGTCGATAACTGCTGATTTTGCTGTTCTGCAATAACGTAATATGACCGTGTTGTAGTCTTATTTATTTGCCATGATCCCAAGGAAAGATGTATCGATTGCTAATTTCGACCAGTTACATGGCCATCTTCAGAACAGAAGTCTACAGTGTATTCTATCACTATTATGGAACAGCTAGTTTCGTCTATCCTTTGTATTTTTAATATTGGCCTGTAGCCTTCTGTGTACTTTTGGATATGAAGATGGCCCTTTAACTGGTTGTAGCTAGCGACTGATGTATCTTTCCTCAGGATCTAAGGAAATGAAAAGTTTTCCTGAAGGAAACTACAACACTGTATTTAAAGATCGCGTCTTATAACACTGACAGTGCCAGGGACGCCATATATATATATATATATATATATATATATATATATATATATATATATATATATATATAAAAGAGTCTCTTGATTTTTTCTAAGACGGCAAGAGGGAACTTATTGCTTAAGGATACAGGGTACTTATAAATGGTGGAAAAATCGAAATTTTTCATGACTTTATTAAATTATATAGTCTTTCCTGATTACATTGATATACACACTACAGGATTTCAAATGAAAAATTACCTATATATACCAAATTTTAAAGGTATGGTCATGTATAACGCCACGCCCCCTTTATTTCTGTTACAGAAACCAGTATTACTTTGAAAACAATTGTGAACGTTCTGTTTCCAGCGATTATGCGTATGATACATTGTATATATTGGTAACAGTGCAGCTTTTCTAGTGTCTGTAAATGATTATCTTTGCAAGTATTTACTTTTGTTTCACTGAAGCAGTTTCTTCTTCACGTATTACTGAATGCTTTTTGCACAAGTGCTACATTTATTTGTGAAAGTAAATGTCCTTTAATGTGCAATAAATACGAACTATGCCACTCATCAAAAAATTCAATAAAAGGAAATTCTGTGGTAACCAGTTCACAAAAAAAAAAAAAAAATCCACACTGTTGAAAGTAACCTATGTATCAGTTCTTCAGGGAAGAAACTCCCATATGGCACGCCTCCTGGTGATTCAAATTTTTGTGTTGATAATGATGCTGTTTGTAACGGATTTGTTGTTGTTGATGTGGGCATCTTATCTTCTTTGATAAAGGAAGTGGCGAAAAGTAAACAATGTGTTGGTGTAGGCTGTCTGGAAACAACTGAACAACAAAGTAGCAGGAAGGGTTTAGCGTCAAAATTAGTTGTTCTGTATAGATCCTGCAAAAAATCTACTTCTAAAATGACTTCGAACATTGTGCATAATTCATATTATGTGAATTTGAAGTTAGTGTACGCAATGCATGCAATAGGAAAAGGAAAAAAAGCTGCTCAAACGTTTTGTGGTTTGATGGACCTTCCTCTTCCTCCCAGTAGGTTCAGCCAGTACATAAATACACTCCTGGAAATTGAAATAAGAACACCGTGAATTCATTGTCCCAGGAAGGGGAAACTTTATTGACACATTCCTGGGGTCAGATACATCACATGATCACACTGACAGAACCACCGGCACATAGACACAGGCAACAGAGCATGCACAATGTCGGCACTAGTACAGTGTATATCCACCTTTCGCAGCAATGCAGGCTGCTATTCTCCCATGGAGACGATCGTAGAGATGCTGGATGTAGTCCTGTGGAACGGCTTGCCATGCCATTTCCACCTGGCGCCTCAGTTGGACCAGCGTTCGTGCTGGACGTGCAGACCGCGTGAGACGACGCTTCATCCAGTCCCAAACATGCTCAATGGGGGACAGATCCGGAGATCTTGCTGGCCAGGGTAGTTGAGTTACACCTTCTAGAGCACGTTGGGTGGCACGGGATACATGCGGACGTGCATTGTCCTGTTGGAACAGCAGGTTACCTTGCCGGTCTAGGAATGGTAGAACGATGGGTTCGATGACGGTTTGGATGTACCGTGCACTATTCAGTGTCCCCTCGACGATCACCAGTGGTGTACGGCCAGTGTAGGAGATCGCTCCCCACACCATGATGCCGGGTGTTGGCCCTGTGTGCCTCGGTCGTATGCAGTCCTGATTGTGGCGCTCACCTGCACGGCGCCAAACACGCATACGACCATCATTGGCACCAAGGCAGAAGCGACTCTCATGGCTGAAAACGACACGTCTCCATTCGTCCCTCCATTCACGCCTGTCACGACACCACTGGAGGCGGGCTGCACGATGTTGGGGCGTGAGCGGAAGACGGCCTAACGGTGTGCGGGACCGTAGCCCAGCTTCATGGAGACGGTTGCGAATGGTCCTCGCCGATACCCCAGGAGCAACAGTGTCCCTAATTTGCTGGGAAGTGGCGGTGCGGTCCCCTACGGCACTGCGTAGGATCCTACGGTCTTGGCGTACATCCGTGCGTCGCTGCGGTCCGGTCCCAGGTCGACGGGCACGTGCACCTTCCGCCGACCACTGGCGAAAACATCGATGTACTGTGGAGACCTCACGCCCCACGTGTTGAGCAATTCGGCGGTACGTCCACCCGGCCTCCCGCATGCCCACTATACGCCCTCGCTCAAAGTCTGTCAACTGTACATACGGTTCACGTCCACGCTGTCGCGGCATGCTACCAGTGTTAAAGACTGCGATGGAGCTCCGTATGCCACGGCAAACTGGCTGACACTGACGGCGGCGGTGCACAAATGCTGCGCAGCTAGCGCCATTCGACGGCCAACACCGCGGTTCCTGGTGTGTCCGCTGTGCCGTGCGTGTGATCATTGCTTGTACAGCCCTCTCGCAGTGTCCGGAGCAAGTATGGTGGGTCTGACACACCGGTGTCAATGTGTTCTTTTTTCCATTTCCAGGAGTGTATACTTTTAGGTACATTGTCGGTTGTGTCTAAAGCATCTATGAAACGAAGTAGAAGAAACTGTAAATATTAGTGGAACCAGGGGCATTGATGTTGCACTTTATGGGACATGACAGCGTCGAGGGCATCGTTCCTTGAATGGTGTTGTAAGTGCTACTTCTCTGGAGAAAGGAAAAGTTGTTGATGTTGAGTGCTTATCTAAGTACTGCCACACCTGCCTGCCATGGTAACACTGAAGGACATATTGAGCATCAGTGTTCTAAGAATTATGATGGTTACAGTGGAGGTACTGAGTGTTATGGAGCTCTAAAAATATTTCAGAGGTCGGTACCCGTTTATAACGTAGATATACGAAGTACCTAGGCGATTGGGACTCTAAAGTTTTCAAAAAAATTAATGAATGCAATGTTTATGGTGATATACATCGACAGAAACTGAAATAGACCTCCTTCAGAGTTGTTATGGACTGGTGATTAGACGAATTGCACCTCTGAATGATATTACAGCAATGAGAAAAGCTGTATGGGCCACCTACTTTCATAAGTTGTCCACAGATGACCACCCTGTTCGCGAACTTGGCCCTAAAGGAGCAGATTCTTGGTGTGGTTGCCAAAAAGCAAAAGAAAGTGGTCAAATATACCATCATAAGCATTCTCTTCTTGAACCTGTTATGAATGAAATAAAACCAATTTTTAGAGACCTGAGTCACCCTGTTTTGCTTAGTAAATTTCTTCATGGGGGCACTCGGAATACAAATGAAAGTTTCAGCCATTGCATATGGGAAAGATTACCCAAGAATGTTTTTGCAGGACTAAATACATTAAAAGTTGGTGTACTACATGCAGTGATATGTTTCAATGATGGAGTGATAGGAAGGTTGGAAGTGCTGAGAAATTTAGGCATACAATGTGGCTCTAATATGGAAGATCAATTGCTTGCGTGTGACAGACATCGGGTGGACGAAGCTGAAAGATTCGCTCTTCAAGTTACCAAAGAAGCAGGAAGTGATAAAAGGAATGCCAAGAGGAAGCTTGAAGATGAAGAAAGGCTGAAGGATGCAGACTATGCTTCAGGAATGTTATGAGGTACAGTTTAATTGGACTCTTATCTTCATTCACAATTTCCCGCAAGTTGTATTCTTCAGAACTCAGGTACAAATATTTCCTGGAGTTTATAAAGCATTGCTCTAATTTTTTCTGTAACTTGCAATAGTCCATACTTACGTAGTAGACCTAAGCTTTTTTGCAGAATCAACTAAATTATAGAAAAAATAAAAATTTTATTTGGAAAAAAATTATAAAAATTAAAATGTATGATGTTATATTTTTATCCTTGTAATATACATAATAGGCGGAATTAAATAGGCCTAGTACCTCAGCTATCATGTCATGCATATCTGGTAAAAATTTGGTCTCCTTCAAATGTATAACATTGGATTAAATGTCACCTGAATTTGAGGAAGGATTTTGGAAAAAAATTGCATCAATTTCTTTGTAATTTTTTTAATAAACCTAAGCAGGTTCAGAAATATTCAAAATACATCTAGTTTGTTTAGAAAGCGTGCTGCATTTCCTGATATCAACAAAAAATCTGTAAAACATATATATTATAAACAGTGCCTGAAAGAAATAGGTGTCGATTTTTGCATAATATTGTGCCGGAAAAGTACCCTGTATACTTAAGTGAATGTTTGTAGAACCATTAAATTACCACATGTCATCGCCGATTTTTTAAAGGCAATTGAGCGTTCAAGTTTCTCCATCGCTTCACGGTCACGTGGCTTATGCGGTTCGGTGGGCAGCAGGTAGTTTCACAACGCGAGTGACTGCAGTCGGTCACGGGTTCGAATCTCGGGGAAGATGTTCGCTGGCGATACACGGCGTGGGAGCAGCGGTAGCAGGAAGAGCGCGGGAACAAAGGCGTGCTGCGATATGCAAAGCGCCCACCGCGGATCGCGAACAGCGCTTCCGCCCGGCGCGTAATTATATCTTGTCTGCACGTGCATAAATAAGCGGCCCCGCACATATGAATGCGCCACCGCCGCCCTGCTTCCTTTCCGGCGACCTACTCACATCAGACACGCACGCTGCGCCGCTTTCCGGGATGCGGCCGGCCGCGTGCGCCGCAGGTCCGCCTCCAAGGCCGCGGCGCGCCGCTCAGCCTAGGTATTGACTCTCGCGTTCTCAATCCACGCTGTTTCACAATGTGACAAGAAAATTTTCCCTTGTCCACGCGTGGTAATACACTGCACTCGCCTTGTCGGTCTCCACCTGAGATTAATTAATAGTTCACAGCTCATCGTTTATTCGACCGGCTGTGCTTATATGGCTAGCTGAATTACACGCATCAAAAGCAGTTACCAGATGACTGTTAGTCGGCGATTTGGGGTCAGCTGAACCTACCGATACCGCACATCGGCCCCCATCCCGTAACGTAACGCTGGTATTGCGTGTGGCGTCATACGTGCGAAAATAGAAGGAGAACAGAACACTGACAGTTTTTTTTTTGGGTCTATATTAGTTTACCAAATGTAGGTTGTGGTGTCATCTGAAGTGGAGTCAAATGTATAAGTTAGGTCGGAAGGTGAGAGTTGAAACGTCCCCTTTTGAACAATATACACGACTGTCCTTAACCTGACACACAATATTTATAGCGCAACGCAATCTGACTTTCCACACACAATATTTTGTTAACGCAACGCAATCTGACTTTCAAAATTCTCTACAAGAGAATGGCCCTGACTAACATTAACCTGTACTTTTCAGAAATCACTTACCTCACAAAAATCTTGGTTACTCCCACTACTGCAATACAGCAAGCGCCACTACTGCCAGCTAAATAAAAGATTCAAACTATGGAAGGCACTAACTACTGATAGGGATAGTTAGCAAATGAAAGATATTAATAGAGAACAAACAATGTATTTACCTTGATATCATGACAAATTACAAAACTCCGCCATCTCTCTCCCCACATCCACCACTGCTGGCGGCTCACCTCCAACTGCCCAGCGCTACGCGCTGTTCACAGCCAGCTGCCTAACACTACAATGGTTGAGTATTACAACAATGCAAAGCAGCCACAGACTGCACACGGCACAGCCGGTGATTTTCATACTGAGGTGGCGTTATCAATAAAAAAACCTAAACAGCCTACTTACATAGCCCCCATGCTCCCCACAAAAAAATTTTACAAATTGGGTTGGGCAGTGGGCAATACATATTTGTTAAAATTTTTCATAATCGTAATTACAATAACAAATAAATCAAATGCACACACATATTGATACAACGTTGGTCAAAAGCTAAAATTTTCTCACAGTCCCTAAAGACAGTCCTGATCATTCATCACATTGCAGTGTTTTTCTCAAAGTCTGAGCAGTAAAAGACAATGCACACAGACGTAGTGGATTTCCATGCAGTCTTGAAGAAGTAGTGTTGTCCTTCCAACGGAAAGACAGTGCTGACTCGACATGCAGACAGGTTATGGGCCACAACAGAGCAAACCCACAGTGGAGTCAGTCGAAGTTTTGAAGAGTATTGGTGGGTAGGTCATCACAGAGCAGACCCACTGTAGTCCTGGTAGAGATTATGGTATTGGTGGGCCACCAGAGGCGCAGACCCACTGCAGTCCTTGTAGAAATAATGGTACTGGTGAGTTATCAAAGGTGTAGACCCACTGTAGTCCTTGTAGAAATAATGGTATTGGTGGGCCACCAGAGGTGCAGACCCACTGTAGTCCTTGTAGAAATGACGGTACTGGTGGGCCACCAGAGGTGCAGACCCACTGTAGTCCTTGTAGAGATGGCCAGCAACCATCTGTTGTGACTGTGCAGGTGCACAATCACCATCGAAGAGTCTTTCGGATAATGTAGCAAGTCCATAACCACCACTTGTGCACTCACAAAGTTTTTGGAATTGTCCTCAGAACCAGCAATGCTGTTATCCAGTCCCTTGCTGAATCATTCAATCACATGCAAACACTATCACTCCCTACTTCTCACATATTGTCCATATACTATGACCAACAGAAACGTGTGCAGTGAAATGTAACTTACAAGTTACTTAATTTGATGACCTGGTGTCAATTACAATTTTATAACATAAGAATACAATAACAACGGTATAAAATACATCATTAAAAACATAATAATACAGATAACATTTGTAGGAATAGGGGCTTTACAAAAGAATAGAAATAAACAAATACATCAGTGTTACAAAAATAATGACATAAGTACATACATAAAGATCAGAATAACTTTTGGAATATCAACTTCCACATGAGCATTAAAACAAAACAGAACAAATACTGTTTAAACATGTTTACAAAGTAAATAACATGGTATTAGAAAAATTCTACAACATAGGTCTTATCAGATAAACAACTAAAGACAGGAAGTACACAAATACACAAGGGAACACAAAAACATAGTGGGATAACACAAGGAAAGGACAGGGTTTCTTTTACTGCAGTATCTTGCGAACAAAACTTTTTTTGTTCTTGGAGATCTCCCTTCGTTCCTCATTATTTCCAAAAGTCCTATCTGTACCTCTTTTCTGTATTCCAACCATAATTCTTTCAAAATAAATATGGCTCATTGTACAATACTCATTTTGGCCCTATCTGTTTCTTGCGGCTTCTCAATGCATTTCTTCCAATTCATCATAGTTAGTTTCTTATATAGTCTACCCCCTCTTAAGCTAACTTAAATCTACTGAGCTCAGATATATATACCAAGGGACGAGGCAATGCAGCATCACATAAAACAATAAACATCAATGACAAATATTTCAAACTGGCAAAGCAAGCTACAGTAAATCTAAATTACCAAGCAATTCAACATTACAACTAATATGAGGCAATGCGCAGCAAACAATAAAATAATCATTAGTAAAACTGGCTTAACAGCGTAATACAAAATCAAATTCAGTAACATTATGCCTGGCAAACAGCAGAAGCAAAAGCAATAAATTATATCTAAACATGACAACGCTCAAGCAGAAAAATATTACAGTAAAGACAACAATGCAGATAAGGGAAATGTATAATCACATCTTAATGTCTATGTAATTAAAGTGGTGCACCACAACAACTTATTGTAAAAAAAATATTACCATGTACTTGAAAAGAAAATTATGTGTGCAGTAACTGTTACTAGTCCCTTCTTATTGTTCTTTCCATTCCAAGAGCTCCTTTTTCGAAGAATGTGGGTCATAAAGTAATTATTTAATAGATCTGTTGACAGAAAGTGTTCACATTAGCAGATGAATTTTTTTTTTTATGAAACCAATGCTGCAACACAGCTGGAAACTAGATATCAAATGAAATAAGCAACTATGTACAAAGTAAAGCATAAAATAATCATTCAGTAGTCATGTGACATTTCATAAGTTAGAAATTCTCTCAACTCTCGTAGAAAGACGCTTGTCGTAATCAGGTGTGCAGATGTAAAAATATTTCTCGTCATTTCATTAGGCATTTCTGTCGCCATATGGCATTTCTCTCAACTAGCACGACAATAGCCGTGAAATGTTGCGATGCTTTCTACAAAGGAACGTCAAGCGAGGATAATGGCCTCCCTTTTTTTTTTCTACCTGTGCCGCTGAAAAAGGGGCTCGCAATAATGGCCCCTTTTTTTTTTTTTTCCAGGCGTCTGACTCAGCTGTGTGCCCGCGACGCATTACGTGCAGGTGGTCACTTAACTTTCGTACGGAAATATTTACGACAGCAGTTTTCACTACAATGGCAGTCTTATATTACAAAAATTCACAGGGTGAGAATTTGCGTTACCAATCTGTAGAAACAAAATCTTATTGATATAACAGTGTCCAAAAAAATTTTCGTCGGCATTGTGATACATTCACGCATTTACACACATTTCATAACTCTTAAAGTACGATCTTGGTTTCCAACAACCTTTTCCACAAATCAGAGTGCCCTAATCACTATTCATTACTCCTTACCTTATTACACATATATAAATTCGTCGACGCTTCTTCAATACTTCATCATTAGATACATAGCATAATCAAATTCTTCATATAACATTAGCTTATTAATCATAAACATACCTCAACAGCATAATACACATCGTCGTCGTAAAAATAACATCATAATACCTCAGTCAACTCTCAAAATCGTCGTAGCTTCCTCCAATAGTTTCAAAACCTAAAAAAAAATTCTCTGCTCATTTCAATGGTGTCATCTACCTCAAACGTACTTTAAAATCATGCTCCCTTACCAAATATCTCATTCAAAGCTCTCATAGTATCACAATGGTTCCAAAAAAATATGAACAGTTCACAAAGTATAGACAAAATACAATTTCGTAAGTGTGAAGGTATCCAACTGTGTAATTACGTAAACATGTGTCACTGATGTAGTAAAAAGAATGTTTGTTTCTCTGTCAAATAATCAGATAGCTGTGTAATTTATGTGTTAGAGAAATATGGTACCGATGTGTAAAGTTGTATAAGCAAATACCATATTAGCTAGGGCTCCTTGTGCTCGCCAAACACATGGTACACAAAGTAAGCGTGTACCCCCCTGAGGATTAATGTAATTATACCCTCAGGTGTTACAAATTACAGCAATGGAATGAAATGTATGACGGAAAACTTTCTTTGCAATTTAAAAATCTTAAAAAATAAATGTTTGAAGTACAAAATTAATCACTCAAATACGTGTCCTGTAGCGCTAAACTGTGTGTCATGTCGCAACATAATCTCTGTGGAAGTCTCGTAGTTATCGTCCTCCGAAAGCTAAGTTCTGCAGAAGTCAATGTACTTACCTGATGATACACAAAAGTGAAATGCTTTGCGTATAGATATCTTAGTTATTACGCTTATTGTTGTGATGAAGAAAGTACTGTACTGTAACGTATTGTTGTGCCACGAAAAAGGCTGTCTCATTGTTGCTATACCACAAAAGTTACTACTAAAACATGCTTTTCTTTCCAGAAGAATTCAGAAAGCTGTGCAGATATAAAACAGATAACAGCGCAAAAGCAACATTGTAAACTGTCACTCATTAGTAGCGTCGTGATAACATCGTGTAGCTGTCACATAAACTAACCTCTGTGTCATCTGGTATCTCACAGAAAGCACTTTAATTTCAGAATGTATTTTCAAATAAACCAAAATGTTGCATTAAAATCTCAAGTTAAAAAAGCACATTATCTCTCAATAAACGGTTTTACGTGTGAAATGTGGTGTAAACCTTTGCTCTTCCTAGTATGCAGAGTTTCAACTTTAACGCAATTGTCAAGTAGTATACGTCGGTAAAGAATACTGGAATTTTTTTCTCAAGGTTAGCGCTATGTTATTTTTCTCGGAGCCAGCCGGCGCAGGTGTCTGCCTGCGGTGCGGGTCATTGTCTGTCTCTCCACTGGCGCGCGTCGCTAATGGGATTCGGAGACCGAACCTCCACAAATTCGCCTTGCCGAGAGGGCCCAGCTCTGTTAGAATCCCGCCAGTTCTGATGCAATTCAGGTCTGTCGTTATGTCGGTAATTTACATAGTTTCTTGTTTGTCGGTCATGTGGTGGAGAATCTCTCCCGGAATCGTAACTGCGCGCTGGACCGTTGCGTCTAAAGTTATTCTTGTCCCTCGTAATAATAATTGTTTTGGTTCCCATATTGTCTGTTTCTCTGATTGTCTCTGTGATAGTCATTACCGCGGAGAGGTGATCTTTCCCTGTAATTATTACTCTGCCAGTGGTTGTCATATGGGTGGTGTCTGTTTTGGTCACGATTTGCGGTGTGGGAATAGCCTTGTCGTGTCCAGTTGTTGTTTCTGTCGTCACGGAATTGTGACGTATGTGACCTGTAGTGATTGTTTTCCTGTTTTCGCATCCGGCGACTGTCTGTGTCAATTTCTAGTTCTTGTAACAGTCCCTGAAAAGCTTCAATGTCGTCTTTGCAACGTCCTGCCAAAATAATATGTCATAAATGTTCAGGTAGTTTGATTAAGCAAATGCGGATGAGTTCTGAGGGGCTGAGGGGTTTGACAGGTACTGATTCTTGTGCAACATGTCTTCAAAATATTTCACAAGACTGGAGAATTCAGATTGTTCGAAATGTTTCATCATTATGATGCCATGTTTTACTCGGTCTTGTGTGGCTTGAGACCAATATGCTGAGAGGAAGGCATGGTAAAATTCTCCTTCACTATGACAATCGTGAATGACCGAACGCATTCTTACAGCTGGTTCATTCTCTAAATAGCCACACATAAATTCTAATCTGTGTTCTAACGACCAGTTAGGGGGAAAACAATGAGAGAATTGATGGAGCCACGCTTGTGGATGAATGTCGTTGGCAGAATTTTTAAACGTTTTGAATTTACGTGTAGTAATGAACAGCTTATAGTCAAAGTCATCATGTCGGCGAGTCGCATATCGGTCATTGTTACGTCGTTTCGGCGGTTCCATCTCAAAATTCGGTGTGCCTTGCCAATTTCTGTCATAATTTCCGAAGTGTCCTGTGTTATTATTTTGTGGCTGTTCCATATTGCTAAGTCCCTCTTCCCGTATTGGGGCGCGAGTGTCCTCCGAAATACGTAATTCTTGTACTACCTGTGTCAGCTGATCTTGTACTTCGCGGATTTCTCTTTGGTGTTGCGTATTAATTTGATTCTGATTTTGTTTGAATTTCCTAATTTGTTCGCACTCTTCTGTGTCATTAAAGACTACCGGTTTTGTGTCATTCAGATTATCATCTACCTTCGTAGATAAATTATTTAGCTGATCCGAAAGTTCAACTACTTTCTCTGATAATGTACTAATTTCCTCCATGTGTCTTTCTACTGTGTCTTTTAAGTTTTCCTGGGTTTTTGCAAGTTGCGTAACCGAATCGGTAGATGCAACTGAGTCAAATTTAGCTTGCAAGGTCTCATGATTTTCATGAACAGTAGTTTGCAGTTCTTTTATGGCTACTTCGTGATTCTGTAGTGCATTTTCATGCCGCGAAAAAATAGGTTGGAAATGCTCACAAATTTGTGTTTTTACGTCGTTACAGACTTTTTGACATTTCGATTCAATGTGATGTAACTCATTAGTTAAATCCTCACGTGTTTGTTCAAGAGTTTGCTCCAATGAGTCTAACTTTTGAAGCTGTTGCTGTGTTTGACTCTGATTTTGTTCCATTTGTTTCTGATTTTGTTCCATTTGTTTCTGATTTTGTTCGATTGTGTCTAATTTTTGAAGATTTTGTCCCATTTGTTTCTGATTTTGTTCGAGCGTTGTGTCTAACTTTTGAAGCTTTTGTTGTGTTTGTCCCATTTGTTGTATTAATTGTAATAACAATGCACTGGTGTCTGGAACATGTTCCTCAGTGCTTTTCGGCAGTGAATTTGCACCGGAAACATTCACATTTTGACAAGCAGAAAATGTGTCTTGACTCATTTGAGAAAACGGTGAGGACCCAAATCCTGAATTCACAGCATTTGCGAGATTGTTTCCTGTCGTTTCGGATTCCTGAGGCGAGCTGTCGCCGACCGATCGATCGATAATGCTTCCCTGTTCTCTAATTGTTTCGCTGTCTACACCATTGTTTGCAGCCCGCTCCATTTCCCTATGCACAGCTACCAAATTATTACTTTGAACATCTGTTAATTCATTACACAGTGGTGCTGGCAAGCTACGCTCGTCGTCACTATTATTTCTCAGTTTGCTTTGGAGCCTAGTGTTACGTTTTTCACACGCCATTATTGTCACAGTATTTCACATGACAACACAGAAAAACACAATTTGAAGAGCAAAAATAAGAAAACACATTAACATAACACTGAAAATAATATCTAGTTAATTGCAAGCGCAGCTGCGAAATACTTGCTGCAAATCTACATGCATGCCACAACTGTTTTACTGTACAACAATGAAAAACTACAACTACAAAGGAAATTCTCTCTATAATTACGCGCTAGCAATAAACAAAATCTACACTAATTACACAAACTACAAGGAAAAAATCAGAAGATTCCAGTGAGGTATCCTCGGCTAAGGGTCGACATATGAAACGTCCCCTTAGAACAATTTTACACGACTGTCCTTAACCTGACACACAATATTTATAGCGCAACGCAATCTGACTTTCCACACACAATATTTTGTTAACGCAACGCAATCTGACTTTCAAAATTCTCTACAAGAGAATGGCCCTGACTAACATTAACCTGTACTTTTCAGAAATCACTTACCTCACAAAAATCTTGGTTACTCCCACTACTGCAATACAGCAAGCGCCACTACTGCCAGCTAAATAAAAGATTCAAACTATGGAAGGCACTAACTACTGATAGGGATAGTTAGCAAATGAAAGATATTAATAGAGAACAAACAATGTATTTACCTTGATATCATGACAAATTACAAAACTCCGCCATCTCTCTCCCCACATCCACCACTGCTGGCGGCTCACCTCCAACTGCCCAGCGCTACGCGCTGTTCACAGCCAGCTGCCTAACACTACAATGGTTGAGTATTACAACAATGCAAAGCAGCCACAGACTGCACACGGCACAGCCGGTGATTTTCATACTGAGGTGGCGTTATCAATAAAAAAACCTAAACAGCCTACTTACAGAGTTTGGTTGTGAATATCTGTAGCAAATAAATACGATTACGAAATCTTAGCTGTCGTGGCGCACTGATATACATAGTTTAACCCTAATGCTAGTTTAGATTAAAAGGTGATAGTTTGGTCGCGACTTTGGCGAGGCGGTATCGAACACTTCAATTAATCCGCGGTGACATTACCCTCAATGTCGTACGACACATCTTATCTCAGTCACGCCCGGATAGAAATGACGTCTTTTTCGACCACGAAAATCGTTGGCTCCTCTTCAGCGGTTAGCTTCAGAGAATCTCTTGCAATGAGTTCTCCCATGCTGCCAACCCAACAGGCTGTCCCTCAGGAACGACAGAAGAATATATCTCTCTTGTGTTTCCTGGTAAGATCGGTTTTGAAAACGAGGCTTGAGGCAGACTGTAGCCTACCTTTGTCTTCTCCACCGAGTTTGAACTTAAATGCCTCGCCCTCACTTGCTGTTTTAGAAGCTGCCATTGCGAAAAATCATCGCGACACGCAACGGAGGGTCGTGTGTCACCACACATGCGCCGTGCCTATCCCTAGCTCATATCATTAACTGTTTCAAAACTATGTGCATGGACATGTAATATTACCGACTGTCTGGTGAGTATCAAAATATCTGAATTATCACACGCGAATGGCCTTGTATTTCCAACTAGCTTAGAGCTCGCTGTTTCACTAGCGTTGACTGTATGGTTCGCACAATTTTTAATTTTATTTAACCGAATTTTTACGCTAGTATGCCCATTACTCATGTGTAAATCAACACATTGTGCAAACAGTGTAAACCAAATACCATTTTCCGTAGTTCTAGTTTAGAAATTGCCATTCAGCAAAATATTAAAAAAAAATCTTTCATCCCTTATTTCATCCCCTTAAGAAAGGAATTTCGAAAAATCCCTTCTTAAATGGTGTCTAAAGTATAAGATCAAAACCCTCTCCAGATTTCAAAGCGGTTTGGTATATGTATAACAGATAAGCACCCTAAGTAGTCTTATATCTCTGGGCGGCAACACAAACATACACCTGTGTCTGCACATTTGTTCCAGTAACTGTGTCTAGGGTTTCGGAGTGTTCAGAAACAAATAACTTTGTGAATCATCGTATACATGACATGAAACTTTGTTATGAGGCACGTTGTAAATGTATACACACAACTTCACCCTGTTTACCTTACGAATTCACTTTTTGTTTACGACGTACGAATTACACGGTTTACCTTCGAGACCAGTAGATGGTGCGTGGTTTACATATTTCTAAAATTTCCTGGCTTTCATTCCAAAATTAACGCATTTCCGTCGAGTTCTGAAATCACACGGAGGTCACTGTTACCGTTGGTCATATATTTATAACTGGAACGCATGTATGCTCAAACGTCGGGAGATGATCTTTACAACTTGCTGTTGTAAATGTATGTAAAAGTAAGTAGTTCCACTATTGGGAAGCGGCAAAATTACTAAATGAAAATTGATGAATGTCATATGGAAAAAAGTAGTGATGCAATACTTCTGAGATGACACCACTTGCACGAGTTACCTGTCAATGTCGTTTATTTATCCTCGAAAAGGTGATCGAAGACCCTTGTAGACCCTACGATGAGAAAAGTATGATGCATTTATACTGTCAAAGCGATGGAAACGTCACTTCACGGTTTGTACCAAATTTTTTTCGTTTGCTGATTGCCAATGGCTGGTCCAAACCAGTTACTGCATTGAGGAATGCTTTTGTGGTTTTTGTCATAAGAAAATCATAGAAGATATGATTCTGAAGGTAAGATCTTCAGGTTGTTACCCAAAGCCATGTTCTTCGAAATTCTTCTTTAATTATATGTGTGGTCCCAGTTCTTTCGGATATGCCCGAAAGGGCAGACACCATTTTGATCCACTATGAATTCAGATACAAAGGAATTAAGGACATTAACTATCAGTGGCCATTAATTTATATCAATGGGGCCGATTGAAACTTTGAGCCACATCAGGATTCGAACCCAGGCCTGCTGCTTACTAGGCAGATGCAGTGACCACTACGCCATCCGGACACAGTGGTCACTGCAAATGTGTGGCCTAGTGTAGCACACCTCCCGTCAGACCCAGTGTCTCATCTTACACGGTACACTACTGATGCAGTGCCCGTGCTCATTATCATCACTACTCCAGATGGCATAGTGGTCAGCTCATCTGTCAAGTAAGGAGGAGATCGAGGTTCGAATATAGGCCTGGCACAAATTTTCAACTTGCCCTGTTGGTATAAATAAATGCCCACTGGCGGCTAATTCCTTTGCGATTTTCATCTGTAATAGTCGACGACTGGACGTCTCACTGGGTTCCTCTTCGGATTTGTTCTGATGCCGTCCGTCGTCTTTACTCGATCCCAGCATCTCTGCGTTAATGGCCAGCAACGCTACCTTCTAGACTACAGTAACTGGTAGAATTTTATAGTAGTCATTGTCTCAATGATCAGCAGTCCGTACCAGGCTAGCTTCTCTCGGAATAGGCTAGTGGAGAGTGGGTGACTCGTGGGTAATTATTCCTCGCACCTGCCGCCGCTGCTCGTTCTGCAGTGCGCAGGACAGCGCGCGCGCAGTCGCGTCGTAAGATACGGCAGACAGCTCGCGGCGCGGTGCGCTGCCGTTCGGAACACGAGTCCAATCAGCGGCTAAGTGGGCCGGTGCTTATCTGCGCGTCGTCTGCGTGCACGCGCGTGTACGGGCCGGCCGGCCGGCTAGCGCGGGGGCGGAGGGCGGGGCGGGCGCGGGCGTGGGGGAGAAATGAGGCGGCCGCAGATAGGCATCTCCAGCATCTCCACAAAAAGCCGAGTGACGGGCGGACAGCATATTTTTTGTGGCCGGCTTATCGCCGTCACGGAGCGGGCCGCTTCCATCTGTTGGGGAAACACCAGAGCGCGGGCGCCGCGCCCGCCACCGAACACGATCTCGCTCGCGTTTCTGGCGGCGCAGCCCTCGCTTCGTGATTACGGCCGCCTATCTTCAACTCGAAAATGCCGTCATTCTTTCATATTTTCCGAGCTTAGCGCAAACCCTTCAGCTGTATTAAATGGGATCCTATCAGCTGCGCAAAAGATATGTCTTAAATTGCGAGACGCTTCGACAAACTCGCGCCAAACAGTGCATTTGCACCCGTGCCCCTGGAATGCACGATCTGAGAACTGTATCTCGTGTCAAATATACATTAATTTTGTGACAAAACTTCTTGATCATAGGCGCAGGTCGTCTTACGGGTCAGAGGCAAACACGTCAATGGCCGGAACAACCTTTGCGCTTTTGAAAGGCAGCAAATTGTAAACAGATGAACCAAAACATTACGATCACCAGGTGAATAGGATGAGACAAGCCCTTATGATGTTTCGAGAGGTGTGTGGCACCGGCTGTCTTCACACGGGTCACGCAATTCCCGTGAATTACGGGCCGGTGATTTGTGGGCGTGGAGCTGGCGCCCAGCACCGTCCAATACGTGTTCCTGCGGTGTCAGATCAGACGACTTCGACGCCACTGCTGTATTCGTAAAATTACTCTAACACGATTCTGGCCTTGCCACACGAACAGTTATCCTACTAGAAGGTGCCATCTCCTACGCGGAAGAGCAAGGATGAAGGGATTCAGGCTGTTCGCAATAACTGACACACGATCCACAACTGACAAGGTGTCTCCGATTACAGGTCGCACGGAAGGTACCTCCAACGTCCTCTATCCGTCGCGTGGTGTGTTCGGCGAGCAGACGCTCGCATGGATGACGGCGAATGCGAACACCACTTGGTCTACCAGCATACGTTTGCATTCCTCCAGCGTCCGGTCTCTGCGCCCCCGTGCCCATTGTAAACTCGACATGTCGTTGGCTAACGCATAAGGGGTGTCTGCTGCAGAGCTAAATGTTCAACAGTGTACACTGAACTGTGGGCTCCGAAACACTTGTGCCTGCACTGGCATTTTCAGCCGGCCGATGTGGCCGTGCGGTTCTAGGCGCTTCAGTCTGGAACCGCGTGACCGCTACGGCCGCAGGTTCGAATCCTGCCTCGGACATGGATGTGTGTGATGTCATTAGGTTAGTTAGGTTTAAGTAGTTATAAGTTCTACGGGACTGATGACCACAGATGTTAAGTCCCATAGTGCTCAGAGCCATTTGAACCATTTTTTTGGCATTTTCATGTGAGAAAAGCACAAGTTTAGTTTCACATGAGTCATGTTTTGGAAATTCGTACTGGTTAGGACGGACTAGATGATGCTTTTGGGGATACCCCATTACGATCACGATATCATCAACTCGTTTCTCCGGAAGAGAATAATTCAATAGCATGCTTGTGAGTGTTCAGCCATCCACATCCGTCACAAAGAATTTCGGTGCTAAAGACTCTGGTCCATAGAGTTTCAGACAAGGAGAAACTTCCCAAAGAATTACAACTCATACGAATAGTGTTCCGAAGGAATGGAGTGTGAGATCGACAAATCGAGCGAGGGCGATGAAAATCAAAAACTCCTGAGAAAGAGCTTGAGCCAGAGAAGGAGAAGCAAAGAATTGCTTATCTACCTTATGCTGGCACGAGAAGGTTGGCAGACTCCTAGGAAGACATGGCATCCAGTGCATTGTGCACCTGTCAACAGAAATAAAGTCTTATTTTTTACGTCAGATACGTTCTACGACTCCGGAAGCTCGGTGTATACTGTATTCCATACGAATGTGACGTGTCATTCGTACGGCAGATTTTTAGAATAGAAGAGGAGAAACGCAAGGAACATGACCGAAACACCGGACTACAGCAAGCAAGTAAATCAGTTGTCGTTGAGCACCGCCTCGAATACAACGATAAAACGAAATCAGTACCGTGTTGGAAACGCCAAGTTTCTGGAACAGCGTAATTAAGGCATCGACTAATTAAGGCATCTGTCGAAATAAACATGTCTGGAACCCTTATAAACCGGGACGGAGGTTTCAGTTTAAACAAGGCTTAGGTCTCACCGGCGTGCTTCACACCAGAGCTCGGAAACGCTGAGAGAACAAGCGGACTCTGAAGATACAAATAAGCATCAAAGGGCGTAGCGAGCGTCGGGACTCAACTCATTGTAAATTCCTTACATGGCGGCATTTCCTCTTTTACCTGTAACTGTTTTTATTGAGCTATTTCAGTTTTGGCTTGTATGTTACTGTCAAGCATAAGATATGATGTGATAACACAACTTAGAAAAAATAGGTTTAAAATAAGAAAAGTCTTGCAGGACTGATACTCTTTATGGTAATGGAGTCAATGGTTGTTCTTAATAACCTGAGTAACATGATACTCTCAATGTGTCGTTTACATGCGGGTTTAAGTCAGTCAACGCTATCTGGTTTAATCCTGCATGTAAATAATCAGTTAACGTTCACAGCTCCAAACGGGATGTAAATAACGCAAAACTACGTGTCGTGTTAGTCTCGTGATTAATAAAAACCATTGACTCCGTTGCCATCAAGAGTGATGAGACATCTCTGTAAGAACGATGTTATTTTTAACCTTTTTCTACGCTGTAATGTGAAATCAAATTTTTGACTGTGACGTACATGATATGAAAAGTATCCGGACACCCCCATATTATTCGGAACTGACCGCTAGATACCACGAGAGGCCGACCCGCCAGTATAAAAGGAGGCTGAGAGTACTGTGTTGTCAGTATAGAAGCCGTAATAGCAGAATGAGTCGCTAGGAGAGCTCAGTGACTTTGAAAGTGAACGACTCATTGGTTTCCACCTGAGTGACTAAACCATCAGGGACCTTTGAATCCTTCTAAAGCTGTCCAGGTCGACTGTTAATGATGTGACTGGGAAGTGGAAATGCGAAGGAACAACCATCGATATACCAAGATCAGGTAAACTTCATCTACTGATGGGCAGGACTATCAAGTATTGCGGAGGGTGACTGGAAAATAGTTGCGAGAAATAAGCAAAAGGAATTACCCGTGAGTTTAAAAGTGCTATCTGCAGTCTAGCTAGCACTATCACTGTGCCTAGTGAGTTAAACATGATGGGGTACAACGATTAAGCCACATACTCCTGTAACCAATGCTAAGAGCGGTTGAGACAATGTAAAGATCGGCGCCAGTTGACAGTGGATGACCGTAAACGAGTGATCTGGAGAGATGAATCACGCCATATCCTGTGGCAATCCGATGGAAGGGACGGGTTTGGCGGATGCTTCGAGAACGTTACGTGCCATCTTGCGTAGGGCCAACAGTGAATTACGGAGGAGTTGATATTAAAATATGATTATGTTTTACGTAGCCAGGGTGTGTCCTCACATACTGGTTAATAAAACGTTAAAGGCGCAACGAAATGAACACATTTTACAGCACTGTACACAGCGTACATTAGTGGAACTGTGATTGTATAAACATGGCAATGTGACCTGTCATAAAATAGCACCTGCGAGGCAGTGGTCTGTGGACAATAACAGACCTGAAATGGAGTAGCATTTCTAGAGTATCAGCCGAGACTGGGTGGAATGCCTTTAGGATGAGACAGAACGCCTCTTCTCTCCAGAGCCCAGCGTTCAACATCACTACCTTCTTTGCTACGGTTGCCGAGAAAGGATGGACGGCCAGTACTCCACAGACAGTCAGACAGGTATCCCGCTCGTTCTGATCAGCCAAATAAGTCGCCAAGTCCACATAAATTCCCAATTCGGTTTTACAGAGAGTAATCTGCGGCACTGGCCCCTTACGTAGCCTGCATTTAATCTATCCCCTAACGAAAAGTCGCAAGGGAGTTGAAAAAAAAAGGAAGAAAAAACGCGGATTACTCCTGTACATAAGAAAGGTAAAAGAGCTGACCCGCATAAACACAGATCAACATCCTTAACATCGATTTGCACTCGAATTCTGGAACTTATTCTCATTTCGAATATAATAAATTACCTTGAGGCGGAAATGCTTGTATCGCGAATCAACGCGGTTTTAGAAAGTATCCATCGTGCAAAACTCAGCTTGCCCTTTCCTCCCAAGACATCCTGAGAACCATGGACGAAGGGGAACGGACAGATTCCATTTTCCTAGATTTACGAAGAGCATTTCACAAGGTGCCCTTCTGCAGACAGCTAACTAAAGAAGAAGCATACGGAATAGTTCCCCAGAAATGTGATAATTTTTTTTTATTAATCGAATCCAGTACCTGGTGCTCGACGGCGATTGTCCACCAGAGACAAGGGTACCGCCAGGAGTGCCCCAGGGAAGTGTGACAGGACGCTTTTATTGTCTATATACATAAACGACGTGACGGACAACGTGAGCTGAAATTTAAGGCTGTTTACCCACGATGCTATGGTGTACGGGAAGGCTTCGTCGTTGAGTGACTGTAGAAATATACGGAATGAATTAGGCAAAATTTCTGATTTGTATGATGAATGACAGCTAGCTCGAAATCTAGAAAAATGTAACTTAATGCGAATGGGTAGGAGAAACATCCTGTAACTTTCGAATACAGCATTAATAGGGTGCCGTTGTGTCGCTTCGCTTAAATATCCACACGTCTCGTTGCCAAGAGATAGGAAATGGACTGAACTCGTCAGGTTGATAATGGGGAAGGCGAATGCTCGACTTCGGTCTATTGGGTGAATAAAGGATCCATAAAGGACAGTGCGATTTGACACTAGTGCGACCCATTCTTGAGTCCTGATCGAGTATTTGGGTTCCCCGCCAGGTCGATTTAAAGAAAGAGGTGGAAGCAATTCAGAGGCCGCTGCTAGAATTGTTTCCGGTAGGTTAAACCAGTATGTAGGTATTACGGAGATGTTTAGTGAATTCAAATGGGAATCCGTGGGGGAAAGACGATACTCTTTCTACGAGGCACTACTGCGCAAGTTTAGGAAACCGGCATTTGAGGCCGACTGCTAAACGTTTCTGCTGCCACCAACGTACATTGAACGTAAATACCATTAACATGAAGCGCGAGATACTAGGGCTCGTACGGACCGAATTAGATACTGGGTTTGTACGCGTTATTTACGAGAGGAACAGGAGAGGAAATGACTAGTAGCGATCGAGATACCCTCCGCCAAGCACCACTGTGGTTTGCAGAGACTGTATTTATATGTAGATAGTGTATAACCAGAAACTGCAATAGTTGATATAACCAGTTACAGCTTAAAGCGGAAATTAAGTGATTTAAAGAATTTCACAGAAACGCCAAAGAAACTGGTATAGGCATGCGTACTGAAATACAGAGCTACGCAAACAGACAGAATACAGCACTGCGGTTGACAACGCCTGTATAAGACAAAAAGTGTCCGGCGCAGTTGTTGGATCGGTTACTGCTGCTACAATGGCATCTTATCAAGATGTGAGTGAGTTTGAACGTGGTGTTATAGTCGACGCACGAGCGATGGGACACAGCATTTCCGATGTAGCGATGAAGTGGGGATTTTCCCGTACGACCATTTCTCGAGTGTACCGTGCATATCAGGAATCCGATAAAACATCAAACCTTCGACATCGATGCGGCCGGAAAAAGATTCTACTAGAACGGGACCGACGACAACTGAAGAGAATGGTTCAGTGTGACAGAAGTGCAACCCTTCCGCAAATTGCTGCAGATTTCAATGCCTGGCCATCAACAAGTGTCAGCGTGTGAACCATTCAACGAAGTATCATCGACTTGAGCTTTCGGATCCGAAGGGCCACTCGTCTACTCTTGATAAGTGTACGACGCAAAGTTTTACGCCTCGCCTGGGGCCGTCCATACCGACATTGGACTGTTGATGACTGGAAACATGTTGCCTGGTCGGACGAGTCTCGTTTCAAATTGTATCGAGTGGATGGACGTGTACGGGTATGGAGACTACCTCATGAATGCATGGATCCTGCATGTCAGCAGGCTACTGTTGAAGGTGGTGGAGGCTCTGTAATGGTGTTGGGAGAGTGCAGTTGGAATGATATGGGGCCCCTGATACATCTAGATACTACTCTGACAGGTGACACGTACGTTAGCATCCTGTCTCATCACCTATTTGCGTTCATGTCCACTCTGCTTTCCGACGGACTGGGGCAGTCCCAGCAGGACAATGTGACACCCTACACGTCCAGAATTGCTTCAGAGTGGCTCCAGGAACACTCTTCTGACTTTAAACACTTCCGCTGGCACCAAACTCCCCAGACAAGAACAATGTTGAGCATATCTGGGATGCCTTGCATCGTGCGGTTCAGAGCATCTCCATCCTCTCGCACTCTTACGGATTTATGGACAGCCCTGCAGGATTCATGGTGTCAGTACTGTCTAGCACTATTTCAAACCATTAGTCGAGACCATGCCACGTCGTATCGCGACACTTCCGCGTGCTCGCGGGGACCCAGCACGATATTAGGCAGATGTATCATTTTCTTTGGCCCTTCAAAGTATAAAGGCTACGGACCCGTATTATAAATAGTTCAGCTATAAATTGCGGCGCAAGATCGACAATTGTTCACAGTGTTGTTGGAGTCCGGGCAACCAGTGTACTTAACAGCACAAGTCTTAGTACCTGGTGATTAGAGCTGAGTCGTTCGTAAAAGTATTGTGCATAAAATGGAAATGGCCATTGGACAGAACACTCGGAAGCACAAGTCGCGCCGAGAAAACCTGAGAGATCACGAGAATGCTGTGCTAATGATTCGCGTCGGCCTCGCTCGCAGTACGTAAATCTGCGGACGTTTCGGAGCCGGTCCCACCTAGCGCGACCGCCCAGCCGGCGGGGCCGCCTCGTGAACCAGACGGCCGCCCCGGAAGAATGCCCCGCGACGGCGCCGGCGACAGCTTTACGGGGGCGGCGCGCGAGATACGGCCGGGGCTCCGGCCGCCCACCGCCGGGCGCCCAGCGCTCCAATTAGGCCGGACGCGACGGCTTAATCTGGCCGGTCGCATCTGCGCGCGGCCGCCAGCCACGGACGCGTCTGCCAATAAACTCCACTCCCAGCGCCACTTTCGATTCCCTACGAAGGTCCGCAAAGCGTTGCCAACTTCAGGTCACCTCGTCCTTTTCTTTTAAGTTTCGTCGATCGTTGTCACAAAGTCTTTTACTGTTCCTGCTAACCAACTGCGCAATCGGGACCATAAAACCGGCTATTCCTTAAACACCGCGATGAAACCTGAGCTGTTAACTTTCCTTCAGGTGGTTGCGCTTTTGCTCTGACGTCAGACTGTGCGGTTCACCTCCCAACGAGGAACCCACGGAAGTACTGAACAGCTTAGTATTGCACTTCGTACGAGAACTAGACATTTTGACTACTCGCCTACGAAGGCAGACATTCTGTTCTTATTATCTTTCTCTACACCCAGATACTTGTTCGAGGTGGTTCCCGATTTCTTTCTTCCTCGCAGTGAAAAATTTCAATCTCCTCTCCTTATGGAATGATAATATGTAACTCCGTCGACGACCATTTGCCCCTCTGGTGGAAACATTAAGGTAACTCCCCCCACCCTCCGCCCCCTCTTTCTGGACACCGTACTGTACATTGTGATCAGAAACAGCATTAAAAGCTTATAAGGTTTTTGAGTGTAGGTTGTGCTCAGAAATAATTAAGAAAAAAGTTCGATACTGCGCGTCGTTTTCGTTTCAATTAGCACTGCGTTGCCCGCGAAAATTCAAACACTTACACGTGCTAAAATGCGGTAATGCACAGACATCTGTAAATCCGTGAAGTACCACTTCTTCAAATGCTAATTACCAGTTAAAATGGGCCTTCTTCGGAAGTGCTAAATTTAAGCTAGGTGAGCAAAAGCTACGTTTGGCGACACTGCCTCTGGCAGGCTGCTTGAATTCCCGCGCACAGCGACCTGATCGGCTAACTTCAATGCTAATCATATCGGTAACTGCGCAACGTTTAGAATTCTGAGCTCAACAATTATTTCTCAGCACAACGTACCCTGTAACAGCCTTAAAAGCCTTTCAGGCTGTTTCTAACCACCGTGTAAACTCTCTCTTATTTTCTAATTATTTAAACACCACACTACCTTGCACAAGTCCTCAACAAACATATCCATACAGCTTAAATACACGCTTGAATCACTACGATGAAGTAAGAAAATTTGTGATCTGTAACAGGAAGAGTATATAAATATTTTCTGGAGACCTGTGATTTCTTAGGTAAAAGTAGGAACTCGTTGCTTAAAATGCACAAACTGTGATTATATCGTGCAGAGAATTTTTGTTTTAAAAATTATATAGTAACATTTAAAACAATATAATAATAATTTTGTATGCTCTGTGCAACACTTCGCCGGCCGGAGTGGCCGAGCGGTTCTAGGCGCTACAGTCAGGAGCTGTGCGACCGCTACAGTCGCAGGTTCGAATCCTGCCTCGGGCATGGATGTGTGTGATGTCCTTAGGTTAGTTAGGTTTAAGTAGTTCTAAGTTCTAGGGGACTGGTGACCTCAGACGTTAAGTCCCATAGTGCTCAGAGCCATTTTTTTGTGCAACACTTCCCTTCCTCTCGACGTATTTGTATTATTTTTGCTGTCACAATGCTAATTAATTGGCATCAGAAATTTTTTGGGGGTGGGATGCAGAACAAATTAGAGTTACTCGTGAATAAAGGAACGTTAAGAGGTATGACCGTATGCCCATTACCGATCTTGTATCCTGTTTGGATTTTTTGATACAATTTGCAGCGTTGTTCATTGTAATTTAATAGGTGATGCAGTGTTCTGGTTTATATTTAATAATTTTCCAGGAGCATTTGTGATTAAAATTTATTAGATAACAACTTCAATCTAGGAATTCTCCAGTCCACACTCACACTTCCCATCGTCCTTACAAAAGCAATTTTATTGTAGTTGGTGTCACTCTGGAATGTTGCATATGAAAATTATTTAGTATTAAGTTAATCACCGTATCTTATTCTTTGTGCGCAAGTCTCAGGCTTCAACACTTGAGCCACTGAACTTCCGAACGCAGCTTGTTTAATGTTGCATTCGCCAGATACGCTTGGCGTCAAACATAAACATGTGGCAGGAAGACAACCTCGTATATAGAATTATCACAGGACATGTAAGGTTAGGAAACAGCTACGGCAAAATGGTGGCAACACAAATTAGCAAATGTTTACAATCTTTCATTACTAGAAAAGTCATAATACTTAGTTGTAGTATTAGGACAGTGTGTGGCAGCAGTTCAGCGTTCACTTGCACCAATCTGTCCGGAACTCTGCTTTATCCTTCATCCAGTGAACATTAACTATGGTCACTTATAGAGTGTCCAGTGACTCTTGTTGGCGGCTACTGTAGGCATGCTGCTGATGCTGTTGACGCTGGGCTGAGACTGACCTAAGTCGTATATGGGCTTGTACCTATGTTTGGCGGAAGTAAGCATATGTGCAGCTGGGAACTATTGTAGTGCCGTATAGCGGAAGCAGAAAATAGTTCTCGCCCCTGCGCCCTCCATTGAAGGCTAGCTGTAACTCACCTGAGCGCTAGGCAGCCAGGCGCTATCCCATTCTGAAATGTTTAATCGCACTTCGATGTCTTGCCATTCATCGACATCTACACTGAGGTGACAGAAGGCATGGTATAGCGATATGCGCATATACAGATGTCGGTAGTATCGCATACACAGGATATAAAAGCGCACTGCATTGGAGGAGCTGTCATTTGTGGTCAGGTGATTCATGTTAAAAGGTTTCCGACGTGATTACGACCGCACGACGGGAATCAACAGGCTTTGAATGCGGAATGATATTTGGGGCTAGACGCATGGGTCACGAGAATTCAGTATTTCGAGAGCCACGCTGTCAGCACTGTGCAGAGAATACCAAATTCCAGGCGTTGCCTCTCACCAGGGACTACGCAGTGGCCAACGGCCTTCAATTAACTACCGAGGGCAGCAGCGATTGCGTAGGGTTGTCAGACAAGGAATACTGCGTCAAATAACCGAAGAAATCAATGTGGGACGTACAACAAATGTTTCCGTTAGGACAGTGCGGCGAAATTTGGCGCT
This sequence comes from Schistocerca nitens, assembly GCF_023898315.1. Lineage (NCBI taxonomy): Eukaryota > Metazoa > Arthropoda > Insecta > Orthoptera > Acrididae > Schistocerca > Schistocerca nitens. The sequence goes on from NC_064619.1 coordinate 375,307,947, forward strand.
AATGTGCTATGGGAGGAGACAACCGACACGGCTGCCTTTTCTAACAGCATGACATCGCCTGCAACGTCTCTCCTGAGCTTATGCTCCTACCGGTGTTGTACCCTAGACAACTGAAAAACCGTGGCCTGGTCAGAAGAGTCCCGATCACAGTTGGTAACAGCTGACGGTAGAATTCGAATGTGGCGCAGTCCCCACGAAGTCAGGGACCCAAATTGTCAACAAGGCACTGTGCATGATGGTGGCCCCATATTGCTGTGGACTGTGTTTACATCGGATGGCCTGGATCCTCTGGTCCAATTGAACCGATCGTTGAGTGGAAATGGTTATGTTCGGCTACTTTGAGACCATCTGCAGCCATACGTGGATTTCATGTTCCCAAACAGCGATGGAATGCAACCTGTCACCGGGCCACAATTGTTTGCAATTCGTTTAAAGAACATTCTGGACAGTTGGAGCGAATGATTTGGCCACCCAGAAAGATAAACATGAATTCCATCGAACATTTATGGGCTAATAGAGAGGTCAGTTTGCGCACAAAACCCTGCACGAGCAATGCTTTCGCAATTATGGACGGTTGTAGAGGTAGCATGGTTCAATATTTGTGCAGTGGACTTCCAAGGACTTGTTGAGCCCATACCATGTCGAGTTCCTGCACTACGCCGGGGAAAAGTCTGTCCGACACAATATTGGGATATATCCGATGACTTTTGTCACCTTAGCGTATATCAAGTTTAATTTTCACAACATGATGTTGTTTCGCCTGACTACCTCTGACCGCAAAACACCCTTTGGCGGCGTGACAATACCGTGCGAATTGTCGTGCATGAAAGAACTTGAAACACCTGTCGATAAGGTTCCCTTACACTTGTTATCAAGAAAGCGCATGTAATGAAAGGAGGAGAACCTAGAGGCCCGACCACTTGGCGTTCATCGGTAAGACAGGATAGTTTCTAAAACAGTTTATCAATTTGGTCTGTTTTTCGAACACCATAAAATATTAAGAAATTTCCATCTCCAAATGTTCTGTATTATGATCAAAGTCTTTTATTTCGCACGAACTGCTGATTTCGATGACGTTCCATTTTCAAGTGCTTGCTCATAACCTCGTAATTTTTCTCAGTGACGCTGTGTGGGTGTGTACAGCGTACGACTACCATTTCAATATACTGCAGCATATCATTTTCTAGCTGCACCTCTGTGTTGTCCTTTTGGCTATTATCCCAGAGTCTGTTTCTGGGCAAGGGACGCCTTCTTCAACGTGGAGTCGAGGGACCAGTTTTCTCCTAATCCTGCTAAATGGGCACTTTTCGGAGCTGACTAATGTAACCTTGTGAGGTGAGGATGTTGTATGTCCTCTGGAGCGGAGGTGGCATTTTTTAATTGTGCATATCAGAAGTTGAGAGTAGGTGATCCTTCTTGATGAATCAAGTGAATGCAGTACGAAGATCTGAGATAATTCGAAGTGTATTCCGTGGCATTGGCCTGGAAGTCTACTTAGAAAATTGCCAGGTTTTTCTAGGCGTGTGTTGCAGATTAATGAGTGTGGACTTGTTCGGTGAAAGAAGGCCTCAGAGCAGGGTGTGTAGACATTAGCTAGATGGAGGTGTAGCGTAGTAGTGACAGACCTGGCTAGGATGAACTGATTCCAGTAATTTTATTTGTTTCCGTACAAATATGAGCGTGCTGCTCTGAGTGATATTTCCCCCTTTGACTTTGAGAATTGTGTTTCCGGTTTGTTTGCTGTGGTGATTGTCATCGGCAGTTGATAATAGACACTTGAGGATGTTAGCGTGAAACACATTCCAGGCTAGTGGTCGGACTTCTGAGTCTTCCCTAAAAGTAATGAGATAGTTAGTGAGAATTTCACGATCCAGTCACATTAATGTAACCACCACCTATATGCGACGTCAGTGTGCAATAGGCAGTCACTGACGGCTGGTGGCAGCACTGATTGTGGAGGATATATAAAGCGTTCGGGGGCACGCGGGAACACTGCAGCCGGAGTCTCACCCGTCCAAAAGGGCCAAGGACGGAAGCCTTCCCGAAATGGTTAAGTTTGTAAACTGTTCACGTGCCGACATGGTTTAAGTATACGCATGGCAAAAATGCGCTAAGCAAAACCAGGGCTGAGGCAACTGTCGTGCACCTCGGGCCATAGTTGTAAAAGGTGAACGACAACTGCGGAGATGTGTACGGTCGAATAGACGTGAATTTGTTGGGCAAGTGACAGCCCATATGAACCAACAGTGTCTCCTCAACGAGCCTTCAGCGAACAGTTCTACGTACTGGCTTCTGCAGCAGGCGCCTGGCTCGTCACCCTTGCTGAGTCCTGTTAATCGGTGACGAAGGCTGGAATTTGCACGCCACTATCGCAGTGCACGTATACTGAGTGGCTGCAATTGACCTTTTCAGATAGAACACGTTTTATGCTCCATATAAAAAACAAGCCAGGCCGGAGAAAGGACGTTACGGTCTGGGGAATGTTTCCGTGGAATTCGCTGGGTGGCCTCGTTATTCTGGAAGACACAGAGGATCAACACAAGTATGCATCTTCAGCACGATAGCATCTACGAGCAGGACAGTGCAATGTGTCGTACAACTTGCAGTCTACATGCGTGGTTCGAAGAGCGCCAGGATGAGGTTACCGTACTCCCCAGATGTAGGCCCAGTCGAGAATATGTGGTACCACCTGGACGGGGCTGTTCATGCCATGGAACCCCAACCGAGAAACCTAGCGTCGCTGGACAAGGCACTGGAGTTGGCACGTCTCCACAGCCTTCCAGAACCTCACTAACTGTTGCACGTCCGGCAGCAGTCCGCGCTGCTAAAGGTGATTATTTTGACAGGCGTTCACATTAATGTTACTGGACCGTGTAATTACTTACTTCTGAGTTGTGAAGTTTAACCCCGTCTTGCGGGTCAAACCGTGGCTGGCGACCCTTATTTTTGCCAATATGTTAATAGGCAAATAATCCGGGTCCGTTATTAAACGTTTCCAATTAAATTCGCGGATCAGTACATCACGTAATTCATCTCGTGTGATTTACGTCTCTGAGACGGCTTGGATTCAGACCGCGAGTAGCGTATGTGAAATCGCGCGACGCCACGGACTTCCGAAGAATGGGCGAGAGGAACGATTCATTGTAACTAGTGTTGTTGTAGACTCGATCGAGAACAGCGTTCCATACTCGTGAACGATTTAAATAACAGTACTGCCATGATGGCATGCAGACATAAATAGGGGCACTCATGATGCGACTACATCACACAGAACATTGCTCTCTGTGGGTCGACGATTGCTTCCAACAGAAGTATGTTTTGAGTTCGTCGATAGTGAAAATGAAATAGGGAGAACAAAATGTTATACCACTGCAATGTAACTGGTAGCGCTTATATTTCTTACAATTGCTTTTAAGTGGAACGATTAATACGAGTTGTCGGTCATTTATTGGAGAGAACAGCGGCGAAGACGTTCCCCTTCAAAACAGAGTGCAGCGTGTCCGCGGTTGGCCCAGTGCAGTGGCACGCAGCTGCCCATCCGTCGTGTTGACAGCCGACCGCCCCCTCATTCCCAGCCACTCGTAACGAGTTCCGCTCTCCCCTTCCTCCCGGTGGCAGCCGCCCAACCCCCGGGCCATCGCCGAACCCCGTATCCGATTATTGGTTTATACGGCACGCGCAGCCGATAAATCTGCGGGCTCAATTAATCTGGCGGAACAAAGCGCACTTGTAGCTGCGCGGTCCGATATACACGTACACGTCCAGCCGGCCGGCGGCAGGCTTAAGCCGCGACACGCAGCCGCCCTGCGGAGGCGGTCCACGGCCAGGGCGCGCTCTGCCGCGGTGCCAGCGCGCCGCGATAACTGCGTACGCGTTCGCTACAACCGCTGCGCGCTCTCTCTCGCAAGGGGAGCCCGTGACTAGGACCTCAGAAGCGTGTGGAAAAAGGAAAGGAGCATGTAGGGGACCGAAAACGTGGCGTGTCCACAAAATTGTAGATGTTTCCCGCCGACAGTGTACAAAAAGCGTTTCGTTGTCTAATTGGTGTAGCGTCACGCGTTTTTGTTTACGTTTAGATCCCATGGAGATGAACAAGAAAGAATAACAATATTTTATCCTACAGCCGATAGTTTAGTTAATAATTTGTGTTAAGTTCACCCCACTGCACCGTCTCATTCGTATTAATGCCGAGATAAGCAGCTTGACCTCCCAAATGAATTGTAACACAATGTATGGAGTAAGCGAATACGTCATACCATTCGCAGAATTTTACAAAAAAAGAAAATATTTGTATGTAAATTCACAAAACCGCAACCGGCCACTTTTTTGAATAGTTATTTATTATTCCATGAATCGGTTTGCGAACCTTTTCAGGTTCGTCTTCAGATAATTTCCTGGAAGTTACATCACTTTTTGTAGCACAATGCTGGGTGATGGCTCTGTCACAAGAAGATGGAACACGCTTGACTATTGTTTATCTGTCGATGTGAGGCCGGCCGGGGTGGCCGAGCTGTTCTAGGCGCTACAGTCTGGAACTGCACGACCGCCACGGTCGCAGGTTCGAATCCTGCCTCGGGCATGGATGTGTTTGATGCCCTTAGGTTAGTTTGCTTTAAGTAGTTCTAAGTTCTAGGGGGCGGATGACCTCAGAAGTTAAGTCCCATAGTGCTCAGAGCCATTTTTGTCGATGTGAAGGCAAATTAATTGTTTTACTTACAGCGGCAGTGTGGGCGGCTTTTTTCGTTAGTGTCCATCTGTAGGCTTCCATTTTGATGGCCAGTTGGTACATCACTTCACACACTTTTACACAATCTGCATTCATTTACACTGTGACAGCCGAAATTTTGCCACCATCCAGCATCTGCTACACAATTGTTGCTTGCAACAAAGATCATGACAAAAACACATGGCATAGGACTACTTTGTTCAGAGATCTAATTCGTTCTTGTTTACGTCTGTTACAGTCGACATAAGGCAAATATTTTCATCAAACTGGCGATAGCATGAGGGCACAAAATAAAATAAATAAATAATTACTACAAGAACAAACTTTAAGTGATCTGATATCTTATTTCTAAAATACCGAGGGTACTACACGTTAATATACGAATAGGACTTCGCTACGGGCACTTTTAAACTTAAGAAATTAATTGTTTTTCGTAAACAAACTGCAGATGGAAAACGCTACACACGCTGCGTTCACAGAGCCCAGCATGTGTGAGTCTAGTCTCGTCGAAAGCCGATCTCCCGATTAGAAATTCGCCTTGCTAATTGAAATAGAAGTGTAAAAACCTGAAGCGATCATCTTAAAAGTGAAATATCTGCATAATAAATGTCACGGCGTAGCTAATGACAGTAAAAATAGAGCATCGAAACTGCAGACTTCTTGCTTAAAAAAAAAGGGACTACTCTGGATGAAGCTGAATCGATAATCAGCAAAACCGGTCAGATCAGGAACTCAGACTACTAGTTAAACCAATATTCTTTTAGCACTGGGCTACGAACACCATTACCGGGAGAAAGAGTGCGGTACTAGTGGAAGTGTTGGCAGCACGTACGGCTAGAGTGGAGTCCTCTCATATAAGAATTAAGTTAATATACTTGGCTTGAAAAACTTTTTTACCTTTATCTTTGAATTTCTTTTTTTTTATTTTCTTTGTTGGTTTAAAGATTTTATTTATCTCATTTATTTAGTTAAATTTTTTAAGAAAAGTTAATAGAAGAGTTAAACTTCTAGTTTGACTGCGCCTATAAAACCTCGCCCTGTACCTACTGATACCGTTAGTATAGTTGGCTACGCAACGGGAACATTCCATCGATGCTTGTAGCATATGCTTTTAGGTATAAATCTGTTTATTTTTACCATTAAGTAGTTACTTGGCAGATTGTATAGATTTTGTTTTATATCTGTTGATAGTCTGCCCGCATCTCGTGGTCGTGCGGTAGCGTTCTCGCTTCCCACGCCCGGGTTCCCGGGTTCGATTCCCGGCGGGGTCAGGGATTTTCTCTGCCTCGTGATGGCTGGGTGTTGTGTATGATGTCCTTAGGTTAGTTAGGTTTAAGTAGTTCTAAGTTCTAGGGAACTGATAACCATAGATGTTAAGTCCCATAGTGCTCAGAGCCATTTGAACCATTGTTTGTTGATAGTCTGAAACGGTTACCGGCTGGTCGAAATCGATTAAGATGTGTTGAAATTGTGATGTAACTGTATAGTAAAAAATATAAAAACTCAAAAAAGTTCTTTGCTCCAAAGGGGCCTCTCTTCTATCTGCCTTTTCGTACGGTAGTTATCCGTCCCTTTTTAAACATATAATGATATATAATTGCACAAAATTTTACATATCCCTTTCTGAACACCCACCTCCCTACCATATTTGCTACTTATATTATCTAGGGAGCCTTACGAATAATTAAATTGGACTTCAGCCTCAGAAATTCTGTGCAGTTACATCTACAGCACCATAAAGATACGGACTGGCGAGTAAGGATAAGCGAAATGCGTTCCTTCTCACGTAATAGTATAACAGTTTTTCTTACGTGTTGCCATTATTGAAACATTCTTCTGTTTTTATCTTTCGTGGAGGAAATAGACATGAAAATCTATAGCGGGCAATCTGCATTAATAAAACAGCAATTTTTGTTGGTATTTCATTCACTTACAGTAAGTCTAAGATTCATCACGGCGAAATACTTAAAACTGGTGCGTTATTTCTTAATAAAATGTAATGAAAATTTTATACGAGCAACTTGCGGTGGTAAATAGACTATTCGTAGTGGTGCAAGTCACACAACTGCTTGTAAATCATTAGCTACCAAACACGTCGCAGGTGATCGGTGACGTCAATGATCAATTGATTGTTCCAAGTGTGCAGTTCTACAACCCTGAGAGTGCTGAACACTGTGTACGGACAGAAACAGTGGATGATGGGTGTCCTCTGCTAATCAGATATCCTCTTGTTTACTGATATTAATAGATTTTAAGTCTCCTTAATTTTCGTTTTACTGTCCACCATTTTTCGTGGTATAGTGTGAAAATTGCGTCACGACTTGCTGTTTTGCTCTAGGGTATTCTCCCACCAGTGTGTCTAAATATCTGAAATCAAAATAAATAAATAAATAAATATTTATGTTTCACAACAACTCCACAAAGAAAAACCTTACACTGTGTACAGATAACAACATAGATAAAACTTTATCCTGAAATATGTTTCAGTAGTGAAAACCCAACTTTATTCAAGTAGGAAAGCAGGTTAGGGTATTATTTGACACTCGGAATGTAAGCAATAGACAGATGATAAAGTAAAAAGGAGCCGTGTATTGCCTTCTAAATATTGTTTGAATTATTCCATGAAATTTCGGGATTGCAGCCGGATAACGTCGAGTCGTTGCCACGATATTTCCGCTGACAGCCATTCAGCCATCTTCCGGTGAGTGTTTAGCACTGGAGATTGCTAGTTTACACCGCTACCTTAACGCAGGAAATTGGCGCGAAGACACATACGCAAAAGAAGAAAACATTTAATGACCAATGAAAAGTCTGGCGACATTTAAATCTATCCATTTTGATATATGAATTTTAACCTCGCGAGTGCGCATTCCGACAGAGAACGCGCATGTAGTATCTCATTACACATGAGCCTGCGCGCAATAAATGGAGCAATATTCGAAGAGGGCGTGTAGCTCGACAGATGGCGCTCATATAGCGTTTGTCTTCTCTCGTCTTCTCGCCAATCTTTTGTATAATGGTAGCGATGTGTCAGCCGAAATATCGTGGCAAGAAGTCGACGTTATTCGGTTGCAATCTCGAAACTTCATGGAATAGTCTTTACTCCGGGAAAATTTCAAGAATCGCATTGATTGACGTGTTTCCATATATTTGTTTTCTGTGAATTATGATATTTAGTGATGTTTGGACGACGCTTCCCCTACTGATTCATTTTCAGCAGTCTGGAGGATTTACATAAACTTGTGTCAAGAAATTTTTATCTGTATGGCCATGTTACAAACGTGCACTATGAATTTGGCTCTGCCATAAGGGCTATCAAATGCTGTACAGTCCAGAACTGGTATGCCAATCGTGCAAAATCGCCGTGCGAATTCAGACAATCATCCTGCCGACGCACCAGGTTGAAGATGATGAAATGAAATGAAGCCCCATGCTTCTTTACAGAGCACCCGTCTGGTAAAACACTGTTCTGCTACGCGAACAAGTCCGTAACTGCTTGCTGCACATCTTCGTCCGACAGGAATCTCCGACCCTTCAAGGGCTTTTCTAAGGAGAACGATGGGGTGATAATCTCATGGGGAGAGACTAGGACTATAGGGCGGGTGCTCGAGTGACTACAACTTGAGTTGCCGTAACTTCTACTTTACGACATTTGCAAATCGTGGACGTGCGTTGTTACGAAGCAGCACCCCGTGTCGCGTTTCCACATTTACCGCAACACGTCGGAAAGACACGAATGCCTATCTACCGGTGGTTAGATATTCGCATCCGCGTCGCACTACGTTGTGTATACGCTGCAGCAACGCCCTCAAACCGAGAGATGTTATCACCCCTTATATCATAAGCTAGTTCCTAACTGATGATATAACGTTCCAACATTTTGTAAGAAAGACGGTCCTACATAACGTGACTTTCACATCAGACAGCCAGAAGCAATCTGGCGTCGACATGCCGATGGGAGAGCGCGAATAGGTTGTCTTCCAGGAGAACAACTCCTTGACATGTGTACTGCAGGGCGGAGACACGCTGGCGGCGGCTCCATTACGCCCTGAGAACATTCACTCAGGTATTAAAGGGTCCAATGGAACTCGTACAAGGCACCATGACGGCCAAGGAGTAGCGTACGCTGCTTGCAGACGTCTTCGCAAGGCCAGGAGTCTGATGGAGTGGTTCGACGAACTTAGTGGCGCGTTCCAGTTGATGTGGTGGCCCCCAACTCGCCATATCTGAAACTGATCGCCGGCCGGTGTGGCCGAGCGGTTCTAGGCGCTTCAGTCTGAAACCGCGCGATCGCTACGGTCGCGGGTTCGAATCCTGCCTCGGGCATGGATGTGTGTGATGTCCGTAAGTTAGTTAGGTTTAAGCAGGTCTAAGTTCTAGGGGACTGATGACCTCAGATGTTAAGTCCCATAGTGCTCAGAGCCGTTTGAACCATTTTTGAACCCGATCGACCACATCTGAGATGCGATTTGACGTGGTGTCATGGCTGATCGTCCCTCTCCCTCGCCGGAATTTACGAGAATTAGGTGACTTTTGTGTGCATATGTGATACCAATTCCCTCCAGAGACCTACCAAGGGCTCATTCCTTCCATGGGACGACGCGTCGCCTCTGTTATCCGTGCCAGAGATGGACTCACTGGCTGTTAAAAAATGGTTCAAATGGCTCTGAGCACTATGGGACTTAACAGCTATGGTCATCAGTCCCCTAGAACTTAGAACTACGTAAACCTAACTAACCTAAGGACATCACACAACACCCAGCCATCACGAGGCAGAGAAAATCCCTGACCCCGCCGGGAATCGAACCCGGGAACCCGGGCGTGGGAAGCGAGAACGCTACCGCACGATCACGAGATGCGGGCCACTGGCTGTTAGGTAGGTGGTCATAATGTTCTGTCTGATCATCGAAAAAGTATCGATACCTAGGGGTATCGACACTTACAGTTGATAAGAAAATTAGAGTAGATACTGTTGTGGCGTAACAAGCTAGCTACGCCACACTGAGAAGTAGCCGGAAGGGCACGCGTCAACTCTCGCCGTCTTGCGTTAAGTCTGAAACAGGATACGTGATGAAAGCTATAAAGAAAAGAACGGAGCTTCTCGTATACTTAACTTTAATTTCTTGTAGTACATTGCTCTTGATAATACAAGTGAGACTCTCTCCAGATATGGTTAACTGCGCCTTGCTAGGTCGTAGCCATGGACTTAGCTGAAGGCTATTCTAACTGTCTCTCGGCAATTGAGAGAAAGGCTTCGTACGTGTAGTCGCTAGCAATGTCGTCCGTACAACTGGGGCGAGTGCTAGTACGTCTCTCGAGACCTGCCTTGTGGTGGCGCTCGGTCTGCGATCCTGACAGTGGCGACACGCGGGTCCGACATGTACTAATGGACCGCGGCCGATTTAAGCTTCCACCTAGCAAGTGTGGTGTCTAGCGGTGACACCACAGATACTATCTATCGGATCCAATCTCTCCATCACCGTTTTTAATGACAGTGACAGTAGATCTTCACAAGATTTAAATATGATGATACAAGCGCTAAATCAAGCCATGTTTTTATTGTCGTTGCAGATTATTGTCATTACAGATTACAAAATGTAGATAGCGTAATTACAATGCTGAGGTGTCTTTCGGGTGTACAGCCTACATATCAAATTCATTGATATTAGAGTGATATTTTAGGAGTTGTACACACACATATTTTCCACTGCTCATCCATTTTTTGGAAGGCAGTACCAAATGCGCCCATATCTATCATAAAGGCATAAGTCAATCTAAAAAAAAAAAAACATTATTCCCAAATTTTTAAAAGTATTTAAATCAATCGAGCTTATCATGGCAGATCGCGTTGCTAAGGTACTCGTTTGGTTTCCTAGGACGGCCTTTAAATACCGTAATTTCTGAAACTCAGTCATCTCAAAAATAGATTTTTATTTTTTCGTATCTCAATCGTTATAAACTGAATCCTTATAGGACCACGTTGTTGCCGGTCCGTCCGTCTGTCTGTCCGGCAGTTAGAAACCCTTTATCTCAGGAACCATTAGAGGTATCAAGCTGAAATTTATGTCACATATTAAACTTTTGGTCCCTTGGTGGTCTAAAAAACTGGAGTTTCTAAGTCAATGCAATCAAAAAATTCGGCCATTTACTTTACATATTTTGACACTCGCAAACTCTGTCAACAAAACCTTTTACGTACTTGTCGTTGACCTAGGATCATGAAGCTGCGCGGGATAGCCGCGGGGTCTCAGGCGCCTTGCCAGACTTCCCACGTCTCTCCCCGTTGGAGGTTCGAGTCCTCCCTCGGGCATGGGTGTGTGTGTTATCGTTAGCGTAAGTTAATTTAATTTAAATTAAGTAGTGTGTAAGCATATGGACCGGTGACCTCAGCAGTTTGGTCCCGTAGGAACTTATCACAAATTTCCATAATCATGAAATTAGGCAAGAAATAAGGTTTCACAGTAAAAGTTGTTGAAAGTGTTTGAACTGAGTAATGAGGCCAAAATTCTGGGTAAGTCGTAGTCGTCGTCGGCTGATACTCGTATCCGAGCTTACATTTTCCTCTTATATTTTCTTCGTTGCGTCACAGTTCGGGCATGTGTATACGTTTAATGGCTTAGTACACCAATCCTAGACTGAATCATGCGGCCACGTAGATTACACACACTAGAGGGTGGAGGACGTGAGTGGACCTGGCGAAGTTTACGACTCTGACTTTTCTCATTTTCAAGTTTTCAACGTTCCTGCTCAAAATGTAAAACAGCAACAGAAGTAGTTGTGCACCAGCAAACACGATCTTGTGCTGCGACGCACCTGTTTTTCGGATAACTGTTTATACTCTTTAGGTTTTTCTTGAATTGATTCGCATAGCGCTTCAGAGAAGAATGACGGGATCGTGTGTCTCGACAAGATTTGTCGAGGAAATATGTCGTTTCTCATCCACTGGAGATGCTCTATCCATCTAAGTTGATGATCAATGACGCTAGCTTCTAGACTGTACATCTTCGCCTTCTCAGGAACAGTTGTGTCTGATACGAAATCATCGCAAGTGAAGTTCATAATGTGTCAAAGCTTCTGCTAGTTGAAGCTTTCTAATTTGTTAAGACCACGCCGATATAGTGTCCAGGTTTCGCAACCACAGAGCAGAGTGGCAGCAACAACTGCTCGATGCAGCATTAGTCCAGTGAATTTTTATTCAGAAAGAGCCGGTGTGTGTGTGTGTGAGAGAGAGAGAGGGGGGGGGGGGGCGGGAGGCAGACATGTGAAAGCAACATGGGTGTACGTATTCTGGGCATACGCGCTTTTCCGATGAAAAATTTGCGGGTAAAATACTTCCTAGATACAGGAAACGATCCACATGATGCAAAGGACTGATGAAGATAGAGATATTGAAGTCCGGAAAGTCGCTGTGTGAATATCTTTGCTTTTCAGCAAATGATGGTCAGGCCAAGAAGCTCAAACCGTTCACATACGCTTCTGAAACGATTTGCGGACAGATACAGCTCTGTGGATGTATGAGATGGAGCCCACTGCAGTTGCATTTGGTCCTTCCATCTTTTTCATGGTCTTTCAGTCATCTTTTAGCTTGCCGGATATATTACCAAACATGTTGTGGTAATTTTGACTCCTCCATTCGTAACAGATGGATATCCACTTTTGCCTATTTTATTCAGCCTGGACTCTGCACCGCTTTTAAATAGTCCTCCGCCAAATCTGCGTTTAAGTTTTGCACCTTTACTGTTTTGAGACAACGTTTCATCAAGCATGTCTGCGAGATACAGGGAAAACAATGTTGGCACGAGAACACATCCTTGTTTGAGTCCATTAATAATAGAGAATTTACCAAATGCTTCATTCTCCCCAAAATTAATGAATATATAATAAATTGAAAGTCGATGGGGTGTCTCTTTAATTTCAAACAGCAGTTGATTGTGTTTGTCTACTGTATACGATGAAAATAACAACACAGTAAGTATAACAACTTACTTATGCAACGGGTTATGTTTTTTATTTTTGGGTCGACCAACTGTGGAAAAATTCTAGGAGATTTAGGGGAGCTTGAAATTTAAGTCAGGTGTGAGTACAACAATCTTCATTTGCTCTTTATACTGCACACAATTCACATAAAACTTAGAGACAGCAACGTTCTCTAAAATAGCAATAGAAATTACTTAAGATGACCCCAATACTACTGGGGTACCAAATTATACAGAATACTGTACAGATAAAACGCAGCTCATCTGGGCAGCTCGCGAATTCAAATTTAACGAGAAAAAAGAGACCAAACATTACAATTAAATAGGCAACACGCGTGAGTTCAGATCTGGTTAGAATATGGATCGTACAACTACAATTGCGACATTTACGTTTCTCTAAAAATCAGCTAGGGCGCACCAATTAGCGTCAAATAGTGTCCGGGAGGCAAATAACACAGAAACATCCTTCTCCACCCTCAACTTCAACCTCTCAAAAAACTGCACATGGCGGGAATGACTCAATGCTGTTGCCAGTGTGACGAATAAGAATATTGCTTACTTCATGCGAAAACTGGGGACTGCAGCAAAAACGTCCCACTCTTGGCGAATAAAACACATATTAAGCAACAAGAAGTTGGTACCTGGCCTGCAGCAGTATTCCACTGATTAGTCAACCTCTTCCCATCAATCCTGGACGGGAGGGGGGGGGGGGGACAGGCTACTGATTCGAGTCGAATTATTAGAAGGATTTTAAAAAAGCTGCATGGTTGCTTAAAGCCAGTCGCTGGTTTTCTCTGAATTTATTAACCGTCATGAAGCATTTCGGGTCTAACACATCATCTGATGACCCATTACAAACAGACAATAACAATAAACGGATCGTATAGTGACCAATGTACTATTTTTAAATTCTTCAAATGGTTCAAATGGCTCTGAGCACTATGGGACTTAACATCCATGGTCATCAGTCCCCTAGAACTTAGAACTACTTAAACATAACTAACCTAAGGACATCACACAACACCCAGCCATCACGAGGCAGAGAAAATCCCTGACCCCGCCGGGAATCGAACCCGGGAACTCGGGCGTGGGAAGCGAGAACGCTACCGCACGACCACGGGATGCGGGCTTTAAATTCTTCATTGACAACTGCAGCAAGTGCGTATATGTGGCGCTCTTTAAACGTGCATCGACACAGCCAGGCGTCTAGCGTGACCGAGTCTTACTCCCAACACACACTGCTGTGCTGGTCATTGCTTGCATGGAACTTCAGCAGTAGCCGTCAAGCTGTGGAGTTAATGGTGCTACCTGTTTTTGTACACTTTGGTGATGACAGTATTGTCGTCTACATCAGTCTCTTGTATTCGTATATAGTATGGTATATAGATTTTTTATCAAAAAAAGTGTATTGTTATTGAGTATTGTTTGTTTAGAACTGACTTTTTATAAGATATTTGCGTTTCTGCAAACATTTGTAACATAATATCTGTTACTTTGTCTGTTTATAATAGGTCATCAGTTAATGGGCTAAACCCGAAACGCGTCTTGATAGTTAATAAACAAGTTCAGAGAAACCAGCGACTTCCTTTCAGCACCCACGCAGCTTTTTTTTAAATTACTTCCTATAATTATATTCATAATGGTTGCATGCTGCTACAAGGACTTACAGTCTGATTTAGCATTAATTCGATTAGAGATTTCAGAGCTCTGCACGGAATGCAATTGACATTCCCGTGCAGATCTGGAGGTGCCACAGCGTTCCATCCTTTTATGTCCACACAGAAGAGGCAAAAGAGGTCGTGCTCAATTATTTTCAGGGAACGGCAATGGTTCTCAGTGAGGGCAGATACCGGCTCTAGCCAACAAAAGCACGAAGCAGGCCGCAGTTCCAGTTCTGCGAAATTGTGGGTATGTTTACCCTCCTTAGGAGTGGCACTGAGTGCTTTCTGCCTACAAATGGGAACTAGAGACTACAGGAGGAGCACACCTCCCAGCCAAAAATACGTGTTTACTCCCGAGCAAACATGCCCAGAACTCTCATAAAATAACTACGAAGCAGTGGCAGAAAAATGAATCAATATCGCGTAACAGTACGTCACAGTTATGTCACAAAATCATTACTTAGATCATTCGATACCATTCCTGGTATAAAGTAGTGATATAACTTTAGGTATCAGTCGGATAGTGCCGAGCACAAAATATCGTTACCGAGAAAAACCTACCCCGTGTCCATAGCCACGACTAGTGGAGTGAGACAAGAAATTCGGTCGAGTAAAAGGAGTTTAAGAGTAAAAGATGTGCCCCTACGGCAGCGCCTGTGTATCGCTTGCGGGCCAGCGTCACGTCGGCAGCCGGTGGTGACCGCGGTGGCCGGCAGGGGCGCTGGCGCTCGCCCTCGGGCTGCAGACGCGAGGGCCGCCGCCGCCCCCGCACGGCTGCACGCATCAGCATCAAGCGCGCCGGCGTGGAAGCGACGCCGCCCCGGCGCGCGTTCGGCTATTTATTCTCGCCATCTCGGCCCGCCGGGTGGATTCATTTCCTGGGCAAGTCTTCACGATTCCATAAGCAAGATGGCGGCCGGGCTATAATCTGGCAGGAAACGAGCTCCGGGCGCGCTGGAAATGGAAAACAAAGGCAGGCAGGCAGGAGGCGCCCCGCGCGGGCCGGCCGCTGCCCGCCGCCGCCGCCGCCAGCGGCAGTATATCTGCCGTCTTTGCGGCCCGGACCCGCCGGAGGCGGAGGACGCGCACCCACCGCCGCCACCGCCGCCGCCGCCGCCGAATTAACGATTTACTCCATTTCCTTAACTCGGCGGCGATCGCGGCTCCGCCCGGCCGCCGTCACCGTTCCCTACCTCCCTCGCTTATTCTGCAGTCCCCCTCGTACCTCCCTTCGGAACGGGACGGCTATTTTACCGAAATATAATTATCCCATCGCGACAAGTGGGAATTGGATTCCTCTGCTCGCCTGTCGCCGCGGAGGCTGAAAATGGAAAAGATTAGGAAATGTATTCCGCGTCGGCTGTCGAGTACTTTGGAAGCGCAGCTTCGCCGCGGTTTATGCCTTACTCGCTCCTGTCGCCTGAGAAATTTTAAATTAACTCGCCGATAAGATCGTGGTGACATTGGTTCCTCTTAAAGCACTTTGGAAGAGCAGATTCATTGACATGTAAGTTCGCTGTGTAATCAGAGTAGGCAATGGAAAGGAAATATAACACTTATATCATTAACTCTCGATCATTTTCGAATATAAGAATTTGTTATGTAATCCACTACACCAGTAAACGAAATTGACTCTCCATCTGAATGTCGTCACGTAGAAATTTTGGGGTTGTTTTGGCGCCATTAGGGTCCCTCAACAGTCAGACCACTGCAGTTCACTAATCAGCGGTGGATAAATATCTTCTTCTGCCACCAACGCATAGATCCTTAAAGTTTCAAGTGGGATAATAGGCGATCCTGAATTGCAAGAGACACTAGGATGCGATGTGCCATCAAACTGCAAAGTTCGATATTGATTTTTTAACTTTTAATATTTCTGGGAATCATACGCAGGAATGACTTGCTCTAAGTTATTTAACATGTGGTAGTAAATGCGTAGTGTTTGGAATACAGACTTCCCGGATAGATAGTAGCTAAATTTTTCACGAAGAACCCATGTCCTTATATGAACCATTTGAGTGTAAAATAAATATGAAAAACGAATCACTTTTATAGTTGCAGTCACGAACGATGGCGGTCGAGTTAGGCTTGTTCTGCACACCTACGTCGCGTATGCTCCGACAGCCAATGAGCGTTCAGTATGTTCTGAGCGCTCTGCTCTGAATTCCGTAGCTAATGCGAGCATTAAACGTGACAGTACCGAGATATTTAGTGAATTTCGATTCCGTTTCTTGCGGGTTGTCATCGTTGACTGTGGTGGTTAGTGATAAATTCTGCATAAGCAAACGAGAGACGTAATTTGCAGGACATATGCTTTCTTCGAGTGGAAAGTAGGCGCATGCGCCCACCCCAACAGTCGCTTGTAATGGTCAACAATCCCCGTTCGCGCCTCGACATGCACTAGTCTCCATCATTCGTGGCTCGGACTATAGATCCCCTAATTCATAGTAGGGGATACATCAGAATCAGTGAGCTCTGACTCGCTTGATTCACACGAGTTGCACCACGTGACGACCCTGGTGCTCGTTGCATAAGGTGACTGCGACGCATAGTTTCATACACACGATCCACAAACCCTGGCGTGTGTTGAAATACTTTCTGTTGCCATCAGAACTCTTGCAACAAGATCTTCTTCCGATTGTGCACGACTCTCAAATGTGATGTTCCACAAGAAAAAGTAGACAGGAGTTAAATCTGGCGCCCGTTCTAACCAAGGAGGCGACCCGTCCACCTCCCACCGTACGTTAGGCTGAGATGTTTGCCGACGCCACGTGCAGAAGGCTCGGGTGCGCCGTGTATTGGAACCACATTTGCTGACGGAGTGACAGAGGCAGATCTTTCAACAACTCCATCAGCACCTTCTGCAGGAATGGGAAGTATATGCAATCCGTTAGGCGGTATGGAAGAATGTACGGCCCAATAACACGACCATTATTGATCAAAGCCGACACATTGACACTCAAGCATTGCTGAAATCCACAGGAATGCGTGGCATGAGGATTTCCATCATCCAAAATGTAGCTGTTTCCTAGCCTTCATGGTGAAGTGACTTTCACCTGTAAAAAAAAAAAAAAAAAAAAAAAGAATGGGTGGAAATTCGGACATTTCGTGAAGAAAAATGCAACCACCGCCAAAAGAGTTTCCATCTCTATACATAGCTCGTATCCTCCATGATTATCAAACCAAATGGAGTCTTCCATTAGTATAAGGAAGAATCTACACTACACTTCACATGACAGATATCTTGTAGGAATATACGGATCCTCCACTGGGCTGAGTGGTCCCCTGATTTGTCACTCATAGAGCAAGGCTGGTATGCGATGGGAAGACGTATATCTTCATACAAACTTGCAGTCAGAAATCTTCAGAAACTGACATAGTATGTATTTCAGGAATTGCAAGAAATTCATGAGGCTGACAATCGGAGGCCGTTTATTTCCATACAACGACGAATATAAGTTCGTATTCGTATCCTATCCGTGGGGGAAGGGGGGGGGTCACTTCTCCTACTGATGTTGATGATAATCGTCAGCTCCAAATGGAATGGCAGTTCAATTATTTAGTGTTATTTAGTGAGCTTTGTGTGAAGAACATTTCCAAAAATTTTATAAATGTCGGATTGCTGCATCACGATGTAGCAGACGGCTAGGAAACAGGCAACCTGCTGGAAGGATCCGATCCGCAGTTGGTTTCAGTCCGGCCTGGGGAATTAATTCGTGGGAGAGAGAGCGAAGCAGTCGCATTGTAAACAGCCCGTGGAGAAATTTCGAATATACACCACCCAGTTGTTCTCATTTTTTTCAGTTTGGCATCTGCATAATACAGCGGCTATGCATTGAGGCGACACAAGTCACGGAATACCTCCTAATATCATGTCGGACCTCCTTATTCCCTATTCAGTGCAGCAACTCGCCTTGACATCGACTCAACAAGTCGCTGGAAGTCACGTGCAGAAATTCTGTGCCATGCTGCCTCTATAGTCGCCCACAACTGCGGAAGTGTTGCGGTGGATGATTTTGTGCACGAATTGACCTGTCGATTATGTCCCATAAATGTTCGATGGAATCCATGTCGGGCGATCTGGGTGGATAAATCATTAGCTCGAACTGTCCAGAACGTTTCTCGAGTCAATCGCCAACAGCTGTGGCCCGGTGATATAGCGCATCGTCATTCTTCAAAATTGCACATTCATTTGGGAACATGAAGTCCATGAATGGCTGCAAACTGTCTCCAAGTAGCCGAACATAACAATTTCCAGTCAATGATCATTTCAGTTCAACAAGAGGACCTAATCCATTCCACGTAAACACAGTCCACACCAATATGGAACCACCACCATCGTGCACAGTCCCTTGCTGACAGTTTGGTGCTACGGCTTCATAGGGTCGGCGCCACACTCAGATTCTACCATCATCTCTTACTAACTGAAATCGCGACTCATCTGACCAGGCCAAGGTTTTGCAGTCGTATGGGTCCACCTATACAGTCACGAGGGTGGTGATGTTAGCAAGGCACTCACATCAGTCTTCTGTTGCCATAGCCTATTAACACCAAAATTTGCTGCAATGTCGTAACGGATACGTTGGTCGTACGTCTCGCATTGATTACTGCGGTCATTTCAAACAGTGGTGCTTGTCTGTTAGCACTGACATCTCTACCAAAACGCCGCTGCCCTCGGTCGTTAATTGAAGGCCGTCGACCACTGCGTTGTCCGTGGTGAGAGGTAAAGCCTGAAATTTGGTATTCTCGGCAGACTGTCGACACTGTGGACTTTGGAATACTGAATTCCCATGTCCCATGCGCCTAAGTTCAAATACCATTCCGCATTCAGAGTCTGTTGATTCCAGTCGTGCGGCCGTAATCACGTCGGAGACCTCTTCACGTGAGTCGCCTGCCTACACATGATGCTCCGCCATTGCATTGCCCTTCTATACCTTGTTACGTGATGCTTTCACTATCTTTATATGTGCACATCGCTATCCCATGACGTAAGTCCCCTCAGTGTATGTTAAGTTAAAGCGAATTAGACTTTTAAACTTTTATAATGAACAAAGAAATGATGGTTTAATTCATTTAGTGTTACGGAACGAACCGATGCCTATTGGATGAGTCATTGTAAGTATTTTTACAATATTTAGTATTTTTGGAGAACTTTTTAAGAAATCATTGCTAGTAGTGTTTGTGGATATTGAAAAACTAAACTTCAAAAACTTTAGTGACGTGCCTGTGGCCAAAAATTGCAAAGTTACTCGTAACTGCTTGTCGACTTGTCTGTCTCATTACCGTATTTTCTTTTTCTATTCTTTTTTGTACTGACATTAGTAAATTATTCTTGTCTCATGTGAAAGTACTAGAGCACATCAGCTGTTCAAACTGTAGGTAATGTATAGTGATTAACTACACCAGTTGCTTTTAGAGGCGTTTATTTTTCTATGATGACGTTTATAGATACTTGGCACCGTATCTTCAGATGTTTAGATTTATTTACGTGTCATGAACACTGTTTCTTTACAAACGGCGTTGCAGAATTTTACAGTGGAAGTTTTCGAGATAGCTACCGTAAAACGTCGTAAGAAAAGAAACTATGTTCACAACACTTAAACAAACGTAAACATCTGCGGATTTGGCGAACATGAACGTACTCTGACGCTATAGTTTTGACTTTATGCGCTAGGTGTCGCGTCAGGTGACGAGTCGGTCCGCGAGCTTAAATAAGTACTGTATATGAATCAGGCCTGCGGGTTACTAAAGGCTGCCCACGTCTGCTGTAGCATATTCCATTACCGCCTGTTTATAGAGTGACTGGAATACTCTCCTTCAAATTCTGAAGGTGGCAGGGGTAAAATACAGGGAGCGAAAGGCTATTTACAATTTGTACAGAAACCAGATGGCAGTTACAAGAGTCGAGGGCCATGAAAGGGAAGCAGTGGTTGAGAAGGGAGTGAGACAGGGTTGTAGCCTCTTCCGGCTGTTATTCAATCTGTATATTGAGCAAGCAGTAAAGGAAACAAAAAGAAACATTCGGAGTAGGTATTAAAATCCATGGAGAAGAAATAAAAACTTTGAGGTTCGCCGATAACATTGTAATTCTATCAGAGACAGCAAAGGACTTGGAAGAGCAGTTGAACCGAATGGACAGTGTTTTGAAAGGAGGATATAAGATGAACATCAACAAAATCAAAACGAGGGTCATGGAATGTAGTCGAATTAAGTCGGGTGATGCTGACGGAATTAGATTAGGAAATGAGACACTTAAAGTAGTAAAGGAGTTTTGCTATTTGGGGAGCAAAATAACTGATGATGGTCGAAGTAGAGAGGATATAAAATGTAGACTGGCAATGGCAAGGAAAGCGTTTCTGAAGATGAGGAATTTGTTAACATCGAGTATAGATTTCAGGGTCAGGAAGTTGTTTCTGAAAGTATTTGTATGGAGTGTAGCCATGTATAGAAGTGAAACATGAACGATAAATAGTTTGGACAAGATGAGAATAGAAGCTTTCGAAATGTGGTGCTACAGAAGAATGCTGAAGATTAGATGGGTAGATCACGTAACTAATGAGGAGGTATTGAATAGAATAGAGGAGAAGAGGAATTTGTGGCACAACTTGACAAAAAGAAGGGACCGGTTGGTAGGGGATGTTCTGAGGCATCAAGTGATCACAAATTTAGCATTGGAGGGCAGCGTGGAGGGTAAAAATCGTAGAGGGAGACCAAGAGATGAATACACTAAACAGATTCAGATGGATGTAGGTTGCAGTAAGTACTGGGAGATGAAGAAGCTTGCACAGGATAGAGTAGCATGGAAACCTGCATCAAACCAGTCTCAGGACTGAAGACCACAACAACAACAACTGTTTATAGAGTGACTGGCTGCAGTATTCTTTAGATTTTTAGTGCAAAAACAGACAAGCAGTTCCAGTACGGGAAGGAAGAGCAATGTAATTTATTGCTGCAAAAATTAACAATCCAACTCTTTCATCGCTTTTCCTGCGTGGTTTCTTGTTTAGAAGCTGTGACTGTTTACTCAGTCTGTCGTCACGTCATGACTTTACATACACCGTCATCGTCTTCAATCCTTTTCTTTTGTTTTAACACGCTATGCATTTACCGTGAAAGATCGACACGTCTCCCCCGTTCTGAATACGGGAAGCGACGAGGCTGAGCTTGTCCACTGCTGCCGGTTCACTCGTCCGTGTACGGCTTTTGATAGCGTGCACTGGCGACAGCAGCTGCAGAGCGCGTCCCCTCAGTAGTGGTGCTCCTCAGCAGAGAGAACGACCGGCCAGTGCAGGAGGGCCTCCCCACCGGAAATGAACCGCGACTGCAGCCGGCGCGCCGCTATCCATCACGAGGCGGCCAGCGCCCCTGTTCCGCCCGCTCTCCCGGCGAGTACGCGAGACGTGGAGCAGGTCGCGGCGGCGGCAGTGGCGGTGGCGGTGGCGGTGGCGCACAGTCGCACGCTGCCTGCACCCAGCCGCTCTACTCTGCTACTAGCTGTGCAACACTCACTGATACATGTATCGATCGGCGCGTTCTCGAAAGGAAGGAATGTATTTGTGATTTCAGAATCAATTTTCACTCTGCAAGTGAGCGTGCTCTGACATCAAACACCCTGGAAGGTTAAAACTATACTGAGGTCATGGGATAACGATATGCATATATACAGGTGGCAGTAGTATCGCGTACACAAGGTATAAAAGGGTAGTGGAGTGGCGGAGTCATTTCCACTCAGGTGATTCATGACAGCAATGTTTCCTGCGTGATTATGGCCGCATGACGAGAAGTAAGACTTTGAAAGCGGAATGGTAGTTGGAGCTAGACGCACGGGTCATTCCATTTCAGAAATAGTTAGGGTATATTCCGAGATCCACAGCGTCGAAAGCGTGGCGTGAATACCAAGTTTCAGGGATTACCTCTCATCACCGACAAAGCAGTGCCCGACAGCTTTCACTTAAAGAGCGAGAGCAGCGGCGTGTGCGTAGAATTGTCAGTGGTAACAGACAAAGAGCACTACCTGAAATAAGCGCAGAAATCATTGTGGGACGTACTATGAAGATGAACGTATCCGTTAGGACAGTGCAGCGAAATCTGGCGTTAATGGGCTGGACCTATGGCGGCAGAAGAAGGACGCGAGTGTCTCTGCTACCAGCACAACATCGCCTGAAACGTTCTCCTGGGCTCGTGACTATGTCGGTTGAGTCCTAGAAGAGTGGAAAACCGTGGCCTGGCAGATGATGAGTCTGTTGCGGCTGGTAAGATCTGGTTGTAGAGTCCGACGAAGCCATGGACTCAAGTTGTCAACAAGACACCAGGAAATGAAATTACAATGAAATCCAGGCCTTTAGCTGCTTACAGGCGTTGTTAATATCAACGGGGACAGTTGAAAATGTGTTCCTCGACCGGGACTCGAACCCGGGATCTCCTGCTTACCCGGCAGACGCTGTATCTTTCTGAGCCACGGAGGACACAGAGGATAGTGCGACTGCAGGGACTTATCTCTGGCACGCTCCCCGTGAGACCCACATTTCCAACTTACTGGCCACACACTTCATTTGTAGCGCACTGCCCACTATACTCATTACTCGCGGCAGTCAATCTACCGATTCCCGTAAGAGTTCGGGCAATGTGAGTGCATCCGCACTGAAGAAGATCATTGGCCAGTAAGCCTTATCTATATGAAGATGGTGTTTGTTCTTTCGGACATGTCCGAAAAAATAGATACCATCTTCTTATAGACACCGGGCAAGCTGGTAGCGGTTCCATAATAGCATGGCCAGTGTTTACATGGAACGGACTGGGTCATCAGGTCGAGGTGGGCCGATCGTTGACTATAAATGGTTATGTTCGTCTAGTCGGAGACCATCTGCAACCATTCATCGTCTGGACAACTCGAGCGAATGATTTGGCCAACTACGTCGCCCGACATGATTCCCATCGAACATGTATTGGACGTAATCGAGAGGTCAGTTTGTGCACAACATCCTGCACCAGTAACACTTTCGCAATGATAGACGTAGCATGGCTCAGTATTTCTGCAGGAGACTTCCAACGACTTGTTGAGACCACGCCACGCCGAGTTGCTGCACTACGTCGGCCGAAAGATCAGACACGATATTAGGAGGCACCCCGTGCCTTCTGTCTGGGATGCGATCCTAAAACCTTCGCCTTTCGCGGGCAAGTGCGTCGCCGACTGAGCTATCTCGAGGAGACTTGGAAGGGAATCGTGAGTCGTTCTTTAATAACCCACTCGACAGAGCATTTGAGTGTGAAAGGCAAAGGTCGCAGGTTCGAGTCCCGGTGCTGCACACGCTTTTCATTTGCCAGGAAGTTTCAAATCAGCGCACACGCCGTTACAGGGGTCAGTTTGTACAGGAAACAATCACCCTGGCTGTAGCTAAACCACTTGTCTGCGACTCTCTTTCTCCTCGGAGTGCTAATCTCGCAAGGTAAGCAGGAGAACTTCAGTGAAGTTTGGATGACAGGAGACAAGTGCTGCCGGTAGTAGAAGTGTGTGATTAGGTCGTAAGTCGTGAGGCTTTTAAAATTTATGATGTTTAATGTATTTTCGCTGTTTGTTCATCGTACTTCCGTCTCCACATTTCATATTTTCAGAAATAAAATACTGGCAATGGAGGCAAAACTTCGCCGAAACAAATGCCAGTGTTACTTGTCAGTTTGTAGTTAGGATCAATGTACAAAAACATCATCTGTATACCGCAACCCATCGTATGGTGTATGGTGGAGGGTGCTTCTAGTACCGCTGTCTAGGCGCTACAGTCTGGAACGGCGTGACCGCTACGGCCGCAGGTTCGAATCCTGAATCGGGCATGAATGTGTGTGATGTCCTTAGGTTAGTTAGGTTTAAGTAGTTCTAAGTTCTAGGGGACTGATGACCTCAGATGTTAAGTCCCATAGTGCTCAGAGCCATTTGAACCATTGGTAACGCTGTCACTTCATCCTTTTTTCCGGTAGCGAATGGTGCATAAGAGTAGCGACTGTTGGTAAGGCTCCATGTGAGCAGTATACTAATTTTACGTTCGCAATCTTTTCGCGACATGTACGTAAGAGGAAGTAATGTATTGACCGACTCTTCTAGAAAAATTTTCTCACGGAATTTCAAAATGGTTCAAATGGCTCTGAGCACTATGAGACTTAACTTCTAAGGTCATCAGTCCCCTAGAACTTAGAACTACTTAAACCTAACTAACCTAAGGACACCACACACATCCATGCCCGAGGCAGGATTCGAATCTGCGACCGTAGCAGTCGCGCGATTCCAGACTGTAGCGCCTAGAACCGCTCTCTCATGGGATTTGAACGGTAAATAACACTGTTAACACACAACGCATCTCTAGTAATGTTTGCCACTGGAGTTGAACAAGCACCTCCGTGCTGACAAGTTGTGATTTTGCTTGTTTTCAAGTGATGCAATGTGAATGCTAGAGGTGCTTCTGTGATATTTTCTGGTGCTTTTCTTAGCATCACTTGGACCAACTGATTCACGTTCCCGTGAACACAAACCAGCATGTTCATATAAGCATTCTCGGTGACCAAGGTTTGCCCTTTCTTTTATATCTTCATGATGAATATACTGTGGATGTCACCAGTCGTTTTCAAAAAACATACGTTCATATTTTGACAAACACTCAGACACCCTATCTCACCTCGACTGGTCCTAAAATACCTGGTTCTTTCTGAAACAGCGGCCGAAACGTAGGAATCAACACCCGTGCAGTTTGGTAGCACTGTGGATTTCAGTCGTCAACAAATGGCTTACGTTGGATTTGGCCTACCTGAAGAAACTCGTGGACACTCTTGCTCGCCGTATTTGGGGACGTTGCCAAAGCTAGAGCGCGGCGTTACACGGTATTAGCGTCATGTCTCCAGATGTGGTGAATCTTTTGTCCAGTGTGCTTCCTTGTTACATGGTTTTCTGTAGATACGAACCAGTCTACAAAACAGTAAGTAGAGTGCGATTATGATTATGTGTTATGTGTTGTACCGCTCTATCATTTAGTCGGGCACTGTCCGAGTTTTTATCGCCTTAGACTTGATTTTATTATCTATCTCTTCATATCTTCTGTAAATCTTTCCAACTATCTATCTCTGTTACATGAGTCATCCTCTCTACGCTGTTCTATGCATTCTGCGCCAAAATCCTTCCCTTTTACGCAAATTCTACTGTGTAGTTACTTATTCCTGGGCACTTTAGTTGTATAACCAACTCTTTATTATGTCTGCTAAGGATATTCCACACACTTTTTCCCTCACCTTCTTCTTGCAGTACCACATTGCGCTGTGCATCATTGTCTTGTCCATTCCTCATAACGCGTTGCAAGCGCTTTCACTTTCACTTCTATGTAGTTCTGTAACATAAGCATTCAATTCCAGAAACGTCAACGATTCCATGACAATATCTGATACAACTAAAATTCTTTTTCAAGCTTTTATTTTCATATAATTCTTCTTCTGTTGCACGTTCCCCGAGAATGATGTAACAAATCACTGATCATCGATCATATTTGCTTAGCTATGCTTAATCCAACACTGAGGTAAGTTAGGTGTCCGTTCCATTCAACAGGTAATCTTAGTCTTCCTTATTATCTTCCAGACGGCTACGTCGTTGGTTATCCGTATCGGTGGCATTTTATTTGCGTTCTAGATTTTTCTCTAGTTGTTTGGTTGCTGACTAGCGCAGACGCCGTTTTCTTGTGGCCAAGAAATAATTACTGTTGATGTTCATTCTATAACAACAAATTCCACTTGAACCCTACGAACTGTATCCCAGAAGGTGCATCTATATGTTACATCTGCTACATACTCCATTGCTGTGGCCAGCTGCGCTTCGTTTCAGGGTTGAGGATCCATGCTGCGAACAGCCCGATCGAGATGGTCCCATAGATTCTCTATTGGGTTTAAATCTGGGGAGTTTGGTGGCCAGGCGAGTACGGTAAAATTGTCGTAGTCCTCTTCGATCCACGCACGTACACTACAAGCTGTGTGATACGTTGCATTGTCCTAGTGGTATGCCGGCCGCTGTGGCCGAGCGGTTCTAGGCGTTCAGTCCGGAACCGCGCTACTGATACGGTCGCAGGTTCGAATCCTGCCTCGGGCATGGGTGTCTATGATGTCCTTAGGTTAGTTCAGTTTAAATAGTTCTAAGTCTAGTGGTATATGCCATGGTGCCTACGAAAAACAGTTTGCATGCAAGGTGGACGTGCTTCCCAAGGATAGATGCATACGTATGTTGATCCAGTGTGCCTTCCAGAATGACGATATCACCCAGAAAATGCCACTAAAACATTCCCGAGACCATAACACTCTCTCTTTCGGCCTGGACTCTTCCGATTATTGTTGCAGTGTGTCTACTTTCAGACGTTTCACTCTGTACTGGCCAACGGCCATCCGTCCCACGAAGCATAAACGTGATTCATCTGTAAAAAACCACTTGGCACCACTCGGTGGACGTCCAGTTGCTTTATTGACTTGAAAATTCCAGCCATCATCTCCGATGAACAGCAGTCAGCATGGGTGCGTGCATGAACCAGGTGCCAGCTGCAAAGGCCCACACGCTTCAACGTTCGCTGAACGGTCTTTGACTGCACACTGTTGGTAGCCCCTTAGTTCGTCTGGGCAGTCAGTTGCTTAACAGTTGCACGTCTATTCGTCCGTACACATCTTTTCAGTCGTATTTCACCCCTTTTATCGATGACTCCTGGTGCACTACATTTGCCTTAGCGCCGGTTTTGGATAGCGCCATTTTGCCATGCACGGTATACTTTTACTACAACGGCACGCACTGCTTGTGCTGCCACCTGCTGTCTGTAATGGTTATTGCACGTTGATGCAGAACGTAAGCAGTGGCCACAGTAATATGGTTGGATCGTGTAGTACACGTGAAAGGACATACAACTTAACAGTTGCGCAGGGCTTCCAGCTTTAGTTTTAAAATGTTTTTTTCTCCGCTTACAATACCTAGTAACATAGGTGTTTCTGGTCCTTTGCCAGTGAGTACGCCATTTTTCAGGTTTCGTTTGCTCTGTGTTCCAGAGCTGTACAACGAGTCGTTCTCTCTCTCTCTCTCTCTCTCTATCTCTCTATCTCTATCTTTCTCTCCTGTCGTTCAACTAAACTCTAATTAAAGATTTCAACTAGATCATCTTTCTTCTGCAACCATTATCTAATATTTATGCGACTGTTGACAGCTATATTAAAATGCGTAATACATGTTCCTTTCTCTTACAGGTAAGTACAGCGCACGAGGCGTCCGTGGAAGAAGTTGGTCTAAGAAGTTACTTCGCGTAGCCATCGGTCATGGTAAGTACATCAGTCGTTGTTCAACACACCTTCCAAAGAAAGTTCAGACGACAGCGAGCTCTATATCAAATTTCTGTAATCGCGTCCGCCCCTGGTAGCTGAGTGGTCAGCGCGACGGAATGTCATACCTAACAGCCCGGGTTCGATTCCCGGCTGGGTCGGAGATTTTCTCCGCTCAGGGACTGGGTGTAGTGTCGTCCTTATCATCATCATTTCATCCCCATCAACACGCAAGTCGCCGAAGTGGCGTCAACTCGAAAGACTTGCACCAGGCGAACGGTCTACCCGACGGGAGGTCCTAGCCACACGGCTATATATCTGTAATCGTCACGAAGTCTCCTGAGAGCAGCATTATGCATTCATAAAGTAAATAGTTTTTGTTCGCATGTGTTTCACCGAGTGCACCTCATAATTCCTGCATAGCCAGCAGAAGCGAAAAATTTAGTGAAGCCCAACAATAACCAGATTTATGAATTCTGTGGTCTCTTTGTAGCTGTCACGCTACTAATTTTCGTTTTACACAAGGCATTGCTTCTCAGCACAATGACGAATGTAAAAATGACGAATAACAGCACGGTTCTCTGTTTTGTGAGCGGACTGTGGAACTTTGTTCGGCTCCTCTAGCGGCGTAAGACGGTACTTGGTGTTTTCAGTGTGTAGCAGCAATGCAGATGTGTAGCTTCCTGTCTAATTAGTTATGCTAAATGCCGACATGTAAAAGCAAAGAATGTGACTACCTTCACTGGTCATTCCTAGAAAAATAAACCAAAGGCAATTTTTTTATAAACATCATTTAATAGCTCTTAAATATGTACAACAAACAGTGATTACACTAAGCAGTATGCAGACAGTGAGAGTACTGACCATACAAACCATGGTCTTCCGTATCAAGCCGCGTATCAATTTGTTTAGCCACCTTACCTGTGTGTAGGTCAGACTTTCCCTTGCAGATTTGTCAGCCACGTGGGTGACAAAAAATGGTTCAAATGGCTCTGAGCACTATGGGACTTAACATCTATGGTCATCAGTCCCCTAGAACTTAGAACTACTTAAACCTAACTAACCTAAGGACAGCACACAACACCCAGCCATCACGAGGCAGAGAAAACCCCTGACCCCGCCGGGAATCGAACCCGGGAACCCGGGTGTGGGAAGCGAGAACGCTACCGCACGACCACGAAATGCGGGCACGTGGGTGACGAATTGACTTACGTACGATTATTGTCTTTCGTTAGTATAAGAAAAGAAGCGGCGCGACTGCTGTGGGAAAAAATAAAGTACATCGAAAACTATTCAGTCTAAGCTATATCGAGCATACTCAGGTAAGAAACTTCCTGGAAGATTAAAACTGTGTGCTGGACCGAGACTCGAACTCGGGACCTTTGCCTTTCGCGGGCCAGTGCTCTACCAACTGAGCTACCCACGCACGACTCACACACGGTTTCACAGCTTCACTTCTGCCAGTACCTCGTCTCCTACCTTCCAAAGGTCCCGAGTCCGCTGCAGAGTGAAAATCTCGTTCTGGACACTCACGTAAGTTTTACTTGTGGGGGATAGGGGGAACGTGGCCATGGTTTCTAACAAAAGTTGCCGGAAAAACGATGTAGCTTAACAACTGTTTTTTGTATTCAAGAAAAAGAATTTAGATACTTTGTGCACTGAAGGTGTGCCTATAACAGTACAATGATCCGTAATATATACACACCACGTGCATATGAAGTGCGCTGGTTTCCCTCGTTGGCTGTTAATAGCGCTTCCAGCCCTGGCGGCTAGTATAAAAGCAACTTGCCCCTGTTTGGAGAGGCGGCAAAGATCAACAGGCCACAGGATTTCTAATAATGATTATGTATTCAGTACCCGACCGTGTAAGGTATCGAAAACTTTCCTGCTTGCAGGGAATCCTTGATCAGTATGGAGACTGAAGGACGTTGAGGAGACACGTCACAACTAATAATAAATGCATTTTTAACAGGAAAAAAATGATGCATTCAGGGGTTATAGGTTCACAATACTCAGAAAAGGGCATCTTCACTAACATTAAGCAGGACCAAAGAACAAACAGTACGTGAGTAGAAAACTTAGCTGAAATGTACAGAAACTACACAGTTCGATGCAAATTAACTTGAGCACAAAAACCGGTGCTGCGCTAGATGGTAATGTTGAAGGGTGTTTACTTAAACCAGAGAGAGAGAAAGCGAGAGAGAGAGAGAGAGAGAGAGTACTGAATCATAAGTTAATGATTCAGGTGACAAAGGGGAGGTCGCGACGGGATCTTACCGTATGGCCGGCGCCTTAAGCATCCGCGAGAAATGACAAGCGCGAGTTACAATGACTCACAGCTCGTATCTTTATCACACACTGTGTGGTATAGAAAAACATGCGCAAAGCGAATTTTACGAAAGGAGGCGAAAAGCGGACAGTTTCAAAATGTAAAAAAATGAATTGTGTAACTTTGTGTTTGGTCAAATGTTTGAGCGGAAGGAAGTAAGCTTCCCTATAAATTACACAGTACGTTTTTGTCCGAATTTTCGTAGGCAAACTAGAAATGGGGAATGGAAAAATGAGGCATCAAATTGACCACCATAAGGTCTAGTTGAGCACAAAAAAGGTTTAAATGCTTGCAAGTAATCGGGGTAATTAAGGAAACTTAATTTCTGATTGGAGACGAAACTGAAATATTTCACGAACAGCTTCTACTATGTAAACAAAAATCTTCTCTTCAAGGCCTAACAATTTTTGCGCGGAAATGTTACGTTGATGTGATATTTAGCTGTCAATAATGAAAATATTTTTTGAAACTTCCTGGCAGATTAAAACTGTGTGCCCGACCGAGACTCGAACTCGGGAACCGAGTCTCGGTCGGGCACACAGTTTTAATCTGCCAGGAAGTTTCATATCAGCGCACATTCCGCTGCAGAGTGAAAATCTCATTCTGGAAACTATTTTTTGTTTTGTGAATTGATTTGTCTAAAAAAATAAATAAAATAGTTTATAGAAACATTTGACGGGCCATTGAATGAGGCCCGACATCATATGTAACAAATGAGGTGCCAATTGAGAATTTAAGGTTTAGTGTTCAAGTGTAGATTACTGAACTTCCCTAAAATTTACGTTTGCAGAAGGAATAAAACGGGGCATTTCGTACTTAATTTGTTGTGTAAAATACTATTGGAGTTCTAATAATGATAGTTAACGAGTGCCTAACCTATAAATTGTGTCTTCCTTTGAGTAAAACGTGGAGTAGTAAAGCTTACGCTGGTTTGGTAGGAATGTAACGTTTTCCCCTAATTTGAATGAAACTTTCCACTTTAGTTGTGACCTTGTGTTATTGTAAACAAGCGTGGTTTCGGGAAAATGAGGTTCTCATCTTCAGGTGTACAAATTTAGTAGTCCGCTGCGATATGGTCGTATGCCGTGGACGCCAGACTGCACTGCGGTGCAGGCGGGCGTAGTACGTAGACTGTTAGAATTTTAAAGAGTACTAGAAGCTATTTGTCTAGTGGATTATGTAAACCATACATTCTCATTTGCTTTACATGATTTCGAGCAGCATTCAAACGTGCATCAAATGATTCTCTAATCTGTTTTATTCCCTACTTTTAGATACAGAAATCTTTCCGCAAATCATCTGACCTTTCTTCAATTTCTTTTTATTTCTGTGTGTTAATTAAACTTTATGAACACCCCTCGTACAACAAAAAAGTAACAACTGGTTAAGACCGGCTGCAAGTATTGTTAAGTACACTGTAAATGTTGTTTACAGTATCCGACTTTCAAGCGTGCGATTCATCACCTCCGTTTGGTGTCCGGTTTCGACAGTTGTGTATCAGCATTAACACTTGCACCTGGAGAGCGCAGCATACCGTAATATGCACGGCAGGCCGGGGCAGATAGGCAGGAGACGTTATCGGCGCGCCTGCCGGACCACGCCCCTGCCCCCTGCCCCCTGCCCCACGCTCCTGGGCCTTCCAGCCGCAGCGCGCAGAGACAGCGGCGCTCGGCCGGCACGTATCGGCGTGCCTCTGGCGGACGTATTATCCGCGGACGCGGGCAGCCAGGCCGGGTAATCCAGGTGGCGGCTGCGCGTGCCGATTAGCTCGCCATCAGTCAGCCGGCCGCGATACGCCGCCCGCCCGTGACAAATGGAGCCTCCGCTCGCAGCTCGCACTCGATAATGACCGCCGCTGCCGGATCGCTATCGCCGCTTTATGGGCGTGCCGCGCGGATTAGCGCGCCAGTCAAAACAGCCGCAGCGCCACCTCTGCCCGTATCGGCGCGGCCATCGCGCCGCCTCTTACTGCACACTCACCTCACCTCACCTCACCTCGCAGCCGTAGCTGTAGCTGTCACGGCGGCCGGCCCGAGCTGCGGTATTCCTCCTGCGGACCGGCTGCACTCGGCAGTCTGTTAGTGGTGCTCCGTGACGTCACTCGGTGAAACGTCGCCTGAAACTACAGTGCGGCCCTCTTTCTTGAAATGGAAACTGAGTTTATTTAAAAGTATCAAGACTTGCCTCCAATCCCGAGCGCTGAAGTTCAGTACAAATGTGAGTTATTTCTTAACACTTGGCTCTTCTGAGCTACTGCATTAAGGGTCCTAATTAAAAAAATCGCTTAGATTTTTTTTTACCATATGAAATCATCTTCCCCCATGAACCATGGACCTTGCCGTTGGTGGGGAGGCTTGCGTGCCTCAGCGATACAGATGGCCGTACCGTAGGTGCAACCACAACGGAGGGGTATCTGTTGAGAGGCCAGACAAACATGTGGTTCCTGAAGAGGGGCAGCAGCCTTTTCAGTAGTTGCAGGGGCAACAGTCTGGATGATTGACTGATCTGACCTTGTAACATTAACCAAAACGGCCTTGCTGTGCTGGTACTGCGAACGGCTGAAAGCAAGGGGAAACTACAGCCGTAATTTTTCCCGAGGACATGCAGCTTTACTGTATGATTAAATGATGATGGCGTCCTCTTGGGTAAAATATTCCGGAGGTAAAATAGTCCCCCATTCGGATCTCCGGGCGGGGACTACTCAAGAGGACGTCGTTATCAGGAGAAAGAAAACTGGCATTCTACGGATCGGAGAGTGGAATGTCAGATCCCTTAATCGGGCAGGTAGGTTAGAAAATTTAAAAAGGGAAATGGATAGGTTAAAGTTAGATATAGTGGGAATTAGTGAAGTTCGGTGGCAGGAGGAACAAGACATTTGGTCAGGTGATTACTGGGTTATAAATACAAAATCAAATAGGGGTAATGCAGGAGTAGGTTTAATAATGAATAAAAAAATAGGAGTGCGGGATAGCTACTACATACAGCATAGTGAACGCATTATTGTGACCAAGATAGACACAAAGCCCATGCCTACTACAGTAGTACAAGTTTATATGCCAACTAGCTCTGCAGATGATGAAGAAATTGATGAAATGTATGACGAGATAAAAGAAATTATTCAGGTAGTGAAGGGAGACGAAAATTTAATAGTCATGGATGACTGGAATTCGTCAGTAGGAAAAGGGAGAGAAGGAAACATAGTAGGTGAATATGGATTGGGGGGAAGAAATGAAAGAGGAAGCCGCCTTGTAGAATTTTGCACAGAGCATAACTTAATCATAGCTAACACTTGGTTCAAGAATCATAAAAGAAGGTTGTATACCTGGAAGAATCCTGGACATACTAATAGGTATCATATAGATTATATAATGGTAAGACAGAGATTTAGGAACCAGGTTTTAAATTGTAAGACATTTCCAGGGGCAGATGTGGATTCTGACCACAATCTATTGGCTATGAACTGCAGATTGAAACTGAAGAGACTGCAAAAAGGTGAGAATTTAAGGAGATGGGACCTGGATAAACTGAAAGAACCAGAGGTTGTAGAGAGTTTCAGGGAGAGCATAAGGGAACAATTGACAGGAATGGGGGAAAGAAATACAGCAGAAGAAGAATGGGTAGCTCTGAGGGATGAAGTAGTGAAGGCAGCAGAGGATCAAGTAGGTAAAAAGACGAGGGCTAATAGAAATCCTTGGGTAACAGAAGAAATATTGAATTTAATTGATGAAAGGAGAAAATATAAAAATGCAGTAAATGAAGCAGGCAAAAGGGAATACAAACGTCTCAAAAATGAGATCGACAGAAAGTGCAAAATGGCTAAGCAGGGATGGCTAGAGGACAAATGTAAGGATGTAGAGGCTTGTCTCACTAGGGTAAGATAGATACTGCCTACAGGAAAATTAAAGAGACCTTTGGAGAGAATAAAACCACTTGTATGAATATCAAGAGCTCAGATGGCAACCCAGTTCTAAGCAAAGAAGGGAAGGCAGAAAGGTGAAAGGAGTATATAGAGGGTTTATACAAGGGCGATGTACTTGAGGACAGTATAATGGAAATGGAAGAGGATGTAGATGAAGATGAAATGGGAGATAAGATACTGCGTGAAAAGTTTGACAGAGCACTGAAAGACCTGAGTCGAAACAAGGCCCCGGGAGTAGACAACATTCCATTAGAACTACTGATGGTCTTGGGAGAGCCAGTCCTGACAAAACTCTACCATCTGGTGAGCAAGATGTATGAGACAGGCGAAATACCCACAGACTTCAAGAAGAATATAATAATTCCAATACCAAAGAAAGCAGGTGTTGACAGATGTGAAAATTACCGAACTATCAGTTTAATAAGTCACAGCTGCAAAATACTAACGCGAATTCTTTACAGACGAATGGAAAAACTGGTAGAAGCCGACCTCGGGGAAGATCAGTTTGGATTCCGTAGAAATGTTGGAACACGTGAGGCAATACTAACCTTACGACTTATCTTAGAAGAAAGATTAAGAAAAGGCAAACCTACGTTTCTAGCATTTGTAGACTTAGAGAAAGCTTTTGACAACGTTAACTGGAATACTCTCTTTCAAATTCTGAAGGTGGCAGGGGTAAAATACAGGGAGCGAAAGGCTATTTACAATTTGTACAGAAACCAGATGGCAGTTATAAGAGTCGAGGGGCATGAAAGGGAAGCAGTGGTTGGGAAAGGAGTGAGACAGGGTTGTAGCCTCTCCCCGATGTTATTCAATCTGTATATTGAGCAAGCAGTAAAGGAGACAAAAGAAGAATTCGGAGTAGGTATTAAAATTCATGGAGAAGAAGTAAAAACTTTGAGGTTCGCCGATGACATTGTAATTCTGTCAGAGACAGCAAAGGACTTGGAAGAGCAGTTGAACGGAATGGACAGTGTCTTGAAAGGAGGATATAAGATGAACATCAACAAAAGCAAAACGAGGATAATGGAATGTAGTCAAATTAAATCGGGTGATGCTGAGGGGATTAGATTAGGAAATGAGACACTTAAAGTAATAAAGGAGTTTTGCTATTTAGGGAGTAAAATAACTGATGATGGTCGAAGTAGAGAGGATATAAAATGTAGACTGGCAATGGCAAGGAAATCATTTCTGAAGAAGAGAAATTTGTTAACATCGAGTATAGATTTAAGTGTCAGGAAGTCGTTTCTGAAAGTATTTGTATGGAGTATAGCCATGTATGGAAGTGAAACATGGACGATAAATAGTTTGGACAAGAAGAGAATAGAAGCTTTCGAAATGTGGTGCTACAGAAGAATGCTGAAGATAAGGTGGGTAGATCACGTAACTAATGAGGAAGTATTGAATAGGATTGGGGAGAAGAGAAGTTTGTGGCACAACTTGACTAGAAGAAGGGATCGGTTGGTAGGACATGTTCTGAGGCATCAAGGGATCACAAATTTAGCATTGGAGGGCAGCGTGGAGGGTAAAAATCGTAGAGGGAGACCAAGAGATGAATACACTAAGCAGATTCAGAAGGATGTAGGTTGCAGTAGGTACTGGGAGATGAAGCAGCTTACACAGGATAGAGTAGCATGGAGAGCTGCATCAAACCAGTCTCAGGACTGAAGACCACAACAACAACATATGAAATCATAACTACGGCTCCAGATTTATCATTTGACTGCAATAAAATGTCTACTGCTACGGCCACCTCTAAGGAAATGAGCACACTTTCATATCAGAAATAATTCAAAGCCAAGATCGCTTAAATACTGTTTACTGGATGACCGATTTCAACACACTGAAGGTGCCATCATCGGATCTGAATGTAGCTTAACATTTATTAACTATCTGGACATAACGATACATGAGGCAGACCAGCTGATATAAAATATTAGTCACAAAAATAAAAAGAATAAAAACTTCTCTCATGGTCATTCTTTTCCATCAGACCATGAGAGCAGTTGCTTTTTTATTTTTGTGACAATGATTTTATATCAGCTGGTCTGCCTCAAGTATCGTTACATCCAAATGGTTTATAAATGTTTAGCTACATTCAGATCCGATGATAGCACCTTCAGTATGTTGAAATCGGTTATCCAGTAAACAGTATTTAAGCGAACTTGGCTTTGAATTATTTCTACAACAGAGTGATCGTCACACTACACACTATGTGTTCATTGAAAAATTTCATATCAATTCATTCTGGAAAATAACTCAAGGACCACTGAATTAAAAGTACAATATGTATAGTGTATTTTCGGGCATTTAGATTCTTTAGCAGGAAACATCCATCAATAAGCCACAGATTAAAGCCTGTATACTGTCCGCACCGCATTGTATCATAAAGACAATGTGATGCGGACAGTATAAAGGCAATACCATAGAGACAATGTGATGCGGACAGTATACAGGCTTTAGTCTGTGGCTTGTTGATCGATATTTCCTGCTAAAGAATCTAAATGCCCTGAAATAAACTATACATATTGTGCTTTTAATTCCGTTGTCCGAGAGTTATTTTCCAGAATGAACAGATATTGTAGCATAGAAACAATGTAGCAGGGTAGCATTGCATAATTTCTTCCTTACAAATTTTCTTCAATAAATACTAAGTCTGACGTCACTTAAAAATGTTTTCACTACACTGAAGATACTCAATGAAAATCTATTCATCCGGAAAACTCTCTGCCGTTTGCAATATCAATTAGTGACAGGTGCACACACGCGCACACACAGTTGATGAGTGCCATGAAATTTTCCCTTCGTCCATCCTCACAGCTTCTGTGGCATCACGCAGCCGCGGCCGCGATCCATACACTCTTATCAAACCGCATGCTCGACACAAAATACGTGACTTACTGTTCTGCTGATGTACGTGCAAACATTTGTTGGGGGCCCTGCTACACTAAATAAGGGTCGCTCATACGACTTTGACTTGCGAGACAGGATTGAACTTCTCACTACTCTAAAGCCAATAATTAAAAGCACTGTAGCTGCCTAGTTTCAGAATGATTCTTAAATCAGACGACTGGACTGAGATATGCATACCACCAACAGTTCATAAAAACACATCCAGCTCACTCCTAGCAATTCTGCGGATAATGCCTATAACGACATAAAACGAATACAGTTTGAAGTGAATAGGGATAATGTCACTCAGAAACACTGAAGGCTATTCCTGTGGGCCCGGCTCTTTTTCACGTAATTTATCTCATTGATAGTCCGTATGCAGATTGGGGCACTCTTGTCAGGTTAAGGAGATGCTGTAAGCAATTCAGTGAACGGTATGGAGGACTGACAGTGATCAGGCTCCCTATTGGTTCTAACGTAGTTTTTTTGCTGTATTTTGGGGCGAAGGAATTGTTTTCATGGCGGAAACGCGTTTCCCTCATGGCCAGCTAACGCGGCTGTTGGGCGCTGTGGGCTCTGCTGGCATAGACAGCAACGCAGTCACTTTATGGCGGGCAGTTTAGGGAATGGAAGGGGTGAGTTAAGGTAAGCTGGCTGACATGTGAAGTCTCTCCGTTACCAATTTCCCCTGCTGTTGGAATAGTGGCGGATGGGGTAGGCTGATGTTCTGCAGGGACCTGGTTTTCTTCCACGAAAAGAGAAACGATGATTTGATTGGCGAGCTGACTGTGGTCTCGAAGGGTGTACCGCAATGCTCGTATTCAGTATCGCGATTCAGGGAGGGTTGGTCGGAGAGGATCTGTCGGTCTGTTGGAGGGGGCAGTAGCAAACATTTAAAAATACGCTAGTGACGAAAAACACTGTTCACACCAGCTGTTGGTGAATTGTGCTTTTTGAAGCAGCTCCACATGAAGCATATGGTTTTGGAAGGAACTCAAGGTTACAGAAAGGAGATCCCCATTTTGTTTGTTGTGAGAAGGGGACGTGGGTCATGAAGAGGAGTTGTGATCAGACTGCTAGAACTGCAAGTGTTTTGTGGCAGCCACAAAGTCCACCGTACACTCGGTGCTAGGTGCAAAGCATCTCTGTTCGATTTTCAGTTCGCCTCTGCAGACAGCAACAGTCGTAGCTCGACATACATACGCATTAGGGTTTAGTTGGCCGTTTAGAATACACTATGTGATCGAAAGTGTCCGGACACCCCCCAAAAAAATACGTTTTTCATATTATGTGCATTGTGCTGCCACCTACTGCCAGATTCTCCATATCAGCGACCTCAGTAATCATTCGACGTCGTGAGAGAGCACCATGAGTGGTCCGCGGAACTCACGGACTTCGAACGTGGTCGGGTGATTGGGAGTCACTTGCGTCATACGTCTGTACGCGAAATTTCCGCACTCCTAGACATCCCTAGGTCCACTGTTTCCGATGTTATAGTGAAGTGGAAACGTGAAGAGACACGTACAGCACAAAAGCGTACAGGCCGACCTCGTCTGTTGTCTGACAGAGACCGCCGACAGTTGAAGAGCGTCGTAATGTGTAATCGGCAGACATCTATCCAGACTATCACACAGGAATTCCATACTGCATCAGGATCCACTGCAAGTACTATGACAGTTAGACGGGAGGTGAGAAAACTTCATGGTCGAGCGGCTGCTCATAAGCCACACATCACGCCGGTAAATGCCAAACGACGCCTTGTTTGGTGAAAGGAGCGTAAACATTGGACGATTGAACAGTGGAAAAACGTTGTATGGAGTGACGAATCACGGTACACAATGTGGCTATCCGATGGCAGGGTGTGGATATGGTGAATGCTCGGTGTACGTCATCTGCCAGAGTGTGTAGTGCCAACAGTAAAATTCGGAGGCGGTGGTGTTATGGTGTGGACACGTTTTTCATGGAGGGAGCTTGTACATGTTGATGTTTTGCGTGGCACTATCACAGCATAGGCCTACATTGATGTTTTAAGCAACTTCTTGCTACCGAATTTTGAAGAGCAGTTCGGGGATGGCGATTCCATCTTTCATCTGGATCGAGCACCTGTTCATAATGCACCGCTTGTGGCGGAGTGGTTACACTATAATAACATCCCTGTAATGGACTGGCCTGCACAGGGTCCTGGCCTGAATCCTATAGAACCCCTTCGGGATGTTTTGGAACGCCGACTTCGTGCCAGGGCTCACCGACCGACATCGATACCTCTCCTCAGTGCATCACTCCCTGAAGAATGGGCTGCCATTCCCCAAGAAACCTTTCAGCACCTGATTGAACGTATGTATGCCTGCGAGAGTGGAAGCTATCATCAAGACTAAATGTGGGCCAACACCATATTGAATTCCAGCATTACCGATGACGCCACGCACTTGTAAGTCATTTTCAGCCAGATGTCCGGATACTTTTGATCACATAGTGTATGTGCCACTCCGGGGAATAATGGTCAGACTGCGTTATCCATATTTTAACTGGGAACAGTAGTGTAGGACTCCATCCCTTCCCTACATTGTCAGCTGCAATGTACCGATTTCCATCTTCATTCTAATTAAGAATAATTATGTTGGCTCAGTGTATTTCGTACTTACGTTTTTCTAATAATAAATCTGTGCAGTCATCTATGTAATTACGTTCAACACACACACATCAAAAAAAAGTTTTGCATCATCTCGGTTCCAAGAATTCCGGAACCTGTACAGAAAATTGGAATAGAGATCAACATAAACACCATTTCCGCCCTTATTATTGCTCATGAAAACCACACATTGCATGTTGTACCACCATACAGCGAGACCTTCAGAGGTGGTGGTCCAGACTGCTGTGCACACCGGTACCTCTAATACCCAGTAGCACGTCCTCTTTGATTGATGAATTCCTATATTCGCCGTGGCATACTATTCACAAGTTCATCAAGGCGCTGTTGGTCCAGATTGTCCCACTCCTCAACGACGATTCGTCGTAGATACCTCAGAGTGGTTGGTGGGTCACGTCGTCCAGAAACAGCCCTTTTCAGTTCATCCCAGGCATGTTCGATAGGGTTCATGTCTGGAGAATATGCTGGCTACTCTAGTCGAGTGACGTCGTTATCCTGAAGGAAGTCATTCACAAGATGTGCAAGATGGGGGCGCAAATTGTCGTCCACGAAGACGAATGCCTCGCCAATACACTGCTGATATGGTTGCGATATCGGTCGGAGGATGGCATTCACATGTCGTACAGTCGTTACGGCACCTTCCATCACCACCAGCGGCGTACGTCGACCCCACATAACGCCACCCCAAGGCAGCAGGGAACCTCCACCTGGCTGCACTCGCTAGATAGTGTGTCTAAGGCGTTCAGCCTGACCGGGTTGTCTACAGACACGTCTCCGACGATTATCTAATTGAAGGCATAGGCGACACTCATCGGTGAAGTGAACGTGATGCCCCTGAGTGGTCCATCCGGCATGTTGTTGGGTCCATGTGTACCGCGCTGCATGCTGTCGTCGTCGCAAAGATGGACCTCGCCATGGACGTCGGGAGTGAAGTTGCGCATCATGCAGCCTATTGCGCACAGTCGTAACACGATGTGCTGTGGCTGTACGAAAACCATTATTAAACATGGTGGCGTTGCTGTCAGGGTTCCCCCGAACCATAATCCGTAGGTAGCAGTCATCCACTGCAGTAGTAGCCTTTGGGAGGCCTGAGCGAGGTATGTCTCTCTGTATCTCCTTCATGTCCGAACAACATCGCTTTGGTTCACTCCGAGACTCCTGGACACTTCCTTTGTTGAGAGCCCTTCTTGTCACGAAGTAATAATCCGGCATTCACCGTCTAGGCATGGTTGAAATACAAACAACACGAGCCGTGTACCTCCTTCCTAGTGGAATGACTGGGACGGATCGGCTGTCGGACCCCCTCCGTCTAACAGGCGCTGCTCATGCGTGGTTGTTTACGTCTTTGGGCGGGTTTAGTGGCATTTCTGAACAGTCAAAGGGACTGTGTGGCTCTGAGCACTATGGGACTCAACATCTTAGGTCATCAGTCCCCTAGAACTTAGAACTACTTAAACCTAACTAACCTAAGGACATCACACACACCCATGCCCGAGGCAGGATTCGAACCTGCGACCGTAGCAGTCCCGCGGTTCCGGACTGCAGCGCCATAACCGCTAGACCACCGCTAAAGGGACTGTGTCTGTGGTACAATACCGACAGGCAACTTCTATCTTCAGGAGTTCTGGGACCCAGGGTGATGCAAAACTTTTTATGATGTGTGTATTTAATTTCAGTAGAAATTAGAGCCTACAATTCTTTTTAAAGAACTTTACTTGGGAGATAGTTGAAGTAGTGGAGAATCTATTAAATTACGTTCACTTCTGTTTCATCATTAGGGCCAAAATATTAATTAGATGAATTCAGATCTCCATTGTGCACAGTTCTACAGTGGTGTTGCTCAAGGGTGATGCAGTCATTTAGAGTACTGCCTGAAGTTTGAAGTAAGGAGCGGTATCCCACATTACCAGAATAGACTCACACCATGTATGTTTTGTAACCCCACACTCAAATTTCCTAGGAAACAAACGGATTTTATTGGCTTTGATTAAACCTTGTCGAGCCCATCTCCTTGAA
This sequence comes from Schistocerca nitens, assembly GCF_023898315.1. Taxonomy (NCBI): domain Eukaryota; kingdom Metazoa; phylum Arthropoda; class Insecta; order Orthoptera; family Acrididae; genus Schistocerca; species Schistocerca nitens. The sequence continues at coordinate 375,349,430 of NC_064619.1, forward strand.
CGCCACATCTAAAGCGTCTGCCTGCTTAGTATGTGTGCACACCGGAAAAGTATTAAACAAAATTCCACGCCCCATATGAAACGCACTTCTGATTCTTATAGCTTTTACGTATTTGAAAATTATCTTCCATGATCGCGAAGAAGCATTAACTCCGCACTAGAAGAAGTTAAACACTATAAAACATCGGCTTGGAAGTAGATGGCACAAGATTTCGTGAAGACCATTCACTAACTCTTCAATTTCGCAAGCCGCATACGGCTCCACCAATTTATTTAACATTTAGCCCTCTCAGCTTACCTGACTCGGGAGCAGACTGCAGATATTTTCATAGGCAAGTTCCTGCTTCCACTAACATCGCTCTCCTGTACAGTGCTGCTTCCTACCAGTGCTTTCTTAGCTTTCAAATGGGTTCTGAAAAACATCTATAGTTGTGGGAAGTCACATGACCTTAAGCCAATTTCTCCGTGGTGAATAAAATTATCATCCTCCTGAACGCCGTAAGTCGGCTTTGGCGTACAGAACAGTAAAGGACGCATCGCATCAACATAGCAAGGAAGAGATATGTTACAGTCATTATTAGCATTCAGGAGCCGTAGTTTGTCGTCCATAGCTGGCCGCGGTGGCCGAGCGGTTCTAGGCGCTTCAGTCCGGAACCGCGCGACTGCTACGGTCGCAGGTTCGAATGCTGCCTCGGGCATGGATGTGTGATGTCCTTAGGTTAGTTAGGTTTAAGTAGTTTTACGTTCTAGGGGACTGATGAACTCAGATGTTGAATCCAATAGTGCTCAGAGCCATTTGAACCGTTTTTTTCCTTCTTTTTTTTGGGTCAATAAGCCATGTCGCGACAGTCCGCCTATTGGAGCTATTGCTGTGAATGATCCAGAAGCGAGGAGCTGTAGGCCATCTGCCTTCTGCTGACTATTCGGAATACATAAATATACTGGACATTCCCTGAATAAATGTCCTCTTCTACATAAAGTTTAAATAAAAGAAATGATGTTATAACGCTATCTGACTGCGATTTTACAATGAATACAGCGTATCTAAGGATAGGTACAACGTTGCGGTAGATTAATAGCGGACATAAACGAACATTGGAACGAATGTTATGATCTTACTGCCGGCCGCGGTGGTCTAGCGGTTCTAGGCGCTCAGTCCGGAACCGCGGGACTGCTACGGTCGCAGGTTCGAATCCTGCCTCGGGCATGGATGTGTGTGATGTCCTTAGGTTAGTTAGGTTTAAGTAGTTATAAGTTCTAGGGGACTGATGACCTTAGATGTTAAGTCCCATAGTGCTCAGAGCCATTTGAACCATTTTTTTACGATCTTACTAACATGTAACAAGTTCGTAATCTAGCTCCAAGGATGTATAAGTAACCAAAGTTGTACACATGTCACGTGCAATGAGCATACATGGCTCAGTCTCTTAATGTAACGTTTTCTATTTAGAAAACTAAACACAAGCAACAGTCACGTTGTACGTAAGATGAGGTACCGGCAGTTCTCTCTTACCTGAAGCGTACCGCTTGCTGGATTAATTCGAGAATAATATACAGTGGTTATAATAGTGGCTCACTCAGATTACTATGCCTACTGAATGCAGAAAATCTGTAAAGTTATGTGTGGTAGCTCGATGCTGGTTGAAAAAGTTCATACACTATCGTGAAATTAATAGAAGCTTTTAAAAGTGACAATGGATTGGGAATAAACCTTATAAACTTTGATTGAAGTCATTATTATTTCATCTCAACCATAAACATTGCTGTAATAATCATACAATCGAACCTGTGTGGAATATGTTTATAATACTTTGAGGTGACAAAAGTCATGGGGTACCTCCTGATATCATGTTACTCAGTGCCGCAGCCCGACGCGACTGGGCTCAACAAGTCGTTGGAAGTACCCTGCAGAAATGTTGAGCCATGCTGCCTATAAAGCCGTCCATAATTGCAAAAGTGTAATATCTCTGTTATGTTCCCAAAGTGTTCGGCGGATGCCCAAATCATTCGCTTGAATTACCCTGAATGTTACCAAAAACCCGGTGACGTGAAGAACTACCTTCCATAAAAATTCCCTCGTTGTTTGGGAACATGAAGTTCATGAATGGCTGCAAATGGTACCCAGATAGCCGAACATAACCAATTGCAGTCAATGTTCGGATCAGTTGGACCAAGTGATCCAGTCCATTCGAAGTCAATGCAGCCCACACCATTATGGAGCTACCTCCAGTTTGCACAGCGCCTTGTTGACAACTTCGGTCCACCGCGCGGTCTATGGGCACCTTGTCACGGTTCGCGTGGTTCTCCCGTCGAAGGTTGAAGTCCTCCCTCGGGCATTGGTGTGTGTGTTGCCCTTAGAGTAAGTTAGTTTATGTTAGATTAAGTAATGTGTAAGCATAGGGACTGATGACCAGAGCAGTTTGGTCCCGTAAAATCTTACTACAAATTTCCAATTTGCAACTTCTGTCCATGGTTTCGCGGAGTCTGGGCCACAGTTGAACCTTACAATGAGCTCTTACCAATTGAAACTGGGACTCATCTCGCGAGGCCACCTTTGTCCTGTTGTCTAGGATCCAACCGATATTGTCACGAGCCCGGGAGAGGCGCTGCGGGCGATGTTGCGCCGTTAGCAAAGACGCTGGCGACGGTCGTCTGCTGCCATAGCCCATTGACTCCAAATTTCGCCGCACTGTCGCGACGGATACGTGCGCCGTACTCCCTACACTGTGCTGTTATTTCATGCGATGTTGCTTGTATGTTAGTACTAACTAGTCTACGAAAACGCCGCTGCTCTCGGTCGTTAAGTGAAGGCCGTCGGTCACTGCCTTGTCCGTGGTGAGAGGTAATGCCTGAAGTATGGTATTATCGGCACATTCCTGATCCTGTGGTTCTTGGAGTATTGAATTCCCTAACGATTTCAGAAATGAAATGTCCCTTGCGTCTAGCTCCAACTACCATTCTGCGTTCATAGTGTGTTAACGCCCGTCATGCGGTCATAACCACTTCGGATTCCTTGTCACATGAGTCACCCGAGACAGCTCCGCCAACATACTGCCATTTCATATTTTGTATGCGGGAATACCGCCATCTCAGTGTAGATCACAACTAAAGATTGAACTGAGCAACAAGAATTCCATGTACATTAGATAATCCTGAGAACTTCTTGCTACTTGAGGGTGTGGTGAATTCAGCGGCTCTTATGTTCGTATTGACTACTGTAGGCCTGATTCTGAACCATGACTCGAAAACTGAGCACCTCGCCGAATAACTAACGTTAAATTTGAACACAAGTAATTGCATGATGTTGCAATGCTGCAGATAATGTTACGCCAAGGTGTGCGTTGCGAGCTAAAATCTCACCAAACGTTTGTAACAGTGACTTACAGAATAATGAACACAAAGCGTTTTCAAAACGACCCAACATATTACTCATCGACCGCAACGCTCCTGCACTTCGAAATTCTCCTGCAGGAAGACCCACACAGAGTTGCTTTCGCCATTTAAACAGCCAGTTCCCAGCACGTCATGCCCGCCTCAAATCGGCTAGCGTTACTCCTTACCAAAGTGTTTCATGTGAGATAATCCATTTTAGTTGGTCAATGACTGTGAAGTTTTCAATGATCGAATGCTCGGTACAGAATCAATTCTTCAGGCTGTCTTCGATTTAGCATTCGCGGAAGAAAGATCAGTTCCGAAAGTTGCGATAGTGAGAGGCAAGCTTTGCCTCGGAGCGAGCACTGGCCGCTGCCTGGGGCGCGCAGCCCCGCGCGGCGCCAGAGCCGCCGCTTCCACTGCCGCCGGCCCTGACGGATCGGCGTCCTCCGCGGCCGGACAATGGCCGCGTGTTCGCGCCGTAGTAATCCGCGCCCGTAAATATTAACTCGCCGGAACGAATCCAAACAGCGCCGACCGGCGCCGATGTCTGCTCAAACAGCAGCTTAGCGCCACCCAACTACACAGCTCCCAATGCCGGATCGCCTCTCTGTTTCTGCCGCCTTATCGGCGGCAAATGAAAGCATTTCAGCAATCGTATCTCCGCGTAAGCGCTCAACTCTCGCTAAAGCGAAATATTATGAAATTCGGATAAGACTGGTTGCATTTACGCGTTCGACGCATGTATCTGTGAGCACCGCGTTGTTACTCGCTACAGCTAAATCTCCTTATCGGTAACTCGCTAGTGCGAGATGCAGTCGTGAATCTCAAACGAGAGTATCTGGTTCCACATTATAATAGACCTGATACTTATTTTATAGTACAGAACAAGATACATGTAAGAAAGCCACCACCCGATTCAGTAACATTTCTCGTACAAAATTAATTTACGATTTTCATTTATGTTCTAGCAGGTGTTAAAGTACAAATTGTTTATATAAGAATGTAAAAATATGTAATGAAGAGTGGATTTGGATGCAGGACGTAGTACAAATAATTGTCAGTCATATTTTGAAATCTTAAAAAAATTAATAAAATCAATTCTTTTTATTATTTTTTTACAGTTATTGGTAATTACTTCTAGCATTAATTCTGCCAGCTATAATGGCAAACTCAAAACTATAAATTATACTCAGACATAATTTTTTAGTAGTGTCTTATAGTATGTATAGTTGTGTATATCCTTACTTTTTTGCTTTTGGCAGGAGGCAGTTAGTTGTGTGACGAATTTTGTAGGAAGCTCTTGTTGTGTCAATGCCGGCATATTTCATCGAAAGACTTATGTGATTTCAAGTTGTATGTTGTGGGTTGTTCTTAAAAAGATATTATTAGAAATGGAGGAAAGTGTCGCAAAATATCATGTAAGAATTTCTTCCAAATACGTCGCCGCAAAAAAAAATCCTACACCGGGAAGGCGACGTCGATTTTGATCCGACGACGACATATGCCACCTGGGGCGTAGTAGATGTACTGATAATGGTTTCAACGTTGTCCACCAACAGACAGCATAGTGGCATAGCTATCTGAGCGTTATTCCTTTATTAGGGAATGTTCATAGCCGGACGGCTCAATGTTTTGCGAACGTATGAAGCAAGCAGGCAACCATACCACGGAGACGCACTTGTGCTTCCTACAGCCCACTGAGCGACTTTTCAAGGGCTCAAATTGTGGCCTTCCGAGTGGGGGGATGGTCCTTTCGGAGAACTGCCACACTTGCCCACGCGCTGCGTCAGTATTGGTATCAGTGGGCACGTCAACGTTCTCACACCTGTTGCGAAGTTTCTGAACGTCCATGCAGCACAGACGCCAGCCAAGACTGTCTTATTGTAAGGGCAGCAGTGGCAGATCGCACAGCACAGATAAGAGGGCTTGTGAGCCCAGATGCGTCAACACCTCTAGCCCGTCTCCCACTCGCGCCGCCGCATCGGCGTGCGCGGCCCGACTGGTGTCGCCAGAGGACCACTTGGAAGATGGAAAGGCGTGCCGTGGTCTTCAGCGTCGAAAGCAGATTCTGCCTGTATGCAAGTGATGGCCGTTTGATCGTACGACGTAGACCTGGTGAGCGCTGTCTCGTAGAGTGCATTCGTCCGAGACACACTGGGACCACCCCAGGCCTCATGGACTGGAGTGGGATAAGCTACGACTTTGGTTCACCTTTGGTGTTTCTGGAAGGGACATTAAGTAGCGCTCGGTACGTGCCGAATGTTGTTAGACCCGTTCTTTTGCCGTTCTTGCAAGAGGAAAGGAATTTGTTATTCCAACAGGATAATGCTCGCCCATGAAACTCAACGTGCTCTGCAAGACGTGCAACAGCTTCCTCGGCCCGCACGATCTCCGGACGTGTCTCCAATCGAGAACGTGTGGGATATGATGGGACTAGAAGTGGCTCGTACGACTCGTCACCCAACAATTCTTACAGAACTGCGTGAGCAGGTCGAGCTGGCGTGGCACAACGTATCCCACGACAGCATTCGCGATCTGTTCGATCTACTGGATGCCGGAGTCAGTGCCTGCATTGCCGCCCGTGCGGGCTACGCCATGTAGTGGGGGTGTTTAACATGTGTCGGTACCTGGTACCTCAGAGACGCTTTTGATATTGATCTGTAAATGTAATCACTTCACATATTCCATAAGCACTGTTGCAACAATAAGTCTTGAGTGGACTGGAAACCTCTAAAAGAATGTACTAATTTCTTCCGGCAGTTATATTACTGCATATAAAAAAAACACGACCCTGGAATTTTATTCTAATGCAGGAATTATTATGCCTCGAGACGTACTGGGTCAGCAAGGAATATTTAATAAACCACAAAGAAGAGAGAAAGATCACAAGAAAACAATTTCACCGTTTTTGAGACTGTTTTTAGCAAGAAAACATCGATGCACTACTCTTTTGTATTCCCGGGGTATTGGGAATTATTTGAACAAACCACGCTTCTGTTCCAGTGAGATCTGCTGAACATTGTTAAGTATTGTTATTTTTATGCTAGTACAAAACAGTGGGTTGGTTGATTTGGGTGAGGGGACCACACAGCGTGGTCATCGGTTCCATCAAATTAGCGAAAGATGGGAAGGAAGCAGGCCGTGCCCTTTCACAGGAACCATCCCCGCATTTCAAAAATGGCTCTGAGCACTATGGGACTCAACTGCTGAGGTCATTAGTCCCCTAGAACTTAGAACTAGTTAAACCTAACTAACCTAAGGACATCACAAACATCCATGCCCGAGGCAGGATTCGAACCTGCGACCGTAGCGGTCTTGCGGTTCCAGACTGCAGCGCCTTTAACCGCACGGCCACTTCGGCCGGCCCATCCCCGCATTTGCCTGAAGCGATTTAGGGAAATCACGGAATACCTAAATCAGGATGGCCGGACACGGATTTGAACCGTCGTCCTCTCGAATGTGAGTCCAGTCTCTTAACCACTGCGCTACCTCGCTCGGTACAAAACGGTGGGTTAGAATATGTGAGAGGCAACAAGGTGACTTTTTTGTGCTGATTTTATTAGATATTTTTCCGTCGTAAGACCGTGTGTAAAATCACAAACGTGGAAGAAACAAGCTACTTTTTCATCTTGAATTTTTCCTGTTCCTCATATACATTTTCTGACAGCAAATCACTCACTCTCTGTCTCGGTGTTTATTCTAATGAATATACTCTTACCGTGAGATGTCCGTCAATGTTGTTGTTGTTGTGGTCTTCAGTCCTGAGGCTGGTTTGATGCAGCTCTCCATGCTACTCTATCCTGTGCAAGCTGCTTCATCTCCCAGTACCTACTGCAACCTACATCCTTCTGAATCTGCTTGGTGTATTCATCTCTTGGTCTCCCTCTACGATTTTTACCCTCCACGCTGCGCTCCAATACTAAATTGGTGAACCCTTGATGCCTCAGAACATGTCCTACCAACCGATCCCTTCTTCTAGTCAAGTTGTGGCACAAACTTCTCTTCTCCCCAATCCTATTCAACACCTCCTCGTTAGTTATGTGATCTACCCATCTAATCTTCAGCATTCTTCTGTAGCACCACATTTCGAAAGCTTCTATTCTTTTCTTGTCCAAACTATTTATCGTCCATGTTTCACTTCCATACATGGCTACACTCCATACAAATACTTTCAGAAACGACTTCCTGACACTTAAATCTATACTCGATGTTAACAAATTTCTCTTCTTCAGAAACGCTTTCCTTCCCATTGCCAGTCTACATTTTATATCCTATTTACTTCGACCATCATCAGTTATTTTGCTCCCCAAATAGCAAAACTCCTTTACTACTTTAAGTGTCTCATTTCCTAATCTAATACCCTCAACATCACCCGACTTAATTCGACAACATTCCATTATCCTCGTTTTGCTTTTGTTGATGTTCATCTTATATCCTCCTTTCAAGACACTATCCATTCCGTTCAACTGCTCTTCCAAGTCCTTTGCTGTCTCTGACAGAATTACAATGTCATCGTCGAACCTCAAAGTTTTTATTTCTTCTCCATGGATTTTAATACCTACTCCGAATTTTTCTTTTGTTTCCTTTACTGCTTGCTCAATATAGAGATTGAATAACATCGGGGAGAGGCTATAACCCATTCTCACTCCCTTCCCAACCACTGCTTCCCTTTCATGCCCCTCAACTCTTATAACTGCCATTTGGTTTCTATACAAATTGTAAATAGCCTTTCGCTCCCTATATTTTACCCCTGCCACCTTCAGAATTTGGAAGAGAGTATTCCAGTCAACATTGTCAAAAGCTTTCTCTAAGTCTACAAATGCTAGAAACGTAGGTTTGCCTTTCCTTAATCTAGCTTCTAAGATAAGTCGTAAGGTCAGTATTGCCTCACGTGTTCCAATATTTCTACGGAATCCAAACCGATCTTCCCCAAGGTCGGCTTCTACCAGTTTTTCCATTCGTCTGTAAAGAATTCGTGTTAGTATTTTGCAGCCGTGACTTATTAAACTGATAGTTCGGTAATTTTCACGTCTGTCAACACCTGCTTTCTTTGGGATTGGAATTATTATATTCTTCTTGAAGTCTGAGCGAATTTCGCTTGTCTCATACATCTTGCTCACCAGATGGTAGAGTTTTGTGAGGACTGGCTCTCCAAAGGCCGTCAGTAGTTCTAATGGAATGTTGTCTACTCCCGGGGCCTTGTTTCGACTTAGGTCTTTCAGTGCTCTGTCAGACTCTTCACGCAGTATCATATCTCCCATTTCATCTTCATCTACATCCTCTTCCATTTCCATAATATTGTCCTCAAGTACATCGCCCTTGTATAGACCCTCTATATACTCCTTCCACCTTTCTGCTTTCCCTTCTTTGCTTAGAACTGGGTTTCCATCTGAGCTCTTGATATTCATACAAGTGGTTCTCTTTTCTCCAAAGGTCTCTTTAATTTTCCTGTAGGCAGTATTAAATTATTTGCATAACGTCATTTCAGAGGAGTTCCGTACCGGGTTAACAGTCGCACTTCTCTCCATGAACTTTACATGGTTGCAGAAGTTTTCTTGTGTTTTCAAATCAGGTAAATGTGTTTGGGCTAAGATCGATTCGTCTGCGAGAACAGTGCTAAGACAGAATGCAAGGGAGGCGTTAAGAGAAGGTACAGGGTAGCAGCTCGTCGTCATCGTTCTAAAGTGTACGGGATACATCTACATCTATACTCAGTAAGCCACCTTACGGTGTGTGCTGGAGTGTAGTTCTGATGCAGTTGTCATTTACAACTTTCTTGTTCAATTCGTGAACCCTGAAAACTTTTATGAGTTCTAATTTCTCTGAGTATTTCTTCGCAATCATTTCGTGACTTGTATATAGGAGGAAGTAATATATAGCCTGAGTTCTTGGAATTTTGTCTGTAATCCCCTGCACGACGCACAACTCTTCCCTCTTAGTTCCTCTGCAAAGGTCTTTGCATAGTCTATACAGGGTGTTACAAAAAGGTACGGCCAAACTTTCAGGAAACATTCCTCACACACAAAGAAAGAAAATATGTTATGTGGACATGTGTCCGGAAACGCTTACTTTCCATGTTAGAGCTCATTTTATTACTTCTCTTCAAATCACATTAATCATGGACTGGAAACAACACAGCGACAGAACGTACCAGCGTGACTTCAAACACTTTGTTACAGGAAATGTTCAGAATGTCCTCCGTTAGCGAGGATACATGCATCCACCCTCCGTCGCATTGAATTCCTGATGCGCTGATGCAGCCCTGGAGAATGGCGTATTGTATCACAGCCGTCCACAATACGAGCACGAAGAGTCTCTACATTTGGTACCGGGGTTGCGTAGACAAGAGCTTTCAAATGCCCCCATAAATGAAAGTCAAGAGGGTTGAGGTCAGGAGAGCGTGGAGGCCATGGAATTGGTCCGCCTCTACAAATCCATCGGTCACCGAATCTGTTGTTGAGAAGCGTACGAACACTTCGACTGGAATGTGCAGGAACTCCATCGTGCATGAACCGCATGTTGTGTCGTACTTTTAAAGGCACATGTTCTAGCAGCACAGGTGGAGTATCCCGTATGAAATCATGATAAAGTGCTCCATTGAGCATCTAAACTAAAATGAGCTCTAACATGGAAATTAAGCGTTTCTAGACGCATGTCCACATAACATCTTTTCTTTATTTGTGTGTGAGGAATGTTTCCTGAAAGTTTGGCAGTACCATTTTGTAACACCCTGTATAGAACCGAATAAGTATCTCGTCAGCTACAGATGCCTCTATATGAATGCGTGGTGCCTGTTCTTCCGGAGATGTCCGCAAAAAGAGACCCAACGCATTCATATCGTCGATAAGCCTAGCTGGACAATGGATCCACTTTCTTCAGTGCGGCGGATCCACAGATAAGTGCGACCTCCCGTGGAATCTCAGAGTAACGAACGAGAGTGCAATGGACATGGAGTGCGGATAGATGGCGTTCAGTGGGAATGTGGATCGGACGTGAGGCTTAGCGAGATAGTCCGCGCAGTTGCCATAACGCTGTGTCCCGGATGGCGCAGTAGTTAATACACCTGCCTAGTAAGCGGGAGATCCCAACGTCGTATTTCTGTTCGGTACACATTTTTCCTCTTTTCCATTGATTTCACGTATGTCCTGCTGCTGCTGACAGCAGTGATCCCCCTCAGTTCACAGATGCCTTTGCCATGATTTGAACTGGTTTTCGTTTCCACGAGCCTTGTCCCATTATCTCCCATTTCGGCATTTGTGTACAGTACATCGCTTCCCACGCCCGGGTTCCCGGGTTCGATTCCCGGCGGGGTCAGGGATTTTCTCTGCCTCGTGATGGCTGGGTGTTGTGTGCTGTCCTTAGGTTAGTTAGGTTTAAGTAGTTCTAAGTTCTAGGGGACTTATGACCACAGCAGTTGAGTCCCATAGTGCTCAGAGCCATTTGAACCATTTTTGTACAGTACAAGTTTAAATAGCACAGTGGTGGTGAAGTAAACCGGCCACGGGGCTTCTTCGAGTAGCCATTTATTTCAAATGACGTAGAAAATCGCTCTCAACTAGCTGGGTACTGGAACCCCTATCTCTGCGTTTCATAGCACAGCCAACAATACTGCAAGCCAACAGTTTTAAGACATATTTTCAGTGGTTCGAATTACGTGGCGTGGTTTTCCAAGGGAAACAATCAGTCCTTAAATTGTTTGCAAAAAGGCTCTACCTGTAATCAGCTAGAAAAACAAACAGCTTTTTGGTTAGAGTACATAGGAAACAGAAAGTAAGAAGGCCACCTGAGCAACTGGTAATGACTCTTCCCTTAAGAATCGGCTTCATTGGCACACCCGCCCGGATAGCTATGCGTCATAAAGCGGCTTCTGTGATGGGAAGGTGTTCCGCCCCCGAATCGAATCCAGAGGTCAGTGTGGCTGCAGCCTGAATGTGGTTTTTAATCGGTTGCCTGCATCCAACTAGGTGAGTACCGCGCATCACTTACACGATTCGCAGACATTTATAAAACTTTCGCACACTTTCACACAAATAATCCTACACGCAGATGTGTTGTGTGCACATACTCCGTCCCAGGAGGGGGTAGCGAGGTGGAGAGAGGAGGAGCATTCGACCACCCCTTAAATTAATCCTCACAAATCTCTCACCAATCACGCCCATCCTGCACAGTTGCGGAACGAATGAAATGAAATGATCGTATGGCATTGATGGCACGGGGTCCACACCTGGGGAAATTCTCCCACTGATTTATAACTCTTTTCAGATGCCCCACGTTGGGCGACTTGTATGTCTATGATGATTAAATGATGATGTAGATAGCACAACACCCAGTCCCCCAGTGGAGAAAATCTCCGACAGGCCTGGGAATTGAACCCGGGCCCGCTGCGTGGCAGTCAGACGCGCTGACAGCTTAGCTAAGGAGGCGGATGATGCGGGACAAAGGCACAAGAAACAGAAGAAGAATCGACTTAAGTAGCACCACGTTTTTTCCTTCTGATTTTTGCCTCCTGCTCAGACTAACTCCTCGAGAACTTATCTTGGACGGGAAAGCTGGAGCCCTGATATATTCATGAGGGGCTTCTGCACGATGATATTCTGTGCCAACCACCCTGAAGCTAATTATAGTTTTTCCTTTTTCTCTGCAATATTTGGTGAAGTCAGCTGTGGGTGGCAAGTGGGTGGAGGGGGGGGGGAGGGATGGCAGGGAATGGGGCGAGGGTGCTTAGTGGGGCAGCGCGTTAGCTCGCAGATGTCTCCATGTTAATGAGCTCTCTAATTAAGTGAGCCACTAATCAGACGCAGGAAGATCCGGCCGGTGCGGGAGATCGCTCGTCCTAAATCTGTGTTCTTAATTTTCCTCCGCATGTCCCTTGCGTATCCCTCCAGCATCTCTCCACGAACAACGACACGTGTTCCCGATGAGGATTCGACGGAGCAGCATCGTCAGTTGCGTACAAGGCTGGTTACGGCTGCCATTCTCTGACATAAGCCTTTATTGTTTTCGGTTATCTTCGAGGCACAATCAAGAGGAGTGACAGACGTAAACTAAGATTTTTATGTAAGTTTGCTGGCTTTCGCAGCCTTTCTCATTGGACAAAAAACATTCTTGGCTCTTAGGCCGGCCCATGTCCTCGTTCAGTTTCGTCTTACGCAATCTGCATAACGAGCCCTGTACTGAGATCTTTTTCAGTATCTGCTGGTGTTCAGGGATAGATGAACATTGTCAAAGGCCAATGCATCCTTTCCTTTGTAAAACGAAGTTTTTCCTATCTTGTTCAGAATAAGTAGGTTTATTGGATGAAATTATTTTTTTTCCTTCTGCTATTAGTGGGCCATCGTCACTGGATACGTAGCGAAACTGGCAAAGAAAGAGATGGGAACGATTACCAAAATATTTCTGTCGTGCCGCAGAAGTGTCTTCCTCGTAGCAGTATTCCACAACCACCGTGGCTGCGTATCAACTTCTTGACGGCGGGAGGCACGTAGCGGCAGACCTGTAGCTTAGCTTCGTGCCATTTATTGCTACGTATTTAGAGTCGTAGCTATCATATTTTAATTCATATGTTCCTTAACTATTCCTATTATGTTTTTCATCTCTTACAGTGTTTTGTTTCTTTTGAACTGTATTTTTTTCTTAAGAGTCCATTGTGGACCTTTTCAGCCGTCTAATTTATTGCACTAATAATGTCAATATTTTCATACATCTGCGCCACAATTTATATTGATATACACCAGATTTTTGATGCAGGTGCGATACCTAAGGATGAAATCGATTATAAACGGCGGTATCGGTACTTGAGAGACCTCCCATGAGAGACAAGCAATCGTAGGACAATGAAACTTGGTGAAAATATTTGTAAGGACTTGCAGAAGTGAATAAACGATTGAAAGAAACACATTTCAATTTCCACTTGAGAACATGAAATCTGTTAACTGCGTACCATATTTACATTCCGGGCTACAAACATTGCTGAATATGACGATCACCTGCAGCCACGACAACCTGGAACTGCACTAGAGATACCACTTCACAACGTTCGCAGCACATTCCGAATGGTGGACCATGGATTGTTCAGCTATCGTGACACAGCTTGTGGTCTGCTTGAAGATTGCACATTGCTTCCAGCATTCTCAGCCATGGCAACAGTAACTTCCTCAACAATTTGTGGCACAGTTGGTCATCGGCCTCTCTCAGGAGCTATTCACAAATCGCCAGCTAATTCGAACTTCTGAATCATGTTCTTCAACCCCAGTCGGAAATGTGTCTTCTCCGTATTCCTTTAATGCGTCGGTACTCGCGGAGAGCTGCAGTACTGTTGCTGTTGTTTTCATAAAACAGCTTTACGAGTAAAGCCCTGCTCATCTTGTCCAGATCCATGTTGACTATCTGCATCTGTAATGGATACTGATGTTTGTGTTTCAACCCTACGTCGCCGTACCAATATCGCCGCCAAACGGTAAGTCTGATAGTAACGTTACCAACAACGTAAATCCTCAAGAATGTCTGAAGGACATTGCATAGTACACAGACAACGCCTTGTCAGGCCGCGACAATCATAATAAGTCTCTCCCTTTGTGAGAATCACAGAAGCTGTTTGAGAGCAGGAGGTGGACACACGGTGACGTGTGGATGTTTGGGTCGGTCTGGGGGAGAGTGCTCGGATAACCCAAATGGTAGAGACGACTGCTCGCGTAAAGTGAGAAATCTGGGTTCGACTACCGGTCCAGCACAAAAAAATTTAAGATGTCTCTAATTAGTTGTGCAGGCGAAGTCTAATCGTATTTGCAACTGCGAATGAATTTCTTCTATACGTTATCCAGCTTAAGCCTCTCACTGTTAATGAGATAGCGTAGAGCTGCCAAGTTACAGGGTATTGATTGATACGTTTCACCCACTGTTACAAATAAGTCCAGACATTTTGTATGCGAGTGAAGTCGGAAGATTAAGCAGGCCAATCGAGTGGCACGTGGTGACTGAGTATTCTTCGAAACAGGAATGTATGCGTGTGGCCCTGCGAATACGTATGTTTGAAAGATAACCCGTGGGGCTGACTATATAAAAAGATTGAGAATGTATGCAAAATTTAGTTTACTAACAACATTTATTTTTCCAAAACAAGGACAGACATAAATTATGCTAAACAAGGTATGATCGAATACCGTAACCAACCAACAGGTGGTTTTAGACCACAGTGGACAAGGATCCTGGGTGACAGAAATGAGTCAAGTACTCTGACCCTAAAAATGTGGACAACGCAGTCTGAATTGATCTGACGCTAAACAGACTTTGAGAGTTGAAATCTACAGAATTTTCTCTATGTAGGTGCTGCTGAGAGCAAGTGACGATTGATATCTGTTTGCCCTGACAAGGTCGGAGCAGCAGTACGTTACCCTGTTTGCAGCGTGCGGCGATGTGACTTGCAGCTGGCGCGATGTGTGCGGCGGAGGCGAGACGTGAGGCAGCGCCTGTGAATCGATCGTGGCCACGAAAGAAATACAAAAATCTCACGGTCTAGCGATCAAGCAGATGGATCACAGTTTATTTCCTACCAGAGCCCTGAAATCATGGTAGATTTCATTGTGTGACACACCCGTTCGCTGGTCGTACCAAGGACCAATTTGGCTCACTTATACGGCAGAGCACACAAGGATACCAAACGTCAAGACTGGTAAACCAAAAACGAATAAGTGTGCCCCCGGCAAACAAGTAGTCCGAGACGTTTGAAGTCATGCTGTTGGTACAGTAAGAACTTCTCCACATTCTCCACAGGCTCTCCAGTCTAACTACTCACAAGTGAACTCAGTCTCAGGACAGGTCCCAAGCACCAAACACACATGCCAGAGCTTCGACTAGAAGTTTTCTTACCAGACCAGTCCAGCACCTGAGTGCTTCGCACCAGTTCAGAGGGAGGAAAAAAAAAATCCGTTTTCCCGCAAAGTGCACCAACGACACCGCCTTCATGCCGTCTTGAGCCAATCGCAATGCTCTAGAGGCGCTATATCTCCACTCCCACACGACAGCACAAACTCATGTCGAACCAGAGCAAGAGTTAAGAAACTTGCGTCTCTGGAAAAGAAGAAACTGCCAATTACTGGCTTTTTATAAGTTTTCGCGAAGGGGCAAGATTTTCTCCAAAGACGCGTCGCTTCCCGCGGCAACAAGCGAGCAGATACAATCTTAAAGATCTTTATCTAAATCGCCTGTGCCTTGGAGTTTGTTAGTCCTAGCTATAAGGTATAATAAAGATTCTATCTCTAAATGTTCCTCAGACGCCAGAGATTCTTATACAACCGAGGCAGCCGATGGAAGTGGGTCACAGGCCTATTTGCAGTATCGGCATACACGAAAACTTGCGAATTTTTATTACGCGTGGCTCTGCGCACAATGTCCTGTTCACGACTCCACTGTGTAGATGCGTCCCCTTCAGTCCGTCGCCAATGTAGCTGGCGCCAGTGCAGCTATAGCGGCATTGTTCTGCTGGAGACCTGTCTCGACAAGGGGCTGCTCTGTCTGCCCTGTACGGCTGTGGGCCTCTCCGGCAAGATTTACCGAGGGGTGGGCTCGCCGCCAATTGCTTCGAACTCCAAACATGCCTTTCCTGCGAGCTAAGAAACATAAAAATACCTCATGCTTTTACCGCCCTACCAGGCTCCATCAACGTCTGCTCAGGCTGTTAACTTCCTGGAGTGTCGCTCAAGGTGCGTCAGGTTGAAACAAAATCTTTAATAATTTTCTGTATACAAAAAAAGGCGAGAGAGTAACTTGTCCTCTCTCATGTTGTCATCTTGGGATGCCCACAGCTGGAGATGTTGAAGAAGGCCTAACACTCGGTCACCGTGAATGTCGAAGTAAACGTAGATGTTCATGTTCACGGTAACCTGTATGAGTGAGCCCAAGTCATTGTAAGCAAAACGCTACAAAACACTACAGAACAACCTCTGGCCTGAACTACACTGTCCACACACAGTGTTGTACACGTTTCATTCGCCCTTCAGTGTATTCTATGCCTCGGCTCATAGGAAAAGAGATAATCGTCACGCATCGAACCACTCTGTATCACCCCAGTCACCTTCTGTCCAAATTCTGTGTTGTTTGATATACTGATTAGGTGCAGCTTTATGCGTCACTGTGAGTAATAGCATTTTGCGAGATATCCGACTGCAAATGTCCATTGTATGCAGTTGCCTTCGCTATACTTGCTCAGAAACTGTTTGAGGTGCATACCTGTCAGGTTTGAAACTGGTTTACGTGATGCTCGTCTGCGGTTCCTCGGTTAGCGTATTTTTACGACCGCTGTTCTTACGATGGATTACGTAGCTATGGTGGTACAACATTCATTGTACTTAATGTGTACAGTTCTCGTCGATATGCTAACAAATCAAGCAACTTCATTCACTATGTTGTCATGGGCACGTCCAAACACGATAGCTCCTGCCTGCGATTCTGTCACGTTTCCACGTGGACGCATCCTACTGTGCAGATTCTGTCCAGCCGACTACACACACCACTTCACTACCATGACCTAACATCAGCGGTGGAAGGTCACGTGACTATAGGTAGCAGTTCTGCACCATATAAAGCGCTCCAAGACTAGCAGTGTGCCCTGTTAAGACGGTGACTAGGGTTTTGTCTGGTGAGCTTTTTATTTGTTTTAGAGGGTGTTTTAATTCCTTCTTCTTTCTTTGGAGCCGTTCCTGACAGTGTATATGAGCTGATCGTGGTATGTCAGATTTATGGAATAGTATACCTGGAGTATAACACGTAGGAAGTTAGGTACTGTCGATCTGTTCGTTTTCTACCCTCACAAATAACTATTTTTTCTGAATTTTATTATATTTTCAATACAGTTACTCACGTAATGAGTCACGTATGGCTCTTATTTCGAAATATTATGTAAACTTTGTTCCGTTAAAATTTGTTATTGATTTGGTTTTTTTGAACGTGCTGATTTCAATGACGGAGTTAGTTTCGAAAGAAACTGTGAAATTATAAAATATGGCTAATTTTGAAGTTAATGCTACAGATCCTGGTGTACAATAGTTAGTGAGCGAATATGTAAAGTCAGATATAAGAGTATGGACGTACAGTATTCGAATGGCAAACATTCCGACTTCCTGGTCACATACATTGAATTACTTGAAACTCATTAACTTACGCGATAACTGACACTGAAGGTTTAGACATTCATAATTTACCACTGCTAATTTTGTCCCTGCTCTTGTTAGATTCTGAACTTTGATATTGTACTTTGGTAGCTACATTTTTTGGAGTGATATGACTATTATCATTAATTGTTTAAGCCACTATTTAAGATCTTGGATAATTTGTCATAATGTAAAATAAGTTTCAAGATAGCAACCATATTCGCAGGCAGAATATTCCGAATGTGGAAACATTAGATGGTTCTATAAATTACTAATCTTCAACATATTCCATACACCAAGCAACTGTTAAAATTCATAGTCCGTTCAGAATAGCAGAATAGGACGTAGCCATTTTTCAAAACATTACATTGTTTCCGAGATGTACAAATATCTGCACACCATTGCTCAAATCGCCACCCACTCCAAAATCGCCAGTCCGTGGGGTCCACTTGCCGTGTTAAGGGCTCCGAAAAGGTTCAAAATCATGAACTGTTCAGTTTTTAATTTTTGTATTTTAAAAATCTACAGACTTTCCCCTTTCAATTGATACGTAATTTATTCAGTTCAGAAGACTAGAACTATTTTTAAAATATTTTTGAAATATATTTTGCATGAGCATGACTCACTTTGGCGCTGTTAAACTGATGTCAAATGTTGTACTCTTGAATCTACATGCTCATCATGTACATTTTAGTGATGTGAGAGCATGTACGTGTTACAAAACAAGTGTTGTGCTAACCTCTTATAGTTCGAGATATATCGCTCGCTCTATTGTCGTGTGATTCGTGTTTATTTAGTCTTTTGTAACCCTGAAAATATTCGTAGTGAATTCTGTTCATTGAAGTCTCTGTTTTATTGAAATCCTCTGAAGCCTTTTAAGAAAAGGAGAAATGTTGAAAAGCCAAAGGTAGGTGTTATTACCGTAAACAATAAAGACGATAGCCAAGTATGTGAACCTAACCTTGATGACCATTGCGTTGAAAGTGAGAAAGAAAGCACTTCGCAGAGGAAGCTTGGTTCAGTTAGTGAGAAGTATGAATGTTTTATGGGCGAATCGAGTGTGAATGAAATATTTGATACGCCAGTTCTTAATGGAATTTTTGCAAACTGTGTGAGATGTATTTAGTGTAGTGAAGTCGGTCTGGAACTGGCTATAAAAAATCACGTAGGACCTTCTGGAACAGTGTTGCAGTAACTCAAAATGAAGAAAATGGTAGCAAAATCTATGAACACAACATTAGGTTTGTTTATGCTTTGCAGACAACTGGTCAGGGTGCTACTGCCGATGATATTTTCTGTAGCATGATGAATCTTCCAAATCCCCCAACACGGTTTACGAACTATAATAGATTCATAGAGTCTAAAGTAGAAGATATCTGTATAGAATCTATGAAGAAAGCTGCGGAAGAGGCAGTAATAGAAAACAGTGGTAACAGAGACTTCACTGCAGCATTCGATGGTACCTGGCATAAACGGGAACAAACATCTCTTCATAGTGTAGTATCTGCCACCAGTATGTATACAAGTCAACTTTTATATGTAGCAGTAATATCTAAAAATTGTAGGTGTCAGCAGAAAATCAAAGTACACATGAAAACAATTGCACCGCTAACTACAGTGACAGTAGTGGAGGAATGGGAGTAGCTGATGCTGCTAGTATATTTCGACGTTCTGTTGGGTGTGATAAAGTGCGATATGTGAATTACCTGGGAGCCTGTGATTCTAAAAGTTTCAAACGTATTCAAGATCTGAAGCCCTATGGTAATGAAGCTGTAGTGCAGAAATTTAAGTGTCTTGAAAATGCACAGAAGCGAATGGGATCAAGACTTCGGCGACTGAAAGCTCCGTACAAAAACAAAATCTCAGGGATGGTAAAGGATTGCATAGGAAGGGAAGGTTAACTGACAGTATAACTGACAAAATACAAAACTATTATGGAAAATCTATTTGGCAAAACACACAGTTTTGATGAGATGAAGATGGCTGTTTGGGCTCTTTTCTTCATACTTTTTCAACCAATGAAACTCCTCATCATTGCTTGTGTCCCAAAGGAGAAAACGTCTGGTGTAATTACAACAAAGTATTTGCTAATTGGTGTAGTGTACACTCATAAACATAGTATGCCTGGTACGGTAACCTATTTTCGGAGACTTAGCAGCACCAGAACTGTTGAAAAAATGTGTTCATGGAAAAACTCAAAACCACAGTGAAAGTGTAAATAGTGTTAAATGGCCAAGAATCCCCAAGACTGATTTTTGGAATAGAACATTTCACTTCGGTGTGTATAATGCTGTTGCTTCATCCAGTGATGGCAACGTAGTAAGCTGCAAAGTATTTAGAAACATGGGAATGAATACAGGTTTCAACAAGGTACGAAAGATGCTTGCTTGAGACAAGTGGCGTCTTCGGACTGCTGACAAGGCTGTAAATAGCCTAGAAATACAAGCCAGAGTAAACAGGAGGAGGACAAATATGAAGCTGGAGGAGAAGTTTCCAGAAGATGAATTTAATCCATACTACGGACCTGGAATGCACTAAAAAGGTAATCCAAACTTGGTCGTTTGATGCTGAATAGTTTCACTTTTTCATACAAATTACATGTTTTCTCAAGAACTACCAAAGTAATTTGCTTATAATTTTCAGAAAATGTTACGCAATCCTTTCTGCGTAACTTAACACAGCCTTTTCCCAAAAACCTATATATTGTTGAATTTATAAGCAAAAAATGGTACAGAAAAGTAGTGAATTTTCAGTACAATAGAAAAAATTAATCTCTAATAACTGAATTAAAATTTTTAAAAGTCCCTGTGTTAATTTGTAGCCAATACTCTAACAAATAACGTTTAAAAATTTTGACGCTGTTTTAACATTGGAGCTTTCCGGAGCCCCTTAACATCTCTACGTCGATTCAAAAAATGGTTCAAATGGCTCTAAGCACTATGGGATTTAACATCTGAGGTCATCAGTCCCCTAGACTTAGAAACTACTTAAACATAACTAACCTAAGGACATCACACACATCCATGCCCGAGGCAGGATTCGAACCTGCGACCGTAGCAGCACCGCGGTTGCGGAATGAAGCGCCTAGAACCGCTCGACCACAACGGCCGGCTACGTCGATTCACGTAAGAACATGTGACTCGTATCGTCGCAATACGTAAGGAGAGTAGGACGTCAAACAGGCCGGCTTGAAGCAGCAGAGGCACCACAGGACATTTTAATTTCCAAAATAATCGTTTTTACATATGAAATTTCATTAGTTTTTCACTTACTGTTGGCTGCATTTGTTGCTATAGGTACACTTCTCTTCATAAGTAAGAGAGATTCTTCGATGAATTTTGCATGGCATACAAACCATACTTACAGATGCATGAAACTCTTGAATTTATTTGAGCTATGAAAAAACGAATGAGCTGTTACATTTTAAACTTCTTGTTTAGAAAAAACTCAAAGTTTATAGTTAATTATTTCAGTTTTTACCACAGTTTGTAATAGATCTGGAAAGTTGTACAGTTTCATTCACGTGTAAGTATGGTTTGTATGCTGTGCAAAATTCATCGAAGAATCTCTCTTAATTATGAAGAAAAGCGTACCTATAGCAACAAATGCTGCCAATAGTAAGTGAAAAAATGATGATTTCACATGTAAAAAAAATTACGATGTTACGTTTTTGAACTTCCACTGCTATGATTGTTATTCTGAATCCTTCCTCATCACGCTGACAAAGTTTCATGAATTTATTTGTAGAAGTATAGACAGTGGAAATTAAAATATTTTCTGATGCCTCTGCTGCTCAACGTCGGCCCATTTGACGTCTTACCCCCCTTAAGTGCGCGATAATAAAGTCTGAAAATGACAATTTTACGAGTAACAGCTATGTCTACTGGTATGAAAAAGTCTGCATACCGCTCTTAACAGGATAACATCTATGTGCAACGAGGCTCTGAGCAAATATATGTTGATATAACTACCATTCAACTTCTAGATATGTATAGTGTTGTGTGTAGCAGTTGATGTTATCACTGTGGTGATTTTACTGATCTAGCATCGCCAATTTTGCTACTGTCGGGTTTAACAAATCGTGTGTTACTGAACTATAACTGGATTATTCTCTTCTTGGTATGTTGGCAAAGTAAGGGGCACGGTCTCCTCCCTGTATATACTGTGTATGCTAAAACTGGAACTGGCCATCATAAATGTTATTAGTGCTAATAAAAAATGGGGAAAGAACTTAGCTCGCAGCACTAAGTGGGGTACATCATTCTGCATTACACATTTTGTTAGAGTCAGTTTCCAGCAAAGCTCAGGAAACAAGATATTAGACTTCATGTGGTATCACGTATCAGTACCAACCCACGGGCGTCAAAGTTGGCAACGGAATTGCAAATTTCTGTCAGTCGCAGACAGCTGTCGTGCGGATCTGGCAGACCTAACCGAGCACGCCCTCCGAGCCACGCCCCCAGCGACTCTGTACTACGAGCGCCCTCTGCTTTATTACGATGACAGTTGCCACACGCCTCGAAGCCCACCTGCCCTTACCGCTGTGTACAAAGTCCTATTTTTTTTCCTTTATTGGATTTCGATTCCCCCTAAGTGGGAGGGGGGAGGGGGGGCTGGCAGCAGCACAATACGCCGCTCTGCAGCTTACAGAAAAGTCCAAAAACAGAATTAGGAGATACAACAATAAAAGCAGGCGACAAAGCGGTTTAAAGCCTTACACAACACTTCAACAATCAAAGGACTGATGGTAATACAAGTAAGGGGAACTCCGCGAGTAGAATTTAAATATGCAGTACACCTTGTAGAGGCGGGCAATGAAATTACGAGACGTGGAAGTTTTGCACGAAGGAAGACACCTGCTAATCCGTCTGTGGACGGTCGTCGTCATTGCAGCGAACATGAAGTCGTGGGACGTGATGGAGCTATGACAAGATTAGCAGTTCGGCCAACTGACGGGCGGGTCTGGGGGCCCGGCCGCGGCTCCGGGAAGACAGGCGGGACGCGGCGCGGCACAGCGAGGCCGCTCGCAGGCCGATCGCTGATTGATTAGTCGCCCATTGTTTATTGTTCGTGGCAGGCGGCGGCGCACATAAATCTGGCGCGCCGGCCACAATGGCGGCGGGCGCGCTCTGCCCTGCGCTGGCCTGGCCTGGCCTGCTCTGCTAGCCGCACAAAGACGGCCGCGGCCCGGCCACGCCCTCCACCCGTCTGTCATCTCGCCAGCCTGCTGCTGCGGCTGCTCGCGTCATCACCACGACGCTCTCCTTCTGCCGTGAATAATTCTCGTCTCCGAGGCAGCCGCAAAAGGAAAGGGAGATATTCAATCGGATGGAGAGCCGCCGGCACTACTAAATACGTCGATGACACGGTGCTGCTGGCGCGGCACGAATAACACTAACCGTACACAGTTGGAAAATTGGTTCTGAAAAACAGAACTTTGTCAACGTGTCTAATGCAAATTCGACTATTAATGCGTCATTTCAGAAGATTTTTGTCTCGAGTGCAGCTATCGTCGGGAGTAAAATCCTGACGATAACCTGTGCAGGCTATAACAGAATACAAACATCTGAAATGTGATGCTACATAAGAATACTGAATATTAAATTGGTAGGTCGTGTAATGGTAATCGTACCTGAATTACGACACCTTGAGTTTCCGCCCGCTACGACGGACGTACCAGTGGTTGCTTTGTCGTTGGTCGCCGAGAGTTCGTCTGATGCGTGGCGGTTTTTCAGCAGCGCAGCCTCGCTCGAGCTGCGAGGAGCCTTGGCCGGAGATGAGAATAGCCTGTGGACAGGTATCGAGGAAAGACAACGAGGAAGCAACAGAGACGGGGTATGAGCCGTGCGGACAGAGCTGCAGGTCTGCATGACCAGCTATGGGGAAGCCTGGTGGAGTGCGGGTCTGAGCCAGCAGCTAACAGCACTTGTTAACAACACGCGGACATCTGGTGCTTTTGCGAGTGGGCGGATGGTGACCAGCGTCTTGGCTCCACGATACAGAAGTGGATACTATCCGTGGTGTGTGCTCTAGAGCAGTGGTGCTTAGCGAAAACATCAGCTGTGCAGATGGAGGATTCAGTGTTTTTCTGTTTACTATTGCCCTAACAGAGGGGCTGCTGCAAGTCCCAAGTGTGTTTGCCTGAAATATGTTTCAGTTGTTGAAACTTTATGTGAATTAGATCCTGGAGGGAGGGAAAGAAGGGAAGGAGAGGGCAGCGTGCTCTTATATTATTGTTAAGTCGTGTTTAAATGGGTGATCTTCTTTTATTTAACTGGTTGGCCTACTGTTTTTTCTGTATTTATTTTTTTGGATCTGTCGCTCGCTCGACCTATAGTTTTTTTAAATGTTGGGAAGGATGAAGTAAGTGAGAATAGCTCGGCACCCGGCTACTGTCTGCAGAGGTAATTCTGAGGGGCTCAGATCTAGCGTCCGTCTGATGGTTTTGGGCACACTTTCCTGTTCTTCACGAAATGTAAGATTACAATCTGCGGTAGCGCGATAGATATTCTGAACCGCTCGCTTAATCGTGCGTTTCTAACACACACCTTGCGTTGCCGATTTGATTTATTGAAAACTGTAATATTGAAGTCTTTAACTTTCAATTCGCGAACTGCGCATACAAAGATCTTCCTGCTTTATTCTCCATGTAGTCCTCCACGAAAATTTTAGTATCTCCTACACTGTTACCGTCATTCTTGATCAGATTAACTGATTATTCAGATAACTTTGCTCTCTGTCGGTTTGTTGTTAATTTTATTAAACGTATACACATCAAAAAAAGTTTTGCATCACCTCGGTTCCGAGAATTCCGAAACCTGTACAGAAAATTGGAATAGAGATCAACATAAACACCATTTCCGCCCTTATTATTGCTCATGAAAACCACACATTGCATGTTGTACCACCATACAGCGAGACCTTCAGAGGTGGTGGTCCAGACTGCTGTGCGCACCGGTACCTCTAATACCCAGTAGCACGTCCTCTTGGATTGATGCATTCCTTTATTCGCTGTGACATACTATTCACAAGTTCATCAAGGTGCTGTTGATCCAGATTGTCCCACTCCTCAACGACGATTCGTCGTAGATACCTCAGAGCGGTTGGTGGGTCACGTCGTACAGAAACAGCCCTTTTCAATCTATCCCAGGCATGTACGATAGGGTTCATGTCTGGAGAATATGCTGGCTACTCTAGTCGAGCGATGTTGTTATCCTGAAGGAAGTTATTCACAAGATGTGCGCGATGGGGCGCGAATTGTCGTCCATGAAGACGAATGCCTCACCAATATGCTGTCGATATGGTTGCATTAACGGTCGGAGGATGGCAATCACGTATCGTACAGCCGTTACGGCACCTTCCATCGCCACCACCGGCGTACATCGGCCCCACGTAATGCCGCCCCAAAACAGCAGGGAACCTCCACCTCGCCGGCCGAAGTGGCCGTGCGGTTCTAGGCGCTGCAGTCTGGAACCGCGAGACCGCTACGGTCGCAGGTTCGAATCCTGCCTCGGGCATTGATGTGTGTGATGTCCTTAGATTAGTTCGGTTTAACTAGTTCTAAGTTCTAGGGGACTAATGACCTCAGAAGTTGAGTCCCATAGTGCTCAGAGCCATTTGAACCTCCACCTCGCTGCACTCGCTGGACAGTGTGTCTAAGGGGTTCAGCCTGACCGGGTTGCCTCCAAACACGTCTCCGACGATTGTCTGGTTGAAGGCATATGCGACACTCATCGGTGAAGAGATTGTGATGCCAATACTGAGCGGTCCACTGGGCATTTTGTTGGGCCCATGTGATCGCGCTGCATGGTGCCGTCGTAGCGAAGATAGACCTCGCCATGGTCGTCGGGAGTGGAGTTGCGCATCATGCAGCCTATTGCGCACAGTTTGAGTCGTAACACGACGTCCTGTGACTGCATGAAATGTGATATTCAACATGGTGGCGTTGCTGTCAGGGTTTCTCCAAGCCATAATCCATAGGTACCCGTCATCCACTGCTTTAGTAGGCCTTGGGCGGCCTGAGTGAGGTATGTCATCGGCAATTCCTGTCTCTCTGTATTTCTTTCATGTCCGAACAACATCGCTTTGGTTCATTCCGAGACTCCTGGACACTTCCCTTGTTGAGAGCACTTCCTGTCACAAAGTAACAAAGCGGACGCGATCGAACCACGGTATTGACCATCCGGGCATGGTTGAACTACAGCCAACACGATCCGTGTTACTCCTCCCTGGTGGAATGACTGGAATTGATCGGCTGTCGGACCCCTCCGTCTAATAGGCGGTGATCATGCATGGCTGTTTACATCTTTGGGTGGGTTTAGTGACATCTAAAAAATGGTTCAAATGGCTCTGAGCACTATCCGACTTAACTTCTGAGGTCATCAGTCGCCTAGAACTTAGAACTAATTAAACCTAACTAACCTAAGGACATCACACACATCCATGCCCGAGGCAGGATTCGAACCTGCGACCGTAGCAGTCGCTCGGTTCCAGACTGCAGCGCCTAGAACCGCACGGCCACTCCGGCCGGCTTTAGTGACATCTCTGAACAGTCAAGGGGACTGTGTCTGTGATACAATAGCCACAGTCAACGTTTATCTTCAGGAGTTCTGGCAACCGGGATGATGAAAAACGTTTTTGGATGTATGTACATATGCTCCTGTTATACTCAGACTTGAGTTAAATTCAAAGATCATTTAACTTTTCCAACCACATTTCATGCTTACGTTACTCATTAAAAACAAATATAACTTCTTGTGTATCCACTGTATCGGTGTTATTCTTGTAGCTGTACACATGAGTGTATGCTCTGATTTACATCTAGTAGGTCCACGTGACTAATTTGTCCCATTTACACAAATATGAAAAAGGAAGGTATTTAAGTTTATGATTACCGGAATGGGAAAGCTTATCGGTTTCAATACTTGCAAAGTGTCGTACTCCAATGCACATTACGAAATTTGTAGAAAAGGCTATTATTATGCTAAGCATATTGAACACTGCAACTGTTTCCTGTGGCATACGTTCAGCACATAGTAAGCTTGAATTTCGATGACGTTTTTGTTTTTGTTCCTTGTTATGTTGGCAGTTTTGTATCGCGTGTTCTTTCTTTATGTATTCTATTAATTAATTTATCAATTCATGTTTCCCATTTGCTATTGCAGTCCGTCTCACGGTGTCTGTTTTCATGTGCGTAACAGCTATATTTAGAAGAATTTTGCATGTGTTACGTGACATTGATGTGCAGACTGAGCAAGTCAATAGACAGGGATGAGGTTGCCTGTATGCTGGGGTCCGTTGTTGTAAGATATTACTTTTGTAAAATGGTTCAAATGGCTCTGAGCACTATGGGACTTAACATCTGAGGTATCCAGTGTTTAGTTTGTCATGTACGAGTCAATGGAGCAGTCAACTGAGATCCATATGCTAATAGAATACCTTTTCAGATGTTGTTAAATGTAGTTAATAATTCTTTATCAAGTTCTGCTCAACTAGTGAGTGTCATTAAGTTAACAAACGACCTCGTATTTTCCGAAATTCTTGCATGGTTGGGGCAGGAACTGGCAGTTGACCCTGAACGTATTGTTCATAAACGGGCGAAGAGATCCACTACTGTGCGACTGCATTGTTGGTGACAGCCGGCCCGGTTTGGCCGAGCGGTTCTAGGCGCCACAGTCTGGAACCGCGCGACCGCTACGGTCGCAGGTTCGAATCCTGCCTCCGACATGGATGTGTGTGATGTCCTTAGGTTAGTTAGGTTTAAGTAGTTCTAAGTTCTAGGGGACTGATGACCTCTGAAGTTAAGTTCCGTAGTGCTCAGAGCCATTTTGTTGGTGACAAATCATTGGTAACAGCTACTACCACAAAATACCTAAGAATCATCCAGAGAGACCTGAAGTGGAGCGGCCATAAAAATTAGTGAATCGGATTAATAGGTGAGATGGAGAAGCACCAACAAAGTGCGGCGCGTCCTGTCACGGGATCGTTTAGTTCCTGCGAGAGCATTACGGAGACGCTTGACGAACGCCAGTGACAGACCTGTTGGAGAGTCCTTGTGGATCACAGAGACATGTGCTGTTGAAGTTGCGAGAGCTGACGTTCCATGAAGAGTCGGGCAACAAATTACTTTTTTCCACATACGTCTCTCAAAATGATCAAGACGAGAAAACCGGAGAAAATTGTCATGCAGAAGTTTACCGACCTTCCCACGTAACAGTGAAAGGCGGAGTGTGGAGGTGGTAGTGTTACAGGAAATATCCTCCACCAAACTCGGTAAGGAGGCATGTGGAGTATAGAGGTGGGTGATACGTACTGCAACGGAGCTCTCTGCAGTCAGAACCTGACGGCCCGAGCGTCGTCAGCAGGGGCTGCTGTAGCGTGGGCGCTGTCGCCCTTTGACGGCGCCGTGTGCCAGGGACTGGCAAGGTGTGGCCCGGGCCCGCTGGGCCGGCGGGCGCCGTGATGTATCGGCCGACGATGCATCATCGGCAGGAAATTCGCGCGCGCCGGAGCGAGCGCTCGCAGATACCAGCAAATTGCGAGGGGCGGCGTGCCGTCTTAGGCCGCCATTTGTTTCGAGGTGGCTGGCAGCCTATTTATTTGGGCGCCGGGTGGACACCCGGGACGTCACGGCGGAGGCGTGACGCGGCTGCTGAGCGGCTGCACCCTCCCCCACCCAGCGCCCCAGCCACTTTACAGCGGATGTGGCTCTCCGAGGCTCTTCGCGTACGGCGCAGCTGTATCAGGGACGTCGCGTCTTTAGGACACAGGAGAAACGTGCAGGATTGTAGAAACTTATAAATACTACTAGCTGACTCTTAACAAAAATAATTGTAAAATACCTCGCGCAAGTGACGAAAAGAGAGGGAATGCTTCGCTCTGAGGCCATATCGTAAGCATCTGCTTTACAGATTTTTTCCTGCTTTTGCCTACGTACGAGGGCCTTCAATAAATAATGCAACTCGTCTTACCGTTCTGTGACATCGTGGAATATTACAACATCAGCCCCTATAGTTTCATGAACTTCCTGTCGCTGGCGGCGCTATATGTAGTCTTCAAAATGACGCGTGTAACGGAGATGCGTTGCAAGCAGAGAGTTGTCACTGAGTTTATTTTGGTGGTAAATCAGAGGGCTGCAGGTATTCATAGGCTCTTGCAAAATGTCTACGGAGACCTTCCAGTGAACAAAAGCACGGTGAGTCGTTGGGTGTGGCGTCTGTCATCATCGCAACGAGGTAGCGCAAACCTATCCGATCTCCCGCGTGCCGGCCGGCCGCACACAGCTGTGACTCCTGCAATGTTGGAGCGTGCGGACACTCTCATCAGAGGTGATCGACGGATCACAAACACTCGCTGCTCAAGTGGACGTCTCTGTTGGTAGTGCTGAGACACTCGTCCACCACTTTGGATCCCAAACGTGTGTGCCCGGTGGGTTTCTCGCTGCCTAACAGGAGAGCATAAAGAGCAACGAAGGACCATCTGTGCGGAAGTGCTTGCGCTTTACGAGGCTGATCGTGACAATTTGTGTCTAACACTGTCACAGGCGATGAAACCTAGATTCATCCCGTCGAACGGCTATCCATAGAGTGGCGGCCCACCGTCTCTCCTCCGAAGAAAAGTACAAAGCTGCACCCTCAACCTGTAAAGTCATGACGACTGTCTTCTGGAACACTGAAGTGGTTATTGTGTTTGATGTCCTCCATCATTATGCTACGATCAACTCGGAAGTATACTATGCTATGCTCAAGAATTTGAAGGTACGATTTCAGCGAGTTCGTCGCTGCAAAAATGCAAACGAACTTCTCCTTCTCCACGTCAGCGCAAGGCCTCACACCCGAGAGGAGCTCACAAAACTTCACTGGACTGTTCTTCATCATTCATCCTACAGCCTGGATCTCGCACCTTCTGACTTCCACCTGTGTGGCCCACTGAAGAATGCGGGAAGCAGTACTGGTGCAGCAAGACCTTGGCTCCGTCGTAGGCTGGTGGAGTGGTCCATGTTAGCAGACAGGTCCTGCCTGCAAGGTGACTTAAGGCCGATGCATTGAAAGGGGATTGTGTTGAAAAATACAGTTTTATAGCCAAAAGAATGGCGACTAATATGGTGTATTGGAATCCTGAATAAAACCAAATGGATTTCGGAAAAAAGTATTGCATTACTTTTTGAACGCACTTTGTAAAATACGAAAATGTAAAACTAATAATCTACCTGTACATATGTACTCTACAATCTACCGTATGGGACATGGTGGAAGTTACGTCGTGTATGAGAATCAGTGCCCTTTTCAAACCCTCTCCAAGATTCTGTGACGCTCCTATGAACATATGTGTTGTAATCCTTTTGTTAAATGCTGAGACATTCTTGTAATTAGATCAAAACCGAAACGTGATATTACCAGTCATACCGCTGACAACATGTTATAACATATAGGGACTCTACAATGAGTTTGATGTCAGATTTTTGAAGAATTTAATGTGTACTGGAACTTCAGAACTTTATAAACTGCTTTCCCTTTAAGCCTGCAACTCGTTTTGCTCTATCCTCCGAAATATAAAGTATTGATAGCCCTTCAGATGCTAGTTGAAGCCACCGATTTTTAATTTGTTTGTTAGTTCCCTCTTAAACAGATTACATTCATGATAAACATTACGAAGTGGAAGGTGTCATTTGAACAGAAGACTGCAGAGGCAATTAAAGTAAATATTAGTACAGCTATGTTCTCTTTATTTACTAGTTTGTATTTTACTTAGTCGTATTCAAATATTCCTTTGTGGTATAGCAGAATGTGCCTATTACTCTACAATCTTCTTGCGTTGTTCACATGACGAGTTAAAGAGAAGTTGCCGTCCTTCTTCTCTAAGAGGTTGATGCTGTACCCAAGTAATACAAGTAACAACTATACAAAACGTTTCCTAGATTTCCTGCCGTTTGCTCCATAGTTGGGTCTTGTTCTTGGTACTTCCACGTTGTCCCAAAAATTTCACGTCCATCTGTAGCTGTGAGATAAAGCTTCACACTCAGTCCTTCCTCACTTCTATTCTGTTTCAATCTATCCCTAAAACTTCTCTGGAGCATCCCTTTTTGACCGACATACTCTCCACACTGCGGTTCAATTAAAATAAATTTGCGGTTACCCCATGCAACAAAATGAAGGCTAAATGTGGACATGTGCGAGAGAAAGACAGAATTGAAAACTTGCATTTAGCTTCTTACTTATGCATCCCGCGGTAATTACCATAAAGAACAACGGGTCATAAAAAAATTAGAACCAAGGCAGAATTCCAGATCGAAGTCATTACAGGCGGTCTTCTGAGAAGGCGTACTTGCTCTGTTAAAGGTCGCAGTGTGCAGTGCTCATCGGTTCAAATGACATAGAAGCTCTTTTTTCTGGGTTCTAGAATTATCGGTTATTGTAAAAGTTTAGTTAAATGGTAAATTGCTGCCGTTTCCCATGAAAATGTTCTGAGCTTAGCTCGTCGAGTTTGTCCTCCGGATAAAAGTAACTGAACCACTGAATCATTTCAGTTGGCATGAGCGGAAGAGGGAGGGCTTTCGCGCTGTAGCTTTCATTTATCCACCTGCAGATTTACAAGCCTCCTGCACCGTTAAGCAGCTCGCACACGTAACAGCTTGACGCCGGAAACACAAACGAGTTTCTGAACTGGTTCACGTTTCCTCTGACCCCGTGATAGATCCCGGTCGCCGATGCTTTAATGCTCGCTAAATGAAAGCATCGCTGCACTCCCACGTCTTACTACATCTCCACTGACTCTTAGTATTAGACAAAAATGCCGTTTCAAATAATTGAAGTATTCTGTCTTTGAGCTTTCATTCTTTCACCCAAACACACGGATATCTCATTATGGTCTCATGTTAGCTTACGTGCCAGATCTTC
Source organism: Schistocerca nitens (assembly GCF_023898315.1). NCBI lineage: Eukaryota > Metazoa > Arthropoda > Insecta > Orthoptera > Acrididae > Schistocerca > Schistocerca nitens. Next base: position 375,380,843 of record NC_064619.1, read on the forward strand.
ACGCACGTTTGGCATTTTATATGGAGACAATAATAGCGTCTACAATCATCTGACGTTGTCACTTCCAATTTAGACGAATATAAAAACTCAACAGGTCAACGATTGAAAACTGTCACTCTGAAGGGAAGTTTTTACGGGAGAAATTATAGCAGTTTTCATTTTTCATAGCCTTCGTACTTTTGCTCAACTTACCGTTGATTCTGGTTTCACGACATAACTGTTTCCTCAAGTCTGACATGGAGAACAATTATAGATGGTAACCGTAACGTAGAAAGAAACTCTGAAATTTTTTACAGTCATTTTCAAAAAAGGTCGATAGCGTAATGAAGAATTCTGGAACTGAACGTAAATTTCCCTTTTTCCTGTTACGAATATGGCATTTCTGTTTAGAAAATGTCGGCTAGTTCATGAAAGTTTGGAGGATGCATCAAAACACTATTAAACAGCTTGTGTATTGATAGCTTGATAAGTAACGTTTGTGAACAAGTTTGGTGAAAGATGATAAGTAACGTTTGTGACTTGGTTAAAGATGCTGTTAACCCTTGGACGACGACGTCTCATCCATTACAAGAAAGCATTTCTGTGATTCTCTCATAGTTTTTTGGTTAGCGTCAGACTCGCAATATTGATTTGAAATTCTCCAATAACACTTCGGTGTAGTATGAACTAAAAGAAATCAAGCGCATTTCAATAATACTTCAGAGCCCGAACCAGTGGCTTCTAGGTGTCAAAACCACTTAAGGTGCCAGGGTGGTCATCATATGACAAGGGGTACCGAGAATGCTACGACAGAACACTTGGAGAGCGGGAACGCTTATTTACGATAAATGACTGCTTGTAATGAGTTCGGTCAATCCCTTGCGTCAACAAGAGACGGTACGAGGAAGGTAGCTTCTGGATTATACACAAAGGATTCCCTTAAATTTGAATTTTGGATGTAAGTAATTTTTCTGTAGTATGAAGTCTTCTTCATAACGTTATTTGATACGGCGTTCATTCTTTTTAAATAGACTACCACTTAAATTCACCTTATTTACAGTGGGAGGACTATTCGTTCGCACTCCCTTTCTGGTTAATGCGGTCTGATATTCGGGGATGTGACATATTTGTCGTCCGGCTGGTCTAAAATAAAGACGACCTCTATGACGTCTCTGCAGTAATGTTGGGGGCGTCGATGCTTCATTGTTATCTGAATCATCAAATGGATAGAGAAGTCAGAAGCATTAGCTGTTTCACCCCTTAAGGTATGATAACTGGCAAGCTGATTAATATCATATTTTCCGTTGTAAAATCGGCTAAAAGTAGGGCTCATAGTGCACCAAACGTGAGTATACAGAATACAGCGCCTTATAGTCTCACATATATCCGCTCCCACTGATCAAATGAGTCACTATCCGACCGATGTCGCATTGAAATTGTTCCACAACGCTTTATAGCTTCCTGGCTTTTATTCGTCACTGGCTGGATGCCTTCAGAAACAGTAATGTCTTGCACTACCAATTGCAGAGCTGTAGACAGAGGGAATACTAGTCCAAAGCTGTGCTTTGAAGAAAAAGAAATGCTTAGGTAACCGAGTGACTGAATTATCATTCCCTATCTGAGCGGATACACTCAGCTCTGTATATCACGTACCTGCTGAATAAATTCTTTCTTCATGACGATCGGATGCACTAAACGTAACTACATAATACAGCGCTATGTTAACTTGTTTATACGGAGAGATGGGTTCATCATTTTCACGAACCTTCATGTTGATGACAGTTTGACCTAACTGCGTAATACAGTGAGCATTAACCTAGGGCACATTCTTAGTGATTGCTTCACAAAGGCAATGGGATACGTATTACGCAATTTTTATGCAATTTGGAGACACCAGCATATAAGAACGACATATATCCATCACTTTTCTGATCGTAAGGTAATTTATCTCTAAAAAATTAATTGAAGATCTATTTCCAGAATGCTATTACGACGTTGTGGTTGATTAATCTTACATTACTGTGCTAGATAAAATCATGGCAAAATTAGTAGCGGTCCCTTCTTTCTGAGATAACTGTGGATAGTACAGGCTTCAACCAGTGGCCGAAAATTGATATCTATGATAGCAGAGACCAACCCCGTGACCGAAAACTGATATCTATGATAGCACAGGACTAACCCCGTGGACGAAAACTGCTATCTGTGTCAAATTAGAACAATTTTGTAGACATATTTTTCACTTTAGCTGCCGCTACATTCATTAAAAACAGTGTTGAACATAACCTAAAAGTTATTAGTATTGTTGAGTTTCTAAGCAAAGACTTTTCAGCATACGTAAGATGCATTACTATTTTTGGAATCACGAAACCACACTTCCATTCTCGATTTTTGCTTTCAAAGTAAATCGCCAACAATAAACAGAAAATATATGAGTAATATCTTTTGTTTCTCTTAGTTTTTGGCAGTTTGTGATAAGTTCCGTAGGACCAAACTGGTGAGGCCATCGGTCCCTAGGCTTACAAACTATTTAATCTAACTCAAACTAACTTACGCTAAGGACAACACACACATCCATGCCAGAGGCAGAAATCGAACCTCCGACGGGGGGAGCTGCGCGAACCGTGACAAGGTACCTCGGACCGCGCAGCTACCCTACGCCGCTTCTCTTAATTAATAATAGTCATTAACCGTGGATAAATCTTTTTGAACTAGTCATCAATGTTTGTGGAACGAGCAGTTGCGTTGAAAAACGGCGAAACCTTTGGCATCTTTTGGCAGCTGCTACGAAGTATATTTTGAGTCGTTTGAAGATTTTAGATGTGTCACATTTACTTCACGCTAAGACAGGAATGGAAGCACACACACACAAAAGTAATGAAAAATAAAAAGCAGTATAAGAAGTCCACATTCGAAGAAGTATTGTGCGGTGACAGAGACTGTCGTTGTGTCGTGCATGTCAACAGATTAGTAAGACGGATGTCCACTGTGAACAATAATACACAATTTCAGTATTTGCATTTGTTTGAAGCATCCACCATGAGGCTGGTCAGACGTTCTGCAGATATGCTGTTCGCCGGCCGGAGAGAGCGGTTCTAGGCGCTTGAGTCGGGAACCGCGCGACAGCCACGGTCGCAGGTTCGAATCCTGCCTCGGGCATTTGTGTGTGATGTCCTTAGGTTAGTTAGGTTTAAGTAGTTCTAAGTTCTAGGGGACTGATGACCACAGATGTTAAGTCCCATAGTGCTCAGAGCCATTTGAACCAACCCATAGTGCTAAGAGCCATTTGAATCATATGCTGTTCCATTCTTTCACCGTTGAGATGAACGTGTCCCGCAGGATTTGAGGTTGCGGCATGCTTTGCGAAATACTTTATTATCGAATAAAATAAAGCGAAGCCGGACATATCATTGCACTGTCTACATGCGGTTACCTTCCCTCTGTTACCACAGCAGGAGTGAAGATTTGCACCAATTATGCACCGTTTACTACATACTTACGAAACGTGATACCATATCCTCCAATTATGGAAAATAGATTAGAGAACCTCGCCTTAGGATGCAAAAATCGATCTCAATCACGACGTTGAAAAGTCGCAGCAATGTATTACACAGCGATGGATTACAGCCCCCACACTGTACCGTCTTCGTGGAACGGTTCTAGCTAAACGTCAGTGTCTGATGCGGCGTAATAAAAAATATGCAATAGCAACTAACTCGTCATGTGTAAGGTAGACTGTATATTAATCTTTTCTGTATATTGCACACCGTTCGCGCACTTCACAACGTTCATACTCCAAAACCAAAGAAACTGGCATAGACATGCGTATTCAAATACAGAGACATGCAAACAGGCAGAATATGGCGCTGCGGTCAGCAATGCCTATATAAGACAACAAGTGTCTGGCGCAGTTGTTAGATCGGTTACTGCTGCTACAATTGCAGGTTATCAAGATTTAAGTGAGTTTGAACGTGTGTTAAAGTCGGCGCACGAGCGATGCGACACAGTATCTAAAAAATGGCTCTGAGCACTATGGGACTCAACTGCTGTGGTTATCAGTCCCCTAGAACTTAGAACTACTTAAACCTGACTAACCTAAGGACATCACACACATCCATGCCCAAGGCAGGATTCGAACCTGCGACCGTAGCAGTCGCACGGTTCCGGACTGCGCGCCTAGACACAGTATCTCGGATGTAGCGATGAAGTGGGGAATTTTCCGTGTGACCATTTCACGAGTTTACCGTGAATATCAGGAATCCTGTAAAACATCAAATCTCCCACAACGCTGCCGCCGGAAAAAGAACCTGCAAGAACGGGACCAACGAAGGCTGAAGAGAATCGTTCATTGTGGCAGAAGTGCAACCATTCCGCAAATTGCTGCAGATTTCAATGCTGGGCCGTCAACAAGTGTCAACGTGCGAACCGTTCAACGAAAAGTCATGGATATGGGCATTCGGAAGGCCTACTCGTATACCCTTGATGACTGTACGACACGAAGCTTTACGCCTCGCCTGGGCCCGTCAACTCCGGCTTCGGACTGTTGACGACTGGAAACATGTTGCCTAGTCGAACGAGTCTCGTTTCAAATTGTATCGAGCGGATGGACCTATACGGGTATGGAGACAATCTCATGAATCCATGGAGCCTGCATGCCGGCAAGGGACTGTTCAGTTGGTGGAGACTGTAATGGCGTCTGGGTGTGTGCAGTTGGAGTGATATGGGACCCCTTATACATCAAGATAAGACTCTGACAGGTGAGACGTACGCATATATACGCATATATACTATCGGATCACATGCTTCTATTGATATCCACTGTACATTCCGACGGACTTGGGCAATTCCAGCAGAACAATACGACACACTGCACGTCGAGAATTGCTACACAGTGGCTCCAGGAACACTATTCTGAGTTTAAACAGTTCCACTGGCCACCAAACTCCCCAGACGTGAACATTATTGAGTATATCTGGGATGCCTTGCTACATGCTATTCTGAAGAGGTCTCCACCCGCTCGTACTCTTACGGATTTAGGGACAACACTGCAGATTTCGTGGTTTCAGTTCCCTCCAGCACTACTTCGAACATTAGTTGAGTATATGCCACGTCGTGTTAAGGAACTTCTGACTGCTCGCGGGGGCCCTATACGGAATTAGGTAGGTGTCCAGTTTCTTTGGCTCTTCAGTGTGGCATCTTTCTTGAATTGTAAATACACACTTTATAGCATTGCCATCACTTTAGCCCGCCTTTGGCCGATCAGCTTCCCTTCCACCTATAGATTATAATCACTTGTGACAGCGACGTTGCGTTCACCGCTGCAACAAACACGCTTTCACAATATTTGGTCACTTACTTCTCGTACATTTTACTTGCCAACGACGCTGGGGGTGCCTTTGAAAATCACGTTACTCCCTGGAAAAGCGAAGTACGTATTTATGACCACAACTCCATGAGGTAGGAGTTGTTGGCTGCAGGGGTATTTGGCTTAGCGCCGCGAGCTTACCTTTTTACAGCTAGGCTGCGCGCTAAGGTGGCACTGCTTTTAACTGCATCGATAAGCTGCAGCGGTATCAGCGCGCCGTTTCCGTGTCCACGCGAGAGGCTCACATATGCGGCAGGGGCACGCCTCGCTGACCTTTATGGCGTTAATAGCTCCACCTCATAGCTCCACGCCAGCGCGAAGCTTCCGTATTCACTCCTGCACAGCATCATCAAATTAATAGCGTGCCATCCACGCACGTATCACACTTGCACTCGCTCCTGGCTATTGAATTTCTTTTTATGGTCTCATTTCCAACACTACTTTTTTGTAAGAAGTTGTCGGCAATTCTTCATCAAAGCCAGCAGTATGTCCCATTTGCAATCCGTTGTATCGCGCTGCCTTTTGTTCAACTAGTTAGTTTGATGTCGGTCAGCGAGAATTAATGTACTGTCAAGGTTTTTTTAAGTTAGCCGTAGGATTGGAAATTGGTGATTTTTAGCGTAGCGTTCTTGAAACTTTCTTGCAGGTGAAAAGTGCGTGTCGAGCCAGAACCCGAGCCTTTGGCGGGAAATTGCTGTACCGACTTAGCTATGCGGACACGACTCATGACCCGCCCTCACTGCATCACTTCCACCAGTACCTCTCACCCACTTTCCAAATTTCACAAAGGTTGTACGGCTTACCTTGCTGACTAGGACTCCTAAAACAACGGATACTGAGGAGAAATGGCTTAGAGACAGCCTAGAGGATTGTTTCTAGAGAGAATTTTCACTCTGCAGCGGCGTGCAATGATTTAAAGCGTACCGCCGGATTAAAACTGTCCCGGATCGGGACGCGAACCCTGACCCTTAAATTTTAACGGGCAATTTCTCTACCAGCTGAGCTGTCCAAGCCCATCTTTCCCAACGCAGGTGTGGTGGCGCGATTTTGAAGTCCCAGAGTTTGTTTCCGTTGGAATTGAATATGAGTCCTCGTTAGGCATTTTTGGTTTAAGATTTCGTAATTAAGGAAAAAACAGCTTCACTCGCTCGAAAGTATAGCCACTTTCCACATAGCTCTTATCCAATGAGATCTTCTGCATCCACACTAGTAATCTTCACGTCAATGGAACGTTAAGGTGTACAATGAGCTAATGATGTCACGTTGACAGCAAATTTCACCACACTTCTGCCCAGTGCCACCCTGGAATTGTCTCAGGATGGAGAGATCGTCACCTACTCTCTCACCCACATCTCACCGCTTCTCTCGACGCCTCTGCGATGCAGCCCAGAACTGTGACTCCCACTTTGAAATCAGGTTGTTTTCTTATGGTGGCCGACACACCGCCGTTCAGACTCGACCAGAAAAAGCCTTAGGAGATGCCATAAAAGACGTCAATGAAACTACCTCTTTCCCCTTTCTTTGGTGCGTTGATTCCCACACATATCGTGGTCCAAACGACAGTTCATATGGCAGTAAGCAACAGGAGGACTTTCTTGACAATCTTAGACGCTGCGCCCCCCCCCCTCCCCCCACCTCCCCGGACGAATGAACCCTTCTTTAAGGCGTTGTGGGGCAGCAACCCCACTGAACGCGATTGCACTCTTTTAGAATGCAGAGCGATCGCAGTTTTTCTCTGGCGTACAAGACGGAACCAGTGGGGGCTGTTCATAAGAACTGGACAAAATTTGGTCGAGATCCGAAGCAGCAAAGCAGCAAAGGGTGCTTGTGCTTTTTCGATCCTCCTGTGCGGCCCCCACCTGTGGCGTGATAACGGAGGGTGCGACATGAACACAAGCATGGGTAAAACAACAAAGGCTCCCTCTAAGGTCCCCAGTGCGGTAACGGTAGCAGCATTTTCCGCTAAAGACATTTAGCGGATCATGTTGTTACCATTTGAGCTATACACGGCCCCATTAACAGCTACATTTCTGCGAGAGGAGCTCGAGTTGCGAGCGGGCTGACAGTTTTAATCTGCAAGAAGTTTCAATAGAGAGCACGTTCTTCCACTACAGACTGAGATTCATTAGCATATTTGTCATACTTTCTCAGTTACAAGGTGGTGTCTGACACGAATATCTCTGGATAATAACACAAACGTCACACGTCATAGCAGAGACGACTGTAGGCTAACAGAGACATTGTTGAATGGGAAAGGTATAGACAGACTGTAAAAATGTTAACTGAAAGATCTCAAGCCGGCCGCGGTGGTCTCGCGGTTCTAGATGCGCAGTCCGGAACCGTGCGACTGCTACGGTCGCAGGTTCGAATCCTGCCTCGGGCGTGGATGTGTGTGATGTACTTAGGTTAGTTAGGTTTAAGTAGTTCTAAGTTCTAGGGGACTGATGACCACAGCATTTGAGTCCTATAGTGCTTAGAGGCATTTGAACCATTTTTTTGAATGATCTCAGTAGACAGTGATTTCATTATACAGCACTAAACTTTCGGTTAATCATTTGATATAAGCTTTAGATGACTAATTTGCCAACACGCTATGCATTTTTTCGTGAGTAAATATAGGAAATCCCACTACTTGGGTTATTGCGAAAAACTGTCGGAAGTGAAAGTTATCAGTACAATACTTTCTAACTACAACGGATTACGTATTACATCAGATACTCACGTTTATAAGTTTTACTGTCCATTCTGCAGTTCAGCTGTTGTCAGAAAAACAGCTGGCTGGTGCTACAGATGTCACAAATTACCGTCTTTTTTAAGCATGGCAATACTCTTATAGCGAAATAAATTTTGTGGGAAACGTAAGTATGATGTGCCTTGTCGAGAGGTAGAGTGGAATTTTCAAGGCATCCTCGATGGAATGCAGTGCTAAAATAGGGCAACGTATTGAAACTGATCTATTTCCAGATCCGGGATCTGCGTTTCCAATACAGGAGACGCGGTATCTCTAGAAGCAAAGAATGCGGGGCAGAAGGCGAAGGGAGACGAACTGCGGCTGGCTGCGTGGGCTCCTCCAGAGCACGACACGTCCTCCTCGCCTCTAATGCCGCTTCTATCGCACGTCTCCGATCGACTAAACCGGTCGTTAATGTTTGCCTCGCCCCTCACATCTTAATAAAAATCTGCGCCTATTAGCAACAGGCGCCTATCACAATCTCCAGACTACTTGGAGCCCGCTCGATTACTTCGGAAATAATTTAATGGCGGAAACGGAACCTAATTGTGAATTGATGGTAAGAAAGTTTTGAAAACAATTTAGCGATAGGGAGCAAGTGGTCGGTGAGCACGTCAGGTGACGGACAACTGGGTCCTGTGACGACATGACGACGCGCCACACCAGAGTGGCACTAGCTACGAGAGCACGGGTCCCCATATCATGTATCCTGTTTGCAGTTCTTCGTTGTCTCTCGTCTTTCTTATCTTTATTCCATCTAAGCTACTTTCAATAGTCTTTGGAAACCTTAGAAAGTTAGCCTGGAGAATTTCTAAGTAATACCTATATTTCTTTTTTTATGCAGTTCAGTGAAACTGTCTGTAAAATGGAATATTTGTCTCCACGTCAATAATGATATGTGTGGATACCAAGTTTAACAAGATTTGATTTTAGGGATCTGCTGCATAAATGCTTTATGAAACGTAGCGGTCATTTTGTTGCACATAATAATAGTTTAGACTTAGCAAATTTTTTATTAATATTACAATACATTACCAGTTTCAGCACTGCATTTTTGGAAGGATCCGACAAATATGTATACACAGTATCTCGTCGCTGTTAACTACCGTGAAATAAGCGCAAACTAAAGATTAGGTTTTTAGTCAACTGTTCGCTGTCACCTGAGATGTTTGCCTCATTCCCAAATTTCTCCCTACAAACTCACAGCGAGCAATAATCCAGTTTTAGAAAAATGAAGCAATATTCTATAATTGTGTGAAAACTATTTTGTTAAAAGTAATAAAGCAACTTGTCCTATATCATTACAGCACTGAGATTGAACAGAATCTGCGTGGAAATTTGAAGAATGATATGCTGATGATAGGCTACTGTGTTTTGTGTATGTGTGTGTGTGTGTGTGTGTGTGTGTGTTTGTTTGTGTGTGAGGTCATTGGTCCCTAAACGTACACACTACGTAATCTAACTTAAACTAACTTACACTAAGGACAACACACACACCCATGCCCGACGGAGGACTCGAATCCCCGACGTAGGGAGCCGCGCGAACCGTGACAGGGCTCCCCAGACCGCGTTGGTACCCCGTGCGGCTTAGGCTACTAGTGAACCTAATAACGTCACGTGTGAATCAGGAGTAATACGGTGACTATGCCACATATTAGGTGGTGGCAAGGCCAAGAGCTGACGTAGTGTTACAAGTACTACTACAGATAAAAGCAAAGGGTTCTTTTCTATCCATCTACAGCTACTGCACAATACTTTGTAGGTAAGTTAGATGGGTGACAGCACCAGTTAGAAATATCTTAACAGCAATTATCACTAGATTGGAGCCCGACCACATACGATGGGCTGTATGCCTGTGACTGAGTAACTTCACTACTTCGCTCTCCTGATTTATCCAACATCAGGAACTTCCGACTCATTTTCTGCATCTCAATTTAGGAGGAAAAAATAACTACTGACTACCCTCATGAACAGACAATTATTTTTCTTTCTTCTTACGCGAATATAACGTAACTGTCTCTTCTTAACGTCATTTTACGTAAGGGCGGATTCTCAGGAATAGAATGGTCGTTGTTTCCTACAGAGTGGCCTGTCCTTGACTCACAGATACTGTCGCTTGCGTGAAGCTGTTCTTGATGCGACGACAGGCACTTAGAAATTCTAAGATAGACGATCGTGACAATGAGCGTCCTCGTCTCAGATTGTCAGTACGTGCGATCTGCGCCTGTTTTCGTGGCGTCGCTGAAGTGCTTGCGTCACACGTCTGCAATCCTCCCATATTACATAGAGGCTCTCCAGTGATACTGCACAAGAAGCAACCCTGGAAGAACTGATCTGACAGAACGTTTTAATCATAAAGTCACGTCTTATCAGTATCGCAGTACCTTGGGGGGGGGGGGGGGGGGGACTATAAGCTCACGTTTACGGGAATGGAGAGCAGCCAATTGTATTTTAAAATTTTGAAACAGTCACTGAGGCGCCATTGGATCACTAAATTGGTGCAATACTGACCGTGAAAAGCGTATGTTTGGGTTAGAGTTTCTGTTCCATATAATCATGAACGAAATTGGTGCCTCTAGTATCACACTTAGCTAGAACTGCGCTCTACCAAAACTACGGCTCGATCGTTTTGGTGCAATACATAAATACGTAGTAACTGGTAGGATTACCGGTAGTATCAGTAACTCTGGAATGGAAAGAAACGTAAATGGGTGTGTGAGACACAAAGTAGGATCCGACGACTTCTCTTTGTTTTTCGTTTGTTTTACACATATTGAGCAACATGCACCGTTCAGTGTTAGTCCATGTGTATCCTATATCCTTAAAAAATATAAACTGCATTTTATAAGTAGTAAACATTAGTTGATCGGATAACGCTGCGTTTTTGTGTAACCAAAGAAATTACTTTTGATGCAAGTACAGTTTTCCATGCACGAGCATAAAGAAACTGTATTATTATTATTGATTTTTGTGTTCAATACAACGTTCTTCATCATCACGAAAGGCAAGAGTTTCCTGTTATTATTGATAAGAACAACGGAAATATGTTTGTATAAGCTAGATGAAGTTCTGAAGAGAAGTTTGTTTTGTTTGTTTTTATTTTTTTATTTTACATTCTTTTACAGCTATTGCGTTTTCCAGCATTATATGATAAATCTCTATTGTTTTTTATTTTTGCTACAACACTCCCTTTGTCTTAACAATTTTCGAATAAAATTTGAATTAAATATTAATAATTTTAATTTTGCTATAAACACTGTTCATTTTTAAGTAACAGACACGAAAATAACTATATAATACAAAAATGTTCCATAGATTACTTGGTATATAACCTCTCTCAGTTAATAGACGGTTCATCGCTTACAGTTTCTATTGGAATCTAGCAAGACACTGATCGCACATACAAACAAAACGATCGAAATGAGGTTAACGCCCGATAGGTATGCAAAACGCCTAACGTACCTGTAATACAGTTACGGTCTTAACTGAACAAAAGTGTTAGGAGAACTACAGTAGTCTACACTTAGTTGTGATAGTCTACAGAAGCCTACAGTAGTTTCACAACTACACTATTGACTATTTCTATAGTGGTGTACCAATAAGAATGAGGGTGAACAATGCTTTCTGAGCAGAGAGGGATGCAGAATACTCTGTGACAACGCCAATGTGCTCTCTGTATCCCACATCTCACCCTCCAGCCGGCACCTACCCTGGTATCTGACACTTTCGTCCGCTTCCCCAAGAAAAATAGTGTACTCGGAAAACTATGGCTGTCGCTTGGTAACACAATGCTTGGCGTGATTACTTCCTACTTCACAGATGAACGCTACAACGGCTAAAAATTCTCAACATACCAAACTATCACAAAAATCAATGCTAAATGTCCAGATCGTGCCCATTGTCGAAGCTGCAGACAGGTGTGGCGGAATGACGCTATTGTCAAGTGCGTCTGTCGTGATTGCTCCTCGCCAGCAACGTCGTATGAGACCTGAGAACAGCCATTAGACCTGGTAGAGCTGTGCACTCTTGTCAGTAGCCAAGACGACGGCATCGTCTGGGAGCGAAGTGAGCAGCTCGAGTGGAGCCGCCGCCTCCGCGGCCCACGTGAGGCCGACGTCCACCCCCCGCTGCGCGCACACCGCCACCGATCGCATCGCCTAATGGGACGGACAGCCCGCTGGGATCCGCTCGACACGCCGCTTCTAATTCTCTCAGCTGCCTTACTCGGATGGCGGCGTGCGATACGAGATCATATCACACCAGTGCCGAGTGAAATACCTGCGGTAGACTCTCTTTACCGCGAAGGCAGACCACAACTTCAGAATCAGCAGGGTACCGGCACTGGGCTACTCCTTATCATCTCATGCACGCCCATATCTACAATTAGACGCTTAAGTCACTTAGACAAATTCAGTAATTAACGAATTCATTGTGCCAGTAAATATACTGTGTTTGCTTTTTCATATTGATGAATGTAGAATACTCTCGACCGTCCCAAACCCACATAAGCCAATGTGGTATACTCTGCCAAGTTTTACTGTTTCCTCAAGATCCTTGAAGGCCATCTCCCCAGCTCGTATCCTGTACCAAATATAGAAGTTCCACATCTACTCAAACAATTCAAACGCTTGCACCAGTTGTACGTCTCATGGAAAATCGAATCCAATCTGTCCCCCCTCCTTGAAAGCTCTTGCCTCCTGCCTTGTCTCTACAATGTGTCCCTCCTAAGAGTAGTCAGCTGCATTTTCTGTGGTATATCGACAGATATTTGCAATTTAATTTTTGCAGTGTGTAGCTGGATTCAGCTCCATCACATCTTTTATGCGATGCCTAGTATCGACGGAAAGTGTCGGACGGTTTGTTTTCCGTTACGAGCATTATTTTTTAAGTGGAATTTTATGTGCTCATTCGATTGAATTAACAGGTACAGTAAAAAAGGAAGAATAGGAAATAGTCTAGAAGCGACTGAGACGCGCTGCTGCACGGCATCAGCAATTAGCACGTGTCTGGGCACTGCTCAGTCACTGCGGGAATATTGGTTATCTTCCTGTTTTACAGTCCCTGTTAATATGTTCGACAAAACAAATATCGTACAAGACTAAATTGGGACTGCTCTGTCGAATGGGCACGTAAAAATCCGCTTTAAAAATAATTTTGTTCGTAACGAGAGGAAATCCGATGCTTTCCATCGACACTGGGCGTCTCTTGAAAGACGTGTTGAGCAGTATTTTTTTTGGGCTAGAAACTAAATTGCCGAAATACCAGAGAAAATGCGCCTGAAGACTCTTAGGAGAGACACCCTGCATAAACATGTCGCACCTTCCCTGATCTTCGCACTTACTAGGTCCTTCCTCAGGTTAATTTCAACCGCTTCAACTTCCTAAACTGAGCTCTGGCTATCCTATCAACTATAGCCTATCCTGTCTCTTCCAGTCGGAGGCTCGTATCCTCCCTCTAGCGGTCTCTTGCCACCTACACCCAGTAACTATATCCTTTCCATTACTCATCGCACATGCTTTCTCGTATCACTTCCTCTTCAGTTCCATCTGCGTCAAAAATCTGTCAGTTAGAGAATGTTACCAGAAGCCCACAAGACCTTCATCCTTACGTCTCAAGATGACACTCACCAACGTACCATAAAGACTAAAGTCACTTTTCTTACGAAACTTCCTGGCAGATTAAAACTGTGTGGCGGACCGAGACTCGAACTCGGGACCTTTGCAAACGTCCCGAGTTCGAGTCTCGGTGCGGCACACAGTTTTAATCTGCCAGGAAGTTTCATATCAGCGCACACTCTGCTGTAGAGTGAAAATTTAATTCTACACTTTTCTTATTTTTATAAATGTGTTTTTATGTAACTGCTTTAATAAGAGGACGAAGAACGATAACATGACTGCTACCAGCATGTCCCCCTAAGGGGGAATGCAAGAAGAATAATTATTTAAAATTTCTTCCGTTCCAACATTGCGGCTGATACAGCAACCAGTGTAGGATTTGAGAAAAAAAATACAGTTTTGGTTGCGGAGGTTGAAATTTTAAAATAGAAACCTTCACAACCAAGACTGAATTTTTCGTTCAAATAATATGAAAAAATGAAAGCAGTATGTGCATGAATCCGAAATATGAGATACGCAAACAAGCAATGGTGATTGCTTGGGAATTAAATAATCAGAAAAAGCAGTGAAAGTGAAGTTAAAATGACACGAAGAGAAATGTTCCAAGAAATTACGGGATTATAGCTGGTTGTCATTTACTTGACAGCAAGATATTCCAACTGGGCACCTGCCAGTGACCTCCAGGTGAGGCAGCGAGGACTGGAACGGGCTGCCCATGTCGCCCTGTGTCCATTTCGCGCTTGCTTTATGATCGTAATAACGAGAGTAAGCCAGCTACCCCGTGACACGACCATCGCGTTCGATAATGGGAGTGTGAAACTCAGAAATTCGGGAAGTCGCCACTCACGGTTGCCATCCATGATTTCTTTCGTCTACACTGAGAGCACTTAGTGGAAATGATGACGGGTGTTCAATTCATAGCCAGCATATTATTTCTGCTGTATATTTGCTGAAAATAGAGGCTATTCGGTAATTTACGCTGCAGAGGTTTAAAATGGTTCGAATGGCTCTAAGCACTATGCGAATTAACATCTGAGGTCATCAGTCCCCTAGACTTAGAACTACTTAAACTTAACTAACCTAAGGACATCACACACATCCATGCCCGAGGCAGGATTCGAACCTGCGACCGTAGCAGGAGCGCGGTTGTGGACTGAAGCGCCTAGAACCGATTGGCCACAGATGTCAGTTCGCTACAGAGGTTTTTGAAATGTATTGTATTGTTAAGTACTTTAAAAGTACTTCAGAATTGCACTTTGCTGAAATTTCCCAATGATGGTATAAAGAAACTGTATTTTCGGCACATATAAAGTCGTGGGACAAATTATTTCGTCAATCAAAAACTTTCTGATGGCTGTGCAACGAAACTTGGATAAAGAAAAGACATAACTATATCAAGGACGATACAACCAGTAGAATAGTTAGCGGATATAGCTGTTCTTGAGGGGAAATAGAGAAAAAAGAGAGAAAGAAAACATGTAAGTGAATGTTGTTGTGGAAGGAGGAGCGTCGGTTTGGGGGGCTTGTTCGGAATCCTAAATGGCTGGTTCAAATGGCTCTGAGCACTATGTGACTTAACTTCAGAGGTCATCAGTCGCCTAGAACTTAGAACTAATTAAACCTAACTAACCTAAGGACATCTCACACATCCATGCCCGAGGCAGGATTCGAACCTACGACCGTAGCGGTCGCTCGGCTCCAGACTCTAGCGCCTAGAACCGTAAGGCCACTTCGGCCGGCCTTGTACGGAATCCTCCGTTGGATGATCAGTATGCGGGTAAATCAAATATTAAAATGGCCGATATTTGATATGGGTTACCTTGTAATACATGTTCATTTGAACAAGTAATTCGTATAAAAGTTCATCTTGACCACAGGGTTGTGTAAAACTTACACATGGGAAGCAGGAAAACTAGTAAAGAAACAATAGATGGACAGGTAAGTACGAAATTAAATGATGGCCACGGAATGCACGCATCGGCATTTGGGCCGTACGTAAATCTGTTTGTGCCTCCTCTAGACTAATAGACTGTGGAGTACTGCAGAGTGTATCAGTGACTGTGAGACACTGGTGTCGTATGCATCACTTAAGGCTTGGTTGGTTGGTTGGTTTGTGGGAGGCGACCAAACAGCGAGGTCATCGGTTAGGGAAGGATGGGGAAGGAAGTCGACCATGCACTTCCAAAGAAACCATCCCGACATTTGCATGAAGCGATTTAGGGAAATCAGGAAAACCTAAATGAGGATGGCCGGACACGGGTTTGAACCGTCGTTCTCCCGAATGCGTTGAAAGCTTAGTATTTTGAAAAGTGTATGCGTAACACTATCTTAGAAGGTGGTAGATTTTGTACACACATTGTCTTGCAGTTGCAACTGAGGCCCATGAAAATCATCTAGATTTGTAAAAGCAGTCGTCAGATCTGAAGTTAGTAATTTATCTCAGATAGAGCTGAGGCATTCGACTTCTCTACACCACCGTAGAACAACAGATAACTTTGGCGAAAATCTGTCTTGTTCTACTGTAGTAATAGCAGAGTAAAAGTACCATTCGACATATTTTGGCGATGCATTTAGCGCACGAGGATTCCGCCGCCAGGAGAAGCTCGAGGGCAGCAAGAAGTGCGGTGAACGCAGACGACAGGGCACGGCAACGACACGGCAGAGCGCGCGCTTCGCAGAAGGCTCGGCGCGCCGCGGCGTCTGCCGCAATCGGCTCCATTAATCGCCGGCCGTGGCTGCGCCCGCAGCCGCAGGCCCTCCCGAGGGACGAACTGCCTGCGAAAGAGATAGCGGCCGCCCCCGTGCCCGCCATCACGCTATCACCAGATGCCAGCCTCAGATCCGCCGTCCTCATTAATAACACCGCACCCGATGCGTAGCCCCACTGAGGGCTGTCGCCACAGCGCTGACGCCGCCACGTTGCATAACGAGCCACTGTAATACTCCAAGTATTCCGACCATTGTATCAGTGCAGAATTTTGACCCTACCTAACGGAAAACACCTACATCACAAATTTCGTCACCCACGCTGGATGCGCGCTTCAATTCACAGCGAAGCATCCACTGGAATGCCACTACACTATCTGATCAAAAGTATCCGGACAACGGTAAGTGGAAGTTAACAAGGGTTGTGTCCAACCTTCACTTTTGACAGTTTGAATTCCACTGACCACACTATCAGAGAGGTTTCTGAATG
Source organism: Schistocerca nitens (assembly GCF_023898315.1). Classification (NCBI taxonomy): domain Eukaryota; kingdom Metazoa; phylum Arthropoda; class Insecta; order Orthoptera; family Acrididae; genus Schistocerca; species Schistocerca nitens. Next base: position 375,397,726 of record NC_064619.1, read on the forward strand.
TCTGTGAAAGGACGGTAGCGTATTCTTCCTGGAGAGCCGAAACCAGACACGTTTCCGGTTTTGGAAGCTATGATCTGGAGGGAAATCGAATGTTTAACTCATCCCAAAGGCGGTCTTTGGTTTCAGGTGGGGACTTTGGGCAGTCTAGTCAGTTTCAGGAACGTTATTGTCCAGAGAACATTGCCTCACTCATTCTACTTCACGACATAGTGGATCGTCAAGCTGATACAAACAATATTCGTCTCTGAGCTGTTTCTCTGCTGTACGCAGTACACAATGGTGTAAAACGTGTTACTGTATTTCCGCATTTAGCGTTTTCTTAAGCACAATGAGAAAACAGACCCAAGCCACGAAAAACTCCCTCCTACCTTAACAGCACCGCCTCAGTATTTCACTGTTGCCACTACTCGTCACGGCACTCACCAAACCCAACGACTTCCATCACAATACCACAGGGTATGATGTGATTCACCACTCAGAATCACTCGTTTCCAGTCTTCCACTGTCCAGTGGTGTCGCTCTTCACACCAACCGAACCGTCTCGTAGCGCTGACAGCAGAAATGTGTGGCTTATGAGGAGCGGCTCGGCCGTTGTACCGCATTCTGTTTAACTCCCGACTCACAGCCGTTGTTCAAGCTGGACTGCTGGTAACACTTTGGAATCACGAGTCTTCTGCTGATTTCGTGCCATATTTTACAACTACCTTTCGCAATGCTCGAGAAGCTCTGCCCATTAGTATATAAGTTCTGCGAAGTAATAGTTTAGCTGCTGTTGTTCCTTCGTATTTCCACTTCACAACCATAACAGTAAAAGTCAGCTTGGACTGCTATAGAAGGGTTGAAATGTCCCTGATACGTTAGTCACTGGTGTGACACCCAATGATTACTCCAGGTCTTTGTCACTGAGCTCTTTTGAGTAATCACTACGTCTCTACTGACAACGCAGTACTCTCCGTCTCCTTTTTACTGGTGGGTCCGCCTCTCGTGACACCTGCTGATCTACTGGTCAGTTCCGCATTACACAAAGTGTCCAGGTATACTTAGCGTGTGTGCTTCATCCTTTAGCTGGCCAGATTACGACGAAAACAAGTTTCTCTCACCACCAGAATCAAAGAATTTACTGCGGGTCGAATGACACCGTGTTACCTTGCAATAACAAACTCGACCACGGACCGTGGATAAATGCAACGGTGATAAAGGCCAATGTCCCATATCTTGATATTTCTTTTTTACTCGGCTAGCCGGCCGCTGGTGGCCGAGCGGTTCTGGCGCTACAGTCTGGAACCGCGCGACCGCTACGGTCGCAGGTTCGAATCCTGCCTCGGGCATGGATGTGTGTGTTGTCCTTAGGTTAGTTAGGTTTAAGTAGTTCTAAGTTCTAGGGGACTTATGACCTCAGCAGTTGAGTCCCATAGTGCTCAGAGCCATTTGAACCAACTCGGCTAAGCAGCTGCCCTTAATCTGCTTATTGCTGTAGACAGCTACTCAGATAGTGAGAATATTTACTAGCTGCCATGAACGGCGGGCCTACATACGCAAAGTCCGCAGTTCGTGGTCGTGCGGTAGCGTTCTCGCTTCACACGCCCGGGTTCCCGGGTTCGATTCCCGGCGGGGTCAGGGTTTTTCTCTGCCTCGTGATGACTGGGTGTTGTGTGATGTCCTTAGGTTAGTTAGGTTTAAGTAGTTCTAAGTTATAGGGGACTGATGACCATAGATGTTAAGTCCCATAGTGCTCAGAGCCATTTGAACCATTTGAACTACATACGCAGAGCTGCCCGCAAAGTGAAAAACAAAGCGGTGTCGTGCTACCCGACCACGATATTGTTGAACTTTGCTTCAGATGGCTGTTACCTGAAACACCTGGTGACCTTACAGTAAACAAGTATAATGGTGACAGGAAAACGCGTCGCATTGTGGATGACTTCAAGACAGTCGTGCATACACTGCCAAGTGGCACAATGTGTCCTCGCAAAATATCACGATAGAAACTCACGATAAGACGACCTAAGCTCCCACACATCCAGGTACAATGATACTGTGGTCAACTAATTATCTTCGTACATGCTTACAACGCGCAAGCCGGCTGCTCTCTTGTTGACTAGATACGCTCTGGGCTTGATCTATAATACTTGGTGTTAGAATTTTCATTGGAGTAAGACGGACTTGGGCTTTACTCATGGAGCTGCAGTACTTCTTTGCATAACGGAGCCAAGCCGGAACTTTGTGTTGCGCGCTAAACTCTAAGACTGTTCCGAAACTGCAAGTACCGTTTTTGTCCAAATAAAGGATTCAGAAGCACTGTTCTAACATTTCTACTTTTTTGTATGCAAGTAAAGTCCGTCATACAAATATTTATGTTACCCTTACATCAGTTCACTGCTAATGCCCAAAATAAGGCCGGCCGAGGTGGCCGAGCTACAGTCTGGAACCGCACGACCGCTACGTTCGCAGGTTCGAATCCTGCCTCGGGCATGGATGTGTGTGATGTCCTTAGGGTAGTTAGGTCTAAATAGTTCTAAGTTCTAGGGGACTGATGACCTCAGAAGTTAAGTCCCATAGTGCTCAGAGCCATTTCATTTCCCAAAATAAGAACGATACATAACTGCTCAGGAAGAACAGAGCTTAGCGCCCCAATGACGAAGAGTTTATTATGGATGACCAGTTGTTCAGTCAGTGTGCGACTGGCTACTATACTGCACCACTATACCGTACATGACTGTTCAGTATGCGTCTGTTCAGTACACAACAACTCAGTACGTAACGGTTGTGCATACAACTTCCTAGTACAGACTGTTAAATACAGAGATGTCAATATATAACCGTTAATTACGCTGCTGGTCACTACGAAGCTGCTGTGTGCACAGGGGTCCATTGTGCAAACTTTTATTTTATACTCATTCCCTACATAACTGTTACGATGGGCTGCTCTGCCCTCCCGTTACGCAGCTGGACCGTTTCGATACGCTGTCGGAGTAGCCAATCAGGGGGAAAGGAACCTATTAGTTTGGCCACTGGACACATGCTCAAAAGGATCTATTTGTGGTTTCTCTAGTCCACTTGAGGCACACACAGCCACGTTCTTTCAACGAGACGACCTGACACTGGCAACTGTGAACTGCTGCCGCGACTGGTTGCTCATAAATTGTCAGCGTGCATTGTATAGTTATTATTTTTTTTCGTTCTCTTTACGTTAGGTTCCACATTACTTTTCTATATCGCAAAATTTTCTGACATCACTATGTGTAATAATTCTCTAGGCACACATTATTGCTCTTGCACGTACTATTAGAAATGCATCATCCTATGTATCGCCACCATCATATACAGCTGCGATCTTCACTTTCAGCTGCAAGGAAACCTATAGCGTTCATTCTTAGACCACGCTTATTTATCACTGTGAATGTGCATAAAATGACTGAAGCGGAGTATGACAACGAAAACACCCTGCAACCTTTTGAAAAGTTTAGATAAGGGTGAATATTTTAATTGTGTTACGGGAATTGAAAATGCGTTTTAATGCATATTACAACACTTTTGTGAGATTCCTAATGACAATATTTCTGGAAATTCCCCAACAAACGTGAAACACAGATAGACTGACTCGGAACAAAACACAGTTTTTGAACGATTCTGTAGAACGTATATGTTCACGAATAACTGGTCTACTGATAGCTGCTGTGTGTGAGAGAGCACTCCTGTGACCATGGGGACTCCAGTTTCGTCTGGGCATGTCACATGACTGGGGTGCCTTCAGACCTTATGATGGCCGTCGTCGTGACAGGCGGACGCAGAGCAGGACTGGCAGGCGCCAGGCACTGGCGCATTTGATCGCGGACAATTCTTGGATGCCACATGATGGATGTCTCCGTTTCAGTGGTTATTCATAAAAGGGGAATTTTATGTGCCATCGTGACAAGGGTGCTCTATAAGTGACTCTGTCCGCGGACAACTACCTCCAAAATCTATACCTGTGGTCAACAACGTATTAATGGCATAGATCGGAAAGGCGGGCCACAGCGCTGAAAATCACTTGCCAGTCCAGTGCCGGGTAACAATAACCGATGAGAAGCCATCCATGACCCTCCACGATTACAAGACGTAAGTCAGCGCCCTATTCGAGGTCCTCTGCACACCAGAGGGCGCACGGCACAGATATGGTCGTCGTTATTGTGGTCTTCGGTTCGAAGACTGGTTTGGTACAGCTCTCTATGCTCCTCTATCCTGTGCAAGCTTTTTCATCTCCAAATAGCTACTGCGGTATGCTTACTGTATCCACGCACTGGTCTCCTGCAATTTTTACCTCCTCGTCTCCCCTCTCCGGGCTTCACTCTATTACCAAACTGACGATTACTTCGTGCCTTAGTATTTGCTGTATCAACAAATCTCTCCTTTTAGTCATATTGTGTTAAATTTCTTGTTTTGCGGATTCCATTCAGTACTTCCTTATTACTTACTCCATCTATCCATACGCCTATAACTTTGAGGGTATTTCTGTAGCACCACACTTCATTTTATATTAGATGGTAACAAAATCCTCTTTTCCAGAAACAATTTCATTGCTACAAACAGTCTCCATTTTATATCGTATCTACTTCGGCTGTCATCAGTTATTTTGTTGCCCAAATAGCAACTCCGATCTACAATCTTTTATATCTCATTCCCTGATCTAATTCTCTCAGCATCGCCTCATTTGATTCGATTACACTACATTACTCATATTTTACTTTTATTGATGTTTATCCTACAAACGGTTTTTAAAACACGATCCATTTCGTTCAACTGATCTTCCAAGCCCATTGTAGTCTCTGACAAAATTACAATGTCATCGGCAAACCACAAAGTTTTCATTTCTTCTCTCCTAACTTTATTTACCTCTCCAAATTTCTCCTTGGTTTCCCTTACTGCTTGCTTAAGGTGCAGCCTGAATAACGTCTGGCATAGGCTACAGCACTGCCTAACTCCCTTCTCAACTACTGCTTCTTTTTCATGTCCCTTGACTCTTATAACTGCAGTCTGGTGGCTACAGCGCTGCCTAACTCCCTTCTCAACTACTGCTTCTTTTTCATGTCCCTTGACTCTTATAGCTGCAGTCTGGTTTCTCTTCCTGTTGTAAGTAACCTTTCCGCTCCCTGTATTTTACACGTGCTACCTTCAGAAATTCAAAGACTGTTTTTCGATCAAAACTGTCGAAAACTTGCTCTAAATCTATAAATACTATAAATGTAGGTTAACCTTTCATTAAACTACCATCTAAGTCGTAGGGTCAGTATTGCCTCGTGTATTCCTACACTACTCCGGAACCTAAACTGATATGATTAATGATATGAACTTACGCTAAATTTGATTGGTAAGCTGTTTTCATCCATATATTTTTTCATCTATATTTTTTAAATGTTAGTCATCGTACTGTCAACGACTTTGCCG